>NC_069801.1:53632583-54913083 GCF_027406575.1 Nycticebus coucang
ACAAAAATAGCCTCTGTTCGACAGCTGTGATATCTATAATTTATAAGCTGAGATCACTTCTCATCAGATTGTCTTGGTGTCTAAACAAGACTGAATGTTTGCTATTTTTTTTTTTAGTACTTTTCAGAAAACAAACTTTTGTTACAGCCTATTCTTTCAGATCAATATATTTCTGGCTTTACATATGAACAGACTTCACCTTTGAAGAATGTGGCCCTGGCATGCAGAGTGTTATAAAGTGTTAGACTAATAATTTATTCCCACGTGGCGAATAATCTTTTTACTGTTTTTTAAAATTTTTATTTATTTGACAAATATAAATTGTATATATTGTGTACGATATGTTTTGAAATATGTATATATTGTGGATTGGCTAAATGGAGTTAATTCACATATGCATTGCTGTACATACTTATCTGTTTTGTGTGTGTATGATGAGAAGTTATCTTTAAGCAATGAAAGATAAGACAACATTGAAGAACGGATCAAGGCTCAGCGCTGTAGCTCAGTGGTTGGGGTGCTGGCCACATACATGGGGCTGTGGGGTTCCAACGCGGCCCGGGCCTGCTAACAACTACAACAAAAGAATAGCTGGGTGTTACGGCAGGTGCCTGCAGTCCCAGCTACTTGGGAGGCTGAGGCAAAAGAATAACTTGAGCCCAAGAGTTGGAGGTTGTTGTGAGCTATGACGCCACCGCACTCTAACCAGGGCGTCACAGTGACACTCTGTGTCAAAAAAAGAATGGGACAACATTAAAATAAGTGGGGGAAAGAACAGGGAAGAAAAAAAGGAAGAGATAACCACGTAGTCATCAAATTCTTTGTCAGTCTTTAACACTCCGTCTGGGCGTCATGCTTGCCATTTTTTCACTTCTATTTTTATCACATTTCTTCTTTCTTTCATGTGTGTCCTTGCCCTTCAGAATCCCTGCCTCTTGTGTATTTGACTTTCCGTGGGCGCTACATTCAGTTTCCCTTTATTTCACCATTTGCCTCTGGGCCAGCAGCTGTATCACCAGCTATCAATATTTCTATTCTGCATATTTATATAATCACGGGCTAAATTACAATCGAGCAAATACTGCATCTGCGATATTTTACAAAACTTTCTGCAAATTAAAATTGAGAGATTTGGAGGAGAGGATCCCTTCCGTCAAAATAATGTGAGTGAGGATTACAGAACACGCAGAGGGCAATTGAGCTGTGCACAGAACCGCGCTCCCCGCGTGCCGCGACACGGATCCGAACCCTCAGCCACGACCTGCGCGACCTCCTCGTCGCTCCTGTCCCATTGCCCTTTGATCGGGGCCCTTCCCCCGCTCCACACCCACATTTTCGTCTTCACATCGCCTTGCTCCCGCGCTCTGGGGCTGTTTGGTTTCTTCAAATTCTTCCAGTTCTTCCCATCTCCTGAGATAGGGCTCGAACGTCCCTCTTCGTTTCCACTCGCCTGGGTTTTGCTCAGGAGCCCTCGGGCCCCGCCGCCCGCAGCACCGGCCTCCCCGCCCCGCCCCCGCCCCGCGCGCCCCGCCCCCCGATAACCCCGCGCCCCGCCCCCCGCGCTCCGCCCGCCGCCCGCCAGCGCTTCTCACCCGCGTCCCGCGCGCGGCCCCGCTCCCGGCCCCCGCCCCCGCCTCCCGGCCCGTCCCCGCCCGCAGGCCCGCTGCACTGTGGGTAGGCGGCGGCGGCGGCGGCGGCGGCGGCGGCGGCGGCGTCCGCGCCGAGGGGCCGGCGGCGGAGCGGGGCCGCGCGCGCGGCGAACATGGCTGAGAAGCAGAAGCACGACGGGCGGGTGAAGATTGGACACTACGTGCTGGGGGACACGCTGGGCGTCGGCACCTTCGGCAAAGTGAAGAGTTGAGTACCTCCTCCCGGGGCTTTGCGGGAGCCCCCGGCCGCGGGCGGGCGGCAGGTGGAGCGGCCGCCGGCCGCGCGGAGCCGGGACCCCGGGAGGGCGGCGGGCACCGCGTCGTGGCCCCGCAGCAGCAGCGCGGGGCCGGGCAAGGATGGGCGGAGGGAGCCGAGGGCGCGGGCTGGGTCGGGCGCGGGGGTCCTGGTCCAGCGCGCATCCGCCTTTCGGTGGTCGGAGCGGAGCGCTTCTCTCTTTCCCCGATCTTGGCGTCCTCTGCCAGACTGGGAGATTTGACTTGACCCGTGAGGCGCCTTCCAGCGCTGAGACTGAACAGCTAGGACGGGGAGCAGTACACGCCGTGGGTGGTTGAGGTGCTCTTCGGGGCCAGGTGCCCTGTTAGCTGCGTTACGTGGCATCTTCAGTTACCTCTTACAGCACCGTGGTCAGCATGTTACCCTCACCTTAAAGGCGAGAAACCTGGGACCGCTAGAGGTTTAGTAACACGCCCAAGGTCATGCAGAAATTGGCAGAACCAGGACGAAGTCTAAGATGTCCTCCAGTTCTGGCCTTGCTGGGAGGTCCCTGCCATCTCAGATTCTTTTATGCTGCAGGACTGTGTGTTGGTGGGGCTGACTAGGGGATCCCCCAGGGGTCGCAGGTGGTGGGCCTTTTTGCTGCGTGTGCGTAACGCTGGAAGGCAGCTGCTTGGGTCCGGGGTTAATTAGAACAGGGAGGTCTGAAAGTTGGTATGTGTAAAATGGTTCTAGGAAAGCTCCTGGAATGACAGAGGAAAAGGTGCCTTGCTGTGTTTGTTGGAGGATTTGGTTCTGAGGTCAGAATTATCCCAGGCATTTTCTGCTCCAGTCTGTTTTCTTGAAGACCGAAACCCATTTGGGTTATTAAGGATGCTTTTGAAATTTTATGCTTCTTGCTAGAATTAAATAACTAGTAAGATGCCAAGCTTGTTGAATAAGAAGAGATTTATTCCGGTGGCAAAGATCAGCCCTTGTTTTCTTCCACACAGCTGACATCCATTCATTTGTTCTAAAAACACTTACTAGGTACCTACAATGTGGTAGGCACTGCTCTAGGCAAGGAGGTTACAGGAAGGAACAAAGCCAGACCCTTTCTAGTAGTGCAAGGTGAACACTAATCAGAAAATATATGTAAAATGTACGTTTAGCTCTATTGAGAAAAGTGATTCAGGGAAGGTGAGATCGGGAGTTTTGTGAGGTTGGCAGTTTTCGTTAAGGTGGTCAGACAAGGCCTCACAGATAAGGTGGTGCTTTCATGAAAATGTAAGAACTTTGCAAAATTCTTTGAAGTTGTGTGAGGGCTGTGCAGTCCTGGATTATCTGTGAAGGACCTTATGAGTAGAGTGGATAGTTAGGAGAATATATGTAGAACAAATATAGGAAGAGCCAGAGGTTGGATTGATGCCGGTAACATTACTCATTCAGTATCATTACTGAGGCCTATCGTGTTGTGACATTGTATATTACTAAGGCAAAAGTGCCTCTGCCGCACACTCTCAAAGTTATATAACTTAACTCTGTGTCCTTTCAAATTGTATTCCAAGTTCTGTTTTTCTAAATTCTTCTACTGTAATCTGAATGTAGAATAGAATACCTATCGGATCAAGGACCCCATCGTCAAAGGACAGCTAAGTCTCTTTTCTAGATTCTCGTACTCTTGAGCTGCTTCTAAGTTCTGGATTCTTAAAACATAAACCAGTGGAAGGAACTTTGAGTAAGGAGAAATCCTTTTCCTGGAGAATGCCTGTTCAATGAGCAGCCAGTGGGAGATTTACTAACACTACATTAGATCCGCTCTAAAGTGATACTACGCTATCAGTACAATTTTTTAATAAAAATTATAGAAATTGCTACAATCTAAAGTTACTCATTTAATTCTTCAAGGGACAAGTGAAGCAAAAGCACATACATTTTTCAAAGTAGCTTTATTGAAATATATTTTACATATCATAAAATGGACCCATTTTAAATCTACAATTCAGTGAGTTTTAGTAACTTTACCAAAGGCAGACATCATTACAGATCAGTTTTATTTATTTTTTTTTTTTGTAGAGACAGAGTCTCACTTTATGGCCCTCGGTAGAGTGCCGTGGCCTCACACAGCTCACAGCAACCTCCAACTCCTGGGCTCAAGCGATTCTCCTGCCCCAGCCTCCCGAGTAGCTGGGATTACAGGTGCCCGCCACAACGCCCGGCTATTTTTTGGTTGCAGTTTGGCCGGGGCCGGGCTCGAACCCGCCACCCTCGGTATATGGGGCCGGCATCCCACCGACTGAGCCACAGGCACCGCCCTACAGATCAGTTTTAGGACAATTTAGAACGCCACAATAATATCCGTTATACCATTTATAGTTAATCCCATTCCCATATTTAGCCCTAGGAATCTATTTTATGTCTGTATAAATTTGCTTTTTCTAGATGCTTTGTATAAATGTGGTTATTCAATGTGGAGTGTCTCGTGTCTAGCTTCTTTAACACTTTTGAGGTTTATGGTGTGTGTCATTAATTAGCTCCTTTTTGTTGAATAATATCCCATTGTATGGGTATGTTGCATTTTGCCTTCATAGTCACCAGCTGATGAACATAGTTTTAAATTTCAGGCTATTACAAATAATGCTATTACAGATGCAGGAGAACCTCTGTAAGCTGACCATCCAAGGGTCTGTAACAAACTGGTCAACATACAGAGGTGGTCAGCAGAAAGAACTAGGCCTATTGTACTGACATGTACAGTTGGTGCATGTCCCGTCTGTGAAAATTAGGTCAACTTAAGGAGGTGGTCATTCTAGGGAAGAGTCAACTATGATGATTCTACTGTGTTTATATACAAATTATTGCGTGAGCATTTGTTTTCATTTATCCTGGGTAGATTCTTAGTCCAATTTTTTTGTTTTATGTGTAACTTTTTGAGAAACAGCCAGTTTTCTAAAATCGTCACCCCATTTTACAGTCCCACCAACAATGTATGAGAGTTCCCTATCTCCATATATTTGCCAACACTTATGATTGTCTGCCATCCTCATGGGTATGAAATGATAGCTCATTGAGGCTTTAGGGACTGTAAGAGCTAAGGATGTCGAACATCTTTTTGGGTACTTATTAGTCCTTTATATAACTTCTTTGATGAAATATTGTTTATATCTTCTTTTTTGATTGAATTGCTTATCATTTTGTAATTGGAGATACAAGAATTCTTTGTAGGCCAGGCATGGTGGCTCATGTCTGTAATTCTAGCACTTTAGGAAGCCAAGGTGGGAGATTTGAGATCAGCTTAAGCAAGAGTGAGACTCGGCCTCTACCAAAAAAAATAGAACAGATTAGCCAAGTGGGGTGGTGTGTGCCTATAATGCCAGCTATTTGAGTGCAGGAATTTCAGGTTGCAGAGAGCTGTGATGATGCTCCTGCACTCTATTTAGCCCAGACAACAAAGGGAGACACTGTCTTAAAAGCTAAACATAACAAAATTCTTCGTAAATTCTGGATACAAATCCTTTATTGGATATGCGTTGCAAATATCTTCTTCCAGTCTGTTGGTTGCAATTTTATTTTATTTTATTTTATTTTTTTGAGACAGAGTCTCACTATGTTGCTCTTGGGAGAGGGCTGTGGCATCATACTTCACAGCAACCTCAAACTCTTGGGCTTAAGCGATTCTCTTGCTTCAGCCTCCCGAGTAGCTGGGACCATAGGCACCCGCCACAACGCCCGGCTATTTTTTAGTTGCAGTTGTCATTGTTGTTTAGCTGGCCCAGGGCTGGGCTGGAACCTGCCAGCCTCCGTGTATGTGGTTGTTACCCTACTCACTGAGCTATGGGTGCAGAGCCCATTTTCATTTTCTTAATAGTGTCTTTTGAAGTATAACATTTTTGAATTTTCATGAGAGTTAATTTACCAGTTTTCTTTCTTTTATGGACCTTGTCACAACTAAGAAATATTTTTCGTAGTTTTTCTCAAAGATTTTCTCTTATGTTTTCTTGGAAATGTTGTATTTAGTTTTTACGTTTAATTCTAAGACCTATTTCAAGTTAATTCTTGATATGGTGGGTGATGAGGTTCTGATGTCAATTTTTGCTTGCGGATATCCAGTTGTCCCAGCATCTTTTGTTGAATGCAGACACATTTTGAATTATTATATATTTTAGACTTTACAAAATTAATTTCTACTAAAAAACTGAATAGTAGATGAATTAATTTTATATACCTAGATGTTTGTATAAAAATATGGAGGGGGTGAGGAGCATTTTATATGCTTTCTCTAATGATAGATTTTTTTTTTGACACACAGTCTCACTTTGTCGCCTTTGGTAGAGTGCCGTGGCATTATAGCTAAGACCAACCTCAAACTCTTGGGCTCAAGCAATTATCCTGTCTTAGCCTACTGAGTAGCTGGGACTATAGGAGCCTGCCACATCGCCCGGCTATTTTTAGAGATGGGGTCTCGCACTTGGTGAGGCTGTTCTCAAACCTCTGAGCTCAGGCAATCCACCAGCCTTTGCCTCCCAGAATGCTAGGATTACAGGCATAGCCACCATGCCAAGCCCTCTAATGATAGATTTTTGAGAATTTAAGTTCAGCTCTTGATATATTAATTTAGGGACCAAAGTTAGGATAATAAGCAAAACTTAAAAATGGCATAATTTTCTTTTAATAGCACTAATTTCAATTCAATTTTTAGAATTATGTGGAAATTCTATTTGTTGATGAATAATTAAAGCCTTACTTAAAGTGTTCTAAATAGAATTTTTTTTTTTATTAGTTTATGGTATTATTAGATTTATAGGGGAGTGCTTATGGAAACAGGTTATAGGGCTGACAGAATTTAAAAGTATTGCTTTTTATCTACTTAAAATTTTTCTCTGTATTAATTGCATTGGTTCTCACTCTTCCTGGGCAGGGTAGAACTACTGTTGAGGGCTCTTGTAATTAGACTTGTTTACCTCTTATCTAACTTACCTAAAAATGATAGAAATTCTAGAAGAATAGATCTTTTGTTTGTATTCTACAAAGACTGGTTGAAAGGCTGTGTGCAGTGTGGCTCACACCTGTAATCCCAGTACTCTGGGAGGCTGAGGCAGGAGGATCTCTTTAGCTCAGGAGTTCCAGACCAGCCTGAACAGCAGGGAGACCTGGTCTCTACAAATACTTGGGTGCTGTGGCAGGCGTCTGTAGTCCCAGCTACTCAGGAGGTCAAAGCAAGAGGATCTCTTCAGCCCAAAAGAGTTTGGCTGTGACCTATGACACCCTGGCACTCTACCGAGGGCAGCAAATGAGACTCTGTTTCAAAAAAGAAAAAAAAAAGTTACTGGTCCTCAGTAATTCAAATTTCTAATAAACCAGGATGAACAAATAAATAGATCAACTTTTTCAAATAAATTCTTAAAATCAGTTTAATGATTTAAAAAAATTTTTTTTAAATTATATTTAAGATAAAATGCTGGGCGGTGCCTGTGGCTCAAAGGGCGCCAGCCCCATATGCTGGACGTGGCGGGTTCAAACTCAGCCCCGGCCAAAAACTGCAAAAAAAAAAAAAAAGATAAAATGCCAATGATTTATTTAAAAGGAGCTTTCAAGGTGGTGCCTGTAGCTCAGTGGGTAGGGCACCAGCCACATACACCAAGGTTGGGGGCTTTGAACCTGGCCTGGGCCAGCTAAACAATAATGACAGCTGCAACAACAACAAAAAATAGCCAGGCATTGTGGTGGGCGCCTGTAGTCCCAGCTACTTGGGAGACTGAGGCAAGAGAATTGCATAAGCCCAAGAGTTTGAGGTTGCTGTGAGCTGTGATGTGACGGTACTCTACCAAGGCAACAGCTATAGACTGTTCAAAAAAAAAAAAAAAAGGAACTTTCAAGTTGAGGAATAATACATGTGGATGTGGTTTATGAAATAAATAATATTTTTTATCAGAATTGCACAGCAAAGGATACTTGGCCTCTTTATTGCCAGCAAAATCTCAGCAAGGAAATTACCTTTTCTCTTCTTTGAATAGTTACCTGAATGGCTCACAGAAGGTTTTCAAGAAATCAAGTAAATATTTTACTAATTTCCCACTTACTTTTGAGATAACAGGAAGGATAAGCAAATGGAAAACTTAAAAACATTTTTTTTAGCTAAGAGTGTTACCTTTTATGGAAATGTAAACATCAAGTCCTAAATTACAAATCAAATTTCATACAATCCTGTCAGTTGGTGAAACTAAAAGAGTATGTTGGTAGTATTTTGATCCCTAAATGAGACTTGTTTTTGACTTCCATGCCAGTAGGAAGGCCCTGTTTTCCTCCTCTCTTGAAGAAAATATTGGAAATACATAAGCTGTGAGACCCTTTATGACTTTAATTAAACTGATTTTTAAGGATTTCTTTGAAAAAGTTGATCTATTTATTTGTTCATCCTGGTTTATTAGAAATTTGAATTACTGAGGCTATAGCTTAAGTTCTTACTATAATTCTAATCACTGCATTTTAGGTACAGTTGATTTTATTTATTCCCCGCAGTAATCCTCTGAATTTTGTTGTTATCTCCATTTACTGATGAAGAAATGGAAATCAGATACTTCA
This sequence comes from Nycticebus coucang, assembly GCF_027406575.1. Taxonomy (NCBI): domain Eukaryota; kingdom Metazoa; phylum Chordata; class Mammalia; order Primates; family Lorisidae; genus Nycticebus; species Nycticebus coucang. Next base: position 53,641,029 of record NC_069801.1, read on the forward strand.
CGTAACTTGTCACAGTGCTAGTAAGCAATAGAACTAGCCATCACATTCAGGATTCTTCCACTTTACTGTATGGAATATAAAGTCAAAATGCTTTATGGTGTATTATTGTGTGAGTTTCAAACATGCAAGCATATAATCTTTCATGACTAAAGATACACATATTTATCAAGAATGAAGAAATTAGATTTAAATGTATTTTCATCCAAATTGAGAGAAAACAAAAGTTTTTCCAAACTCCCTATACATCCCAGCTATTCAGGAGGCTGAGGCAAGAGAATCGCCTAAGCCGAGGAGTTGGAGGTTGCTGTGAGCTGTGATGCCACTGCAGTCTGCTGAGGGCAATAAAGTGAGGCTCTGTCTCTTTAAAAAAAAAAAAAAGAAACTCCATATATGATTGATTACAATTTATATTTTCATATTTCTGCTGAATTCTGACAGTTTTAACTCAAATTTCTTAGAAATACCAATTATTTCAGTTAGTTTTCTTATGTAAAAGTAATTATGATTAAAGATTATCAGTAACGTTTAGTAGCCAGACTAGAGAGAATTGTAAAAATGATTTGGTGTTCTAGAAAAAACATTGGTTTTAGGGAGGCTTTAGCTCTGGATTTTAACTTTCACTACTAGTGTGACCTTTGGGAAAACCATTAAACTTGTCTGAGCTTCTTTTTCCTCATTTGTAAAATATCCTCCAAGAATATTTGTGAAGATCAGTGTCCTGATTTTGTGGTTGCCTGGGTTGAAGAAAGTTCTTAATTTGTGGTGTATGATACATAATTATTAATGTTTATGTTAAAGTACAATATCCTTTTTGAGTAAGTCATGTAATTCATTTTTTCACAAATATGGAAAATGAATACATTAAGAAGGAATGAAATAACAGGGAAATAAAAGTGAATGTTCATACAAGATATGAGCTAAATTGATTTTGTTTTTGAAATCAAAATGTGTAATTATGCAAATTCTAAATGTTAAATTAAGGTTCCAAAGAATGAAACTTTATTTCTTCTCAAACAATTAATGATTGAATTAAAATGAATTGAGTTACATCTCTCAAGTAAATGAATGATGTGCTATGTATAGTTTTTTTTTTTTTTTTTAGCTGATTTATATATCATTTATATGATTTTGACATAGGTAACTGTCCTTAATTTCTGAATGGATTCTGTTCATTTTGTGTGATCAGTTGATTGACTTTCAAAGGTGTTTTCCAGGAGGAGACAGTGTTATAGATGGTGGATAGGGCCATAGTAAGTCTACAAAGGCAACATGGGGTCTTGTACAGACTAGGGTGGGAGCCCATGACCTTAAGTCTACCTGTGGCCTTCTGGGTCCTTAAGTGCTGCCTTTTTAGGTGGACCAGGCATGGTGGCTCACATCTGTAATCCTGGCATTCAAGGAGGCTAAGGGTAGGTGGATCTCTTGAGCTCAGGAGTTGGAGACTAGCCTGAGCAAGAGTGAAACCCTGTCTCTACTAAAAATAGAAAAAAAAAACAAAACAAAACTAGCTGAGTATCATGGTGGGTTCCTGTAGTCCAGCGGTTCTCAACCTGTGGGTCGCCACCCACAAGAACTGTATTAAATGGGCCGTGGCATTAGAAAGGTTGAGAACCACTGCTGTAGTCCCAGCTACTTGGGAGGTTGAGGCCAGAGGATCTCTTGACCCAAGAATTTGAGGTTGCTGTGAGCTATCATGATGCCATGGCACACTACCTAAGGCGATAGAGTAAGACTCTTGTCTCTTAGGAAAAAAAAAATAATAGAAAATAGAGATTATGGGGATTGAGTACATCAGCCTGTCATCAGCTTTTGACAGCCGTGTTTCAGTTTGAAGTGGAATTTGTAAATAGTTGCACAGCTTAATAGCATTTTTTAGTTCTGTTAAAAGACCAGTCATGTCAAAGAAGACCCAACAGAATGTTGACGGAAGAAAACAGTTTTTAAGTGTGGATTGGGAATTGCAGTATTATCTTGTTTTTGCTAAAGATAAGATAATATGCTTGCTTTGTGATACTACAATATCAACATTAAAGAAATTCAATGCTCATCAGCGTTATAACACTCATAAAGATCACAAATATTTTAAATTAGTGAGAGAGACACAAAGGATTGTATTGCAGAAGCAAAGACAGTTCCTTCAGGCAGCAAGAAGACTTGGAAATTGGCCAGGTGTGGTGACTCAGACCTATAATTACTTGAGCTCAAGAGTTTGAGAACAGCAAATTCAAGACACAACCTCCCCACCCCCTTCTCTGCTAAAAGTTAGACTGGTGTTGTGGTGGGTGCCTGTAGACCCATCTACTCCGAAGGCTGAGACAGGAGGCTTGCTTGAACTTGGGAATTTGAGATTGCTGTGAGCTAGGCTGATGCCAGGGCACTCTAGCCTGGGCAACAGCGTGAGATACTGTCTCAAAAAAACAAACAAACAAAAAAAAAAACAAACCTGGAAATAATGCCACTTCAGCAGTTTACAAAGTAGTTTATATATTCAGGAGAGAGAGAGAGGAGCCCTTTAGTGATGTAGAAATCGTGAATGAGCGCATTGTTGAAGTTCTAGGATGCTGAGACCCCAATAATACTTTAAAGTACAGACAACTGCCTCTTTCAAGGAGAACCATGACAAGTTGGAAGTAGGAATTAGCCTTAAACATAATAGAATAACTTCATGCAATACTTCAAGAAGAAAACACATATTATTCAATTGCTTTGGATGAATCAGCTGAGACTACTGGCATGGTGCATATTTTGTACTTCATGTGGGTCAGAATGGAAGATTTTCTTTGCCACGAATGCAACAGGGGAAATAGAAATCTTCAGTTTTCAAGATAAATATGAAGTTGGACTGAATTGGTAAATTTAGGAAGTGAATGTATAGGTGGTGCACCATCCATGGCAGGAAAACATGAAGGGTTCATGGCACAGATTAGAAAAGTGTTAACAGAACAAGATGCTGTCATTTCTTTTCATTGTATCTCGCATCAGCAAAATCTCTGTGCTAAAGTTACCATTTTAAGCAACAAATCATTAAGTATTATTAACTATATTTGTGCAAATGCAACATGGCTTTGTTAGTTTTGTAACGTAAAAGTTGGAGGATGAGGTATATAGGGTGGATTTGCCTTGTTACACTAAAGTGGGTTGGCTAAAATTTTATCTCTGCAAGAGCAGATAGTTAAATTTTATGAAGAACAGAATCAGCAGTGTGAATTATTGAAAAAAAATTTCTCTAGGAATGTGGCATTTCTGTGTGATATGTCAAATCAAAATGACCTGAATATTTCTTTGCAAGGTAAAACTAGTCTATATGTGCTAGATAGCAAAAAATCCAAGCATTTAAAAAAAAAATCTACTTTTAAAAAACATTTGTTCAATGGGCAGCGCCTGTGGCTCAGTGAATAGGGCGCCAGCCTCATATACTGAGGGTGGTGGGTTCAAACCCAGCCCCGGCCAAACTGCAACAAAAAAATAGCTGGGCATTGTGGCAGGCGCCTGTAGTCCCAGCTACTCGGGAGGCTGAGGCAAGAGAATCAGCTAAACCCAGGAGTTGGAGGTTGCTGTGAGCTGTGATGGCACGGCACTCTACCGAGGGTGATAAAGTCAGACTCTGTCTCTATAAAAAAAAAAAAATTTTTTTTTCAAAAGAAAGTTTGGATGAACATTTTACCCAATTAGCAAAGATGAGCAGAATGATATATGCAAGTCCTTTGAAGAATATGTCGCTGTTACAAACCTATTAATGACAGAACACAATGAAAGGTTCACTGACTTTGAGACTCCTGACATCACAGTCAAATTAGCATTTCAGCCTCACCTAGTTGATATCACCAAGGCACCGGAACTGATTGAGCTCTTCGTAGATGACATTTTATTTTATTATTTTTTTTATTTTTATTTTTTGGTTTTTGGCTGGGGCTGGGTTTGAACCCGCCACCTCTGGCATATGGGGCCGGCGCCCTACTCCTTGAGCCACAGGCGCCGCCCTGTAGATGACATTTTAAAGTCATTGATGCTCTGAAAGGTTCACTTGAAATATGCAAAAATGCAATCGTACCCATGCCTTCAGCAACATGCCTGAAAAATTATTTTCTTGCTTTTCAACTCCTGGTTGTTGTGAATCTACATTCTCCTACCTAACCCAAATCAAGACACTTAACGGTCACAAGTGACTGACACCCATCTAGAGAGAACAGAAATTGGGGACCTCCATGCTGCTATGAAATATCCAAATGCTTTCCAACAAAAAGCAAACAAAATGAGGTCATTTAAAGTTTAGATAACTGTAAAATTAACAAATAGTGTTTTTCATTTTTTGAAATTGCTGTTTTTTCTTTTTTGAAGATAAACGTTCTTTCATGTTTTGAAATTTTTACATCGCCGTTAAATTTTTACAAAATAATGTGCATTTTTAAGTATATCTAATTGCAGTTTCTGGAATGCAGCCTTTTTTGATTACAGCTAAATTAATGGGGTCCTCTAACATTTTAAATGTTCCTACCTCTGTTACACATATATACTCTGTGTAACAGATCTGGCGTGGAACCTCTGTTCCTTCATAAACCAGCTAGGTGGCCTTACCTCAAATTCACTTGGTCTCTAAAAAGGGAATAATGCCTTATTTTCTTTTACGCTGTTGTGGGAAGTACATGAAAAAGATACATGTAGGTGAAAGGGTACTCAAACATGCTTACCTACTTTTATGTCCTTAAGTGCCATTATGTACCTAAACCCATAATTAGCTGAACAGGGAGAATAATTTGTGATCTTGTTCTGAGAGCAGAAATGTATTTAATGAGAGGGAGAAAGAATTTATTATCTCCCGTCTTGTTTTCCCGGGTCTTTCTTTTGTGAATGCATTCTGAAACTTCTAATTTTCTAGATACTGTTCACTTTTCACCCTCTCTCAAGGCAGATGTGCAAATATGTAATATATATATATAATCCAGATCCTGTGGCATCCATGATAGAAACTCTTGGAGGAAGGAGGCAGAAGCTGGGGAGGGGGAAAGTAGGCAGCAGAGGGCTGTGAGTAATCGTAAGGGCTTGGTCTACCTGTAGTAGAACCAAAATAATGGGGTGATTTTCTGTTTTTTAAGTACAGAGAATGCCTTTGTACCAAACTTTTGCTTAACATATCTATGTAAATTAGTAGAGTTTTTGTAGTTTGAGCACATATTGAGGTAATTACTTCAGTTCTGTAGACTCTCTCCCTTTCCTGTGCTGACACAGCACTGCTTTATCTTGTTTTTTGTAAAAACATGCCAAAGCGTTCGCTTATCTTGTAGTCCCTGTTAGCTTTCCTGAAAGCATTTGGAACTGCTTTGTAATGATAACGCAGCTCCATTTATTCTTCTGAGATTCCCAGGGTTTCCTTGATGATAGGGAAATTATTTTGTGGAGAAAGCAGGTGATTCTTCAAGCCAAGCAGATAATTTAATTTGACCTAGCAGGAAGACCTAATCTCAAATAAGGCATAATGTAAGCGGGTGGCACAAGATCCCTACGATATTAAATGTATTGTGAAAATGAGAGCAAATCTACGTGGTATATTTGTTAAATGAAAATGTAAGGGAAATAAAAACCTCCAGCCAGGCTTATATTTTAATCTGTTATTTAGGTGATTGAAATACACACGCAGAGCGATGTGTTTATTTTGAAATGTGAAACGTTTTATTTTTAGTATGGTGTTATTAAGGAAGGAATTTCAGGCAGCTCTTGTCTCCGCTAATAATAGAAACCTTCCTCACCCCGCAAGGGAACAGTATTCTTGCTTAAGCCCTGTCTTGTGTTGGAGAGTTTGCCTCTGATAAATTTTGTGTATTTCTTGGGGTGGTGCCTTTGTTTTTAAGGTTTCAATAATTCTTTTTTATTTGCCCTTAGATATCAAGAACTATCCTTTTAGATGATTTAAGATAATTCATCAAATCTCACCATATATCTCTTATTCTGAATGTTAATGTATTAATTTATTAAAATACTTTGTTTTAGAAGATCCCTTTTTCTTTATTGTACATGTCATGTTTTATGCTCTTTTGTACTATTAAAAACATGATGAGCCACAATTTCATTCAACATCTCAGGTTCTAAATTATAAGGCAAGTAAATCTGGCTCTCTCTGAAAGTAACAGAACTAAAATTTTTAAACATACCATAAAATTTGATTTTTTTCTAAGTAGTTTCTTTGGGTAATACTGTGATCATTAAACCGTTTTCACTTTCTTTTTATAATGTGCTGTGTGGTATTTTATAATTGATTTCAGTTCTCCCAGCCTTAATTAGTGGAGTAATAATAACCTCTACATATTAAGCATTTGTTGTGTTTAGTGATAATAGATTTTAAGCAGAATATTTTTAGCAATGTTAATAATGTGGCAATAGATACTACAGCAGATGATTTACTAATTTAAAACAAAGTGGGAAATGTTTGTTACAAAATTTGCTTAAGCAATTTTTATTTCACATTTGAAATTTAAGTTAAATATGGTATCCGTCTTTTACTTATAGATTTATACCAGGCACCCTTGTAGCATACTTTAATGCTTTACTAATTCACAGATAAAGTAACATTTATACTATTGTTGCAGGAAGACAAGGCCCAGTGGAGAGAAAGAGCACCCAAACACCACGTTTATAAGAGGAAGGGCTTTATTCACCAGCCGGGAGCTTACGGCATAGAAGAATTCCAAATGGCCGCGCTCCCTGACTGCCTTGGTCTTTCCCTTTTTATTGACAGTCAAAAAGTGCCACCCCGCAGGTACCCTTCTCATTGGCCAGTTTGAATCAAGCGGGAGAGGCTATTCCCGCCCCTACAGAACTATAGGATTTCACAGAACTTGGAAATTTCTAAGTTTCAGGAAGTTAAGTTTACAAATTCCCAAGAGCTGAGTCAGCGTGGAGAGGACCCTGCAGATGTATCCTTGTGGTCTCCTTGAGAAGACCTGTTCTAGACCTCACCCTTCTCTGCTATCCTCTCTCATTCCCCCCTTTTGAGACTCCCATATATTTTAATTTGGGGTCTCAATATTAGCTTCTTTCTGCAGGTGCCAATATTAATTTTCAGCACTGAGGTTTTAGGGACTGTGACTTGGGTTCTCTACTCAGGCCTTAATAGTACCATGGTGGTGGGCTAATACACATATGAGTTTTTACAGTTCCCTGTGACATTTCCCCCTTTTTCCCAAAGTTCAAAGTCCAATTAAGACAAGTCCCTTGAGGAATTTCCTCAGGCTTTAGCCATGCGTTGACCAGCCAGCTCCCGGTATGTGGCTGGAGCAGGGCATGTTGATTGTCCTAAAAGTTACCTTTGCTTTCCAAGGGGCAGTGAAGCCCTGTTCAGCCAGCTGTGATGACTGCAGGTGAGGATTCTTTCCACCTTCAATGCTGTGCATGTGGTCAGAATGATGGTGTAAAGTCCTTTCTACCTTGGTTTCAGGGGGACCAGGTTCTGATTCCAGACCTAGACTTGGTCCCCTTGATCTTCTAGAGAGAAAAGATGTACAAACACAAAAGACCAAACAGAACACAGTTAGTTACCCCAGTGGAGAGTTTCCTTGTTAGTCTTTCAAGGGTTTTTGTCTATTCAGTTCAGTCTTTCCCAGTTCTTTTAGGAGTTCCTGCTAAATTGCAAAGAATTGACAGAGGCCTCTTTGAACACCAGTGGCAAGGCCTGCATCCAGCTAAGCTTTGCTTCCTGGCCAACTTTACCATTTTCTGCTCTTATGGTCCTGTTTATGGACTTTACCCTGTCTAAGCTTTGAGGCCTATAAATTATTCAAAGCTTTAGCTTATTATTTGCACTAGTTCTGTTATGAAGGCTAGCCCATTGTCAAATGTAAAACAGAGTGGCAGCCTAAATCATGGGACGATTTCTCTGGGCAATATTTGTACTACTTTAGGAGTCCCTTTTATCCCGGTGGGGAAGGCTTTTACCTATTCCAAGTCTGATAGACCATCACCAGCCAGTACTTGTTCCCTGTAAACCTGGGCATTTCAGTAAAGTCTACCTGGAAGTCCTTGAAGGGCGTTGCTCCATACGACTGGATTCCTGGGGGTACCGCTGGTTCTTTTTTTTTCTTTTGTAGAGACAGAATCTCACTATACCGCCTCAGTAGAGTGCCATGGCGTCACACAGCTCACAGCAACCTCCAACTCCTGGGCTTACGCAATTCTCTTGCCTCAGCCTCCCGAGCAGCGGGGACTACAGGTGCCCGCCACAACGCCTGGCTATTTTTTTGTTACAGTTTGGCTGGGGCTGGGTTTGAACCCCCCACCCTCGGCATATGGGGCCGGTGCCCTACTCACTGAGCCACAGGCGCCGCCCCTGTACCGCTGGTTCTTGGCACGTGGAAGAGAGACTGGCTGCAGGTGACACACTGTAGACTGACAGTTTTGTACAAGGCTGCCAGGTGGGAAATGTAGAGGTACTGGCCCAGCAACTTCATCAAACACTCCTGTCACCACGGTGGCTCCTAGAATCTGGTGAACTGCTACTCGTCCGTCTGGCATCTTTATCCATCCTCCCTCTGCTTCCTGGCTCCCCTCTGCTGCCAACCATTCCTTCTCCTGGGAGTAGATAGGGGTGAGCTCTGCAACCCATGGGATGAGGGGAGCCACTCGCAACACCTGGTACTGTTGGGGTGCAGCCCTTTGTGCCTCAGTATCGGCTCTGGTGTTCCCCTTAGCGATGGTGGAAGCATCTCTTTGATGTCCATGACAGTGCGTGATGCTGCTACCTTCTGGCGTTTCCATACTCCCTCTAGTAACTGAAGTTATCTCCTGCTGATACTTAATGTCCTTTCCCCCAGAGTTTAAAAGTCTCTTCTCCTTGTATAATGCCCCGTGCACTTGGAGAGTCAGAAAAGCATACTTAGAGTCAGTGTAAATATTTACACTTTTTCCTTGGCTTAATTCTAAGGCTTGGGTCAAGGCAATTAACTCAGCCTTCTGAGCAGATGTGCCTTGAGGTAGAGGCTTAGCCTCCACAGTCTCTGGTAAGGTGACCACTGCATACCCAGCCTGCCGCTCACCTTGCGCTGTCACGTAACTGCTTCCATGTACATAGAAGTCCCAGTCTGCATCTGTCCAGGGCTGGTCACGCAAGTCAGGTCTGCTAGAGTACACATTATCTATAACTTCTGTACAGTCATGCTCAGTCTCTCTCCCACTGACTGGAAGGAGTGTGGCTGGGTTCAGAGTTTTGCATTAGAGAGCCAGAAATGTCCTTTCGTGTTCATCAAAGTGACCACAGAGTGGGGTACTTTCACTCTGAGATCCTGCCCTGGAGTCAGCTTATCAGCTTCTTGCACAAGGAGAGCAGTAGTGGCTAGAGCCCGTAAGCAGGGTGGCCATCCCTGTGCCACTCCATCTAACTGCTTAGAGAGGTAGGCTGCAGGCCTTGGCCAGGACCCAACCAGCTGGGTTAACACACTCACAGCCATTTTATCTCTCTCTGAGACATACAGAGTAAAGGGCTTGGCCAAGTCTGGCAGTCCCAATGCAGGTGCAGCCATCAGCCTCATCTTTAGCTGGGAGAAGGCATGTTCCTGTTGTCCTCCCCATTCCAAGGGTTCTCTCTCTTCTCCTTTAGTTGCCTCATACAAGGGCTTAGGTAAGATGGCAAAGTTGGGGACCTAAAGGCGACAGAAGCCGACGGGGCCTAAGAATTTCCAAACCTGCTTTTGGCTCGTGGGGCTGAGGATGCAATTAATGACCTGCCTCCATTTCATGCCTAGATACCTCCACCCCTGCTGGATAGTAAATCTTAGATAATGTACTTGCTGCTGGCAAATCTGGGCCTTTCATTTGGATACATTATAGCCATATACCTCTAGATATCATAAAAGACAGTCCATGCCTCGGGTGCAGTCCTCCCGGGTAGGGTGTCCTGAAAGGAGGTCATTGACATACTGGAACAGCACACATTCTAATTCCTCAGCTGGGAATTTCTGGAGGTCACGAGCCAGCCCTTCTCCAAAAATTGTGGGTGTTTTGAACCCCCGTGGCAACCTGGGCCGTGTGTACTGTTTCCATGTCTGGTCTCTCTCACTGGAAAGCAAACAGACTCTGGCTTCCCAGAGCCAGCCTTATACTGAAAAAGACATCTTTTAAGTCCAGACAAGTGGGCCACTTGGCTTTTGCTGGCAGCAGATTCAGCAGAGTAGAATGCAGTGTTTACAGTTACGTCATTTACTGGGAAATTCTAGATAACATTTAATACTGCACAAGTTTTTCAGTGTAGCCAATAGGTGACCTTTGTTGAGTCTTAAGACTTCAGAGTAAATATAATTACTGTATATAATTCTATACTTTTTGGCCAGTTTCTTAGTCCCATTTAACAGATCAATTTAGTAAAACAGTTATGTCTCGTTTTATGAGTTGACAGTACAGACAAGGCTGGGATTTAAATACGGGTGGACCATAGCCTCTTTTTCCTCCTTTTAAACTATTTTTCTCTCTCCAATTTCTCTCTTTACTAAAGGCAAATTATAGTAGAACTAACTTATTTGCCAAAATAAACTGTACCTTCAATATACGGGGTCTGATTATTTGTATGAAGTGCAGTAAGAATAATTAACTATTAACCATCTAGGCTCTTCTTTCCTTTAAAATTGGCTTTGCTGGAACCTTTTATAAGGAATCTCAGGCTGGACTTTTTGAAAGCCTTTCAGAGCCCAGGTTTCATCTGTACCATTAGATACCTGTATGCATTGGGTAAATCCCTCTTCTCTTGAGGTCCCCAAGCACATTTCGATTCCCGGACCCATCAGCAAGCGACCTTCGTTACTTACCACAGATAAGGAAATGTTACTGATGGGTATCTGGCTAGTTTTCTAAAGGGCTTTTTTTAGTGGTCTTATAAAGTCAACCTGAATTCCTTAATGCAGTCTGGACACCTCTGGAAATGCTGTTCCAGCCAAAGCTTGGTAAAACAACCAGTGCCTTCATCATGTCCTATAGAACAAAACAGATTCTTACTGAATTTATGCAAATAACTGTATTGTCAGAAATTAAGAATACTTACAAATGGCTTTCAAATTCTGGAGAAATCAAGGAGAGAGAAAAAATACATGTTTCAAACTCTGCTCATAAGTACATACATTGCTTAAACAGCTGCAAATAGCTTAAAAGACAGAAAGTTATTTTCTTGACTTCTGGAAAACAGACAACTAGAAGGTTTAAAAGGCAAGAATCTTATCCTTTGACAAAGACTCAGTTTCCCCAACAATTTAAACAACCAAATTAATACATTTTACAAATGAGACGTTTTATGAGATGTAACATTGATACAGGATTTTCTCACTCAGGGCTGGACAGGGACCCCCCCCCCCCCCATTTTTCAGGCTCAGGTGAGCTTAGACATCAGAATCCCATCTCCAGGCACAAACCTTCTGAGCCCTATCAAGGTCATGAACAAAGCAGCTGGAAACCTTTTGGATAGCTTCACCCTGACTAAGGAGCACACACCTTAATCCCCTTCAGTTTGTAAAGGTATTTTTCCATCTACCAAGTCATGGCCAAAATATCTCTCAGGGCCAATTATTTACCCCTAGAAAAAGGAATTATGCAGGAAACCTCTGATCTGGGCCTCCTCCCCCCCTGCCAGAGGCTGTTCACCTTGGAGACCTGTTGCTTATAATAGATACAGCCTTGTCCAGCATGAGATTTATACTCTCTTCCCCAGATTTTTAAGGGCCATCCAGAGCTCACGGGACTGCCTGAACCACAACACTTTTCAAGGCACGAGCCCTGTGACAGTAGCTCTGGCACTCTCCACTTTCTCCACATGCCCCTCAATCCAACAAAATGCCATTTAATCACTGATCTGTGGCCCGCGGGCTCAATTCTCAAATTCCTAAGACCAAACACTCACTGAAGAAATTCCAGTAACAAAACTACAACAACGTTCTTTCTAATGTCTTTTCATTTCCCCCAAGACCCACATGGCCACGTGGCCGCCACCAAAGACAGAAAGCGGGAAACCTGGAACTTCCAGTTTCTCTCAGAATAGCCAGGGGGTAAAGTTGGAGCAGGGAAGAAGGGCACAACCTGGAACTTCCAGTTTCTCTCAGAATAGCCAGGGGGCAAAGTTGGAGCAGGGAGGAAGGGCACAACCTGGAACTTCCAGTTTCTCTCAGAATAGCCAGGGGGCAAAGTTCCACATTCATTTCACCCCATGAATGGGGGGTGGTGGTGAAACCCCACCTATTGTTACCCATCTCAGTCATTCTCAGAGCACTCACATGCACACAATCCCAACTCACTTCTTAACCTGGGCAGCCTCAGTTTCCCACTTGAGCTGCTGCTTAGCCATAGGAGGCAAACCCACACTCCCGAAGGCCCTGTGAAGGGAGGTCCAGCTCCACCCTCTCTCAGTCACACCACAGCCACACACCCTCACACACCTCTCAACAGACCTGCTGGCGATCTCATGCCCAAGGAGTTGGTCAGGCTCCTCTTCCAGTAAAACTGTAGTGGGCTCCCCAGATCGATCACACCTTGCCTTAGACGTCTCGCAGTGTAGGTACCTGTTCCTGTATGCCAGTTCCTCCCAGCGTTTGACTCCTTGAAGACCCGCCGACGGGGTCCTTTCTCAGCCCAGTTGAGGCGTCCACACAGGGAGGCCAAACTGCCACCCTGGCACGCTCAGTGGTTCACGTCGCCCAGGCGGATCAGGGGCCCCCACGTGGGTGTCCAGAGGATTGGCGGGAACTACAAGGTGCATGTTCTCTCCAGGGGTGATCTCGCTTCCCGGTCAGGGAACCAAAAATGTTGCAGGAAGACAAGGCCCAACGGAGAGAAAGAGCACCCAAACACCACGTTTATAAGAGGAAGGGCTTTATTCACCAGCCGGGAGCTTACGGCATAGAATTCCAAATGGCCGTGCTCCCCGACTGCCTTGGTCTTTCCCTTTTTATTGACAGTCAAAAAGTGCCACCCCACAGGTACCCTTCACATTGGCCAGTTTGAATCAAGCCGGAGATGCTATTCCTGCCCCCATAGAACTACAGGATTTCACAGAACTTGGAAATTTCCAAGTTTTAGTAAGTTAAGTTTACAAATTCCAAGAGCTGAGTCACTGTGCAGGTGTATCCTTGTGGTCTCCTTGAGAAGACCTGTTCTCCTAGACCTCACCCTTCTCTGCTGTCCTCTGTCACTATATACTCTAAATTGATTTCATCAAGATATTTGACTTCATGTCTTATAATAGTCTATGGATAAGAAGAATAAATGTGTTCTTGATTTATTGCTGCTGAATTTCTAATTTTTTCTTTTCCTTTTTTTTTTTTGTCATCCTTGGTAGAGTGCTGTGGCGTCACAGCTCACAGCAACCTCAAACTCTTAGGCTTAAGTGATTCTCTTGCCTCAGAAAGCTGGGACTACAGGTGCCCACTACAATGCTTGGCTATTTTTTGGTTGCAGTTGTCGTTGTTTAGTAGACTCAGGCTGAACTCGAACCTGCCTGCCTTGATGTATGTGGCCAACACCCTAAGCACTGAGCTATGGGTGCTGAACCTGCTACTGAATTTCTGTTCCCAAATAAATTAGGTGTCATGATAAAGAAAACTCTCTGCCATTGGCCATATGTAAGTTTTTATAAGTGATGTTGATGTAGATTCCAATCTAATTGTAGTTAGAGTTTCTATTTGGGATGGCACAAATTTAGATGACATAATTAATAGACAAATTACAGAATCAGAATTTAAAATTATATCAGCTATTTGGATGGCTAGGTGAAATACAGTAGGGATAAGGGACAAATGTAGCATTTAGCCCCCAAACAAACAAAAAAACCCCAGATGCATGAAAGAATAGAAAAATTGACTGTAGTTCCTAAGATGTTGGAACTTTAGCTGACCACAAGCTTAGGAAATACGTATTATGAATGCTTAAATGTAAAAACTGTTACTGGATGGAAAGTAGGTGTGTAGGGGCTAAATCAGTTGGTAGTTGTAGAGGAAGTAAGTATGATTCTGCCGTACTTTGGATTAAGCCACATTTTGTATATTGGTTTCAGGTTTTGACGCCACAGTTTGGGGAGGAAAAAAACTTAGCCAATCATATTTTATTCATAATGGGGAGGGGGCAAAAAAGTGTGCCATGTGAATTATGGTAAAGGAAATGTGATATTTTTCACACTAGGAAAAAATATTATTTTGTCTGGGCATGGTGGCTCACACCTGTAATCCTGGCACTCTGGGAGGCCACAGTGGATGGATTGCTTGAGTTTAGGTGTTCAAGACCAACCTGAGCAAGAGCAAGACTCCGTCTCTACTGAAAACAGAAAAAAACTAGCCAGGCATTGTCGTGGGTGCCTGTAGTTCCAGGTACTGGGGAGGCTGAGGCAAGAGGATCGTTTGAGCTCAGAAGTTTGAGGTTGCCTTGAGCCATTACACCATAGCCCTCTAGCCTGGGGCAACAGAGTGAGACTGTCTGAAAAAAAAAAAAGAAAGAAAAAGAAAAAAAAACCCCATATTTTAGCTGTGGTAGCTGTTTTTAAGAACTAAATTACCATCATCTGGAAGAGGAGTCATCATAATCAGTGATGCTTTGAAGAACAGAACTTTGTCTATAGGGTGGATATACTAAGGAGAACGTATATTCTAGAATGTGGGGGGTTTTTCTATTAAGACAATTTGCCTAGAGGTAGTACAGTTAGTACCATAACTCAGTTTAGATTTCTGTTATTAATATCTTAGATACTGAGTAGTTGTCTATCAAGATTATTATTACAGAATCCCTAGTTTAAATGGAAAGTTGGGACACATAACGTATAAAGTCATGTTAACTTTTAATATTCCTGTATTGTATACATTTTTTTTCTAGCGCTATTGACTTTTCATCTTGGCTAAGACTGTGTCAGATTAGCCTTCTAGTCAAGACAATTAGAAAAATTGGACAAAATTTAAAAATCTCTTTGAAGGCAGCCAAATCTATTTGAAGGTAATGGTCAGTATCCCAGTGAAAAGGAAAATGCGTTGGAGTGAGCCTGAGATTCTGGTTTGCTTTTCTCTTTGAGTCATCTGCTAATTCATGGAAATAATAAATGTAAGAAGGCAGGCAAATAGTAGTGGTATTTTAGTCCCCTTGTGTTGCTCAAAGGCCTACCTGAAACTGGGTAATTTATAAAGAATAAAGGTTTTTTTGGCTCAGGGTTCTGCATGCTGTACCAGAAGCAGGGCACCACATCTGCTTCTGATGAGGGCTTCGGGAAGCTTCCACACATGGCAGAAAGCAGAGGGTGTTGGCGTGTGCAGAGATTGCACCAGATAGCAGAAGAGAGAGGGTGGGAGGTGCCAGCCTCTTTTTAACAACCAGCTCTCATGAGTCCTGATAGAGTGAGAACTCACTTGCTCCCCCTCTAGGGAAGGCATTTATCTAATCCTGTGAGATCATCCCCTTGATCTGAACACCTCTAACTAGGCCTCGCTTCCAACATTGGGTATCACATTTTAGTCAGAGATTTGCAGAGCACAAACATCCAAGCTATGTCAAGTGGCTAAAAGGCAGGAGGACTAAGCATAGTTTGAGTGAGTCCACAGCTTATTAAAAAGAGTCCCTTATAAACTGGTTTGGGGCTACAATCCTCTGAAGACTGAAATCCTGCTTAGAATCAGCTTAATCCCACACAGATTAAGATCATCTGCCTCCTCCCTTTTTTCCCTAGAGGAAAATAAAATTACAGGTTTTCATACACAGTGTTCAGCATTCCAGGGACAGGACCAAAATACATACAAATAGACTTATAGGTGGTAATAAAGATATAAGACATGGACTTTAAAATAACTAATTGATATGTTGAAGAGGAAAGATTTTAGCAAAAGACTGGAATATATTTAAAAAATAAAGGAAATTCTAGAACTGAAAAATACAGTAATGTAATTAGAACTATTTATGGTTTAACAGCAGATTAGATTCTGTTGAAAGAGGATTAATGAACTGGAAGATAGGTCAGAAGAAATAGCCAGACTGAAACATAAAGAGGCAAAAAATATGTAAGGAAAGTATAAGGAACATGTGGGAACACAGCGTAAAGTCTGATACATGTATTATTGGAACCCATAGAAAAACTTGATTACAGGCTTAACATTTTCTTCATCTGGAAAGAAAACTTCAGGTTAACTTTCTTTTAATACAGATTCTGTGGACATATACTAAGATAAATGTGATTTGTCAGTTCTGGTACCAGCAACATTACTTACTGTGAAAATGACCTGAGGTACCAATTGCATGTGGGCTGGGAAGACTGAACGGGCACATTATACTCCAGGCGCCTACGTTACTCAGTTTTACCAGCATAAACCTTCAGCTTCCCTTTAAGATGCCTCTTCAAACTCATGCACCCTGGCAGTAGACTTAGAAACTTCAGGAATGCGCTCTTATATGATGATTCTAGTTGAGCTTTGTGTGTCCTGGGGTAGACTGTATCCACTCATGGAAGTCTCACAACTTTACCACTTAGTGTGCTGCTGTAGGATGAGAGGGCTGGGAAATAGCAGCTGGATGTCTTAAGGACTCTTTATGAGGATGCATTTGATGATAGTATCTTGATACTCAATTTCTAGTCTTACATTCTTCTAAAAATCGAAGTAAAACTGGTGTTAGGTTACCACCTTTGCCTGTAAATGTTATTTTGAATCCGAGGGCACTGAAGTATTATACCATTCCAGAAGAGAAGGAAAGGGAATGGAGCAGAAGCAAATTGTATTTATTTATTTTTTATTAAATCATAGCTGTGTACATTAGTATGATCATGGGGCACCATACACTTCGTTCATAGACCGTTTGACACATTTTCATCACACTAGTTAACATAGCTTTCGTGGCATTTTCTTAGTTATTTTGCTAAAGCCTTTACATTCCACATTTACTAGGATTCACATATTCCCTTGTAAAATGCACCGCAGGTGTAATCCCATTAATCCCCCTCCCTCCCCCCCTCCCACCTCCCTCCCCTCCCTTACCCTTTTCTCCCCGTTCTTAGGTTGTAACTGGGTTATAGCTTTCATGTGAAGGTCCTACATTAGTTTCATAATAAGGGTGAGTACATTGGGTACTTTTTCTTCCATTCTTGAGACACTTTACTAAGAAGAATATGTTCCAGCTCCATCCATGTAAACATGAAAGAGGTAAAGTCTCCATCTTTTTTTAAGGCTGCATAATATTCCATGGTGTACATATACCACAATTTATAGAAGCAAATTTTAAAGAGGTAACGGCAGCAAGTTTCCTAAAACTGATTAAATACATCAAGCCACTGATACCCAAGGCCCCAAGCAGAATAAATATAAGAAAACCAGTACTAGGCACATCCTTGTGAAACTATTCAAAACTAGTTCCCTTTCCTTGAGACCTCCCTGTCCTTCAGGAGGCTGAATCTGTTCATGCAGAGATGAGACGCAGTGTTGAGAACATCTTAAAAGCAATCCAGAGGAAAAAAACAGGAACAATAATAAGTTGATTTCCCAACAAAAACAATGAAAAGATGGAAAGGGTGAAATGATATCATCACAGAGATAAAAGAAACAAACTGTCAGTCTGTAATGTTATACCCAGCCAAAATACCTTTCAAAAATAAAGGCAAAATACATTTTCATGCAAACATAAATTGAGAGAATTTGTCAACAACAGACCAGCAGTAAAGGGCGAACCAAGGGAAATTCTCCAGGAAGAAAGAAAATGAAGAGCCTTGGAAGGATAAGCAGGGCAGTTTGATAGATAGTGACAATACAGTGCCGTCTTAATGAGACTTAAATACATGTAGGAATAAAATACACCAAGTACAAAAAGCGTGAGAGGACAAAATAGAGTTGAAGCGTTCCAAAGTTCTTGCTTTGTGTGGGCAGTATAAATGTGCAAATTTATATCAGACTGTCGCAAGTTAAGGATGCATTAAGGCCCTAGAGAAAAAATTGTTTATATTTCTTTTGTTTTAGAGACAATTAGAAATCATTCCACAACTCTAAACATTTTATGAAACATTATGTATTCATATATTCAGCACAAAATTATTTAATTGGAGTGATTAACGAGGATGATAGCAGGGATGGTTGAAGGCAGAAACAGAAAGGAGAGTGAGTAAGGAGATGGAGCTGGTGGAATGAAAGAAACACAGAAGGAAAACAGACACAGGACCAGAGTTGGGAAGGCATGAGAGGGTGCGACTTACGAAGCTTCAGGGGTAGGTGCTTCCGCCACCGTCTGCCGTTCATTTGGCGTGAGGACCTCTAAGAACACTTTTAAAAATCTTTTATTCCCGGTGGCGTCTGTGGCTCAGTGAGTTGGGCACCAGCCCCATATACCGAGGGTGGCAGGTTTGAACCCAGCCCCACCAAACTGCAACAAAAAAATAGCCGGGTGTTGTGGTGGGCGCCTGTCGTTCCAGCTATTCTGGAGGCTGAGCAAGAGACTCGCCTAAGCCCAAGAGCTAGAGGTTGCTGTGAGCTGTGACACAGCAGTCTACTGAGGGCAACAAAGTGAGACTATCACAAAAAAAAAAAAATCTTTTATCCCCGACCTGAATGCTAATTCATTTTCCAGCTGTTTTAAATAATCTCTTCTATACTGATAAACTTTTCCTGACTCTGTTTTTCATCTTAAACGGTTATAAAATTAATCTGATTTTCCTGTGGAATCCTGGATTGACTTAAGTTTTTAAAAAATATTTTAAAATTACAATTCAAAGCCAATATAAACACTGGTTGTAAAAATAAAGCAGAATACAGCATATCATGTAATTTAAACAGCAAGTCTTTACTAAAAAAATCACATCCTCTGGCCTTTCCTTATCTATTTAAAATAGCCCATTTTCCCGCCTTTACCCCGTCACTTTTACTCTGCTTTATTTTCTTCATTTATCATTGTTAGATTACTAGCATGTTATATATTTGTTAAATATTTATTTCTAGTAGAATGCAAGTCCCATTTACTTTCAGTACTGGAGGCAATGTCTAGTACACATCAGACACTCAGACTATGTTTGTTGACTGAATGAATGAACACATACATGGGTAGACTCATTTAATGAAACTTAAATGTACTTTAGGTGTATTATGGCATGGAGAGATTACTAAAACTGCTTCAGTCCATGTTTTATTTCCTTGACTTTAAGCACCTCTCGATGAATAAACGTATCTGTTCCATAGCAAAGGTCACCGCCCTGCGCCAGCCCTGTGCTTTAACTGAACATAGCAGTTCTTCTTACTTGATTATCCTCGTACGTTGCCCTTTCCTTCTTAGCCTCTCACTGCTCAACCTCTTCTCCCCGCACCCTCATTTCTCACATTTAATGCTGGAGATAGAGGATAAACGTGCAAGTGAGCCCTCTTGATATGTCATAATAAAAAGAGCCTGATTATTGAGAGAGAAAGTAGCATGAATTTTGACCTTGGGTGTTGAAGCCAGTGAATGACTCGCTGATTGTTCTTTAATTTCTAGTTTACTCATCCGTAAGCTGGACATAATGATATTTACTTTACAGAGTGGAGGATTAAATATTAACAAGATATGTATGTGTGTGTATGTATGTGTGTTTGTGTCTATATGTGTAAAATCTCACCCATGTGTTGTTTTGCTGAGAGCCTGGTGATGGTAGGTGTCAGAACATGTGTGTGTTAGATGGCTCTCCTGACTCCCAGAGTTAAGGCTCTTCGTGCAGGTGAGTAAAGGTTGCTGACCTCCAGCAAGGCCTGGTTTGTCATAGCTTAGGTATATACCATCAATCTGCCAAATTTTCTCTCTTAACTTGTTTATTGTACCCCATATACAAAAAAGTACATGTATTCTAAGTGATCTTTTACGTAACAGTGAATTTTCACAAACTGAACGCACCCATGTAACCACTTCTTAAAGACAAAAAACAACCAGTCTCCCCAAAACTCTCTTTGTCCTGTGTCAGCTACTGTTTCATTCCACCCCACCAAGGGAAACTGCTATCCACAGATCGTTTTACCTGTCTTTGAGCTATATAGAAACAGGATCATAGTTTTGTCTGGCTGCTGCTTTTTTTTTTTTTTGAGACAGAGGTCAAGCTGTCACCCTGGGTAGAGTACCGTGGTGTCACCTCTAACTCTTGGGCTCAAGAAAGCCTCTTGTCTCAGTTTTTCTATTTTTTTTAGAAGAGATGGGTTGTCGCTTTTGCTCAGGCTGGTCTTGAATTCGTGAGCTCAAGCAGTCCAGCTGCCTCCGCCTCCCAGAGTGCTAGGATCACAGGCGTGAGCCACCGCGCCCAGCCCTTGTCTGGCTTCTTTTACTTGAGATTATGTTTGTGAGATTTATCCATGTCATCGTATGCAGTTGTAATTTATTCATTCTCATTGCTGTGTACTGATGTATTAAGATTTTTCTATTATTAATTGTGTTACTGATGAACATTTGGGTAGTTTTATTTTTTCTCATTTGGGTACCACACATCTTAGTTGTTATGAATAATGCTTTATGTGTTCTTTTTATTCTATTCATTTATTTTATTTTATTTTTTATTTTTTGAGACAGAGTCTTACTATGTTGCCCTTGGGAAAGGGCCGTGGTGTCACGGGTCACAGCAAGCTCAAACTCTTGGGTTTAGCGATTCTCTTACCTCAGCCTCCTGAGTAGCTGAGACTACAGGCGCCTGCCACAATGCCGGGCTATTTTTTTTTGTTGCAGTTGTCATTGTTTAGCTGGCCCAGGCCAGGTTCAAACCCGCCAGCCTTGGTGTATGTGGCCGGAGCCCTACCCACTGAGCCACGGGCACTGTCTGCTTTATGCGTTCTGGTACATACTTTTTATGTGTATCATTTTATTATTGCAGATAAACACTATTTAAAAATAACAAATATTATTTTAGAAGTACTGATTTCTTCTGCTGTCACATTTCAGATTTCTGTCATTATCAAGATTATTTTTTGAGTCATGGTTTTCCAGAGCACTATATTCATTGAAGTTGTTTGAGAAGCAGTGCTTTATTTATTTATTTATTTTTTGAGAAGCAGTGCTTTTGAATCCATGTACAGTACTGTAATAGGTACCCAGTAATAAAATATTACAGCTGCAGGTTTTGTTTTTTAGGGTAACTCTTACATTGTCACCCTGAATAGAGTGCCATGGTGTCACAGCTCACAGCAACCTCAAACTCTTGGACTCAAGTGATTCTCTTGCCTCAGCCTCCTGAGTAGGTGGGACTACAGGCACCTGCCACAAAGCCCAGCAATTTTTTTTTTTTTTTTTGAGTCTGTGGCATCATAGCTCACAGCAACTTCAGACTCTTGGGCCCAAGTGATCCTCTTGTCTCAGTCTCCTGAGTAGCTGGGATTACAGGCACCCACCACAATGTCTGGCTTGTCTCTTTAGTAGAGACAGGGCCTTGCTTTTGCTCAGAGTGGTCTCGAACTCCTGAGTTGAAACAGTCACCTGTTTCAGGATTACAGGTGTGCTAGGATTACAGGTGTGAGCCACCACGCCTGGCCAACTGCAGGTTTTTTAATTTGTCTTGCAGAGTTATGAGCTTCACGAGGTTTTAACCACACAGGATATCAACTTTATTTATTTATTTATTTTTTTTCTTAATGTACATAAAATTTTTTTTCTTTTATTAAATCATAGCTGTGTACATTGATATGATCATGGGGCATCATTCACTAGCTTCACAGACCGTTTACCAAGTTTCACATATACCCTTGTAAGATGCACAGGATATCAACTTTAAAAGTGATCTTATTTAGGATGTTATTTTACATTTATAAGTGTGAAATCATTCTTCAAGGATAATTATCTTATTACCATGTCCTTTTCTTACTGATTTCATCAGATGTTTTCTCTCAGCTAACAATGACTCATACATTTTTTTAGGCACCTGTATCTTACATGTGTAATCATTTGATGAAAGATTTATGATAACTTGAATTTAGGAAGCATTTCTTTTTCTTAAAGTGTAACTTGTGACTTAAAAAGCCATCAAATTATATTTGGGAGCATACAGATACCTTTTAGAAAAGAATTCTGGTGTGGGAAGGGACTTTAAAAAGTTCATGAAAAACGGAATTACAAGATAAAAATATACCAGCCATTAAGTTCATCCCTAAAGAATTTAGGGTCCTGGGAATTTAACCATGTCAATACAGTCTTTTTTATGTTATTAACTGAAGAACAGTGGGTCCCCTTTTAAATATTGTTTTAAGATTAGGAAACAGGGCCGTACCTGTGGCTCAAAGGAGTAGGGCGTCAGCCCCATATGCCCGAGGTGGTGGGTTCAAACCCAGCCCCGGCCAAAAAAAAAAAAACTGCAAAGATTAGGGAACAGGAGAAGTCAGAATGAGGACTGTAAGGTGGATGCTCAATGATTTCCTACGGAAACTTTCACAGAATTGTTCTTGTTTGATGAGTGGAGTAAGCGGGAGAAGGACCTGCTGATGAAGCTTTCCAGGGCATTTTTCTGCTAAAGCTTTGGCTAGCTTTCTCAAAACACTCTAAGAGGAAATAAACACGATCATTCTTTGGTCCTCCAGAAACTCAGCAAGCAAAATTCCTTGGGCATCCTGAAAACTGTTGCCATGACCTTTGCTCTTCAGCACTCTGCCTTGCTTTGAGTGGACCACGCCCTGCTCTTCATAGCCCCGGCTGTGGTTGTGCTTTTGTCCTCAGGACTGTCCTGGGAAAGCCGAGTTTCATCTCCTGCTACAGTTCTTTGAAGAAATGCTTCAGGATCTTGATCCCATTTGTTTAATATTTCTGCTCCTGTCTTCAGCTGATGTAGGGATAAGCTGAGTCAGTGAGATCTGGTGGCTGTTGTTTGTGCCCTGTTCAATTCGGGCACTAGCAAGATTAACTTTTTCCTTGTAAATCCGTGTGGATGGTCCAATGCGTGGGCTTCATTGTCAACATGGCCTTACCCCTTCTTCAAACAAATTATCTGTTTCCATTTGTAAACTGCTGATTTATTTGGGGCTTTGTCCCTGTAAACGTTTCATAAAGCAGCAGTGGTTTCACCATTAACCCCCACCCCCAAGCTTCACTGTAAATTCTATATTTGTTCTTGTTTCAATTTTAGTAGGATTTATGTTGCTCTGACAGGGGCTTTTTTCAAACTTATTGTCTTATCCTTCTTAGGGCCTCAAACTAGATCCTTTCCAGACGTGTTTTAACAAGTCAGTACAAGTTTATTTTGGCACAGAAAATTTTTGAAATCCAAGCATAGTTTTTTTTACAATATGCATTTTGTATGAACTCATTGAATCCTCTCACATTTTTCTTTTAATCCAAATGTTATTTCCAGTCTCTCTTGATCAGTGGCCACAGGACTCTTCAGGACTCAGGAAATGGGAATGGAGCAGACACTTTTTCACCCTGAGAATTGCTTTGAAGATAGCAAGATACAGCCTTGACTCACAGCTCTAATATTAATTTCTTAAATGAAATTTGGGTAAGGTTTTAAACTCTGCGAATCTTAGTTTTCTCCTCTGTATGATTTTTTTTTTTTTTTAATTGAGACAGTCTTTCTCTGTTTCCCAGGCTAGAGTGCAGGGGCATCATGGCTCACAGCAACCTCAAACTCGTGGGCTCAATCAGGTTCCTCTGCCTCAGCCTCCCGAGTAGCTGAGACTACTTAGCTAATTGCTTTATTTTTTGTAGAGACAGGGTTTGGCTGTTGCCCAGGCTGTTCTCAAACTCCTGGTCTCAAGTGATCATCCTGTCTCAGGCTCCCAAAGTGCTGGGATTACAGGCATAAGCCACTACACTCAGCCAAAATTCTTGTTTAGGATTTAAATAAGAAAAGGGGTATAAATCACTTAACATGAATACGCACACACCAAGGCATATGTGTGTATATGCATACGTGTATACTTACAAAGTGCCTAGGGTGCGGTGGGTGCTCATTATTACCATTAGTATTACCTTTTTTCAGAACTACCTTTATTTCTATTGTTACTGTAACCACCTTTTCCCAAGTTGCTTTACCTCCTAGGCTCCAGAATTGTCTGCTCTTCCTTGGAACCCACCCTAGCTTTATGAGTACACTGTGCTTTTCATTTTTTCTTATTTTTTTTTAAATTAAAGCTATAGCTGTGTACATTAATGCATTTATGGGGTACAGTGTGCTGGTTTTGTATACATTTTGAAATAATTTCATCAAACTGGTTAACATACCCTTTACCGCACTTTCTTTTCTTTTTTTTTTTGGTTTTTGGCCGGGGCTAGGTTTGAACCCCGCCACCTCCGGCATATGAGACCGGCGCCCTACTCCTTGAGCCACAGGCACCGCCCGACCGCACTTTCTTAATTCTGTGCACTTAGTAGATTTGACATGTATCCTTGTAAAAGGCACCATAGGTGTGGTCCCACCAATTACCCTCCCTCCACCCATCTTCCCCCCTCCCCACCCCTCCCCCCTCCTCTTTCCCCTTCATCTTGGGCTGTAGTTGGGTTATAGCTTTCATATGGAAGTGTGTTTCCTTATATATTGGTATTATAGTAGGGGTGAATACATTGGGTACTTTTTCTTCCATTCCTGAGATACTTTGCTAAGAAGAATATGTTCCAGTTCCATCCATGTAAACATGAAAGAGGTAACGTCTCCATCTTTTTTAAGGCTGCATAATATTCCATGGTGTACATATACCACAACTCTTCATTTCTTAGATCTTCGCTTAAAGTTTAAGAGGATTGAGCATTAAGTTTTGTACTTCTAAAGCCTCACCATTAAGACCTTCCTATGCAGATCTTGAAGCAGTTTACAACTTTCTGCTTATGCATTTTGGTCACTGAGTCACAGGGTACACACGTGCTCAGTTTCTGTAGGTCTGCACCCGTCTGTCGTTTTCCCGGGTGTTTACACTGTCACAGAGTACGTACGTGCTCAGTTTCTGAAGGTCTGCACCGGTCTGTCATTTTCCCAGGTGTTTACACCGTCACAGAGTACATACGTGCTCAGTTTCTGTAGGTCTGCACCGGTCTGTCATTTTCCCGGGTGTTTACACCGTCACAGAGTACGTACCTGCTCAGTTTCTGTAGGTCTGCACCGGTCTGTCATTTTCCCAGGTGTTTACACCGTCACAGAGTATGTACCTGCTCAGTTTCTGTAGGTCTGCACTGGTCTGTCATTTTCCTGGGTGTTTACACCGTCACAGAGTACATACATGTTCGGTTTCAGTGGGTTTGCATCGGTCTGTCATTTTCCTGGGTGTTTACACCGATTGACATTCCCACCAGCAGGGTATGAAAGTTCCTGTTGTTCTGTGCCCTCTCAGATACATGGTATCATCTGTCTTTTTGTTGGAGCTGTAGTGGTGGGTATGTCTGTGGTCTTGTTTTGCTTTGTAGTGTTAATTTATATTTCCCTGATGATGAACGTCAAGGGCCTTTTCATGTTTGTTGACCATCTGGATCTGCCCTTTTCTAAATTTTCTGTAAGGCATGTAGCTTTGTAATGCTTAGACCTGAAGTAATTTGTACTCCTGGTGTTGGTGGTTATTTTTTCTTGCATCAATACTTTTCCACATTTAGGAGCTTGTGGGACACAGTATCACACGGGATATATTGGGCCTTGGAATAGATAATAGATAATGTCTTTTCTTTGATCGATATTTGTTGGGTTACTTCAGATATGAGAGTGACTAAGATACCTAATTAGCCTACCCCTCTCATGCTAAGGCAGTAATACTGGTAGAGCCTGTAGTCTAACTCATCTGTTCATACACCCGAAATAATAGTGTGAGTCGTGCACTTTATCCATACAGTGAACAGAGTCAGTTGTAAAGTCTAGCACTGTGTTGGGACAGTGGTGTGAGGCCCTGCTCTGAAGGAGCTGGTCCGTGTGAAGACAGAGATGAGTAACAACGGCGACATAGCTCCTTACTACAGCTCTCGGTGTTAGGTGGCGCCAGGCAGAGGAACTGTGGGAGTGTATCCCAGAGCCGTTTAATCCAGATAGTTGAGTTGTCAGATTAGGTTGGGGGATAGGAGTAGAAGTTAGGGAATACTTGCTGGAGGAAATGGTCCTTGAGATGAATTTTGAAGGACAAATGAGACATGGATGGATAAAGCTTCGGAGAATTGTGGGCGTAGATGCAAATGGTTCACATATTAACCGCATTCATTTATTCCACCAAGTAAAATCCCACTGACATTTACTGAATGCTTATCACGAACTGGGCATGTGTTAGCCCTGGAATTGAGGGGAAACACCGCACTTTGAGGAATTCTAACTAGTTCTAAATACCTGTACTCTAGCATGTGAGGTGAAAGAATGGTTGATGATACAGGAACTTTACGGCAAAGTGTCTAGGACATAAAGACCACGTACACCTGTGAAACTTTATAAAGTCCTCCAATATTACGTAAACCATTCACCTCCTTATTCCAATTTTCCAACTAAGCGTATAGTGCACTGTGAATGTGGAATGGGCTGTAGCTTCCTGATATCAGTAGCGCCTCCATTCTGTTCTATGTGATACCATAATTTGACCTGACTCCCAAAACTTCCCTCCAGCATCGTCATAAAGAGTTCTTGAATCTTCTCCCTCATTTCAATCAGCTTGTCTTCCCTGGAAGAGCTCCTGGAATATTTCATAGCATATAAACACTTTGGTCAAAAGCAGGTAGTGGGAAGAGAAGTTTCTAATGTTGGGCTCTACAGAAAAGGAGATTGTGGAGCTGACCGAGGACTTAAGAGTGTGGCTTCCCCAGAGCCCAGAACTTACCTGTGTTCCTGTTCACTTCATTCATTCTTGTCCCCCTTCCCCCCCGCCCCCCCCCAGCTTAATTACCGATATCAAGGTCTGGTTCTAAGATTCCTAGAGCCATGAGGGGAGCACTGTTACCTGGAGTACCCCCCAATTCCTTTGTTAACTAGAAGGCTGTGTCCCTAGCATCTAAACTTGGAATTCTGAATGTTACTCCTCCCAACTCCCAAATATTAATATGTCTGGTATTTAGGCTCTTAGATTCTATAATACTTTTAATAGTATTATTTTAGACATTGAGTTAATCTTTTGTTATGTAACCATGGAATACAGTGTAGCATAATCCTTAACAACCTGGATTTAAAAACCGTTTTTTGTCTACTACTAGTTTTTTAAAATTTCTCTAAGCTTCAGTTTCCTCATGTATAAAACTTTCCTCACTGGGTTTCTATGAGCTTAAAATGAAACAGTGTATGTAAAATGTCTAGCACGTGTGGCTCGTATGGCTCGTGTGGACATAGGCCTCCTAGTCGTCCTTCCCAGATTTATAGGAAAGAATCATTAACAGTTGTTAATGGTTACACTGGCCACACTGTTACCGGCCACACTGGCACTTCCTAACTGAGGTTCCTGCTTGCTTCTGGGGACAGATCTGAATTATGAATTCACTACTAGAGACGGTCGGAACGATCATGCCCGTTTCTGTGCAGTCCCTGTCTGCCTTCACCCGAGGACCCTCCTAAAGGAATTAGCGTACATTTTTATAGCCTAAGTTTTGAGTCAGACCCCCGCACCGAAACATACTCTGAAATTTTTTTGTTGTTGTTGACTCTTATTTCAGTTCTTTTATTTCTACTTTAATGCACAAAATGTTTTTATTGGTTTTTTTGTTTGTTTAGAATATAAGAGTGTAAGTTTATTTTATATTGGAGGAAGGTAAGAGAGTGGGATGGGAGAGAAGGGAAGATGGGGGCTGGGGGTGGGAGAGAATGGCCTGGCATCCCAAAGAAAGGAAGGAAGAAGGCTGGCCTGTCTGGATTTTATTTACTCTTTTTTTTTTTTTTTTTTTTGAGGCAGAGTCTCATTATGTCACCCTTGGTAGAGTGCCGTGGCATCACAGCTCACCGCAACCTCAAACTCTTGGGCTAAAGCAATTCTCTTGCCTCAGCCTCCCAAGTAGCTGGGACTACAGGGGCCCGCCACAACACCCGGCTATTTTTATTTCTTGTTGCAGTTGTCATTGTTGTTGTTTGGCAGGCCAGGGCCGGGTTCTAATTAACAATTAAAATATACATGGCTGGTGCCCTAACCACTGAGCTACAGGAGCCAAACCTGTTTTGTTTTGATTTCTAAAATTGCCATAATAACAATTCACAAAGCAGGACTCGGCTCTCACCAGCCCCTATATCCTCTCACTGGATGCAGGTACCCCTGACGTTTTCCTCTGTGTCCTCCCAGTGCTGGGCTGTATGTACACAAACACCTTATTTTCTGCCTTGCATATTTATCGTTCATCTCTAAATGCCAACTCCAGACTCCAGGCTTTCTGTATTCAGAATACGTGCCCAGTGATTAAAACGAAGTGCGTGGCTACCTGAAAAAGAAAATGGGGAGGAAGGAAGGAATGAACAAACAAAGGAAAGAAGGAAGGAGCTTGCTGTGCTCTGGTTTATTTACAATGGCAGCAGCCCTCAGAGGACAGATAGATCATGGCCAGACTTAGAGAACAGCAGGAACAAGGTACACAGGAACAAGGTACACACAGTCTCCACTGTATATTACTTTCCTTCATGGTCACATCCCCACTGGAAACTTTTTAGACCTTTTCTCTTTTTCAGCCTCCCCAGTAGCTGGGATTACAGGTGCCCACCACAACACCTGGCTAGTTTTTCTATTTTTAGTAGAGATGGAGTCTTGCTCTTGCTCAGGCTGGTCTTGAACTCCTGAGCACAAGTGATCCACCTGCTTTGGCCTCCCAGAGTGCAGGGATTACAGGCGTGAGCCACCTTTCTGTGACAGACATAGATCAAGGCTGCACATTAAAACAGGGCCCTACGAGTGCCTGACTCTCGAGGAAGAGCCCCACTGGCCTTTTCATCTCTGCAGGAGGAGAGCAGCGCCCACTGACTGAGATGTGGACGGGAGGGCGAGAGGACTGGCTGGCTCCATTCAGGCTTCACCTCATCCTTCACAAGTTGCTGTGAGAAGCCTCTTTTTTCTTGGTTCTTGAAGATCCTGTGGTTTGTGGTCTGGAGATAGACATGGCGGCTGTGAGGCCAGCCGTCACCTGGCCTGCGTGAAGAAGGTATGGATCTGCTGTGCTGCGGCCGGCCCAACAGCCTGCTCCAGTTTTTGGACGGACGCGTTACTCAGCTGCTGGAGGCTCAGAAACTTCTGCAGCAGCAGTGGGGCTTTAACTTTTCCAACTCCTCGGATCTGCTGCACGGTTCGAAGGAGGGATAGCTCAGACAGCTGAGGCCGTTTCTTCCTGAGAAGAGGGTTCTTACTGGGCTCTTTGATTTGCTCTTCAACATTTCTAACCCAAACAAGCCTCTTTCTGTATCCATTTCCTGCCACCAAATCAGCCTCGGTGATATAAAGAATGCAGGATCTGTTTGACAGGTAAAAATCTGGTATCAGGCCATCCTCAAAAAGTGAGCTTAATTCTCCCTTGCATCTCCCCCGCCAGCTGCGACCTGTGCCATTTGTCATTGGCCACAATGTGCCCAAAAGGCACGTGCATGGGGCCTGTGTCATCAGGGGGGCTCTTTTCCATCCGTGGTCTCGACCTAAGGAGGGAAATATAGGACGGCACCTGGGCAGGCTGGCCGGCACAGGGCACCACCTTGCACTCAAGCCTGGGGTCTCTTGGCAAGATCCCGTCTGCAGTGTTCTCGTAAAGACTGAATTATTTTGCCAAAGCCTAAGAACCCAGCGATTCCTGTCCTGGTGGCTACATCCTTCACTTTCTTCACATACTTGGCTCCTGACACCCCACTCCTCAGTCCAGTCCAGGGTGGAGACCAAGCTAGCAAGCCCCCTACGTGTGCTCCCGGGGCGACTTGGGACTTCTAGTCTCCGGAGCTCACACAGTCCTTCATCCAGCCCCATACTCTGAAATTTTTAAGAAACTTCTTCTGGCTGTGTTTGGGAACCCACTAATAGACTTGATTTTATTCTGTACAGACAAAATATGATGATAGCATTGATTTTACTCATATAAGCTAATCATTTCTTTGAAGCTTTATGAATGTCATGATTCCAGCAAGAAACTTTTCAAGCACCAAGAAATGGCTTACAAACCAAAGTTTGCATATAGAAATACCACATGTAGTAGTCATCCAGGGGAGCATGTGAAATGAAGTAGATAGACTTTTTTTTTTTTTTTTTGAGACAGTCTCAAGCTGTCACCCTGGGTAGAATGCTGTGGCCGTCATAGCTCACAGCAATCTCTAACTCTGTGGCTCGAGCAATCCTCTTGCCTCAGTTTTTCTATTTTTTAGTAGAGATGGGGTCTCGCTCTGGCTCAACCTGGTCTCTGAACTCGTGAGCTCAAGGAATCCACCAGCCTTGGCCTCCCAGAGTGCTAGGATTACAGGCATGAGCCAATGCGCCTGGCCTATTTTGTGTGTGTGTGTGTGTGTGTGTGTGTGTGGACTGAAGCTTTCCTTTCTCTGACACCATTTAAATTATGCAGTATTTCTTTTTCTTTTCTTTCTTTTTTTTTTTTTTTTTTGGCAGTATTTTTTCTGTAGCCTTTACAGAGTAAGGTATCTATAGCCTTTACGGTAGAAACAACCTTTGTTTAATCCTAGTGGATAAGGGTTATAATTCAGACCCAAATAATTTATTTTTCTAAAAAATTACTGAATTATTTAGAGATGAGGGCTTCCTATATTGCCAAGGCTAGACTGAAACTCCTGGGTGCAAGCAATTCTGCCACCCCAGCCTTCCTCGTAGCTGAGACTGTTGCCATCATGACCAATAGTAATTTATTTTTTAATGGTTTGTTTTCTTTGTTTTATCAGATATGACAATATACTTAATTATATGATGTATCAAAATCAAAGAAGTATGTGGCGTGAGTTACTGTGGAATAATACGTGGATGGATAAGTGCTCCAGACTGTGCTTCTTAAGATCACAGCATCTGCACTGGCGGTAAAAATCACTGGGCTTCATTTAGGAGTGATACTAGAAATTCGAAAATTATAATCTTGTCTTTATTTAAAACAGCTGTGTATTTACTTCTTTGTGATACAGTTGTGTAAAGTCCCACATCTTGTGGATCAGGAAAAATGTGCTGGAACTGAAAAGCATCCAGAACTTGGCAACTGAAATCGACAAGAGGCTAGGGTGGCTTAAAGCTTTATACCCTTCAGTGTAGAATGAGCCTTCGGGGTATAATTAGAGAAATCTTAGATTTGGTAAGGGAATTAGGCTTCATCTAGTCCACACTGTTACTTTAATGCAGGAAATTATCTTCTGGCAATCATGACAAGTGACTGAGGAATCCTGGATGGTGCAGCTAGATCGCTGATTCTGGAGACGTGTTCCTGGGGTTTAAATTCTAGCCCTGTGTGGTGGGACCTGCTAGCTGAGCGACCATGGGAAAATTCTTAACCTCTCTGCGCCTTGTTTTCCTGGCTTACCATGGCCAGCAGCTGTGTCTCTGACATCTGCCTCCTTGCCGTTTAGTATTAAGAGATGAACTGAGGGCTGCCTGTAATCTCAAAACTTGGGAGGCTGAGGTGGGTGGATTGCCTGAACTCACAGGTTCGAAACCAGCCTGAGCCAGAGAGGGACCTCAGCTCTAAAAGAATAGCCGTTGACTTGGCGCCCGTAGAGCTACTTGGCTCAGTGGAGCTACGGGCGCCAAGTCAACGGGAGCCAGCCACATACACTGGGGTTGGCGGTTTGAACCTGGCTTGGGCCTGCTAAACAATAATGACAATAACAACAACAAAAAAATAGCTGGGCATTGTGGCAGGTGCCTGTAGTCCCAGCTACTTGGGAGGCTGAGGCAAGAGAATTGCTTAAGCCCAGGAGTTTGAGGAAACTGTGAGCTGTGAAACCATAGCTCTCTACTGAGGGTGACAAAGTGAAATTCTGTCTCAAAAAAAAAAAAGAAAGGAAAAAAGAAAAGAGATGAACTGAAGAATCAAGTAAATGTTAGTCTTGTATATCCTGTGAAGAAAAGTATAATTCAGGGTATAATAGTTAACCTCTAAAAAGTGATGTTTTCTATATGGACCAGAGTGGTGACAAGGCAGGTGAGAACATAGAACTGATGAATCTGTTAGCTGAAATCGTTTCTATCAGGTATTCCCAGTTCTTCCTTCTAGAACGATATAAGTGAGTTTCATTCATTTTTCCACATGACAGCTCTTTACCTTATCAAATATAAAATTATAAAAGACATAGTTTGGGTAATTATGGAGTATTCACCCTAAAATTCCATAGCCTTAGAGAGGAGTATCTTGCATATTTTGGCTAAAATTTAGGATAAAGAAAATGGACCATTAATGGATGATAATTCTGTAGAGCTCTTTAACTTCTTTATTCAAGAAGTTACGTGGGGTATAAATTATAATTTATTTCCATCAGCTCATATATGGCTGCTCAGCAAGATTCAGACTTTGAAGTAAGTTCCAAATCTTTTTAAAGTGTTCTGGTCTTGAACTCCTGGCCTCAATTGGATGACCGGTGTGAACCACACTGAGTTCTGGCTCTGAGTTTTAGAGTATTCTGAATAGTGTGTTACGGTAGAACCTCCCTACGTGCCCACCTCAGGTTGACCTATTTACGTAGACGGGACGTGCACACGTACACACCAGCACAGTCGGCCCAGTGCCTTACGTTGACGACCCCTGTATATTGACAGTTTGTTACAGTCCCTTGTGTGGTCAACTTAACAGAGGTTCTTCAGTATTTAGATTCAGTGACGGAAATCTAAAGATCTAAAGATTAATAATCTTCTAAGAGAAGATTATTTTGCTCTCGTGTAGAAGTCTGTGCGTGTGATTTAGACCATTGCCGCCCCTGATGATGTCCAAAGTGTGGGTTCCTCCTGTTGCTCCTCCTGCCTGACCCTGACCTCAGGGTTCAAAAATGGTAGCTTTAAAATTCTAGGGGTTCAGCGTGATGGAAGGCAAGGAAGAAGCTGCCAGGGCCATTTCTGTTTAGATGTCATTAGCTGGAACACACTCCATGGCCATATCTACTTATAGGAAATGCTAGAGTGTGTAGTCTGGGTAGCCTGCGCTCAGATACACGTCGGTAGTCTTATGTCTGGAAAGGAAGGAGCAATATGTATTAGAGGGCAGTAAATACAGTAGCTTGAGAAAGTTGTTGGGTAAAAGTATGCTCCAGGGACGGAAGACTCAGTTCTTCCTGAATCAGTCCAATTCATGTTTGGATTGCTCTGGGTGGGGGCGTTACTGTGCATGGTTAAGCATGCAGGCTCTGAAGTCAGACAGCTCCGGGTCAGACATGGTGCCACCGTTCGTCATTCACTAAATGATCTTGCATGAGTCTCTTAACTTCTCTGTGCCTACGGTGTCTCATCTGTATGCTGGAAGATGATAATACGTCTCGGAGTTGATGTAGGATTGGGAGAACAGGGCTTATAGTATTTAATGAACACTTAACACTCATCGTCATCATCACTTCTGTGGTGGTTATTAATATTTTTGCCCTAAAGAGTTGGAACCTGTCTCTGGGAAATATTTAGGAAATTTTATCAGCCGACTCCTTTGTTTCTAGAACGTAGTCTGTATTCCACCAAGTTAAATATAAGACAGGTTTGGTGGAAGAGGAGGAGGAGATTGCTGAATTTAGTTTTGATTAGGTTGAATGTGACATGTTTGTGGGGTATTAATCTTAATATGGTAGACGCTTTTTAGTTGACCACCCAAAGGACTGTAACAAATTGTCGACATACGAAGGTGGTCAACGTAAGGAACTGGGCCTACTGTGCTGATACGTGTGTAGGGTGCTTGTCCAGTCCATGAAGATTAGGGAGGTGGTCAGTGTAGGGAGGTGGTCAGCTGTGGAGGTTCTAGTGTATATGAATTTGAAGGAGGAGGTGGCATGTGAGTGGTAATCAAAACTATGAGAGATGAAGGAGAGAAGATAAGGCTCTACCTTGGGTCTAGTTAGAAACTTGGGCACACGACCTTTAGGCAGAAGGTATTAAAGAGACTATCCGAGAGTTAGTAGGAAAACCAGGAGAGGACGATGCCACCAAAAAAGAGGGAGTAATCAGTGGTGTTCAGTGAGACAGAGATTCCAGTAATCTGAAAACTGGGAAATAGCCACAGCTTGATAATTAATGGCTCTTTCCTGACCCGTTGGTTTCGGGACAGTAGTGCAGGTGGGAGCCAGATAGCAGTGAATTTGGGGATGGTGATAAGATTAGGGAGGAAGAAAAGATAATACGTGTAGGCCGCTATTCTGAGAAGTGTTGATAAGATAAATGTTGGAAACTGCAGGATGATATAGGAAGATTTGGGTACAGGATGTGGATAGGCTGAGGAAAAGAGTCATTAAAAAGAAAAAAGTCAAATGTGAGGAGAATGGAGACAAGATGGGTTCCAGGCTGTAAGCTGACCAGACTGACCTGGGGCAGGAGGAGGGCTCCGTGTCTCTGAGGCTGGAGGAAAGAGGCTTGCGGATGAAAGTTAAGATAGAGGAAATCATTCCTGATGACTTCATTTCCTCCAAAGAAATAGAAGTTCTTCGCTGAGAGGAGTCAAGGGTTGGATAGGTCTTTGAGGAGAATGGCGAAGGTATAGAACAGAATTGGGGAAAATCAGAGAGATGAATGACAAATTGGTTCCCTGCTTCAGGGATTTAAGGATGTGACTACTAATGTGTATACAAGCCATGAGTGTATTATATGGAAATGAAGGACTATTTCGTTTAACAAAAGATGTATTTATTTAGCGTCTCTGTAAAAACCACTGTTCTTTTTTTTGTTTTTTTGGCTGGGGCTGGGTTTGAACCCGCCACCTCAGCCAGATGGGGCCAGCGCCCTACTCCTTTGAGCCACAGGCGCCACCCCCAAACCACTGTTCTTACAGACTTCTTTCCTGGGAGATTCAGATGAGCTCTGATCATCTTAACTCGAGGAGGGCATGAGCTGATAGCTAAGGTCACACGATTGGTCATGAACACAAATGTTTATAATGGCTTAAAAATGGTAAGTGACACTGAGTTTTACAAACATACTGTGAGGGTTTGAAGGAGATAAAGATTCCGTCTAATGAGGGAACCTAGGAAGGCTTTATGGAAGTGGCAATAAAAGGGGCTACTTGGGACTTTTCAGATGAAATAGTCACCAAACTAGTTGTGCATTTTTAGTTTATTACAACAATTATTTATTCTTTTGTAATTCAGCGACCAGCCATAAGCAGAAGAGAAGAAAAAGAGAAACAAAACACAGTGAACGCTCTTCCGTCGGTAAGGCGTTCGAAAGCCGATGGTATTTTTATGTGGGAACGTAGAATTCAGTAATTCTCCCCACCAGTGTTGAACGAATGTTTCTGTGCTAGGTGCTGAGGATGCAGAGATGAGGACTCAGTTTTTACCCTCAAGGCGTGCACATGTTAGTAAAGGACACAGAAGTACAAGGAGAGAACTTCAGTTCTGGGCAATGCTTGATAGGAGAGTGGTATGCATGATAAAGACATCCCAGACACGACGGGAGGAAGCGTGAACAAATGTCCATGTTGGCGTGACAGCAGATTTTTTTTTTTTTCTTCTAGTTGGAGAACATCAACTGACAGGCCATAAAGTTGCCGTTAAAATCTTAAATAGACAGAAGATTCGCAGCTTAGATGTGGTTGGAAAAATTAAAAGAGAAATTCAAAATCTAAAGCTCTTTCGCCATCCTCATATCATCAAACTGTAAGTATTTTTATATCTGGGACTACAAAAAAGAGATCTGTCCTGTTTTTTAAGAATTTTACAAATAATTATTTCAGTTAACTTCTTATAAAGATATTTTTTCATATTTATATTCAGCAAGTGTTTATTTTACCTTTGTCAGTCCTTTTTGCATAGTCTTCGTTATAATGAAAAGTCACTGTTTTTGAAATCAGTACTGTTTTCAAGTTATGAATGCCGCCTCCGAAGTCACTCATATCTCCAGTATTCAGCTCATAGGTCAGTCAGGGCTTCGGTATTCCTAGATTTCATTTTCGTTAGGTTCTCTCTAGTCACTTTTCATCAAGATACCAGGATATTTTCTTTTGGGGAAGATAGAAAACAAATGTTAAATATCATACACCATGGTATATTACTTGTACAACTGAAAGTCATACCACAATTATTAAATAGGAAAGCTTTTAAGAAGGCACATGATTTTTTGGAGTAAGTTATAAAATTAAAAGACAAGTAAATATTAATAGATTAATAAATAAGCTAATTCCCTAAATTGAAGTTATGATAATTTATAGTTGACTAGATCCATAGAAATTTAGGCATTTCTTTAAATCATTTGAAGTTGTAGTTTAATATTTATTGAGAAAATGCAAGGTATTAGACCCTGAACGTTATCTTTTATCTTAAATGTTGGACACAGTTTTGTAAAATGAATCTTAATTTATCGAGTACCTGATCATGGTCAGGAACTTTCCCAAGTATTTTACATATATATTTTCTTATCCTCATGAGAAGCCTCTTATGTGGGTTTGTTTGATAGACAAGGAAGCTGCATTTCTAAAGAGTACGGGCAGCTTATCCAAGGTCACACAGCGATGAAAGTCACAGGGCGGGCAGTTGAGACCTGACTTCAGATGTCATGCTGTTAATCTCACTCCAGCATTCCAGTCTTCCTTAAAACTTGAGAGTGATATAAATCCTTTCTAAAAAATTGTGGATCCCTGGTTTTGACTTAATTATTTTAAATTTTCTGTTAATTAAGTATGTAGAAACAAAGAATCAGGTATAATTCATATGTGTAATTGGTTCATTACAATTATGAACCAAAATAAATTAACAATTCAAATACAGATAAAATAATGAAATCAACGAAATGTAAACAGTATCAGTGGTATAACTTGACAAATAATGGTGTTTTGTAAAAAATAAGTCATTGTTAATGAACTTAATAGTAAAGACGATAGGAAGAGGTGCAGTGCTGTATTTATATTTTGATTCAAATAAGATTGTTGCAGAGAAAGCCTATTCTTATAAGTATACTGCAAAAAAAAATGTTATTAGTATCTCTGAGGCTTTGTATGCTAGTTCATTAAAGTCTGACATTATATTTAGCCTAACTAGTCTTTGTCAGAGAGCAGTCTTTGAATGTCAGTGTTAATGGAGAACAACTTGATAACCCTGTGGAGTTATACTGTTCACCTGATGTGTAGCTGTGGTAGGCGGAATAATGGCCCCAAAGGTCTATGTCCTAATCCCCAGAACCTGTGAATACAGTAGGTTACATGGTAGAGGGTAAGATTGCGAATCTCCTTCAAATAGGGAGATTATCTTGGATTATCTGAGCAGGCCCAGTAGGAACACAGTGGGTCTTAAAAGTAGAAGACAGGGATAGAAAAAGAGATTTGAGTATGGAAGCAAGGTCAGAATGATAACGCGTGAGAATCACTCAATGGGCTGTCGCTGGTGTGGAAAGTGTCGGGGCACCGTGCCTCACGCCTGCAACCCAGCTCTCTGGGAGGCCGAGGCAGGTGGATCACTTGAACTCAGGAATTCAAGACCAGCCTGAACAACAGTGAGACCCTTTTTCTACTAAAAATAGAAAAACCAGCCAGGAGTTGTGGCGGGTGCCTGTAGTTCCAGCTACTCAGAGGCTGAGGCAAGAGTTGAGGTTGCCGTGAGCTACGATGACGCTGGGGTGCTCTACCCAGGGTGACCGGGTGAGACTCTGTCTCAAAAAATAAACAAATAAATGAATAAACAAACGAATAAAAGAAAATAGAGGAAAGTGAGAATGAACAGAGGAGACGATTGCAGATGGTCTTTAAAAAGCTGGGAAATAAAAGGAAATTCTGCCCCAGAGCCTTCAGAAGCATGCAGAGCCCTGCTGCGCTCTCTGGTTTTAGCTCACTGAGATGTGTGCCAGGCTTTTAACCTAAAGAACTACAGGGTAGTAATAGATTCGTGTTGTTTTAGGCCTCTTTAAGTTTGAAGTATGGTAGCAATATGAAATCAATACAGCATCACTCTTGTAAGCAAGTGGCTAGTCCAGTGATGCTGGGATCTGGCACATAGATTTATATGCTAGACATGAGCCAGAATTAAAATACCATCAGCGCAGTGACTCACCTCTCCTGTCTTTTGTTTCCTTAACTTTAAAATGGGCTTCCCCTTCGTCTTACTGAGTATTAAATGTGTTGGCACTGGGGTAATGCTTAGTCTTTGATGAGCATTGGCCCAGAGCAGGAATTGGCAGCCTGTAAATTCCAGTTCTTTTTCATGATTCCACGTAGGCTTCAGTTAACTGAAAACAGTTCACATGCTTCATATCACTTCACCTCCATGCTGTAATATTAATGATTATTCAAGTGGCTGAATGACTTCTGAGCAAAATCTCTTTTCTCTTCCCTACTGAGTGGCCACTTCCTATGAGAGGAGAAAGCTGACATGGCCAGATTACTGAAACTATAACAGAATGAAAGTGGAAAAGGGCAAGATGACTCTAGATTGGCCTTGACCTCCTTCTAGAGTGCTGGCTCCGAAAGGAAATTTTAACCATTTGGGGTATCTACGAGTGATAGTACTTGCTCTGTCCCAATAAAAACACAAATCACATTTCATCAATAAGCAGTTGCAGTTGTCATGAGGGTATAAAAGCTTATTTTTGATCTGATATCTGTCAGTGTTTTCTTCCATTTTTATAATTATTTCTGATTTTTAAATTTTTTGTTCAATTATTTCATTCTGATTTAGGATTATTTAATTTTTTGCCATTTTGTTTGCTGAAGGAGTTATAGAACATTGTCAGAGTAGTGATTGGCAGAGGTGAATTTCATGTTTAAAGCTTCTGGCTTCAAGCCTTGAGTATAATCCTTTTAGCCACATTGCCTCTTTAATTATAGAGCTGATCTTTTAAAAAAAAAAAAACACAAAAAAAACAAAAAAACCCCTCATGTTTTCTTGCCACAGAACAAGCTTATTGACATAGCCTCTAACAGTGTTAGTGGTTTAAACAGGGAGAGAGAACTGATCCTTTGAGTGGTTTTGTTCAGTTTTGGACTAACTGCCAAGAATAGTTTCCCTGTTGCAAATGGGCCTCTAGTATTAGAAAGTTTGAGCATTAAATACCAAGAGTGTAGGATATTTTTGCATGATTTAACTCAAACGGAAAAAATATATTTTAGAGCCTAAAACCCAGAGGTAGAAAATGAAAAGGCACAAATAAGATTTAAAGAAAATCTAGACCTTCCTATGAAATAGAATTTGTTGAATAGATTTTTCTCCTTATTTTTCTTTCCTCCATAGTTCTTAGGAAAACTTGATTTTAATTGGTGAAAAGATGAATACTTTTGAATTTGACCGAGATGATTTTTGCCCATCTACCCTTTATTGAGCCTATGGACAGCTTTTTAACACTGTTTACCACCACCACCCTGAGAAGTTGTAGTCCTTACATTTGCATAACACTGCAGGCTTCTTACTTTTTTTCCTGCTTCTTTTTAATACTTTCTGTT
This sequence comes from Nycticebus coucang, assembly GCF_027406575.1. Taxonomy (NCBI): domain Eukaryota; kingdom Metazoa; phylum Chordata; class Mammalia; order Primates; family Lorisidae; genus Nycticebus; species Nycticebus coucang. The sequence continues at coordinate 53,680,356 of NC_069801.1, forward strand.
ATTGGCTTCTCACATCTTTCTGGCCATTAAATATTGAAATGCATAGAATGCTAAAAAATGTATACACATTTCAAGAAAGGAAAAAAGTCTATTAAAATTGTAATAATATATATTATATGATTATATCATATCTTATATCTCTTGTGATTGCAGAAGTCAAACGTGACTTGAGTATTACAGTTTTAATAGTTTTTTCCTTAAAATGTATGTACATTTTTTTGGTGCCGTCTGTATTTCAGCATACTGAGCTACTGTAATTTTCTTTTTTTTTATTGTCATTTGTACATAGATCATAAATACATTTATGCTGTTATGGGATTTGATGTGTTGATTATTTGTACAAATTGGAGTGCTTACATCCTACTAATCAACATAGTCTTCACCTCATTCACCAATTACAGCATTAAGACATTTGTGTTCTACGCCTGATAGATCCAACTTGTACTTGCAATGTGCTCCATAGGTGTGGTCCCCCTACTAACCCTCCCTCTTTCAACCCACCCTTGTCCGCTCCCTTCTCCCTCCCCTTCCCTCCTTCGTCCTAGGCTATAGTTGTGTTTCATTCTTCATATGCAAGTGTGAGTGAGTCTAAATTGGTTTCACAGTAGTACTGAGTACATTGGATATCTTTTTTTCCATTCCTGAGATGCTTTACTAAGAAGAATATTTTCCAGCTCCATCCATGTAAACATACAAGAGGTAAAGTCGCCATTTTTATTTATTTATTTTTTTTTTGTAGAGCCAGAGTTTCACTTTATTGCCCTCAGTAGAGTGCCGTGGCGTCATACAGTTCACAGCAACCTCCAACTCCTGGGCTTAGGTGATTCTCCTGCCTCAGCCTCCCGAGTAGCTGGGACTACAGGCGCCCGCCACATAGTTTTTTTTTATGCTGCATAGTAATTTTCTTAGGGAACCCTCTTTGGGTGATTTCATCTGCTACCATGGTATCATTTGTCTTCCCTGGGCTAAAGATTTCCAAATCTGTATTTCCGGCTCATTTGTGTCTCCTGAATTCTGATCACCTTTATCAGAATGGTGCCATTCTGAAGTTAGAGAGACATCTGAAACTAAGTTTTTCTTTCTCTTCTGAATTTACTTCTTTTCTGTTCTTTTTTCTGAATAATAAAAATACCATTCATACAGTTTCTCAAGTCCCAAACTCAAGCATAATCTTTAATTCTTTCTTTGCCCTCACCTTTTGCATATAATGAATCATTAATTCCTGCAACTCTTTTTTTTTTTTTTTTTTTTTTTGTAGAGACAGACTCTCACTTTATGGCCCTCGGTAGAGTGGCATGGCCTCACACAGCTCACAGCAACCTCCAACTCCTGGGCTTAAGGGATTCTCTTGCCTCAGCCTCCCGAGTAGCTGGGACTACAGGCGCCCGCCACAACGCCCAGCTATTTTTTGGTTGCAGTTCAGCCCGGGCCGGGTTTGAACCCGCCACCCTCAGTATATGGGGCCGGCGCCTTACCGACTGAGCCACAGGCGCCACCCGGCAATTCCTGCAACTCTTTCTTCCAAGTGTCCCCCAAACCTGAGCTTTCTCTGCTCTTAGTCTCAGGTCACTGTCTTCTCTTGCTTATTACACTTCAGCTGTTACCTGTGGTTAGAATGCTTTCCCCACTTCTCCCTCCCCCTGGGCTGTCAATTCCAGCAATTCCAGCTGTCCTTTAGTTCTCAGTTTTTCACTGTAATTGTAGTTGACTCTTGAAGAACATGGGTTTGAGCTGTGCAGATTCACTGATATGTGGATTTTCTTTTGTCCCTGCCAGTCCTAAGACAGTAAGACCAGCCCCCCTCCAACTCTCCCACTGAAGACAATGAGAATCCTTTGATTATCCACTTCCACTTAATGAATAGTAAATATGTTTTCTTATTATTTTCTTTATTTTGAGTCTCACTCTGTCACCTGGGCTAGAGTGCCTTGGCAGCATCGTAGCTCACAGCAACCTCAAACTCCCAGACTCAAGTTGTCCTCTTGCCTTAGCCTCTTAAGTAGCTGGGACTACAGGTGTGCACCACCATGCCTGGCTAATTTTTCTATTTTTTAGTAGAGTCAGGATCTCTCTGTCTTGCATAGGCTTGTCTTGAACTCCTGAGCTCGAGCAATCCTCCTGCATTGGCCTCCCAGAGTGCCTGGCCCCTTATGATTTTCCTTTTTTTTTTTTTTCCACTGGGGAATCATTGAGGGTACAAAGAACCAGGTTACACCGTTTGCATTTGCTGGGTAAAATCCCTCTAATAATAGTGTCCTGTCTCCAACATGTGTGTCACACACCATGACCCCATGCTCCCCCCTTATGATTTTCTTATTAACGTTTTTTAATAGCTTATTTTATTGTAAGAATATGATATATAACATAGAAAATATGCGTTAATTAACTGTTTATATTATTGATAAAGCTTCTGTTGAGCAGGAGGCTACTTAGTAGTTAAGATTTTCAACTGTGTGGGGGTCAGTGCCCTTATCCCCCTCGTCGATCAAGGTCAGCTATACCTCTGGAAAAGCTACTTTATCCCCTAAGACAATATTAGGCTCTCTTTTGCTCCCACATCACCTACAATATTTACCTTTCCCAAAGCCCTTAACATAGTATTGTAATTGCTCATTTTCTTATTGGTATCTCCTGCAAGACCGAATTCCCTAGGACCAAGAACTATGGGCTTTTTCCTTTATTTTTATTCATTCAAACTTTCATTGAGCACCTGATAACCTGATGGGTTCTAGGCACTGGGATATGATGATGAGAGGCAGACAATGACTCTGCTCTTGTGCTGTTCTAGATGGTAAGTGAATAAGATTATTTTAGGCATTGAGGAACATGAAAAATACGCTGTCATAGAGTATGAATATAAGGAGAAAGGGCAACTCCAGAGGAGTGAAGTGAACTTCGAGTGTTATAGGGAAAGGAAGATTGTTACAATGGAGGAACTGGAGTGTTTGAGGAAGAGGGAGCTAGTTCAGGAGTCAAAGTGTAGGCAGGACCAGACGAGGTAGGGCTTGAAGGCTTTGCTAAGAAATTTGGATTTTGTTCTAAGTGGGAACTTGTGCAGAGCTGAGGAGTAACGTATGACTGTATTACAGAATGGGACGGAAGCACAATTGGAAGGAGAGACACCAGTCAGGTAGCCGTTGCTCTAGTCCAGCTGAAGATTATGGTGACTTTAAACAAAGTGATAGTCTAGATTTGCGTGGTGGGATACAGTACCACCCACTAGTCACAGGTAGGTGACTATTTAATTTTCAATTAATTAAAATGAAAAATTTGGTTCTCTGGTTACACTAGCCATATTTCAAAAACTCTATAGCCACATGTGGCTACCATGATGGAAAAAGCAGATATAAAATATTTCTCCCATTATAGAAAATTCTATTCCATAACAGTGGTCTAGATGGAGAGGAACTGATGGTCCGATAAGTGTTTTGGAGGTAGAATTAATCTACTACTGATAGATTAGATAATGGAAGAAAGAGAAAGGAAATAGTAATTTATGTTTTTTGGCTTGAGGAACTGGAATTTTGGGTTTTGTCCTGAGCAGATATGATAGTGGTGCCGTTTTCTGAGACAGGAAGAGTAGAGGAGAAACTCTGGGGCAGGGGTGACCCTTCAGATGCTGTTTTGGTAATGATACACATATTTTATGAAATTTGTATGATGTCAAATGCATATGAAGGTATCAATAAATCCTCAATGAAGAAATGAAAATAAAAAGATGCTGTTTTGGCCGTGTAAAGCTGAGAATCCCCTTATACATCTAAATGGAGATGCCATGTATCACCTCAATCTCCCTAGGACCTCGCAGAACAGAAGGGGTTCAGTAATTACTAGTCACATACACAAAGAGGGGACATTTGATCAAGATCCCGGTGGACCTGGGAGGATAAGGAAGAACAAAAGAATGAAGGTGCGAAGAACATGGTGCACTGGGATCAGGCAGCCCAGTTTGGCTGGTACAGAGTATGTTTAGGGAAATGGAGGAAAGTAAGGGCAGAAAGGTAGATTGTTGATCTGTTCATTTAACAGATGATAACCATTTAGGTACTAGGGATATATCAGTAGACAAACAGATTAAAAAAAAATCCATGCTATACTGGAGATTATATTCATGACAAAATAACCTCCATATTAATAAAACATATGTTAGGGAGGAGGTATGGGAATACACCATGCAGATATCTGGAGGAGGAGTCGGCAAATACAAAGGCTCTGAAGTGAAATTCCCCGTGGGCCAGAGTTCCAGAGAGCAGAATGACAGAGGGGTTCGGAGTAAGATGAGGTCGGAGACGTAAAGGGGAGCAAGTTGTACAGGGCACTGTAGGCCGTTGGAAAACCAGGGAAGGTTCTGATTAGAGCTGTGATGTCCTCTGACTTACAGCTGAGACTCTAGTTGGGCAGGAGTTGAAGCAGGGAATCCGGATAGGAGTCACTGGCAGTGATTGGGGTGAAAGATGATGGTGGCTTGGAATAGAGCGTCGTGTGGAGGTGGAGAGAAGTGAGTGCATTTTATGTACTTTCTTGGTAGAGTCAGCAGTGTGTGAGGAAAGATAAGATGTAGGCTGTGGGATGAGAGAAGTTCAGGATGCCTTCAAAGTAGCGGACCTGGACAAATAAAAGGATGGGTTGCCCGTAACTGAAGTGGAGAAGACTGTAGGAGGAAAAGGTCCGCGGTGGGGTGTTGAGGACGGCAGTGTCGAGAATGTGATTTTGATTTTATGACGTTGAAATGCTTCTTGGGCATCCAGATAGGCCTTTGAGTATGTGAGGCTGGAGTTCAGGGGAGAGGAATAAGCTAGGAAGATACATTTAGACGTTGTCAGCATATAGATTGTGTTTAAAGTACTTAAAGCCTTAAGACTGGGTGAGATCACCAAGGATGTGAGTATTTACGAACAAAAAGTCTAAGGACCGAGGTCAAGGGCACTGTGATGTTCACACGTCTGGAAGATGAAAAGGGACCAGCAAAAGAGAATGAAAATGAATAGTCAGGGGAGTTGGAGGAAAAAGCAGGAGAATCTGTTATCTGTTATGAAGCTACGCGGAGGAAGGATTTCAGGAAAGATCGTCAGCTGTTCCATTTACTGGTGAATATTGAGTAATGTAAGAACTGAGAATTGACTAATAGATTTGGCAAGGTGGAAGTTGCTGGTTTCTTTGAAAAGAACCACTTTATTGCAGTGCTGGAACCAAAAACCAATCCCGGGTTTAAGAGAATCTGAGATGAAAGACAGGCGGAGAGGAGAAAAACAGAAGTGGTAGCCAGAAGGGGATGTAGGATCTTAATAGGGTTTGTTTTTTTAAAATGGGAGATATGATAGAATGTTTGTATACCAAAGGGAAGGTTCAGTAATGAGGGAGAAATTCAGACTGAAGGAAGAAGGGCTAACTGGAGGAGCCAGGTCTTCAGTAGGTGTGTGAGGGGATCCAGTGCGTAACTGGAGGATTGTAGTGTCAGCAAGTGCATGACCATGGAGAGGTTGGCTGTGTGTGGTGTAAGAAAAGAAATTTAGAAATGACTGGCTCAGCGCCCGTGGCTCAGCACCCGTAGCTCAGTGAGTAGGGTGTCAGCCACATACACTGAGGCTGGCGGTTTCGAGCCCGGCCTGGGCCTGCTAAACAATGACAACTGCAACCAAAAAATAGCCGGGCATTTTGGCAGGCGCCTGTAGTCTCAGCTACTCGGGAGGCTGAGGCAAGAGAATCGCTTCAGCCCAGGAGTTGGAGGTTTCTGTGAGCTGTGACGCCATGGCACTCTACCAAGGGCGACATAGTGAAACTGTCTAAAAAAGAAAGAAATGATGAGGGACTTAGGGGCCTTGTGCTGGACAAATCATTTATAGGGACATCGTTTACGCTCAGAATAATGGTAACAGTAGCAATGCGGAAAAGATACTAAGTTAAGATGAGGAAAAATCAGCAGTGAGACTGATCACTGTAACATGAAAAGGTAATGGATACCATTATCTGATGGCTTGCACACCAAAGATAATGGGGCTTTTAAGGGAGGAAGTTTGGATGAGCATTTATTTTATTTTATTTTTTATTGAGACACAGTCTCACTTTGTCACCCTTGGTCCAGTGCTATGGTGTCATAGCTCACAGCAGCCTCAAAGTCTTGGGCTCAAGCGACTCTCTTGCCTCAGCTTCCTGAGTAGCTGGGACTACAGGCACCCACCCCAACGCCTGGCTATTTTTTTTTGCAGTTTTTGGCTGGGGCTGGGTTTGCACCACCTCCAGCATCTGGGGCCAGCGCCCTTCTCCTTTGAGCCACAGGCACCACCCCCACCTGGATATTTTTTTTTTTTATTTTATTGTTGTTTAGCAGGCTCAGGCTGAGTTCGAACCCATCAGCCCCGGAGCATGTGGCCGGCACCCCAACCACTGAGGTATGGGTACCCAGCCAGGATTTCTTTTAGATTATAGTTCATTACTAGACTGTACAGTTTAGCTAGCATTTAAAATTTCATTAAGTTAAGGTGATTACTGAATCTTGGTTCTGATCAGCAGTGGTGGCTAATATCTCAGAAAAGAGAGACATATCATATCCCTTTGGCTATGGAGGTACATATCACTGTCTGGTCTCTCAAATGAAAATAAAATAAAACTGAAATCTGATCATGTTTGTAGATCTAAGAAGGGGTTAGAAATTGTGCATTACGCTGTCATGATGGAACAGCAAAATTGATAATGCAGAATCCTCTCTAGGACAAACTAGTTGATTTCTTCAATAAAAGAATGCAAAAAAAAAAGCAGAGATTGAGGAGCAACCTATAAATTAAATGAGACATAAAGAGACATACCTGTTACAATGGGTGGGTTATATCTGCGTCCTAATTCAATAAAAACATTATTGGTTTTATGATTTCAGGCCTCACATTCTCTGTCTTTTATTAATTTTTGTAAATGGTGAGAAATAGGGACCCCTTTTCATTCTTCTGCGTGTGGCTATTCAGTCCTCCTGGCACCATTTACATGTATTGAATGGGGCTTTCTTTCCCGGTGCATGTTGTTGTCTGCTTTGTCAAAGATCAATTAGTTGTTGGTAGATTATTTTATATCTGGACTCTTTATTCTGTTCTGTTGGTCTGTGTCTCTACTTTTATACCAGTACCAGGCTGTTCTGGTTACTATAACTTTGAACTGTAATTTGCAGTCAGGTAACGTGATGCCTCCAAATTTGTTCTTTTCGCTTAAGATTGCTTTGGCTATTTCGGGTTCTTTTGCGATTCTGCCACAGTCCCTGAGCATGTGTTGTTTTTCCATCTGTTTGTGTCACCCGTGATTTCCTTCATCAGGGTTTGGTAGTCCTAGTAGAGCTCTTTCTCCTCCTCGGTGAAGCACAGTACTAAGTATTTCATTTTCTTAGTAGCTGTTGTGAATGGTATTGAGTCTTTGATTTGGCTCTCAGCTTGATTGTTACAAATAATATTTTAAAAACTCAATAGATTTGGTCACCATTTAAAAATTAACTGATCAAGTATTAGTTTTTTTTGCTAATTTCAGAACGATTTCTATTTTTCCTGAGTTTTATATTCTATTTTATATGGATATTGCCTAAAAATGAATATAACTTGGCCAAATGGGAATGCTTAGGGTTTTTATGGATAATTATTTTTTTTGCTCATTTAGAGATGCTATTTCTGGAAAAGTTCGGAAGCACATGAGTTTACTTTTCTGTTGTGCAAGAAAACAATGCTTTGTGTCTGAACGATTCAGGATTGAATTTCTTATAGTACTTCAATATAATGATTACTTCAGGGGCCCCAGAGATTTGCCTTACTCTGGCCAATTTTGGAACATAATCCTGGAATTTGCCTTTTTCACTAAACCCCTAAAGGGAATCTGTTTTCATAGGACTTTGTTCTTCTCAAAGTCATGTCCCTTTGTCCTCACCCCTTTTTAGTTAATTGAAACTTTATTGGTTGAAGTTTTGTTATAATTTCACTACAGTTTTTTAGCCTCATGTGTGTAGTACTCTGATTTTGGCTCTAGGCTGCTCACATTTTGAGTGTGTTAAGTATAAGTGTTCATACATTTATTTAAACACATATTTGGTTGTAAGCACTTTGCTAGGTGCATACTCATGAATCAAATGATAATAATAAAACATACAATTACAAGCTGAGGTCTGTGCTCTGAACCTGAGGGAAATGCGACTGAGCCAAAAGAGGCACCTGGCCTGGGATTAGGAAGGGAACTTTGAGCTGAGATGTGAAGGGTAATTAGTCACTAGTTGAAGGGTAGGGTGCAGGCTGCACGGTATAGAACTCAGGTGCAGTTTACACAGAGCTGCAGTGCAGGGAAGTGCAGCAAAACCAGTCGAGTGCCCCGCCCTGGGAACCACAGATGAGACAGAGTAACACAGATGGCAGGAGCCTCATAAAATCAGCACCAAAGAGCAGCGGGGAACCCCAAAGATTGTAAATTAGGAGCTGCTGGAGAGTGGACTGTGTCTGGTGAGAATCTCTGTTAAATGTCTGTCTGTCTAAACTGTAAGCTCCATGAGTAGCGGGAACCACTGTTGACCTTACTCCATTGCAATACAAGCAGGTACGCAGTGAATATTAAGTATCACCGTTGAATAGCTTGGTGTTGGCACACGGTGAGTGCTCGCAGCGCTGTGGTTTTCATTGCTGTAGATCGGCGTTCAGTGTGGGGCGGTGGCTCCTGTGGAGTTAGAGGCTTCAGGAGGTTACAGTAGAACCTCCATAGTTGACCCGATTGTCACCCAGTCTGGGCATCCACTACGCGTATGTATCAGGACGGCAGGCCTAGTTCCTTATGTTGACCACCTCCACGTGCTGACCAGCTTATTGTAGTCACTTGGGTGGTTCTGCGGTAACTCATTCCAACAATATCTGTTGAAGACCTGCGAGGTACTCAGAAGAATCAGCAGCTAAGTTTAGCTATTAGAATTTCGTCGCTTCTGTTCCCTTGCATCCTCTCGAGGATGTAAATTGTTGGTATTGACACATCGGATCAGCCTAAAGTGAGCTGATACAGAAGGAGCTGCTGCCCTGCACTCTGCGCTTTAGTGATCACTTCTGTGCCTGGAAAGATAGCTTTTATAGAACCACGTCTTCAGAGTTCTCGGGTGAAATTACTGTGCCAGAGTTCATTTGAACTACTTTCAACTATTTTTTAAGTTTTTTTTCATTTCTTTTATATAAAGTGAGATAACCTTGCTACATGTCTTCCCAACACTAAAGATTGCTATTAAAAATATTTTTTGAGGGCTGTGCATGGTGGCTCATGCCTGTAATCCTAGCACTTGGGAGGCCGGGGTGGGTGCAATGCCTGAGCTCACAGGTTTGAAACCAGCCTGAGGCAGAGCGAGACCCTGTCTCTAAAAATAGCCAGCTGTTGTGGCGGGCACCTGTAGTCCCAGCTACTTGGGAGGCTTTGTGGCAAAAGGATCACTTGAACCCAAGAGTTTGAGGTTGCTGTGAGCTAAGACGCCATGACACTCTACCAAGGGTGACAAAGTGAGACTCTATCTCAAAAAGAAAAAAATTTTTTTTAAATGGATAATCATTTCAATACTACAGCGCTAGTATGTTGCTATTTTCAAGCATTTAATTTATATATATGATGTTTCCTCATACAAGTATAGTATGTAGTTATGTCGCCAACTTTCTGGCCAACCTTCCCTACTTCTTTGTTGCAGAATAGTAACTAGACCCAACTAGCACATGCTTTTGTACACATCAGTGAAGGTTCTCCATCTGGGTGGACAAAGCACCAGAAGATGCCTTTGCTTGGGACTTACCTGGTGTCGTTGTGTACTGTTCAGAGGGTGGCACCAGCCTCAGCTTGTGCCTCCTGCGTGCGTCTTTAAGCTGTATAGAAACTACACCGCTCTACTTAGTGCCCCTACGCAGTAACTCAGCATCATTAGATATTGCTAATAATCAACTAGACTATAGATAATCCGTTATAAATAAAGCAACTTATTTAAAAAAGTAGTGCAATTGTTCACTCATGTCAATGTTAAATGCAACATCCAATTAAAACATTAACATTGAATTCATTTTCAGAGTTTTCAGAACTTGCTTTAGTAAAATGTAGGTAAGTTGTAGTTTTAGGGAAAAACTTTATTTGTTCAGTAAAACTAAAGTTTTTTAAATCATTTTTTTAGTGTGCCCAGCTTTGAGTGCCTGAAAACACACACACAGACACACTTAAATTTTCATTATGGAAATTTTTTAACATATACGAAAGTAAAGTGATGAGCCCCCCCATGTGTCTGTAACCACCTTAAGCAATAGTCAGTGTGTTGTTTTATCTGCTTCCCCTCATTTCCCTCACCCCAGATTATTATTATTATTTTTTAATTAAATCATAGCTATGTACATTAATGCAATCATGGGGCACCATGCACTGGTTTTATATACAATTTGAAATATTTTCATCAAACTGACTAACATAGCCTTCCTGGCATTTTCTTAGTTACTGTGTTAAGACATTTATATTTTGCATTTGGTGAGATTCACATGTACCCTTATAAGATGCGCCGTAGGTGTGGTCCCACCAATTACCCTCCCTCGACGCCCCCCTTTTCCCCTTTCCCCATATTCTTAGGTTATAGTTGGGTTATAGCTTTCATATGAAAGCTATAGTTCCATAGTAGGGCTGAGTACCTTGGATACTTTTTGTTCCATACCCCAGATTATTTTGAAGAAAATCTGAAACATTATATAATCTGTTAACTCCTTAGCAGCTACTCTAGAAACACTCTTTTTAAATTTTAAATTATAAGCATGGTGCTATTATCATATAATATCTAAAAATATATAAATAATGACCTATATTATCCACCATGGTATAGCTTTTGGGCTTACATGATTGTTTCATATGTGGTTTTTAAAGTTGGTTTGTTTCAATTAGATTCAACATAAGTCTATACAGTATAATTAGCATTTCTCTTGAGTTACTCATAGTAAATCGCTGTCCTTTTCTGATTTTTTTTTTTTTGCAGAGACAGAGTCTCACTTTATGGCCCTGGGTAGAGTGCCGTGGTATCACACAGCTCATAGCAACCTCCAACTCCTGGGCTTAGGCGATTCTCCTGCCTCAGCCTCCCGAGTAGCTGGGACTACAGGTGCCCGCCACAACGCCCAGCTATTTTTTTGTTGCAGTTTGGCCGGGGCTGGGTTTGAACCCGCCACCCTCGGCATATGGGGCCGGCGCCCTGCTCACTGAGCCACAGGCGCCGCCCCTTTTCCATTTTTTTTCTTACATTTTTAGTTGCAGAAGAAAGGGTTATTTTTCCACTTATATATTTTACTGATTGTCTCTCTGTGGTATCATTTTTACATGTCTGAGAGTATTTTTATTTATGTTCATATAAATATTTACATATGAGTTGTACATGATACTTCATCTCCTTTGTGAACACATTTTCGTTTAGGTGGAGAAACTAATGCTTTACTTAGTTGCTGAAGAGTAAAGAATGATGTAAACATGGAAGGGAGGATTCTACAGGCAAGGGCAAGAACCTCGGGAGGCAGAATAATCTGTAGTGCTCTGTGTTTACAACTGTGATTATTCTGATAACCTATAATTTGCCATCTTAAAATATTATAAAACACTGGAATATGAAATTGTAGCCAAAGTAAGTATAGTAGGTTGTTTTTGGGTTAAAGTAACATTGGTAACTTTTTTTATTTACAAAAAAGATACCAGGTGATCAGCACGCCAACAGATTTTTTTATGGTAATGGAATATGTGTCTGGAGGCGAATTATTCGACTACATCTGCAAACATGGACGGGTGAGTTAGTGTACGATCTGGTGCACGCAGCCTTCTAAGCTAAGAAAGAGGAAAGTGTTGGGACAGAACAAACTGCCCAGATGCCTTCAAACCAGAGTTGCTTCTGTAGTAAGGTGTGACTAGACATAGAGTATTAGACAAAATTTTTCTTAAAAAAACTACCTTCTGAAATACCGATTACAGAAAATATGTTCCACTTAATTTTGTTTATACTTTCACATAAATTCTGTTTTAGTTTCTTTGACTGTCAGTTCCCCCAAGACATTGTGCATATTTTAAAATGTTAATAGAAATTTAAGGTTGAACACAGTGGACCATGCCTATAACCCAGCACTCTGGGAAGCCGAGGTGAGAGGATTGCTTGCGGTCAGAGGTTCAAGACCAGCCTGAGCGAGAGTGAGACCTCATCTCCACTAAAAATACAAAAGTTAGTTGTGTTGTCACAGGCACCTGTAGTCCCAGCTACTTGGAGGCTGAGATAGGAGAATCGCTTGAGCCCAGGATCTTGAGGTTGCTGTGAGCTATGATGCCACGGCACTACCCAGGGGGACAGAATGAGAGAGACTTTGTCTCAAGAAAAAAGAAAAAGAAAGAAAAAATTAAATGGCTACTGCCTACTGTATAAAAACCGTCCTACTGGTCTATTGACATATTGAGCTTTGACAAGTTTTTTGTTTTTTTCTGGTTTGTTGAGAATTGGAACAGAAATTTTAGTTTGTTTAGTTATACGTAAGGTAATTGTGAAATAAAAATTTGTGCTAAATAGATATCCCATATACTCTTAGTGCAGTTTCTTTTCTGCTTGATAGGTTGAAGAGATAGAAGCCAGGCGGCTCTTCCAGCAGATCCTGTCTGCCGTGGATTACTGCCACAGGCACATGGTGGTTCACCGAGACCTGAAGCCAGAGAACGTGCTGTTGGACGCACACATGAATGCAAAGATAGCTGATTTTGGTGTGTAACTCCAGGGTTGTTCAGAAACGTACTGGCCTCCCTTTACATTTCAACTTTGTAAATCTTGTACCAATAACAGATCAGTTGATGTCTCCTCAGTAGCTTGTTTTATGCGTTCAAATGCACTTAAAAAATTGCAGATACCTTTTAGAGACGTAAGGGGGCTATTACTAAGATAAACCCTTTCAACTGCATGTCCTGATAAGGAAATGATACATAAATGTGGTTTTTTTTTGGAGAGGGAGGAGAGAAGTCCCAAACTCCTTTGAAAATCTGATAAAAGTATGCCACACTTTGCATAATGAATGCAAATAGAGGTACATGACAATTTGGAAAAAGTTTTATAGCCTTTCTGAATTGATCCAAGGCCAATGAGTCTTTGGGTGACATCTTTAACGACCCGATTAGAGAATAGCGATTTTGGTTAGAGGTAAAAGGTAAAATGTGATTTTCAAGCTCCACATACTTTGTGGGATTAACAGGCTTGGAAAGGATCTCATAGCAGAGTTTTCAAGATAAAGATTAGAAAGTGGGAGATTATAGCAGTGATTTTCAACGGTGTGCCGTAGCATTCTGGGGCACTGCCAGAGGATGTTAGGTGTGCTGCCAGAATTTCTAAAGATCATTAATTAAATTATTTTCAAAAGAAGTTCAAAGCACAGTAAGTATGTTCTTTTTTTTTTTTTTTTTCTCTTTTTGATCAACATCATCTAAGTGTGGTGCAGAAGTTTAACTATAGAGATAGTTAAACGTGTGCTGTGAGATAAAACAGTTGAAAACACTGGGTGACGCAGAGAGAGAGAATGATGCCAAGGTTTAGTGTTACTTGTTTAAAATTTTCATCTTTGCTTTATCTTTAATCTAAAAACCAGGAAAGTAGTTTGTCTATTTCTTTTCCTTCTCTAAATCATGAAACTCACTTAGTACTATAGTTCAAGTAGACTTTTTATTCAGTAGATAATTTTTTCCTATGTTGAACTTAAAACATAGTCTGTTTATGAATTAGGTCCTGTCTGATTTCTAATTACAGAACTTTTAAAAAGGCTTTTGAAAACTTAGTATAAAAATGTAGTAGTCTCTAAAACCTCATTTGTAAAGTGAATCAACATTTTATTTAGAAAGGAAATATAGGACGGCGCCTGTGGCTCAAGGAGTAGGGCGCTGGCCCCATATACCAGAGGTTGTGGGTTCAAACCCGGCCCCAGCCAAAAAAAAAACTGCAAAAAAAAAAAAAAAAAAAGAAAGGAAATATAATTCCATACACAGGGTGCACTGTAGCTTTTATGTCATAGTATGAAATATTAAAGACTTGAGGTTTTACCCATATTTTTATCTATATCTACTGTAAAACATGTCTGGCGATAAGTAAACATTACTTTCATTTTCAGGACTGTCTAATATGATGTCAGATGGTGAATTTCTACGAACGAGTTGTGGATCTCCAAATTATGCAGCACCCGAAGTCATCTCAGGCAGGTAATTATCAGAGAAGAAGGAGGATTTGTCCTCCTGCCTTCATTCTGATAAGATTTAATTACACTATGTTCTCTGTAGAAGGCAAGATTTATAACATGATATAACATGAAACAGATTGTTTGAGCAGAATGTGGTGGCTCAGGTCTATAATCCCAGCATTCTGGGAGGCTGAGGCAGGAGTTTGAGAACAGCCTGACGAAGCCCGAGACTCTGTTTCTACTAAAAATGGGAAAACTAGCCAGGCGTTGTGGCAGGCACCTGTAGTCCCAGCTACTCAGGAGGCTGAGGCAAGAGGACTGCTTGAATTCAAGGGTTTGAGGTTGCTGTGAGTTATGATGCCAGGGCATTCTATCCAGGGTGACAGAGTGAAATGGTCTGGAAAAAAAAAAAAGAAAGAAAAACAGACAAACAGATTGTTCATTTATTTTATTACTATTGTGGTTATATTAAATTGTTCCAAATGCTTCATTTAGCTGTTGTTATAATGTATGTATGAAGTTTTTTTCTCTTAAGAAATGACTAAAATAGATCTTGATTTAATGTATCTTTCATTTTAGAAAAATGCAGGTGAAGTGTAAGCATTTGCTAAAATAAAGCTAGTGTAATTTATTAGCCATCATACTTTAATAATACTTTACATATTTTATAGAGTATTGTTTTAGATTTTGTCTTTGGAAGAATGAGATTTGGGGGGGGGACAATATTGCTGTTTCATGACGTTTAACCATACAAGTAGTGATTGTGTAATTATTCATGTAATGAATTCATTGGTACATCATAAAATAATGTTTACACAGATTAGTAACCTCGAGTCTTTCTACAGTGACCAGTGTCACCCATGTGATTTAGAAAGTCCAAAGAATTCTATGATAGAAAATGTTGAAAATGTATTATTGCCCAGGGCAGGTATAGGAGTTTCTTAGTTCCTTTGGGCTGCCATTTGAAAAATACCATAAACTGGGTATCTTATCAACAACAGTAATTTATCTATCACAGTCTCTGGAGACCGGGAAGTCCAGGAACGAGGCACTGAGCGATTTGGTGTCCGACGGGGTCAGCTTCCTCATACAGTGCTGTGTTTTCACAGTAACCTCACACAGTGGGAGGGGTGAGGAGCTCACTGGGGTCTTTATTATAAAGGACACTAATCCCCAAAGTCCTCCCCTCCTAATACCATTATCCTGGAGTAAGGATTTCAACATACGAATTTTGGGGGGACATAAACATTCAGTCCTTTGCAAGGAGTTTGGACAGTACAGCAA
The DNA here is from genome assembly GCF_027406575.1 of Nycticebus coucang. Taxonomy (NCBI): domain Eukaryota; kingdom Metazoa; phylum Chordata; class Mammalia; order Primates; family Lorisidae; genus Nycticebus; species Nycticebus coucang. The sequence continues at coordinate 53,695,823 of NC_069801.1, forward strand.
ATGATATAAAGGACAGATGGCAATTTATGCAGAAATAGATTATGCTCTTTTCATTGGAAGTGTAGTGTTTTACTTTGCTACCCCAGACCTGGTTTAAAGTTGGTAATGTGCTATTGGGAATTTTAATACAGGGGTCCTCAAACTTTTTAAACAAGGGGCCAATTCACTGTCCCTCAGACCATTGGAGGGCTGGACTATAGTTTAAGAAAAAAACTATGAACAAATTCCTATGCACACTGCACATATCTTATTTTGAAGTAAAAAAACAAAACAGGAACAAATACAATCACACCGCCTCATGTGGCCTGCGGGCTGCAGTTTGAGGACCCCTGCTAGAAGGTGAGAGAAAAAAAGAATAATGTTCCAGGTGTAGGTTATGTGGATCAAAGCTTATCTCAGTCCTGTGAGCTCGCAAATGATAAGACTGGAAGGAGTGTGTGTAGGTTCTCAGGACAGTGTGATACAGGGTCAGTACTGTTTACACAGGTTTAGTTAGGGACTTTTCATGTTTCAAATATTCTCTAAAATAGGTGTGCCAAGGATGATAATTCTATTCTACGTGCATTTTCTTTCTTGTAATAGTTTTGTGGGAAAAAGATTTATCCTATCACCGTAGTATTATTTTTTCAAATTTATGGCTGTGTACTTTGATATTTCTCTCAAAAATCAACCACAGAAAATATAACATGTTTAAATTAGTAAGTTACAGTTAAATGAGTTTGTAAGAAAATAAACCACCCTATGCATTTGGCAAACTTGAATAGTCGTTGGTTAGACTGATTATTTATTCTCTTTGGGGTATAACCATTGACTTGGTGAGTGGCCCTGGACTTCCTAGAAGACCTTGGAAATCAATACACACCGAATCTATTTTATTCTACACATGGACACAGAAGCAGGGCACATGGAGATCTCGTATTTTGCTGTCGTCGTTTTTCGCAGATTGTATGCCGGCCCTGAAGTTGACATCTGGAGCTGTGGTGTGATCTTGTACGCTCTGCTCTGTGGCACCCTCCCATTTGATGATGAGCATGTACCAACATTATTTAAGAAGATCCGAGGGGGGGTTTTCTACATCCCAGAATATCTCAATCGTTCCGTGGCCACGCTCCTGATGCATATGCTGCAGGTTGACCCTCTGAAACGATCAACGATCAAAGACATACGGTGATTATTTTATTCTTTCCATTCCTGCTGTGAATGTCTTCTCCTAGTAATAGAAGTGATGCTAATTGAAAGCTTGCTTTATGCTAACTTTGTGGCACTTTGTAAGTGTCTTTTACTGGCCTTATCACATAAACCTGATGTTATGACTTATCTTTCATATACCTCAGATTGCTGCCCAAACTTTTTATCTTAGCAAAGTCATCTTTGTAGGAAAGCTCTGCTCACTCCTGAGGTCTCGTCCCTGCCCTCGCCGCCTCATCCTCATACCAGTGCTTCGGCCACTTTCAACTTGTCCTTGTTCCTTAAGCATGACATAGATTTTATGCCTTTGTGTCTTTGTCTGTATTTTTCTTTGCCTTGATGTTCTTTCTGCTTTTAAACTTCCATTTGTCCTTTGAAATTCTGCTCACTCGCCACCTCCCTTGGGAAATTTTCTGCTTTCCCCAGCAGCGTTAGGGGTGTCCACGTCCACCACGTCAACATTTTGCCTTTGCTTGTATTCATTCCCACCCTATTATTTGTCAGTGTGTCTTTTCCCTCTCAAATTGTGACTACAATTATGAATCCATATACACTGCTGGGCAGTGTGGGTAGATAGTACGTGCTCAGAAAATATCTGAAGAAATTTCAAATGGGAAAACAGGGTGAGCTTTAGGTATTTTGCCTATGATTGATGCCATAAAGCACAAAAAGTTTTGCCACGTTTTTGAATTCAGTAGGTGCTGGTGGGTTTACCGTGAAGGATTTTTTGTTGTGGGAGAAATTTTGGAATGTGCTCTTGCTGATGCTACGGTGACTGTGACCTTTCTGTCATGTACACGTGGCAAGGTGATTCCGTGCCTTCTACTTGCCCCGTCACATTTCCGAGAGGGTTTTCATTCTTAAGATTCCATTCATGTTTGTTTGCGAAACCCTCCCCCTTCTCGTCATAAGCCAGAGTGACTATTGAGACCTCTGACTCTTGGAATATTTAAACGATGGCTAAGGTAGTTATTTCCGTGACCTCTGCCAATTCCTTTGGCCAGCACAGGCTGGTGATTCCTTCTGAATTAAGGTATCATTTTCATTCCCCAGCCTTTCTTCGGCATTCCAGGCCTCATACATAAAAATGTAGAAGTGTAAATGAGCCACCAGATTTAGTTGTAGGAATGAACTTAGCAGGAAAAAGCCCCTTTGTGTTCATAATGCTTTAGCATAAGTAGTTCTTTTAATTGGCTTTTCCTTACCAAGTTAGACAAGCTGAGCTCCTTGTACCTGCTTGTATCAGATATAAATCCAGAGTAGTGGAAGCATTGATTCGGTTATTTCAAAACAGATGTTTGTGTATTTGCAGGATTTACAATGAAGTGTGCGTAAGTCTACTGAAAAGTTAGTACATGGGTAGAGGGTATGAAAGAGTGTCACTCATCTCTACTTAAAATGATAATGTGAATCTATAGCTGTTATTGTTCTTATCTACATTCAAGTTTTAATGTTTGGGAATTTTTGATTTGATAAAATACAATTTAACAGGGAAAAGAACTACTAATTATCAACTAATTACTGTATACCAAGCAGTTTGCTATACCCTTGGCCTATTTTATCACTTTTTTTTTTTTTTTTTTGAGACAGAGTCTCACTCTGAAGTCCTAGGTAGAGTGCTGTGGTATCACGGCTCACAGCAACGTCACACTCTTGGGGTCAAGTGACTTCCTGCTTCAGCTGCCTGAGTAGCTAGGACTTTTGAGGTACCTATCACAATGCCTGGCCACGTTTTCTATTTTTAATAGAGATAGGGTGTTGCTTTCTTCAGGCTGGTCTTGAACTTCCGAGCTTAGGCAGTCCACATACGTGGCCTCCCAGAGTGCTGGGATTACAGGTGGAAGCTGCCATGCCAGGCCCATTACACTGATTTTTAATAGGTAACTATTATTCTAATATTACAAGCCATGAAGCTGAAGCTTAGAAAAGTCATGTCATAATTTGTACATGTATCTCTTTGCCCGTATTAAATTCTAAGTTCCTTAAATTAGGGACCAGAAAAAAATGTGTAATATCTGGCACATATTGCATGTTGATAAACTTGTTTGTTGAAATTTGTTGAAATCACATGACTAATAAAGGGCAGAACTGGGAATCAGCTTGGAACTTGCCTGAATGCAAAACCTTTGCCGTGTCCACTCATCCAAATAGTCCCGTCAGTTCCGTGTCTACCCTTCCTGCCCCCTGTCACAACTTTGTCTATTTCTTATGCTGCATATACTGAGTATTATTTTTGTACATATTTTATAAGATAGTAAGCCATTGGAAGTTAAAAATATTATTTTTTTGTTAATTTAATCAGTTTTACATTCACTCATTCAACAAATATTTAGCATCCGCTGTGTATAATACCCTAGGCTAGGTGCTAGGCATGGATTGTAAACACAACAGACGCCGTCTTCCTGGAAATCACATACTCGTGTCCCCTTAGGTGACTTGAGCTTACTAGTGTTACTGTTGTGGTTCCAAGTGAAGGGTCTCCGGTCCAGCTGAGCATAGATAACGGTTCTTCCGTTCACTAGCTGTGTGCGTCCATCAATTCCTGTGTATGTTAGAAGAATTTGGAGGATTGCCACAGATTGACCCATGTGGAACTGACACTGATTTAGGTCTAAAGATAACTGCATATTAGAAACTGATAATAATACACTTAAGGCTCTTAGAACAGTGACAAAGCTAATAATACAACTTTTTTGAAAATTATTAAGTCATAGCTGTGTACATTAATGCAATCGTGGGGCACCATACACTGGTTTTACAGACCGTTTGACACATTTTCATCACACTGGTTAACATAGCCTTCTTGGCATTTTCTTAGTTATTGTGTTAAGACATTTACATTCTACATTTACTAAGTTTCACATGTACCCCTTGTAAGATGCACCGCAGGTGTAATCCCACCAATCACCCTCCCTCCACCCATTACTCCCTCTCTCTCCCCTCCCTCTCCCCCTTCCCCATATTCTTAGGTTGTAACTGGGTTATAGCTTTCATGTGAAAGCCATACATTAGTTTCATAGTAGGGCTGAGTACATTGGATACTTTTTCTTCCATTCTTGAGATACTTTGCTAAGAAGAATATGTTCCAGCTCCATCCATGTAAACATGAAAGAGCTAAAGTCTCCATCTTTCTTTAAGGCTGCATAATATTCCATGGTGTACATATACCACAATTTATTAATCCATTCGTGGATCGATGGGCACTTGGGCTTTTTCCATGACTTAGCAATTATGAATAGGGCTGCAGTAAACATTCTGGTACAAATATCTTTGTTATAATGTGATTTTTGGTCTTCTGGGTATATACCTAGTACAGGAATTATAGAATTGAATGGCAAGTCTATTTTTAGATCTCTAAGTGTTCTCCGAACATCTTTCCAAAAGGAATGTATTAATTTGCATTCCCACCAGCAGTGTAGAAGTGTTCCCTTTTCTCCACATCCACGCCAACATCTCTGGTCTTGGGATTTTGTGATATGGGCTAATCTTACTGGAGTTGGATGATATCTCAAAGTAGTTTTGATTTGCATTTCTCTGATGATTAAGGATGATGAGCATTTTTTCATATGTCTGTAGGCCACATGCCTGTCTTCTTCAAAGAAGTTTCTCTTCTAGTCCCTTGCCCGGCCTGCGATGGGATCACTTGTTCTTTTCTTGCTTATATGTTTGAGTTCTCTGTGGATTCTGGTTATTAAACCTTTGTCAGAGACATAACCTGCAAATATCTTCTCCCATTCTGAGGGCTGTCTGCTTGCTTTACTTACTGTGTTCTTGGCTGTGCAGAAGCTTTTTAGTTTGATCAGGTCCCAGAAGTGTATTTTTGAAGCTGCTTCAATTGCCCAGGGGGTCCTCCTCATAAAATATTCACCCAGACAGATTTCTTCAAGAGTTTTTCCTGCGCTCTCTTCTAGTATTTTTATAGTTTCATGTCTTAAGTTTAAATCTTTAATCCACTGAGAGTCTATCTTAGTTAATGGTGAAAGGTGTGGGTCCAGTTTCAGTCTTCTGCAGGTTGCCAGCCAGTTCACCTAGCACCATTTGTTAAATAGGGAATCTTTTCCCCACTGAATGTTTTTAATTGGCTTGTCAAAGATCAAATAACGGTAAGTAGCTGGGTTCATCTCTTGGTTCTCTATTCTGTTCCAGACATCTACTTCTCTGTTTTTGTGCCAGTACCATGCTGTTTTGATCACTATTGATTTATAGTATAGTCTGAGGTCCAGTAGCGTGATTCTTCCTGCTTTGTTTTTATTTCTGAGTAATGTCTTGGCTATTCGAGGTTTTTTCTGATTCCATATAAAACGAAGTATTATTTTTTCAAGATCTTTAAAGTATGACAGTGGAGCTTTAATAGAGATTGCATTAAAATTGTATATTGCTCTGGGTAGTATGGACATTTTAACAATGTTGATTCTTCCCAGCCATGAGCATGGTATGTTTTTCCATTTGTTAACGTTTTCAGCTATTTCTTTTCTTAGAGTTTAATAGTTCTCTTTATAGAGATCTTTCATGTCCTTTGTTAAATAAACTCCCAAATATTTCATCTCCTTTGGCACTACTATGAATGGAATAGAGTCCTTAACTGTTTTTTCAGCTTGATTAATGTTGGTATATATAAAGGCTACCGATTTATGAATGTTGATTTTGTAACCTGAGATGCTGCTGTATTCCTTGATCACTTCTAAGAGTTTTGTAGTAGAATCCCTGGTGTTTTCCAGATATACAATCATATCATCTGCGAAGAGTGAAAGTTTGATCTCTTCTGACCCTATATGGATGCCCTTGATTGCCTTTTCTTCCCTAATTGCAATGGCTAAAACTTCCATTACAATGTTAAAGAGCAGTGGAGACAATGGGCAGCCTTGTCTGGTTCCTGATCTGAGTGGAAATGATTTCAATTTAACTCCATTCAATATGATATTGGCTGTGGGTTTGCTATAGATGGCCTCTATCAGTTTAAGAAATATCCCTTCTGGGCGGCACCTGTGGCTCAGTGAGTAGGGCGCCGGCCCCATATGCCGAGGGTGGCGGGTTCAAACCCAGCCCCGGCCAAACAGCAACAAAAAAAAATAGCCGGGCGTTGTGGCGGGCGCCTGTAGTCCCAGCTGCTCGGGAGGCTGAGGCAAGAGAATCGCGTAAGCCCAAGAGTTAGAGGTTGCTGTGAGCCGTGTGACGGCACGGCACTCTACCCAAGGGCGGTACAGTGAGACTCTGTCTCTACAAAAAAAAAAAAAAAAAAAAAAAAAGAAATATCCCTTCTATACCAATTTTCTTAAGTGTTCTGATCATGAAGGGATGCTGTATATTATTAAAAGCTTTTTCTGCATTGATTGAGAGAATATGGTAAGTAGCTGGGTTTTTGTTTTTTAATTTGTTTATGTGCTGAATTATACTTATAGATTTACATATATTGAACCAAATCAGTTGTCTCAGTCAGCACCTGTTTCAGGTGGGAGAGTTTAAAAGGTCTCTGGCAACTAGATTGCACGGGTCTGCTGACAACTCAAATTTATGACTTGCTCCAGTGCTCCGTGAAGTTAGGAGGACCCACCCAGGAAATAGATTAGTCTGGGAAGGTTGATGCCTCCTTCCCTACGTTGAATCTCTGTCACACCCAGTCACTGATAACCCTGCAGGGCTGAGACCCAGTTGCCTCTAATGAGCAGATACTCCAGGGGTTTGCACCTGCCTGAATCACAAGGAGATCTATGTGTGCTCAGCCAGGCCGCTGCTCCCTTACACCCTCCGGCAGGGGGAGGTGAGGTCTGACAATCTCGGGAGGCTGGGGCTGTTCACTCAGTTGCAGCCCTGCCCCTGATTGATGTTACTGACAGAGTAGAACAACTTTGCGGGAATTTGTTTCTTTCCCTGCTAAATTCCCCTGCAGAAGAGAAGCTATTTTGAGTTCCCAGATCCTGTGCCTCAGGCTGTGTCTGTGCTGCTATAGTTTGTACTGCCAGCACAGTTACCTGTCAGTTCCAGCCTCTGCCTGCCCTCCTTTGTTTAGGCTGATGATCTCCTTGGGGCTGGGTGTGTCTTAGGCTCAGTAAAGCTGTCCTCTGTCCTCTCAGTAAAGCCCTGCCCTGGGAATCTTCTGGCTCTGCGCATGCATTTTCTAGTCCCTGCGTTCTACCGCTGGTGGTTGCCACCTGAGAAGATGCCCGGCCTCCTCTGGTTACCCAGATAGACAGGGGGTGTGACTCCAGAATACCTGGGGGTGATCCCTATTGTTGCCAAAAAACAGCTGCTGCTCTGGCGTGGTTCCCTCTCAGCTGACTGTCCTCTCCTCACTCCTGTGCTGCAGAATCAGCACTGACCAGCTGCAGTCCAGGCCCTGTCCACACCCCTTGAGAAATCACCCAGGAATCTGGACTCCTGGGGGACAGGCCTCCAGACCTCAGAGTGAGAGTGGAGGGGAGTGCTGGGAGCTCATAATTGCAGGTAGAGAATATATACAGTTTTACACAGTTTTATGCCTGGCAGGAGAGCACCATGCCACCCTAGTAGGGGAAGTAGGTCCAGTTTTTAGAGGGTCTCTCTCATGGAGCATAATGGGAGGACTTTTGAACTCTGCTCGTTTGTTTGTGGGGCACTCTGAGACGTTCTCATCAGGGAGAAGACTCCCATCCGCTTGGTGATGGATTTTGTACTTTTTGTGTGTATCCTTGGGGTCGCAGCTTGCCTCAGCAGGGTTGATGTGTGTTCTTCAATCTTATCTCTTGACACAGCTCTAATCTACCAGGTTACTTGCTAAATTTCTGTCCTTTAACTCTCCTTCTGAACGAGAGCCTCTGTGGAAAGCTGGCTTCAGTCAGCCATCTTGTCACCGCCCCCTAATAATATTACTTTTAAGTGAGTGTATGAAAATCTTTTAGCTGTACTTAAGGAATCTGGGCCTGTTGGGAGGGATCTAAATTTGATTGACAGTTTTTATAACCTGTTCATTCTTCAGTCATGTATTAAACTCCAGTCTCAGGTAGCAGTGATAGAAAAACAATTTCTGGTGCCTGTGTAATAATACAGGGAGGTGAATTGGTTTTGTCTCAGATGGACCTTCCTAAACATCTTGTTACTGCTCACTTTTGTGGAGTTCACTCTAGAAACTAACTCAGAGTTTGGTGCCTGTGGCTCAAAGGAGTAGGGCACCGGCCTCATAGGCCAGAGGTGGCAGGTTCAAACCCAGCCCCGGCCAAAAACTGCAAAAAATAAAAAATGAACTAACTCAGAAACGGACTGCTGAAAACCAAAAGTTAGAAGTACTGCTTTTTAAATTGGGAGTTATCTTGTTGTGAAGAATTGTGTTTTTTGAACTCAGTGGTTCTCAACCTTCCTAATACCGCGACCCTTTAATACAGTTCCTGTGTGTTGTGACCCACAGGTTGAGAGCCACTGATATAACTGAGTCACTGAGCTAGAAATCAAAATGTAGGTTATTTTCCTATTTATTGTTTTTTAAAAATTTATTTTAAAATAGATGATGTGAATGATGGAATTCTCATATCATAAATATCGTAACCTCTTTTTTTTTTTTTTCTGTTTCCTTTTTGTAGAGACAGAGTCTCACTTTATTGCCCTTGGTAGAGTGCCGTGGCGTCACACAGCTCACAGCAACCTCCAACTCTTGGGCTTAGGCGATTCTCTTGCCTCAGCCTCCCGAGTAGCTGGGACTACAGGCGCCCGCCACAAGGCCCGGCTATTTTTTGGTTGTAGTTTGGCCAGGGCCGGGTTTGAACCCGTCACCCTCGGCATATGGGGCCGGCGCCTTAACCAACTGAGCCACAGGCACCGTCCCATAACCTCTTTAAGTATATACTTTGGTGGCGTTTAGTCTATTTACAAAGTTTCATAGTCATCACCAATTCCAGAACTTTTTTTATTAGCTCTGAAAGAAATGCTGTACACACTGATGGTCATCCCCATTGCCCCTCCTAACCCCTGGCACCCTCTAATCCACCTTCTGTATTCTGGACATTTCAGATAAATGGAATCATATAGGAGGTGACATTTTGTATTTCACTTTTTTCATCTAGTATAATGTTTTTAAGGTGCTTCCAAAGTTTAGGATTTTTCTTTTTCGCTTGAAAAATATTTCATCGTATGAAGTATGCTGTTCATTTATTAGTCGATGGACATTTATTTTCACTTGTTGGCCTTCTCGAATGACTCGGTTTACGTGGCCACCTGGGTAGGCACCTAGAGTTTATAATTGTCGTATGTTGCTGTTGCTGGTTCTGTATGTTTGCTGGGTAATTTTCCTGAACTAATTCCATAAAATCTGTGTTCTTCTTCATATATGGCTGTTGAAATCTCTCATTGGCTAAATTGATGATTAGTTTATGATGAGACAGACATTTCCTCAAAGGCCCTAATTAATGAGTCCCCTACCCTATAGAGGATTAGACATCATACTTACTACATCAGTCACCAATATCATAACTCATCTGAGGAATTACTGAGAACAAGACGTTCTCCTGGAAAGCCTGGAAATCTCTTGTGATGTGGAAGGCGAGCTACCAAGTAACTCAGTAATCCTGGAGGAGCAAAGTTCAGTCCTGTAGTAGTAAGGCTATTGTGAAACATGAACCACTTTATGACAGTTCCTTAAAGGATTAGTGGAGAAAAATTGCAGTAGTATTTTGAAGATCATTTCCTTACCACCCTTGAAGACCGTTTCCTTGAGTACATACTCTGTTGGCACCTATGGAGATCATTTCCCCAAGCACACAGCCCCTGAATATCTTTGCTTAGTAATCCTTCCACCTATTATGTGTTAAGTGCTCAGCGCTATCCTGCACCTATGATTAGCCTCACCTCTTGCAGCGTGTCCTGTCAATCCGTGTCTCGTGTGATCATTTATGTAGTCGCGACACCACCCTTTGCTGAGAGGCACTGTATGTGTTGGAGGGTATCTTCAGCGCCCCTGCGGGCAGTTTATAGCCTGCCTTGGCCTTCACTCCCTGCTGGCAGAGTCTCAAAGTCTGCCAGTGACTGGAAATCAAACCTTCAGTTCTTTCTTGGGTGCATGTGCAGCCCTGCAAATGTGACTGGCCTTCTCCAGTCCCAGTACTACATCAGAGCTTTTCAAAGACCCCTTTGAAACTCTTATTTCCTAATTTTTCTCTTTAGTTTTGTTGGTCAGCTTCTTATTTACCTAATTTTCATTGCCTTTTCAGACAGCTGGGATGTTAGACTATTGCCATTGTTATTATTTTTTTTTTTTTGCAGGTTTTTTTTTGTTTTTGGTTGTCGTTGTTTTGTTTGAAAAATGTCCTAAGGAAAAAGGCTGTTTTTGGTGAGTAAGCTCTGAGTCAGGTCAGAAAGACGAAGCCTGTTAGTAGAGGTTTCCAGGCAAATGCTGGAGAGACATGTCCAATAATAGCATTCTCTGGGGACCTGCAAACCTGTTCTGTTCCTCTGCTCTTGCCCTGGCACCGCGGTGGTTGTTACACCGCTAGTTTGCTCAGTTTGTGGTTAGGAGGCTGTTGGTTTTAAAAGGTACTTTGGAGCTGGAAAAGGAGAGATGGATATAGGACAACTTAAAAAGCTATAAATCTCACCTTTCCTAGTGAGATTTTGGAAGTGCTCAACTAACTTATTTGTCATTGATATTTTAAAAATGTTGCACATGGAATATAATGTTTTATCTTCTGTTATTTCTTTTAAAAAACTATCTCAGTTTTTATTATTAAACTTAAATATAGCTGAATGCTTAAAATGTAGCAAATGTTAATTTTTATCTTCATACTTCATGTGTCTATTCATCATGTATTTATTCAGCATTTGTTCAGCATTTGCTCTGGACTGGCCTGTAGGGTAGAGCTAAATAAGATACAGTTCTTGTTTCAAGGAGCTCTCAGTGTAGTAGGGAAGATTAACAGAACCGCCTGTGGCTCAGTGAGTAGAGCGCCGGCCCTATATACCAAGGGTGGTGGGTTCAAACCCAGCCCCAGCTGAACTGCAACCAAAAAATAGCCGGGCGTTGTGGTGGGCGCCTGTAGTCCCAGCTGCTCGGGAGGCTGAGGCAAGAGAATCGCGTAAGCCCAAGAGTTAGAGGTTGCTGTGAGCCGTGTGACGCCACGGCACTCTACCGAGGGTGGTACAGTGAGACTCTGTCTCTACAAAAAAAAAAAAAAATAGAAGCTTGACAACTGTAAAACGGTGCCATTATAGCTGTGGTAGCAGCTGTAGGAGTTTTATCTTCCGTATATGTCTTCAGGGCCTGGCACTCCATCGTTTCTCACTTGGACTGTCGCAACTAGCAGCAGCATCTTTATCTTTACAGTTCAATTTTTGTACCACAAGCAGAATAATCTTTATAGAATGCAAATTACATTATGTCACCCCGACTGTTTAACATCCTTCAGTCACGTTCATCAGCCAGAGGTTCCGGCCTCGCGTCTCCTTACAGCCGACAGTTGTCAGAAGTCTCCCGCTTTGTTTGCTGAGCCGTCTCCCAGCTCACTGTGCTTTCGTCATATTGGGCCCTCTTCACTTCCCAGGACGTGGCAGAACTCTTCCTTGTCTCAAGCTCTCGACACATACTGGCAATATCTGTTCCCCAATTTCTTTGCTTAGCTGACCTCTGATCCTTCTAGCTGGTGTCTGCTTAAATATTACTCCAAACGACTGCCCTAATCCCCTGCCTCGCATTCTAATTTATATGCTGTGCTTTTATGATCTTTATCACAGGATTTGCGTATTTGTATACTTGTAGCTATTTTTAATGTGTATTTGTTTAATCTGTTTTCAGCTAGAATATAATCTCTGTCAGGAGGAGTGTATCTTTTTGTCCATACTATGCCCTCAGTAAATAGTGACAAGTGCATTAATCAGTGCATAGACAACATTCAGTCAAAATATATCTCGAGGGGGCGGCGCCTGTGGCTCAAAGGAGTAGGCCCCATATGCCGGAGGTGGTGGGTTCAAACCTGGCCCCAGCCTAAAACTGGGGGAAGAGGGGGAAAAATATATATATCTTGATCTGAATTTTAGCTTAGAGGGGGTACTTACTTTTGCAGGTAGCAATGCTTAACAATCTCGAAGTGCTAATGTGTGTTAGAAGAAAAGGGGTATGTTGTTATAGGGTAGCAATGGTAACATCAGGTGGAGAGGCCCAGACGGGTGAGAAAAATGAGACTTAGGAGAGCAGTTCTCAGACTTTTCGGTTTTGATATCTTCTAACTCAAATTCTTGGGGACCTCAGAGAGGATTTTTAAAGGTAACTTATACCTGTCAATATCTACCACATTAAAATTAAAACTGAGAAATTAAGATATTAATTCACTTAAAATTAATAAGCCCATTACATGTTAATTTAAATATAACTTTCTTGAAAAATGACTATATTTTCTAAAACAAAAAATTCTGAGAAGACAGGTATTCTATTACATTTTTGCAAATCTCTTTAATATCTGGCTTCCTCGAGGACACCTAAGTTCTCACATCTTTATTCAGTTTTTTACAGTATTCTCTGTTAGTTGCAGTGTATAAAGTCTGACCTCACTCAGATAAGTGGCTGGGGAAAAAGGAGTATTTCAATAGCCTTTTAGATAACAGCAGTATTCTTCTTTGATATTAGACCAAACCCTATCAAATCAGAAACTGTATCAATGAATTGTTGTACTTTATTACATTATAATTCACTGGTCTGTCTTGTATTCTGAGTGGATCTTTTATGCATGTATGATTCTGTAACACCATGTATTGGTCATTTAGAAAATATGGGGTTATTGAACTATGTAAGCTTTCTAAATGGCGACACATTTCATTAGACACTATCAAAAAAATCATATCATCAACACTAACCATCACAAAGTTGTAGGTATTGGAAAGCTGGAGGTAGTTACAAATTATGGAGAATTTAGCATTTTTGCTCGAAAGCTTGCATTTTATCCACAACAAATAACCGCTAGCCGTTTTCCTTGATGTGACAGATTCACTTTGTTCATTTTTGAGAAAATGTCAGCTAAATGCTCAAGTCTGAATAACCATCGTTTTTCAAGGGCAAGGGTTAATTTCCTGGCCCCGGGGCACACAGTTAGTAAGTGGCAGAGCTAGGGGTAGAGACAAGGCCTTTCTGACTCTGCTGCGTTGTACTGCCCTGTGTCTAAATTATTTGGGACTTGCTAACGTATGTTCTTACAGTCGTGTGTTTCGGTGTTTCTCCCAGAGAACATGAATGGTTTAAACAGGATTTGCCCAGTTATTTATTTCCCGAAGACCCCTCCTATGATGCTAACGTCATTGACGATGAGGCTGTGAGAGAAGTGTGTGAAAAATTTGAGTGTACAGAATCAGAAGTGATGAACAGTTTGTACAGTGGCGACCCTCAGGACCAGCTTGCGGTGGCTTATCACCTCATCATCGACAACCGGAGGATAATGAACCAAGCCAGTGAGTTCTACCTCGCCTCCAGTCCCCCGACTGGCTCCTTCATGGATGACAGTGCCATGCACATTCCCCCGGGCCTGAAGCCTCACCCGGAAAGGATGCCGCCTCTGATAGCGGACAGCCCTAAAGCTAAGTGTCCACTGGATGCGCTGAATACCACCAAGCCCAAACCATTAGCGGTGAAGAAAGCCAAGTGGCATCTTGGGATCCGAAGTCAGAGCAAACCATATGATATTATGGCTGAAGTTTACCGTGCTATGAAGCAGCTGGATTTTGAATGGAAGGTAGGAAGTTGTAGTGTATTAAGATTAGATGTAGAAGCCATTTTTCCACGTAAGCTGTTCTGAGCTGCTGGGGTGAATATTGAGGTCAAGAAAAGTTGTTTTTCATTTAGTTATAAATTTATTGGTCTTATTACTTTTGGCTGTCAAACACCATTCTTTCTAATACCATACCATATGCATTCAAATAAAACAGATAATCTCTGTATTGGGATGAAGAGCTGTTGATGCTGAGACCTACATATTTTGAATGATAAAAACAATATTCTTGGTCAAGAAACAACAAATAATCAACTTGAAATCACTTGAGAAAATAGCCTACCTGTTTTAGTATGCATCATAGCAATAAAAAGTCATGAGTCTTCAAAGATAGTATTTTTTTTACTTTCTTCTTTAATGGAGACTTGATTTTGTTTACTTTCTTGGGAGGGCAGAAGTGGATGGCTATAACAGCTGGTGGTCAAAACAGATTATTCAGTAAACAAATACTTTTCTCCAAGTTGGGAAATTTTGTCTTAATCGGTTGGTGCTTTTAGTACTTTTCAGCCCACATTTTGCTTTTTAAAAAATATTGTTCTATTTCATTTCATATTCTTTTTGAATGAAAGTGCTCCTTTTGAGCACTTTCTCCTTTCGGGGCTATTCTTTTCACTCTTGTTCTTTTCTTGTGGATTGCTAACTTTTTTTTTAAAGGAAAAGGAAATGTTTGAACTTATCATGTGTATTCCTTTGACACGCTTGACTAAATCAGCCATTCTCATTTCATTATTTGTACACAAAATGAATACAGTGAATAAATATTCTCTTAAAACCACTTAAAAAACAGATCTCACTTTTTTTTTTTTTTTTTGAGACAGTCTCACTTTGTTGCCCTTGGTAGAGTGCCATAGTGTCATAGCTCACAGCAGCCTTAAACTCTTGGGTTCAAGTGATCCTCTTGCCTCAGTTTTCCATTTTTAGTAGAGACTTAAGTCTCGCTTTGGCTCAGGCTGGTCTTGAACTCATGAGCTCAGGCAATCCACCCGCCTCGGCCTCCCTGAGTACTGGGGTTCCAGGTGTGAGCCACCGTGCCTGGCCCAGATGTCTCATTTTTGAAGCAGTTTTATTTAGTTTAAAAAAAAAAAAAAAGGTCAAAAATCTTTAAAAATCTGTACTGAAAAAAGTTTTGAAAATAATTTCATAGATGTTTTGAAAACTCAGATTCTTCTTTATCTGAGCTGTAGCTTTTTTTTTTTTTTCTTTCCTTTTTTCCACCTGGGTTTTGTGATATTTCTGTTCTGTTACTGATGTACACCGTTCACATGTTCACTCCCTTTCATTCCTTCTACTCCATATTTATCGGCCAAAGTATTCAAGCAAGGACGGGGCAGCCAACGCTATCACTGGCTTTTTCATTGAGGATGCGTATCTGGAATAAGGGCTACACTCTGTATAACCTCTAAGTTCACGTTACATTTTTTCTCAGTACCCCAAATTCATTCAAGTAGTTTTCCCTTTAAATTATAATTGCTGTACACAAACATTACTGCTAGTGGGGATTAAATAAATGCTAAAAGTAAACTACCTACTATATATATATTTAAATAATCACTCAGAAATTTCTTCCTATCAATTCTTTGTTTTTGACATTCTTCACAGTAAGAAGGGAGACATTTCATAGGTTGTTATTTTTGTTGGTTTCCCATTTTAGGTAGTGAATGCATACCATCTTCGCGTAAGAAGAAAAAATCCAGTGACTGGCAACTATGTGAAAATGAGCTTACAACTTTACCTAGTTGACAACAGGAGCTACCTTTTGGACTTTAAAAGTATTGATGGTAAGGAAGCTTAGCAGGCGTGAGCTCTGAGAAGAGAAAACTTCGCCTGGGTGGACCAGATGTTAAAATCTTCTTAAAGGCGCAGTGGGTGGGTCTTCTGTGCTGGTTGTTAAGTAATTTAGATTTAACCAGAATGTAGGTGAAATGGAAAGGATGAAATGCACATGGACCATCTCTTACCCAGCACCTTTTCTTTTCCTTTTTTTTAGAGACAGTGTCTCACTTTATCTCCCTCGGT
Source organism: Nycticebus coucang (assembly GCF_027406575.1). Classification (NCBI taxonomy): domain Eukaryota; kingdom Metazoa; phylum Chordata; class Mammalia; order Primates; family Lorisidae; genus Nycticebus; species Nycticebus coucang. The sequence continues at coordinate 53,711,737 of NC_069801.1, forward strand.
AGAGTGCTGTGGCATCACAGCTCACAGCAACCTCCAGCTCCCAAGTAACTGGGACTACTGGTGCCCGCCACAATGCCCGGCTATTTTTTGTTGCAGTTTTGGCCGGGGCTGGGTTCGAACCCACCACCCCTGGCATATGGGGCCAGCGCCCTACCCGCTGAGCCACAGGTGCTGCCCTTACCCAGCACCTTTTCAAAAGAAGTGCTTCCTGGGCATAAAAAGTTATTTTAAGCGTCGGCTGTGGAGCAAAAGTAGGGAACAACAAGGAAGCAACTTTTGCCTAAAATAGCTTACTTGTTAGGTTTTTTGTAACATTTCTCCATTCACATTTTGTTGACTAGAATATAACATCTTAAGCTTTCTTCTTCATCAACTGCTCTTATCTTTGGTGTCCAGGGTGGTCAGAGAGGCCTTTACTGAGATTCTGGTTCAGGGGTCCTCAAACTGTGGCCCGCGGGCCACATGACGCAGTGTGATTGTATTTGTTCCTGTTTTGTTTTTTTACTTCAAAATAAGATATGTGCAGTGTGCATAGGAATTTGGTCATAGGTTTTCTTTTTAAACTATATCCAGCCCTCCAACGGTCCGAGGGACAGTGAACTGGCCCCCTGTTTAAAAAGTTTGAGGATGTCTGCTCTAATTGAATTGAGGCCCTCTGGAAATCTAGGCACCAGCGGAATCACAGAAAATAGTCACATCCGAGTACTTGGTGTGTGCAGAGAATGAAGCCTGGGTAAACCAAATATGATTATTCAGTTCAAAGGCCCCTGAGGGATAAAAACAGAATAAAACCAAGGGTAAGGTGCTAGAATGGGAACAAGAGTAGAACTCAGTTACAGTGGGGGAAATTGCTTTAAACAGAGCGTCTACATTTTATTCTGAAACTACCTGTCACCTGTAGGAATGTTTATATGGGTCCTAGACCGCCTTCATCAGAATTACCCTCTGTTCTTATTAAAATGCAGATTCCTGGGAACTACTCCAGACCTACCCAGTCAGAATCTCTGGAGACTGGTCCTGGGAACAGGAAATCTGCATTTTAACCAGATTTCTCTTGCATTGCCTCCTCCTAGCCAAGGCAATTCCATTGTGCACAGAAGGTTCAGAACCACTGCATGGTGGTAACTTTTGTTTTTGTCGTAATGACTTGTTTATTGATGTGTAGGAGAAAATAAGTTGCCAAAGATGTGCTTTCTTCACATGTAGGAATATGAGTTTGATTTCACCATTAACAACAAATACTCCACTGAGAAGGATTTAGGGGCCACGTTCTGACTCTGTAAGTGTGCGATTGATTAGTGATGTCTGCTGTGGTTGTGGGAGGGCCAGGTACTGCCCACACTGCTCCTAACACACCGAAACCTGGTGTTCATTGTTAAGTTGCCCTGGCTCAGATGCATTTACTTCATGTTAGGAAGGGCATGGGCAAGTCTGCATTCCAAGTAAATTGCTTTTCTTTGGCTCCTTTCAGACGAGGTAGTGGAGCAGAGGTCCGGTTCCTCAACCCCTCAGCGTTCTTGCTCTGCTGCTGGCTTACACAGACCAAGGTCCAGTTTCGATTCTGCAGCTACAGAGAGCCATTTGCTCTCGAGCTCTCTCACCGGCTCTCTGACTGGAAGCACCTCGTCATCAGCTTCATCTCGCCTGGGCAGTCACACCATGGATTTTTTTGAAATGTGTGCCAGTCTGATCACTACTTTAGCCCGTTGATGGTCTGTCCCTGGTTTCTGTCTTCCTCTTGCTGCCCTGTGAAAATGAGATATATTCTTTGAATTATTATCTTACATCTGGATGACGTGTCTGCAGTACTAACTGAGAGACGTGAATATTTCCAGGGGACACACAATGATGGTGAAATTACTGAGAACAAGAAAAATCTGGACATTTGCTTGTAGAAATCTGTGATTCTGTTGTGCCTATGATAAATGCACACAGGCAGTATTTTTAATAGGTGAACATCGGTGAAGATGGTTAGTTACAATTGTGAGTTCAAATGATTAACACACCTCACTGACAAACCATCTCAAAGGAAGGGTGGTTTGGCAACACCACCTTTCTTTACTGTTTCGGTAAATCCAGTTTATTCCCTAAATTTTTGTAGGCCTTAAGGTTTGTTTATGTCCCCAGTTTTCTTGAGCGGAAAGATTAAAAGTTAAAACAACCATGAATAAGATATTATGTAAATGTTGAAATCCCAAAATTCAGAAGCCAAGTTCTTCTAACAGTTCTTTACAAATACTACCTAGGGTTCAACGGAAGGGCTCTGGTCCTACAACAGTAACCACAGTTTCCAGGTTCCTTAAAAGAAAATGCTCATTCTGGATTTTATCTTGAGATTTCCTTGAATAATATATTTATCTTAAGAGCCTTCAAGGTTTGACTTAACTTTAGAATATCTGGAATTGCAGTAGTTTTTATAGACTCTTGCCACTTTAAAATTTACCTTGAAAGCCTACCTTTCTCAAATTCTTTTTGATTCTGTTTGTTTTTGCACTGCACCAAGAGTAAAATAGACAGTTAAGTGAAGCAAAGCAAGATGTCCACGGTCCCTTAACAGAGCTCCTCTCTCATCCTTGACCTTTATTTCCTCTATTAGGAGGTCAGATCCTGCTGTGTCTCATGGTGGCAGCTCTTCATTCCCCGCTGCCCCTTCCTGACCTTCTCTAGACTCCGTAAGGTTTATTACTCCATCCTCAGTGGCCGATGGACTTCGGTTTCTGGTTCCCTTTCTTGGTTGCTAGCCATTCAGTTTGAAAATACTGTTCTGGCCCTAAGGGCTTTTGTGTTCTTCCAAAGCTTGATAGGCTATGACCTTCACTGTTGAACCTGGTAGGGCAGGGAAGCCTTAAATATTTAAAAGGGTTCTCTCCTGAATAAATATATGTATCGTTTACGTATATATATATATATATATATATATACACACACACACACATATATACGTATATATATATATACGTTCACATACCAATGCTTTTAATTGAAAACCAAACAGATTTTTTGTTTTGCTTTGTGAAGGTTTTTTTTTAAGATTAAAAAACCCCACAAACTGTAGATAGCAGGGTAGATAGTCACTCATCGATGATACTGTTTTAGTAAAAGTATTTAATTTTTAAATCATGTGCAATTTATCTAATTGGTATTTATTCATTTGTTATGTTTATGCTGTAATTAATAATCTCATTCATCTGACTTACCCTAGGAAATATTAAGCTCTTGAAAGCAAAAAGTGACATTACCTTGACAGGTTTCTTTTGCCAAAAATAATGTAGTTTCTAACAAGAAGCAAATTAGAATGTTAGGCCGGGTTTCTTTATGTTTGTGACAGACAAGCGTGTCTATCCGTAAATAGTTTTTGAGTCAGGAGCATACATTGTGTCACATCATATTGTTTTGTAGACCTTTTTAAAAAATGGTGTTAAGTAACTTAAAGGTATTCTTAATATCAAAACGAAAGGAATCCTTGTTCACCAATTTTGGAAAAGGGTGGGCTTGCAGTTTGAGATGGTTTGAGGTTTAATCTTTGAAAGACTGCCATCTGCTGGCACCAAAGGGTAATACTTCTCCTGATCTTTGGACAGGGATGAGCAGTCCTGCAGTGTCCCTCTGATAACACGGAGTTTTGGCTTCTCCAAATGTGTACATACCTCTTTTGGGAAAAACAGGGACACCTATTAATATTTGCCTGATTGTGAATGGGATGATTTTATAAATAAGAAACTAATCAGATCCCTTATCCCTAGTGACAAAATCTGTAACAATTTTGTAAACAAATCTGTATCGCGGAAGTGGCAGAGAAATAGCGGAAACTAATCTAGTGGCATTTTAACTTCATTGGTCTAATCAATCAGATATTAGACACCTGTTCACATCAGTGGTACATGGATAATGATTGTGTTTTTTTTATTGTTATTAAATCGTAGCTGTGTACATGAATGGGATCGTGGGGCACCAGGCACTGGTTTTATATACAATTTGAAATATTTTCATCACACTGGTTAACATAGTCTCTGGCATTTTCGTAGTTACTGTGTTAAGACATTTATATTCTGCATTTAGTAAGTTTCACATGTACGTAAGATGCACCGCAGGTGTGGTCATGATCATGGTTTTTGAGTTGATTTATTTACTGTTTTCTCATTCTTGCCAGTGTTTGTAAACATCCACATTTGACAGCTGCCTGTTGGATTTTAGGAGAACCAACAATCACAGTACACACAGGTATTCTGTGAATTTTAGAGAGTAGGTAGTACATTGGTTTGTAGAAAAAAAGATACCAGGAGACTCAGTCTGGCATCATGCAGGGCTCAGGAACCTTCTGATTTCAAGATTGTTCTTTTTTAAGCACCAAGGGACACAAGAAAAGTTTCACTGGTTCTCTGTTCCACCCTTTATAATAAAAGTTGGTTGTAGGTTCCCCACATAGGATTGGGTACAGAACGGGAAGGAACCAGTTGCTAGTGCAGAGTTCCCACATTTCAGTCTGAACTGTAGTTGTGGTAGGTAGATCTGGCCAAGAACAGCTTCTTTCAGTTAATATTTTGGAGGAGATTGTCTGTTGTTAGGTTATAGACAAGGCCTCAGCTATATCATGGAAGTGGACTCCATATGGTTCTAGCATAGCATTTCCCCAAGTAGATCCTTTGATACACTCTACAGAACAAGAAAGAATCCGTGGAGTAAATTTGAATAATATTATATGTTATTCTCCCCTTCATGAGTTAATGGTGGATATGAGCATTAAAGACTGACACATCCTTCCTTGAAAAAAGAAAATCATTTCAACTTTAACCCTGCTTTGCCCAAATTACTTTGCCATTTTTAAACATCTGATGACAAGAAGCAAATTTGAAAATACTTCTGTATGAAAATTATGTCCCAGGTTACCATAATTAGGGTGGTTAAGAATAAAGTTAGAGTAACACTTCCTTTTTCCCTTATTTGTTGGGAGAGAATCTGGCCCCAAATCCGAATCATTTCATTTTAAAACCATTTCATTTTAACTTCCAGACATGGTTACCTTGAGTGAATGCTGGGTTAAACAGAATTTTTTATGTCTGCAATTTGTTTTATAGCACCTTGCTTTTCTTAATCAGGTTACAATATTGTTTGGGTGCAACCTTTATTCTTTTTGGTATTGAGTGACTGAACAACCTTAAATAATATGATTACTTGAAAAAAAAAAAAGATTAAGAGACTCATGACTCATACTTACGGCTCTGTGGGTGGTCAGTCTGTGTACAGATTCTTACTTTCAAAATGTGTAGCAAGTAAGCATTTACTTTTTTATAGGATACTGTATTTAGATCTAATCCCTGTTTGTGGGAACAGACACCTTCTTAAATTGATATGCAGGGAAGGAAGCAGGCAAACTGTTCACAAGTTGGGTTTTTGATTTCATCAACAAACCTTTTATGAGACAATTTTGTAATTTCAAGTGTTTATATTCCTTGATATTAGCCATCTATGAAGAGCATCCCAGGAGCCTAAGTTAATCAGAGATAACAGGTATTTCTTTGTCAGGGAATGCCTATATGTAGCAGACAGTTCTCCACTTTCTGCAAATAGGGTTTCCAGAACACTTATATAATTCTGTGCTAGCTTTTTCTTATTCCCTAGCCAGTTTGTACTCAGGGAATACAGATTGATTTTTAGAATAAAATGAGAGGTAATTTAGTAAATAATCAGTAACCATTAACATTACAGATTTTTTTTGACTGTTTGGATTTATCCATAGCATCTATTAATGTGAAGTATACTGAGTTAACACCTTCCATATATACAGTGTAAAAGCGTGGAACAGAACCTCCCGCAGACACCACGTAGTTAGTTGTCTATACACTGGTTAATGATTTCCTGTTAATTGTTGTAAAATCTCAATATCTAAATGCTAGACATATTCACAGTTTTGTCTGCTTTTGTTTGTTTTTAAAGACCCAAACCTTTTCAGTCTGGCATTTCTTTACTTGGTCCTCCTGTTTCCCTGTGGGTTTTTATTTTTTATTTTTATTTTTTACCCTGTGGGTTTTTAAATAGGGAATGTAATTTATTTTAATTTCAGATGAGGTATATGTGCAATCTGTTGATAAGTGACATCCTATATTAGGCCTCGTTTTTGTAACCCATAAAATGGGAGAGAGAGACTAAAAGCCCTCTGTGGTACCTTCGAGCTTTAAAGTTCTGCCTTTTCACATGATTTGTGTTAGTGTACACTTTTTATATATTTAGAGTTTTTATACTAGTATGAATGTTCTTTTTTGGTTTCGTGAGGCATTTCAAAGGCATATACTTGAATATTTTTCTAAATCCAATTACCAGAGGAATACAAATGGCAGAAATCATCCAGAAAACCAAACGCGGTAAAACGTTATATCCATTTGGCATAAAGCAGAACGCTACTAATTGGAAGTAATGGAAATGTTCTAGACGTCTTCAGAGTGACTTTTAGATCCAGAGACCCTCCCTATCTGTCAGCTTACACTAGCCTCGTGGGGTAACCAGGAAAAGTATTTTTACCGTGTTCCAGATGAGGAAAGCTCTTCGTAAGCTTTCACGCCATCTCAATATTCAGCTCTTTAGCGTACACCACCTTTCCTCTGGGGAGGAACAGTCTGAGTTAATGAAATGTGAGTAGCGAGTAATAAAAATAAACCGATATATTGCTTTCAAGTCTTAGAGTGACATAAAGTAGTCTTAACTAAATATTTCTTAGCTTAATTATTTGAACAGTTGATTGTACTAACTGGATGTAATTGTCTGAATTATTTATGATTAGCGTATTCATTTTCATAAGTATTTCAAGTTAATGAGGGTGCTTAAAAAATACTGAAGAAACTTTAGGGCATGATTCTAATAATGGGATTATTGAAGCACAATCTTTTTTTAAAAAAGGAAAACTAGACCCCATCCCTATCAAAATTATTATAGTTTTTGACAATTATCTGAATTAAGCCTATATAAGATTCCTATACAGATGGATAATTTTTCATTTTGTATGTATATTAGAGGATATGACACTATTTTCATAGAGTATATTTCTATTCACAGACTACCTAATAATTACTGGCTCGTGATCCCCCCCAAACCATTCAAAACTTTGAAATGTGACTTAGGTTTGGTGAGCTTTAAGAATTGCACAGACCTTACTTAGAAGAGTTTCTGGCGTCTGTATTTACTTTTCCCACATCTAATTATGATGCTTTTGACGCCACTGAACAAACAGTAGCCTAGAGAACAGTGCCCACAGTCTAGACTGGATTGGATTTTAATTAAATTTCTTCAGCCATAGCTTGACAAGCGTCGGGCTGGGTCTAGAAGCATCATCAGAGTGTGGGCCTGTATTAATGGCTGTGCTAACGTCTGTCCTCATATGGCAATGCCAGTTTTGCAGCCTTGACTGTGCATGTGACTTTTGGTAACTATAGTTTTTATCTAAAGCAATTTGGACTTTGAGGAGGTAGCTCATGATTATGTGGACAAGCAGGGTAGGTAAATTTCAATTAAATTTGAAGTGTAATTAAGGAGATCTTAGAGTGGAACGTTCTTTCCAGGAAAAAGAATTATTTATAAAATACCGTATTTATAAACTATGACGGCCTTATTTGTTTCTGCCTATTTTTAAGTTCCTTTGGCCAGCCTCCCAGTACCATTGTCCGAAGTTCTTTGCTGGATGCATCTTTCTATTTCAACCTGTTTCAGTTGTTAAGTCACCTTGGTAAACGTTCAGCTGCCTTATATGCTTTTAAAATGAATGCTGTGAGTAGCAATCCTTACATTTAACCCTTTAAAAACTCTGTAAAGGAAAGCTGAAATGAGAGGGAAGAACAGAATTTAACCTAGAACCTGAACAGCAGCAGCAAGTCGTATGACCTCATTTAATTTTCTCATGTACACAATGTAGATAATATCCTACCTCACAGATGTGTGTGAGAAACTGTTGGAAGGCCCTGGCTGAAAAACAGGGTTTATATCCCCATGTTTCACGTAAACTCCTTCATTTTTTTAATTGGTGATGATCTTTGATAATACTGATAGGAACGAGTATCTTGATTTTTACGTAAGGTTTATGTGCTAAGAACCCAGTAGTTAAAATGTTTAAGACCTCAGTTTCGTAAGTTATGGTGTTCTTGTTTTAAGCAACATTTTAAATTTCTTGAAAATAATAAATATTCAAATATCAAGCTATATTCAGAACCTCTTAAAATGTTGGCTGAAGCTGCCTTAATGTACCAAAATGCTTCTTTCTCTCTAGACTATTCACAGATGTCTATGATTGTACAACAGTGTTTTGAATGTTTAATGTAAAGTTGTGTTAGAACTGTGAGCTCTTAGAATCTTGGTACTGTTTGAGGAAAAATGGTTGTGTTCTTTATCATGTATGCTTAACTAATATATTGTGGACTTCCTGTGCAACAAGTAAAACTGAACGCTGACAGCTGTTGGGATATGTTCACGACGGTCGTAAGATATAATGTAGGATCCATCAGATTGGAATTACTCAGTTTTTTCAAGACTGTCCCATTTTCATTCTTAGCCCATCTTTGAAAAAGAAAAAAAACTCTTAAGATTGATACGTTAGCCCATTGGAGCATTTTATTAGATGTCTATTTAAAAATTTTTAAACTTGAAATTGGGACCATTTTTTATAATTGGTTTCAGTTAAAAAAAACAAAAACAAAAAAGGACTTCCAGGACTTAACCGCAGATTTAAATTTCAGTTTTGTTTGTTATGTATTTTTTATGAGCGCTCCATGAGCAGTAGGAAGGGTCCGTCTCAGCAGCCGTGTGGAGCTGATGTCTTCTTGGGTCACGCGGCATTTCTGATTACAGGTTCTCCCTGATCATCCCGATCCATGTGTGCACTGTATGAAACTCAAAGGCAACACACACAGGCGAGAAGAGCAGTCTGATTGCTTGTAAGCATTTTCCACAGAATCACATTAAAGTCTCTGGTTAATTTGAAAACCATTCCTTGTCTCTGTTCAGTCCTTAAGCTGAAATTCTGCTGTCAACCAGCAGTTGCAGAGAAAGTTGTTATAGGAAAACATGGGAACTCACTGGACGTTTCACGTCATCTTTTGTTCATTTTTGTTTTCCCTTTCTTGTACATTACAGCTTTTCACTTTAGTCACTGTATTCATTTTCTGTTGTTGCTGTAACAAATTACTATGAACTTAACGGGAATTCAAGATCTCACCTTTCTGTGCGTCAGAAATCCAGTCGGCTTAGATGGTTTCTCTGCTTCAAGTCACTCAGGCTGAAAACTAAAGCCTGGATGGGGCTGAGCTCTGAGGGAGATTACGCTTCCAGGCTTGCTCAAATTGTTGGCAGAACTTAATTCCATGCTGCTGTAGGTCTGAGGTCCCTGTTTCCTTCCTAGTTATTGCCAGGGATGGTTTCCTCTGGAAGCATCCCCTGACCCACGGCGCTCTGCCGCTTCACAGCCAGCAACCAGAGCTCATGCTTCTGATCCCCCTCTCTTCCGCCGCACCCATCTGACTGGTTGGCTGAGTCACAGCTTCCCTCTTCCAATTTTAAGGGCCTGTGCGAGTAAGTTGGGCCCACTTGGATGATGTACTTTTGGGTAAGTATTGTACTGTAGCCCTCATTAAAAAGAAAGAAAAATGTACATATAAAATGTCAGGATACGTAAGTGAAAATTTCTATTTTCTTTCTCTAAACTTTGAAGCATGAATTTGTTTTTATCACTGAAAATGCTTTCCCTTTATTTCCTAAATGCCACAAGTAGTAGATGCTTATTGAGGGAGATTTGAAATGGGCAGGACGTTTGAAGAAGCTGAGAAACATACCCTGGTATCCCGACGCAGCCACTTCTTACGGTTTGTTGTAATGTGTTCATGTTTTTCTCTTCATTTCTAGTATACCCCCCCTAGAATATACTTTATAAAAGTTCTGAAGATTTGCAGGAAAGGATGATCGCACAGGATGCTGTGTCGTCATGGAAGACCACGGGTATCACAGACATACTCGGGAGGGGAGGAGAAGGTTTTATTGTACATGTTAAGATTATTGGGGGCCTGGCTTGCCGCCCATACATAGCACAGTGGTTACGGCACTGTCCACATGCACTGAGCTGGTGGGTTCAAACCCGACCCAGGCCAGCTAGCCAACAATGACAACTGCAACAACAACAAAAAATAGCTGAGTGTTGTGTCAGGTGCCTGTGGTCGCAGCTACTTGGGAGGCTGAGGCAAGAGAATCGCTTAAGCCCAAGAGTTTGAGGTTGCTGTGAGCTGTGACGCCACGGCACTCTACTGAGGGTGACATATTGAGACTCTGTCTCCAAAAGAAAAAAAGAAAGAAAGATTGTTGGGGGCCAGACCTACATTCTTTTTAATGAAGGCTCATTTCTTTCTTTCTTTCTTTTTTTTTTTTGAGACAGAGCTTCAAGCTGTCACCCTGAGTAGAGTGCTGTAGCATCACAGCTCACAGCAACCTTCAACTCCTGGGCTCAAGCAATTCTTCTGCCTCTGCCTCCCAAGTAGCTGGGACTACAGGCACCTGCCACAACGCCTGGCTATTTTTTGGTTGTAGCCATCATTGTTTGGTGGGCCCGGGCTGGATTTGAACCTGCCAGCTCAGGTGTATGTGGCTGGCACCTTAGCAGCTTGAGCCACAGGCGCCAAGCCAGGGCTCATTTCTTTTTAATGAGGGCTACAGTAATAAATGAATTTATGAGTGGGCCAGTGTTAGCCTTTGCTTGGATTAAGTACCTTTGTATGGTGCCTTTTGTCTGACAGGCTGGTGTTATCTTTGCTATCTTTTTATATAAAATTAAAAATAGATAGAAACTCAGCCTTTCCTTGGATCCTTTATGCTAATGTTTCTAAGAGACATCACATCTGCTGGGAACATCACTGAAGACTTAGTTACAGTGTTTCCACTTAAAAACCTTGCAGATTTAGTTTGAACACTTTATGGAGGAAAATGTGGCTGAATTTAGTGAAATAGAATATAACCACATTAAATATGGCTTGAATACATTAAAAAGTAATTACTATTAATCAATGTGATATAGCTTTTAAATAAAAGTAATTAGGTACTAGTTTATATTATATTACACCAAATAGTTTGACTGAGGGCCTGCAGGCCACATGCTGATCTTTTCAGGACATCAGCATGTGTTATATCATGAAAAGTATGCAGGGAATTTTTTTTTTTTTGCTAATCAGCTTTTGTTAGTGTTTGCATACTTAACATGGGTCCCAAGACAGCTCTTTATTTGTCCAGTGTGTGGCAGAGAAAAAAAAAAAAGGTTGGCTCCCCCTGGTACTTTTAAAATATATTTAATAGGTTTTAACACTAAACATTTTTGTGTGTCTGTGTAAGATAAATTTGTCATCTCGTAGCTAGTCTTTCAAATCTTAAGATCTGCATTTTTTAAATATTTTTAATGTGAATTTATTTATTTTTTGCTCCTTGGTTTGTTCTTGTTAACAGTGTCTCCCTCTTTTGCCAGGACTGTGTGCAGTGCTATCGTCAGAGCTCATTGCAACCTTAGAGGCCCAGGCTCAAGCCATCCTTCCGCCTCAGCCTCTGGAATAGCTGGGACTACAGGTGTGTGCCGTCACGTCCACCTCATATTTCTGGTTTTTTGTAGAGACAAGGTCTGGCTGTGTTGCTCAGGCTAGTCTTAGAACTCCTGGCTTCAGGCAGTCCTCCCAAAGTGGAAGGATTCCAGGGATACGCTCCTGTGCCCAGCCAAGAATGTATTTTGGTTTTCAGCACCTTCCAACTTCGGAAAAGGCCAGGTACAAAAATAATGCCACTTATACCGTATCATATATTCAGGATCTTAAACACTTGCATGGCAGCAATCCCGTGAAGTAGACAAGATGAATGTTACTGGCCCTGTTTTACTACAGAGGAAATTAAGTAGCAAAGTGCTGAGTTAGAACAAGCAGTCCTATGACGACGTGGGAAAACACGGACAGCCCTGCAAAGCGCTGAGTTAGAACAAGCAGTCCTATGATGAGGTAGGAAAACACGGACAGCCCTGTCTCAGTCCAGACTTAGCCCTAGTGCCACCTGTTTAAAATGGCTGGGAGCAGCGGCAGGAGTGACACGGCTTACGGTTCAGCGTTATATGGGACAGATTACTGCGTGGAAGGTTGCTGTTCGACATCAACATAGATAGTCTGACTCACCTCCTGGTCCACAGGTCTTACGCAGCCACGTCTTCTCCAAGGCCTGGTGTAACAGCCTTTGTCCTGGAGAGCAGGAGAGGCTGCAGTTCCCTTATTGGCTCTCTCTAGGGGATAAGGTTAGTTCAGAGTGTCCAAGCAGAATTATATTCCCTATCTACAGTACCTGACTTAATCTCATTTCCCAAAAAAGAAGCCTCAGAACCATCTCCTACTCCTCCATCAGGTCTGATGGGACGTCTGTGATACGTGTATGCACAGCAGATCCTCCTACTTGACCCCCCACTGCCTCGACACCTCCGTAGGTTGACCTAATTTTCGCGGGGCAGACGTGGCCCCCCAGGTGCGTATCAGTCCAGTGGGCCGAGTTCCCTTCCTTGTGTTGTCTGTCTTCATGTGTTGACCCCCTGGAGCAGTCAAATTACAGAGGGTCTGCTGTGTTTCTGTTGCTGCCGTCTTAAGGCCTAATGCCCCTTTGCCTAGAGTATTATAAAAGCAATTAGCCTCTCCTCTGTTACCCATCTTGCTGTGATTGTTTTTCCCCCCTAAGTAGCTGGCGCTTCCTTCCTGCTTAACCCTTGACCGGCTCCTACCCTCAGGAGAAAGACAAGGGAACTGTGTTGTACTGTAGCCCCAACTTCACTCCTATCCAAATGGCTCTTGCACTTCCCACCAGGCATACTGCCCTCCATTGACTTAGGATTTCTTCATAGCCCATCTCTGTGCCCGTCTAACAAACATATTTAAAGACCAAGCTGCAGTGTCACTTTCTCTGTCAAACCTGTCTTAACCCTCTCACCATTCCATTCACACCTGGTTTAATTACACAGTCATCGCTTTACCTCTTTCCTTCTCTAAACGCTGAACTCTAACGAATACTTTTGATGTCTGTCTTTTAGAATAAGCTGGGCCTTTATTAATAAGTGCCATTTGGAACGTGAAAAAGAAGGTAAAAGAATTTAGAAGCTTCAAAAATAGTCTCAAAGTATAAAGGATGAGGCCACGGAAACAAATTCTATCACATTCTTGAAAGCTAGAATTGCCAGGCTTAAAGAACTGAGGGACATTCTTTAGTTTGCAATGCTGAAAAAGCCAGTTAAGGAATTTTAACAGTTTAATGTCAATATACCATTTATTTATTAGACATGCAGTGCGTACCATTTTAAAAATCATATTTTTGTTTCTGTTTTGATAAATTAATTGCTTCGCAAAAATCTTTCTTAAAGATAACATTCCAAGAAAGCATATTAAAGTATTCACATTTTAAAGATTGTTAGTTTCAAACCCCCAAACATAACTAGAACCAAGGAAGCTTGCTGAGTTACTTCAGCGTCAACGCCAGTGAGTGACGCCTGTGGGTGCGCTGCCGCTGAGTCCAGAAAGTGCTCCGTCGCCTGCTCCCGTCGGTGGGAAACGGACCCTTCAACAGGTCACACGGAAATGACGCCTATAATCGATGGTATAGCTCAGCTTCAAAATTTTTATTTACTTTCATTTATATGAAAAGGACATATGAAAGTACCTATGAATGTGTTTGAATAGGTATTTGGACATAGACAAAATAGTAATTTTCCTTATTTTGGGCAACAGGATTTTTTTGAAAACGATAAAGCATATTTGTATATTTAACACAAAATAAGCAATGAAGGTGCAGTTAGGAATAAATTAGTTTTCAGCAAACTATTTACAAAAGAAACTAATGTTGAACAGAGCACATGGATTTTATTTTTGTGATAAAACAAAAGGATACTTTACCTTGATTTTTTTTTTTTTTTTTTTTAGGGCTTAAGCCATAATTATTTTAAGACTGTACCTTAAAGATCTTGGTTACACTGTTTATTGTTCAGAATTAAATTAACCAAATTCCAATGCACTTCTAGAAATTATAAACGCTCGCGTGCTAATATTAGAAGCAAACTGCCCATCTGCTCAAGTGACCGGGCGCCGGAAGGCGCGATTTCTAACTTTGGAGATGGCTCGTTAAGCAAGTGCTCGAAGGCTGCCACACTCGGTCTCACACTCGCTCCAGCTGAAATGGACACTGAAAGATGGACGCTGAGACACAAGGGTTAGGGATAACACCACCATCTAAATGCTGGGAATTTGTTTTCATTTCTCCCTCCTAAGTTCTGAATGGACGTTACCCCAGATTCCACCGTCTCGTTTTGACGTATAAACGGACACTGATGTGAGGCAGGACTAAGGTTTTAGGACGAGTTCTCACGTGCGCAGCCCATACCATTTGATCTTCCTAAGGTGACCAACTTTGATGCCTGAGAAAAAAGAAAAACAGACAAACAGTTTGAAATATAGGGCAATGGAACAGCAAGGAGGAGACTCCTAGGAAATTTCTTACCTTGTTTCATATTTTTAGGTTCCTTTAAAAAATCTATAATGCTCTGTGGAGAATTTCGATGATATACTCAGGAGACACAATAGCGTGCCTCTTTCAGCGTAATCCTTATGGAATGGGGCACTGCATATCTGATTTTTAAAACTTTTCCTGAATTTCCATAAATTCAGTAGTCTTCCCTTGAGACTAATGTACACAACAGGGCATTGAATATTTACAACTCACGGTTAGAAGTATAAAACTACTTACTTGAAATGTAGATGTTCAATGAGCACATGTCCATCTATAGAAACAAAAATAACTGTCACTAATTTGAAAGTTACAGAGGAAATGCTTTCAGGTTTGTTTACAACACCGACCGGAGTGTTATGGGCAGTAAACCAGTGAACTTACATTTGCCTTTGGAGTTCCGGCATATCACTAGGTTTTGTTCAGTGGTATCGATAACTTCCAGTTCTTCTCCAGGGATTATTGGCAAATCGAATATGCCATTTCTTGAGTTTTTGGAGCACACCACTGCTGTGTTGATGACGATAATCTCTTTGTCATACTGAAATGAGAAGTGACCCATGAGACCATTCTTTCATTGTTGTTACTCTTTTTTTCATTATAGCAAAATGAATGGAGGCTATCCTACAGTAACTTCAAAATAAACTCAAGATACTAGAGTTGACTAAATTACACAAGGGAATAAAAAATAATGGGAAGGTATACAGTGGAAAGCAAGCCATTTAAGAAAATAAGAGCAAATGCTGCAATCTGACATTTGTTTACTGTGATTATACACACACACACACACACACACACACACACACATATATATATATTTTTTTTTGGAATTTTTGGCCGGGGCAGGGTTTGAACCTGCCACCTCTAGTATGTGGGGCCGGCGCCCAACTCCTTTGAGCCACAGGTGCCGCCCTGCTATGATTATATTTCCATGTGTTCACAACCATTATCTAATTATACTAGACTGAGTCTTGGTAAGACAAGAAAGCTGTAACGTGGGTATGAATTTGGTACTGTGGATTTAGTACTATGAATTATGTTTACTGTTCTGGTCATAAAGTTACCTCCAAACCCGGAAAAGGAGAAGTTAAAAAAAAAACAAAACTAAAAACAAACCTTCTTTGTGTCTGTAGTGCCTTAGGGTTTATACTATGTGATATTCTTACATACCTGTCATTTCTGGGTACCACTGTCTTTCCACGCTTCCTCTCTGGGTGAGCTTATACATATGTTTTTAGGTTTAGCCATAGCACATGTATTATATGGGGGCAATTACTATCATCCTTTTGTGGTAATAAGCAGGCATTTTTGAAAAATCTGATGAGAAATTTAATTTTTGACCTCCAAAATTTTTTCTGATCCAGCTCTGATAAGCTAGCTGGACTATATATCTATAGATACATTTATTGAACTCTGTTGACTAAAAAAACCCACCGGAATATGTGGCTTAGAGACGTCCACTTCACTACATTAGGATGCCCAACTATCTCCCTTTGCCCAGGACACTCTCAGTTGATTAGTATTGTCTCTATTTACAAACATTGTTGTAATTAAGAGTGCCTTTTTCTCCTCTCAGGTGTGTCTTTTATTGGGTGGTAAATTACAAGATCACCCGCCTATACCAAAATAGATTTTTCTCTTGCCTCACCGTGGAATAGCTTCCTAACTGGTCAGCGTACTCTTTCCAGGCCATTGCTCACTGTGAATCCAGAATGATTTCTTAAATCACAAAGTTCCAAAAACTCTGCATTGCGTTCAGGACACGGCCTACATTTCGTAGCTTGACATTTAGGTCCGTTGCATACATTTCCTCCCCACTCCCGACCCTAAATCTCTGTCCCCTTTATTGAAGCTATGTCAAGCTACATGGTCATCTTTGAATACGCCAGGTACCTTTTACATTTCCCTGGCTTTGCTCACACTGTTTTCTCTACTTGAAATAGTCTTCTTTTTCTTTTTTTTTTTTTTTTGTAGAGACAGAGTCTCACTTTACCGCCCTCGGTAGAGTGCCATGATGTCACAGGACTCACAGCAACCTCCAGCTCTTAGGCTTCCGCGATTCTCTTGCCTCAGCCTCCCGAGCAGCTGGGACTACAGGCGCCCATCACAACACCCGGCTATTTTTCGGTTGCAGTTCAGCCGGGGCTGGGTTTGAACCCGCCACCCTCAGCATATGGGGCCGGCACCTTACTGACTGAGCCACAGGCGCCACCCTCCGTATATGGGGCCCGTGCCTTACTCACTGAGCCACAGGCGCCACCCTAGTCTTCTTTTTCTTAACCACTTTACATGAAGACTTTCATCATGGCCATGTGTAATTTAATGTTGTAATTGAACTTTGTGTATACTCCGGTTTTAACATTTACTAAACTTCTTGTCTGATTAAATGAATGATACCGTCTTCCATTTTCATCTTTTTCTCCTCAGTGCCTCTCATAAATGAGATAACCAATATTTTTTTATTTGAGCCAGAGAAAAATTATTGAAATGCCATCGTTTTTCTAAGTATGAAGGAAAGCCCTGACAGGTGATAAGAAGCGTGGAATCGTGCACATAGAACAGCACAGTTGAGGTCGATAATTTTATGTCACATTTTCTAGATACACTGACCCCAGTTAGCTTTGGTCTAAGCAGCAACCATCAGTGATTACGAGGGATTTATGTATATTTCTATTTAGTTTATTTCAAAAGTATTTTATGGATGCTCACAAAGCGTTCTACTCTGTACATGGTTCTGAAGATAGATAAATAAGGTAACCCTTGCCATCAAGGGTTACCTTGAATAGCTCATAGTTTAATGTGATGCACATGTTAATTGCAATAATGCGTTTAGTGATGAGCTAGAGGTTGTTCATGTATATAGGTAAATAAGAGTTGTTTTTTTTTTTAGGGACAGAGTCTCACTTTCTTGCCCTCAGTAGAGTGCTGTGCTGTCACAGCTCACAGCCACCTCCAGCTCTTAGGCTTAGGTGATTCTCTTGCCTCAGCCTCCTAAGTAGCTGGGACTATAGGTGCCCGCTACAATACCTGGCTATTTTTTTGTTGCAGTTTGACCAGGGCCGAGTTCAAACCCACCACCCTTGGTATATGGGGCTGGCGCTGAGCCACAGGTGCCGCCCAATTTTTTTTTTTTTTTTTTTTAATCAGGAGGTTTGGGTAAGTCTTCCTAGAGAAGGAGGTACCTTGAATGAAGCTTGTTAAGTGAACAAGAGCTGGTCAGATGGAGAAAAGTAGCAGGGGTAGACCAGATAGTTGGAATAGACCAAGTAATTGCCTAGAGGAATGAAATACCAAGGCTGGGTTAGAGGTGGGGGTCCACTCCAGAAATAGAACAGTAAACAATTTGTTTCCAAAGCATGAAGTCCAAGACACAGAATGTCAGAAGATACAATCAGAAAGATAAGCAAGAGTCCTAACACAAAGAGCTTTATGTGCCATGGCAAGAAGTCCGGACTTTAACCATTTGGCAATGGGGGATTTGTGAAGATGTTGGAGAATAGTAACTTCGATTTTATGATCAGGATAAATGCGTTGTTCCTCTCAACTGTGTGTCTAGCATGGTGATTGTCAACAAAAAATTTTAAAGATCATTAATTATTTTCAAAAGAAGTTCAAAGCATAGTAAGTATATTCCTTTTTCACCCTTTGTTTTTTGATTAGCATAATTTAAGTGTGCTATGGAAGTTTAACCATAGGTTTAAGTGTGCTGTGAGATAACAAAGAAGGTTGGAAACAATGGTCTAGCACATGGAAGGTATTCCATATATTTTTTAAATTAATAAATCCTTGCTTTGACAACATATGAAATCAGGGAGGATTGTTCAAACTTAGAATAATGGAGAAATGGCCCATGGGGTCTTTTTAACAGAATAAAAAGTCAAAGAGCTTCTGATGCTGCTGCTTTATTCATTCAGTTACTATTTGTTTATCCATCAGTCATTCAGCAAACACTGGAACACTGTGTGTCTGGTGTTACATGTAGAGTCCTGGGGAGCAAATGTGAATGAGACAGGTTTCCTCTTTCCAGAAGAACTCGAGTTAGCATAGGGTGCACATACACACACACACAAAATAATACAGCTGGTCAGTGTGTAATCGGTGTATAAAGTGTGCTGAGGAATTAGCTTTACGTGGAGGAGCAGAGAAGAGTGGACCCTTGAACGGCTGTACAAAGATACGACAGCTACGTAAACGCATCAGGAAAAAATCCAAGTGCCAGTTTTTTAGTCAAAGATCATGTCTTTATCTCAGAGAGGCAGTGGTGTAGCACATTTTCAGAATCTTTAAAAAGCCCAATATTGCTAATTTTTACCTTCAGAAGAGAATATACCTTAAATCTTTCTCTGAAAAGTTTTTCTTCTCTCTGCAGTCTGTGCTTTTCTAAGTTTTGCTTCTTGGTTTTGAAGAAAATTCTAGAAGATAAAACAGGCAAGAAATATGCAGGTAAAATGTAAGACTGAAGTTTCCAAACAGAGTCATTTCATTACAGGATAAATTCAGGTATAAACTTTTTTTTTGCAGTTTTTGGCCAGGGCTGGGTTTAAACCCGCCACCTGTGGCATATGGGGCCGGCACCCTACTCCTTTGAGCCACAGGCGCTGCCCTCAGGTATAAAGATAATTTAATTTTTTTTTGCATATAATTTTATAGAGAATTATATCTAAAGTCATGTATCGATGTGTGTATATAATATGTTCACACAAACACACGTGTATCTCCACTAGAGCAGATTGTCAGAACAACTGAAAAGGGTAAGTTATATAAATTGCTTTCCTTCACAATTAAAAAATGTTTCTGATAGTAAGATAATAACTTGGAATAAAATAGAATTGGTTAAACAACTTAAGGTAAACAAGAAACTTCTCTGAATTAGGCTTAGAAGCATAATTAACTTGTTTTTTAAAAAGGGAACTCAAGAAAAAAAAAATCTATAAATCTTACCAGCTGTAGACCATTTAATGGAAACTACTAAGAATCTATAAGGGGCTGACATTTTGTGGTTTTCCACGTTTTAAAACCTAACTGGGGAATCACAGATCTACCTGGCATCATCAATGCACCATCTTGTTTGCGCCATGATTGGAGAAATGGATAGAGTTAAACAAACCAAGATGCCACAAAACATGCGCAAGAATTTCAGCACGTGAAAGCAAATAACCGTTAAAGCAGAATCTAATTACACTCTTATCCTCCTGCTCTTCATATGGGGTTTGGTTCTGTCTTAGCAGTTTAATGTTTACAGAAGGAAAAATGTCAACCAAGCTCTGGCTTCTTTTAAAGTGTCTCCTACATCATCTGTTTTGTTCTTGAGACAATTACAGCCACTGCCTTGTTCAGACTCACCACACGGCTTCTTGCCTGAAACACCACCTCTCTCTTGCCTGGTCCTTGAATCCATCTGTACCTCTGCCTCCAGAGTGATTTTTTTAAAATTTAACTGACCGTGTCACACTCTTGCTTGTCTCTTTTGCCTACAGGATAACGTCTAAATTCATCATCATTTAACAGTTACCCCCCGGGCAGTGCCTGTGGCTCAAAGGAGTAGGGCGCTGGCCCCATATACCGGAGGTGGTGGGTTCAAACCCAGCCCTGGCCAAAAACTGTACAAAAAAAAAAAAACAAAAACAAAACCAGTTACCCCCAGTCCACCTTTGCAGCTGTATCAGCTCCCCTTTTCTACCCTTACGTGTTTATGTGGGTCATCTTAGAAAGTGGGCTGTCTCATGCCTTTTTACCAGAGATATCCTTCCTCATTGTCATCTTGGACTAATGGAGGCGTAATAAAAGGGTTCGACTAATGTAGAAAGCATTTCTTACTGGTAGAATAAGGTAAGCTAGAAACCATCTCCAAGGATC
Organism: Nycticebus coucang; assembly: GCF_027406575.1. Lineage (NCBI taxonomy): Eukaryota > Metazoa > Chordata > Mammalia > Primates > Lorisidae > Nycticebus > Nycticebus coucang. The sequence continues at coordinate 53,732,119 of NC_069801.1, forward strand.
AAGGTGTGCATAGAAATTGCCACATCAATCTGTAGTAGTGATTTTCAACTGGTGTACCACAGCACACTTGTCTGCCCTGAGAGGATCTTAAGTGTGCCGTGAACATTTTTAAAGATCATTAATTATTTTTGAAAGAAGTTCAAGGCACCATAAATAATATACTGTTTTTTCTTACTCTTTTTTTGATCAACATAAATGTGCTGTGAAAGTAACTACAGGTTCAAGTGTGCCGAGAGGTTGAAAAACACAGATCTACCCCGTTTTCCTGAAAATAAGACATCCTCCAAAAATAAGACCTACTTACAGGAAAGATAAGATGTCCCCTGAAAATAAGACCTAGTGCATCTTTGGGAGCACACCTTAAAATGAGACACTGTCTTATTTTCGGGGAAACGAGGTATAGGAATAATGATAACATTGTGATTATATGTTCAAACTTTTTCAGTTGAGAATAAAAGTATACGACTTGTTATGAAAAATAAAAAGCACTACAAAATCATTCCCTAAAAAGACTTAACTTGTCATCAACATACTAAAAAGCTTTCTGGGGAGAGAGGTCAAAAATTTTACTGATATTTCCCCTCTTGAAATTCCGTTTTGTTATGCTATATAAACATTTGTAAAGTGGGGCGTTTACGGTAGGAAGTTGCTTTTATAGTCTGTGAATACATCTTTCCAACGTGGGAAAAATAAATTACATCAAGTCTAAAAGCAAAGAAAATAATCTTAAGGGAAGGGCCACCCTTGCCATCCTCTGAGTTTGGATTTGGTACAGACTGATGTCTGGTTTCTTTGGGGATAATCCCGTAGGACTTTTCTAAAAGGATTTCCCAGAGAAGACAGACTACACAGGTTCACATCTCAGTGGCTACTTAGACAAGGTTTTCTCGAAGACATCTGTTAATATAAAGTACCTCCGATCCTGCCCTGTCCTAGCAATTGAGAAGACTGGAGCATAGAGACCATATGAATCAGTAAAAAAAATCACCTCCCTCAACAGCCAGCTGGGAACTTGAATCACATGAGTAAATAAAGAACATGTGTTTGTAAGAACCTAATAATAACTGTAGTCCTAACTAGAATTATATTGTATTTTAGGGAAGTTGGTATATGACATCTGTCTCTTTTCTCGAAGTTTTTAATGCATTAAGTTCTTAGGGCGTATTTAAGTTCTGTCATGTAGGGGAAAGTTCTTACAGCCTGAAGAAAACTGGAGGTTTTTCATTGTTGGATAAGGGCTGAGTTGAAATCTTCCCTCACTTCTTATCCCCAAAAAGTAGGGTGATGATTAATGCAAACATGTATGGTACTTAACATTTTCGTATTCTTTGTCTCTTTTAATCCTTTCAGCTGTGTTGCTTTTCTCATTTTTGTGGATGAAGAACGGAGAATCCTATTCAACGACTTGTGTAAAGCACACAGCTAGGAAGAGGTCTAAATCGCAGCCGTTAAGCTATAGTGTACATGCATCTGCGCTCCTACCTTCCTGAGTCTTCGGCATCTTTTTCTCGCTCTCTTTTTTCTTTTGGTATCAAAAACTTGGGCTTCCAGGTTTTCAGTTTATCTTCATTTCTAAGGAGAAAAGTAGTTTGAGCAAGTAAATTGAGACTGAATTGTTAAGCATTGACAGGACCATCAACAAAATTAAAAACTTACCTAGGGATATATTCTGATAGTCTGTGGCAAGGGCATGTGATCTCTGTGACAACTATTCAACCCCACTGCTGCAACTTTATTTACAAAAACAAGCGGCAAGCCTTATTTCGCCCACAGGCTGTAATTTGCTGACCTCAATCTGTGATAATCCAAATTTGAAACCAAAAGCAAGAGATTGTCCTGTTTTATAATCACACTTTGTCTCCTTTGTGAACCTCAATTTCTTTGCCTCTAAAATGTGAATGATGATACTAAATTTCACTGTGAGTCAAAACCAAGCTGACTAGTGTTTAGCAGGAGTAGTGGGTCTGGCAGCAGAGGGTATAGGGAAGGGGGAGGATGTTTATTACAGAAAGAAGTAGTACTTTTTGATCACTGATGTGTTAGGGCTTATGCTAGGTATTTTACGTATGTTAATTCATTTTTCACAAGTACTATAACATTTTTTTAAAGTAATCATTCGTAGTTTTACAAAGTAGTTAATGGGTGATCAGAGAGAAGGAAATGAATGATTAAACTGGTACGACCACTTGGGAAAACAAGTTGTCATTTTCTTACGAATTTGTACTCCCTATGTAATTTGTATTTCTCTCCCCTTCTATGTCCTAGAAGACATCTCTAGCATGTTCACAGGTGACATGAGTGTCAGTCACAGTATTGTCTATAAGTTCAAAGCATTAGGAACTACCCCAATTCTTGGTAACAAGAGAATGGGTAAATGAATTGTGATATATACATATGATGGAATATTATAGAAGAGTAAAAATTAATGAATTACAATGGAGAAAGATTTTATTTGAGGAATCAAAAGAAATCGCAGCATTCTGTATACAAAGTACCGTTTTTATAATGCTCAAATCCTAAATGAAATGATATTTTTATCATCTGTGTCTGAAAACACCATTTTTGCTTTAAACAAGGAAATGAAAAATACAAAATTTAGGAGAATGCTCAATTCACAGTCACAAAGATGAAGAAACAACTTAAGTGCCCATCAACTCACGGATAGATAATAAACTATGGTATATGCATACTATGAAATACTATTCACCCATAAATAAAGATGGAGACTTTACACCTTTTGTATTTGCCTGGAAGTATTTGAAGAGCATCCTAAGTATTACAAGAATGGAAGAGATTATACTCAATATGAAATTAGTACGTGAACAACGGCATGCCCACAGGAGAGAAAAGTACATTTAAATGCATGAAGGGGAGAGGCGGCCCCGGGGAGGACGTGTGGTAAGCTCTCACCCATGAGGCACAAGTAAGGGTAGAGAGCACAGCTGGGTGAAGGGCTCAACTGCAACTTGAACTTTACCTAACAACCACAAACAACGTAACCTAATTGTACCCTCATTAATCTGAAAAACAAAATTCAGGAGAATTTTACATCAGAGGAAAGACTAAGCGATGTGCACAAGGGGAAAGGCCAAGGTACTGGTTACGTTCTGGTTTTTAAGTTGAGGGGTGACCACAGGGCAATTTATTTTGCCGTGCTTTATAACTCATGTATGTTGTCTTTTTGAGTTTTACAAATTTACTTTTCAAGAAAAAGAATTCAGCTGGGCATAGCGGCATATGGCTGGAGTCCCAGCTACGTGGGACGCTGAGCCGGGGGATTGCTTCAGGCTCGGAGTTTGAGACTATAGTATGCTATCATACGTGTAAATAGCCACTGCACTCCAACCTGGGCAATACAGTAAGATCTGATCTCAAAAAACAGAAAGAACAAAGCAAAACTCAAAATCAAAAAAACAAAAGAAGAAAAAACTTTATATCTCAGGGCCCTCCCCCATCTTAAGCCAAATTATATTTCCTGGTGTAATAGCCTCTTTCCTGATCACATACTTCCCAAAATTTCCCAAACACGTGTTTTCCATTTACACAGTTGTCCACTCCCTCTCCCTCTCCCCTTTCCTCTCTTCTTGCTCCCAGTCTCCATTTGTCCAAATGTTACCTATTCTTCCAGCTGCAGCTTGGCACAGAGAATTTCTGATTTTTTAAATGAGAGTAATGGTTATCTAGTTTGAGTTTTCAGATTATTTTGCACATGTTTATAGCAGGTCCTTTGTAGTTAATGAATTTAACAAACTATGTTTTGGTCTAAGGCCATGTGATGCAGATCTGAAAGACATAGTCCTACCTCAGGGAGTTCCCAGTCTAGATAGAAGAGAAAGTCAAGAATACAGATCAAACCTGCCCTGGCTGTTGCTATGACACGCACGCACGCGCACACACACACACCATCAAGAGTTCTGACAACAAGGCCAGTCTACCTGCCACTAGATCCATCTGAGGATTGACCTTCCCTGCCGACCACAGCCTATGCCCACTTTTCAGGGGCCTGAGGACAGGCCTACCCCAGCTGGTGCTACTCCTGCCCACAAGCATTGTTTGGGCGTCTGGAGATCAACCCACTCTTCCTGCCACTGCTGGGATCCACGCACTCCTGGGCGCCTGAAGATGGAACAGGCCTGCCAGATCTGCCAACACTTGCGTATGTTATCTGGGGGCCTGTGCATTTACCTGCTCTATGAACCACCACTGGTGTCTGCACACTGCTTCCAGGAGCTTGAGAATGGGCTTGTCCACTCTGTCAACACTAACACTATGGGCTACTTGCCACCTGGGGAATGGCCTGTCCAGCCCACCATCAGCAGTACCTGTTTGTACTATATGGGGGCCAAAAGGTTGGCTCACCATCACTATTGCTGTCACTGAGGCTATTACCCACGGGCCTCAGAATCTTTCTACTCTCCTGGTTCACTATTGCCATTGCTGGTACCCAAGCAAACCACCTAAGGGCCCAAGGATCAGCCCACCTACATCTGCTAATACTAGTGCCAGCAAATACCACCCAGGGGCCAAAGAGTAGGAACCCTTAGGCCACTGCCACCATCACTAGCAACTGAGGACTGGACTACCAGGTGTCCCTGTCCCCAGCAAAACTTTTATCACAACTTCTACTATAACAATAACCACAGCTTAAGCCACTGATGAATTCATAGGTACCACCATACTGATTATAGCAAAAGAAAGCATATGGGATTATACTACTGTACACATCTGGAATCAAAGCTAAAGTTTCTTATACAATCAACACTACAGATAACATTTAGAGGAAAAAGTTTCTGGGAAAGCCAGTCCAAAAAAATGGAAGAAACAACTCTTATACCAAATGCATAAGCATCAATGTAAAGACACAAGAAATATGAAAAAAGGAAACATAACATCTCCAAAGGAACAAATCATTCTGCAGCAATATATTCCAATAAAAAAATCTGAACTACCTGGAAAAAATTAAAATAGTGATATTAAAGATCAGTGAAATATGAGAGAACACATAAAAATATAAATCATGAAAACAATTTATGATCTGAATGAGAAATTCAACATAGATATCATACAAAATAAAAAATCCTAGAACTAAAGAGTCCAATGAATTAAAAAAATACAATTGTGAGCTTCAAAATAGACTAGATCAAGCAGAAGAATTTCTGAAATTGAAGACAGGTTTTTGAAATAACTTAGAAAGAGTGAAGAGAGCCTAAATGACATGTGGTACATCTTAAAGTAACTAAATTGTTGAATTTGGTGTTCCAGAAGGAGAAGATGGGCAAATGCATAGAAAAACTATTTAATGAGATAACTAAAAAATTCTCAAGTCTTACTAGATATGGGAAGCTCAAATATGCCCAAATAGGTTCAACCCAGAAAGGTTTTCCCCAGGCACATTGTAGTCAAATTGTCAAAACCTCAGAAACAAAAATTTTAAAACAGCAAGAGAAAAGCATCAAGTCATATACATGTGTAAGGGAACTTCCCATCAGACTAACAGCAGATTTCTTAGCAGAAAGTTCATAGGCCAGGAGTGAATAGGGTGATATATTCAAAGTGCTAAAGAAAAAGCAAACAAAAAAACTTCCAGACAAGAATGTTATACCTAGAAAAACTATTCTTTAAAAATGAAGAAGAAATGAAGTCCTTCCCAGACAAGCAAAAGCTGAGGGTATTCATCACTACCCCACTGGCCCTAAGAGAAATGGTTAAGTGAGTCCTATACCTGGAAGCAAAAGAATGACATCAGTCACCATAGAAACGCATGAATGTATAAAACTCACTGATAGGACACAGAAATGAGAGAGAAAGTACTTCAATGTTAGCACTACAGAAGATCACCAGATCACAATGATAAAGAGAGAGGAACAATGAATATACAAGGAAACAATTAACAAAATGACAGGAATAAGTCCTCAAGTCAATACTAACCTTGAATGTAAACAGATTAAATTCCCCCACTTAAATGATACAGATGGGCTGAAAACATGACCCCATTATTTGCTTTCTGCAAGAAACTTACCTTACCTGTAAAGACACATGTAGGCTGAAAGTGACAGGACTGGAAAAAGATATTCCATGTGAATGGAAACCAAGAGCAATCCAGAGTAGCTATACTTACATAAGGTAAAATACACTGTAATTCAAAAACAATAAAAAGGAACAAAGAAGGTCTTTATATAATCAAAGGAATCAGTTCAGCAAGAGTATCTAACAATTCTAAATATATATGTACTCAACACCAGAGCACCTACATATTATAGCAAATATTTGATCTAATAGGGAGACATAGACCCTAATACAATAATACCTGGGTACTTCACCCCACATTCACCATTGGACAGATTATTCTAGACAGAAAACTAGGAAAGAAATATTGGATTTAAATTGCTCTTTGGACAAAATGGCCTAACAGACATTTATAGAAAACTTTATCCAAGAGCTGGAGAGTATACATTCTTCTCACCAGCACATGGAACATTCTCTAGGATAGAGACTATATTAGGCCATAAAACAATTCTCAACAAACTGTAGAAAATCAAAATCATATCAAATATCTTCTCAAACCTCAATGGAATAAAGCTAGAAATCAGTGATAATATGAAATTTGGAAACTATACAAAAACATGGAAATTAAACATGTTCTGAATGACCATTGGATCAATAAATCAAGGAGGAAAACAATAATTTTCTTGAAGCAAATGAAAACTGAGACACAACTTACCAAAATGTATAGGATATAGCAAAAGCAATGCTAAGAGGAAAGTGTATAGCAATAAACACCTACGTCAGAATAGAAATATTTCAAATAAACAACCTTATGATGTACTCAAGAACTAGAAAAGCAAGAATAAATCAAAGCCCAAATTAGTAGATAGAAACAATACAGGTCATAGTAGAACTAAATGGATAGAGACTAAGAAAAAGATACCAAAGATCCACAAAGTGAAAAGTTGATTTTTATAGGATAAAAGTGATAAACTGCTAGTCTAATCTCCCCCAAAGAGAGAAGATCCAAATAAAATTAAAAATGTAAAAGGAGACATCACAACTCATACCACACAAATAAAAAGGGTTATCAAAGACTATCATGCACACAGAGACTATTCTGCACAACTATATGCTAACAAATTAGAAAACTTAGAGAAAATGGATTAATTTCTGGACACAAGCAACCTACCAAGGTTGAACCAGGAAGAAATAGGGAACTTGAACAGACCACTAATGAATAAGAAGATTGAATATAAAGAAATACAAAGTCTCCCAATAAAGAAAAGTTCAGGACCAGGTGGCTTTACTGATGAAATCTACCAAACTTAGAAGAATTCTCACCAATTCTATTCGAAAAGGTTGAAAAGGAGGGAATTCTTCCTAATTCTATGAGGCCAGGATTATCCTGATGTCAAAAGCGGACAAAGACACACCACAAAAAAAATACATGCCAATATTCCTGATCAACACAGATGCAAAAACCCTCAATGGAGCACAAGCACACCAAATCCAACAGCATGTCAAAGTATAATATACCATGAGCAAGTGAGATTTATCCCACAGATGCAAAAATGGATTCAACATGTATAAATCAATAAATAATACATCACATCAACTGAATGAAGGAAAAAAACTATATGATAGTCTCAATGGAAGCAGAAACAACGTTTGATAAAATTCAACATCCCTTTATGATAAAAAACAAACAAACTCATCCTCACTGGAGAGGGATCTGGTATATGTCAATTTACCTGGGGGGGAAAAAAGCTCTCAACGTATTAGGCATAGAAAGAACATACCTCAACATAATTAAGGCCATATATCACAAACCCACAGCTAACATCATTCTGGGGCAAAGCTACACCCCTTTTCTTTTCTTTTTTTTTTTTTTTTTTGTAGAGACAGAGTCTCACTTTATCACCCTCGGTAGAGTGCCGTGGCATCACACAGCTCACAGCAACCTCCAACTCCTGGGCTTAAGCGATTCTCTTGCCTCAGCCTCCTGAGCAGCTGGCACTACAGGCGCCCACCACAACGCCCAGCTATTTTTTGGTTGCAGTTTGGCGGGGGCTGGGTTTGAACCCGCCACCCTCGGTATATGGGGCCAGCACCCCACCAACTGAGCCACAGGCGCCGCCCGACACATCTTTTCTTTAAGAACTGAACAAGGCCAGGAATCTCACTTTCATCATGCCTATTCAACATAGTACTCTAAGCCCTGTTGAGAGCCATCAGGCAAGAGAAAGAAAAGGCATCTAAATTAGAACAAGTCAAGTTGTTCCTCTTTGCAGATGGCATAGTTTTTTATCTAGTAAAACCTTAAGACATAAAAAAAAAAACTGTTAGAACTGTAAATTCAGTAATGTTGCAGGATACAAAATCAACATATGTAAGTTAGTAGCATTTCTATACACCAACTAGAACTAGATGAAAAAGAAATCGAGGAAGCAATTTCATTTACAATAAATATAAGAAGTACATAAGAATGGGCGGCGCCTGTGGCTCAAAGGAGTAGGGCACTGGCCCCATAGACTGGAGGTGGCAGGTTCAAACCTGGCCCCCGCCAAAAAAAAAAAAAAAGTACATAAGAATAAATTTAACCAAAGAGATGAAAGACCCTTATGAGGAAAATTACAAAACACTAATGAAGGAAATTGATGGGGACATAACAAATGGAAAGACATTCCATGTTCATGGATCAGAAGAATTAGTATTGAATGTTCATACTACACAAAGCAATCTATAAAGTCAATGAAATCCCTATCAAGATACCAAAACATTCTTCACAGAAATAGAAAAAGCCTAATGTTTGTATGGCAATTATCAGAAGCTGGGAAGAATATATGTGTAGGTATGTGAAGAGATGTTGATTAATAGATTCAAACATAACAGGTAGGTAGATGAAATAAGTTCTAGTATTCTGTGGCCCAGTAAGGTGACTATAGCTAACAACATTGTATTGTGTATTTCAAAATAGCCAGAAGACTGGAAGTGTACCCAATACAAAGAAATGATAAATATTTGATTTGTTAGATACCCTAAAACCCCTGATTTATCATTGCACTTCATGCATGTTTCAAAATATCACATGGATCCCATAAATATGTATAAATACTACGTATTAATAAACAATGAAGAACAGATTCAAATATAAATCTCCCCTCAAATAAAACTATGTCATAATTGTTTTTTAAAAATAGAACATTAGGCTCAGCTCCCACAGCACAGTGGTTACAGTGCCAGCCACATACAACTAGGCTAGTGAGTTCAAACCCAGCCCGGACCAGCTAAACAACAATGACAACTACAACAACAACAACAAAAAAAATAGCTGGGTGTTGTGGCAGGCACCTGTAGTCCCAGCTACTTGGGAGGCTGAGGCAAGAGAATCGCTTGAGCCCAAGAGTTTGAGGTTGCTGTGAGCTGTGACACCATGGCACTCTACCCAGGGTGACGTAGTGAGACTTGTCTCAAAAAAAAAAAAAATAGAACATTACAACCATGATAAAATAGTTATGATAAAAAGGGGATACCTAACTTTAACAAAGTTAGAGAGGGCTTCCTGGAGAAAGTAAAATCTGAATCTAGTATCAAATAATGAGGGATAAAATAGCTAACCAGACAAAACATATGACGAAGTTTATTACAGGTAGAAAGAACCATGGTTTGGTCAGTGCCTGTGGCTCAAAGGAATAGGGCGCCGGCCCCATATGCCGGAGGTGGTGGGTTCAAACCTATCCCTGGCCAAAAACTGCAAAAAAAAAATCATTGTTTTGTTCTTAAATTCTCATCTCCTTGGAGAAGCTTCCCCAACTATGTTCTCTAAAATAAGTATCCTCTGTATCTACATTTTAAAATAATCCTGTTTCAAAACAACCAAATTCCAGTGTGTACTCATAGACTTAGTTTTTCATTTATTTGCATATCTAAAAACAATACAAATGATATCTCTTTTCTTCACTGCTTTATAGCCAGCATCTAGCACAGTGCCTGGCATATAGTTCATGATCAAAAAACATTTGTTGAATGAATTAATGAAGTTGGAACATATGTGAAAGTCTGGAAATTCTGGACGCCTTTTCAAGTTAAGAATACCAAGTAGTACAGTTTTGCTGGAGCATAGGAATGGTGTATGAGTGGAAAATGGAAGCTAGGCTAAGAGGTTGCCAGGAGCTGGAAAACCAATGTATTCTTCCTCAGTAGCTTGGATTGCGTTCTGAGAATGATAGATAACCACTAAAGCAGCTGGGTTTTTTTTGACATGATCACATTTGTACTTTAGAAACTTTAGAGAGTAAACTGAAATGGAGGTAAGATGGTGGTTCATGGAGTTGTTGCAGTAATATTGTTGAGAAACAGGAAGGGGCCGAATGGTGGCTGTGCCATGGGGACCGAGAAGTGGGAAGGGCTTGAGAGCAATAGAGGGGGAAGGCCGTGAGAGGAACACGAGTCAGGAATAAAATCCAGGGTTTTGGTTTGGACAACGGTGTGTTCACTGAAACAGTGACTGATGGAGAGATGAGAGGAAAAGTGACCAGATTTGGATAGAGAGAGGTGACATCATGTGTTATGATTGATACTCCGAGTTTCAGGTAGAGTCATCCAGCAGGATGATGAGAAGTCAGGAGAGAAATCTGACCTCAAAATGTCAATTTTGAAATTATCACAACAGTGCTTAAGTCCTAGGTATGGGTGAACGTATAAAGAAAAATAGAAGATAACTGATTTAGGAAATTTGAGGAACACGATATTTAAGAAACAAGTGGAAGAATTAGAATGAACCGTCTTACACACAAAACCACTCAGGAGGAGCAGGAAAAGATGAGGAATAAAAAATTATGGAAACCTAGGGAAAAGTTTTTTCCTTTGGAGCATGGCATAGTCAACAGTTTAAGACAGTATAGATAAGCGTAGTAAGCTAAGGACTTAAAAGTACCCACTGGGTTGGGCGGCGCCTGTGGCTCAGTCGGTAAGGCGCCGGCCCCATATACCGAGGGTGGCGGGTTCAAACCCAGCCCCGGCTGAACTGCAACCAAAAAAAAATAGCCGGGCGTTGTGGCGGGCGCCTGTGGTCCCAGTTACTCGGGAGGCTGAGGCAGGAGAATCGCTTAAGCCCAGGAGTTGGAGGTTGCTGTGAGCCGTGTGATGCCACGGCACTCTACCAAGGGCCATAAAGTGAGACTCTGTCTCTACAAAAAAAAAAAAAAAAAAGTACCCACTGGATTTAACACAGGAGTTATTAATGATCTTACCTACCACTGTTGGATCATTTCTATGTTATTCATGGTTATCTCTTCTTAGTAAGGGGATATCTCAAGTCAACCTTTCATCCAATCTCTAACCAAGGATCTAAAGAGACGGCTCTCTCACCAAAGCATCACACAATGAGTCCGATATCATCAGGAAGGGGCATGAGGTAAATTGACTTACTTTGACTCTTTCATAGTCAGGCCCACGTCATCGTAGACAGTAACTTCCTGAGACGTAAGTTCTAGGGTCAAGAGGGGATCAAAATTGTTCATTATTAGGCATGATTTACATAATCTCTAACTTCCCAAATTATATAAAATTACCTAATTATCCAGATTACATCCTCAAGCCTCTTTTTATCAAAATCTGATTGGAGAATAAAAGAAGCTCCATTTGGGAAGACATTTAATCGGGGGATTAAGAAAATGGTGATGTATCCTTATATCTCAAACACATATACATATGTGTCTGTTTATATCAATTCGATTTCATGCAGAGTTTCAGGAAAACATGAGTTGTTGAAGGGTTCCCATCTTTTGGAACTGCACAAAGATATTGCACTTCTAGAATAATGATTAATTCCTGGAGGAAAAACAGTATAATAGAATTTTAATGTTGATTTTTTTTTCATGATTTTCATTTGGCAACTGAGTATTTTTTATTTTTTTTGACTGTTTGGGGTAACCTCAAAACTCAAGTTTATTTATTTTTATTAAGTCACATACACATAGATGGTGAATACATTTATGCATATGTGGGGTACAATGTGTTGATTTTTTTTATACAATCTGACATGGTTACATCAAACCAGTCCACATAGCTTTCACCTCATTTACTTGATTATTGTGTCAAGACATTTATGTTCTACACTTGACAGATTTGACTTGTACCCTTGCAATATGCTCCATAGGTGTGGTCCCACCTTTTACCCTCCCTCTATCAAACCTCCCTCTCTCCTCCCTTCCCACTCCATTTTGCTCCTTCATCCTGGGCTATAGTTGTGTTCTGTCTTTCATAAGAAAGTCTCCTGAGTAAAGTATCTCAAGAATGGAGGAAAAAGTATCCCATGTACTCAGTACTTCTAGGAAAGCAACTGCGTCTTTAAAAATAATCTTGCATAACCTTAACCTTAGTGCATAATTGTAATTAGATATTTTCAGTGTAGGATATTCATAGTCCTTGGCACTGTACACAGATTTTCAGGTGATTATTTGAATATGTTTGAGGTTATCTGGCGTAATTATTCAGATTTCATATTCAATTATTCATAATTACTTATTGTTTTAATCATTTTTTTAAAATACAGTGGTCTCCAACTCCTAGTACCTGTCCATGTCCTGTTAGGAACCAGGCCTCACAACATCACCCCCTGAGCACCTCCTCCTCCTCCATCCCACCTCCCGCCTTACCCCGTCCCCTGTGTGGAAAGATTGTCCATCAAACCAGTCCCTGGTGCCCAAATGACTGGGGACTGCTGCTTCAATATCTTTAAGTTTGGGTGAGGATAAATCCATGTTTATTCCAAGTCAGCTTTTTTTTTTTTTTTATTGTTGGGGATTCATTGAGGGTACAATAAGCCAGGTTACACTGATTGCAATTGTTAGGTAAAGTCCCTCCTGCAATCATGTCTTGCCCCCATAAAGTGTGACACACACCAAGGCCCCACCCCCCTCCCTCCGTCCCTCTTTCTGCTCCCCCACCCCCCATAACCAAAGAGATGTTGGGAGGCCTTCGTACAGGTATTTATAATCTTCATTTGTTATTTAGTTCAGCAAACTCATATTTGTGGAATGTAATATACAATTGAATGGACAAGTCAGAGTGATATCAAAGTAGCCACATGGCTGCAGCACATAAAAAAGAAACAATGAACAACAAAATCACATGGCCTCTTTTTTGACAAATTCAACACTCTGAGCATGTACTGAGAGCCGACTGTGTGTCAGGCACTCTGCTAATACACGCACTATTATTTCAATGGAAAAGTAAACAATATTTCAAGGGCCCATTCTTGGTTCAGTTAGTATACAGGCTCAACATGATCCTGTCCAACTTAGTGTGTCTTAATTAGACTGTCAAATCCTTCAAGAGGCTGTGTAGTAAAACAAAAAATGCATGAGTTTCATAATAGAGAGACTTGATTACAAATTCTAGGTGACTCAGGTATGGATGTGGGTCCGAAAGCCTTCCTAAAAAGGAATAGCATTTATTTCTCTGGGATTTTAAGAAGAAAGCAGTTACTCCAGGGTATGGTATTATAGTAGGTACTTAAGAAATGTTATTCATTGTCCCCAAAGTGAGAAGTACTGTTGTGTAAAATAGCTTCTTTGATTTTTTTTTTTATGAAATCATAGCTATGTACATTAATGCACTTATGGGGTACAATGTGCTGGTTTTATATACAATTTAAAATATTTTCATCATGGGCGGCGCCTATGGCTCAACGGGTAGGGTGCCGGTCCCATATGCCGGAGGGAGCCCAGCCCCGGCCAAAAAAAAAAAAAAATATTTTCATCACACTGGTTAACATAGCCTTCATGGCATTTTCTTAGTTATTGGGTTAAGACATTTATATTCCACATTTAGTAAATTTTACATGTACCCTTGTAAAAAGCACCATAGGTGTGGTCCCACCAATTACCCTCCCCCTCTCCCTTCCCTTCCCTCTCCCCTTTTCCCTTCTTCTTGGGCTATAATTGGGTTATAGCTTTCATATGAATTAGTTTCATAGTAGGGCTGAGTACATTGGATACATTTTCTTCCATTCTTGAGATACTTTGCTAAGGAGAATATGTTCTAGCTCCATCTATGTAAACACAAAAGAGGTAAAGTCTCCATCTTTCTTTAAGGCTGTGTAATATTCCATGGTGTACATATACCACAAGCTACTTTGATTTTGATGGATCGATTTTTCACTCAATGTGCAACTTTAGGAAGGATTACCACTTCTTTTTCCCTGGCCCTGAATATCCCAATGCTGAGTACTTTTCGGTTAGCAATAAACCAATGTGACTTACCCAAATCAGGCATTGAAGAGGAAAATGCACTGCTGATTGACAAAAGATAGAAGAGGGTTAAGGAAAAAAAGCCATGTTCTGAAGAAATCACTGAAGTAACACGTGGATGGCTCCAGATTCCCCTTCTTACCGTGACAGTCTCTGACCCCAAGAAGAAGGGTTTCTCAGTGGTATTAGTGGATGTCAAGAGATGCGCACAGAGTGGGGACAGAGAGGAGAGACAGATAATCCAGGTTTGTGTAGAGGTGTTCAGGGACAATGTCTCAGAAGCAGCAACATTCAACCAAATGTTGATGGAAAACTAGAATTTCAATAATCAAAGAAGGTTAGGGACAGGCAGGTGCATCTCAGACCAAAGGAATGTCATGTTCAAGCAAGGAGGCACAAGACACCGTAGCAGAGCCTGAGATCTGCAGGGAAGGGTGGTGGGTGGTGAGAGAAGGAACTGGAGTGGCGTGGGGGCCCCACGAAGTATTTACTTGCCAAGGAACAGGATTCAATATTTGTCCTAAAAGTTGTATGGAGTCGCAGGGTAGTTTTAAGAAAAGAAAATTTGCATTTTAAAAGAGCATTCTCATCTGGATCAAATATTCAAAGGACTGCAGATTACCATGCCAGTGATTTTCTGTCAGAAAATGTCTAACTCGCTAAGATCAGGGTCCCTTTCTGTGCATAGAGAGCTGCTCACCGTAGGAGGTAAACACCCTCTTCTTACATAGTCCAGATGACAACTTATAAATTCCACATTCTGTTGGCATCTCTTGGTATTTAAAGATCCAACACACAATTGGACTTATCATAAAACTTTGAAGCTTTATAATTGAAAACAACATTCGGGTGGCATAACATAATTCCATCTCAACTTAAGTAATGACCCTGGGTAAACTACCTTGCTGCCCTTGTCCACACAAGATAAAGATGTGTATTTCTATGTCTGTATATCTACCCAGATGCTCCCTAACTTACGATGGTTCCACTTTTGGTTTTTCCACTACTCAATGTTGCAAAAGCAATATGCGCTCAGTAGAAAGCGTACTTAGAGTATCCATACAACCATTTTAACGTCCAGTACGGTGGCAAATACATTGTGGGATATATTCAAGACTTTATTATAAAATAGGCTTTGTGTTGGGTCATTTTGCCCACGTGTAGGCTCATGTAAGTGTTCTGAGTGCATTTAAGGTAGGCTAGGTTAAGTGGTGATGTTCGGTGGGTTAATTGCCTTCAGTGCATTTTTGACTTAAGATATTTTCAACTTCGCAATGGGTTTATCAGGGCCTAACTCCGTAAGTCAAGAAGCGCCTGTATAGCTCTATCTGTCAGAGAAGTGTCTTCAAAGACTACCCAGTCACTCTTCCACTATCTGCGGGAGAATCCTGGGGCCCCGTGAGTATGAAGAAGAAACGGTCTGCTCACAGCTGCACAGTGAATAAACGGCAGAGCTGAAGGTGATTTGGTGCTCCCTGCCCCCAGGCTGGCAGTTAGCCTAGACCAGGTTATCTTAGAGGTCTGAGGCTTGGGGACATGTGAACCATTTGGTTGAACAGCTCATCTCCCTTCTCCACATATTCTGCTCTCAAGGAGAACAAATCAAACATGAAGTGTAGACAAATAAAAGCCATTGGAACTGGCAGAGCCAAAAAAGCATAGAGGACATAATTAAAAACAAAGTGCTCAGTGATAACGACAGGAATAGATGCCACAGATGGTGAGAAAAGCTTCCTTTCTGGACTTGGCTTTAGACTTTCTCCTCCAGCCTTGTTTAAAACCTTTTCAAACTTTTCAAAGGGACACGCCACGTTCTTACTAGTTAGTGCCTGTGGGTGAGGCTCACTCGAACATCAGGGGCTCTTGGTTTTAGTTTCCGATATCCCCTTCACTGTCTCTAAGAATTGGATGGAGGACACCAACCTATGTGTCTACCAGGCTAGCACTGTTAATCCTTCCTGCAAAGAAAGATGAAAAGGGGTTTTTTACCTTATATTTTCTTTTGACTTGGTTTTCTTCATTTTAAATCTATCCATCTCTTTCTTGAAGAATTTCTGCAGTCTTTTCAGCGCTTCTTTTCCATCTAAACTAAGAGAGAGGAATCAGAGCATATAAGTAACACGGTGTTTGAGAGAGACGGAAGGCTGTTATACTAAAAAGGACCACAGGCTTCAGTCTCGTTTCCAAAACTCATCACAGATGAGGAAGGGCAAGAAGATGCCTTATCCACTTCCATGCTTTTTTTCTCTGTTTAGGTTCAGTGGTAGCACACCGAATTATCTTTCAGCATAAACTTTCTAATACCCCGAATAGTCTCTATTTTGCAGAATTTATGGGGCAATCTCTTCCTTTCAGAGGCGAAGTTAACTCAAAGAAGTATAGTTTACCAACTACACTAGAAAAGCATTACAATAATTCTTGGCTACTGAGATTCACATCACTGATTTTTAATTTATGGAGTAATGTAACAGTAGTGATATATTGATTGCTCCGTTGACGACTAAAATTCTTGCAAATATCTGTGAGGGGTTTTGGAGGAGGGAACAGGAGTGAGTTACCTGCATCCTCTACCCAGCATGCCCAGCTCAGGATGCCCTCTGGCCCTTTTGATCCTTAAACTTGGTGTTTTGGACCATTGCTGTTTTCTTTTCCATAATGTGTCCTAGTAACTAAATTTGATGAATAATGTCCCTTTGGAAAAATATTATTCTTAGCCAGGCATTGTGGCAGGTGCCCGTAGTCCCTGCTAGTTGGGAGGCTGAGGCAAGAGGATCACTTGAGCCCAAGAGTTTGAGGTTGCTGTGAGCTGTGACGCCACGGCACTCTGCCCAGGGTGACATAGTGAGACTCTGTCTCAAAAAAAAAAAAATGTATTACTTATGAAGGATATTACTTAAAAAAAATCTATTACTCTAGTAATCGCCAATAAAAGCCCAATAATTTTTTCTCTAAAAAAAAAAAGAAAAAATATTATTCTTAGTAAAGTTGAATTACTACATATTAAATTAAACCTAAAGCCTGAATTCAACCTTCCTAATTTGCAAAGACACAGGTAAGTCATAACCACTGGTTTGTTCCTGGAAAAACGATGATAGAAGTATAGCAAAATTCATTGATATTTACTTCTTTCTCTCAGTTGTTTCCTAAGACAATATCAAAATCTTCTATTCTGGGAAATGAATATTTCTCAAAAGGGAAAGCAATGCTATTTAATATTTATAGCATATGATTGTACAAAATTGCAAGTAGCCTATTGATCATAATGGCTTAGCGCCACTCTGTAAACTCTTGGTAGAGGATGAGGATGGGATGGAAGGTCATTTCTTAAATCCCGGCTTTACTAAATAAACAGGAAGTGCATGCAGGCTCCAAAGCCAAGAAAGAGGAACTCACTCTATCTTTGTGTGGTTGCCCTTTGCTTTGCAGACCTCTTCATACATTTCTTCACTATTTTCTTCTGAAATTAAAAGAAAAACTACTTTCATTTACCATAATGGCAATAGTTCAGATTCATATGTATCAAAAATTATTGGATACCTACTAGATGTTAAGTACTTTGGTGTTTCTTGCAGTAAGTAGTTTTTATTGAAATTTATACACTTTGTTGTAAAAGCATATGGTAAAAAAAAGACTCGCTTACACCTCTGATTCCAACTCTGACCTGATTTAACAATGAAAGTTGGTTCATCCAGAGGTTCCTTCCTCCCATCCCTTTTCCCATTTTTAGTCCATCAACAGTCAGAATCTGCTGAGCAGACATTTTTCTGAATGCTGGGGAAATAATGGAAAACTAGATATATTTTGAATAATCTCTCCCTAAAACAGCTTTAGCCTGGATCAACATATAAACTTAATATACACAATTATACTTTGATTCAATCCTGACCACAGAGTTTAATGGAAAGAACATTAGCTTAAGGGTCAGGATTTTCAGTTTCAAAACTGACACAGTGAGTTTAGATGAGTTGTTTAACTTCCCCGTGCCTCAATTTCCTTTTTAAAATGAGGGTACTGAGGGCGGCACCTGTGGCTCAGTCGGTTAGGTGCCGGCCCCATATACCGAGGGTGACGGGTTCAGGCCTGGCCCAGGCCAAACTGCAACCAAAAAATAGCCGGGCGTTGTGGCGGGCGCCTGTAGTCCCAGCTACTCGGGAGGCTGAGGCAAGAGAATCGCCTAAGCCCAGGAGTTGGAGGTTGCTGTGAGCTGTGTGAGGCCACGGCACTCTACCGAGGGCCATGAAGTGAGACTCTGTCTCTACAAAAAAAAAAAAAAAAAAAAAATGAGGGTACTGAGTTTAATGATCTTTAAGGTTGTTTTGCCATTTAAAATTTTCAGATTCTAAGAAGGACAAACCCGACCAGAATAACGTCTAATTATCTATTATTTTTCTTTTACTAAAATTATTTATTTTTAATTGGCAGATAAATATTGCATATATGCACATATTTATGGCATATAACATGATGTTTTGATAATTGCATACATTGTGGAATAACTAAATTAAGCTAATTATCATCTATTACCTCAGATACTTTTTCATTAGGTGCGAAATGATTATGCATTTATTTTTTTATTTCAAATTAATATGAGGGCACCAATTTTTAGGTTACCTTATTCTCATTCCCAAAGTAAAGTCCAAGTTGTAGTTGAGCCCCTCAACCCAAGGGCAAGCTCAATACTTTCATATTGTGCACACCTCACATATTTATTTTTTTGTGATGAAAACCTTTCAAATCTACTCTCTTAGCAATTGTCAAGTATATAACACATTGCTGTTAACTTAAATCACTTGCTGCACACCAGACCTGAACTTAATCCTCCAGTCTGCCTGGTATTTGGGTCCTTTGACCAATATTCCCCATAACTTTTCAGTCATTCACTAGTTCGTTCAATACATATTTTTTTAATATCTAACATATACCTGGAATTATACCAGGGGTGGAGATAAAGTTGTGCATAAAGAAGGTAGTAATCTGGGAGGGGAGGCAGTTATTAATCAAAGAATCACACAAATATAAATCATACCGGGGACAAGTACTATGAAGAAAGGTCCATGCTACCGTGAGATTGTACACCAAGGAAAAACTTCCCTTGGGGAATAAAGAGTGAGCTAAAATCAGATGAAGAGTCATTAAGTAAATGTTTCCAGGGGAGGAAAAAGCACTCCAGAAACAGGAGGAGCAGTGCTCCAAATCCCCCGGTGGTGGGAGATTGTCACATCATAAAAGCTAAAAGAAGTTCAGTACCCTGGATGTCAAGGATGAAGGCTGAGCACAGTCTACGCTGAGCCCGCCGAGGAGTGCTGGGGCAGATCAGTAATGCAAAGGCCTCCAGACCACGTTGAAGGCGGTCCTGAAAGTATTGGGAAGCCATGTAATTGTTCTAAGTATAAACATTCTATAATCAGAGTTAGATTGTAAAATGATCAAGAACGAAACCAATTCATAGTGAAGTATTTTATTACAAGAACACTCTTTTTTCTCCTTTGTTCTTTTAACTTTTTAAGCTTAATTTTTATTAAATCATAACGGTATACATACATTTATGGGGTACAATGTGATGATTTGATACGCAATGTGGAATGCTTATATCAAACTAATTACCATAACCATCACCTCACTTACTTATTTTTGTGGTAAGACATTTATAATAGACTCTCGGTTGTTTTGAAATGTACCCTTGCATGGTGCACACTGGGCGAGTTCCCTCCAAATACCCTCCCTCCACTTGGCCTGCCCTCTTCCCCTCCCGTATTTATTTATTTATTGTTTGGGATTTGTTGAGGGTACAAAGAATTAGGTTACACTGATTGCAATTGTAAAGTCCTGTAATAATTGTGTCCCGCCCCCAAGAGGTATGCCATACATCGTGACCCCCATCCCTCTCCCTCCTCCCCTCTCCCTCAGTCCCCTCCCCACCTCCTTGTATTAGCTCATCTACCAGCATCCTCACCTTCCTGATTCTAAATGCATTTATGAGAACATAACTCAGATCCCTTCTCTTAGCTTACCGTCACCCCCCAAAATTGGTATTATTCAAAATACGTATAAATAAAAGGCATGGTATTACTAATCAGCCACAGAGTTTCAGAAATGTCTTCCTATACTTACCACTGTCTGAGGCAAATGAGTTAGAGAGATGCAACTTCAGTCTGTGGGGAGAAAAGACACAGAAACTGTTTTTGTACCTTTAAAGCAGGGATCCTCAAACTGCAACCTGTGGGCCACATGAGGCGGTGTGATTGTATTTGTTCCTGTTTTGTTTTTTTATTTCAAAATAAGATACGTGCAGTGTGCATAGGAATTTGTTCATAGTTTTTTTTTTTTTTTTTAAACTATAGTCTGGCCCTCCAACAGTCTGAGGGACAGTGAATTGGCCCCGTGTTTAAAAAGTTTGAGGACACCTGCTTGAAAGTCTCGTCCCCTTTGCCTTACTGAAAGGCTGGAATGTACTTACGTCTGTCTCCTGCGGCACTCAACATCATCATATGTCTCCTCCGAGAAGGGACTTGACTTCAAGGCCTCTGGCTCTGGGGTTTCTTTAGTTGCCTCCAGATCCTTGCCATACCCATCTAGGGAAAACAGGAAAAACAGAACCCCCCCGAAGGACGTCTCATCAGCTGCTGTCATAAATGCATTTCCAAATGCACATATCGTTAACTGGAGACAAAAACAGGAACAGTCAGATTACATGTGCTGAAGCGGGTATGTCTGATTCCTGGGAAAGCCACTTCACCTTGCCAAGCCAGCTATGATTCTGTAAAATTAGGGACAATAATAACAACAGTGACTTTTACATGACTGTGGCAAGGATTAAATACATATTTATGAAAGGTGCTGGTAACCTAGTAAACTAGTAACTGCCTCTTCTCTGATACTTCTTCCTTTAAGCCCTGACCTCACATGTTGAAGTCCTCAAGGCAGCAGCCCTTGGGCTTCTCTTTCTACATATAGATGATCTGGTCCAGTCTTTTGGCATTTTTTTTTTCTTTAAAGCAAAATTTCTTAGACAAGTTGACAAAGCACATGTCAACATGTGTTATTCGCGTAAGCAGCGGAACTAGTTGGAAGATAGTGCATCAGGTTTGCACGAGCAGCTAAACACAGATGCCGGTTTACTTCACAGAACCGTAAACTTGTCATAACCATAAAACTGCCGATTCTTCATCAGTCGGCGAAAGTTAATATCTAGGGTATGGTAATTCATAACCAATTTCAGACATGAGCTACTAATCAGAAATAAGAAGTTAATATGTTTGAGAAATAACCAATAAGCAAATTAATGTCAATCTATTAATTAAATGAACCAACCAACAAGATTTTATCCTCTGACAAAAAGTCAATTAGTATGGAGGCCCCAAACTATCTCAGTGGCTGTCGGCTCCCAGTAAAAAAGTAAGATTCTACTTTTTTCCCAAGGAATTATCAGTAAAATTTTCCAGCACAAAACAAAGATGCTTAATACATGGTTGCTTAATTCTGAGCTTGAGACTTTTTTTTTTTTTTGAGACAGTTTTGCTTTGTAGCTCTCAGTAGAGTGCTGGGTTGTCATAGCTCACAACCACCTCAAACTCTTGGGCTCCAGTGACCCTCTTGGAGGCTGAGGACCACAGGTGCTTGCCACAAGGCCCAGCTATTTTTAGAGACGGGGTCTTACTCTTACTTTCAGGGGTCTCAAACTCCTGAGCTCAAACAATCCACCTGCCTCAGCCTCCTAGAACACTAAGGTAATAGGAGTGAGCCACCATGCCTGGCCTGAGACATTTTTTTTTTTTTCTTTCTCAACCCTTCCTTGTGGCTGAGGCAAATGCAAAAGTTTATGACTTCATTTTAAAAACACCAATAACTCTCCAATTTACATCTCCAATTTACTCATCTCTCAAAAATTTTAGAAACTCCATCAGCCTTCACACCATTTCCCTTTGGTTGTCTAAACATATTACATTCCAAACCATACTCATGATTACTCTCTACAAATTTGCTGTTCCTGAAGTCTATTAAAGCTCAGTAAAGGGGCCAATTTCATCCTTTTTGTTGCTCAGGCCCCAAACCTTGCAGACATCCTTGATTTGTTTCTCTCTTGCATCTCACCTCCAATCCACAACCATCTGTCAGCTGTACTTTGAAATTATTCCCATACTGCAGAAATTATTCCAAAAAATTGAGGAGGAAGGACTCTTCCCCAACACGTTCTATGAAGCAAACATCACCCAGATACCAAAACCAAGAAAAGACCCAATTAAAAAGGAGAATTTCAGACCAATTTCACTAATGAATATAGATGCAAAAATTCTCAACAAAGTCTTAGCCAATAGATTACAGCTTATCATCAAAAAAGTCATTCATCATGATCAAGTAGGTTTCATCCCAGGGATGCAAGGCTGATTTAATATACACAAGTCTATAAATATTATTCACCATATCAACAGTAGCAAAACCAAAGACTATATGATCTCTCAATAGATGCAGAAAAAGCATTTGATAAAATCCAGCATCCTTTTCTAATTAGAACACTGAGGAGTATAGGCATAGGTGGCATATTTCTTAAACTGATCGAAGCTATCCATGACAAACCTACAGCTAATATTTTGCTGAATGGAGTAAAACTGAAAACTTTTCCTCTTAGAACTGGAACCAGACAAGGTTGTCCTCTGTCACCTTTACTATTCAACATAGTGCTGGAAGTTCTGGCCAATACAATTAGATAAGACAAGAAAATAAAGGGCATCCAAATGGGAGCAGAGAAGGTCAAACTCTCCCTTTTTGCTGATGATATGATCTTATACTTAGAGAGCCCTAAAGACTCAACCACAAGACTCTTGGAAGTCATCAAAAAATACAGTAATGTCTCGGGATAGAAAATCAATGTCCACAAGTCAGTTGCCTTGGTATATGCCAACAACAGCCAAGATAAGAGGTTAATTAAGGACTTAACTCCCTTCACCATAGCCCCAAAGAGAATGAAATATTTAGGAATATACCTAACAAAAGAGGTGAAGGACCTTTATAAAGAAAATTATGAAACCCTAAGAAAGAAAATAACAGAGGACATTAACAAATGGAAGAACATACCATGCTCATGGCTGGGAAGAATCAACATTATGAAAATGTCTATACTTTCCAGAGCAATTTACCGATTCAATGCCATCTCTATTAAAATACCAACATCCTACTTTCAAGTTTTGGAAAAAATAATTCTGTGTTTTGTATGGAACCATAAAAACCCCCACATAGCTAAGGCAGTTCTTAGTAATAAAGACAAAACTGGGTGCATCACCATACCAGATGTAGGCTGTATTACAAGGCCATAGTGGTCAAGACAGCATGGTACTGGCACAAAAATAGACATAGACATTTGGAATCGAATAGAAAACCAGGAAATAAAACCAACAACTTACAGCCACCTAATTTTCTTTTTTTTTTTTGGCCGGGGCTGGGTTTGAACCCACCACCTCTGGCATATGGGGCCGGCGCCCTACCCCTTTGAGCCACAGGCGCCACCCTATAACCACCTAATTTTCCATAAACCAAACAAGAGCATCCACTGGGGGAAAGACTTCCTATTCAATAAATGGTGCTGGGAGAACTGGATATCCACATGTAAGGACTGAAACTGGACCCGCACCTTTCTCCACTCACAAAAATTGATTCAAGGTGTTTACTAATTTTAACATGTGCTTCTGCCATCTTATTACATATTTCCAATTGTACTGTTTTTCTCATCTTCATCTTTCTTAATTGACTGAGGTTTCTTCTTTTTTGTTTTTTTTCTTTTCTCTTTGTTTGGAAGTTGTGTGTGCTAATGTCTATCTTTCAAGATTAACCACTATCCCAACCTCTAATACCAGAAGTACATTCTGCTTATTTTTGAACTTTATATTAATGAAATCATTTAGTATGTACTTTTTGGGGTCAACTATTTTCATTCAATATTATGTCTGTGAGATTCATCCAATTTGTTGCATGTAGTGGTAACTTGTTCATCCCCATGACTGTCTTCTGTTCTGTTAATATACTATAATTTATCGATTGTACTTTTGATGGTCATTTGGACAGTTTCCAGTTTGAAGCTATTATAAAAAGTTTAGCTATGAATATCTGGTATATGTGTTTTGGTGAACAATAGTATGCATTTATATTGGGTATTATACATAGGCCTGGAATTGGTGGGTCATAGAATTTGCAGATGTTTAGACTTTAGTACCCTAAATGGTTTTCCAAAATGATCATCCCAAATTACATTCCCCACTGAGACTAAAAGTTCTGGATCCAAGCATGTCTAGGCTTTCTGCTAGGTGAACCTCCTTCGTTTTGTTTAACACAGTATGACTTGATGACTGTTGCTTGTGATCAGAAGAACTGATTAACATGAAGGTCAACTACAATCTGAGCAAAGTCAACGAATGATACCACATATATTATGTCATCAGTGTGTCAATGACATGGGCCTACCAGGACAATGGGAGCTAGCAGATAGAAAAAGAAAAGATATACATTTGCTGATACCTGTACATGTTGCTGATCCTCATAACAGTCCTGTGAAGTTCATATTGGGATCCCTGTTTATAAATGAAGAAACTGACCTGCAGGAAGATGAACTCACTTTCCACACCACAAGTAAGTATCAGAACCTAGATTTGAACTCACGTCCTCTACTTCCAAATTCAGTGCTCTTTCCACCATCGCACAGCTGCCTTACTAGGGCCTCTTACTTGGTACATAATGACATCCATTGCATGTGTTTGTTAGAACATTGGCCGTGCTTAGCTCTAGGACAATTAGGTGATGATGAAGAGGTTAGGAAGAGATGAAGCTTACCATGACCTTGGGAGTTCTTTGCCAGCTTCGGGCCTTCAGGGGGGGCCTTTGTCTGGGTAACATCAGCTGTGGCATCCTGCTTCCCAGCCAGCATGTTCCTTCTGCCTTGGTGGACGTTGGTTATCTGGATTTTCCCAGGTGTTCCTGCACAGGCATCTACCTAAATATTCAACAGGGAAAGGACCACAGGGCTCTGACTTACCCAGTCAGTTCTTGGCTAACTCAGGCTGCCCTTCATTCATTCATTCCTCAGGGGTAACAGTTACTTTCATTTGTTTAATGCTATCTTATGAGGCTCTAAGCTTCCTGAGAGTATAGACCAGGTCCTTCACTTACCTCTGAATGGGCACTGAATGCCTGGTACAGAGGCAGAGCAAGGAAGGTAGTCAGAAGATACTGGAGTTCTGACAACAGGGCAGGCTCTTTGTATATTGTAATTCGATCCTCTTGCCACCCCATGAGGAAAATATCATTAGTGCTCTTGACAAAGAGTGTAGAGAGGTTTAATTACTGCTCTCTGATCCCACAGTGAGTAAGGATTTGACTCCAGAGCCCCATGCTCTTGACAGCTAAGGGATGGTCTGCATCCTTGTTCTTTCCTTCTTTTTGCCTGATTTTGTGTCTTCCCACCTACCATCCTTCTGTTCCTTCTCTTCTCTTTCTACACTCCTTCCCTCAGCATCTGTCACTTACTAAAGGCAAGAGACCCTGCCACACTGTAGAAGTAGAAAGATGCAGTAGACAGAGCATCTTACATAAGGTCACGGACACAGCACACACACACGATTAATTAGGGTGTCACATGAGGAGGGTTGTGTATAGCAGTATTGCTCACAGAAACAGAACGGGGAGGTTCATTCTGGCTGGGAGAAAGGGTCAGAAAAGACTTCAAACAGCAGGTGTTTTTAAGCTGTGTTTCTAAAATGCATGTAGGAGATTGACGGAGGGGATAAGGGAGTTCCGGGTAAAGCACATCAGCATAAGCAAAGGCGGGGGCTATGTCCACACCAGGGCAGCATGAGGGGGCTGCGGAGGGAAGGGCTGAACGAAAAAGGTGAAGAAATGGGGAAGAAAGACCCAAGATGAGGCTGAAGGGAGCAGAAGCAAAGGGGCTGAGCTGTGGAGGGTCTCAAATGCCAGGCAAAGAGCTCAGATTGTAACCATGGAGCGTGTGGCAGGTGGTAAACCCACTCATATTTACATTTCAGAAAGAACTGGATAGACTGACAGAAGAGACCCTGTAGACACAGAAAACGAAAACATTCCTGGCCATCTGAGCGTCTTCTAATTGTCCAGTGAGAATGATGGAAGGGACACTGTCCTTCTGACTGTGACAGAGTGGATGTGACTGTGATGATACATTTGAAGTACAGGAGAAGCTCTGCGAGATGGAGTATTCTGAATTTTGGGTGGGATCTTGGGCAAACTGTGAGCAGAACAAGAAGACGGGCAACCTTGGCAGTCATACAGCCAAGACTGAAAATTTTAAATGAGAAAAAATGACAAGGAAGCTATAAAGTCAACATTTTATGTAAATATAGTGACCATCATCATGCCTTGCAGTCCTTTAATGAATGCAGTCCCTCATTCATCTCCCACATCCCAAATAATGCTTAAAAATCTCTAAAACTCAAACTCACTCCATAAAAGAGGCTGCAACCCTTTGGCAGTAGTAGCCTAACCCTGTTCCTGCCTCATGCCATACAGTCAACCCTGAGAAAGGGCAGAATTCTTCTTTTTCATGGCCAGTAACCCTAATTGTATTTCTCTACTGCCCTTCTCATATGCTTCTGATCAACCCCTACCTGATATCCAGCCTCCACATCCATTATGGCCTTGCCCAGTCCCCTGGCCTTGACACACAATATTGCTCCCCTGACTCTGGGCTCTTTCTTTTTTTCCCTTCCCTCCCTCCCTCCCTTCCTTCCTTCTTTTTTAGCTCTGTTGCCCAGGCTAGAGTGCTATGGCATCAGCCTAGCTCACAGCAACCTCAAACTCCTGGGATCAAGCTATCCTCCTGCCTCATCCTCTCAAGTAGCTGGGACTACAGGCACCTACCACAACGCCCAGCTAAGTTTTTCTATTTTTAGTAGATATGGGGTCTTGCTCTTGTTGGAGCTGGTCTCGAACTCCTATGCTCAAGTGATCCTCCTGCCTTGGCCTCCCAGAGTGCTGGGATTACAGGGCTGGCCTGGACCCTGACTTTCTTAATTAGGGACTCACTGAATCCTTTGAATTATGCTTCTTTGTAGATATTCTGAGGGTCTCGTCTGACTTCTGGGCCCATACAGCAACTCAGGCCTATGCTATCAGCAGGCTATTTGATTTACCCAAACCCTGCAGCTGGCACTGGGGAAATTTGATATTTAGAGATAGACAAGTCTCAAACAAGTTATCTGTGGTGTATCAGGCACTGGCAGCAGCCCTGGTGGTGTCTTGTCTAGGCCTCCCACCACACTAACTACTTTGAAGGTGATAGTGGCAACTGCATGTGGACGTACACACACATCCACCATGTTTAATGTTAATAAAAACAACAACAATAATTTAATTTTTGTGGTAGCTTGTGGCTTACAAAGCACCTTCCTGCTTACTAATCGTCATCACAGACAAGGTAGAACAGGGAGCAGAGTGGGGATGGTGGTCATTTCACAGATGAGATGACTGAGCTCAGAGATAGCAGGCTCGCTGTTCCAAGCAAGGCCTTGGGGCGTTTAGAGAGGTCCTCACTCCAGGGTCGTGCAGATGCTGGGAAGCACGGCTGGGCGTTTCCCTCTCCGGGCACTGGGTGGAACTCACACTCATCTCAGCCCTGTTCCCCAGGCCTGCTGTGTGGCGAGTGAGGGGGAGATGGGGGCCAGAGCTCAGTGCCGCTGTCAATTCACGTCTCTGGCACGATGTCCAGCACCCACTGTATCTTTTAACTCTGTGTGTCTCAGGCTCTACCAAGTCCCCCCCACGGACAGTGTCTTACATGTCTGAACTGTACCATTTGGTTAGGAGCCCCAGGACATAGGTACCTTGAAAGTACAGTTTAAATGTGGGTCCTTTTCTGTTTTCAGAGGTTCCAATTCACATGGTTGTTGATTCTTCATGTTTTTATCTTCATCTTCATGTTTGGGGCTGAAACGACAAGCGATGCCAGGGAGAAAGTGAAGATGAAGTACTTCGTGACAGTATACTGCTCAATCATAAACGACACAAATGGGGAATAGTAAACAGACATGAATCATTTTTCAAGAGGACTATGATCAGATCAATCATATAAATGGCTTCCCTGAGTTTCTGCCTACTCCAGTCAATGACAGAGTATCAATTCCTGCTTGAATCCTAAATTCCTACTGCCTGTAGGACAAAATCCAAGTCGCACTATGACCTGACTCCTACCTTTGTTTTCAGGCCCATCTTCATCTGCTCATTCCTTCCTCTTTTGCTGGAGTCTAGGCTTTTATAATACTCCAAACCCACCACCTGATGTGAGCAGCTCTCCCTTTTTGACAGCTATTTCTTCTGTTAAGAACTCCTTCCATATCTCGTATTGCTAGCGAGTACAACACCCTTCTCAATTTGTCTATCATCTGACCTCTGAGGATCCTTCTCTGCACCCCTAGAGTCATGTTATAATATATCTGTCTATGGGGCCATCCCCAGTTCTTCCACTTTGCCTTGCCAACTACCTAAAAATGGAGCTATAAGGAGGCAGCCCTATCTTGCTCAGGTATGTGTCACTAGCATTTATTCTGTGTAGTCCACCGTAGGAGCAGCTCCTTGCTGGGCAAGGAACAGGGCTCTCCTGCTGCTCCCTGATGCAGTGGTGACTGGCGTGCTCCGGTATGTGGATGGCAGCCTCAGCAGAGGAGAATGTGAGAGTCAAGGTGAACAGTGTTGAGAAAAAAGCAAGGACAGAATTCTGGGGAACGCTGACATCCACATGAGAACTTGTGTTTCTGGCTTTATAATGAGCTAGATGGTCCTACTATCCTTCCACTACCAAACTGACATGGAAGGCAGAGAAAGAAGAGCCCTCAAAGACAATCAGAAGAGGTGGTTATGAAGGAAGGAGAAACTCCAGGAAAGAGTGCTGTCCTGACAAGGAGACAGAGTTCTAAGGAGTTTCATTCATTCATCACATCACTGAGTACTCTTGTACACTGTTAAGGCCATAGACTCGACGAGTTCTTCTGTGATGAGCAGAGGCCACCAGGCAAGAGCTGGGTCCTCACCCCCACTCCACCTCTTTTTAAAAGTCTAAAATTCGCCTTTCTAAAAATCAAGTCTTCTCATCTACAAATGAAAAGTTACAGCTTTGTGCAGTGACAGTATCATGGCCAGTGAGGTTCATCCCAGGCACGATTACTGCTAATTGAAAACGTTTCCCTACAGGAAAGATTACAATGCCCATCTCCACAGTTACCATGAGAATGGAATGTGATAAAAATGTTGAAAACCTTGCACCGTGTATAGTTTATAATGTACCCTCAATGGCTGGTATCCTTTTGTCATTGAAGCACTTGCTAAGTTTGAATGTCACAATTGTTATGTTCCCAAAGATTGTGGCTGATATTTCTTCTAAGGGATTTGCCTGCCCTGTCTGTGTACTGGTCCTTGGAAATCCTTCTTCTCCCCTAGTCCCTGTCCCTCAGTTTCTACACAGCTGGATCTCCATCAACAACTTGAATTAAATTCAATACTGTGACTTCTAGGAATACTGTGAGGGAAAGGATATGTTGTCTCTGCCTTAAAACTTTCCTGTGGCTCCCCCTGACCTACAGGATAAACCTACATTTGTGCTGTCCAGTACTTTGGCCATTGGCCACTTGAAATGTATCTGGTTCAAATCGAACCGTCAGTGTCAAAGACATTTGGGTTTTGAAGAGTTGGTAAAAGAGAATATAAAATACCTGATTAATAATTTTTATATTAATTACATATTGAGAAAATGTTTTGGATATATTAAAACACATTATTAAAATTAATTTTACTCCTTTTTATAGGTAACATTAAATGGTTACTAGAAAATTGCTTTTAAGATATGGCTACCAGAAAAATGTTAAGCCACCTCTGTGGTTTGCATGATATTCCTATTGGTTTACACAATTGATGAGAGGGTGCAGGTCCTCCTGACTCCAGCTCTGCACACTCCCCAGCCTCCTGTCTGCTGCTACCGCACTGGGCCTTGTGCTCAAGCAAAATCAAACTATGAGGTTGGACTATTAAGTTTGTGAACTATTCCTAGAAAAAGTGCTACATACCTCATTGCTGAATATCACTATGGTTGCCTTTGAGTGACTCTCCTTGGCCATTCCGTGACTGTAGTGATATTCAGCAATGAGGTACGTAGCACTTTTCCTAGGATGAGTTTGTGAACTTAATTGTCGTACTTCATATGATGATAGCTCTGATGGCCATTCTGGAAAAGGAGTTCCAAAATTGCCTGAAGGGTGGACTAGGTGCTGCTATTAAGGCCTAGGTTTCCAAAGGGAGTACCTCGAAGGTGACCATAGTGATATTCAGCACTGAGGTGTGTAGAACGCTTTCTAGAATGTGTTCACAAACTTAATTGTCTGACCTCATCTGTGTAGATTCCTTACTGTGTAGATTCCATTAGATTCCTTAATGTTGTCTTTGCTCACATTGTTCCTCATGCCTAGAACATATATTCCATCATTTTCACCTGTCCAATTCCTATACTGCTTTTAAGATTCAGCTCAGTTTCTCTCTTCAAGGAAGGGATCTTGGAGCCTCAAGGCTGGATTTCATGCCTCTCTTCTGTGTTTTAACACCTTCCATAGCTGGGATTATATTATAAAATATTACATGATATTATAATTTCCTACTTGTGTGGTTCTTTTACTCCACAAGGAACTTCCAAACGCAACCATCCACGCTTCCCCTCCCATCTTGAACCAAGGGTAGGGGATATATATTCTGTTCATTTTGTACCTTAGAATCTAGGAGTGTCTGAATGGAGTAAAAGCTCATAAATGCTGAACTAAACAGTCATTTGATGTGTGCCTACCAAGTACCTGGCAGTGCTGAAGGGTAATTATGAGGGTCATGCTTTAGAGATGGGCAGGACCTCAGGGAGAGACATGAAAGTCACCCTCCCAGCTGGAGCAGGCTTCCTTCATCATTTAGCATTTATATTTTTAAATTCAACCAGAACATTTTGATCCTTGCTTCTCCGGAGCTCAGCAACCACGTTTCTTCGAATGCGTTAAAATAACTCCAGGGGAAGAGTGAGAAAAAGCAGACTCAGTTCATTTATTTATTTATTTTGTTTATTTTTTTGAGACAGTCTCACTCTGGCCTAGAGTCCCCTGTATCACAGTTGACAGCAACCTCAAACTCCTGGGCTCAAGTGATCCTCCTGCCTCAACCTCCTGACTAGCTGGGACTATAGGCACCTGCAACCCTGCCTGGCTACTTTTTCTATTTCTAGTAGAGATGGGGTCTTATTCTTGTTCAGCCTTGTCTTGAATTCCTGAGCTCAAGTACCTGCTTTGGCCTCCAGAGTGCTAGGATTATAGGAGTGAGCCACTGTGCCCAAAGGGGCAGGTAAAAGCACTGCTGTGTCAGGGCACTTCCCTGGGACAAGGAAGTGTGAGAAGTACCAGTATCATCAGGAACAATAAAACATGAACCCTTCCCAAAAGGACCTTCCAGGCATGAAGGGGGTGGGGAGGAAGGACATTAACCAGCACATTAGTAAAGAAACTACATGCAGGGACATTTGTGCAAACATGTGGACCTGATAGCAGTGCCATGGGCAAGGGACTGATACTTCTCTCTGAGGACTGGAATCCAGGAAGGCTTCCTACAAGAGGGGCTGCTTGATGGATCAGCAAAAGTTTGCCAGGCTATTAACTCGAGGTGAATTAATGAATGAAATGAGCAATGGTAAAGCGTCTTGAAACCACGTGGTACGTGGTAGAAATGGTTGTGCAACTCTCCCATCAATCCAGGAGCTGCTGGGGGCAGTGAGTAGTGTCTGCCCCTGTTGCAGCCCCAGTAAGTGGTGAGCAAATGTCTGGTGCATGCTGGGTACTCTGTAATTATTTTTCTGAGTGAGCACAGCATGGGCTGGAAAGAGTGAGAGGAGAAGATAGGATCACGGATCACTTTCCCGGCACCAGGCACCTTCCAAGGTACTGGGGAAACGGAACCAGGCCAGGCACTGGAAACACAGCCAGCCCAGAGACAAAAAGGGGTCTGGTCCTCAGAGGGTCAGTGTCTGGACTAATGCTTTTCCTTTTGAAGATAAAACTTACCTAAGTTCTTGGCGGAAAAAACTCTTCCAAGGCTGAAAGTAAAGAAGAGAATGGTTATTTTCATAAAAATCACCCCAAATCAGGCTTTGTTGTTTGGTTACAGCTCAATAGAGACTAGACTAAAAGGTAAGGGGATGGAAATCTCAGTACAGAGCATAGACAGACGCTGACAAAGTCACAACAGAAATTCCCAGGAACAGTTGTAGTGGGGCTGAAGATCAATCATAAAGAAAATAAGCATCTCAGAATTTGGGTACGTGCCCAAGGGAATCTATGACTTAACTGAAAAATAAAGAGTTCTTTGCACACCTTTCCAGAATTGTATCTGTAGGAATAAAGGACTTCTAAATCATGTGAAGAAATACAAATCTGCGGTATCTGAGCCATGTTTCAGTGGGCAACACTGGAATTCACAAGCATACAAGTAAAGCACCATTTCTCCCTGCTCACTGCTTACTACCCTCAGATCTCAGCTCTCGCGTGATCCAGCCATGACTCCACTACAGTGATGTCCTAATGATCACAATGGAGCCCCTCATTTATTCAGGGGTCACATATCTGGTACCATTCATCATTTAGAATCTAGCCAAGAACTCTGAAGAGCAGAAAGTATCTTAAGCATCTAAAATGCTGCCGTGAAATCTCAGCAAAATAGCTCATTACACTCTCCCAGAGGACGGCCCGCAGGCCTTCATTCAGGGCCTGCTGGTTCTTCTTTGACATATAATTCTAGCAAATTAGATGCAGCACTGGAATGACAATGACCTTATCTTGTGCCTTTGCTGCACTATTTACAGGTTACTTAACCTCTAAGAGCCTTGATGTTCACACCTGCAATATGGAAGCAGGGACACCAGCTCACGGCACCACTGCAAGGATTAAGAGCTACTGTATATGCACATAGGGCTCGCACACAGCAGGGACTTGGTACTTGATTGACCACAGGAAAGACTCACTGTGAGACACAAAGATATTGACACTAAAAAGAAATGATAATCGTCAGAAAAGAGGTAACAATATGACTGGGTAGGTGACTCACACCTATAATCCCACCACTTCAGGAGGAAAGTGAAAATTGCTGGAGGCCAGGAGTTTGAGACCAGCCTGGGCAACACAGCGAGACCTCATCTCTACAAAAAAATAAAAAGCTAGGTGTGGTGCATGTGCCTGTGGTCGCTGCTATTTGGGAGGCTGAGGCAGGTGGACTTGCAGTGAGTTGTGATGGTACCACTGCATTCCAGCAGCTTGGGCAGCAGAGTGAGACTCTGAATAAAGCAAAAACAAAAACAAAAAAGAAAAGAAAAGAAAAGAGAACTTGTAGTAGTGTGTGTGAAAGCAACTAGCTCTTTTGCAAGGGCCCAACAGCACATCACAGAAGAGTACAAACTGTGAAATCCACACAGACCCTTACATTCGAGAATGTTCCAAGTCATCAAGAGAGGATGTAATCAGATTCTACTCACTGAACTTAAAAATACAGAGGTGAACACCACATGTCAGAGGGTTGAAAGATTTAAAAATTAAAAACCACTTCAATGCTGTGTTCTTTGAATAGGATAAAGTTTGGTTATTTGGAGAGCTCTCTTGTGCAGAACAGTTGATTATTTGTTGATGTTTCCAGGCAAGTGAAATGTTTTAACAGACTATTTCTCTGCTCATTAATAGGAATAATAATCATTTGTATTTTTCTGGCTACAAAGTGTATCCATGCATGAATAATCCTTATCAGCAAAGGTAGGTAAACTGACACAGTGAGACTCAGGATGTAGACTAAAGGCGCCCACTGAGGACCGGCTGAGCCCATGGAGACAGTAGGTAAGTGCCCATCGTGAGCCAGCACTGTCCCAGGTGCTCGCGTGCTCTCTCTGACTTAGTTGTCTCAGAAACCAGTGAAATACGCACCAGTCCCCTCATTTATAGAGCATCTACTGTCTGCTAATGTGGACATAGTCACCACAGACATATTCCTGTCCTCATGGAGACATACTCTTCCACAGAGAACACAGCTGAATCTCAAAGAGGTGAAAGTCTCTGTTCCAAGGACTTACTAATACCCAGTAGAACCTCTGTAAGTTGACTGCCCAAGGGACTGTAATAAAGTGGTCAATATACAGAGGTGGTCAACGTAAGGAATCAGGCCTACTGTACTGATGTGCATGTCTGGTCTATGAAACTTTGGTCAATTTAAGGAGGTGGTCAGCGATGGGGTGCTACTGTACTGTTTACCCTCATTTATCTTATTTTCATTCTCACGAGGACCCCAGATGACAATAAGCCCCCCTGTTATGGATGAGGAAATGGAAATTCAAGATTACATAGCCAGGAGCTGGCCTTGAGGTAAGCAATGACTCTGCCTGGGTCAGGTTGCTACTCTCCCTCCGGGTGGTACCTGTTGCCATGCTCAACAGGTACCCAGAAAGTGTGCCTTGAAGATCTGATCATTGGCTTGACAGCAAAGGATACACAAATCGGAACTATGCCAAAGAACTCTTCTCTATGAAACACACAGTTATCAAAGCCTGCGTGGCACTGGCCACTACAGGTCAGGGGCCAGGGATAGATCAGCACCATGTCCTTTCATCCAATGACACATTTCTGTCTCTGACATTACTGAAGTCTGGAAAAGCCTTAGAAGCCGGAGGAAAACCAAAAATAAAGATCTTTTCTCCCTTATAAAAGAAACTACTGTCAACCCCTGTACACTTACTTTGAGTTATAACATTGGTAAAGAAAAAAGAAACAATACCTTTTGGAGTTCTTCAATTCCAACTTCATAGGTTGCTAAAATAAACATATAAAAATATTTCAAGACAGTTTATCCAGGCATTTCTTATAGTACCCAAGATTTAGGCAATGATGAAAGAGGGCAGAGTTCAGTTTTCAGAACCCGTAGGATGCTCGTCTATGCCAGGCTCCGTGTACATGCTTTGGAGTGTTATGGGGTCACTGTTGGTGGTTTTAACTTCTGTGGGGGTTTCCAGGATGAGATTTATAGTGAGCGAAAACACAGGAAATCAGTTTTCAATTTTGATCAATACATACTCCGTGCTTAAAAGAAAGTACTGAAATTTAGTGGTAGTAATCAGAAGGCCAACTTGGCAGGTAAGGAGAAAGGGCTAAAGCAAGCCTGAATCCCACGTCAGCAAAATGAATTCCATATCCTGCCCCAAAGTATTTAGAGTATTTTATGGTCTTAAATCCAGCTGGAAAAGAGGAGCCTGCCAGCTAAGGCTCAAATATCTTTTGAGGCCAGGCGTGGTGGCTCATGCCTGTAATCCCAGCACTCTGGGACGCCTAGGAGGGTGAATTACCTGAGCTCAGGATTTTGGCCAGCCTGAGCAAGATTGAGACCCTGTCTCTAAAAAAAATAGCTAGGTGTTGTGGCAGGCACCTATAGTCCCAGCTACTTAGGAGGCCGAGGCAAGAGAATCACTTGAGCCCAAGAGTTGGAGGTTGCTGTGAGCTGTGATGTCACAGCACTCTACCGAGGGTGGCAAAGTGAGACTCAGTCTCAAAAAAATGCAACAAAACCCTGGGTGGCGCCTGTGGCTCAACGGAGTAGGGTGCCGGCCCCATATGCCGGTTCAAACCCAGCCCTGGCCAAAAACTGCAGAAAAAACAAAACAAAACTCTTTCGATTTTTCCAATAGTTCTGTGGGTTTTATTTAATGACATGGTACCAGTGCTAATTATAGTTGTGCATTGCTTAAAATGGAGGTGTGCTCTGAGCAGGGCATCCTCAGGTGGTGGTGGTGTGCAAACCTCAGTGTGCTCACACAGACCTAGAAGATGTAGCTGACTATGCACCTCCATACACCAGGGGCCTCTTGCTCCTATGCTACAAACCTGTACGGTGCCTTTCTGTGCTGAATTTGCGGGTGATGGTAACACGGTATTTGTGTCTAAACATAGAAAAGGTACAGGGAAAATATAGTACCATACAGAACCACACATGGTCCATCACCAACAGTAATAGTACTGTATTAACAGATACAAGCAGTGACAAGAATTTGAGTTCAAATGCCACCCTGCCACTTCCAACCTAGAGAATTTCAGAGAAGTTACTTGGTTGCTGTGAGCCTCAGCTGGCTCATCTGTGACAATGGGCTGCTATCGGCCTCACAGAGTTAATGGAGACATAATAGGAAATGGTGTAAGCCACGTAACGTCAAATAGAGACAATGTGCAGAAAATGGTGTGTTTTTCGATAAAATTGCTACTCTGGTTTTTCTTTGTTTAAAAGTTATTTCTCAGGTGACACTTTTCTCCCTAGTATCAATGAATATATGCACAGTAGGTAGGACACCTCCCTCTGTTTATTTTCTATTTCTTGGTGCTAAGAGTCCTGAAGCTTTAGTTTAGAAAATCTACCAAATACCACATTGCATCTCTAAACCTTTATTATTCTAAACATACATGGATTTAAAAAAATGAAAATCCAGGGAGTTTTCTTTTTTCTTTTTTTTTTGGGACTGTCCAAACATTGTTGACAAAGACCTAAAATTCCATATGGGTGATTAATAATATGTACTTAAACTTAAGGTGATTGTACACTTTTATTTTCACTGATTTCTTTCTTTCTCTCTCTTTCTCTCTCTCTTCTCTCCTTTCTCTCTCTTTTCTTGACGGTCTCGCTATGTCGTCCTCTGTAGAGTACTGTGGCATCACAGCTCACAGCAACCTCCAACTCTTGGGCTCAAGCAATTCTCTTGCCTCAGCCTCCCACGAAGCTGGGACTACAGCCATCCATCACAATGCCCAGCTATCTTTTTGCTGCAGTTGTCATTGTTGTTTAGCAGGCCAGGGGCCGGGTTTGAACCCATCAGCCCTGGTGTATGTGGCTGGCGCCCTAGCCCCTGAGCTACAGGCCCCAAGCCATTTTCACTGATTTTTGAGGGAAAAAATTTATTCTGCTGTCCCTTACTTTAAAAACTTTATTTAGGTTGTAAAACTTTAAAAAATATCTGTTTATGATACAATTTTCCCCATATCCTTTCCTTGGATAGATTTGTTTTTCAATTTAAAAAATAATGATAATCTCCTCCTCCTCCCCGAATTTATTTACCTATCTCTGATTCTCAAAGAGCTAACCAATCATGATCCTATTTGCTTCTCCAAACCCACCTGTTGGGTAGGTACATTTATTCTGTCTTAGAAACTCTGGAACCAAGACTCAGAGCGACCTTACTTAACTATGGCTCCTTAGGATAATACACATTCAATCAATAACCAGTTCATAATGTTGACATTGGTTTTTAACAAAGAAAGTTCTTTAATGGTAAGCTTTGGTATCAAAACTTATGCCCAGGTAGGAAATAAAGCACAGAGGGCCACATGCCAAGGGGTCAAGAAGGGACTGGGGATTATAACAAGAATGTGTGAGGGACAGCTCGGGAGCCCTTGCTCACTGTCTACAGAGCGTTCTCTAACTCTCTCTCCACTGAATAGCTTTATCATGCAGTCAGAGAAAGGACAAATATCAGAAAATGGTCTTCAGCAACCTCCCAACTGCTAAAGTTAAGTCTTAGCCCTTTGCACGTTTTCTGTGTACCAAAAAGGTTACGGAGCTGTGACCTTGAAAAAGAACCTTTACCTCTTTTATACCAGGGAGTGAGATAACAATTATTAACATTACAAAAGCAATAGCAGAAAGCAGCTGGCATATTTTTACTCTTGCAGATAGCAGGCCCCAAGCTAAGCATTTACATGATTATTTCACTTAATTTTCATGATGATCACTCTACAAATATTCTAATTTTACTGATGAGGAAACAGACATCCTGAGAAGTGAAGTAACCTGCCCAAGTTTCCTTAGTTAAATAATGGCTTTGGTATTTTCTCCCAACCAGAGATTCATTCATTTAAATGGAATATTACCCAGGAGCGCAATTAGAACTTCTCTGTTTGAAGGTACTTTTGAGGGTCTCCAAGACCCTTCCAAAAATCTCTGTTGCCTAGAAGTACATTCTATAAAAAGCACTAGTCTGTATGACCTCTGAGGACAATTCTGCCAGAGCTTCCCAGAATAGCCTGAATCCTGCATACCCAAGTTCTGCAACACATCAAATTATACACCATGACCAAGTGGGTTTTATCCCAGGGTCTCAAAGATGGTTCAACATACATAAATCTATAACTATAATACATCCCATAAGCAAAATAAAAAACATAGACCATATGATTCTCTCAATCGATGCAGAAAAAGCTTGTGATAATATCCAGCATCCTTTTATGATCAGAACACTTAAGAAAATAGGTATATGGACGGTGTCTGTGGTTCAAAGGAGTAGGGCGCCAGCCTCATATGCCAGAGGTGATGGGTTCAAACACAGCCCCGGCAAAAAACTGCAAAAGAAAATAGGTATAGAAGGGACATTTCATAAACGGATAGAGGCCATCTACAGCAAACCCAAGTTCTGTGTACAAGGGTGAAACCTCACAAATGGACTCCCCACACTGTGCACACCATGGAGGGAACAGGATCACCCCAGGGCTACAGGGAAAGCCAACCACTTCACCCTCTTCCTTCCCTCCTATCTAAATAAAAGATATTATTTAGATTTCTCATCCTTGGTGGGCAAAGGAAAGAACAGAGATCCATTTAAACTTAATTATTGTATAAAGTCTGAGACTTAAGTCTAGGTTTATGTATTTATTTTACCTATGGCTGTCCAATAGCTCTCACATTTGTCAAAAGGCTCTTCTCTGCTGAACTGCTTTTGCATCATTATAAAAACAAGAATCAGCTGGGCGTGTTTGTGTAGGTCTGAGTCGGGCCTCTCACTCCACTACACCCTTCTATCTGCCTCCCTCTGCCACTACCACGCTGGTTACTGACGCCCTGAGCCTTCAACTGGGCGGACTGGTAGTTCCTATTTTTTTCTTGTTCAAAATTATTTTTAGATTTTCTTGTTTCTTTGTCCTTTCATATGCATTTGAGAATAACTTGTTTCCATCTACAAACAAATCTTGCTGGAATTTTTACAGGAATTGTATTAGACCTATAAATAGACACTTTTATTGTTAATTTTACTGTATTGAGTCTTCTGATCCACAAATGTGGCCAGTCTCTCCAACTTATTTAGATTTTCTTTGATTTACTTAATCAGCATTTGATAGCCTTGAGCAATATATGCTTTGGTAGATTTCAGTTTAATATTTTTCTGTTAAAAAAAATATTTTCCTGTTTTTGAGCAATTGTAAGCGGTGTTCTATATTTCAACTGCGGTATTTGTGTGGTCATCACTAATACGTAGAAATACAGGGGCGGCGCCTGTGGCTCAAGGAGTGGGGCGCCAGTTCCATATGCCGGAGGTGGCGGGTTCAAACCCAGCCCTGGCCAAAAAAAAAAAAAACGTAGAAATACAGTGATTTTTTTTTTCTTTTTTGCGTTTTTTTTTGGCTGGGGTTGGGTTTGAACCTGCCACCTCCGGCATATGGGGCCAGCATCCTACTCCGTTGAGCCACAGGCACTGCCCAGAAACACAGTGATTTTTTTGGATATGTTTATTTTGTGCCCTGCAACTTGGTTGAACTCATTTATTCGATGTAGGCAAGTTTTTTTCTTTTGTAAATTCTTTGAGAATTTCTATCACCGCAGATAAAGACAGCTTTATTTCTTCCTTTTTGATCTGTATGTCTTTTATTTCCTAGGAGTGGCCAGAGAAAATATTTTGCCCTTGTTTCCAAGTTTAGGGGGAGAGCATCACCAAATACCACATTTAGCTGTAGGCTTTTTGGAAACATTCATCATCAAATTGAAGACATTTCCCTCTATTTCTATTTCTCTAAGTTTTTACTACGAATAGGGATCAAATTTTGCCAAAGGCTTTTTCTGCATAGACCAGTCGTGTGCTTTTCTTTTTTAGCCTGTTGATACGGTGGGTTTCATTAACTGATCTTTTAGTATCTGTACACCATTATCTACTACGCTTGTTACGGTGTATAATTCCTTTTATATCTTGCTGAATTCTATTTGCCAATAGTTTCTTAAGGATTTTTATGACTATGCTTATGAAAAATAGCAACCTAAAGTTTTCTTCTTTGTCTTTAGTTTTGGTAATACTAGCTTTATAAAGTAAAGTAAGAAGCGTTTTCTCCTCTTCCATTTTTTACTGAAAGACTGCATGAATTGAAAATCTTTAAATGTTCAGTAGAATTTTCCAGTGAAATCACCTGGACTTGGAGGTTATTTGGAGGGAGTTTTCTTAGGAGATATAGGGATATTCAAATTATTTTGGGGGGTAAGTTGCGGTACTCTGATTTTGAAGATTTGGTTCCATTTTAATATAAATCATCAAATTTATATGTGTAGAGTATGTCATAACATCCCCCTGGTTGACCTTTTGATGGCTTTGGGGACTACAATGACATCCCTGTCTCCTTCTTGATACTGTTTGTGTCTTTCTGTTTATCAGTCCTGTTAGAAGTTTGTCAATTTTATTTTTTATTTTTTTTTTCCAAAGAACAAGATTTTGGTTCCATTGTTTATCTGTATTATTTTTTCTACTTTCAACTTTATTTCTTATCTTATTGACATTGTTACTTTCCCACTACTTGCTTTCAAGACTTCTTTTCACCGTCTTTATTTTTCAGAAGTTTAATTATATTTCTTTATGTAAATTGGGGTTATCCCATTCTTGATTTCCTTGGCTGCTTGAATCTGTTCTTTCATGTCTTTTGCCAGATTTGGGGGATTTTCGGTCCCTATTACGTCAAGTATTTCTTCATCATGCCCTCTTTCTCCTTACCTTCCAGAACACCAACAACATGAATGCTAAATCTTTCGTTAGTCTCACACTGTTTTGAAGCGCTGTTCCTTCATTTTCAGTCTGTTTTCTCCTTGCACTTGAGGTTGGGTGATTTCCATTGTTTATTTTCAGGCTCACTGATTCTTGTCCCCTCCATTCTGCTGTTGAGCACATCCATTGAACTTTTAATTTAATTTTATTCTTTTAGAGAATAAAGAAATCCTGCACCAGGCTGAGGTGCAGGTGTGGTGTGATCGTTGCTTACCACAGCCTGGAACTCCTGGCATCAAGCAATCCCCCTGCCCCAGCCTCCTGAGTCATTGAGATCACAGGCGTGAGCCACCTTGCCTGGCTTTTATTTTTTACTTCTGAAATGTTCCTTCTGTTTTTCTTTACATCTGCTATTTCTTCATGGAAACATTCTCTTTCTTTAGTAAGACTATTTTTCCCCCCATCTGTTTCAAGTATATCTATAATTACTCACTGAAGTATTTCTATAAAAATGGCTTTAACATCTTGGTCAGAAAATGCTTTTGTTTTGTTTTGGTTTTTGGATGAATATGAGGGTGCACATGATTAGGTTACATCGTTTGCATTTGTGCAAAATTCTAATACTTCAGTCATCTCAGTTTTGGCATCTATTGATTTTTTGTTCCAGCTCCATCTGTTACAATGAAATACCATAAACTGGAGGGCTTATAAACCACAGAAATTTATTTCTCACAGTTCTAGAGATGGGAAATACAAGACCAAGATGCTGGCAGATTCAGTGTCCGGTAAGGACCCACTTTCTTGTTCATAAACAGCTGTCTTTCCACTGTGCCCCCACGTGGAAAAAAGCAAAAGCACTCAGTCTGTCTCTCTCTCTCTCTCTCTCTCTCTCTCTCTCTCTCGGCACTAATCCCATTCGTGAGGCCTCACGCCATGAGGGGTGTCCCACAGTCGCCATATTAGGGGACAATGGAAAATTATAGCTAAATGTACCTTTATTTATAAAATATTCACAAAATATTCTCTACACATTGGGCACTTCTTTCTACCCACACACGAAGTCTTTTTTCCTCTGCATGACAAACATGTTCCCTGATACCTGTTGTGATCATTGTTCCTGTGTACGGAGACTTTGGGAACACCCTGTCGTAATTACCTGTCAGAGACGCCGCCTCCCAATACCATCACATTACGGGGGGAGATTTTAACATACACGTTTGGGGAGGAACGAGCCCTGATCTGCAGCCTGACCCAGGTGTGGAAAGACCCTGCACGCGGCCAGGCAGGGGCGGGAGCTCTGGCTGTCCCCTACGTCCTGCTGATGACACCCTGGCTGGGAAGGGTGGGCCCCATTGCTGCTCCCCACAGGGCTTCTGCTGACACCAGGGGGACAGGGCGGCCTTCTCGCTGCAAGGTGGCTGTGGAAGGCCTCCCGACTTGGTCTTCTCAGACACTGTCCCAACAAGGAGGAGAAAGTGTCTTGTTCCTGCGGGGAGGTGGGTAGGGTCTTCACGGATGCCGTGGGTGGAGTTTCATTACCACCTGCCAGGGGCAGGGACAACAATCTCAGCTGTTGAGCGTTGGCCTTCCGCCACACCTGTGAAGGAGCTGGGGTGCAGCTCTGCACCCTGATGAGCATTGCTGTTGGTGGTGCTGTAGCTTTTTTCTATGATGTTTGGCTGGAATAGATCAGTTACTACCTAGATGCTTTCCATATTTCTAGCCTGCCCTTTTCCTGGTCCTTTGGCTGGAAACCAGGCATCTGTCAGAGCTGGTTTTGTCTGCTGGTGTTACCAGCTTTTTCTCCTCCAAGTTTGGAACGTGTGAGTCAAGAGAGCAGCCAGGGAGCTTGCCACCTCCTCCTTCCTGGGTTCCCCAGTCCCTAGCCGACCTCCTTCTCTCTACCTTTCAGTATTTTCCAGACTTCCTATGTTTGTTCTACCTGGGTCATGTCTGGGGGGTTAGTTATACTTAGTGGGAGGAATAAGAAAAAGGGCTCGTGCCTCGCCTTCCCAGAAGCAGAGTTCCCCTTGACTTAAAATGTATCATTTTATCCAACACTCAAAAAATGAGACGGTAGAGAGAGTCTGCCTGTTTTGTAGATGGAGAAACAGATTCGGATGTTACTCGACTGGTGCAGTGTGAGGAGGAGGAGGGTTGCTGGGAGAAGAGTCAGGTGAACAGGTCCAACTGGGGTTAAAGAGCCACTGCCTTCTTTCCCCTGTAGGGCAGCTGCAGAGGGGGTGGGGAGAGGTGGGCAGAGGGGATGGGGAGAGGTGGGCAAAATCCCTTTGCTCACAGCTGTTTCTCCCCAGCTGCCCTGGCAGGTCGATTCCTGCCTCCCATTAGGACATCCAGCCTGGCAGGGGAAGGCCGAGCCGCTCTCCCTGCGCCCACCCTGCTCCCTTGCTGTGGGTCTGTGCTCTGTCATTTCTCAATTGCTTCAGCGGCTTCTTTTCTGAGCCATTTCTGTTTTCGGTCAGAAGTGCTTGTCTTCTCCTATGCATGGAGCACGTAAAGGGTCCTTCAGGGGGAGACTGAACC
The DNA here is from genome assembly GCF_027406575.1 of Nycticebus coucang. Taxonomy (NCBI): domain Eukaryota; kingdom Metazoa; phylum Chordata; class Mammalia; order Primates; family Lorisidae; genus Nycticebus; species Nycticebus coucang. The sequence goes on from NC_069801.1 coordinate 53,775,736, forward strand.
AAGACCTGGCCCTCCTGGGGCTGCCACCAGTGACACTTCCTGGCAGGCTCATCTGTGAACTTTGCTGGGCATCACTGCTATCTGTGATGCAAACTTTGTGGCCTGGGAGGACATATGCGGCCTGTGTCCCAGCTTCCCACACTCAATCCTCAGCTCCAGGTTCACCATGAGCAAACTGGCATATGTCCAAACCTTATCCCCACCAGCCCCTACCAACAGCTCCCTCCCTGGAGTCCAGTCTGCCCTGAGGCAGGAGGACTCAGGGAGGGGACCCAAGCAGGATTCTAGGGAGCCATTTGCATGGACTGGATTCTGGGGGTCTCATCTGGTCCAGAGAGGGAAGAGGCATGCTGGGATAGGAGGCCCCCTTCAGCCCTGCTAACCCTTAGCTTTGTAGAAAGGAATGCAGTTGGAATTTGGCCGAAATGGGGCCTGGAATCTCTTTCTTCAAAGTGTAGTCTGTAGACCAGCAGCACGAGCATCATCCAGGAACAATTCAGGAATGCAGAATCTCAGGCCCCCCCCCAGAGCTACTACACCAGAATCTACCTTTCCACAAGCTCCCCAGGCGATCTGTGTGACCAGTGGAATTTGAGAAGCCCGGCTCTAAAGCAGGGGTCGGGATTCTCTGACTATAGGGCACCATTGCCTTCTGGGGGTGGGGAGAGGAGGAATCGCTCTTCTTACAGCCAGTATTTCACCCGCCAAAAGGGAAATTCTAGACTTTTCTAAGTCTAGAAGAAAGGAAGTTTTTTCCAATAGTTCTCCAATGTCTTCTTTCTTAAGAGAGGAGAAGGATATTTCAACAGGTCCTAATTTGTTCCTCATGTGTATATTCCCAGGAAAAGGATTTCAGAACTCCGGGCTTCTTGTCTTTGTAACAGTGGTTTGACCAGATGCTCTCTTTATAACCCTCCCGCCAGGGAAGCCAAACTTCCTCACATGAACACAGCACAGCTATCAGAGGTGGCGAACCGGCTTCCCATCACAGCTGTCTGCGGATTATTGCCCTACCCCTACTCCGTCTCACAGTTTCCTGCCTCTAACAGAGAGGTGGTAAAACCGCTCTACCCATAGGGATGTGCCCAGACAGCCTCACACAGAACTGTGGCCCAGAGTACAGCCTCAGTCAATACCAGCGTTTACTCCAGTACTAATATGTCTGCCTTTTGTAGAGAGCTGCCTGATTCTACAGGCAGACATTAAAAGGTGCAGTGAGTTGCTGCTGCTTCAAGTTTTTACCTGAGAGGCTCTCTTTTTTTCACAAAAAGGTCTGAGCAGCAATAGCAGAGGCAGGAAGACGTAGCTGTGAACCAGTGGTCAGATCCATTAAATAAATCCCCTGCTCCTATTCAGACTGGACACAGGGGCCTAATTCTCATGGCCTTTATCTCCCTCTCCACACACAGAGTAACCAGGACACTTCGAGAAAGACACCACAAGAAGAGAGATGGAGTTTCTAAAGAAAGTGAAGGCAGAAAAATTAATCGGCGTATCTTGATTTTTCCCTCCCCTATATCCACAAAAGGCCAAGCAGTGAAGTCGACTCATGAAGTGGAGGAAAGAGGAGGCGGTGCCAGCAGTTGGAATCATGAGATAGCATTGAAGCCCAGCTGGATTTATTTATATTTTTAAGAGACCAGACAGGGAAAAAAAAAAAGAGAGAGAGAGAGAGAGAGATGGTAGACCAGAATGGCTGTGAATTTTTAAACTTACAGTTAGCTAGTGGTAAAAATATCATTTCTGACACATTTTGATTCCACGCGGGGCTACGATATTAATTGGCTTAGCAGACTTACAATCAGCAATTTCTTTTGCAGTGCACAGGTTAACGGAGTTGCCTGAGTATTTCAGATATGAAATTGTTGCCTCGTAATTATGTGGTTCTTCAAATTCAGCTCTGAGAAGCATAGAGGGGGAAAAAAAGGTTACTTAAAATATAACATTTCTTTAAACACATTTTAAAGCTTTTTGTATTTTTTCCTCATTAGGGAAATAATAGAGTCTGGCCAATACGGTGACCTAAACAGATATGGAAGGCACCCCCCATCCCCTGCTCTAAATGCACGGGAATTCTGGATAAAATTTAACAATGCAGAGAACTGTATAAAGATTACGCAGCTCTCAAAGAAACAAAAAAGTCACATCCTCAGGTGACACACATAGAGAGGAAACTCACAGTTAAAAATGCGAGTGACAATCATAGTTAAGGGAATCAAAGGGAAACTGAGGCCAGATGCAGAGAGTTCTCATGAAGGGCATCTGGGCTCTAACATGTGAGTCAGAAGGTCAGTCTAAGCCAAGAGCCTCATCTGAGTGGGAAGCTGAGACTAAGCTGTCAGCACAAAGTCTAGACTCAAGACATGCTGTCCCATGTAAAACAAGCTCTAAAAAAAAATCTGTTCACTCTGCCAGGGAACAAGCAGGGAAGAGTCCGCAGCAGCGGGAAGAGTCACCTGTGAGTAATTAGAAGCTTAATAACACCAAGTACAGATGCGGGATTTAAATGTATACAGTCTTTGTTTTTCAGAGACATGAAGCCCAACCTGGGACTCGAAATCCAAATTCCCCATAAAGGCAAATCTGAAATTATTCTGGAAAGGTGCTTCCACAGCCCAAGGCATCTATGGTTTCCAAAGAAAACAATTCCCACTCAAAACAAGCCCATAGTCAAAAACTGAAAACCACCAGCCCAGTGTCTCACATCCATAATCCCATAACTTTGGGAGGCTGAGGCAGGAGGATCGCTTGAAGCCAGGAGTTCAAGACCAGCCAGAGCAACATAGCAAGATCTTGTTTCTACAAAAAATAGAAAATCTTAGCCAGGCTTGGTGGAATATGCTTGTAGTCCCAGCTACTTGGAAGGGTAAGTAAGCCAGGAGGTTCCCTTGGGCCTGGGGGTTTGAGGCTGTTGTGAAGTGTGATGATGCCATAGCACCCCAGCCTGAGTGACAGAGCAAGGCCCTGTCTCTAACACGCATGAATAAAAAAACCCAGAAACCAAACAAGAAATAAACCACCAAAAGAGAATCGGAAGATATAGCTAATAGGGGAATTAAATAATAAGGTGAAAGTGAATTTAATATATGTGTGTTGAAATGTTCAAAGAAATAAAGTAAGAAATAAAAGCTATAGGTAAACTCAAGAGATTGAGAAAAAAATATCTGCAGATTTGGGGAAAGGAGTTATGGAAATCATCAATACAATGCTTTGAAATAAAATATTTAATGTAGAGGTTGGAAAGTAGACCAGACAGCAGAAGAAGGAACTGGTCATTTACTTAGATCTAAGGAAATTATCTAACAAGCATCACGGAAAGATTAACAGATAGAAAATATTTAAAAATAAGTGAAGAGCAAGAATGGAGAAGCATGAATCCTATGTACTCAATTTTGATATGAGGACAATTAATGACAATTATGGTTATGGGGGGGAAACAGATAGAGGGACGGAGGGAGGGGGGTGGGGCCTTGGTGTGTGTCACATTTTATGGGGGCAAGACATGATTGCAAGAGGGACTTTACCTAACAATTGCAATCAGTGTAACCTGGCTTATTGTACCCTCCATGAATCCCCAACAATAAAAAATAAAAAAAATAAAAAAAAAATAAGTGAAGGGACAGGAAGGATAGACTGAGGCTCAAACATATACACACCAGGGATTCTAAAAGGAGAGAAGAAAGTGTCATAAAAAGGAGTCAGTATTCAAATCACAACAGCCAAGACTTCTCTTTACATTGAAAAGGGACATGAATCCTTCTATTTAAGCAACTTCAATGTAAGAAATAACAATAAAGCCAAACTAAATAATTTGTGATAAATAAGCATAAGTTAAAGAAAAAAGAGAATGCAAAAGCTATCTGAGAGAAAGGATACTACGTATAATGCTAAAGAACAGATACCAGACTGGCCATAGAGTTTTTATTAGTGCAATAGATGTTGATGATTGTGTTTAAGATCTTAAAACACCGAAGAAAGAAAGCTGTCAATATAAAATTCTATTCCAGCTAAATTGCCTTTCAAGGGTGAAGGAGAAGCAAAGACATGTTCAGGAGGCAAGTACACGTGTTTACTACTCACAGATCCCTGCCTTAAATTCATAAGAATGATGTATTTCTGTCAAAAGAACTTGGACTAGAATGAAGCAAGCTAGGAGAAGCAATGGTGAAGAAAGAAATTAATAAACTATTGGTAAATCTAAATATTGACCATAGAAAATTACTCATTTGTGGAAGAGTAAGATAAAATTAAAATAATAATAATAAATATAAAAGGTAGTGGGGGAGGGATGTGGGAATTATTCTCAGGTCTTTGAATTACTTAGGAGCAGGATAACAATTTTGATTAACATTAGACTTTGCTAATTAGAGATGTCAAAATTTCATTGTAACCACTATAAAGAACAGAAATAGAATATTTAATCTCTCTCTCTTTCTCTTTTTTTTTTTTTTGAGACAGAGTCTCACTTTGTCATCCTTGGGAGAGTGCCATAGCGTCACAGCTCACAGCAACCTCAAACCCTTGGGCTTAAGTGATTCTCTTGCCTCAGCCTCCCAAGTAGCTGGGACTACTGGCACCCACCACAATGCCCAGCTATTTTTTAGAGACGGGGTCTCACTCTGGCTCAGGCTGGTCTCAAACCTGTGAGCTCAGGCAATCTACCTGCCTCGGCCTTCCAGAGTACTAGGATTACAGGTGTGAGCCACCACACCAGGCAGAATATTTATTTATTTATTTAGAGACAGAGTTTCATTTTGTTGCCCTTGGTAGAGGGCCGTGGCATAATTGCTGACAGAAATCTCAAACTCTTGTGCTCAAGCAATTCTCTTGCCTCAGCCTCCTCAGTAGCTGGGACTACAGGTGCCTGCCACAAGGCCCGGCCATTTTTAGAGATGAGGTCTTGTTCTGGCTCAGGCTGATCTCGAACCTGTAACCTCAGGCACTCCATCTACCTCAGCCTCCCAGAGTGCTGGGATGACAGGCGTGAACCACTGCACCTGGCCCCTGGTAGAATATTTAATTTCTCAACTGGTAGAAGGGGAATATACAATGAAAAGGCTTAAATATGTTTTTAAAAGCCCAAAAGGGAAGAAAAATGTAAGTATAGAAGTTACATAGTAAATTATAACAGAGAAAATGTCCAAATAGATCAAGAATTGCAATAAAAGCACTTGTATTAACCTACCCCAATAAAATAGAAAGTTTTTATCTGACTAGATTAAAAAAAAAAGGGCTAATGCTACTAAAAAGTTAGACAAACCAAAAGTTCCAGATAAATGGATGGAGAAAGAGATACAAACCAAATACAACCAAAAGAAAGCGGAGGAAGGTGTATTAATATTCCACCCTACTGGCTGGGCGTGGTGGCTCACATCTGTAGTCCTGGCGCTGTGGGAGGCTAAGGTGGGTGGATTGCCTGAGCTCAGAGGTTCAAGACCATCCTGAGCCAGAGTGAGCCAGAGTGAGACCTGGTCTCTACCAAAAAAAAAAAAAAAAGAAAAGAAAAGAAAAAGAAAAACAAATTTTTTAAAAAAGAGAAAAATTAAAAAAATCCAAAAAACTAAACTTCAAACTGAGTGAAAGCCAGTTGAAATTGAAAGCAAAATTAAAAAAAAATACATTCCACCATACTTTAGCATGAGTCGCCAAGAAAGAAAAGGCACATGAGTGCATTTACACACACACACACACACACACGTGCACACACACACGCAAATCAGAGACAGGACATGAGAAAAAACTAGAGACAGTTTTAGCTGTCTAGATTTTTCAGAAATCTAAGAAAATGTTATGATCAGCTCTCTGCCAGTAAATTTGAAAATTTAGAGAAAATTGGCAAATTTATAGAGAAACATCACATTCCCACACTGACTAAAAAGAAAACAGAAAAAGGAACAGCCAATAAATCATGAAAGACCTTGAATCAGTAGGGTGCCTCCCCAACCCAGCTCCACCCCAAACCCACCTCTCTTCTTATTTCTCCTCCAGTTAGTTTTATCGGCATGTTTTGTTTCATTTAGAGATAAGATCTTGCTCTGTCATCCAGGCTGGAATGCAATGGTGTGCTCATACAGCTCCCTGCAGCCTTGAACTCCTGGCCTCAAGTGATCTTCCCACCTTGGCTGGGACTACAGCATGAGTTAAACCATGCCCAACTTAACAGGTAAGTTTTATTATTTTTTTCTCTATTTTTTTAAAATTAAATTATAACTGTGTACATTACTGCATTGATGGGGTACAATGTGATACTCTATATACAATCTAGAATGTTCACATCAAACGGGTTAATATATCAGTCACCTCACTTGTTCAACTGTTGTGTTTAGACATTTATACTCTACGGTTAATATATTTGACATGTACGCTTGTAACAGTAGGTGAGGTCCCACCGATTACTCTCCCCCCCCCCCCCCGTCTGCCCCCTCTCTCTTTCTTTCCGGGCTACAATTGTGTTTCATCTTTCATATGAAAGTGTGTGTGGTTATATTTGATTTCATAATAGTCCATTAATAGGTAAGTTTTAATGAATAGTTTTAGAGAACAAAAAAGAGGAAAAGCTCCTCTTCTTATTTTAAGAGGATAATATAATTTCGATATGAAAATTACAACAAGAAAGAGAACTCAATCTCACTAAAGAGATTTTAGACCAAATTTACTAAATAAAATCCTGAAAAAGGAATTAAACCGTATTAAAAATATCTCAAGAACTACAATTTATTACAAGACTTCAAGGATGGCTTAAAGTCAGAAAATCTATCTTTGCAATTAATCATATCGTTTTAACAAAAGAGGGGAAAATATTATTTTAACAGAACCAAGAAAACATTCCATGAAGATGAACTTTCCTAACTAGATTCCCCTCCAACAAATATACTTCATGGTAAAGTGTAGCAAATAAATTTCCTATCAGAGCTCTATTGGGAACGTAAGCAATAAGAAAGGCAAATTGTGACAGACATCACAAGAGGGAAATTGAATAGCTTATAAAAGTAAACTTCTAACTTCATAATAAACAAGGAAATGGAAATCAAGATAAACAGAATTTAGCTTGTTCCCATCAGATTAGCAAGAATCCCAGTTTGAAAATAACACCTTATTTGGAAAGAATATGGAAGAGACAAGAAATCTTTACACTGCTCGAGATGAGTTCTCACAATTACTTTGGAGAATTATTTTTCGATATCTAGTAACACTGAAGTTGTTTATGTAGTATTTTTTAGCAATTCTGCTTCTGAATAAATAGCTTTGAGTAACTTGCTTATATTCACCTAGAAACAGAGGAGGGTGGTTACTTCAGCGTTATTTGAAATGGTGAAAATTTAAAACAACTGATATGTTTCTCAGGAAGGGAAGGCATGAACAAATTATTGAGATGTTCATATGGTGAAATAAGATAAGCAATTGTTAAATATATAGTGTATATCAACATCGATAGACTATGGAAATAGATCTTTATTTGAAAAAGAAGTTGCAGAAGGTTAAACATGCTATCTATACAAAAATCTTAAATACTACTTTTTTTTTTTTTTTTTGAGACAGAGTCTTGCTCTGTTGCCCAGGCTAAAATGCTGTGGCCTCAGCCTTTCTGAGCCTTACAGCAACCTCAGAAATTATTCTGGAAAGGTGTAGAGTAGTGGTTTCAAGCAATCCTCCTACCTCTGCCTCCTGAGTACCTGAGACAACAGGTACCTACCACAATGTCCGGAAAATTTTTCTATTTTTAATAAAAATGGGGTCTCACTCTTGCTCAGGTTGGTTTTAAATTTGTGAGCTCAAGCCATCCTCCCACCTCAGCCTCCCAGAATGCCAGGATTACAGGGCCAAGCCACCATGCCTGGCTAAACACTGTATTTATTTTATTTATTTATTTATTTATTTATTTATTTATTTATTTATTTATTTATTTATTTTATTGTTGGGGATTCATTGAGGGTACAATGAGCCAGTTACACTGATTGCAATTGTTAGGTAAAGTCCCTCTTGCAATCATGTCTTGCCCCCATAAAGTGTGACACACACTAAGATCCCACCCCCCTCCCTCCATCCCTCTTTCTGCTTTTATATGACTTTATAGTTCAAGTATGAGAAAATGCTAAATCAGTGTTCTCAACCTTCCTAATGCGGCAGCCCTTTAATACAGTTCCTGTAGGTCGTGACCCAAAGGTAGAGAACTGCTGTGCTAAATGGATACACTCTTAAATTTGGGATCAGAGTTGCTGCCAGGAAGGGAGAAAGGTTGAAGGAATATAGAGTAAAACAAATTGTCAACTGTATTCATAACATGTGGAAAACAGCAACCATACCACACCAAATGTTAATAGTACAGAGGAGAAAAAATTACCCCAAATACCAGTGTCTCAGCACATAGGAGGTCTTATCCTTGGGTCATCTTCTTGCTTTTTTCCCCTTGATGGGTGCATTTTTATAGTTGTTATCAGAGACAATAAAAAGGTTATAGTTTTCATATAGTTTCTCTTGGCGGACAGGAGGGACGTGTAGCCCACCTCTCCCAAGTCATCAGGTGAGAGGAAGGGAGGTCTGGACCTTTTCCTCACGTGGATTATTGGTGTGGACAGACAGCTGGAGATGTGCAGCGAATTGGCAGATTGCTGTATATGAGGTGTAATTTAAAACCACATACTCTGTTGTACAGATTTTTCCTGCTCTGCCATGCTGGCAGCAGGCCCCTCCCTCACGGAGGACAGCAGCTTGCAATTCCTGGCAAAACCCAATTGATGAAAATTTATTCCTGAGCCGAGTTTACCGACCCGAAAGGGGTCCCGCTCAGAGCCATAAGGGGCTAGGCAACCTGATGGAAAATTGAAGGGAAGGGATCCCGCCTGGGAAACAGACATTTTGAATTGTCTGAAATGGTGGACACCTTCCCTCAGAACAACAGGAGTGATTAAATAGACTGGACCGTTCCTGGTGGGGACTATTGGTGTGGGCTGGCAGTTCAGGCTGTGCGGTGAACTGGCAGGTGGCTGGACTCAAAAGTCCATATTCAAAATTGAGACTCTGAGCCACAAAAACTGAGGATAAGGTCTCCGTGCTGCAGCCGCAGGAGCCGGCAGCAGCTAAAACTGGAGCAGCAGCCAGCACCCTCCCCCACAGCCGCTTGCAGTCGCCAGTTTACAGGAGAATGTGGGAGCAGAGAGGAAAGATCTGTGAAGTGTGGACTCCTGCACGGAGTTGGGAGGTCGGATAGGAGTGCTGTCTGGAACAGAGCAGCTGAGATTGGACGATAATTAGATAATAAACTTTTACAGAAACTGCAAAATGGCGATTGGCCAGGTAGGGTGGTTACCATGGTAACAGTGTAAACTGTGAACCAGGTATAAGCCTGGAAACCACTCACAGCGCCACCTAGTGTCCAGAAAGTATATTGCATTATAAATATATTCCTACGAAAGTTGATCCCTATGTCATACATATAGATGTATATTTCTACATATATACAAGAAAAATATTTTTGTGATTGGTGCCTTTTTTTTCTTTTCTTCATAATTTTCTTGGAGGAGCTATTGTAAGTTTTTATTATTATTATTTTTATATATATATTTTTATTTTTATTTTTTCTATTTTTAATTTTTTCTTTCTTCTTTTTTAACTTCCTTATGAACACCACATTTTTTTCCTTTTTCCCTTCTCTCTTCCTCTTCTTCCCTTCTTATGGTTTCTGAGAGTGCTTACATCAGATTTTTAGAGTTTTTTTGTTTGTTCATTTTGTTTGTTTTTTACCTTTTTTCAATTATTTTACAATTATTATTTTTATTGTAGTTGTTTTTATTATTGTTGTCTGTATGTCCAGGTGTTTTTGATTGCTTGTGCATCTGTGGGCGTGTGTCTGGTAGCCTTTTTATCTGTTTATTTGCTCATTTGGTCTCAATGAGTTTCATGTTTTGCTAAATCCATGGGTTGGCTATTTTCCCTAACTCCCATTTTCACATTCAATAAGAACAAGGGGGAACAGGAGATGACAGCTGATTGGAGCCAGCTTTCAATAGAAGCCCCAGTCTGGAGGGAGAGATAACGACCAGAAAGAACCCACCCAAGCTGCAGGAGGGAAGCTGAGCTGAGAGATGAGATATATAATTGCTCGTCTTTCCTGCTGAGGCAAGCTTCGACTTTAAAGAAACTATTTTCAGAGGCAGAGACAAGATGGCTGACTGAAGCTAGCTTTCCACAGAGGCTCCCTTCCAGAAGGAGGGTTAAAGGACATAAATTTAGCAAGTAACCTGGTGGATTAGAGCTGCACCAAGAGAGAAGGTTGAAGAATGCACATCAACCCCTCTGAGATGAGCTGCAACCTCAAGGATACAAACAAAAGGTACAAAATCCATCACCAAGTGGACGGGTGTCCCCTCCCCCATGAGAATAGCTTGGAGTGCCCCACAAACAAATGAGCAGAGTTCAAAATATTTGAGTTGTCAACAGACCCCTGCGATCCAGTTGCCAGAGACCTTTTAAGCTCTCCCACCTGAGACAGGTGCTGACTGAGACAATTGATTTGGACCTTTTGAAATAAGCCAATCGCCCAAGGACTATTCAAGTGGTGCCCTGGGTGTGTGGTTGTAGGAAGGTTTGATTTTCCTTTTCCAATTGTTGCCAGTGGGGGGCAGGGTGACTTAATTGCTGTTATTTCTCCACAGCTGAGACTTCAACCCAGAGAAACTGTTTCGCTAGGGTCGGACAGAGACCAACTGAAAACAAGACAGAACCACTTAGCCCCACCACACCAAACAGGTCCCCAGTTTCCCAGGCCGTATCACTGTAAGGGTCCTCAACAAAGCTCCAGGGGAAAAGTCAAATGCTGTAAAATAATCATGGGGCAGAATCATCAGAAACACGCTGGTAACATGAATAACCAGAATAGATAACCTCCCCTCCCTCACCAAGGAAAGATATGGCAGATGTAACTGAAGATCTCATTCATAAACAGCTGGCCGAGATGTCAGAAATCAAATTCAGAATTTGGATTGCAAACAAGATTAATAGAATGGAGGAAAATTTGGAATTAGAAATCTAAAGAGCAATTCAAAAGTCAGAATTAGAAATTAGAGGAGAAATTCAAAAGTTGTCTCAAGAATTTAACGAATTTAAAGATAAAACCACCAAGGATTTTGATGCACTGAAGCAAGTATTTTCAGCCCTAAAAGATCTGAAAAATACAGTAGAATCCCTCAGTAACAGAGTGGAGCAGGCAGAAGAAAGGATTTCTGACATTGAAGACAAAGCTTTTGAACGCTCCCAAACTCTCAAACAGGAAGCGAAATGGAGAGCAAACATGGATAATTCTCTCAGAGAGCTCTGGGATAAGTCGAAGAAGGCTAATATGTGCCTCATTGGAATCCCTGAAAGTGATGAAGTGGCTTCACAAGGCACAGACGCCCTTCTACATGAAATTATGAAAGAGAATTTTTCAGACATGCCAAGAGATTCTGAAATTCAGATAGCACACAGTTTCAGAACCCCAGCACGACTCAATCCCAGTAAGACAGCCCCCAGACATATCATAATTAACTTATACTAAAGTTAATATGAAGGAGAAAATTCTGAAAGCAGCCAGATGTAAGAAATCCATTACCTACAAAGGGAAGAATATTACAATGACTGCAGATCTCTCTGCTGAAACTTTTCAAGCCAGAAGAGGGTGGTCATCGAATTTTAATCTCCTAAAGCAATATAACTTTCAACCCTGGATCCTGTATCCAGCTAAACTGTGTTTCATTTATGATGGAGAAATTAAATACCTTAATGACATTCATATGTTGAAGAAATTTGCCATAACCAAACCAGCTCTTCAGGATATTCTCAGACCTATCCTCCATAATGACCAACCCAATCCTCTACCACAAAAGTAAACTCACTCGGAAACTTTTGATCTAAGTCCAACTTCCACAGTGGTGAAAGTATTAAAAATGTCCACTGGACTTTTGAAAAACTCGATACCCAAAATTTTACCAGACCTATCAATATTCTCCATTAATGTCAACGGCTTAAACTTTCCTCTAAAGAGGCACAGATTAGCTGACTGGATACAAAAACTCAGGCCAGATATTTGCTGCATACAAGAGTTGCATCTTACCTTAAAAGATAAATATAGACTCAGGGTGAAAGGATGGTCATCCATATTTCAAGCAAATGGTAATCAGAAAAAGGCAGGTGTTGCAATTCTATTTGCAGACACAATAGGCTTTAAACCAACAAAAGTAAGGAAGGATAAGAATGGTCACTTCATATTCATTAAGGGGAATACTCAATATGATGAGATTTCAATTATTAATATTTATACACCCAACCAGAATGTGCCTCAATTTATAAGAGTAACTCAAACAGACATGAGCAACTTGATTTCCTCCAGTTCCATAATAGTTGGAGATTTCAACCCTCCTTTGGCAGTCTTGGATAGATCCTCCAATAAGAAGCCGAGCAAAGAAATGTTAGATTTAAACTTTACCATCCAACATTTGGATTTAGCAGACATCTACAGCACATTTCATCCCAAGAAAACTGAATACACATACTTCTCATCAGCCCACAGAACATACTCCAAAATCGATCACATCTTAGGTCACAAGTCTAACCTCAGTAAATTTAAAGGAATAGAAATTATTCCTTGCATCTTCTCGGGCCACCATGGAATAAAAGTTGAACTCAATAATAACAGGAATCTGCACACTCATACAAAAACATGGAAGTGAAATAACTATGCTGAATGATAGCTGGGTCAGAGATGAGATTAAGAAGGAAATTGCCAAATTCTTGGAACAAAACGACAATGAAGACATGAATTATCAGAAACTCTGAGATACTGCAAAGGCAGTCCTAAGAGGGAAATTTATAGCACTCCAAGCCTTCCTCAAGAGAACGGAAAGAGAAGAAGTTAACAACTTAATGGGCCATCTCAAGCAACTGGAAAAGGAAGAACATTCCAACCCCAAACCCAGTAGAAGAAAAGAAATATCCAAAATTAGAGCAGAATTAGATGAAATTGAAAACAAAAGAATTATACAACAAATCAATAAATCCAAAAGTTGGTTTTTTGAAAAGGTCAAAAAAGTAGATCAACCTTCGGCTAACCTAACCAGGAAAAAAAGAGTAAAATCTCTAATCTCATCAATCAGAAATGACAAAAACGAAATAACAACAGACTCGTCAGAAATTCAAAAAATCCTTCATGAATATTACAAGAAACTTTATTCTCAGAAATATGAAAATCTGAAGGAAATTGACCAAGACTTAGCCAGAATCAAGTGGAAATGTTGAACAGGCCCATATCAAGTTCTGAAATAGCATCAACCATACAAAATCTCCCTAAAAAGAAAAGCCCGGGACCAGATGGCTTCATGTCAGAATTCTACCAAACCTTTAAAGAGGAATTAATACCTATATTACTCAACCCATTCCAAAATGTAGAAAAAGAAGGAAGACTACCCAACATGTTTTATGAAGCAAACATCTCCCTGATCCCCAAACCAGGAAAAGACCCAACAAGAAAAGAAAATTATAGACCAATATCACGAATGAATATAAATCCAAAAATATTCAACAAGGTCCTAACAAACAGAATCCAGCAACACATCAAACAAATCATTATACATCATGACCAAGTTGGTTTTATCCCAGGGTCTCAAGGCTAGTTCAATATCTGTAAATCTGTAAGTATAATTCAGCACATAAACAAATTAAAAAACAAAGACCATATGATTCTCTCAATTGATGCAGAAAAATCTTTTGATAATATCTAGCATCCCTTCATGATCAGAACACTTAAGAAAATTAGTATAGAAGGGACATTTCTTAATGTAATGGAGACCATCTACAGCAAACCCACAGTCAACATCGTATTGAATGGAATCAAAGTGAAATCATTTCCACTCAGATCAGGAACCAGACAAGGCTGCCCATTATCTATCTCCACTGCTTTTTAGTATTGTAATGGAAGTTTTAGCCATCGCAATTAGGGAAGAAAAGGTGATCAAGGGTATCCATATAGGGTCAGAAGAGATCAAACTTTCGCTCTTCACAGATGATATGATCGTATATCTGGAAAACACCAGGGATTCTACTGCAAAACTCTCAGAAGTGATCAAAGAATACAGCAGTGTCTCAGGTTACAAAATCAACATTCATAAATCGGTAGCCTTTATATATACCAACAACAGTCAAGCTGAAAAAACAGATAAGGACTCTATTCCATTCACAGTAGTGCCAAAGAAGATGAAATATTTGGGAGTTTATCTAACAAAGGACTATAAAGAGAACTATGAAACTCTAAGAAAAGAAATAGCTGAAAACATTAACAAATGGAAAAACATACCATGCTCATGGCTGGGAAGAATCAACATTGTTAAAATGTCCATACTACCCAAAGCAATATACAATTTTAATGCAATCCCTATTAAAGCTCCACTGCCATACTTTAAAGATCTTGAAAAAATAGTACTTCGTTTTATATGGAATCAGAAAAAAACCTCGAATAGCCAAGACATTACTCAGAAATAAAAACAAAGCAGATGGAATCATGCTACTGGACCTCAGACTATACTATAAATTGATAGTGATCAAAACAGCATGGTACTGGCACAAAAATAGAGAAGTAGATGTCTGGAACAGAAGAGAGAACCAAGATATGAGTCCAACTACTTACCACTATTTGATCTCTGACAAGCCAATTAAAAACATTCAGTGGGGAAAGATTCTCTATTTAACAAATGGTGCTGGGTGAACTGGCTGGCAACCTGTAGAAGACTGAAACTGGACCTACACCTTTCACCATAAACTAAGATAGGCTCTCACTGGATTAAAGATTTAAACTTGACATGAAACTATAAAAATACTAGAAGAGAGTGTAGGGAAAACCCTTGAAGAAATCGGTCTGGGCGAGTATTTCATGAGGAGGACCCCCCCGGGCAATTGAAGCAGCTTCAAAATTACAATACTGGGACCTGATCAAACTAAAAAGCTTCTGCACAGCCAAGAGCACAGTAAATAAAGCAAGCAGACACCCCTCAGAATGGAAGAAGATATTTGCAGTTTATGTCTCTAACAAAGGTTTAATAGGCAGAATCCACAGAGAATTCAAACGTATAAGCAAGAAAAGAAGAAGTGATCCCATTGCAGGCTGGGCAAGGGACTTGAAGAGAAAATTCTCTGAAGAAGACAGGCACACAGCCTACAGACATGAAAAAATGCTCATCATCTTTAATCATCAGAGAAATGCAAATCAAAACTACTTTGAGATATCATCTAACTCCAGTAAGATTAGCCCAAATCACAAAATTTCAAGACCAGAGATGTTGGCGTGTATGTGGAGAAAAGGGAACACTTCTACACTGCTGGTGGCAATGCAAATTAATACATTCCTTTTGGAAAGATGTTTGGAGAACACTTAGAGATCTAAAAATAGATCTGCCATTCAATCCTATAATTCCTCTTCTAGGTATATACGCAGAAGACCAAAAATCACATTATAACAAAGATATTTGTACCAGAATGTTTACTGCAGCCCAATTCATAATTGCTAAGTCATGGGAAAAGCCCAAGTGCCCATCGATCCATGAATGGATTAATAAATTGGGGTATATGTACACCATGGAATATTATGCAGCCTTAAAGAAAGATGGAGACTTTACCTCTTTCATGTTTACATGGATGGAGCTGGAATATATTCTTCTTGGTAAAGTATCTCAAGAATGAAAGAAAAAGTATCCAATGTACTCAGCCGTACTATGAAACTAATTTATAGCTTTCACATGAAAGCTATAACCCAGTTATAACCTAAGAATAGGGGGAAGGGGGAAAGGGAGGGGAGGGAGTGGGGAGGGGGGCAGAGGGAGGGTGATTGGTGGGATTACACCTGCGGTGCATCTTACAAGGGTACATGTGAAACTTAGTAAATGTAGAATGTAAATGTCTTAACACAATAACTAAGAAAATGCCAGGAAGGCTATGTTAACCAGTGTGATGAAAATGTGTCAAACTGTTTATAAAACCAGTGTATGGTGCCCCATGATCGCATTAATGTACACAGCTATGATTTAATAATAATAAAAAAATACATACAAAAAAATAAAGTTTTCTGTTTTCTATTTTTTTCCCTCATTTATTATTATATTCTAAGTAACTTCTCAATTGTTCTCCCTCTTTGGATCATTTTGTGTATTTTTCTAGTTTTCTTCTCAATATGCATATTCTCTGCAATGTTTTGAAAGATGTATGAGTAGTTCATTTTGCTAAAAAAAGAAAAACTGTGAACTCCAGTACACTGGTAACTTTGCTCATCTTTTTATTCCCCTTCCCCTACATGAAATAACTGAGAGAAACTTTATTAAATCATAGCCTATGCCACTTGTATCATCCTCTAATGGCCTAACAATCTCATCCAGTCTATGGCAAATTGACTTTATTATTAAGAAACAGTCTGTGGAAAAATTGAAAGCTAAATGTCTAATCAATTTTTTGGACTACTTTGATCAGTAATTCACAGTATATGACCTCAGATCATTATAAGGAAAGAATTTCAACTAAATGTTAAAAAAAATAAAGAGGATTTTCTCAGAGCTATCGTCTTCACAGAGACTCAGTCTTAGGATTAATGCTAAAAGGTGAAGAGAATGCTGTGGGTGTATTTTAACTTTGTTCTTGGTCACCTGAAAATGTCTTTTACTTTTTTTCCTGGTCCATTAAAACTAGATCGGAGACCCACCTTGATTTTACACAAGGTGGTTCAATAGAAAAGAACTTGGATTACAGGGAAGAAATAACTCTTTGTTTTAAATATACCTATGCTTCAATTTCCTTATTTCCACATTTATGAAAAATGTCTGTCTCCAGGATTGTAGACATTATTGGGAGGCAGCATAGAATAGCAGACAGACGTGGGGCATGGGGATCAGACAGATCTGAATTGGAATCCTGGCTCTCTTCCACTTTCTAGATACAAAGTGCTGGATAAATACTTTAACCCTCCATTTTCTGCTCTGTAAAATAGCAATAAAATCTACTTTAAAGGTATATCATGGATATTGAATGAATGAAATATTTGCCCTTTTCACATAAGCATGCCACAAAAATGTGCTAGTTATATTGCTGTACTGAAGGACAAAAGTTTTTGTCTTTAAAAGATAAGTTTTTTTTTGTTTCTTTGTTTTTTTGAGACAGAGTCTATGCCGCCCTTGGTAGAGTGCTGTGCTGTCACAGCTCACAGCAACCTCCAACTCTTGGGCTTAAGTGATTTTTTTGCCTCAGCCTCCCAAGTAGCTGGGACTACAGGTGCCCACCACAACACCCAGCTATTTTTTGGTTGTAGTTGTCATCGTTGTTTGGCAGGCCCAGGCTGGGTTCAAACCCGCCAGCCATGTGCTATAGGCGCCCAGTCAAAAGATAAGTTTTGAGGTTTGCATTTAATAAAGTTCTTTTTATTACTGGCATAGCACTGGGGTTCTATCTTTTCTTACTTCCTTATAAAGAACCTTCAGTTATTGATGAACTCCAGTTATGTAAATATTACACCATAAAACTTTCATGTTTCTTAATGATACCTTCAGCATCTTAAGTTCAAGAAGCAATAATAGCTCCTTCAATGCAGTGTGTGTGTTGAAGATGATTTACAAAATCAGAAATTTTCCAGTTTTGTTTGGTTCCTCCTGTCAACATAATTTCAAACACTGGGACCGCTTGGCTGAAGCAGGGACAAGCGCCCTCTTCTGGTTATTCACTTGCCATGTCTGAGACGCTTTGCCTGAGATGTGGCTGCAGAATCCCCCAGTGTCCCTTTGGAAGTGGTTTACGCCAGGCGTCCTCAAACTTTTTAAACAGGGGACCAATTCACTGTCCCTCAGACTGTTGGAGGGCCGGATTATAGTTTAAAAAAAAAAACAACTATGAACAAATTCCTATGCACACTGCACATATCTTATTTTGAAGTAAAAAAACAGAACAGGAACAAATAACAATCACACCGCCTCCTGTGGCCCACGGGCTGCAGTTTGAGGACCCCTGGTTTACACAGTTCATTCAAACACCTGTTCACCTGGTCAAACAGTGAAATTGCTAATCACAATAATGGCTGCTATCTCTGAGGGTTTACTATGTGGTAGGCACAGGACTTAGATTAATTATATGCATCTCTCGCTGGCTGTGTGGGGTGGGGCAGCATTTAGATCTCAGACCCTTCGTTTCTTCATAGAGTCATTGTGAGGGTTCAGTATGGGAATCAAACTGAATTGCCACATGGGTATGCCTCACAGGAAAATTTCCTTTCTCATTTTCCTCTGTGCCATGTAGCAGGATAGTTCATCAAAAAGTTTCACTGCAAGAAAGGCCTGGAAAATCTAAAGAAAAACTTCATTCAGCAGAAAGATTGAGACTTGAATGGCAAAACCTGTTAGCCATGCTCTTCTCTTTACCTTTTTTTTTGTAGAGACAGAGTCTCACTTTATGGCCCTCGGTAGAGTGCCGTGGCATCACACAGCTCACAGCAACCTCCAACTCCTGGGCTTAAGCGATTCTCTTGCCTCAGCCTCCCGAGTAGTCTTCTGTTTATCTTACTGAGGGGAGGACCTAGGTTGGAAACCTAGTTTCTCCCATAATTATTTCAATGGTCAGTGTGTTTTAGAGCCAGACAGAAGAGGAGCAGCTTGGCCAGGAGTTGCTTTGTGTAGTGACCGCACGGGCTCCTGGTGACAAGGGGGTATGAGGCAATCTGATTTCTCAATTACCTACTTCCAAAAAATACTTCATGTAAGACTGCTCCTTCCACGGGCCTTCACCTTAACAAATCCTTCTTTTGAGTGAAATGATTGGTGAGAAGACTTTAAAAATGACATTCACGTGATCTAAGATGGATCTCGAAGTGTATTTGGGCCAGGCTCACAAACATATATGTTGAATCTGCAAGGATGTTTTTCTCTCATAAGCTATGAAAACTTTTGTCTTCTACAGGTTACACAAGGCTTAAAGATGAACAATCTATAACCAGTAGAGCAGATGGTTCAGAGGGATGTAGGCTTTAGAAAGACAGATGGGGGGGTGTGAATTTTGGCACAAGCTGGCTGTGACCGTGGATGGGCGTTTTGCCCCAAGTCTCTTCATTCTGTCTTTTTATGAGGATGAGATGATGTAAATGATTCTGTGCTTACTGCAGGGCTTGGTACAAAGGATTTGCTTGCTGCCTCTGCTAGCGTGTCTGCTCCCCTGCTACCATTCCCACATTCACTTGTCCACACTTGCACAGCTGGGGCTTCAACCTGTACCACAACTCCAACATCACTGCTTACAAACACACACCTGTATGTATACGTATTTGCCTTTACATGAGGTGTATATTTCTACAAGTGCGTATATATTTTAATATGTGTGTATACGTGTGTTTAGATATACATAGACACATGTATACATGTGCTCACATACAAATATACAACATGTATCACAATCTTACTAATTCTTTTGTGACTTCTACTACAACAAAAACAAGAAACATCAGCTCTCAGCCCTGGGAACTAGGTATTTCTTTTCTTTACATATTTATAACCCATTTCTTTCTACAAAGGACCCACCAAACGGTGATGACTAACTGTGATTATTATTAGAGTGAGATCTAATCTTACAAAACATGCCATCTCCTTTGGCCTCAGTTTAACTCTGAAGTTATGTGGTCAAACCATCGATCTCATTCCTAAGGAGGGCTTGTGAACAATAACGATAGCTAATCATTATTGATGACTGTGTGTCAAGCACTGTCCCAGTTACAAGTGCCAATTCATTTGACCCTATGAAGTAGGGCCATCATCTTTTCTTTGTTTAGTTGATGAAATAAATGGAAGCATAATCCGAGGTCCTGGAGTAGTAAGTGCCTCATGTTGGTGTTTGTACGCATCATCTCACTCAATCCTCTCAGGGGTACGAGGAGGCATTTTATGGTTGAGGAAACTGAGGGTTGGAGATGTTTGGTAATTTGCCCACAATTACCTTGTTGTTAAGTAGCAGAGGTGTGTCTGTAAACCAGACCCTTCTGCTTCCCAATCGGTCTTTCCTTTTGCACCATAAATCACTCTAGAACCAAGGGGAAAGTGAACAATAAAAATAATGCAGCATCTAACGACGGTGAAAGTCAAGGGGCTTACGAGTGGGTTTTAGATGATGGTCTTTGAAACTTTGTTAGGCTGATCAGTGATTTCATAGTGATTCTTCTATGCATTAGTCATTTATATGAAGAAAATGTGATGGAGAAGTTCCTATTCTCAACTGTGCCTGATATTATCACCTATAAAATAAAAAATATTATTTAACCTGTAATTTGAGGTTATGGTGGAACCGGTGGGTGAATTTGGGAATGATCTAAAAGCACTTTGTCTACTGCTAATACAGCTGCCAAAGCAGATTCCTTTTTTTTGGTTTTTGGTGCCTTTGCTGCCCTTGGTAAAGTGCTGTGGTGTCATAGCTCACAGCAATCTCAAACCCTTGGGTTCCAGTGATTGTCTTGCCTCAGCCTCCCGAGTAGTTGGGACTACAGTTGCCCATCACAATGCCTGGCTATTTTTAGAGATAAGCCTCGCTCTGGCTCAGGCTGGTCTTGAACTTGTGACCTCAGACAATCCATCCGCCTCGGCCTCCCAGAGTGTTAGGATTACAGGTGTGAGCCACCGTCCCTGGCCAGCAGATTCTTAGTAAACCAGTGGCAGCTGCTTCAGAATGACATAAAACAACCACGAGCACTCGCTTGGGTCACTAAGGTCAAATTTTAAAACACTCACATTTCAGATTTCAGTGTCTGCTCTGACATGAACATAGTATGTCACTGCACCTGTTCTACAGACAAGGAAGTGAGGGTACCCTCTGAGCTCGTGGCAGGCCTTACCCAGGAGCCAGGCTCCTGACCTCCAGTCTGCAGCCAGTACTATTAAACCCTGATACAGATGACCCTGCTATTACAAACAACAATAAATCTGTCACTTACCAAGTATTTACAACATTGTACTTCCACTTTGCAGAATTATAGATATGTAGAATTTATTGCACTCTTCCCAGCAGCCCTAGGAGGTAGTAATATGATTTCACCATTTCCCATGTGAAGAAACAGGAGGCCCAAAGATAGTAAATAACGTTTCCATGATCACGTGGTGGAGCTGCCATTTAATTTAGACTCACTTTAATTAGTCAGCTGGTAAGAAAGAATGATTAGCCCTCTCTGCTTCTGAGGAATTTATAATTTAGACAGGGGGGTAAGACACACCCAGGTAAAGGGAAAAATGACACAAAAGAGTGGATATGGGTGAGCCTCCAGCTGAGTGCCACCTAAGTCTGCTCTCCTATGGGGCCTCTATTCACTGAACACTACTTTTTGCTGGCTGCCTGCCTGCCTTTCCAGAACTCACTCTAACCATGCTCACACCAGGGTGCTCCTTTCTCCCTTTGTATGTGTGATTCCTCTGCTTACCAAACCCTCCTCACCAGTGTCCTCTGCACAAGCTCCTTCTTTTCCTCTTAAACACTGATCAAGTGTCATTTTCTCAAGTCCTTCTGTAACCTGTTCTCCACCTAGAAGCCAGAATGAGCTTCTAAAACTAAAAGATAACCCTTGTCACAACCCTGCTTAAGACCCTCCAGAGGCTTCCTCTGGTTCTTTCTAATTAAACACAGAAGCTCCTTATCTTCTGATCTCATTCCTGTGCATCCCATTCCAGCACACTGGCCTCCTTGCTGTCCTGCAGGGTGCCCAGCTCTCTCCTACCCTAGGGGCTTTGCAGACTCTGCTCCTGCTGGCTGGAGCCTTGCTGTAGGGCTGGCTCCTTCTCAGCCACCAGGCCTTTAACAAAATTCTCCAGCTGTTGATTCCAAATAGCCCCCCTCCTCGCCTGGTTCTGTATACAGTGACACTCTGCCTTCTGCCCTCAATCGTCGTTGCCATGGTCCTGAACTTATTTCATTACTTTTGAAACTAGTTTAATTTTCTCACTCTTGCTCTGGATCTTGTGTGTTTCTCGCTGATGGTTCATCAGCGTCTCATACGGTGTCGGCGTATTGCAGGCTCTCAATTCACGACCACGTTTCTCCTGTGATCCTCTGACATTCTAGGATTACTTGACATTACGGTTCATAACAGGAGCAAAGTAACAGTTATGAAGTAGCAATGAAAATAATTTTATGGTTGGGGGTCACCACAACATGAGGAACTGTATTAAAAGGTCATGGCATTAGGAAGGTTGAGAATCATTGAGCCCGATCTTAAGAAAAATAAACGTCGGGCTCGCACGGTGGCTCACTCCTGAAATCCTAGCACTTCGGAAGGCTGAGGTGGGTGGATTGCCTGAGCTCAGGAGTTCAAGACCAGCCTGAGCAAAGGTAAGACTCTGACTCTATCAAAAATAGACACACAAGTAAATGGTATCATGTCATTGAAATCATTTCATTTCATTGAAATCCTCTGCCAGTGACTATTCCAGATTATAAAAACAAATAATAGACAAGGTCCTTGAACTCGGGACTCTCATGGTCTAGAACAGTGATTTTCAACTGGTGTGCGGTGAAAAATTTTAAAGATAATTAATCCAGTTATTTTTGAAAGAAGATCAAAGCACAGTAAGTATATTCTTTGTTTTACTCCTTTTTTTTGGTCAACATAATTTAAGTGTGTCATGGAAGTTTAACTAGAGAGTTAAGTGTGCCATGAGACAAAAAAGGTTGGAAAAGACTGGTCTAAGATAACACCGAAAATAAACAAGAACCCCTGCCTGGAGGATATCCAGGCTCAGTTTGTAGAGCAAGTCAGGCAACAAAACTTTGCCCTCTTTTGTTGTAGGTAAAGCATCTGTGTGAATCCTCAGGAAGGCAGCTTTTGGGGGTGGGGTGTTGAGAGGCGGTACTCTGGAGCCAGACCCACCAGATCAAACCCTGGCCTGGCTGATCCACCTGCATGACCCTGGATTACTTAACCTCCTTCCCTGTGGTCAGAAGACCCAAGAACCACTTATTGTATGTACTTCTTGAGTGGGTGTGGCTGGGAGTTTTAACACGAGAGAGTGAACAGAAAGCACAATGTGTATTTATGAAAAAGTGCTTAATAAATAGACCCTGTAGGTGAATTCTTTGTTTAAAGCGAAATCTTTGAAAACATGAAAGAAGAGAAAATTCATAGTAAACTCCCTGCTCCTCCCACCACTGCCCTGGTGAAAGGCAGGCCAATCAGGGATCCTGCTGTGTCCCCTGAAGTCCAATTAAAGAGAAATAATAAGAAGTTATTGAAGTGGCTTAAGCTCACGGCGCCTAAATGTTCTGGGTCTAAAACTCCATAGAGAACAGGTTAAAAAAAAAACTTCTCTTCAATCTTCCCCCACAGTGATTCCATTTACCTCTCAAATATCTCTACAAGGAGGCCGTTTTGTTGTTGGTCATTCAGATCAGGTCTGTACCAGTTTTAATTACCTGAAATGCGGCTGTTCAGGAAAGAGCACTGTTATCACAAGCAATTTCAACCAGCCTTGGGTGATTCTGTCTAACACGCTCAAAGGCACAGTGACATGCTTTTTGTTGTTGCTGTTATTAAGTAGAAACCAATTCCAAAGAGCTTTCAGAAAGAATTGTTCTGGTACTGAGTGCTGACCATGTGCCCCACACTTGACACGTGTTAATTTCAACAGTCATGGAAACAGCCAAGAACCTAGAGGTTGTGGGAGAGTCTCTCTTTCCCTCACATCTCACTCCCCATAGCTGGTCTGGCGAGTGTTGGTTCTCCTCCAAAATAGATCTAAAATCCATTACTTTATCTCATTTCTACCATCCTGTCGACGTCCAGTTACTTAGCCTCTTCGTGATTCAGTTTCCTCACCTATAAAAGGGGATATCATCTACTTCTTTCTTTCTTTTTTTTTTTTAAAGTCAAGCATGAAAGGTTGTTTATTGAGGAAGAGAAAGATAGGCTTACAAATTAAGGAGGCTTACAAAGCAAGATACGTTTCCCATAGACAGTGAACGGGCCTCCATTGCCAGGGCGAGCAGGCAAAGAGACCTGTCTCTTCTTAAAATTATCATAACTGGAATCACATATGTAAGAACAAACAATATGAGTCTGGATTACTGTTGTTGCTGACATAGCTCCCTAGTCTGTCTTCTTGTTTCCTCTTGTTTTCCCACTATATATATTATTTATACAGCATCCAGAGCAATCTTAAGAAAAATAAATGTTGGGCTGGGTGTGATGGCTCATATACCTATAATCCTAGCACTCTGGGAGGCGGAGTGGGTGAATAGCCTGAGCTCAGGAGTTCAAGACCAACCTGAGCAAAAGCGAGACCCTGTCTCTATTAAAAATAGAAAAACTAGCTGGACATTATCGCACATGTCTATAGTCCCAACTACTTGGGAGGCTGAGGCAAGAGGATCTCTTAAGCCTAGAAGTTTAAGATTGCTGTGAGCTATGACACCACAGTACTCTACCCAGGGCAACAGAGTGAGACTGTTGCTAAGAATAAGAATAATTCAGAAACAAAAGAAAAATATATAAATGTCAGCTCATGCCCTTGGCTTAAAACTCTGCACTGAATTCCCATTGCATTTAGAACAAAACGCAAATTCATCCTGCGACTCACCAGGCTCTCCACCTCCATTCCTCCTGCTCGCTGTGCTTGATAATTCTCTCTTTTCTGGTTCTTTATGCAAGTGGAGGGAGTTTCTCCCTTGAGATTTTACAACAGCCATTCCCTCTCCTGCAACGTTCATCAACTAGACCTTCCTATGACCAGATTCAGCCCAATGCCACCACCTCAGAGAGGCTTTTCTTTTATCAATTGATTGCTACATAACAAAAATGTACACATTTTCAAGGTACATGTGATATTTTAACACATATAATACCTAAAGGTCAATTCAGGGTAATGAGGAGATCGATCACAATTTTCTTCCTGCTAGGAACATTTGAATTATTTTGAAATGTGCAATATATTATTGTTAACTACAGTCACCCTCCAATAGTGATCTATTGAGTACTGTGTTTTATTTCGTCTATATAACTATGTATGTTTCTGTATCCATTAATCAGAGAGCTCTTTCTTGATCATCCTAAACTTTATTTCACTCCCAGTCCCCAGTTCTTATCCTAATACTCAAAAGTTTTCTTTATAACACTACTAATCAAATAAGGCCTACAGATGCGTTTTGTGTTTCCACAGTCTTGTTGTTTTGATTATCATGATGGTTTTATCTGCAGGGCTTAGTAAGGCATCTATTCCCCACTTCCACAGGGTCAACCACGTTCCACTGCCTGACACAGGACCTTGAGACAGTCATGTGACCTGCCCAGCCCTAGAAGGCATCTGTGTTTCCCACCCTGCGTGGGGTAGAAATATCAAATACACAAACATAAAAGTATGTTTGAAGGTATCAGGCATAAAAGAGTTCATCCAGAAGACCGAAAATAAGCTTACCTTAGCTTCTAAAGACTATCATCAAAACAAAAACACAGGTTCAGCACCCGTAGCACAGTGGTTATGGCACCAGCCACATGCACCGAAGGTGGTGGGTTCAAACCCAGCCAGGTCCCACTAAGCAACCATGACAACTGCAACAAAAAAACTAGCTGGGCATTGTGGCAGGCGCCTGTAGTTCCAGCTACTTGGGAGGCTGAGGTGAGAGAATTGCTTAAGCCCAAGAGTTGGAGGTTGCTGTGAGCTGTGATGCCACAGCACTCTACCGAGGGTGACATAGTAAGACTCTGTTTCAAAAAAAAAAACCTACAAAATTTAAAAGTTCAAGAGAGAAAATTATAAACTCCCAACAATTCACACGCAGACTCTCCTCTCGGAAACTGCTGTCTGACCCTTCTCTATTCCCAAAGTCAACAGCCTCTCTCTTTCTGTGTGTCTGTGTCAGAGATTCCCTGAGTTGGGACTACCCTCTGACACTTCTTAACAGGAGAGAAGCCATGTTCATAGCTAACAAATAATATATTAGCCAACCCTGCTGAGTACCAATAGAGCACCAGTGCTGACCGCTGCCCTGGGACTAACTTGCTTTGCTCACACAAATAGGGGCTGCTTATTGAAGAGGGATGCCAGCCAGCTTGGCTTGTGTAAAAGATTGATGGTAAGGAATAATCTCTAAAGAGCCATCTCACTGTTGGGAACTAATGAGTTGTTAACATTTCAAACATAACAAGAGATGGAGAGGCCAAGAGTTGAAGAAACTGAAACTCAGTTTCTGAAAGTGAGTGTCTTTCATATATCGGATGCTTTATATAACAAATTTATCTCACTCAGCCTTGATGACAACAAAACACAGTAAATACTATGATTGCACCCACTTTACAGATGTAAATATGAAAGGTCTAAGCTGATTAGTGAATTGTCCAAGGTAAGGGGGGTTTTGAGCCTTTGCTAATCTTACTCCACAACCCGTTGTCCATTTACACAATGCTGCCCCTTATATTTTATACATACTGTGGAGAGAACCGAGTTTCAAAGATGGCCAGTGCAGGTGCACTGAGCTCTTAATGACATAATTATCAATAAAATATGGATCCGGCTCCCATAGCCCAGTGGTTTCGGTGCCAGCCACATGCACCAAACATGTTGGGTTTGAGCTCAGCCTGGGCCTGCTAACCAACAATGACAGCTGCAACGAGAAAATAGCTGGGCATTGTAGGGGGCATCTGCAGTCCAGCTACTTGGGAGGCTGAAGCAAAAGAATCGCTTAAACCCAAGAGTTTGAGATTGCTGTGAGCTGTGATGCCACAGCACTCTACCCAGGGTGACAAAGTGAGACTATCTCTAAATAAATAAATAAACAAACAAATAAATAAAATAAAATATAGACCCACAGAAACACAGCTAGAATACAAAGATGCCTGATTTACAAATCCCGGATGAAAACAAGGAGAGTTTTAATTTAGAGAAGACTATAGTCCTCAGATGATTTAAGAATTGTCACATAAAGAAGAGGTAAAGGTAATGTTTATTGTCCCAAGAGAAGATAGATAAGTAGGAGTTTGGGTAGTCAATTTTCTTTCCAGATCAACTTGAAGGACTTTGAAATAAATAAGTAAACAAACAAATGTGCGTGTACATGAATATTAAGCTCCCTTGGCTGACATGTGTACTGTTGTGTTCTCGGTGTATGTAAGAGTGCTAGGCACAGAGTGAATATTTGTAAAAAATAAGTGTGAAACAAATAGAATTTTCTCCAACAAAGAAAAATACTTGACATGCCAGGTATTGAGCTTCTTGTGAATGGAGGGGGGTTTTGTTTGTTGGTGTGTTACGGATATAAAAGTATAAGTTTATTTTATATTAGAGAGAGGGGAAATAGTGGTGGGAAGAGACAAGAAAGAAAGAGAGAAGAGAGAAGATGGGCGGAAACAGTGACAAACGGAGCAAGGGAACAGTATGGCATCCCCCCCAAAAGAAAGGAAGCAAGCCTGATGAAGGAATAGAGTTTAAAGAGACTGAAGTCCTGAGCTTGTGCTCGTCTTTGGTGGAAAGTTATATAATAACTGAACAAACTGTACTGAGTGCTCTCTAGCTTCCACCCCAAAACTTCACCCTCAGTATTTTGTCCACAGTCTTATTGTTATTACCATGTACCAAGGGTGACATAGGTGTTAAGTGGTAGGACTTGGATTTAAAACCCAGTCTCTCATTAACTTTATGCACCATGGCCTGGCTACCTCAGACAATCAACACATCCCTTTCCAGTAATGACATCCTGTATCAGTGATTGTTAACTGGTGTGCCACAAGATCTTACATGGGCCCCCCTCCAATTTTTGAAGATAATTAAATTATTTTTGAAATAAGTTCAAAGCACAGTAAAGATATTCTTTTCTTTTTCACTCTTTTTGGATCGACATAATTTAAGGGTGCCACGGAAGTTTCACCATAGGTTCAAGTGCATGGTGAGATAAAAAAGGCTAGAAAACAGTATCCTATATCCTTTGTTTCTAATCTAATCTCTGAATTGAAGGTTAATGCCATGAACACAGAAGATGTCCTTCCTAAACAAGTACCAGTTTTCACAGAAGTTGTCTAAAGCTGTCAGCATCATGGCATGTGCTTGTTCAAACTAACTTACTGTTGGCAAAACAAAGAACAAACTGTAAATGGCAGTTAACGCACTTTAGAATTCAACTTCATCTCTTACTTTTCCACACTAGACTATTATCTGTTGTTCCCTCTTTATAAAGTGCTACCTCCTTGCTTTCAAATATGTTCTATCACTATAGTGAAAGTACATTGGTTCATCTATCTGCCCCTCCATCCATCCACTCACCCATCCATCCATGCACCATTTATCCACACAACCATCCATCCATCCATGCATCCATCCATCCATCCATCCATCCATCCATCCACCTACCCACCCATTCATCCACCCATCCACCCACCAACCCATCCATCCATTCATCAACCCACCCACCCATCCACCAACCCACCCATTCACGCACCCATCCATCCATCCATAGCCCCACCCACAAACCCATCCACCCACCCATTCATCCCCCTACCCACTCATCCATCCATTCACCCATCCATTCATCTATCCATCCATCCACCCACCCACCCACCCTCCATTCATCCATCCATCCTCCCATCCAGCCACCCATCCATCAGTCCATCTATCCACCCACCCTTCCATCAATCCATGCATCTACCTACCCATCCACCCATCCACCCATCCATCCATCCACCTACCCACTCATCCATCTACCAAGCACATGTCAGGAAGGTGGTTATTTCAGGCAATAATGCCCTGCCCTTACCATCTTATAGTCTCACAAAAAGGAACACATAAGTACACCTATCTAATTACTACCCGGCATGCAGGACACAGCTCAAGTTCTGTTATCTTCCCCGAACCTGCCCCTGAGTGTGCTGAACCCTCCTCATCTCCTTTGTCTTCATTCTTGCAGCCCTATGGCCCATATCACAATCAGTGTACAAGGAAGCCTCATTGTAGATGGTGATGGGTTCCAAAGTCAGTGTGAAGGTACAGAATAGACAACATTGCCCTTGTAAATCCCTTAGGAGGAGGGCAACACATTGGAGACTGACCCTTTTCTCCCAAAAAACCCATCCCAGCAAGTTTGTTTCCCATGCTGGAGATGGATTGCTATTTCTTTGATCAAAGTGCCAGAGAAGATGCCAGCTTAGTTTAGAGCTAAGCTGTAGGAAAATGCAATCACCTTACAATCATGCTGAAATGCTTATAAGTGTAAAAGGAATGGAAGAGCCAAGACTGAGAACACAGAACAGGTGTGTCCCTTCAAACTGTCACACTGGGGCCTATGATCATTGAGTGAAGAGTGCAAACCCCTGTCTGAGCCGTCTACATTATTTTCTCTCCTTCGCATGAATGCACATTAAAGAAGACTCCACTGGCCTCCCTTGTAGTGTCATTTAACTTGCAAACGGACAACTAACCCAGGAATTCCTGGAGCACATGAACGGTGTCCAGCAACCCACAGTAACTCCCTTGTTGACCAAGATCATCCTGTCAATTCCTTGGTGTACAAGATCCTCCATGATGTGGCTCCTGTCTCCTGCTACAATGCCATTCCTATTTCTTCTACACTCTCACTCCACTTAACTATTTCTAGTTTCTACCAATTAGACGCTTTACCTCACACCTCCTGCCTCTGCTTAGAGTGCCTTACACGCTCTGCAGCAATACTCATGCCAAATGTTTCCTCTGCAGTGACAGGTTGACTGCATCAACGCCCCTATTCTTCATTCCTTCATGGATCCCTGCCCTTTGCTATGTGAACTTTAGCTGCCCTCCTGCTCTGACTCTGAGCTTGGCCATGGGACTTGCTTTGCTGGTCAGATGTCAGCAAATGGCACACAGCAAAGGCATGAAAAACGCTTGTGCTATTGGGCTTGTCTCACTGATTAGCGGAAACTTCTAGAAGAATGTTCCTGAGCAAGTTTGCTGGAGAAGGAGACACAGATGGTGCCACGTTAATGTGCCCTGGTCGTCCCAGCCAAGCCAATCCTAGATCAGCCAATTGCAAGCAACCCCAGATGAACGAGCCTCCAGACACTCTCTGCTGTTACATAGCCAACCCAATTCTCCACAGAGTTGCCTGGGGACCCCACAGTTGACAGCAAATGTATGCGCAAGCCCAGCTGACCCCAGGCCAGATCAGCTGTATCCCACAGACACATGTTGTTTGCTGCTAGAGTTTTATTATCGTTTAGTGCATGGTATTACAGTAGTGATGGATAATTAATACATCTTTAAAGACTCCTCTGACCCTCTAAAGTAAATTCAACCAGCCCTCATTGGAGTAAACTCTGAATGTGAGTTTGTGATGGCCTGTTCCTCCATCACAAAACTTAACATGGACACACTTTACTATAGTAAACACTTGGTAACGAGTAGGTAATATGATTATTTGTTTTTAAGTATGGCACTCCTTCTCTGAATGTGAGTTTGTGATGGCCTGTTCCTCCATCACAAAACTTAACATGGACACACTTTACTATAGTAAACACTTGGTAACGAGTAGGTAATATGATTATTTGTTTTTAAGTATGGCACTCCTTCTCCATCAAACCTTCCTGAGAACGGGGAACATCCTTGGGAGAGAGGTAGCATACATAATCAAAACAGTCTGGGCACATTTGGGTTGGAATCACAACCCAGGAAGTGACAAACTTTCTGTGCCCAAGTGCCTTGACCTGTAACACGTAGACAGCAGTAGCAAGTCTGCAACTGTCTTTAGGTGACCCCACGAGGAAATCTGTATTAAGTAGCCAGCTCTGTGCCCAATACATCAAAGGACTCTATAGATATTATTTGATTGAGTGAGTTAATGAACTGACACTTGAATTCTTAGAATGAGTGCACCACACTAGAGTGTCCTTTATCCCATTACCAATTCCTAACATCACACTAGCTGCCCAGAGCATTCCTTAGCTTCCAATTCAATTCATGACTATAGACGCTGATGTTTCAATTTACCGAACCCAACTGTGTAACAATAAAAAAAAGTACCTCAGAGGATCATCCTTGCCACTTAATGTCAGCACGGTCATTAAATGCAGTTTATTTAATCTTTCATTTAAAACAAAAGTTGTAGTTTAGTGCTTAGATGTCTGCTCTTCCTGCAGCGCTTCTGGGAAATACAGATGTGGGGCTTGTGCTAACTGCCCGCTCTTGGCAGGCCAAGTGCCCTCGCTCATGGGTTACTCATGGGTTACGCTCATGGATTACCCTTAAAGTGCACTATTAAGAAAAATGCACTTACCTCTCCAGGGACAGGTGGCCCTCTTCCACAGTCACTGCAAGAGCAAAAGGCAGAGTAAAAAAGAGGCGCCGATGGCAGCCTGGTTAACACGAGTGATGCTCGTGCCATGACCTGACCCCAGGAATAAATGTGGGGGTCAGCTCACCTGTGTCTCATACAGCCCTCTTCTGCACAGCCTCATGCATTGGGCTTGGGCCTCCTGGAGGGCTGGAGCCCCACGTTTAGCTCTTAATTCTCTTCTTTCTTTCTTCCTCCTCCCACCTTTTATTAAAATTTGAAACAGTCTCACTCTCTTGCCCAGGCTAGCATGCTGTGGTGTCCTAGCCCACAGCAACCTCAAACTCTTGGGCTTATGAGAGCCTCTTGCCTCAGCCTCCCAAGTAGCCTGGACTACAGGTGTGTGCTACAGCGCCTGGCTAGTTTTTCTATCTTTTTAGTAGAGATGGGGTCTTGCTTTGTTCGGGCTAGTCTCAAACTCCTGAGCTCAAGCATTAATCTCTCATTTCCATCAAAGGACACCACCCATAGAATATGGCTACTTGATGTTTCTTCAAAATAACCTTGAACATGATTGAGCTCTTACGGGCGTGCTGAGCACTTTTTAACCCTTTCTGGGCATCTTCTCATCATCCTCGCCATAGTTCTATGAGGTCCGTGTTATTATTAGCCTCACTTTATAGGCAAAGCAAAACAAAGCTGAGTGAGTAACATGCCCGAAATTAAATAGCCAGTAATTAAGGGAGCAGGGTCTACAAAGCCCAGTTCATTACAAAAGACTCAGTAAATTGCTCTATGCTGTTTGACAGACCTCCTTCCTTTCAGAGAGATGATTTGAGGCCTGAATTCATGTTTACAAGGATCACACTTAGTCTTCTTCCATGAAGAGGTAACCATATTGCTAAGATATACTTTTAATAGCCTTGTCCTCCTATATAGAATTTTCTTTCAAGGCAAAGCTCCGGATGACTTGTAGCAGTGATTCTCAAAGTGTGGTTCCTCGACCAACTGCATAAACAGCCCCTGGAACTTGTTAGAAGGCAAATTTCTGGCTCCACCGCAGACCCACTGAACCAGAAACTTCCGAGGATGGGGCCTAGCAATCCCTGTTCTAACAAATCCTCTAGGTAACTCTAATGTGTGGTGAAGTTTGAGAACCCCTGAGTGAGAATAATTTAGCCATGACATTGCCCACAGCAGTTAAATGAACAATCACAGATCGCACTAGCTCTCTGGGCGCATCATCTGCTGGTGCTGATGGCCACAGTAAAACAAATGTTAGCACAGCACCACGTTGCGTCCCCTGTCTCACTAGAGTGAACATCAGCTGGGGTGTTTAAAATGTCAACGAGATCAGCCTGTGGTGGAAACAGGGAGGGGTGACGCATGTTCCTTTAAACAGCAGAGGGAGCGCAGAAAGAACACAGAAATATGGCTTCCAGGGATGCTTCATGCCGGAAGGACCAGGGGCTCCAGGGGAGAGTGTCTTCAATTAATTACTTTAAGGCGGATCACAGAGGTCTGAGGGGACTCCCAGGTCAAGTTCACACCTCCTCCCTCCCTCCTCCCTTCCCCATTCTACACCAACTGTGTTGACAATACACAGGCTTTGCAGGAAACACAAAGGCTCACTGCTGCTCAGAGACTTTCTATTTTTTCCCTCTTGGCCAGATTCCCAGTGATCCAGTGCACCACTCTCAGGGGAAGTGGGCTGGCCCTGGAGTGATAAGGGCCCAGTGTGCAGAGTTGTCATTTCACGGGCAAACTGCCACGGCCTCTGAGAATGAGCAATGATGGATGTCCAAGGCCACGGAGAAACAGTAGCGTGTTGTCACCTGGGAGGTGATGTGGACAGGGAGGTTACGGGGAATACGGGCTCTGGCCACATGTGGGGCCCTGGGCTTTTCCTTACCTTCCCGTCGGGTCTTGGGAATAGCGGCTGGCTGCCTCTGGAAGGCCTGGAGGCTCACGACAGGGGGCTTCGCAGGCTTTGGGGGAGGAGGACCCAGGGACTTGACAGAAGGCAGTGGCTTCGTTCTGGGGAGGTGGTGATGCCGGACATCTGGCTGTTTCTCTGAGCACAGAAAGTAAAACAATGGACATTATGATTATTTCCATTTCTGAGCTTGTCGGGGGAAATGGCCTGGTTTTCTGCCTCTCTCTCCTCCACCCTATTCTCTGACCAGCAGCCGTGAGCCCTGAGCAATACACAGACACAGCTAGTCACCAGGCTGCCACCCTGGTGACAGCAAGACATTGGTCACTCCCCTCTGCCATGTCTTCCCCACCTGGCCACACCTGTGCGTCTAGATTCTTTCCTTGTTATCCTGTAACATCCTGCTTCCCTGACCTTAAGCTCAAACACTTTTCATGCATTTCATTGGCTTTTTACTTTGCTTTAAAAGGCGCCCATGTACCAAAGATTTTGTTTATGCCATTCTTGGTTTTGAAATGCTATTCCCTGTCTTGTCAAACTTTAATTCATTCTTTTATTTATTTAATTCATTTATTTAATTAATTCTGTGCTCTAAAGGCACCTCCTCTAGAAAGTTTTATTTTATCTGTATCAGAAATCAAGGCCAGAATTAACCGCTCCCTGTTTCTATCCCTGTAAGCACCTTGCTAATAGCACTACCTCGGTGCTATGGCATATTGGAGACATTGGGCTAATCTTCTCATTACACATGGGTTCCCATGGGCAGGAACTATGTCCTATTGGTCTCCCAGCACCAAGCCCAGGCCTACTTCAGAGGAGAAGGACTAAGACTACTGACTGGGAGGATTCCTCAAGCACCAGTGATGTGCAAGTTAACAGGGGGCCAGAACGAGGAGTGAGAATTGACTTCTGATTTCCAAGGCTCATAGCCTGGGACTGGCTTTAAGACCAGCTGGGTAGTATCCAGGCACCTGTGAATTTTGTGTCCTGGAATTTTCTAGGAGAATTCTGAGTTTACATATTTTATTCTTTTACACTCATAAATTCAACTGCAGCAGAAATTCCAATATTATGTATGAAAATTATATCTGCCTCTTCCACTGAAAATAGCATAAAATCTTAAATAATCCAAGTGCCTTGAGATTTTTTTTTGGCTTACATAACATGGTAGTTGGCTACACGGGCCATCCCTGCTAAACTATGGAAGTGCACCAGGACTTCGCATGTAGCTTTGAGAACTTCCCCTGTAAACCCCTCTACAAGTTGGGAGAGGGAAGGAAAGCTTTCTTCCTACCCTATTTCCTCTCCCAGCAGGGAATTATATCTCCAGAAGCTCAGGCAGAGCCAAAGTGCCTCTCTTCTTAGGCTTTAATCATAAGTTACAATGTCAGAAAGGTTAGTGTTTATCAAATTAGAACGAAGACATAGTGAAAATTAACATCACTTATTAACTGGGCTCCTGACTTTTACCAGGCTTTGTGTTGAGCCGTTTATATGGGTTACCTCATTTCATGTAAGACAACAGAGGTGTGACGGGAGTGTAGTAACTACTCTAGATCAAGTAATCAAGGAGGTCAGCTCAGAGCAGGTGACACTTGAGCACAGCCCTTGATGAAGTGATGCCGCGAAACACCAAAGACCTGGTGGGAGGTTGCCCCAGGCAGAGGGATTGACAAGGGCAGACACCTGGGGTAGAGGCAGCATGGTCTAAGGAAAAGCAAGAGAGTGACGGAGGAGAGGGCAAATGGGTAAGGAGTAAATTGATCGGAGCAGAACAATGTGATCTGATTTGGGATTTAGAAGGAGGAAAATACAGTACAAGAGGGGAAGAGTATGAGACTGGGGGGCTGATGCCATGGAGATGATACTGGTGGTGTGGATACGGGCAGAGGGAGGCCTTCAGAACATACTTTGGTGGTAGAACCAGGAGCTTGCTCAAGAATCCAATGCAGAGAAGGAGGAGGGAAAAACTAGAGCCTGCCTCCTAGGTTTTTGGCCTGAGAAATAGTTGTGCTACATCCTGAGACAGAAGATTAGCAATAGATTGAAAATTGCTTTTGGTGTATAAGACAGCAGACTAGCCTCTAAGAAGTTTAATATATGTGTGTGTCCCAAGTTCATCCAACTTGTCAGAAGTAGAGCTAGGATTCCAATGCAAGTTCGGTCAAACTATCTCACAATGTAATTCTGGGAGATTAAGCACTTTACTTAAATCTGAGGTTACAATGCAGCAGATAGCCTCCCTAGAATATTCATACTGAATTTTGGAGCAACAATGCCCAGTTCATGTACATGGATGACTGCCCCAAGTGAACAGGCTCTAAATTAGAAAACCAGAAAGTTTTCTAATTGAACTTACCTGGGGCCTGGCTGGCAAGCTCACGCTCGTAGATAGGCTGGCACAGGCCTCCTGCCAGGCTTCTCTTGGGCCTGGGATTTTTCTGGCTCTGCCTCCCATGTGGAGAGAGTAGAATAGAGGGATCTTCAGAGGCAGTGAGTGACTTTCTCTGGGCCAGCAAGTGCCTCTGGGAAGGAAGAGTCTGGGCTCCTTTGACTTCCACCTTGACCCTTAACTCCTTGGCAGTAAGTCCCAGGCCTTTTTGCCTTTCCACACGGAGGGCCTCACTTTCACAAGTGGCCCGGAGAAGGGTCGATGACATTGCACCTCTCTGAGATGAGACCTTCTCCCAGTTCTGGAGCTTCTCTCTAAAGCTACTGGCCACCGTTACTGTCTCCTCATTGGGTAACTCAGCGTCTGATGGATCCATGTCTAACAACAGAGAAGCCTTCTGTGAATCAACTGCAGAACTCACGGCAGAATTTCCCAGAGCTCCTGGAGAATTAGAACATTTCTGAATTCCACTCATCTGGGCCAGCTTCATTTTCTGGGGTCTAAGAGGCTGGGACTCGCCACTGGAACATGGTGGAAGCTGCCCTTGGTTGGGTGCCAGCGGTTTCCTGTTAGCCAGAATCTGGGTTGACTGTGGGCTCCCAAGGTCGCCTTTTTGAGAAAAACCGGCTGGGAATTTAATAGATCCTGGAAGAGGTGGAGCATCAAGATTTTGAAATTTGGCTCGAAGTTCCTCGAAGTTTCTTACCCCTTTCTAAAGCATAAAAGAAAACAATATTGTCTCATTATTCCAGGAAAAAAGCCAGCATGATTAACTGACTTCACTGCTAACGTCATACAATTATTAATACTTAGCCTACTGGGTAATATTAACCAGTAGCGCTATTATCTACATGAGAGGGAATGAAAACGATTATGTTCTCTTTAAAACACTTGAGGTGTGTTTAATTTTTTCATAGCCTATAAAGAGCAGATAATACTTTTAGATGATACTCACAACTGCAGAAAAACCCCGGACGCAAATTTCTGATGGTTCCCCATTCCATAAAAGTAAGTTCCAAGCTGCATCATACAGCATTCAAGCTTTTTTGTAATGTGGTCCTGACTAGTTCCAAAGCTGGTGGAGTTATGATCTTCAGACGTAGCCCAGCACAATTACTCATAACCCCAAAAGGACTGTTTAGGACTGTCTAGAAATCTTGTAATCCCCACCACCTCCACTTTGCTTTCTGTTCCTGCCTCACAAAATGCATTCCCATCAGGGTGGGTCCTGTGGCTCTAAGGAGTAGAGCCCCATATGCCGGAGGTGGTAGGTTCAAACCCAGCCCCGGCCAAAACTGCAAAAAACAAACAAACAAAAAAAAATGCATTCCCATCTACTCGTCCACTGCTTTCTTGCAGGTCCATGCCCACCTCTCCATCAAAATTTCCCCTGCAATGACAGGGGTGGCAAACTTCTTCCCAGACTCCTTGACGCTTCCAAAGCTCTTTGTACCTTGGCTGTCGAACTTAACACTATGGAGTAAAGAATAAACTTTGGAGCTAGACAGGCTTGTGTTCAAATGCTGACTCTGCCCTTGAACCTCTATAGCAGCACAATTTCATGATCGCAGAGACCGGGAAACACCCCATGTGCCCACCGATACATGAGTGGGTTAATGAAATGTGGTACTACTCAGCCATGAAGAAAAATGGGGAACTCGTATCTTCTGTGACAATCTGGATGGAACTGGAGATGATTCTTCTAAGTGAGACATCACAGGACTGGAGAAACAAAGACCTGTACTGAAGACCAGGTTGGAACTGACCCGCCAACACTTAAGTGAACATATGGATGTAAATCTCAGTGAAAATGAAGCTGGAGGGAGGGAGGCGGGCTTGGGCAAATTCACACCTCATGGGCTTGGTGCAGGCTGTCTGGGTGGGGGGCATGCTTGTAACCTTGACTCAGTATGTGCAGAAAACAAATTATGTAAACAAAACGTATGTGCCCCCAACATCTTAAAAGAAAAGAAAGAAAAGAAGAAGAAAACGAATTCTGACTCTGCTCTTTACTACCTAGGTAAATATTTTGGGAAATGTAATTTTCCCTGTAAGACCTACCATAAAAATAAGTTGTTAAGTGGTGGAAGGATCAGGGTTACCATATGTAAAGTACCCAGGACAGTGCCCGACACACAATAGGTTACTCGTGATAAATGAAACCTCTTTATAAGGGGCAAGATGATCCTCTTGTATTCTTAACTCCCTTTAAGAGATTATGTTCTTCTCTCTAAATTCTGCTGAAATCCATCATGAAAAGCATGGTAGTGATGGCTGCCCAGCCCTTGGGGCAGAGGAAGAGCGTGGCTGGGATTATACAGGACGTCAGCTGCCAAGGGGTCCCAGCCAGGTAGATACAAGGTTTACTCTCCCGTCCCAGGCTTTCCCACCCTCCCTCTTTCTCCCACCAGACCTCATTTATTTTCATGAGTGCATCTTCTCACTTTTTGCCTTCACAAGAGGTAGAAGGTCATTTATTGGAACCATTTCAAAAAGTAAGAGCCACTCTCTTCTCCCAGTCATCTTCAAGGTTTTTAATTCCACATACACAGACCATCTCCATGGCAGTGACTTTTGATTTTGCCACCTGGGTCAACACTGGATGATCTTTTCTCACTGTGTTTACAGTTGACTCACACCTGCCTTCCAAAGATTCAGGGAGGGAGGGGAGTCCGACAAGAAGCATGAAGCTGGTGTCTGGGACCTCGCCTGCCCTCTCTCTTCTCTCTCATTGCTCCCTCTCACACACCCTCCCACATGCAAGGCTCTCTACACAAATTGCCCAGGGCTTATTCCTTATACTCCAACCAGAAAACAAGGGAATTCAATTACACTTTTCTCCTCTGCAGCAGAAAAAGCCCTGACTGGGCATGGAATCGGGGGATGTGAATGTAAAGCTCAACTTACACATTTTCTAGTTATATTTTGGGGACAATTCCCTTCACTCCTCTTGGCCTGTTTTCCTCACTGTAAAATGGGACTTACATTTCTAACAACCATTCAAAATTATTATAAGGATCAAATGAGGTCACAGATGTGTACCACTTACACTGTGGAGAAATACACATAGGGTGAAATATACTATCTTAACCGTTTTTAATGCTACAGTTTAACAGTGTTAAGTAGATTCACATTGCTCTGAACTGATCTCCTGCACTCATCTTGCAAAACCAAAACTCTATGCCCGTTGAACAGCAACTCCACATTCTGCCCCCACATTCTTTTTTATGTTTCTATGAATTTGACTCTCGATACCTCATCTGAGTAGAATCAGACAGTATTTGTTCTTTGTGCCTGGCTTATTTTACTTAGCACAATGGTCTCAAGGTTTAGCCATGTTGTAGTATGTTTTAGAATTTCCTTCCTTGTTTTTTTT
Source organism: Nycticebus coucang (assembly GCF_027406575.1). Lineage (NCBI taxonomy): Eukaryota > Metazoa > Chordata > Mammalia > Primates > Lorisidae > Nycticebus > Nycticebus coucang. Next base: position 53,814,679 of record NC_069801.1, read on the forward strand.
TTTTTTTTTTGAGACAGAGCCTCAAGCTTTCACCCTGGGTAGAGTGCCCTGGCATCACAGCTCACAGCAACCTCCAACTCCTGGGCTTAGGTGATTCTCTTGCCTCAGCCTCCCAAGTAGCTGGGATTACAGGCGCCCACCACAAGACCCGGCTATTTTTTGGTTGTAGTTGTCATTGTTATTCGGCAGGCCCGGGCTGGATTTGAACCTGCTACCTCTGGTGTATGTGGCTGGCACCTTAGCCACTTGAGCTACAGGTGCTGAGCCAAGAATTCCCTTCCTTTTTAAGGCTGAGTAATATTTATTGTATGTATATAACACATTCTATTTATCCATTCACCCATCAGTGGACTCGGGGCTGCTTCCATCATTTAGCTGTCATAAAAGATGCTTCTGTGAATACAGATGTAAAAATATCCTTTCAGATCCTGCTTTCAATTCTTTGGGGGTATGTTCCAAAATGTGAAATTACAGGATCACATGGTAATTCAATTTTTAATTATTATTATATATTTATTTTTATTAATAATAAATCATAGCTGTGTACATTAATGTGATCATGGGGCACCATACATTGGTTTTATAAACAGTTTGACACATTTTCATCACACTGGTTAACATAGCCTTCCTGGCATTTTCTTAGTTATTGTGTTAAGACAATTATATTCTACATTTACTAAGTTTCACATGTACCCTTGTAAGATGTAATCCCACCTATCACCTTCCCTCCACCCATTCTCCCTCTCCTCCCTCTCCCCTTCCCCATATTCTTAGGTTATAACTGGGTTATAGCTTTCATATGAAAGCCAAAAATTAGTTTCATAGTAGGGCTGAGTACACTGGATACTTTTTCTTCCATTCTTGAGATACTTTACTGAGAAGAATATGTTCCAGCTTCAACCATGTAAACACGAAAGAGGTAAAGTCTCCATCTTTCTTTTTTTTTTTTTTTGTAGAGACAGAATCTCACTTTACTGCCCTTGGTAGAGTGCCATGGCGTCACATGGCTCACAGCAACCTCCACCTCTTGGGCTTACGTGATTCTCTTGCCTCAGCCTCCCGAGCAGCTGGGACTACAGGCGCCCACGACAACGCCCGGCTAAAAGTCTCCATCTTTCTTTAAGGCTGCATAATATTTCATGGTGTACATATACCACAATTTATTAATCCATTCGTGGATTGATGGGCACTTGGGCTTTTTCCATGACTTAGCAATTGTGAATTGGGCTGCAATAAACATTCTGGTGCAAATATCTTTGTTATCATGTGATTTTTGGTCCTCTGAGTATATACCTAGTAGAGGAATTATAGGATTGAATGGCAGGTCTATTTTTAGATCTCTAAGTGTTCTCCAAACATCTTTCCAAAAGGAATGTATTAATTTGCATTCCCACCAGCAGTGTAGAAGTGTTCCCTTTTCTCCACATCCACACCAACATCTCTGGTCTTGGGATTTTGTGAAATGGGCTAATCTTACTGAAGTTAGATGGTAGCTCAAGGTTGTTTTGATTTGCATTTCTCTGATGATTAAAGATGATGAGCATTTTTTCACATGTCTGTAGGCCATGCGCCTGACTTCTTCAGAGAAGTTTCTCTTCAAGTCCCTTGCCCAGCCTGTGATGGGATCACTTGTTCTTCTCTTACTTATACGTTTGAGTTCTCTGTGGATTGTGATTATTAAAGCTTTGTCGGAGACATAACCTGCAAATATCTTCTCCCATTCTGAGGGCTGTCTGCTTGCTTTATTTACTGTGTTATTGGCTGTGCAGAAGCTTTTTAGTTTGATTGGGTCCAAGTAGTGTATTTTTGAAGCTCCTTCAATTGCCGCAGGGGGGTCTTCCTCATAAAATACTCGCCCAGACCAATTTCTGCAAGGGTTTTCCCTGCACTCTCTTCTAGTATTTTTATACATTCATGCCTTAAGTTTAAATCTTTAATCCAGTGAGAGTCTATCTTAGTTAATGGTGAAAGGTGTGGGTCCAGTTTCAGTCTTCTACAGGTTGCCAGCCAGTTCACCCAGCACCATTTGTTAAATAGGGAATCTTTTCCGCACTGGATGTTTTTAATTGGCTTGTCAAAGATAAGATAATGGTAAGTAGCTAGATTCATCTCTTGGTTCTCTCTTCTGTTCCAGACATCTACTTCTCTGTTTTTGTGCCAGTACCATGCTGTTTTGATCACTATCGATTTATAGTATAGTCTGAGGTCTAGTAGCATAATTCCTCCTGCTTTGTTTTTATTTCTGAGTAATGTCTTGGCTATTCAAGGTTTTTTCTGATTCCATATAAAACGAAGTATTATTTTTTCGAGTTCTTTAAAGTATGACAGTGGAGCTTTAATAGGGATTGCATTAAAATTGTATATTGCTTTGGGTAGTATGGATATTTTAACAATGTTGATTCTTCCCAGCCATGAGCATGGTATGTTTTTCCATTTGTTAACATTTTCAGCTATTTGTTTTCTTAGAGTTTCATAGTTCTCTTTATAGAGATCTTTCACATCTTTTGTTAGATAAACTCCCAAATATTTCATCTTCTTTGGCACTACTGTGAATGGAATAGAGTCCTTAACTGTTTTTTCAGCTTGACTATTGTTGGTATATATAAAGGCTACCAATTTATGGATGTTGATTTTGTAACCTGAGACGCTACTGTATTCCTTGATCAATTCTAAAAGTTTTGTAATAGAATCCCTGGTGTATACAATCATATCATCTGCGAAGAGCGAAAGTTTGATCTCTTCTGACCCTATATGGATACCCTTGATTGCCTTTTCTTCCATAATTGCGATGGTTAAAACTTCCTTCACAATGTTAAAGAGCAGTGGAGACAATGGGCAGCCTTGTCTAGTTCCTGATCTGAGTGGAAATGATTTCAGTTTAACTCCATTCAATATGATATTGGCAGTGGGTTTGCTGTAGATGGCCTCTATCAGTTTAAAAAATGTCCCTTCTATACCAATTCTCTTAAGTGTTCTGATCATGAAGGGATGCTGGATATTATCAAAAGCTTTTTCTGCATCAATTGAGAAAATCATATGGTCTTTGTTTTTTAATTTGTTTATGTGCTGAATTATACTTATAGATTTACAGATATTGAACTAGCCTTGAGACCTGGGATAAAACCAACTTGGTCATGATGTATAATTTGTTTGATGTGTTGCTGGATTCTGTTAGGATCTTGTTGAATATTTTTGCATCTATATTCATTAGTGATATTGGTCTATAATTTTCTTTTCTTGTTGGGTCTTTTCCTGGTTTGGGGATCAGGGTGATGTTTGCTTCATAAAACGTGTTGGGTAGTCTTCCTTCTTTTTCTACGTTTTGGAACAGGTTGAGTAATATAGGTACTAGTTCCTCTTTAAAGGTTTGGTAGAATTCTGACATGAAGCCATCTGGTCCCGGGCTTTTCTTTTTAGGGAGATTTTGTATGGTTGATGCTATTTCAGAACTTGATATGGGCCTGTTCAACATTTCCACTTGATTCTGGCTAAGTCTTGGAACGTGAAGTGCTTCCACGTATTTGTCAATTTCCTTCAGATTTTCATATTTCTGAGAATAAAGTTTCTTATAATATTCATTGAGGATTTTTTTGAATTTCTGAGGAGTCTGTTGTTATTTCGTCTTGGTCGTTTCTGATTGATGAAATTAGAGATTTTACTCTTTTTTTCCTGGTTAGGTTAGCCAAAGGTTTATCTATTTTATTGACCTTTTCAAAAAACCAACTTTTTGGTTTATTGATCTGTTGTATAGTTCTTTTGTTTTCAATTTCATTTAATTCTGCTTTAGTTTTTGCTGTTTCTTTTCTTCTACTGGGTTTGAGGTTGGAATGTTCTTCCTTTTCCAGTTGTTTGAGATTTCCCATTAAGTTGTTAACTTCCTCTCTTTCCATTCTCTTGAGGAAGGCTTGCAATGCTATAAATTTGCCTCTTAAGACTGCCTTTGCAGTACCCCAGAGGTTCTGATAATTTGTGTCTTCATTGTCATTTTGTTCCAAAAATTTGGTGATTTTCTTCTTAATCTCATCTCTGACCCAGCTATCATTCAGCATAAGGTTATTTAACTTCCATGTTTTTGTATGAGTGTGCAGATTCCTGTTGTTACTGAGTTCAACTTTTATTCCATGGTGGTCCAAGAGGATGCAAGGAATAATTTCTATTCCTTTAAATTTACTGAGGTTAGACTTGTGACCTAAGAGGTGATCGATTTTGGAGTATGTTCCGTGGGCTGGTGAGAAGTATGTGTATTCAGTTTTGTGGGGATGAAATGTTCTGTAGATGTCTGCTAAATCCAAATGTTGGATGGTTAGGTTTAAATCTAAAATTTCTTTTCTTAGCTTCTTATTGGAGGATCTAGCCAGCACTGCCAAAGGATGGTTGAAATCTCCGACTATTATGGAGCTGGAGGAAATCAAGTTGCTCATGTCTGTTAGAGTTTCTCTTATGAATTAAGGCACATTCTGGTTGGGTGCATAAATATTTATAATTGAAATCTCATCATATTGATTATTACCCTTAACAAATATGTAGTGACCATTCTCATCTTTCTTTACTTTTGTTGGTTTAAAGCCTATATTGTGTCAGCAAATAGAATTGCAACACCCGCTTTTTTCTGATTACCATTTGCCTGAAATATGGACGACCATCCTTTCACCCTGAGTCTATATTTATCTTTTAAGGTAAGATGTGACTCTTGTATGCAGCAAATATCTGGCCTGAGTTTTTATATCCAGTCAGCTAACCTGTGCCTCTTTAGAGGACAGTTTAAGCCATTCACATTAATGGAGAATATTGATAGGTCTGGTTTTGGGTATCGAGTTTTTCGAAAGTCCAGTGGACAATTTTAATCCTTTCGCCATTGTGGAAGTTGGAGTTTGATCAAAAGTTTCTGAGTGAGTTTATTTTTGTGGTAGAGGATTGGGGCAGTCATTATAGAGGATAGGTCTGAGAATATCCTGGAGAACTGGTTTGATTATGGCAAATGTCTTCAACATATGAATGTCATTAAAGTATTTAATTTCTCCATCATAAATGAAACTCAGTTTAGCTGGATACAAGATCCGGGGTTGAAAGTTATTTTGCTTTTGGAGATTAAAAGTCAATGACCACCCTCTTCTGGCATGAAAGATTTCAGCAGAGAGATTTGTAGTCATTCTAATATTCTTCCCTTTGTAGGTAATAGATTTCTTGTGTCTAGCTGCTTTCAGAATTTTCTCCTTTATTTTGACACTAGTGAAGTTAATTATGATATGCCTGGGGGATGTCTTATCCGGATTGAGTCGTGCCGGGGTTCTGAAACTGTCTGCTATCTGGATTTCAGAATCTCTTGACATATCTGGAATTTTTTCTTTCATAATTTCATGGAGAACGGCCTCTGTGCCTTGCGAGGCCACTTCATCACTTTCAGGGATTCCAATGAGGCAGATATTAGCCTTCTTTGAATTATCCCAGAGCTGTCTGAGAGAATAATCTGTTTTTGCTCTTTATTTTTCTTCTTCTTTGAGAGTTTGGGAGTGTTCAAACGCCTTGTCTTCAATGTCAGAAATCCTTTCTTCTGCCTGCTCCACTCTGTTACTGAGGGATTCTACTGTGTTTTTCAGCTCTTTGAGGGCTGTGAATTCTTGCTTCAGTGCATCAAAATCTTTGGTGGTTTGTCTTTAAATTCATTAAATTCTTGAGACAATTTTTGAATTTCTCCTCAAATGTCTAATTCTGACTTTTAAATTGCTCTTCGAATTTCTAATTCCAAATTTTTGTCCATTCTGTTAATTATGTTTGCAATCCAATTCTGAATTCAATTTCTGACATCTCGGTCAGCTGTTTATGAATGGAATCTTCAGTTATATCTGTCATATCTTTCCTTGGGGGAGTTGATCTATTCTGGTTATTCATGTTACCAGAGTTTTTCCACTGATTGCACCCCATGATTACTTTACACTGTTTGATTTTTCCCCTGGAGCCTTGTTGAGGACCCATGCAGTGCTATGGCCTGAGATTTGGGGACCTATTTGATGTGGTGGGGCTAAGTGGTTTTGTCTTGTTTTCAGCTGGTCTCTGTTCACTCCTAGTGAAGCAGTTACTCTGGGTTCAAGTATCAGCTGAGGAGAAATACAAACAATTAAGTCACCCCGCCCCCAACAGGCAACAATTGGAAAAGGAAAATTGAACCTTCCTACAACCACACACCCAGGGCACCACTTGAATAGTCCTCAGGCGATTGGCTCAGTTCAAAAGGTTCAAATCAATCGGCAACAGAAAGGTCTCTGGCAACTGGAATGCAGGAGTCTGGTGACAACTCAAATATGACTTGGTCCGGTGCTCTGTGAAGTCCACAGGACCCACTCAGCAAATAGATTAGTCTGGGAAGGTTGATACCTCCTTCCCCACCTTGCAGCTCTGTCACACCCAGTCACTGCTAGCCTCCGCAGGGCTGTGACCCAGTCAGTTGTCTCCAGTGAGCAGATACTCCAGAGGTTTGCACCTGCCTAAATCACAAGGAAGTCTGTATCTGCTCAGCCAGGCCACTGCTCTCTGCCTCTATCCAGCAGGGGGCATTATTATTATTATTATTTGAGATGAGGTCCCATTCTATTTCCCAGGCTAGAAAGCAATGGTGTCATCACAGCTCATTGCAACCTCAAATTCCTGGGCTCCAGTGATCCTCCTGCCCCAGCCTGCTGCATAGCTGGTACTGTGAGTGCGTGCCTGGCTAATTTTTCTGTTTTCATAGAGGCAGGGTCATGCTCAGTTGCTCAGGCTGCTCTTGAATTCCTAGTCTCAAGCGATCTTCCTACTTCTGCCTCTCAAAATGCTATAATTACAGGGTTGAGCCACTGTCCCCAGCCTTTATTTTTAACTTTTTAAGGCATGGCCATGCTATTTTCCATACCAACTGTGCCATTTTAATTCCCACCAACAATGCACAGGGGTTAAAACTTTTCCACATCATTACCAACACTTCTTTTTTTATATAGTAGCCATTCTTTGTCTCAAAGAAAAAAAAAGTCTTCCCATTACTCTGGCTAGAATGCAGTGATGTCATCATAGCTTTCTGCAACCTCAAACTCCTGGGTTCAAGCAATCCTGCCTCAGCCTCCCAAGTAGCTGCTACCACAGGCACCTGCTACCATGCCCAGCTAATTTGTCTATTTTTAGTAGAGACAGGGGTCTTGTTCTTGCTCAGGCTAGTCTTGAACTCCTGAGCTCAAGCAATCTACCTGCCTTGAGCTCCCAGAATGCTGGGATTACAGGTGTGAGTCACTGTGCCTGGCCTATAGCAGACATTCTAACGTAGCGGCTCTCAACCTATGGGTTGTGACCCCTTTAGAGGTCAAATGACCCTTTCACAGGGGTCACCTAAATACAACCTGCATATCAGATATTTACATTACAATTCATAACAGTAGCAAAATTAGAGTTATGATGTAGCAACAAAAATAATTTTATAGTTGGGGTCACCACAACATGAGGAACTGTATTAAAGTGTTGTGGTATTCGGAAGGTTGAGAACCACTGTTCTAATGGGTGTGAATTTGTCAGTGTATATTTTCAAAGTAATATAATAATGAATATTTTTAGTTCGTCACGTGAGAAAGCACATGAACTGCTATACAATATTACTGCTTAGTAGATTTTAGTCTCAAAATTATGGATTTGATGACCCCCAAACGAAGGTCCTCTGCAAAGATCACACGTTCAGGCAGGAACAAATCTGATCATACCTGGCTCATTCCTCCATCAACAAATGTTCAGTAAGTGTCTCCTTATTAGACAAAATGGTTCTTTTAGACAGTCAAGGATTCTGGTCTTCAATATTACTTCTAATGCCAGGGGGAGACAGAAAATAAGCACAGATGCAAGAAAACATTAGAGACAGGTGCTACATGGAGAATGAAATAGGTGATGCTATAGTGACTGGGTGCCCGTCACTGGTTTAAAGAGGTACAGTAGAGAAGTCATTCCTTTTCTGTGGCTCAGTATATATCCAATTAGGTCTTGGCCTAGAGGATCTCCAAGGCCCCTTCTAGCAGCAGTATTGCAGCCCAATTTGTAATTGCCAAGTCATAGAAGAAGCCCAAGTGCCCATTGATCCACAAATGGATTAATAAATTATGGTATATGTACACCCTGGAATATTATACAACCTTAAAAAAGATGGAGCCTTTACCTCTTTTATGAGTACATGGATGGAGCTGAAACATTCTTCTTAGTAAAGTATCTCAAGAATGGAAGAAAAAGTATCCAATGTACTCAGCTCTACTATGAAACCAATATATAATCACCCACACTTCCATATGAAAGATAAAACACAACTATAGCCCAAGATGAAGGGGGAAAAGGAAGGGAGAAGAGAGGGGGAGGATGGCTGGAGGGAGGATTATCGGTGGGACCACACCTATGGTGCGTTTTGCAAGGGTATATGGCAAATCTATTATGTATAGAGTATAAATGTCTTAACACAAGAATTAAGAGAGTGAGGTGTAGGCTATGTTAACCAGTTCAATGTAAGTATTCCAAATTGTATATAAAATCAGTACATTGTACCCCATAAATGCATTAATGTATACAGCTATGATTTAATACATTTTATGCTCCTTGTCATGAATGGCAGATAGATTTGATGCATTGTTTCTTATTATTTATCACCCATGGGTGGGAGCTCAGAGTTGAGAGTACGAGGCAAGTGGGATGGGGATGGGTTGGGAGATGGCCAACGGGCCTTCTGGTAGAAACTATGCTCCATTTTTCTGGTGCTCAAATCCTGCTGATTTTAAATTTCAGCAGCCATGAGCCCATCTAGTGCCTTCACTTCTCCCCCATTTATGGCTGGGAGTGATTTCTTCATGGAGTCTCAGCTTCTACTCTGAGCCCCGCTAAGCCACTGTTTACCCAGCTGTTAGAAAACCTCTTTAAAAACCCAAATCTGGGGTGGCGCCTGTGGCTCAGTGAGTAGGGCGCCAGCCCCATATACCGAGGGTAGTGGGTTCAAACCCAGCCCCAGCTGAACTGCAACCAAAAAATAGCTGGGCGTTGTGGCGGGCGTCTGTAGTCCCAGCTGCTCGGGAGGCTGAGGCAGGAGAATGGCGGAAGCCCAAGAGCTGGAGGTTGCTGTGAGCCATGTGACATCATGGCACTCTACCAAAGGCGGTAAAGTGAGACTCTGTCTCTACAAAAAAAAAAAAAAAACCCAAATCTGATTGTGTAAGTCCCCTACATGTTTAAAATCCTTCAGTTTGGCTTCCCCAAAGCTTTTAAATAAGCTCTTTTGTGTGCACGTAAGACCCACCCTAATCCCAGCCCCCTCTGTGTCCTGGCACCAACCCATCCTCCTCCCCCCGCCACCTGCTTCTTCCAGACACATCGTGCATTTACGCTTCTCCAAACCTGTTGTGCCCTTTTCTTATCTCCGTAGCACTGAGTATGCTCTTTCCTCTACCTGCAAAGACCCACTTTCCCCATTGCTTGAACCTGCGAATTCCTGCCTGTTCAATATTCAATTCATGTCAAAATATTTATAGGCTGCCCAGTGGTGCACTGGGCTAGGCTTATGAAGATGGACAAGGCGGTCTCTGACCTTCTGAAACTCAGAGGATGAGGGAGACAGACATGAATTGATTGTTTTAAAATAATGCAGGAAGTTATTAAGTGTGAGGCACCAGTCTACCACGAGAACATAGAAAAGAGGCTCATGTTGCAATGTGGGGGTGCCAAGGAGGCTTCCTAGAGAGGATGCTTCAGCTAAAACAGTCAGCAAACAGCACGAGGAGGCAGTCTGGAGAGAGAGACCAGTGAGGACGAAGAAGGCCTGGCAATACGAAACGGCATGTGTATGGGGAGAAATTGCAGTTCACCACACTGGAGCCCCGTGGTTCAGGTTGTGAGGCTGGAAAAGAAAGTAGAGGCCAAGTCTTCTCCAAGTTAAAGGCCTATTCTTCAGAGCGGGTGGTGAGGGTTGCTGAGGAGCAGGTGACGCAGTGTCTGATAATTTCTTGTGACCATACTATGGGAAATGTCGTCTTTACCTGCTAACCCTGGGTGTAGCCTAGCTCGCTCAACTCTTTCCAGAGAATTTCCCCTGACATGCAACCTGGAATGCTCAGAGCTATGTCTCCCAGGTGCTCTGAGGCATCCGTGGGAGGTGTGGAAAAAAAGAACCATGGGTACTACCACTCAAGAGAGGGTATCCTGTGGGGCACATCTATGCCGAGGTCCCCTGCCAGGCAGTGACCAGCAGCACTGGTGGGCTGCTGCTGGGACAATCGGACTTCCCTTAACTGCAACATCCGAGCTACTCCCCAGTCCTCCTGGAAATTCCTAGAGTATTTTATCAAAAATTCCTTTCTGTTCAAACTGGCAACAACAGATTTGGTTTTCTGCAACAAAAAAACCTGGACCAATACAGATATCTTGGCTTTGTTTTTCTGCATAGCACCTGTCAGCACCCACCACACTGTCTCTCTCCCTCAGGCAGAAGGTAAATTCTTTGAGAACAGGCACTTTGCCCTATTACAGTTATTTGTTCACTGCTGTAACACCAGTTCCTAGAAGCATATTTGCTCAAAAAAGATCTGGTGAAAGAATGAATCCGTCATTTATAAGTCTTTCAGAATCCCTTTAAGAGAGGAACAGAATCTCATTTATTTTGGTATCCCAAGTATCAGCCCTGTGGCTCACAAAAGCTTGGTGAATAAATGAATCGGTGAATGAGTATTTGTAATATTTTTAAAAATTAGCAGGTTCACATTGTACATGAACTATGTACAGAATTTAAAATTTTTTCCTGTGTCATCTTTGTGAGGGAGGATTAGAATGTCCATGGAAATAAAGGATCCAGCCCCATATGCCGAGGGTGGTGGGTTCAAACCCAGCCCCGGCCAAACTGCAACAAAAAAATAGCCGGGCGTTGTGGCGGGCGCCTGTAGTCCCAGCTGCTTGGGAGGCTGAGGCAAGAGAATCACTTAAGCCCAGGAGTTGGAGGTTGCTGTGAGCCATGTGACGCCACGGCACTCTACCCGAGGGCGGTACAGTGAGACTCTGTCTCTACAAAAAAAATAAAAATAAAAATAAAAAAATAAAGGATCTAAGTGCTATAATGTGAAAACAGCCCGAGCACTTCTGATTTGTACTGGAGGAGCCTCAAATACCTCATCTGGGAAGTACAGGCCAAAATGATTCCAAAGATTATTATGGGAACAATTCTACATGAAAGACAGTGATGTCCCCTAAACAGAAGGAGTTTGTCTCTTTGATATGGAAATTAACCTAGGGTGTAGCCACCAGCCAAGAAAAACAAAGGCATTGATATTTCAAAAGAACAGAGAGAACTAGGTGTAACACATATAAGTCTGAATCCCAGCTCTCTAAGGGTGGTATTATTATATTTAGAGGAACTTAGTCACTAGGGAAAAAGATTCCATCAAACAAACACCTCTCAATTTTTATGTTACAGGAATCTAAGATGCAATAATGACAGTAAAAGCAAAAATGGGCAAACATTTTTATGGTATTACTATAACTAGAAATCATTCTAAGCACTTCAAATACATCGGCTCATTTAAATCCAACATATTCCCAGGATACAAACAAGGGTATGGGAGCATGTATTCAAGGTCACAGCAAGGAAAGGTCAAAGCTGGGAATCAAGCTCGTGCTGTACCCTGGACCCTTTAAACCTGCAGTCCCCGACCTCTGGCTCTAAAATTGTCTGCTGTAGAGAAATTATCTTCCATGAACCGTGAACCGGGCTACACAGCAGGGGGTGCGTGACCAGCCACTGAGCTAAGCAGCTTTATCTGTTTTTACAGCCATCAGCTGCTCCCTGCTGCTCACATCTCTTCCTGAGTTCTGCCTCACCCACATTCGTGGAAAAAATGTCCTCCGTGAAACCAGCCTCTGGTACCAAAAGGTGTGGAAACTGTTGCTTTAAGCCCAGGAACTTACTTGGTGGATGTGGAAAGATTTTCAGCTAATTTTTTTTTGCAACAAGCTAATATCTGATTGTACGAGCATAAATTCTATAATATTAGCTTCTTGGGGAGAGTTTTCCTCTCTTTTCTATCCTCTTCATTCTTCTGTCAACCCTTTTGTATATTACCTTAATCAATCTCCACAATAACAGTAGAAAGCAGGCATTTCCACTGAGCCATTTACACGTGGACTAACAGATCCAGAGAAGTTCAGTAACTTTCCCTCATTTACATGGTTAGAAAGGGGTACAGGAATATGAACACAAGTCTACATAACTTCAGGCGTGCTTTTAACTGTTCTGCTAACATACCGTATTTACAAAATGTAGCTCCTATGTACAATTCCTTTGTTATTTCATAAAAGCTTTATAATACATTATATATATATATATCTCACATTTACTTTAGAAACTACATTTAAAAAGTGTAGCTCTAATCACACTTTTGGAAACAACCCAAGAAACCAATTTAGATTGGCTTTTAAAAAACACCCTCTCAGGCATTTTATTTATACTGAGAAGAGCAAAACTTAGAATCTAATACAATTGGCATATTTTAAACATTTTTAATACATTTCATGGGTACTGTAGCCGTGTCGCTTGGATTTTCAAGGTAGTTCTGGCTTGATGTATTTTAAAAGGTGATATGAAAATACAGAACCAAATAACAATTTAGTGTTATACCCTTTCAAGATAAATTTGCAAATGAGAATGAATTCTGTGTCAAATCCCATGTCCTGTGGCACAGGCAGCTGCTTCACCCTTTGCTTCTCCCAGAGGCGGCGAGCTGGTAGGTAACCCTCCACCGAGTCACAGCTCTCTGCTTTACAGATGCAGTGGCCTTTGTCACATTGCTCTGTAAGCTGCCATGACAGGGACTGCAGGTGCTCGATACATTTGTAGTGCCTTAGTATGTCAATACGGTGATAAAAATAATGCCTAAAATAAGTTCTAAAAGGAGAAGATGCTATTTTTGTTTGTTTTTGTTTTTTGAGATAGTCTCACTATGTCATCCTCAGTAGAGTGCTGTGGTGTCACAGCTCACAACAACTTCTTACTCTTGGGCTTAAGTGATTCTCTTGCCTCAGTCTCCCAAGTAGCTGTGACTACAGGCGCTCACCACAATGCCCATATACTTTTTTGCAGTTGTTGTTGTTGTTTAGCAGGCCAGGCTTGAACCTGCCAGCCTTGGTGTATGTGGCCAGCACCCTAACCACTGAGCTATGGGCTCAGAGCCAAGAACATGCTATTTTGATGCATACTCCTTGCCAAATGTCTGCACATTCTGACTATTGCCTCTCAGGGGTGAAACATTGGCAACACCAGTGGCAATGGTGCGTCATAAATCGGAATATGCCATTCCTAGTAAGCAAACACGAGAGCCTTACGCAGTGGGCAAACTCAAAATCCCAAGAACAGACAGGGTGGCAAAAGCCAAGGAATTGCGAGCCCAGGGAGAGAGGAAGTCATAGCTGTTAAATCCAGCCTAAAATAGAGAGAAGTAAAACTCGATTAAAAATAGCATCTGAGTCACCCTTCACAAACAACAAGGCTTTCATGAGATCATCACTACCATCACAATGGTGAACAGTCCACGTTCCTGGTATCAAGGATTAGTCCTGAAGCCACCTAAGGAAGGGGTAGGAGCAACAGAGCACAGATGTGCTGTTTGAAATCCTCCCACTGGCCCTGGGAACTGACCTGGGATGGAAAGGTTAGGAGCATCCATCCCACAGGTATACGGAGCAGGCCTCACACCCGATGCCTCCACCTCTCCCCACTTCCCTGGCTGTCACCTGTCAGGTCAAATGAGACTCTTCTTCTTCAGGTGAGTCTGAGTAAAACCCCAGCTGTGCTAGATGTGCAAGCTTGAGCAAGCTACTAAATCTCTCTGCACCTGTAACTTGGGGCTAACGTGCTCACCCACTGTGTGGAGCTATTCAAGGTTTCGGTTAAGGGCTACAAAGCTTTCTCCCTGTCTGCCCCTTCTGCAGCTGCAGCGCTACATACCCCATGCTCCTCCCCCAGCCAGGACACTGCCCTGCAGACTGTGAAGGCAGCCCAGAGGGTCCTGCATGGCCCGGGTAAGGCCGCCAAGCCTCCCTCTCCACAGCACCCTGTGCAGTCCCCTAAGTGGCAGAATGTCTCATTTTCCCCAAAGACACCAGGCCATGGTGCCTCACGTCACCGCGTGCCTTGGGCATCCTCAGAAAGCCGCCTTGCCCTTCACACGGGGCCTTATCCTACAGCATCCCCCATTGAATCCCACTCCTGACCCTTCCCTGACCTCCTCAGTCAGGGGTCAGCATGGGCCTCTCTGCAACTCAGTCAGGGGTCAGCAAAATTCCTCAGGTCCTCAGTCTTCTCTAGTCCATGCCCCCCACCTTTCACTTCCTTCCAGCTGGAGTCTCCCTCACAGCTCTCCCAGGCTGCTGTCTCCTGCCATATTCCTGTCCCCTTCCCTCAGCTCCTCCCTGCTGCCTTCACATCATTTCTCCCTCCTCAAAAGTGCCTATTCCCGTGAAGAGCAGGCCCATGGAGACGGGAGTCCTCTGAGATTGAAGATGTCGGCCCCTGGCATCCTCTTCATCTCCACTGCCCTGACAGCAGCTAACTCTGAATCCACGGGGACAATCCCGTGTCCTGGCCTCACTCCTGACGACCTGATCTTCACCCTATTCAGCCATGCGTTTCCATCGATACGCTCTAACTTTGTCGTTACTGACAAAAGGACCAGCTCCAACATGCCCATTTCAAGTATCCCACTCGAGGACGCGCCCTCCTGTCTTACCCACTTGCCCAGCCTGGCACCCCAACTCCAGCAATTCTTGTGTCTCCTGAGCCTCAGCACTTTCTCTTTATCTCCTCTCTTGCCTTCATTTCCCCGCACGCCCGGGTTAGATGGGCCATCCCTGTAATCCCTCTCGGGTGTGTATGTCAATTCTTTTGCCTCCCACCCACTTCATATTTATTTGTGTCTAGATATGGGTTAAAGGCATGAAAGGCGCCTGGAACTCCGACCCTGGTCAAGCGCGCCTCCTCCCGTTTATCTGTACCTAAGACAGAATGGAATTGCCAGCGGCTCCTCTCTACCTTACAGTGTATAGAAGCTCGACTTTTTTTTTTTTTTCCATTCTTTTTTAAATTTCAGATTAATATGAGGATACAAACCATTAGGTTATATAATTTACATATGACAGGTAAAAATCCGAGTTGTAGTTGCGTCCCCAGGGAGTGTGCCAGATAGCCCTGCTTTGTACCCCATGGGTGAGAAGCTACTGAGCCCCGCCGCTCTGCCCTCCTTTTTGAGTTTGAGATTTTTCTCTCCTGAGGGTTTGTAATTGTTAATCTCCTCGTTTCTAATTGGTGTTAAGTACATGTGATGCTCGTTTTTCCAATCTTGCACTCCTTAGGAGAATGTTCTCCACATCCATCCAGGTTGTCACAAAGGATGTAAATTTCCATCTTTTAAAGGGATGAACAGTATTCCATGATACACATGCACCGCGGGTTCCTAATCCAGTCACGTGTTGATGGGCACGTAGATTGAACTGGGCAGCCATCAATACTGTCCCTGTGATAAAATGTCTTTTAGGAGCTGAATTTATTTGTTATGGTGAGAGCGTGCAGAAAGTAGGAGCCCAAATTAAGGAATGAAGTTTGATTCAGTAAACAGTGAAGTCCCTTAAATACTGTGAGCAGGAGCTCGCAGTGGGGGGCCCTGTGGCGTGACCAGAGACGCGAACGAACAGCAGCTTTGCCGTGGGTGTAAACTTGCCCCTGTAATTATTAAATCAAGAATCCTACAGGGCCCTACTTACTCAGGTCCGTCTCCTTCAAGGCTCTGCCTTCCTGAATCTCCTGGCCTCTCCACATTGGGGTCATGTACCCCCCTCTGCTCACTTCTGTCTCTGTGCTTACCACACGCTGACTGGTCTGTCTCTGCCACTGAGCTTCATCTTCCTCAGCTCAGGGACTGTATCTTTCCATCACTGTATTTTCAGTTTGAGGGCTGAGCCAGAGTAATTCAAAATGCTTGATCCCCCTTCCATGAAGGCAGTGACGTGAACAATTACTGACGCCTGCTGCTATGGATGGTCTCCAAGGAAGTACCGTGCAGTGAAGAGTAAGTTCAGGCCGGCCCGCTCAGAGTATCCTTCCCAAAGGATATAAGATGGACAGATACTTTGGTTTCCATTAGAGAGAGAAAGGCTCTGAAGAACTTTTAGGCTGAAGGAACAGCCCGGGCAGAGGCAGGGGAGGCAGGTGAGCAGGTCAGAGCAGGTCAGTGTGGACTGAGGGGTCAGGAGGAGAAAGTGTTGCTCCTCCCAGAAGCCATTCTCAGTCAGGGCCTTCAAACCCTTTGCTCAAAGAAGGAATAAAGGATCTTAGTTACCTTTGCTGGGCAATAAGAAAGCGAAGATGCTTTAGTGCAGGCAGACTTTTGGTGAATTTAACATTAGGTCGCTTTGCCTTTCTAGTCACTTCTACCTACTCTCCACAGGGGACTTTCTGTCGCCCATCACTACTTAAAGAGCCTTGGAACTGTCAGACAAGAATTCCAGTAGTACCTGGGCATCGGTGCAAATAGAATCACGTGTTGCTTAACGCAGGGGTCACATCCGGAGAAACGCACTGTTAGGAGATTTTGTCACTGTGTGGTCATCACAGAGGTTTTTACACAGCCTACCGCACACCAGGCTGTGTGCTATGGCCACTGCTCCGAGGCCACAGCCTGTACTGCATGTCACTGTGCTCAGTACTGTAGGCAACAGCGGCAAGTGTCTGTGTATCTAAACATACCCAAACACAGAAAAGGCACAGTAAAAATACAGTGTCCTAATTGCATGGGGCCATCTTCCTATGTGTGGTCATCCATTGACCAGAACCTCGTTACGGGGTGCGTGACTGCGGTCGTATTCCCAGCATCCAGCATGTCTGAGAGCCTCCCCGCCCACCCGCCACTGTACAGCCCCCTCCATCTGCACCCTTCCCTTCACAAAGCCTTGGTCTTTATTGTTTTCTCTTTCTTTGGAAAATGACTTGGATTTGCTAAGATGTAATGTCAGTGTCTGCACAGCAGCACTAATTTAGGTCTACAACTCTTCCAGAAAACTCTTAGGCCAGGTGTACGTTAGAATTCGAAACCTCTCCGATTGTAGAATTTTACAAATTCTGTATACGTAAACCCCAGTGTGGTCCAAGGAGCACACTATTACTTCTGCAGTAAAAATACTAATTGGTATTAATACTAATGTTCATCTAATGTGGAATAAATAAAGACCAGAGATTGTCTCGGATTGGGTCAGGTAGGCTTTTGATACCAAGAGAGTTATGAAAAATTAGTGGGTTTCAGAGCTTATTGGATTTTGGAATTATACTTTTGTGGGGTTTTTTTTTCTTGAGACAGCGTCTTACTATGTCACCCTGGGTAGAGGACTGTGGCATCACAACTCATGGCTACCTCAAATTCTTGGGCTTCAGTGATTCTTTTGCCTCAGCCTCCCAAGTAGCTGGGATTACAGCCACCCACCACAATGCCTGGTGATTTTTTGTTGCAGTTGTCATTGTTGTTTAGCTGGCCTGGGCCAGGTTTGAACTCTCCAGCCTCTGTGTATGTGGCCAGCACCATAACCACTGTGCTACGGGTGCTGAGCCTTGTGTTTTAAAGAAGAAACAAGTAAAACAATTATTCAGCTCCTGGTATAATAAATGGTAGCTGTAACAATAGTAATTATCTGAAGCTGGTTGTTATCTTCTGCTTAGAACCACCATCTGAACCTTACTCCAATGCCAGAGCCCATGATGTCTTAAAAGGAACACTGTGCTGTAGCGTTCTTCTTCCTTAATGACAGGCTCTTCACTCCTCTGTTCCCAGATTCATCCAACAACTATTTTGTTGTATGCCTACCATAAGACAGACACAGGCCTTGCCCTCCTGGGGCTCATGGTCCCTTGGGAAAAGATGAGCATGTAAGCAGAGCATGACGTCACCCTGCTGTCCTGCTGTGATGGAGCAGCACTGGGAGCGGGACAGGAAGGCCTCAGCGGGTTTGGGGATGACGGCGCCTTCACTGAGGGTAGACACGAAGAGAAATGGGAGCTTGACTGACAAGAGAGTGGGGGCATTCTAGGTAGGGGGACGGCATCAAAAACTTTGAGCTTCTAGTTCAGCAGTTCTCAACCTGTGGGTTGCGACCCCTTTGTAACAATGAAAATACATCATGGCATTAGGAAGGTTGAGAACCACTGCTGTAGTTATCAGCCCTGTGTCAGATTCATAGCAGGCAAACATCTTCTCCTGTTGGGAAGGTTGTCTGTTTGCTCTAGTTGTTGTGCCCATAGTTGTGCAGAAGATTTTGAGCTTGATCATGTCCTATTCATTTATTTTTGGTGTCGTTGCCATCACCAAGGTGGGATTTCTTTATAAAATCTTTTCTCAGGCATATATCAACAAGAGCCGAGTGTTTGTTGAAGCTCAATTCACAATCGCCAAGAAGTGGGCTCAACTCAAGCGCCCATCAGCCCATGAGTTGGGCTGACGGGCCTTCTAAACCACTAGAAACAAATTTCACACCAAATTGCATTTTTATGGTTCAAAATTTCTTCAATGGTGGGCGGCACCTGTGGCTCAGTGAGTAGGGCGTCAGCCCCATATGCCGAGGGTGGCGGGTTCGGACCCAGCCCCGCCCAAACCGCAACAGAAAAATAGCCGGGCGTTGTGGCGGGTGCCTGTAGTCCCAGCTGCTTGGGAGGCTGAGGCAGGAGAATCACGTAAGCCTAAGAGTTAGAGGTTGCTGTGAGCCGTGTGACGCCACGGCATTCTACCCGAGGGCGGTACAGTGAGACTCTGTCTCTACAAAAAAAAAATAAAACAAAATTTCTTCAATGGCACGTAAGAAAATGATATTTTGCAAACTCCAAATCCTCTTACTCAAGGCACGGGTCTGTATGGGAACCCACAAGCAAAGTGAAAAACAATGGGCAAGAACAATTAATTGCAAACAAATGAGGTTTGTGATGCCTTTTATAAGAAATCAGCTAAAAACAAAATACTAGGAGCCAATAGAGCTTCAAGATATTAAACGGTGGCATTTTGTGGTGGGATGCAGGGAGGAAGGGGGGGAGGTGGGAAATTGGGCTACATATACCCACAGGTGCCAAGTTCAAAACACAGTTCCCAGCTAAGGGGCTCAAGTTTAATTTAGTTAGCAGTCTGAGGATCAGGGCCTGAAGTCAGAATTTATGATCTCTTCAAACAGGCCCATCCCTGATTCCACATCCCTGCTCATTTAGCCTTGCAACCTGGGACCAGCACAGGAGGCCTCACACGCTGCCAGGGAGATGGAAAAATGGACCACAGAGTTCACTTATTTCGTGAAGGGGCCTCCCACTTCCCTTGCTGCCCTCTGGTGCCCCAGACAGAACAGTCACACAGTGTCGGTTGGGTTTGAGACAGTTTTATTTAAAGTGCAAGTTACTGAACACCGAGAAAGAGAAGGGTTGAATAACCTCTTTGAGCTACTTGGCTGCTTTCACTCGACACCTATGATGTCAACTCCTCAGCCAGTAAGGCCATTTTAATTTCTTAGATTTGCATTATGTATTAGAGCCCCAGCTGCATGAAGAAACAGTAAAAAAAAAAAAAAAATCAAAGAGACCATTCTAAGTGCAAGGGGGCAGGTTTTACAGGTGTCAAATGCTTTTGTTTTTTAAAAGAAAAGAAGGTGGCTCCTGTCTGGGGTTCTGTCTATTCAGTAACTTCTTTCTCCAGTAACAGCAGTGGAAGTGCTTTTGAAGGTGTGGAGGGCCAGTCATGACTTCCCAGATGCAGCCCCAGATCCTCCAACCACCCAGCAGGGCAGGTATTAGTATCTCTGGTTGCAGATAAGGAAAACTGGGGCTTAGACGGCTGATTAGCTTAGAGATTAAAACCTGTGCCATGGACTTGGGAGTCAGGTAGCAGTGTTTGCATCGTGGCCCTTTCATTTTCAGTGAGATGATTTTGATTTTAACCTTCATTGTAGGGGCTCAGTCTCCATCAACAAACTGGCAACCGCATAGTAGTCACTCTACTGCCGGTTAATTGAGACGTTTAAGTTGTGTCCATCACAGTGCCTGCTATGCAGTATAACTTCTAGAAATGTTAATTACGATGATTATTGTCATTAATATTATTACGGGTGTTGTCAAAGTTTGCATTGTTATTAAGAGGTAAGTTTGGATTTAGCAACAGGGTCTGAATCTGAAACTCATGCTCTTTACACTATACCACATTGGGTTAGGCCATTTTCTTTCTTTTTTTTTTTGAGACAGAGTCTCATTATGTCACCCTCAGTGGAGTGCTATGGCATCACAGCTCACAGCAACCTCAAACTCTTGGGCTTAGGCAATTCTCTTGCCTCAGCTTCCCAAGTAGCTGGGACTACAGGTGCCCCCCACAATGCCTGGCTATTTTTTTGTTGCAGTTTGGCCGGGGCTGGGTTCGAACCTGCCATCCTCAGTATATGGGGCTGGTGCCTTACCCACTGAGCCACAGGTGCCGCTCTCATTTTTATACATTATTTTGTTTACTCCACCACCGTGCTGCCCTGGAGAAGTGAGTAGCCCTGTTTTAACCAAAGAATCTGAAGCTGAAGGGTCAAGTTGCTCGCCTAGGATGGAAGACTGATGAATGGCAGACTGAGGCTGTATGGTCTTGAATCCCCATCTCTCTCTAACATGCTACCACAGACTTGATTCGTGGATACCAAGGGTTAAGAAAAGCAGCCGAGGGGAGTCTGAGAGGCTCTTCATCTGGGATGACATTTCTTCCCTCCAAATTATTGATGTTTGACAATTGCTGTGCTTTCTAAATATGTGTTCCACTAATCCACTCACAAAACCTTGGGATCTTCTTTACCCAAAGAACTAGCACAGCCAGATCCTCTTGCGAGAAAGGTTTATAGTGGCAATTAGTTACACCCCAGTCCCTGACGGAGACTCCTGGCGCAGCTCCCAATCTCCTTCACCCTGGGAGGCTGCCAGCCGTGTGGGGCTCCCACAACACAGACTGCAGCCCAGCTGGTTTCTTAGGAGAGAAACATTCCCGGCCCTTTGCAGGAAGCCACGCACTGATGGCTTTAAAGACGCGCTGCGTGCTGCGTGCCGCGGTGGGAAAGCACGGATCAGGAGAGCCGGGGTCTCTCGTTTGGTGCTTCCCCTCACTTGATGTGCGCTTTGAGGCAGTCACGTAACACATCTTCCCTACCTGTGAACGGACCTGCGGGTTTACACGTCTGGCACAGATTTAACTAATGCTCCTTGCTCCAAGAGGCTGAGGAGCCTTCCTGCCTGCCTTCTTCACTCATTAGCTTAGTTAATCAACAAACGTTAACCCTGTATTAGATGTGAACCCAGGTACCACGTTGGATGCCTATTATGTTGTTAAATATTCAGCATTAGTTCTACATCACTATTCACACTGTGAACAGAGATCATCGCACAGACCACCCAGTGAACAGCACCTTGCGCAACTCAGCCATCCCACTGGGCATCTAAGTGGTGACCATGGTCAGCCCGTGTTCTCTGTCCTAAGAGAACTGTTAGTCAAATGGCTTGCTTTCAAGAGATTATTCATTCAGTTACCAGTGGAGTGCCTACTAGTACAAGGCAGTGTTCTAGACATTGTAAAACATGATACAAGTGTCTTGTGAAGAGCTATTTTCCTCTCCTATCTCCTAAATACTTACTTTTCTCCACTTTCTTTGTGCCGGGCACCAGGCCAGGGTTGATGCTATGGCAATCTCAGGTTGTGAATGGCTATATCCCCATGTCACTTCTCAGGATGTAGGGGGACAGAGACCTGAGCTAGCTTCATCAAGGTGACAGAGCATCGGATTCATTCCTCTCTCTTTTGTTTGGCCCTGGGTTTCATAACACAGCGCCCGGACCAGAGCAGACACTCCATCGGTGTTCGTGACAGAACAAACACCTCCACACTTTTGTACATCTTCCGTTTTCTTCCCAGGATGCTTGTATCCTGTTTATTATCTGAAAACACACGTGTCTTGCGTGACTCAGCTCAGTTGCAGCTCCCTGGGGAGGGCTTCCGTCAGGTATGCTGTGAGGGGTGATGGCTCCTCTGTGCCCCCAGAAATCCTGTACCTCCTTCAAGCGCAGTCTCTATGATGCTGCTTTTGTCTCTTATATTTTCTCCTTCTCCCTTAGACTCAGAGCAACTTCAAGTGCAGAAATAGGGTTAAGAACATGGGCTTTGGGTTAAAAAGGCTTAAGTTGGAATCCTACCTCTACGAATTCCAGCTCTGTCTTCCTGACAACGCTAGTTCAGCTTTCTGTCCCCATACTTCCTGAGAAGTGACATGAGGATGTAGCTGTTCACATCATAAGATTGACATAGACACTGACCCTGGCCTGGTGCCCAGCACAAAGAAAGACAACAGGAATGATACTGTGATCATTATGGTGAGAGGGAGGAGAAAGGTGGGGAGGAGGGGGGAGGAGTATGGGGAGGAGGGTAAGGAGGGTGAGGAGTGTGGGGAGGAGGGTGGGGAGGAGGGTGAGGAGTGTGGGGAGGAGGGTGAGGAGCATTGGGAGGAAGGTGAGGAACATGGGGAGGAGGTGGGGAGGATGAGGAGGAGAAGGGTGAGAAGGAATGTTGGGAGGAAGGTGAGGAGGAGGGTGAGGAGTGTGGGGAGGAGCATGGGGAGGAGGGTGGGGTGGAGCATTGGGAGGAAGGTGAGGAACATGGGGAGGAGGGTGAGGAGGGTGAGGAGGTGGTGAGAGCATGGGGAGGAGGGTTGCGAGGTGAGGAGCATGGGGAGAAGGGAGAGGAGGAAGGTAAGGAGGAGTGTTGGGAGGAAGGTGAGGAGGAGGGTGAGGATTGTGGGGAGGAGGATTGGGAGGAAGGTGAGGAGGAGGGTGAGGAGTGTGGGGAGGAGGATTGGGAGGAAGGTGAGGAGGAGGGTGAGGAGTGTGGGGAGGAGGATTGGGAGGAAGGTGAGGAGGAGGGTGAGGAGTGTGGGGAGGAGGATTGGGAGGAAGGTGAGGAGGAGGGTGAGGAGTGTGGGGTGGAGGATTGGGAGGAAGGTGAGGAGGAGGGTGAGGAGTGTGGGGAGGAGGATTGGGAGGAAGGTGAGGAGGAGGGTGAGGAGTGTGGGGTGGAGGATTGGGAGGAAGGTGAGGAGGAGGGTGAGGAGTGTGGGGTGGAGGATTGGGAGGAAGGTGAGGAGGAGGGTGAGGATTGTGGGGAGGAGGATTGGGAGGAAGGTGAGGAGGAGGGTGAGGAGTGTGGGGTGGAGGATTGGGAGGAAGGTGAGGAGGAGGGTGAGGAGTGTGGGGTGGAGGATTGGGAGGAAGGTGAGGAGGAGGGTGAGGATTGTGGGGAGGAGGATTGGGAGGAAGGTGAGGAGGAGGGTGAGGAGTGTGGGGTGGAGGATTGGGAGGAAGGTGAGGAGGAGGGTGAGGAGTGTGGGGAGGAGGATTGGGAGGAAGGTGAGGAGGAGGGTGAGGAGTGTGGGGTGGAGGATTGGGAGGAAGGTGAGGAGGAGGGTGAGGAGTGTGGGGAGGAGGATTGGGAGGAAGGTGAGGAGGAGGGTGAGGAGTGTGGGGTGGAGGATTGGGAGGAAGGTGAGGAGGGTGAGGAGTGTGGGGAGGAGGATTGGGAGGAAGGTGAGGAGGAGGGTGAGGAGTGTGGGGTGGAGGATTGGGAGGAAGGTGAGGAGGAGGGTGAGGAGTGTGGGGAGGAGGATTGGGAGGAAGGTGAGGAGGAGGGTGAGGAGTGTGGGGAGGAGGATTGGGAGGAAGGTGAGGAGGGTGAGGAGTGTGGGGAGGAGGATTGGGAGGAAGGTGAGGAGGAGGGTGAGGAGTGTGGGGTGGAGGATTGGGAGGAAGGTGAGGAGGAGGGTGAGGATTGTGGGGTGGAGGATTGGGAGGAAGGTGAGGAGGAGGGTGAGGATTGTGGGGAGGAGGATTGGGAGGAAGGTGAGGAGGAGGGTGAGGAGTGTGGGGTGGAGGATTGGGAGGAAGGTGAGGAGGAGGGTGAGGAGTGTGGGGAGGAGGATTGGGAGGAAGGTGAGGAGGAGGGTGAGGAGTGTGGGGAGGAGGATTGGGAGGAAGGTGAGGAGGGTGAGGAGTGTGGGGAGGAGGATTGGGAGGAAGGTGAGGAGGAGGGTGAGGAGTGTGGGGAGGAGGATTGGGAGGAAGATGAGGAGGAGGGTGAGGAGTGTGGGGAGGAGGATTGGGAGGAAGGTGAGGAGGGTGAGGAGTGTGGGGAGGAGGATTGGGAGGAAGGTGAGGAGGGTGAGGAGTGTGGGGAGGAGGATTGGGAGGAAGGTGAGAAGGAGTGTGGGGAGGAGGATTGGGAGGAAGGTGAGGAGGAGGGTGAGGAATGTGGGGAGGAGGATTGGGAGGAAGGTGAGGAGAAGGGAGAGGAGGAAGGTAAGGAGGAGTGTTGGGAGGAAGGTGAGGAGGAGGGTGAGGAGGGTGGGGAGGAGGGTAAGAAGGAGGATGGGGAGAAGGGTGGGGAGACAGCTGAGGAGGAGGACATTGATGACCGTCATGATTATCACGGCACTCTTCACAGTGATGAGCAACCATCTGTGGAAAAGCTACATATTCAGTAAATAATGTGCAGAATTAATTGACCTGATAGTTTCAGGTGGGAAATTGTATAGCTCTGATTTTTAGTTTGCAGTATAGAAATCCTTCAATTTTGGCCTCCTTGTTCCTCTGCATTCACTGACAGGACGTGTCCACGGGTTTTCCTAGAGCCTTATTCCAGTCTGCACCCCTTGGCTCTACTCACTCGGTGAAATTACTCTATGAAGTTACTCCCACCACCTCTTTCCAGCCTGTACCCAGCGTCCCTAATGATACAAATTCAGAACCATGGACACTAGATGTCCTCTGGGGACACTGAGCTCTTCCCTGCTTAGACTCCATCCACATGCCCATTTTCCAGGCCCTCCCAAAGGCTTTCTTTTGCTTTCTGTCAATGAAACCTGAAAAATGTCGAGGTAGATGTTAGCAAGGAAAACAATAGGATGAAGCTGAAAGCCTTGAATTTGTCCTGTGGGTGCTGGGTCAGACTTGTAACTCAGAGATGCCAGCTTGAGGGAAGCAGCCAGAACCAGGGAAGGACAGAAAAGGCAGATTCCTCCCGACCCTCCTCCCCACACTCCTCCTACAACAGTTTAGCAAACAGTAACTGAGATTTTTGTGTTAATTGACAAGAAGAAATAATAAGACTTCAAGGCAGATGATGCTGTAAAAAGAAAAAAAATAATAACAATTGCTTGGCTTTGAGAGGAAATAGATGAAAATTGAGAGTGAGGTGATCTGACTTTCTGAATTTTAAAATGTATGAGCTTTGGGCTGGGCTCGGTGGCTCACACCTGAAATTCCAGCATTCTGGGAGGCTGAGGAGGGAGGATCCTTTGAGCTCTGGAGCTTGAGAGCAGCTTGTGCAAGAGTGAGACCTTGTCTCTACTGAAAATAGAAAGATTAGGCCTGTGATGTGGTAGGTGTCTGTAATTCCAGCTACTCGTGAAACTGAGGCAGGAGGATCACTTGAGCCCAGGAGTCTGAGGTTGCTGCGAGCTGTGACACCACAGCAGCTAGCCTGGGGCAACATAGCAAGACTCTGTTGTCTCCAACAAGCAAACAAACTGACAAACCAAAAAGATGTATAAGCTTTGGGTCCTCAAGAAGAATGAGTAAGCTTTTAACTCATTGAAGCTAAGTCAAAAAATAGAAATAATAGTGGACTCAAATATCTCATGGTTTGAATATATGTTACATCATGCTTTGAGCATGGAGAAAACACTCTGGTTCTCAGAGCCTCAGTTTATGCATCTGTAGAATGGGCTACCTTCTGATTTTGAAAGATTGTGGTAAAGAATTAGAAATTCCAGAGTCTACCTTGATACTGGTCAGGGAGTAAACCGTTAATAAATTCATGATGATTAAATAAACACCGTAAAGGGAATTGTTCATCATAATCCCAATCAACCATCTGGAAATTAATTATTTCTCAGAGAACTCATCATGGGCTGAAGAAGTTACCTAAAACACCTGTTGACCAATGCATAGGATGTAAAATCTTTTTCTCTTTTTTTATAATGTCAAAAACACAAATAATCATATCTGTCTTGTCCTCCTCACAGGGTTCTTATGAATATCAAATAAAATGAAATGGGAAGACTCTTTGAAAGATTAAAATGCAGCATGGACTCAAGACATTATTTTTAAATATGGACAAAAGATGTAAGTCTGACACAAAAGAATGTTCTGGATAGAAAGTGGTTAACCCTTAGAATTGGCGTAGCAAAGATGGGGCGGGATTAGGCCTGGATTTCAGTATCTTGCACGGCACCCCTCAAATGGTGGGCACTCAGAAAAAGACATACTGAACTAAGGAATAGTTGAATAAATCCTGTGGGAGTCTGAAAAAAACAGAGACAGGATGCCTAGGGGCAGGTTCATTATGGTTCTATGAAGTGCCCTCAAATTTGAAAGCAATCCTCTGACCACAGACCCACTGCTCATGAGCAACTTGGGGAGGAGGAAAAGGAAGGGAAAGACTTAGTTAATTCAGTGTCAGCTGCATCCTCGCTGGTGCCTTGTCCAGTGCTGGACACAGGACACAGTTCTTAGCAGAAGCACACCAGTCCCCATGTTGCTGCCCTGTCACCGTGACATTAACTTATGCCCTATCGCCCGATCGAACGTACAGATCTGACTGTGGTTCCCCGAACACGTCACATTATCTCTTGCTTCAGTCTTTGCACACGTTGTTCCCTGAGCCTGAAATGCCCTTCCTTCTCCCGTCTCCTATTACCTGATAAATGTCATCTTTTAAAACTCAAGTCAGAAATTACCTCTTCCAAAAAAGCCTGCTTTGGCTCCCCTAAGTCAGGGTAAAATATTCTTCCCTTTTGCTTTTGCAGTCTCTTGAACATAATTTCATTATTCACATTATTACTGTCATATTGTATAATTTATTATTTTTGTGTATTCTCCTTATTAAACTTTGAGTAATGCAGGGAAGGCCTCAACTGTATTTATTGCATGGGCTCTTGGCATCTTGCCTGTTAAGTGAAAGCTCTCTGGGTCAGACAGGCCTGGAGCAACTCCTGGGTCTGTCACTCAGTGGCATGTGGCCTGGGGGGCTTTATTTAAACTCACTGGTGCTAGTTGCCCACCTAGAAACAGGAATGGTAATGCTATTTATCCTTGTCAGATTATGGTGCAGATTAAATCACATTATTCACAGAAAGGACCCAAGGCCTAGTCAAAAAAGTATTACTTATTATCATCACTGTTGTTATTTAACTACAGAAGCAATCAGAAGGGAGGACGGTGAATAAGAAATAGACACTGCTTTTTCCTAATGAAATTTATAATCTAGAGTAGGAAAAATTAAATTGACATCTATAATTTTTTTTAACTGTGATACATACTCTGAAAACAATTAGGGTTACCCAGTGGTCAGGATAAGCTGGGACTATTGTAGGCTGAATAATGTCCCCCTGCCCCCCAAGGACACCCATGACCTAGTCCTTGGAACCTATGATTATGTTTTACCATGTTACTTTAGATGGTAAAAGAAACTGTGGTGATGGGGAGATTATTCTGGATTGTCCAGGTGTGTTCAGGGTAATTACAAGGGTCCTTATGGAAGGGCCACAAGCCTTTGAAGATGCGAGGATGAAAACAGAGATCGGAGGGAAAGAGGACGCCTCATGGCTCACTTTGAAGCTGGAGAGAGACCCCGGGGTCAGTGAATGTAGCTGATCATAAGATGAAAAAGCAAGGAAACAGATTATAGAAAGAACCCAGCCCTGCAGACTCATTTTAGACATCTGACCTCCAGACCTGTAAGAGAATGAATTTGTGGTGCTTGAAGCCACCAGGTTTATGACAATTTGTTACAGCAACAATAGGAAACTAATGCGTAATACACATGCTGTGACATAAAACTGAGGTATACAGTTGTCAGGTAGGCTAGGTTTTGCTGTAGCAACTCCCAAATCTCAGTGGCTTAAAGTTCTCTCTTCAGCTTTCCTACAAACACAAGGGTGCATGCTAGATGTCCAAAATGAGTCAGCAGCAAACTCTGCCCCTCATCATCACGGCAGGACTCACCATTTAGCAATGCCACCACCTCAACACACAGCAGTGGAGTGAGCAGAGAGCACACCCCCCTGCAGGTGCCTGGAACATCACATCCACTCATAAGCACAGCCCATTGGCCAGGACATGTCAAAAGACTCCAGTCTAACTACGAGAAGCTGGGAATTGTGAGGGGAGCAAAGGAAATATTTGGGGAGCAATAATGATGTTTGTCCATAGTATTATCGAGGTGGCTTGTGAAAGCTTCTACCAGGTAATGGCTTTTGACCTTGGAACTGGAGGATAGAGAAATTAGCTAGCTAAAGAGACTGTAAAACTTAAAAACAGGCCAATTGTAGGCAAATTGTACTAGAATGAAGGTGAAAAAAAAAATAAATGAAGAAAGATGAAGTATATTCAATTTTGGTAAGGATGCATAATTTTCTCTTAGGCAAGATCTACAAGATCATTCACAGGGAATTTAGCATACCTTTTCCCAAATAAGACTAGCCACAAAGACATGAAAACTTTTTTCCATATCAGATTTCTGTTTTGCATACAATCTCATCTACTCATTTGGTGGCAAGGCCAGTTAATTCTATTTTTCCCATTTTTTTTTTTTTAAGTAGTCTGTGGGGTCTGAGACTAGCACTTTAATATTTTCTTTCCCCCTTTAAAATTCCCCCCAACCTTGGGTCAGGTTGAAGTGGTAATATTACAAGTATGGAGATTTCACCAGATTATAGTATTCTAAATTATTAATAATATGCAGTTCAAATATTATTCCAGTATTCCAAATTATTATTATTATTATTTTGAAGTTTTTTTTTTTTTGCTGGGGTTGGGTTTGAACCTCCAGCATATGGGGCCAACCAGTATTCCAAATTATTAATATGCAGTTGAGTTTGGTTGTTTAAAAACATACCCTACATATCTAATCAATTCCACAGCAAATGACAATTTGAAAAAAAAAATTCTAAGATTGATATTAGCGGAGTGGGAATGAGTTGAAGTTCAATCTTTACACCTCTTTTCACTAGGTATTTATTAAACATCAATTGCATCCTAATCATAATTTCCTTACATTTTGTATATTGCTTTAAAATTTACAAAATATTTCCCCATACATGATCTCATTTGATCTTTATAACCATCCTGAAAGAAGGCAGATGACATATTATCAATTCCATTCCACAAATGAGGAAACTTAACCTCAAAAAGATTAAACAACTTGCCCATGGTTGTGTATCTAGGATGGGAACCTGGGTTTTATGATTCTTGTTTACACTATTCTATAACAAGTTTCCTTCCTTGCTTTCGTTTTATTTCTCCAGAGTCAAGAATGTCATTGCCACGTATTTCTCTGAGATCTTGCACATCTACAAAGTCTATCATTTCAGAAGTATAAAAAGTTTATTATAATAGCCAGTATTTACACCTGTCCCAGGTGATATGCTCAGAGCTTTATATATATATATGTATATATATATATGTGAGTTATATATATAAATCATTTAATCTTTACAAAAATTAACAAAACTGTGAGACAGATTCTCATATTATTTTCATTGTACAGATGAAGAAACTGAAGCATAGACTCAAGTAATTTTTCCAGTGCACGTACCCAAGATGAGATTTGTACCCAGTTAGTCTGATTTTGGAGCCTACATTTAAAAACTTTTTTTTTACATTTTTTATTTCAAAATATTAAGGGGATACAACACACCACCTCTGGCATATGGGGCTGGCGCCCTACTCCTTTGAGCCACAGGTGTTGCCCAGTATACAAATATTTTTGATGTATGACTTGAGATATAAAGGTGCCCATTGCAAGTATGTTCATTGTACCCATGAGGTGGGTGTTTGAAAACAACCTTATTTATAAGTGAGCAAAAGACCCACACAGAAGTTTTCCAAAAGATGACAGAAAAATGGCCAAAAACATGAAAAAAATACTCATCATCACTAACCATCAGGGAAATGCAAATTAAAACCACAATAAGATATCACCTTACTCCTATCAGAATGGCTTTTATTAAAAAGTCCAAAAGCAATAGATGCTGGTGGAGATTCAGAGAAAAAGGCCTGCTTATACATGATTGGTGGGACTGCAAATTAGTATAATCCCTATAGAAAATGGTACTAAGATTCTTCAAAGAACTTAGACCCACCAGTTGATCCAGCAATCCCACTACAGAGTCTGCATACTTATCCATTTTAAGAGATGCAACTGTTTCTAGGACAGCTGTGCTACCCTTGGGCTCGGTCTGCCCCTCTTGCTCTTCTTTAGACTTCAGGTTAAAGTCTTCTTTAACATCTGTCCACTACATCTCTTCCCCCTATTTGGGATATGTTTCCCTTTTCCATGATCCTTAATCCTGTGTGTTTTTCTATCATTGCCTTTACCAATGTTATTTTATATATATATATATATATTTTATTATTGGGGATTCACTGAGGGTACAAAGAACCAGGTTACATTGATTGCATTTGTTAAAGACTGTTTTACAATTGTGTCCTGCCCCCAAAAGGTGTACCACACACTGTGACCCCCCACCCCCTCCCTCCTTCCCTCTTTCTCCTCTCCCCATTCCCCACTCCCCACGGTGTATTAGGTCAATAATTGTCCTCATATCAGAATTGAGTACATAGGATTCTTATTTCTCCATTCTTGTGATGCTTTACTAAGAATAATGTGTTTCCCATCCATTCAGGTTAATACAGAAGATGTAAAGTCTCCATCTTTTTTAGTGGCTGAATAGTATTCCATGGTATACATGTACCACAGCTTGTTAATCCATTCCTGGGTTGGTGGGCATTTAGACTGTTTCCACATTTTGGCAATTGTAAATTGAGCTCCAATAAACAGTTTAGTGCAAATGTCCCTGTTGTAAAAGGATAGTTTATCTTCTGAGTAGATGCCCAGTAATGGGATTACAGGATCAAATGGAAAGTTTAGCTTGAGTTCCTTGGGGGCTCTCTACACTTCCTTCTAAAAGGGTTGTATTAGCTTTCAGTCCCACCAGCATTGTAAAAGTGTTTCCTTCTCTCCACATCCACACCAGCATCTGCAGTTTTGAGACTTTGTGATGTGGGCCAATCTCACTGGGATTAGAGAATATCTCAGGGTGGTTTTGATTTGCATTTCTCT
This sequence comes from Nycticebus coucang, assembly GCF_027406575.1. Classification (NCBI taxonomy): domain Eukaryota; kingdom Metazoa; phylum Chordata; class Mammalia; order Primates; family Lorisidae; genus Nycticebus; species Nycticebus coucang. The sequence continues at coordinate 53,845,905 of NC_069801.1, forward strand.
AATAATTAGAGATGCTGAGCATTCTTTCATATGTTTGTTAGCCATTTGTCTGTCTTGTTTAGAGAATGTTCTATTCATCTCTCTTACCCAGTGATATAAGGGATTGTTGGCTCTTTTTAATGTTGATTAATTTCAGTTCTCTGTAGATCCTAGTTATCAAGCTTTTGTCCAATTAAAAATAAGTAAATATCCTTTCCTATTGTGTAGGTTGTCTATTTGCTTTGGTCGTTGTCTCCTTAGCTGTAGAGAAGCTTTTCAGTTTAATTAAGTTCCATTTTTTGTTGTTGATGCAATTATCATGGAAGTCTTCTTCATAAAGTCTTTCCCAAGGTCTATAGCTTCATCTGTTTCCCCCACACTTTCTTTGAGGATTTTAATAATTTCTTGCCATAGATTTAGGTGTTTTATCCACCTTGAACCCACTTTTGTGAACTCAGTGGTTAGAGCACTGGCCACATCCACTGGGGCTGGGGGGTTTGAACCTGGCCAGGACCTGCTAAACAACAATGACAACTACATCAACAACAAAAAAATAGCTGAGTTTGAGGTGGGCACCTGTAGCCCCAGCTAATTGGAAGGTAGAGAATTGCTTGAGCCCAAGAATTTGAGGTTGCTGTGAGCTGTGACACCATGGCACTCTACCGAGGGCGACATAGTGAGACTGTCTCAAAAAAAAAAAAAAATTCTAAAAGAAAACATTTTATTATAAATATCTATTTAGTTTTCTGTTTCCTGGTAGACTAGCAACTTGTCCAGTGGATATCACCATCATTGCTGTTAACAACTACATGTATTGAGTATACACATGCATCACATAAACAAATCCCAGCTGCTCTGGGTGCTGTCATTAGCGAGGCAGGCACTCCTGTGGAGAGACCCAGAGAGGTTGAGTAACTTGCTGAAACTCACACAGCCAGTAGGTGGGGTTCAGAAGCTGAAGTTTTAAAGGACAATGGTCTTTAAGAGTTCCTCTCTCCCAGAATCTCTAGAATAGTATTACAGGCTGTTAGAAGTACAGACCTAGCTGAAAAGGGAGCGGCATCTCAGCACATTGATGCCATGAAACCCAAGGACACAACTTGAGCCTTTGCTTGGAAAAACAAGTGATTTTGACCGTACAGAACCCCCAGGGAAAATGGCATGGTCAGCATTCTTAGTGTTCCCAAGTCTCTTTCAGAAAAGATGTTCCTTCTTTCCTAACACACATTCACAGAGAAAAACAGTAATACAACTCCCAGCAGAGAAACAGAACCTAGCAACACCCCCCGTGACATAAAAAATTTCCAATATATAGTAGCAATTGTTTGATTACTTTCCAGACACCAGGTGAAGGTTCATCCTTACCTCGTGGCTTATTTTCCACTGACAGTCAATCCAAAGCATCTAACAACTTCAAGTCAAACATGTGGTTCACATCCTGGTTCCAAGGCTTGAAATGCTAAGACACGGACAAAATTCCATAACCCCAAAGAAACTCTATTTGCTTATCTGTAAAATGGGAATAATATCTCTCTGTGAGAAGTTGCGTGGTTTGAATAAAATAATGCATCTGGTCGCAGAGACTGGCACAGAGTGGATAGTCCACAAATAGTATCTCTCATCCTATCAGTTTAACAAAATAGTAGCTAAGCACTGCACCATGGCAGGTGCCGAGGGGAAGGAAGAACATAGAGCTGGTTGCACATCTGCTAATGCATTTGTTTCTGAGAGTTACACAGTCAGGCATCAGAGTCTCTCTGTCTGCCACATGGAGATTAGGACAAGGTAGAAAAATACATTCAAGGTAGTAAAAGGCATCCGCCACCCAGCTGGAAAGTTACTAGCAAGTTAGACTTTGATTACATGGCCATTTTTGAAGCTAGGTGCTTCTTAAATATGTCATCTCATTATTTAAATCCTCATTAGTAAATGAGGATACATGGGCCCACAGAGGTAAAGTAATTTGCCTAAGGGCACCAGATTCCGGCAGAGGTCTTGAGACTTGCCACTGAATGCTCTTCCCTCCACGCCACCATCTGGAGAAAAGGGCCCCTGAGCCCATAACTCAAAGACAGAACTGCTGAGGCTGGGTGTAGCGGCTCACACCTATAATCCTGGCACTCTGGAAGGTTGAGGGGGTGTGGATTGCTTGAGCTCAGGAGTTCGAGACCCACCTGAGCAAGAGAGAGATTCTCATCTCTACTAAAAATAGAAAAACTAGCTGGGCTTTGTGGGGGGTGCCTGTAGTCCCAGCTACTTGGCTGGCTAAGGGAGGAGGATCGCTGTGCCTAAGAGTTTGAGGATGTTGTGAGCTATGATGCCAGGGCACTCTACTGACGGTGACAAAGTGAAACTCTGTGTCAAAAACAAAAACAAGCACTGCTGGAAAAAACAAAAGAACACTGGATTTTTGGATGATTCTTTTTTTAAGGGTGTGGAGGGTGGTACTTCACTGTTAACCCTTTAAAAGTTTAAATGATAATGTTGTTTGTTAAAAGTCCTTTCCCAACTAGTTATTTTTTTTTCTTGCCTAAGATCACACTCAACTCTTTGAGACAAGCAGCTAGTTCACCAAAAATGAAGGGTACAGGGCTCAGAAAGTGGTTTGCATAGTTTGAATTCTGGTATCAGCTCTGCTACAAATTTTGGATGGGGGAATTCTGATTACATCAACAATTAAGGATATCAGTATACTTTTATTACTTTCATTGTATTCATTTCAAATACATTATTCTATATAATTCTCACAGACAAAATTGTCAGCTAGGTATTATTAAATACAAACCATTCTTAGAAATAAGAAAAGTGAAGATGAGAGAACACAAGTGACCTGTTTCAGACCACATACCAAGTAGATGGCAGACCTAGACTCAAGTTCAAGTCTTCTCTTTTTTGTTTTGGGGTGTTTTTTTTTTTTTGAGGCAGAGTCTGACTCTTTTGCCCTGGCTGGAGTACCGTGGCATCACAGCTCACAGCAATCTCAAATTCCTGGGCTCAAACAATTCTCCTGCCTTAGCCTCCCAAGTACTAGAATTACAGCCTCTTGCTACAATGCCTGGGTCATTTTTCTATGTTTAGGAGAGATGGGGTCTTGCTCTTGATCAGGCTAGTGTCAAACTCCTGAGCCCAAGTAATCCTCCCACTCCACCTCCCAGAGTGCTGGGATGACAGGTGTGAGCCACTGTGCCCCACCTCAGGTCCTCTGGTTTAAAAATATTTTTAAACCCCTATCCCATACACCATTTAGTACCACCATGGTAAAAAGGAGCCGCACCAATGGTTAAGAACGGGGACACTGGAGCTAAACATATCTGAGTTTGAATCCTGTGCCCTATTTGCAAAACGGGGAAGACGGCAATAATAATGGTAGTATAACAAGGGAATATCAACTTTTCCCAGTGTTAAGACACAAAATTGCCTATTATTTCTGAAGCACATTATTTATAACTTCTCTGTGTTTAGTGTGTCCTAACAAAATGTTTCATTACTTGGATTAATCTTTTAAAATCTCCCCAGGGGTTAAATTTTACAGATATGAAAAACCAAAATGGAGAAGTCAGTGAATGGTCAGAGAGGAATGCTGGCCGGAGTCCAGCATCACATCTGTCCACTTCCCAGGCAGAGGGGTAATAAACACCTCTCAGGTTGCTCCACTGAAGAGTCCAGCACAGCTGTCATTTTCGGAGATATTAAAATAGCACCATGATACAAACCACGATGGGCGAAGGGCCTGCGCTGAGTATTCACATGAATTAACTTAATTAATTTTCTGATTATAAGTTTGCAGCAGCTGCCATAACAAGCACCACAGACGGTGTGGCTTAAACAAGGGAGATTGACTGCCTTAGAGTTCTGGAGGCAAAAGTCCAAGTTCAAGGTGTCTACACAGGGCTGGTTCTTTCTGAGGACTGTGAGGGCAGGCTGTGTCCCAGGCCTTCCCCTGGGCTTGTAGCTGGTTGTCTCCATGTTCACACGATGTTCTTGCTGTATCTGGATGTTGTCTCACCCCCGCGTGCATCTCTGAGTCCAAATTCCCCCGCTTTACAAGGACACCATTCATTCCTATTGATTAGAGCCTACCCTAATGACCTCATGACCTTGTCTCCAAACAAGCTCTCATTTCAAGGCACTGAGGGTTAGGGGTTCAACATAGGAATTTGGGAGGGGTAGAGGACACAATTCAATCCACTTTCCTCTACCTGTTATTACTGTCGGTTACTGTTAGCATTACGGAATCCCCAGAGAACTTCATTCTCCCCCAGACAAGCTTGTTGTCAGCAGATGTCCTGACAGCGGGTCCATCTCCGTATCTCTGCAACATTTTGTAGCATTAACTGTCCTTTGAGCTCACTGAGCTGTTCTAAGCTCTTTTAAACATATTAATTTATTTAAACCTCACCTGAAAGCTAAGGGGTAGATATTACCATCTCCCCTTTCCAAATGAGGGTAACTGGGGCACTGAGGAATTAAGTCATGTGCTCAAAGCTGCACAGCGAGTACCTGGTAAAGACAGAGACTTGAACCAGCCACGCTGCCCCACAGGGGCTCTGAGGCACTAGCTTTGCCGCCTCTGTGAGCGAGACACAATCCTTGCTCTCTGGGATCTGGAAGTCTAGACCTGGGTCTGATCCTGAGTCTTGCAAGGGGGTGAAAGACCCACCAGGGCCCAGGACCTGGGGAAAGCTTCCCAGGGAGGCATGTCTGAGCTGGGTCATGAGTCACGAATGAAGTGGTGACAGTGGTGATGGGAATGTCCTGGAGAGGGCCGTGTGCAGAGATAGCAGGAGGGAGGGCAGGCGAGGAAGCTGGTGTGGGAGGACGCAGGGTGGTGCCAGAGCACTGTTAGAGCCTCTTGTCCCCTGGAGAAAGGTGGATGCACAGATTGGGGCAGGGAAGACTCAACTCAGTGGAAAAGTAACCATGGCTGCATGCTGGGGTCAGGGCTGTGCCACAGGGTGACGTGTGTCAGTCCCAGCAGCACCAGCCACTGAAGGTGTCACTGTCAAGGACAGAACAACACATCTCAAGAGGACTCTGCAGTGCAGCTTTTTGGCAGTGGTGGATGCGATGTGGTCACACTCTCTGATGAGTGCCTGGTTGGGCTGCTCATCACTCCCACCTTCTCAGAAGTTCTCCTGGAACCCATGAGTGCCTCATCCTTGATGATCTGGTCTTAACCCCCAGAGAACTTCACTCTCCCCCAGACAAACTTGTTGTTACTAGACCATCCTCACGGTACGGCCTCCCCTTGGTGGCAGGTCCATTTCTGTAGCTGTTACGCTGGAGTGTGATGGATTCCTTAGAAATGGGATTATTAAGGTAACACCGTCTGAACTTTCCTGAGGCCTTGCTAAGTGGTGTTTCACAGGCATTTAGACCCAGGTTGTGTCAAAAATAAGCTGCGTATAACCTTGGGAAAGACCTACAGTCTCAGAAGGTCAGAGCAGGGCATGACTCCAGGAACACTGAGTTCAACCTTCCTTCTTAGAGGGAATTGAGAAGAAATCACCTATGGAGCTGTCATCTTTCAGCATCGTGTCCCCACGGATGTCCTCAGTGTCCTGGCTTTTCACTTTCTGCTCCACTCACACCTTGCTACAGGAGTGTCCCCAACTCTCACCCGCTATGACCGCTCACCTCTGCTGCTCCTCTGTCCAGCTGTCCTCTCCGCCGCCTCCTCCTCCTTCCCTCCTTCCCTGGTGAAATGCTACTGCTCTGCCATCACTCAGCCGAGAGGCCACTTCCTCCACGGGCCCAGGATGAGCCTTGCCACCCCGGGGGGGACACCCACACTCTGTGCTCCCCACAGGGTTTGTACCTTGCATCACTGTCCTACTTTCCATTTAATACTAAAACTCTGTTTCCTTGACACTCTCCCCTGCCAAAAAATTCTAAGACAGAGCCTGACAGTAGGGTTCAAGGAGCAGATTGACTCCGATTTTACCCTCTGAGTAAATGAGAACATTTAAGGGGGCAGCCCCCATACATGGGACATGCTGGAGACGTGGTGAGGGAGCGTGTTGACATTTTCTGCCTTGGCGCCTCAAGTTTCTCCATGAAGTTAGAGTTGTTAGACTGGTTGGTATTTGAGAAATCTCCTGCTTTCTATAGTTTGTAATTTCACGACTTAACTAAAATCATTGGACTAATAACAGACACGGGAGAACTTAAGGACAGCTCCATGCTCCTGCCTTAACAATTCAAGCACCATTTTTTAAACTCCCTGACGGACCAGCTAGCTAGCTAGCTCAGCTCAAAAATGCCACAATTCTCTCTTGCCAAGACTGTGTGTCTCTTGATGGGAAGAATGCCAGGGAAAGCGAGGCCAAGTTTTAAAACCACCCGTAATATATCCTGAACGCTTACTGGGTTCCAACACTGTTCTAGATAATGTAGATACATTTTGACTGTACCTCCCTTGAACTCTAAACCTGGTATCTAACTGCTTGCCCTGTCCTCGGAGCAGATTATGTCGGAAACTGACTTCTGAACTCCTTCCAAATCTGCTCTGTCTTAAGTCATTTCAGTAAACGTGATCTCCATTCTTTCAGATGGTACAGCTTCACACTCTGGAGTCCTTAGCAATTCCTCATTATTTTGTCCAATCCATCCTGGTGCCTTTCCCTTTAATATATATTTGGAATCTAACCACTTCTTTTTTTTGTATTATATCATAGCTGTGTACATTAATGCGATTATGGGGCACCATACACTGGTTTTATAGACCGTTTGACACATTTTCATCACACTGGTTAACATGGCCTTCCTAGCATTTTCTTAGTTATTGTGTTAAGACATTTACATTCTACATTTACTAAGTTTTACATATACCCTTGTAAGATGCACCGCAGGTGTAATCCCACCACTCACCCTCCCTCCGCCCACTTCCCCTCCCTCCCCTCTCTTTTCCCCTTCCCCATATTCTTGGATTATAACTGGGTTATAGCTTTCATATGAAAGCCATAAATTAGTTTCATAGTAGGGCTGAGTACATTGGATACTTTTTCTTCCATTCCTGAGATACTTTGCTAAGAAGAATATGTTCCAGCTCCATCCATGTAAACATGAAAGAGGTAAAGTCTCCATCTTTCTTTAAGGCTGCATAATATTCCATGGTGTACATATACCACAATTTATTAATCCATTCGTGGATGGATGGGCACTTGGGCTTTTCCCATGACTTAGCAATTATAAATTGGGCTGCAATAAGAATCTAACCACTTCTGTCTAGCCACCTTCACTGCTGAAACTGTTCTGAGCCATCACCCCCTCTTGCCTGGATTACTACAATAGTTTCTTACCTGGCTAGCAAAAGCGTCTGCCCTTGCTGTCCCTACTGTCTTTTTCAAAACAATATCCAGATGACCCTTTCAAAATGCAAGTTGGATCGCGTCCTAGCACCACCCATACCACACAGGGAGCCCTCCAACTCCTCCAGAGGATAATCTCATCCAGGACCCTACAAGCTCTGACCCCACCACTTCTGACCACTCTTTCTTCTACTTCCACTGCTCTAGCCATTCCTTGAACACACCAGAAAAGCATCTACCTCAGGGCCTTTGCATCTGCTATTAACTTTCTATAGAATGTTCTTTCCTAGGAAGACCAGTTTCCTTACCTCCTTCAAGTTTCTGCTCAAATGCCACCTCACACTGATTCTTTCTTGAAACCATCCCATTTAAAATAGAAGCCTTTCGGGGCAGCACCTGTGGCTCAAAGGAGTAGGGCACCAGCCCCATATACTGGAGGTGGCAGGTTCACACCCAGCACCAGCCAAAAACTGCAAAAAAAAAAAAAAGAAGAAGCCCTTCTTTCTACCTCACCTTCCTCAAACCCTTCTCTTCTTTACGTATCTACATTGTACTTACTGCCATTTGGCCTAAATTCCTGTATGTAGACAGTAGACCTTCCATAGATGACCCCTTCCTACAGTGACCACCTCAAACTCAGTGGACGCTCTTTATGTTGAGCAGTTTGTCGCGGTTCCTTGCATGGTCAGCTTGCAGAGGTCACACTATATTTGCTTATCTTCTCCCATCAAAATATTCGTTTTATGAAGGCAGGAGGTTTTGACTGTTTAGTTCAGGGCTGCACCTGCAGAATCTAAAATAGGACCTGACCTCACCAAACAGGTGTTTAGTAAACACACACTGAGTAAGTGAATACAGGGGCCCTCTCCAGGGGCTGTGACGATCCACTCAAGGCATGAGGCCTGTTATATGGATACGTTCACACGGTGCATGTCCCGTCTGTGAAAATTAGGTCAACTTAAGGAGGCGGTCAGTGCAGGGAGGCGGCCAGCTATGGAAGTTCTTCTGTATATTGTTAACTTTAAAAAAATAAAATCCTCCTTTTGAGAAAACACCCACGTTTCTCTTTTGATCTGTTTTCTCCTCTTTCTAAGCAGTAGAAGTTGTGTAATCACATTAGCTTACCCCATGAAAATGTGATTAGCTAATGAATGTGCTCTTCTCTTCGCTTTTCTAACTTGCCTAATGTTCCGTCTGTTGTCCTGCAGTAGCCCTTGTGAGTGATGCCCGGCTTATATCTGGCACTCCATAGTTGTCACTGACAAATCTAAGCTCTCGCCTAGCGCTGCTGCTTACAGGCTGTGGAGCACTGAGCAAGTGGTACATGCTGAGCATCAATTTCCTCACCACACACACACACAAAAAGGGACAATGACAATGACCTCGCCCTGCTGTCATATAGATAAACTGAAATAACAAATGCTAGTTTAGACCTGGCCCCTCAGGGACAGCAAAATCCGTCAGTTTCCTTTACACCAAATGTATTCAAACTGGCACTTTTCCTTCAAGGAGGTGTTTCTTAAAAGTTGCTAAGTGGTGTGGCGGAGGGGACAAGGGGAGAACCCGAGGAGGAAGGTTAGGCAATACCAGCAGCGTCCTTTTCCAAAACTAACAGCTACTTGGAGTGAGGGAATAGCACAGGGAGAGAGATGCCCTGTGCCCAAAGGGGAGCGTTTCCTGACCAGCAGCAGCTGAAATGAATGAGGCCTCTGTCCTGATTTAAAGCCAAACATCTGGGGGGGGGGGGAGGCCACGTGGCTCAGAGGAGAAAATGACTCGATGCCAAATGTATAATAAAGAGATACGGAAGCAACACACACACAGACACATGCAATTACTTACTGAAGAGGAGACTAGAAAGAATAGGGAGCAAAAAGGAAGGTGTGATGGTCAGGAGAGACGTGTCCAGCTATGCCAATAGCACTCACCATGAAAAGGGCAGAGATGCCACCTGCTCAATGCAGGGTACTTCCCCAAAGTCATCTCTGTTTTTACAACTACCTCCAGTAATCTCACAAACCGGTTTTCCTAGTAGTAATTTTCTATTGTAAGTGACGGTCCTGAGGCTCTGTAGGGGAACACACTTGCCCCAGGGCACACAGTTCATAAAGAGCACAGCACAGTCTAAAGCCACAGAGCACAGCCGCCTTCCCAGGGCCAAGGTCAGCCCTCTGACCTCTCATCACCACACGGAGCCCGGACGCAGTTCACAAGGGCAAGTAAACACGGAGAGGCTGACAGGCAGTCAGGCTGTGGATTAGGAAGAGGTCAGAAGTCCAGCCCGCTGGTCAGAGCTGCGACCCCTCCGACCATCCTTGCTCTGCACCTCTTGTCTCTCACGCTCCAGGGGGCACAGCACTCCCCTCGGCACTCCCACCTGCCCTGGGCAAGGCCAGTGCGAGCTGAGCCACACTGACCCCCGACACGCTCCTCCTGTCCCACTGCTCTCCGGGGGGACACACTTGACCAGCCCACCGCCCAGGCAGCGTGACACGCCTTACCCCTTCCATTGCTCTCTTGCCCGGTAGAGTGTGGAGGACAAACCCCGCTTCCCAGAGCTGGATCCTGGGGCGGACTGTCTGCTTTCTTCTGCCTGCACAGGCCAGGGAGCAATCACTTCCCGCTGCTTGGGACACACCTGCGTCCAGCCTCCACACCTGGGCGGTGGCTCCTCCCTCGCCCGGGCCTGGGCACAGGCCAGCCTCCATCCTGACCCGGACGGGCACCGGGAAGGAGGGGAGGGGAGCTCTGTCCCTGTGGGTGCCCCAGGCTGGTCTGACGGTCACTGACTCTCCGGGGAATTTCACTTTGTGCCTGCCCTGGGGGAGTTGCTAAGGAGGAATGGTTACAGCACAGCCCCACCCCCTGCTCCACAAACTGCTACTTAACTTCACAAACACTTTCTCAGGGCCAGGAGGCCAAAGCCTTGAGCTAGCTCGCAGGGGCGTTTAGAGGTGCCCTGAAAGGGAGCTAACGTAGAGGGGCATCTATCTGTGTGGCACCAGGTACTAGCGTTGGGACACACTATCATCTGTAACTCCTACAGCTGCCTGGAAAGTGCTAGTATCCCCAATTTAAAAGCCGAGAAAACTGAGGCTCAGAGAGATGGTAACACCTGCTCCTGCTCACCTAGGTAGTAAGGAGGAGAATCGGGGCTTGAACCCAGATCTGCTGACTCTGAAGGGATGCTGTTTTCCTGGGGCTATTTTTGTTTGTTTTGCTGAAGAGCTGGCCCTGGAAATCCAAACCTGGGCACCAGGGACAGGCAGGGCAAGGGGCCGTGCCCTCCACCACCTGCAGCCTGTGTGACTTTTCTGGGTTTGTTAGGGCCAAGTTCTTGAATTAAAAAGCCGCTCCTGCCCTGAGCAGGGAAGAGGAGATGGAGGGCAGGTGAGGGAACCCCACCTGAGTGCCCTTTTCATCTAACAGGTGACTCCCCAACCTGCCCAGGGATCTTTCGCAAATACCGGTTTCAGGATGCAAATGAGGTGCTATATCAATACTTCTGGTCTAGGAGTATGGATTTTATAAAAGCCTTTTAGTCCATGTGTTCTAAACTTTATTAATGACCAGCAGTAAGATGTACCATTTACATCACGACTCGGCGTCCCCCCACGCACACACATACACGTCTGATGCTCAAAAAAGAACTTCTCAAAGCAACAATCCCTCTTCCTGAACACGATCACACAGAGATTTTCTATTGTTCTGGGCCATGGTATGCCAGTTAATTAAATAAATAGCACACACCCCACCGTATCAACTTCACAACTCTCAGTAGACTCTGCTCACAGTCAGATTGGGGGCCCATTCCTACAGCAAAATGGGGCATAGGCCAAAGGTTGTGGTCACTTCCTCAGCACTCTGGGGCTCTTTCTCCAGTGTATACATTTGTGACTGATAGGATGGAGGGGAGCTTCCCTCCCACCCTGCCCCAGCCCATCACAGGGCCCTCCAATTCCCTTTTCTGTTGGTCCAAGGGCTCCCCCTAGTGGCTCCAGGACAGGTTACACTGGCAGAGGGGTGGAGCGGCCAGCGGGACTCTATCTCCTGGATCCAGAAAGGCTGGGAGGTTCTGTCATCTGGTTTGGTTCAGAGCAAGTTAGAATGCGAGGTCCTAGGATGTAGTAGGAGGTACTAATCATGGGTAGATGGTAGGGGGAGGGGACTGTTTTGCCATCACTCTTAAGAGCCATGATTCTTGGAATGGCCAAGGATTCAACTCAGTTTCCCCATGACCTATTTGCCTTGGGAAAGTCAACAGACCCTCCTGAGATGGATGGTCCTCATCTGTAAAATGAAATAAGTGGCTGGCAGTGTTGGCTTGAGCCAACGGCTGTGCAAAAATGTCTGGATCGGGTGCCTAGCACGAAGCAGGCACCCGAAATGTCAGTTCCTCTCTTCCTCCCCCCATCCTCGCAGTCGCCGGTGGCCGTGTGAAGTAGCATTGTTTTATTTCCGTGGAATGATTCCAGTCTTTTCATGAGCCTCATCCCATGCATAGCAGCTGCCTGTGCCCAGCTTGCTGTAGGAGAACTCCGCACACTCACGTCGGAGGGTGGAGACACAAGAGGTGGGTCTGAAATGCAGAGATAGTGGGGAGAGATTGCGACGTGAGATTTTGGGGTTGACTAAGTTTAGCCAGGTCTCACTGCATGGTAAGAATAAATACTTCAATTCGATAAAGAAGTATGAGACCTGACTTTATGCACGTGCTTTGGTGACCTGCTGCTAGCTTTATGTCATGGTAAATTGTGGCTCCACTCTACAAAGAAAGGACTCTACAAAGAAAGGACTGCCCAAAGAAATGACTGAGCGCTACTGCCTGCGGGAGTGGTGCCCAGACCCTGCAAGCATCGTGTGATTTTGTCCTTAATCTGATCCCCCTTTTCCAGCTGAGGAAACCGAGCCAGATTAAGTCATACCTTCCAGGTAACACAGCCAATGGAAGAGCAGAAATTCCAATCCAGGAAGTCCGGCGTCTGAGCCCACAACTCCAACCACTCTGTTTGCTTCTATTTAAATCTTAGGGAAAAGCAGAATAATAAACCCGCAGCATCTGAGAGCTCGAAGGATTCTTTGAAGCAATTTTTTCCAAACTCCATTTTGAAGGTAATCTGTGAGAAAACTTAGTGGATACTATAGCTGAAGTGAGGCTCAAATCTTTGAGATACTTCTGGTTTCTCAAGCCCCTAGCTTCAGTTTGTTCTTCTGGGTAGGGGTGATGACCTGCCATATTTTTCAACAGGAACCCATGTAGTCTCTGGGGCACTGAGCAGCAGAAATCAGTATTTCCAGCACATTCTTAATGCTTCCAAACCCTACTTTGGACCCCAGATACTGCTTGAAGGTTTTCAGTCTCTCCTCTCCTGTTTTAGTCTTTCATTCCGGGCAAATGTATGACTTAACACTTTGTACCACAAGTAAAGATTTGTAGTAGAATACCCGGAAGTAAAAAAAGGAGCATTTAAAAAATATCTAAAGGTGGGAAATCACGCACATTCACCTCTTTCTGAGGCAAGATTTGAGCACTGTATGTTACATAATGACAAAGCTGGGGTATGTAGATTGATTGTCAGAATTAGGATGGTGCTGCCAGAATAACCTATTATTAATGTGAAAATTATTGTTGGTTAGATTAATCATTTCTGAGTATTTCCAGCATAGCATGTAATTTATTTATGTATAATTTACATCCTGATTACTTCCACAAGGGAGAGAAGGGAAGATGAAAGAAGTTAAATTTATTGAGAATCGTAGTGTAGCAGGCGACACAGTTTGCATATATTTTCTTCTGTTCCTCATGACAATGTTGGGAGATAAGAGATGTCAGACCCTGGATGACAAATGAAGAAAATGAGCTCAGGATGGTGAGGCAGAGAGGCCGTGCAGAGAGGACAGGTCTGATTCTCCATTGGAACCCTGCCCCACCCTAATCCATTGCCAATTTGTCCACTCCAAGCTGGTCCCCAATAGGAGGTGAGAGAGTGGATGATAAAAAACCCAGAAGATAAGGATGGGTAGACAGGTAAGAAGGGATGAATACTCTGTGCAGAAATATGAGATTATTAGCACACAGTATACAGTTATTTAATGATAAAATGCCTAGAATTATCTTGGAAAGATATAGGTCAAGAAAGATCTTGCCTCCTTTTTGCTAGTTTGTGAAAGTTATATAACCCAGCTGGTTTCTCTATTGTCTTGAAACTCACGTGTCAATTTTATGCACATCTTGGTTACATCTTAATAGTATACAATAATTTAGTAAGAGCTTTATTTGAAAGATGCTAAGCAAACATGACCAAGACAAGTTGCTTTCCTTTTAACAGCCCTTACCAAGAAGCTCAGCACCTGCTTTGTGCCAGGTTCCATGCTTGGAGCTGGGGATGTGTCAACCCCCTTAGGTTCTTGTAAGGAAACTGCCTTCCTCTGTCAACACCAGTTACATTATGTATGCATCACTCAAATGAATTATTAAGATGTTTTCTGATATGCTTATCTTGTTGAGATCAAAGGAAGACCATGCCCCTGTGGGAAGGAGACGGGGCCTGCCTGCAAATAGGAAATCATTTTCAATATCAATCACCCCCATGTTCCATCAGCCAGAAAAGTGGGTCCTTGGGCAGAAAACTCAAGCAGGGAGCACTTGTCTATCTTTAGGTTTGTTTTCTCAGGTCTGCACATCAAGGCGTAATCAGACATGTAACTGTGATGTTCAGAGCCTCAGAGTACTGGAACGTAGCAATGGTGGGTCTCACCATGGAGTCCAGTGGCAATCAGCGTCTTAATCTGCTTCTACTACAGTCCAAGGTCAAAGCACCAGCGGTTGTGGTGTCTGAGGAACGCCCAGTCTCTGCTTCGAAGATGGCACCTTGAGCACTGCACCCCCCAGAGGGTGAGAAATTTATGTCCTTACGTGACAGAAGGCAGAAAGGGCTAAAAAATAGTCTGGCTAGGTCCCTCAGCTCTTTTATAAGGCATCGATCCCATCACCTTCATATTGTTGCATTGGAGATTCTGTTTCGACATGAACTTTGGCATTCAAAAAACACCATTTGGTCTGAGTCTAAGACTTAGAATTGTTTCCTCATAGCTTCTCTCCTAGGCTTGTGAGAAGAACACCACCCCTGCTCCCTCTAACTTGCTCCCCCTTGAGTGCCAGGCTTACGTTTGTGGACAGAAGGCATGTGTATGAGCATTCCTGGGCAGGAGGAGGCCAGATGGTCTCTGGCCCATGGCTGCAGCACAAAGGTTTGCAAGACCCATGCTGAAGAATCAGAAGCTCCATTTACAAAAAGTAGAAATTAGCAAGCTGCAGCACGCACTCTGTATCCCCCAATCTTTGGTAAAATCTGTTGTAGTTAGCCATGTCATCTTAACTTCAACTCTGCTATAGTAAAAAAGGGAAGCGTCTTGTGGCCACGTTTGGTGTGGAATATTCAACCAAGAGAGAGCAATGTCCTCTGAGGTCAGCATGGCTACAGTGCTGATTAGTGAGGGATTCTGCAGGGCCAACGGGTGGAGAAAGAGCTTCTGTCCTTTCCTCTAGGCTCATGCTTCTGAGAGACAGCCATCCCTCCTCACATGTTAGGGCGATGGAGGGTCATTTATTATGGAGGTAAGGTGGGCAGAGAAAATGCTTTGTGTTCACCAAATCCCATTTTGTATTCCTTTTCTTAGGTATATGGGATGGCCATAGTTCTCAATTTCCCTCTAAGAATGTGGCTGGCTTCTGGTCAATGGGTGTGGTAAAAAAATAACAAATCTTACTTGTAAGACTGCTCAATTGTCCACATTCTCTTTTCTCTTTTTGTAGCAATCTCAAAGGCCACATGCTCAGGATAGCAAAATCACTAAACCGAAGGAGGCTGGATCTTTGAGCTTCTACTTCTAAGAGAACTAATGGGCTTCTGTCTAATAGTCATTAGATTATGATAGAAATAAATTGTTGCTGTTTTAAGCTATTAAAAATTTGTTGTTAGCCTATCTTATTCCGACTATGACTTTCTTAGAATACATTATTGAGACATTATAAAACTTTGACAGCGGGTTGGTAGGAAATTAGAGGAAATAGATAGGAAGAATTGGGTCAGGAGGTGAGGAAACTAATCTTTTTTTTTAGACAGTCTCACTATGTCACCCTGGGTAGAGTGCCATGGTGTCACAGCTCACAGCAACCGCCAACTTTTGGGCTTAAGTGATTCTTTTGCCTCAGCCTCCCAAGTAGCTGGGACCACAGGCACCTGCCACAATGCTGGGCTATTTTTTTGCTGCAGTTGTTTAGTTGGCCTGGGCTGGGTTCGAACTTGCCACCCTCGATGTATGTGGTTGGCGCCGTAACCACTGTGCTACAGGTGCTGAGCCAAGGAAACTAATCTTAATGTGAGTTTAGCCGCTTCTTGAGGAGCGAACTGAAGATCAGATTGCAATGCCTAATTGACACATCTGGGTGCTGGTAATAACAACAGGCACAGGGTCACTACTTTACAGATAACATCCCATTACATTTCTTGATGATCTTAGGAAGTGTTATTTCCCTCATTTAAAAGAGATTGAGTTTTTGCCCTAGGCCACACAGCCTGTAAGAACCAGAACTGGGTTTCAGAGACGTATCTGTGGGAATGAGGTAAAGTCGAATGCTGTGCTGTTAGCCCCAGTAGGACAGCTGGTAGCCAAGCAGAAGCTCGCTGGGTGGCATCATTGTGATTTTAGGGAAGCGATGGTGTCAACTAGTTAGACAAGAATTATTGGCAACATCTTGGGGACGGATTTCAGTAACTAGGAGAGAAACCGCAGTGCTAGAGAAGGTATCGGGCAAACACACTAGAGTTGAAGGCCCCACAGGGAAAGAACAGCAAAAATCAGGAATGGAGGCAGATGTTTGGCTGGTGGGACAAGAAACACACAACGAGGGCTGGGGAACAGGCGAAGCACAGGACATACTGGTGACAGAAAAGATATATATGAATAATGAACACAGGCTCAGCACCTGCAGCTCAAGCGGTTAGGGCACCAGCCACATACACCAGAGCTGGCAGGTTTGAAACCGGCGTGGGCCAGCTAAACAACCATGACAACTGCAACAAAAAATAGCTGGGCATTGTGGCAGGCACCTGTGGTCCCAGCTACTTGGGAGGCTGCAGCAAGAGAATTGCTTAAGCCCAAGAGTTGGAGGTTGCTGTGAGCTGTGATGCCACAGCGCTCTACCCAGGGTGACAGCTTGACTCTGTCTCAAAAAAAAAAAAAAGAAGAATGGACACAGGCTGGGGTACCAAGATTAACACCAGACTTCTCCTGCTGGTGGGGACAGAGCCTATTGTCTGCGTCCTTGGTTGGGAGAAGCTCAGGTGAGCAGACCTGGGTCCTGTGCTGAGAGACCTCCAGACCTGCCAGTGTATGTCTGGGACAGGCTGTGAGATGGTGTTTAGAGGGAATAATCTCTCTGGAGAAACTCACTTGGGAACAGAGAAACTAAACTCCACACAATTGGTGCTGTGTTAGTAAGAAGAAGAAAGTACTGCGGAAATGCAGTGGATTTGACGTTTGACCAGTCCTGGCCCAGCCACTTACCAGCTGTGTCTTTCTTTGATCCCCAGCTTCCCAACTGGCTGCGCACGGTGGCTCACCTCTGTGATCATAGCACCCTGGGAGGCTGAGGTGGTGGATTGGTTGAGTGCAGGAGTTTGAGATCACCCTGAGCAATAGCAAGACCCCATCTCTACTAAAAATAGAAAAAATTAGCCGGACACTGTAGTGCACACCTGTAGTCCCAGCGACTAGGGAGGCTGAGGCAAGAGGATCACTTGATGCTATGATGGCACCATGACATTCTATCCAGGATGACAGAATGAGACTTTCTCTCTTTCAAAAAAAAAAAAAAAAAATCTAACCAACTCAATCCCCAGGTGGTTATGGGGAGGAAATGTTGGCAGACGGTAGAGTCACACAGAGCAGCTGGTGGGCTCTCATGATGACTAGATTCTTTCTTTCCTTCCTCTCCATGGAGGGGGGTATCTACCTCTGCCCAGAGGGCAAAAGGAGCCTTCACGGGGGATAAGGATGATCTTCTAGGCCTAGAGTGGTCAAGGCTGGGGCAGTCCAGAGGGAGAGAACAGCTTGTGTGAAGACCTGCCTTCAGTAACCTGTTTCCCAAGTCAACCCAGCAGGAGTGTAGATGCTTAACACAGCACAACTTCTGCTCTCTGCAGTTACCAACTCTTTGTCATCCTGAAAGCAGCCCTGGGGATCATACATCCTTTTCTACTTTAATGTCTATTTTGCCTACTTACAGGTTATGTTGTCAGGGTGGCCAGAGGCTCAGGCTTCCTGCTGCCAAGAGCTGGTGCAACAGCTTGCAGGGAGGTGAGGTGCGGCCAGGCCCCACTGCCACGGCCCTGGGTCTCAGTCAGCTAGCTGTGAACCAGGATGTTGGATGGGAGAGGCCATTTGGCCTTTCATTCACATTGCAAGATGAGAGTCCTTTGTCATCGAAATGAAAGGCTCTTTGGAACGAGAGGTGTTAGTGAGATCTTGTTTCTCACTGTCTCCTAGACAGGAGATGTCGCCCAAGCCACACTACACATTCTGAGTGTACAGTAGCCAGGTGGAACTGAGCTTGGGGGGGTCAGAGCAGTTATTCAAAGGCATTTGTCACTGCAACATTTAATCACCGTGTAAACATTTGTTGCGCTGAGTTACTTCATCTGGTGATCATAGCCACCTGTAAAGGAGGCAGGGCACATCATAAATCCCCATGTTGCAGATGAAAGAACCACAGCTCGGAGGAAGGATTTGATCAGGATGGGTTTGGGGGCTGTGAAGGGAGGCGAGGAAGGAGCCGGGAGGTCTGCAGAAGAGTGTTACAAGCAAGTCACTTTGAACCTGGAAGCTTCGTGGCTAACGTGGTCACACTGCTCACCTGCTCACTTCCTCTCTCTTGGCTCCCACCTATATCCATCCCACACCCACCCACGTCCATGGCCCTGGCCCTTCATTCATTCAACACATATTTACCTAATTTCCACTATGGTTAGGCTGAGACCTACAGGAGTGGGGATAACAGCTGCAAAATGCACTGTCCTCATGCTAGGAACCTGCACTTAACTAGGGAGCCGGTGACTGAATGAGCAGGTGCATCACTGTACGAGGATTAAATACCACAGTGACAAAGGCCTCTCAGACTCAGAACCTGAGTGAGTACTCGTACACTGAAGTCCTATGAAGGAAAACAATCAGAAATGAAACAACAGCACTCCTGCTTTGTAGAAGACACTCAAGGAGTCCAGGTCCAACATGTATTCACTGAATAACAACTCCGTGCATGGGGCTAGGCACTGTTCTGTGAGTTGAGGACTCATGATGACCCACATACACAACTGTCAGCTGCATTTCTCCATGGAGTGTTTCACAGTCACCTCAAACTCCGCAAGGCCAAGACTTAAATAAGTAGATTCTCTAAACCTGCTATGAGTGGTGCCAAGCTCATCTACCTTCCCAGGCAGAAGCCTGGGGCATTCCTCCTCCTTCCATCCCTCACTGTTTAAGTCGATCGTGTTTTCAGTAAGCATGCCCCCTCTGCGCCCATTCCTGCAGGAGGGGCCTGGTGCTCACTGGCACAAAGTGGGCACAGCTATTGCCATCAGGGAACCTACAGGGAAGGACTGGACCTCAGAGCATCTCTTCAATCAGCTTGCATCTCCCTGTCCGCTCTACAGTCCTTGGTGTCCCTGCCTCCAGTCTCCCAGCCCTGCCCAGACAGCTGTGACCAAGACACACCCTCTTCTGATGGCCTAGTGCCTACTCTGCCCTGGCAGTGTGAGCAAAGGAAAAGTCCAAGCCCTTCCCCAGGACACACGGGCTCTTCAGAATTGACCCCTGGGAGCCCCTCCAGCCCTAGCACCTGCCACTCAGAGCCTGACACCTGCCGTCTTGAATCTCTTCATTCCTGGGCTCACAATACTGTGTGTCGCCTTGGGATGCTGGAGTGTCCAGAGTCCTCTACCTGGAATGCTGTCCCTTGCTTGTCTGTCATCTCTTCCAGCCTCCGTGTCCTCTGCCTCAATCCTTCAGAGATGGCGCAAGTGACTCCCCCAGAATGAGCCTTTCTTGATGACAGGATGCAGGTGATTCAATCAGCCCCTTCTTCCCTCATTTCCTTCATTCACCTCCTAACCCAACTGCAAATACAAATCTGGCCCTGTTTCTAACTATGCGGTGGCTTCTTCGAGTCCTCCAGAAACTCCCCACCCTCCCTGGTGTTTCTAAGGATTTTCAAAAATGCCCACACTCCAGGCCAGGCTGCCACAAGCCAAGCTGCTAGGGGAGCCTCACTGGCACCACCGCAGAGAGTGCCCAGCATGACTGCACCAGAGTTCATGGGTTCGCCTTGTCTCAGGCTCGGTTTGTGCATGAGCTCATTTTATTCTCACAACAGCTGTGAGGCAGGCACTAACACCCCCCAGCCCCCTCTTTTGGATGAGGAAGCTGAGACTCAGAGAAGTGAAAGTCACACAGTTCAGGTCACAGGGTGAGAAGTGTGGGCTTAGCCTCTGGCCAGCCTCATCAACCTCACACCCTTCATCTTCTGTGGGGGCCAGACTGGAGCATCTGGACTCCAGTTCAGTCCACCACCCTGCCTCTGTGCCTCCGTCTCTGTATCTCTATCCCCCATGGACGCAGCAGGGCCTGGGGGGCAGAAACTGGTGTTCAGTTCTCCTATCCTCTGCACCCAGCTCAGGGCTAAGCCTGCAGTAAATGTCTTCTCAATAAATGTGCTACCTTCCGGATGAGATTTCATTAAGTTGGGCTATTTTCCTTTTCTCGTTTTAGGGCTGAGATTCTATTCAACGGCTGGTCAGCCTCGTTCATAGCCGAGCCCAGAAGGATGGGAGTGATTTGGGAGAAGGGAGGGCAGTAAGGTGGGCTGTGCCACCCCTCACGGCCACAGCGGTGCCAGCAACAGGCCATTCCCAGATCCTTTCTGAGTGCCTGGTTTCTATCCATTTGGCCTCCAGACCATGGAAATAAAGCTCTGGGCCTCGGCGGAGCCCATGCGGCTGTGCTGGCCTCATGCACAGGGGAGCATTTGGCAGCCTGCTTGCTCCCACACCTTCCACTTTGGCTATGAACTTGTGTCTTCATCTGCAAATTGTGCTGGGCTCTGAGAATACTGTAAATTGGCTTCGGTCTGGTGAAAGTCACACAGCAGGCCTGGAGAGCAGAAAGCTAACCAAGCTAACCAGTCCTTCACGGTGGTTCTCCGGGGCCTCCACCAACAGCTTAGGTTTTGTGGATCCTGCAACTGTCCTGATGCTGAGGGTCTCAATCTCAGTCCCCATGCAGTGTCTTCTGCCTCAGTCTGTGACGCTGATGCCACTCAGGACCTGAGCGTGGGGACCCGGGGGCTTGGGGTTGGGGACCCCACTTGGAGGAAAGTGTATAGAGTTAGAGAAGAGCTAATTTTGGTCACTGAGCAAAAAACCGATTGAAAGGAAGAGCCATAGAAGTATCTGGAAAGAGGAAATAGAAAAATGATTTGTGATCATCACATATGTTTGTCCATTCACTGGTTTTATTATTAAACAAGCACTCGAAGGAACTGTGGGGTTGGGGGATGAGCTGCTGTGTCTTCCAGGGTCCCATCAGGAACATAAAATTTGTTCTGACTATTGAAAATAGAGGGAGTTTAATACAGAGAATTGGTGGTACCAAGAGAGCTGCGAAGGAAGCCAGGGAGCAACAACTGGGAGCTGCTAGGCTGGAGGACAGAGGCAGGAGGTGGTGTCCTCAGGGCCCAGGAGTGAGGATCTGTCAGAGAAACTATGAGGGAGAGACATGGCTGCAAGCAGATGCACCTTCTGACTCCTAGAGGAGGGAAGAACCCCCCTAAGTCCTCCCTGCCTCCCGTCTCTCAGTCTCGGCAGCGCCCCCACCGACCAAGCCCAGGCAGCAGCCCCAGCAGTGCAGGAGCCTGAGACCTGTGGCCTGTGGGGCTCAGATGTCCTGGGGACCAAGGAGAACTGGGCAGGCGTGAGGAGTGGGTCTGCAGACATCGCGCCTTGGGCAGGCACAGGTGATAAGAATATTACCAGAGAAAATAGTAAGTATGCAGTAGATGGTGAAAAGCCACGGGCTCAGGAAAGAAAGGGCAACAGAGCCTTTTACTTGTGGAGAGGAGGAGTTGGGGAACTTTTCGGAGGCTATACCATGAACTGGGTCTTGAGGAAGGCACGGGAGCTGGAAACGAAAGCAGGGGGAGATGGCCGTTCCAGAAGGGGAAGGGGGCGGCAGCAAGAGGCACACAGCTTCTGGAAGGGGCCTGGCGACCCAGGGAGCGGGGGACTGCTGGGTGCCAGGAGAGCAGGATGTAGAGGGACAGCTCAGACTGGAAACGGGGCGTGTTGGGGAGGGGCGGGATTCCGGCCGAGAACCGGGTCGTCCTGGCTGCAGAAAAAGAGCCTGACCCTCTGCCTCCTCCTCCCTGTTCCTCCTCCTCTTCTTCTATTAAACAAATCCAAAACTCACGTCCTCCTGAGTTTAACATTTATTTGAACGCCAAGATCCAGAATATTTTTGTAATTCTCCATGGACAATTGCCTTCAGATCCTAAAATAGGATATTTAAAAAGACAAATCTTTGCTTTGAATTTGCAAAGATAAATTCATTTTGGGGGGAGGAACCTTGCAGGGTTTTAGAAGTGAAATCAGATGCATACTTTTTAGGTTAACATTGAAATATAATTAATATGAATTGAGCTATGGCTCAAATATTCATTGGAATATGAAGATCACCTCTCTAGGTGACTGCTCAGAAGAGCAGCACTCCTTTGGGTATCTAAAAAGTCTGTTTAAAAATAAGTCTCATTATTTCATGATTAAGCTTCATATGATTTACCTGAGGCACGAAGAGCAGGGGAAAAGAACAATCTCTCCCATTTGTATGGCGCTTTGCATTTTCTAAAGCACTTGCAGAAAATCAAAGGGAAGTACAAAGAAACGAAGAGGGAAAAAGAAAGCAGAAGAACAAGATAGTAAATTATAATTAAGAGACATTTTTTTAAAAGCACTGCACTGTCAAGACGGACAGGAAGTCAATATCAGAGCATATTTCAAGAAGTCAATATCAGAGGATATTTTAGGAAACTCATTGTCAGAGGTTAGCAAGTTGAAACCTACAATGCCCAGTTAACTTACAGGTTTCTGAGAGGTTGGGTGACTATTTTGAGTCATCACAAAATGATATTTGCCATCTACCCCTGCAAATTTTTTCTTGCTTCAAGTGGGAAAAACACGCCAATTATAGCACACAGTTTTGAAAGCCTTGCTTCCCTATTCTGCTTAAAAACACTCCACTTTAAAAAAAAAAATGTGTGCTTTCCTACTTCACACACACACACACACACACACACAGCTGATCCCACCCCTAGTTCAAATAAAGTTTCTGATTGACAGGTCATCAGCATACATTCTCCATCTCAACAAGGTGATTGGCTCAGGGGTTAGCGTGTAATCTAAGGCAGTCCAATCAAAGGAATACAAAGGGTTTTCTTTGAAATACTGGGATGGGGTTTCTGCGTGCTGTCAAAGCCAACTAGGAACATGTACTTGCAGGAGCCCTGCTGACAGCCATCTCTGACGATCAGGGGAGTCAATTTCACATATTTAATTTATTTATCTTCATCTCCTAGGCTAGAGTGCAGTGGCACAATCATAGCTCCCTATAACCTCAAACTTCTGGGTTCAAGCCATCCTCCTGCCTCAACTGCCTAAATAGCAAACTATGGGTGCATGTCACCATGCCTGGCTAAAATTGTTTTTCTTTTTCTTTTCTTTTCTTTTCTTTTTTTTTTTTTTCCCAGAGACAAAGTCTTAATAAGAGGTCTGACAATTAAGCTCACAAACTCATCCCAGAAAAACTGCTGCAAACCTTATTCCTGAATATCACTGTGGTCACCTTTGAAGTATTCCCTTTGGAAAGCTACACACCAACACCAGCCCCTCGTCCACCCTTCAAGCAATCTTGGAACTTTTTTTCTGGGCTGACCATCAGAACTGTCATCTTATGGCACACAAAAGCATGCAAGAACAATAATAAATGCCACTTGGCAAGGCATTGTCATATATTGACACAAACACAGCTGTGAGACCCTGATATACCAAGGTTTTGAAACCGTACTGAGTTGTCTGCACAGTGCTACCAACATAAGTGGGGATTGTGGTGGAAAGTTTCCAAACTTAATTGTCGGACCTCATCTAGCATTTATCAAGCCTTAATGTATGCCGAATGCTTTCACATACATTGTTTCATTGAATCTTCATACGTAAACACTGTTTTTTAGATGAGGAAACCATGCCGAAGAGATTAAGTGACTTGCTTTAATAGCCAGGGTAATTGACCCCAGCTGGTATAAGGAGTAGCTTTTGTATCACAGTACCTTAGCATAGGTACACAATTTTTTTTGTTCACATAACAATCTGAGTAAGTGTCCTTTAATCAGTGGTCCCCAGCATTTTTGGCATCAGGGACAAGTTTCATGGTAGACAATTTTTTCACAGATGAGGGGCCGGAGGGGGAGGGAGGGCAAGGTGGGACAGGAGGCTGAGCTCAGGGGGTGATGAGGCGTGTCCCAGTTCTTAACAGCCCATGAATGAGTTAGGGACCACGCTTTAAGTGATGACTGGTGGATTAGGTTCATTTCCCTCTCGTGACTTTGACATTTTGAAATCTTTTGTTTCCATTGGTGTGGATACAGCAACACAGAGTGTGGGCACAATCACTAGGGATGCTTCAGTGGCAGGGCCTGGACACAGGGCATCACTTCTGCCCACACCCCACACTGCAGATCTCAGTTACGTGGCCCCAACCGGACTGTAAGGGAAGCTGGAGGTACAGTCTTCCTGTGAGCCCAGGGGTAGAGGGAGAGCGTCTCAGAAGCCCATTTGAGATCTTGCCCGCTGCAGCTTGTGGGTGGAGCCAGGATCTTAAGCTTCTCATTCCACGAAACCCCCTGAGACCATTTCCCCTGCAGCTCCCTTTTCTTCCTCCAAATCCCTCTACCCTCAAACACACTCATACATAGTTGATCCCCTTTATAAATAGCTACCCTGCTTATGTAAAGCCCAATTGACATTTCTCTCCTCAGTATCTTCTTAAGGAAAGAAGAGTCTCCCAGCCTCCCTGAACCCTGACATTTCATAGAACCACAGAAACTGTTGCTACCTCAGAGAAATGTTCGCCACGTGATTATGCATATAAGAAATTGATCATTTACTAACCCTCAAAGCAAATGGACTGTAGAAGGAGAAGCACTCCGTAAAGCAGACAGGACTGGAAAGAATAAATCAAGTTTCTCTGTGGACTTAACGGAGAATTAATTCTAAGGCAGGGTCTGCAACTTCGGGTCCCTTCACTGAGCTGGCAATCCTGCATCTGGCCACCAGGGGGAGCGCTAGGCCCATCCCTGAGCAGGTGCGTATTTTTAGATGCTGCTTTAGCCTCAAGGAAGAAGCCGCAGAAATAAAAGACTGTGATACTTTTTTTTTTTTTAAACCGGACCAACTTATAAATTATTTGTGAGTCCAATAAAAGGCAATTATCAACATTTCCTACTATTTCAAGAGTAATATATTTTATGTTAGAAAAAGATTCAATGTATTCCATGGCTATGATTCAGACAATGGAAATGGGAGACAACCACAACCAAAAAAAGATTATCCCGTGTAAATCTCTGGTTTTAAAACCCAAATCAGAGGGTGTGAATTCCAGCCCTGAGGGCCGTGGATTCTGATGGGCTTGGGAGAGGGGATGACGGGAGGGGAGGTGTGCACCCACCCTGTGTGTGAGCCCTCATTCTTTCCCCAGCACAAGCAGAGTGAATCAGAACTGTCTTGTCCAAACAGCTGAACAATGAACATTAGAGAATTATTTTAGGAAGTATAGTTTTACTATTTCCAACTCTACAGGCATATCATAGTATATAATGGAGCTCAAAAGAGATACTCTTTCAATAAACAAAAGTGTTGTTTGCGAAGACCCTTCCTGTCTTCCCACTTAGTTGTGTGAGCCTCTCTCTTCTGCTGAGCAGCAGAGAGTGAAGGGGACGAGCGTGGTTCCTTGGCTCTAGTAAAACAGAGCCTGGATCTTGCCTCCATGAGTCAGTAAATGTGAGACTTTGGGCAAATTACTTAACCTCTCTGATCTTCAATTTCTATATTCCCTATGCCCCAGCATGAACGTAAAGACGAAATCTGATGATGTACGTCAGAAGCTCAGCACACATCGGCATTTGATAAATATTAGATTTCTTCTTTGATAAGGTCTCCTGTTTCCCATAAGATGGCCACAAATAAATTTCACCTGAGTTGGACTCTGCATTCCCACAAAGTCTGAGTCTGTGGGATTAATGAAGGTTTGCTTTGAAAGACACGGCAGGAGTGAGAAGGGGTTGGGGGTGGGCCCTCTCGGTGCGGAGGCTCTCAGTCAATCCCTGGGCTCTAAAGAGAAAGTGTGTTGGTACAGGTGTGCGCTTTCCAGAGAACTTGTGCACTTAGCTGAGAAGTGCTTTTACTCAAGGACAGAGAACTAAGCTGAAAACAGTGGGGCTGAGAGCCCGCTGCAACCGCTGCCTCTTGTTCTGTGATAAGCAGAAGATGATAAAGTTGAGAGCCTTGGCTGGGGCAATGACTGAGTATTTGTCGTCCCCCACCACCCCCACTCACATGTTGACAGCCACCTCCCAGTGTGATGGCATTTGGAGGTAGGACCTTAGGGAGGGGCTTAGGTCTTAAGGGTGGAGCCCTCATGAATGGAACTAGTGTCATTACAAAGGAGGTCCCAGAGTGCTTTCTCATCCCTTCCACAGCCTGAGGTTACAACAGGAAGACTTCATCTCTGGACCAAGAAGCAGACCCTCACCAGACCCTGAATCTACGGGTGCGTGTTGATTTTGGACTTCCCAGCCTCTAGGAAAGTGAAAAATAGATGATTGTAGTTGAGGTGAGCCAGTCTATAGTAGTCAGTGGTTGCAGCAGCCCAAACAGACTAGGGCAGCTGGTATCTGAGGACCTTGGAGGTGCAAGGTGTAGAGCTTGGTAGGTGGGTGTGTTGCGGGCATGGTGCAGATTGCCAGGACTCTGGAGGAGGGGAGGTCAGTGCTCCCAGAACCAAGAGACAGTGGACCTTTCTAGAGGGAAAGCCTGTGGGCAGCACAGTGAACCCAGCACCAGCTCTGTGTGCACAAAATTGACCTTGAACTGCTCACCTCTGCCCACCCACTCCCATTCCTCCCAGGCTGACCCCTGTTTGTGACCATGTTCAAGACTAAGACGTCATGTTCGTCCTGTCTGCTGCTTATTCTCACTTCCCCTCCATCCATCCTCTATCTTCCTCAGCCTTCCTCTGTGCCCTGGGAGACTGGCCCATCCTGGACTTCTGTGGGGCCTGGTTCAGGTGGGGAAGCTCTAGCAGGAGGTTTCCAAGGTGAGAGGAGGAAGAAGTTGGGATATTTATTCTCCATCCCTCCCCTCCCTGAGCGTGGACCTCTGGCAGTCTCTGCACCCTTCCAGCACTGTGGCTCCTTCCATCCTCCTTGTGGTCCCAGCCCCCACTGGGCTCTAATGATGGCCTCTCCTCCCCTGTTCCTTCCACCATCTGGCTGGAAGCAGCTGCCCACTCTGGCTAGTCTCCGGTACCTCCCTCTTCCCTGTCAACTCCTCAATGTCCGTACCTCCATGGGAGCTCCCATCATCAGACTCCCTCCTTCTGAGCCTATTGGGGTGACTCTCTTTTCCACCAGGGCCCTGGTTGTAACTCATCCATTTGTGAATATTTATTTATATATTATCTTGTTTGAGAATGGAGCTTAGAACAATATATAAAACATGAAGTCACGGAAATTAAATATGGGATTAAAAAACCTGGGACAGAGGCACAAATTGGAACCAAAGATCGAAATAAGAAAAGTGCACAAGGTTATAACCTCTTCGCTTGATTATCAGTGAGCCACCCCCGTGCCCAGGCGGCCCTTGCTTTCCAGATGCCCACAGATAACACAAAGCAGCTATTAAGTTCAGACTCGGTAAAACACAAACAGATGGATTATCTGGAGCAAGTACAAGGCTTTATAGACTGGAGTCCTAGCAGCATTCTCTTAGTTGTAATGCAAAGAGGCTTGTATGGACAGGATCAGAAAGGGGAGTTTGTCACCATAAAGATGCCCTCCTTAACAATTGAAGGAGACAGGTGTGTCCTGAGGGTCTGAGAACAGGAACTTCCATGTGACCAGACCTCCCAGTCAAGGTGCTCGGACCCAGAAACGTCACTGAAAGGTGTGTGGGGTCTACAGCCATTAGCCCAGCTGGGCTGCATCTAAGTATTGGCTTCTCCCTGCTTCTCTTTCTGCCAAGAACCTGCTCCTCAAAGCTACTGTTTACTCAGACAATGCCGTAATTTCATTTGCACAGGGCATCAGTTTACTTGGAGTCTCTGTTCTACCTTATAGCCTTTCTCCGCATCCACCCAGCCTCACTTTCTGCCACTAATGGATTCTTCTTATATATTTCAACTTAAGTGTTCCAGAATGAAAATCTGACTGGCCAGCTTTCCTCTCCTTGGACAGAACTTTCCACATTGAGCTACATCATAACTGGCTTTTGGTCAGGTAGCCACCCTGAGCGCCATCAGGGCTGGGGGGTGGGCAGAGTCACATGGGAAATATCACGGTTCAGGGCAGTGGTTCTCAACCTTCCTAAGGCCGCCTCGTGCCGCGACCCTTTAACACAGTTCTTCATGTTGTGGTGACCCCCAACCATAAAATTATTTTTGTTGCTACTTCACAACTATAATTTTGCTATTGTTATGAATCGTAATAGATATCTGATATACGGGATGGATTTTCATTGTTACGAAGGGGTTGTGACCCACAGGTTGAGAACCGCTGGTTTAGGGGCTGTGGTGTGGGCAGGACAGTTTCCTCTATAAGAGGAAGACTGACTCCTACGGACTGCACCACCTGGACTCCACCGGGGGCAGGACGAAGCCGTCCATCATTTTTTGCTTTTCATTGAGATTGTGGGAGATTTGTGACGGTCTATTGATTCTGGTCTACTGGACTCCCTCAGTGTCCCTGGAAGGAATTTCTGTCAATCTACTCTAGCTCTAGGGGGAATATGGCAGGGCCCACAGAGTGGGCATTTGAGTTAGGCATGGTCAGTGTTCCCTCAGCGCACCAGAATGGGTCGAGGACTGCAAGACAAATGCTGAGCCATCTGCTGGTGAGGACAGAGCTGGACAAGAAACTGACTCAGGCCATGGAAAAGGCAAGCTGGAAAGGGAGACCCTGGAGGACCCCAGCTGACCATAGCAGGTGGGGAAGGTGAGCGATGACCCTCAGCTGGTCTGGAGAGTGTGTTCCTCTGCGGTGTGGGCAGTCCTCAGAGGTGAACGTCCACAGTTGACCATGGTCAGTGCTGGCAGACCTGGAGTTCTAGCCTTGCCACTTATCAGCTATGTGGTCTTAGAGAAATTATTTGGTCACTGAACCTGTGTTGGCTTATATAAAACACAGATGATAAGACCTATGTTGAGGAGCTGAAGCCGGACACACCTGATAGAGTGGGTCATGTACACTTGAAAACAGCTTTCAAAAACTGATAATACATTTTACAGTCATGACTATTGGTGCACCCGCAGACTTTTGCAATAGAATTTGGGCTTCAGTGACTTGGCAGGAAAGTAATCTCTCAAACCAAAATGGGGACCGAGCCACCTATGAGGAGGCAGCCGTGACATTTTAGATGGACAGGGCTACGCTGGACCAGGCTGCGGACTACATGCAGCTCAGTTGGCTGTGGGTTGAATAATCTATGTTGAAGGGAGATCTTTGAAGAGGAGGAAGCAGCCCTGAGGGAAACAGTTAAAAATTAACAGGACGAAGTATAGAGCCATCCAGCCAGAGAAAATTGGTATTTCAACATAGAGCAGAACTTATCTAAAGGTAGGTGAAACCACAGGTCAGATGGTGCCCGTAGTGACCACCCCACAGGGAGCAGTTAAGATGAAAAATAAAGACTAATGCTGGGTGCTATGGTGGTTCACGTCTGTAATCCCAGCACTCCAGGAGGCCAAGACAGGCAGATTGCCTGAGCTCATAGGTTCGAGACCAGCCTGAGAAAGAGCAAAACCCCCTCTCTAAAAATAGTGAGGCGTGGTGGCAGGCACCTGTAGTCCCAGCTACTTGGGAGGGTGAGGCAAGAGGATCGCTTGAACGCAAGAGGATCGCTTGAACCCAAGAGCTGGAGGTTGCTGTGGGCTGTAATGTCATGGCACTCTACCCAGGGTGACAAAGTGAGACTATCTCAAAACAAACAAACAAAGAAAAAAAAACAAAGAAAAGAAAAAGAAAGATAAAAAAGAATGTCACAATAGATGAATAGCTTTCATAGAATATATAAGAAGTTAAGAATTTGAGCATGCTGTGGTGAGCCATTTCCGCCATCTCTCTACTGTTGAACTTTGTCTCAATTTGTACAGCTTTTTTGGTGTCTTTCCATAAACCCTGAATGTTTTATTTCATCCTGGTTGTCTCTGCTCAGAAGAGAAGTTCCAGCTGAGACACTCTGGCCGGGGAACTCTGCAATGTGTGTCCACGGTGCTGCGCGGAAGGCAGGTGGTTGGTGGCCTGATAGGGTGGCGGCCACGGCTTTTCTCTGGGCTTCTGTCCTATGGAAGGCGGTCACTCCTGTCCTAAGCCGGCCGCCCTCATCTCTTCACTGGTCTTGTCTGTTTTAGTGTTTGTCAGCCATGTGTCTTCCAGCTCTTCAACTGACCACCCAAGAACTCACCACGTCCACCACGCTTTCAGCAGTGAGACCCAGATTTGAAAACAAATGTTTTTAAAAGGCCATGGTACAAGGAAAGGTATCAGCGCTCCCCAGAGGCACAGCAGGCTAGAAAGGGTTTTCTAGGTGGAGAGACAAGGGTGGGATTCAGTCCATCCCAGTATAAACCTGACCCCTGAAACCCAGGAGGTGGTGAGGAGGAGTGCGGACAGCCTGCACCCATCCTGGGGTTCCCTGCTCTCATCACACCTCTCTCC
Source organism: Nycticebus coucang (assembly GCF_027406575.1). NCBI lineage: Eukaryota > Metazoa > Chordata > Mammalia > Primates > Lorisidae > Nycticebus > Nycticebus coucang. Next base: position 53,876,286 of record NC_069801.1, read on the forward strand.
GCCCGTGTCTAAGATCCCGTGCTCCAGTGAGAATGCGAGTGAGTACCGAGTTTCTGAGCTGCACCTGCAAGGCCGGGCCAGGGCTGCAGGAGGCAGGCAGCTTCAGGTTTCTCTTTTTCTGTCTCCTGGGGGAGGAGACTGTTCCCCTTCAGTCAAAGGGGCAATTTCTTGAATCAGAAGGGAGGGGGGCCTTGGCGCCAGGTGCAGGCTGAATTATCTTGCGAGAGCAATTGGAGTCTACCTTGGCTGAAGTCATTGAGGTTGTAAAATCACCTCCCCGAGGCACTCCAGCACCCAATTTGGAGATGAGTGGGGGTTTACGTGATTCTACGGAATGTTTCTTTCCCGTGTCAGGGCTCAGTCAGTCATGAAGGAGGAATTTGTGAGCAAAGCTTACCAGCTGTTTGAGCTTCCTTCTTGTCCTTGTCTGGAGGGGCTAAAGGAGCAGAGGTAAAAAGGTCTAAATCTTTTGGGAGAGGTAAAGATAAATGGTGCTCAGCTACAGGACAGATTTGCTCACCGTGACCCTACGGAGCTCTCTTGCAGGGGTCCTCAAACTACAGCCCGTGGGCCACATGAGGTGGTGTGATTGTATTTGTTCCCGTTTTGTTTTTTCACTTCAAAATAAGATATGTGCAGTGTGCATAGGAATTTGTTCATAGTTTGTTTTTTTTTTTAAACTATAGTCCGGCCCTCCAACGGTCTGAGGGACAGTGCACTGGCCGCCTGTTTAAAAAATTTGAGGACCCCTGCATGGGGTCAGGAAGGACCAGCAAGGGAAATGTTCTGAATCTAAAGCCATTATTAAAAGGACCCTTGGCTCGGCACCTGTAGCATAGTGGCTATGGCACCGGCCACATATCTGAGGCTGGCAGGTTTGAACCCAGCCTGGGCTAGCTAAGCAACAATGACAACTGCAACAGAAAAATAGTCAGGTGTTGTGGTAGGCGCCTGTAGTCACAGCTACTTGGGAGGCTGAGGCAAGAGACTCACTTAAGCCCAAGAGTTTGAGGTTTCTGTGAGCTGTGACACCATGGCACTTTACCTAGGGTGACACAGTAAGACTCTGTCTCAAAAAAAAAAGGACCTTCAAATTAAAGAGTTTACTAAGGGCTATCTATGTATTGCATTAAGACATTTACATAACATTTTCTCATTAGATTCTTACAACAACTCTGTGAAGTAGGAATTTCTGTCCTCATCTGTAAGATGCTCAGGGAATTTAAGCAATGAGCCTAAGGTGACATAGCCGGAAAGTCACTCAGCTGAGGCAGAAGTGCCCTACCTATGCTAGGGAGACTCTCCTTGGAGTTGTGCCTGGAATTCATTCACACCTGGATGTGTCAATTTCCAAACACATATACTCAAGCTACAAAGAAAGAGAGCCAGGAGGCCAGGCGTGGTGGTTCACAACTGTAACCTAGCACTCTGGGAGGCTGAGGCAGGTGGATTGACTGAGCTCAGGAGTTTGACACCAGCCTGAGCAAAAATGAGACCCCATCTCTATTAAAATTAGAAAAACTAGCCAGGTGTTGTGGCAAGTGCCTGTCGTCTCAGCTACTTGGGAGGCTGAAGCAAGATCACTGGAGCTTGAGAGTTTGAGTTTGATATCACTGCACTCTATCCAGGGCAGCAGAGTGAGGCTCTGCCTCAAAAAACACACAAAAACTCCAAAATGATCTAGGATGTTTGTTCACTTACAGTTCATGTAAGATCTTGCTGCAAACAGGTTAACTGGTTGCTGGACGCTGGCAAAGGTCCTGTCTGTGTTATTACCCTGTGGTTCAGTGAATAAGGCTGGGGACTGGCGTCCTCAGCTAGACGACCAAATTCAGATGCATGCTGATCTGCCTGCCAGGTCTAGGATTCCAAGCAAGTCATTAATCCTTTCTGCGTCTCCGTGTGTTCATCTGTTCAAGAGGATTGCTGGGAGACGATCACCAGAATGATCGTCAGTATGACGGCCTTGCTCTGTGGTTCAGGCTCCATTGATGTTAGGTTTGCCTGCCTTGTAATTGTCTCTAAAACACAGTGGCTTAAAAACTAAAACGATCACCTCGTTTGCTTGCAACATGCTCTATGCAGCAATGGCTGGGTTGGCTATTGGGGACCCTCTTCCAAGAGGCTCATTCACACAACTAGCGAAGCTGCTCGCCAGGTCTCCCCCAGTGTGGCTTCTGCTTCCTCATAGCATGGTGGCTGGATTAGAGGAACAAGTGTCTCAAGGGACAGAAAGTAGCTGTCAGTTTACAAAGGCCTAGGCCTGGAACCTGGCATCATTTATTCACCAAGAAATCCCAGAATCCAGAGACAAAGAGAGGAGGCATTCATAGAACGAATATCAGTGGGATTTGAGATCATGTTTTAAAACCACCTGCTACAGTTTACTCTCTGGTCACAAGTTATTTACATCTATTCCACATGCCAACTGTAGGCTCCACCTCCCACTGCCCCCAGACGAATATAAAGCCCCATTATGGTGTTAGGTTCAGTCTCAAGGTCCAAGGTCTTGTCATTTAGCAGGTTGAGGTGCCAGTGAGCCTGCTTGGGTTCAGTGCCCCACCTACCCTCCATATAAGGGTGGTTCTGGGCTGACACCTCAAATTCTGCAGCTCCGTTGACCACACACCATGGAATAAGATGCTGTGTTGGTGAGCGGGTGTCACAGTAATACGGCAACTATTCAAAACTCAGGGGTTTAAACCACGTTCTTTCTCACAGCTCCATGGGCAGATGTGCAGCTCTGCTTCGGGCTGTGGCAGGTGCAGGGTGAGCTGGCTGAGTCTGGCGTCGACTGAACACCTCTATTTCAAGTTGAAGGTGTGGGGTTTGCTGGACCATTTTGTGCCATTTGTCCCTTTCCCTCTGAGATTAGAGAACTACCTGGGGCTCTTTTTTTTTCATCAATGATATTCTTTGATGACATTCATTCAATGCATATTCTTTTTATGGTGATAATAGGGATGTCCAAGGGTGTCTCCAGGTATCATTCCCCTGACACGGCCGTGTCCAGACACATGACTGGCACTGAGGCCTCTTCTCTTATATCTTTTTCTTTTCATCAGAGCAGACAGTCTCCCTGGACGTCACCCACCAGACCTTCTGCACTTTACCTGCAGAACCGAACCCCCGCGTCCATCTCCAAATGCTTGTTGAGTGGATCAACTCTCATAGAAACTCACAATTCTCCTTTGGGTTCCAGCACCACTTCTGGAAACAAGAAAAAGGCACACCCAGGTCTACAATAACTAAAGACAGATGAGGGAAGGGAGAGGAGAAAGAAGGATCCAACTGCCCATTTCATCGCCTGGTCAGCTACTCAAATACGACTGTGAGGTTCAGTACATAGAGGGGCGCCCTAGGGAACCAGAGCTTCCCTAGCCTGGGAGTCTTATTTCATATGCAACAAAACAAAAGCAGTGGATGTAAGGAATTTAACAATAATTATAATAATCATGTGCTATAATTAGTTATTACTAATACTTACGTAGTACCAACTAAGTGCCAGGCACTTTTCTAAGTGCTGCTCCCATTTTAAAAAAAATTGTAAATGTTTTAATTGTTATCAATCCATAATAGTTGTATATATTTAGGAGGTACGTGTGATATTTTGATATAGGAATGCAATGTGTAATGATCAAGTCGGGGTCATTGGGATATCCATCCTCTTAAGAATTTATCATTTCTTTGTGTTAGGAACATTTCAATGCCACCCTTTTAATTTGAAATTTACAATAAATTGTTGATTTTTTTTTTTTTTAAGACAGGTTCTCTCTCTGTCACTTAGTCTGGAGTGCAGCGACGTTGCCATAGCACACGGAAACCTTGAACTCCTGGGCTCAGTGGTCCTTCTCCCTCAACCTCCAGAGTAGCTGGCACTCCAGGCAGGCACACGCCACTATGCCCAGCTGATTTTTCTATGTTTTTGTGGAGATGGGGTCTCACTCTTGCTCAGGCTTGTGTTGGATTCCTGGCTTTAAACCCATCTGGACCTCCCAGAATGCTGGGATTACAGGCGTGAGCAGTCACGCCCAGCCATTGAATTATTGTTACCTATATTCGTCCTAGTGTCCTACAAAACACTGGATGTTTGTTCTTCCTAATTCCATTTTTGTACCTGTTAACCACCCCCTAGATATCCTCCACCCCACCCCCCACTACGCTTCCCTCGCATCCTTCTACTCTGTCTCCACGAGTTCAATTTCTTTTAAGCTCCCACATATGAGTGAGAACTCGCGGTATCTGTCCGCGTCTGACTGATTACCCTTAACATAATGTCCTCCAGGTTCATCCGTTTTGTTGCAAATGACAGCATTTCATTCTTTTTATGGTTGAATAATTTTCCATTGTGTCATTCCCAGCCACTGAGTTTTGAGTTGGTTACACAGCAGTAGAGATTGAAATAATTGGTACAAACGAAGGTGTGCAAATTCCTCAGATCGTTTATGTGAAGGACTTTCTTTTCCTTTCTCACTATTTGTGATCCACCAGAAAAGCTACGAGGGGTGACGATAAACCTCATAGGGTTCATTCTTTTAGTTAACAAATATTTGTTAGTGCCTGCCCCCCTCCGGGCGGTATTCTTGGTGGTGGGAGTGTTGCGTGAATGGAAAGCACCTGCCTTCCTGATGCCTCTTGTTCATGACACAGATTTCTCGTCCGAAATGCCTCTCTGGAGAGCTGAGCAGCACCCCCAAATACTTCTTCTCTTCGCAACCTATTTAAAACTGATGTTAATCTGCTTGTAATGCCAAGACAGGGTTACAGGCTGATTCGGAAGGCAAACTAACTGGACTTCACCTCTTCTCTCCTTCCTGCCTTCTTTGACCCCGTTCCCCTCATCGTTGGACTAGGTGTAAGAATCAGCATGCCGCGTTACTGAAAGAGTTTCAGGAAGAACAGAGGCGCTCAGTCAATGTTATACTCTTCTGCCTCCCCCAGAGTTGAACACCTACATCTGATTTCAGCGCAGTTGCCATCAGAGTTCAGGGTCATCCAGTCTGGATCCATCTCCTGTTTTTTCTCTGATGCTCACAAGAATTTTGCACCTACTGCCCTGGCTCCCTGCTCCTGCGCAAACCTCGGTGCTGGGCCCCTTGTGCACAGAGCTTTACCTACCGCTCCCACGTACATTGTCTCAATTACTGTCTCCAGCAGGCCTGCAAGGCAGGAGTGCTTAGCCTCATTTTGTAGTTGACATCCCCAAGACTAGAGAGCTGGTGACTTTTGCAAGGTAGTGGCTGAGTTTGCCTTGAATCCGGGGTGACCTACCTCCCGTCTTGAGCTCTTCTGGTTCTGTTGCACTGCCTCCCTGCCACCCACCCCAAGCCCGTGCTGTGTCACCAAGATGCTTGAAAAGTGCAACCCAGAGCATTCTCAAGAAAGGGAGGCGCACATGGTTATTGTTTTTCTTGCAATTGTGTACATGGGCGGCATTAACATTCACCCAGGAGCCGCTGAAATCCACTCGACTGGAACAAAGGCGGGCTAGAAGGGGACTGGCCAAGTTTGTGCGCAGGGAGCTAATCCGCTCCGTCTCCCACTCCACACAGCCTGGCTTCACGAGAAGCCTAATTACAGACTGACAGCCGGAGTGTCTCATGGGAAGACAAATCTTGAATCAAAGTATGAAAAGAGACTTGAATGGTTTGGAAATACATACATGGATGTATGTTTAGGAAACAGTTCCTGTGGTTCCAAGAAGGATTTCAGAGATCAGGATTACAGGAGCTGAAGATTTCAGACTGGAGGAGGCAGTGGAGATGAGCCAGCACTCAGGTGTGGTCACTGAAGTCTAGAGACGGCAAGCGACAGTCCCAAGGGAATGCAGTGAGCTCCTGGTGCAAACTGGGGTCAAGAATCCCGGCGCCTGACTCAGGAGCTTCAGAGTGCCCTCTGTTCCCTTTGCCCCCAAGGAGTCCCCTTGTGTGGTAGATGCACATGTCCCAGCCCCCCCGGAGCCCGTCTGAGCTCAGCCCCCACCAGGTGCCTCCTCCAGGGGCGAAGAGCAGGTCTGGCCGCGAGGCCTGGCAGCTTCCAGTAGTCCAGGAGTGCACCCCGTGCTTAGAGCTGGTGTCCACAGCTCAGTCTTAACAAAAACAAAACCACAAAAGCCAAGCCCTTGGCCGCGGCCTTTGTCCTCCCACCCTCCCTTCCTCACGGTGTACTTGGCTGACTCCCCTCGCGCCGGCCCCGCTCCTGGACTTCTTGCTGGCTTTGCTCCTGCCGTTCCCTGTGTCTGGAATAATCGCTCTTCCTTCCTTTCTGTCTAAAGAAACTCCTCAACCTGCCTCCAGGCCCCCTTCCCCTGCTTCCCTAAAGCCCGTATCTCACGTAGGCAGCTGTGGGTGGACACTCTCTGACGCTGTCGCCCCCATGCTCAGCCCAGCAATGAGGTGAGCAGGGCCGTGTCCCCTTCATCTCTGAGGGCTCAGTGCCTGCCATGGTGCCAAACCCAACTTCGCCATCACTGACCACCATGTGCTGCACAGTGCTGATTGGGACGTGATGGAGAAAAAGTGGCCGGCCTCTCACAGCTCAGGTTCTGAGCCATCCATCCTCTGGATCAGTAGCCGTCTGAGACTTAAAGGCTACAATTTCTTTCAGGGACCTCATTTAAACAGTAAATTGTGATTATGACGTAATGATGCCTAAAATACTAGAAAAATGGCACACATCAGAGTCACCTCTATGAGCTCCAAGGCCAAGCGCCATTAATGACTCTGGTCAGCCCCAGGGGCACCGGCTGAGAGCAAGCCCAGAGTAAATGGCTGCAGGGGGTGTTTCTGAAACAAAGGGTCCTGGCCAGAAGGGCAGGAGTGAGAATTATAGAGAAGCAGCATCTTGCATGCCTGTTAATTCAGGCCAATTCAACAAACATTGACTACATATTGCCTGCGTGTGTATGACATAAACATGTATGTGCCCACACACATCTATATAGCGTATGGATTTATAAACCTCATGACCAGCATGGTCATTATATAGGAGGGGTGATTAAGGCATAGTGGTGAAATAACTAGCCCAATGTTGCCCAGCTTGTTAGGGGTGGTGTTGCGATTTCAGTTCAGGTATGTTGGACGTAAAAGCTGTGGTCTTCCTATAATTGCATAAAACGTATGCACCCAGCATGTGTCAGTACTTGGCATACAGAGATGATTTAAATCGTGGCCCCTGCCCTCCAGAAGCTTGCACGGTATCAGGAAAACAGACAGTGAACAGGTATCTCCTGTGGTGCTAGGAGATCAGGAACAGTGGGCAAAGGGGATGTTGCCTGGGACGTTGCTTGGAATTGCCTGAGCATGGTGACCACACAAAGCTAGCTGACTTCCAGTTGGTTTTGGTATTGTTTTAATATCTCTGCATACACCATGCTTTCTCACTGCATGCACGAGGGGCAGAAACAGCCATCCGTTCACTAATTCCCACACATCTAGTGTACACACCCTCTGGGCCAGTTACAGCTCTGCCTGCCAGGAGTTCACAGAAATTGCCAGTGGAGTGACTGACAGGCTGCCAAACCAGTAGTCTGACCCTAAGAACAGAGGAGTGGGCTACCCTGCACTGAGCTGTGAATGAAGGCATTGCAGAGAGGAGGACCATCCATGGACAAAACCTGGAGAATTTGCTCAGGTTCAAAACTAATTCTGGGTTTCATTGTAGCCAAATTCCAAGATGGATTTCCCAAAGGACCACCCCAATTTGGCCAGCGTGACTTACAATGCTGAATTTCTTTTTTGAGAAAAGTTCTTTAATTTCTACTCCAATAAGCCAGACACTGACTCTCTCTTACCCCACCCCCTTAAATGCAAATACAATGCTTCAGTATGAAATGGGGAGAGCCAGACATATACATTAGCCCATCTACTGTAAAGCCTCTGATTGAGACCAATTACTTAAACGAGCCCCACTTCATTTACCATCGAAAACCCACTGCTCATGTCTGTTGCTTGCAGCCAGGGACTGATGAGGCAATCAGGAGGAAAAACAGATATAATAGACGTGTAATCTTACAAAGGGTGGAGAGGGGAGGCTGGGGAAGGCCGTGGAGAGATGCTCACTTACTGTCTGCAGACTGTGCCAGGTCCTGTGCTGATACTTTGCAGATTTCTCCCGTCAGGAAGTGGACTATCCTGTCTCAGCACACGTGCATACACGCACGCACGCACACAGCCCCCAGAGAGACAGCACAAACAAACCCACAGAACTGTATGCTTGGGCCCCATGCTGACTGCCTCTTAGTAAGTTGCCAGGACAGACTTCACATTTGCTGCGGCTATCGTGACATTGGCCATGTCTAAGTTGAAATTGTTACTTCCAGTTGCTCCCAAAGTTTTCAACCCTTGAGGGGATGGTCCTGGAACCAGGGCAGAGGCAGGGAAGGGGGCTCTCTACCACTTTTTCAGCTGGGCCTTACAGCTGAAGTCATTGCATCAGATTTCTGCCGGTAGCATCCTTCCCTCAGAGGGGCTCAAAACCAGTTCAAGACACCTGAACATGGACTTCCCACTTGCCACTCACCAGTCTTCTTACCAGTCCACTCCTGTCTCCTCCTCCTCAGCTTTCTTGGTACTTACACCAAAGCTCCCGTGCACATGAATGGGGAAAACCCTTCTGGAAAGGGGAAGCATTTTTTAAATAAAGTGGCAACATTTGGTCAATATGCCCAGTTCTGAATAGATGTCTTCATTTAGTATTAAATTCTACCCTGTTAGATAGGTATAGTTTTATCCATTTTACAGATGAGGAAATGAAGGCTAGGGCACTCGTGAATGGCACTTTCTGGCCTGAAGCTGTGTTCTTTCCACTCTTTAAGAGTGTCTCCATTTGCATTCAATTAGCAGAATTTTCATCTCCTATTCTATTAGGGCAAACTGCAGGCCAGCTCGGGGATGGGTAAGGTGGGGGAGGTGGGCGGTGTAGAGCTTCTAAAAGCTTCCAGGAGAGCACAGGTCTCGATATCACCCTGAGTTAGCAGGCAGTCTGAGCCAACACAGGACAGGTTCCGTTCCGAGGCCATAGCTCACAGGCTGATTGAGATAGTGAAATGTGTTCCCTCATGACAGTCCATGTGTTTTCAAAATGAATTGTCATCTCGCTGTCTACTCTGCGTGGCATTTTATGACTATCTATCTTTGATAACAGAATGCTACAATTAAGGTGAAATCCGCATATGCAAAGCTAACAATTTTTTGGCATTTCCCATTCATCTTAGACCATTTGGGCTGAAAGCAGATGGGTGCCCCCACCCCCATCACAGCATGCGTGTATGCGTGCACACATGTGCCTACACACAGAGGCGCACACACACAGGCACACGCGAGCGTACACAGCACGGACAACTCCATGTGACTTAGCTTCTCTCTGGATCTCACCTTATGAAAATCTCTTCATTCACTTTGCTTTCTTCATCCCCTACAAATTGGCTTCGTTCCCTGCTGAGCCATAATGGACAGAGAACTGGACTTGGAGCTAGAAGGTCCAGCCTTAGTCCTGATACATTGCTTAGTAGTCACAGGACCAGAGCAAAAAAGATCTCCGGATTTGCAGTTGGACAGATTATAAATCCGTGACTCTGAGACTCCCTAGCTGTGTGGTTGCAGGCAAATTGCTTCATCACTCTGAATCTCACATCCTCATCTTCAGACCTGCATGAGTGTTCCTACTGGCTTCGAGAGTTTGCTGTGAAGATAAAATGGGGAGGTAAAAGGTCAGGTACGTTACGGGAAGCACCAAATCTCTTGGTTCCTTTTCCCACCTTAATCGCCATCTCTCTGCCTCTCAGGATTCTCTTCAGGATAATAATACTTATCTCACAAGATTATTTTGAGGATCACATGAGAAAAGATACCTGCAAGTATTATGAAATAGTAACGTATTTTTAATTGACTCATTTGCTTATTCATTCAATCAAGAAATAGTTCTTATGAAGGATGTAAATGTTAAGTGCTATTCATGACTACGCAGAAGACTCAGACACAGAACTTACCCTAAAGAAAGATTTGTTCTCCAGATATACCCCGCTTCTCTAGAAAAACATAATATGAGGCAAAAATTAAAAGTGGGGCCAGCATGTTTATGAGGCTTAGATGAAAGGAGATACCTTCCAAAGGAGCCATCAGCCAATGATTCAGGAGAAACGTGATATTCGAGAAGACCCTGGGAAGGAAGGGAGGAGATAATGGATAAATTCAGGTGGGAGGCCCAAGCTGAGTAAGGCCACAGTAGTGGCAAAGAGTGAGGAAGGTCCTGGGCACCCTGACTGTGCCTTGTACTGTGCGGACAATTGGAGAGTCATGGCTGATGAGGTGCAAACCTGGGTGGAGAACCACTTATAAAGAAAGAACCATTTATAAAGAAATCGGGACTTTTAATTTTATAAACAAGGGGGAGCCACAGAAGTTTTCTTGGCAGGAGACTGGTGTTACTTGCCCCGGTTTTCTTGAAGATGAATAGTGACATGAAGGGAGGTTTGTAGTAAGGGGAAATGGAGGCCCACAAGGGTCAGTTAGGAGAGCTTCAGAGAGGGATGAGGCTCTGAAATGGGTCAAAGACAGTGAGGATAAAGATGGGGACAGGGGTCGAGAGCTGACTCAGGTCAAACTGCTGCTGAGTTCTAGGGCAAGGAGACAGGGCATCGGAGAGAAAGGGCATTGGAGAAATTTTAAGAAAGAGCTTATTGGCCAGGTGCAGTGGCTTACCTGTATTCCTAGCACTCTGGGAGGCCAAGACAGATGGATTGCTAGAGCTTAAGAATTTGAGACCACCTGAGCAAGAGAGACCCTGTCTTTACTAAAAATAGAAAAACTAGCCAGTCTTCCTGGTTGGCACCTATAGGCCCAGCTACTCGGGAGGCTGAGGCAAGGGGATCACTTGAGCCCAAGAGTTTGAGGTTACTGTGAACTATGATGCCACAGAACTCTACCCAGGGCAAAACAATAAGACTCTGTCTCAAAAAACCCCAAACAACAACAACAACAACAACAACAAAAAAAAAAAAAAACAAGAAAAAGCTTGTTTAGGAAGAAAGATACTACAGCATATATGTAGGTCACTATGAAAGTTTTGAGACAGATTGTTGAGGTCCATTATTTCACTTCCAGGAAACACAGTCGACAGCGTCCTCTGTGATCACCTGTGTGAGTTTCACCTTGCCCCGCTTCTTGGTGGTGATGGGAGGGCTTCATTTTTTTCTGTCTGCATGGACTTCACATTTCTTGATCTTTGTGTAGCTGAAAACTTTCATAATGTCCCACTATGTACGAAGAAGAAGAAAATTAATTTTCCAGGATTTCAGAGGTCAGTGAGAACACTTTAGTAGTGAGGTCTATCCCCTGGGAGAAAAGTTGTGGGCAGCGTGGGAGGAGATGTGCCCACAGGGAGGAGGCTCTGGGGTCTGTGTCGGGAGCATTGCCTATGGATGGGGAAGGGAGAAGGGGGATGGTGAAAGAGGTGAGTCTCAGCTGTGTACCCCTGAGCTGGCCCCAGCGTGTCCAGATGGAACACCTCTGCGTCCCGCCACCTCTTCAGTAAAGCATTGTGAAATAGCCATCAGGACTGGGTGACCTGTGGACAAGGGTGAAAAAGTGGCTCTCCAAATGGGCGAGAAGTAGGGTAGAACTGAGGACCAGAGGACCCAGGAATCAGAGCAAAGAAAGGTAAGGAGAAGAGAGACCTGGAAATTAGAGGCTTGAGAGACCTTTCAGGACTCACAATTAGCGTTCACTTCTGTCATGTTTTACCTGAATCTGAGGAAAGGAAGGTACAGTAATGACAACTGGGTGTCTTTACCCAATCTCCACGTTTAAATCAGACACACAGTTCTTATGCATACAAGTTATTGATTAAATTGTCGCGTAAGTGAAAAGTGGACCATCCTGCTAGAGAGAGAATCTAAATATGCCCTCAGATACTGATCCAACTGTAAATCCTTGGGCAAGTTAATCAACTTCTCTGAGCTCCAGTTCTTCAACTGTAAAATTGAGCTAATACTTTGCACCTCAAATACTTCTGATGAGGATTAGATGAGACATAGGAAATGCCTGCTACGTAGTAGGTGTTCAATTATTATCCGCTACCTACCTGTCTATCTCTATTAGTTTAATTTACACCTGGAAGAGCTAAAGGTTATACGCGGGTACAATAGCACTGGTGCAGATGGGAGGCTGTTATGGCCATTATGAGTCCAGAGAATGCTTCTGAAGATGTCTATTTAAGACATTTGGTCCCCTCAAGACACAGATATGCTGGATCTTAACGATACCCAAGGTCTACAGGAAAACACGGAAGCCCATTGAATTACATGTATTTTTCAGGCTCCAAGTGTTTTTCAAGGGAGAGTAGAACCTTCTTGTTACTGTTAGCATCCCTTACCTTTTTCCGATGGCTTTCTGCCTGAGCTGATACACAGCATTAGCTCGGTTTCCGTTTTGCAAAACAGACTGATCTGACCTCAGAAGGGCAGCAAGAGCCGCTCGTAAAGAACATACAATTTTGGAACTACATCTTGGTTTGGCTTTTGCTTCTGTCTGAAAATAAGATCCCTCTGCTTAGCTGGGGTTGGTGAACTATCTTCCTCTCCTTACTCAGATGAATACTTTTTTTTCAAAAAGTCTAAAGGGCGTGATCTTTGGCATCTGGGACACTTTTAGGGTGTTTGGCTCATTGATAGCCTGGTTACTAATTAAACACATTTGAATGCAAATTGGGTAAGTGCTGTTGGTTTCAAGCATCAGATAGCCCTCCCAGGTGCCAGCCTGCAGATGTCTTTTACTCCAATTCCCCGAGTAGATAATTGTATTCCTTCAAGGCAATAGAGTGTGGTGGTTTCCGGATGAAATGTTTGCTGTTGCTTTCTTCATCTTGTCTTTGACGACTTGCCAGCCTGGGGTAACTGCACGGGAGAAGGTGCACCAGTAAGTGAACCATGTGTGTGTCTGCACTATCCACACACAGGAATCAGCTGCTGGGGAGCTGAGACACTTTTATGTTTGAAGTGGGTGCGTTAGGATGGGACGCAAGCTCTTTTTATATTATTACTAATCCCAAGAAGGGGGCTGGAAAGTGAAGAGACCCTGGATTTGGAGTCAGATCATGTATAAATCACAGCTCTATTACTTAGAAGCTGGGCAAATTAAATCACTTAATCTCTTTGATCCTCAGTTTCCCGGGCTGTCAAATGAGAATAACCAGGCCTCTTCTGTAAGAGCCATAGTAGCACAGAATAATCATACCTCTTCTACTTTAGTCGAGGAAATGAGATCCTGGATATAAAATGCACTCTGTTTACAGTAGGCATTGAATAAATGATAGCTCCCTCAAATGATGTTGGACAGTTAACGTAGCCTCTACTTCTTTATCTGTAAAAGAGAATCATAAGGATACCTGCCTGTCTCACAGGGTGTAAGAAGGATAAAATGACATAATGTATGCAGAATCATTTTGAGAAAAGCAAAAGATTGTAGAGATCCTGGATTATTTCATTCTAAAAATGAGCCTACCTCTGGCTATGGGATAACGGGGGAAGAGATTTTTTCCATAGTATGTTGCATTCTATTTCCTTGAATTGCCAACCTGGCTTCATGTTCTTAATACCACAATATCAAGTATGTTGTGGTGGATAAGTAGGCCCTAATTCCACCTTTTAGGAGGGCTTTAAAGCAGTCCCTTTCTGCCAAATACTGAAGATTTTAAATAAACTTCTTTTATTCCAATTCTCTTTAGTTGATGAAATTTTGAATCATTAGTACTTATTAAATGTTAGAGCAAGAGAGATTTTTGTTTGTTTGTTTAAGTAATAGTTCAGAAAGGGGGGAAGCGTTTTAATAAGCAGTTAATTTGTAACTTGTATTTGAAGCAAATACAATTCTGAAAAATCAGAAAAGTCATCTCTAATAAGAAGAAGATAAAGGCCAGAGAGCTATGGGAAAGGAAATCTCTGCCAAGATACTCTCAATTATAAAAGCTTATCATTGTAATCCTTTTTGAAAATGAACAAAGAGTCTTGATGTTTGATGAACTTATCAAACAAGACAGACCAGTGAAGAGGCAAATTTCAAGTCAAGGCAAAAGAGAACCAATTAAATGCTTTACAAAGTGCTGAAGTAGGAAATCACAAGGTCTTTGCGTCTAATGCCAACGTGTCTGACACTGGCTTTGACAATGAAAAACTACATGGAGAAATGACTTTACTAGGTTCAAATTCTGGCATTTTCTAGCTGTGTGACCTCAGGCAGGATATTTTACTTTTATGACTTCGTGTTCCTCACCTGTAAAAGGAAAGGACATTAAGAGCAAGAATTAAACGGGTGAAATATACTCAGCACAACGCCTTGTACTAGTAAGGACTCAGTGAAAGCTGTCACTGGTGTGACGATTATCGTTACTTAATGAGTATTGTTAATTCTTGGTATTTCCCTTGTCTCCGATGGCTGCCAACAATCAGATCAAATTTGTAGTATGCTCATAGGCATGAATCTTCCAAATCAGTCAGAGATTTCCATTTTTTTTAAAGTTCTTTTAAACAATAGTACTTTTTCTCCCCCAAATAAAATTTCATATGCATCCAAACATTGAAAACAGATGATACATATTTACATTCTTAATGGTACACATTTAGTTTACAAGCTCATGTTTAACAGTTAGAAAATTCTTAGCAGAAATGTGAATTGTGGCTCCGCTCCTGTGGCTCAAGCAGTTAAGGTGCCAGCCACATACACCTGAGCTGGCGGGTTTGAATCCAGCCCGGGCCTGCCAAACAACAATGATGGCTGCAACCAAAAAATAGTCAGGTGTTGTGGCGGGCACCTGTAGTTTCAGCAACTTGGGAGGCAGAGGCAGGAGACTCCCTTGAGCCCAGGAGTTGGAGGTTGCTGTGAGCTGTGATGCCACGGCACTCTACCCAGGGTGACAGCTTGAGGCTCTGTCTCAAAAAAAAAAAAAGTGAATTGTTTGAAGAACACGTTTTAAAACAATGGTGATGGAAGAAAATTATAATCTTCAGCCTCAAAATCAATGGATTCTTATTACATATTTTACGTGAATAACACCTTTTGGTATGTGTGTTGCTTTAGAAGTTTACAACATTTGCCATCCTTTTTATTTATTGAGATTTGTTTTATGACTAAGAGTATGGTCTCTCTTAGTGAATATTCTAGGTGCACTGACAAACGTGTATTCTCCTGCTGTTGGGTGAAATTCTAAGTCTGTTATTACATCAAGGGGGTTGTTACTGTTGCTGAAATTTTCATCTTCATGTTCTATCAATTAGTGAGGGAGAATGTTGCGATCTCCAACTATATTTGTGGATTTGCCTATTTCTCTTCATTTCTCTAAGTCGGTGCTCTATGTATTTTGAAACTCTGTTATTAAATACACACAAATACACATAGATACATTTATAGGATTATTCCATCTTCTTGACAATTTGCCCCCTTACCATTATGAAAGACTCTCCTCATCCCTGGAAATTATCCTTGTTTTGTGCCAATTTTTTTCTATTACCCACCTATTTATTTTTGCTCTCTTATGATTTTTGTTTGTAATAGTGAATATTTTTCCAATATCTTATTTTAACTTATGTCAGTATAATTTAAAGTATGCACATTGCACACGAACTTTATGGAAACCCTGTATAGAGGAGTCTTGTTTGATCCAGCCTATTAATCTCTTTTAATCATAGCAATTAGAGCATTTACATCAAATGTCATTATTGTTATGCGTGGGTTTGAGCGTGTCAAAAAATACCCTTTTGCTATTTGTTTTCCACTAGTTCCATTACTTCTTTGTTTCTATTTTCTCCCTTTTTGGATCATCTCTTAGGGCAAATGTTTTTCTAATTCCAAATTGATGCATTAGTTATTGTACTTCATTTAATTCTTTTGGTTGTTACTGTAAGTGTTTTATGTCATTAATCATACCGCTTCTGATATCATTTTTATTCTACTTGAATAACTCCCTTTGAAATTTCTTACAGCAAAGGTCTTTTTGGAAATTAATTCTTAAGATCTCTTTGCCAAATACAAAATTCTAAGTAAATGGTTTCTTCCTCTCTCCTTTACATTACCTCCTGGCTGATCTACTCTTTAAGGAGACATCTTCTTTGTTCCTTACGTATTTTTTTTTCTTTGACTTCTTTTAAGATTTTCTCTTTACCTTTGATTTTCGGAGGTTGCATTTTAATATGTCTTGCTATAGTTCCAGGGGTTTATAATGAAATTTGGATTTTCTGCCATTTATTAATTCAAATATGTCTTTTGGCCTATACTCTCCCACCTCTCCTCCTGACAGCCGAGTTGCAGAGATGCTAGACTGCTTGATATGGTCCCACACGTCACAAGGTGCTTCTTTCTTATTGGCTTTCCTTCTTCTCTCTTTGTTTCATTTTGGTTAGTTTCTATCATTATATCTTCCAGTTTGCTAATGTTTTTTTCTTCAGTGTTTAATCCACTATTAAGCTCATCCAGTGAATTTTTCATTTCACGTATCGTAGCGTTTCAGATTTAAAATTTTCTTTCTTTCTTTCTTTTATTTTTTTATTAAATCGTAAACGCGTAGATCATGCATACATTAATGCAAGATTTAAAAGTTTCATTAGCATAATGCTGTAATTGGGTAAATGAGGTGAAGGCTATGTTGATTAGTAGGATGTAAGCACTCCAATTTGTACAAATAATCAACACATCGAATCCCATAATGGCATAAATGTATTTATGATCTATGTACAAATGACTAAATAAAAAAAATAAAATTTTTATTAGCAACTTTATATCTCATACTTCCCTCATTATGTTCATAATTCTCCTTAAATAATTGAATGTATTTACAATAACACTGTTAAAGTTATCATTTGCTACTTTCCAGGTCATTAAAATTAGATAGGGATTGTTTAATCTACTCATGTTACAAATAAAGAAAATAACCCTGGAATGAGAAGAAGAGTATTCAATAACAGCAAGAACACTCAGCTAGGTATTTCCCAAATATTAGCCAATTTAATTCTTGTTACAGCCTGCTAATTATTCCCCCAATTAGAGGTATGAGATAAAGTGATTTGATATGATCTAAGTCATCGGGCTATCTACAGGCACAGTCAGGCTCTCCCAGACTACTGTTATCACCACTACTACCACTAACCCCACCCACCAAAAAACAAAACAAAACTTCAGAAATGAGTATCCATTTTCCAAGTAAGACAAATATTTAATTTGGAGTTAAGCTATCTCAAGATTTTCATAACATTTTCAACCCAACATTTCCACTGATGAAAAATAAAATTCTTTTTAAAAATTTTCTATACTTTTCTTTCTTATTATTTCAGAATATTAAGGACGTACAAATGTTTTGGTCGCATAGATTGCTTTTGTACCGCTGAGTCAAAGTTGTAAGTGTGTCCATCACCCAGATAACGTGTTAGTTTACGTGTTAGTTTTATGATACGTGAAATGAAAAATTCACTGGATGAGCTTAATAGTGGATTGAACACTGAAGAAAAAAACATGAGCAAACTTGAAGATATAATGATAGAAACTAACCAACTAACTATAGCTCAGATAATGTATACCGTCAGGTAGGATTTCACCCATCCCCCCCTCCCTTCTCCCTGTCCTTGATTTCCACTGAGTTTTATTTCTGTCTCTGTGTATGAGTGCTGAACAGGTTAGCTCCAATTTAATAGTGAGTACATGTGGTATTTATTTCTCCATCCTTGCAATATTTCACTTAGGAAAATGAACTCCACTTCCATCCAGATTGTTGCAAAAGGTATTCATTCTTTTTTTTTTTGGCTGAGTAGTATTCCATAGTATACAAATATCACCTTTTATTAATCCATTCATAAATTGATGGGCACTGGGGTTGATTCTACGTCTTTGCGATTGTGAATTGTGTTGCAACAAACATTTTAGAGCAAGGGTCATTTGAACAAAATTTCTTTTTTTCATTGGGGTAAATACCCCATAGTGGGATTGCAGGATGAAATGGTAGGTCTACTTTCAGGGCTTTGCGGGGTCTCCATGCTATGAAACGGTAGGTCTACTTTCAGGGCTTTGCGGTGTCTCCATGCTATGAAACGGTAGGTCTACTTTCAGGGCTTTGCGGTGTCTCCATGCTATGAAACGGTAGGTCTACTTTCAGGGCTTTGCGGTGTCTCCATGCTATGAAACGGTAGGTCTACTTTCAGGGCTTTGCGGTGTCTCCATGCTATGAAACGGTAGGTCTACTTTCAGGGCTTTGCGGTGTCTCCATGCTATGAAACGGTAGGTCTACTTTCAGGGCTTTGCGGTGTCTCCATGCTATGAAACGGTAGGTCTACTTTCAGGGCTTTGCGGTATCTCCATGCTATGAAATGGTAGGTCTACTTTCAGGGCTTTGCGGTGTCTCCATGCTATTTCCCACAGAGGTTGTATTAGTTTGCAGCCTACCAACAATGGTAAGTGTTCCTTTCTCTCCACATCCCCACAGCATCTATTGTTTTGCGAGTTTTGATGAAAGTCCTTCTCACTGGGGCTAGGAGATACCTCCCTGTGGTTTTGATTTGCACTTGTCTGATGATTAGTGACGCTGAGGATTTTCTTGAGATTTTTATTGGCCATTAATCATTCTTCTTTGGAAAAGCTTCTGTTCATGTCTTTGGTTCACTTTTTAAGGGTATTGATTTTTTTCTCACTGATTTTCTTGAGTTCTTTGTAGATTCTGGTTATCAGCCCTTTACTGGATGTGTAGCAGGCAAATGTTCTCTCCCATTCTGTAGGTTGTGTATTTGTTCTGTTGATTGTTTCCTTGGCTGTGTAGAAGTATTTTAATTTGATGAAAAACATTTCTTTTGGGGAATTGTTGAAATAAAAACGAGAATCCCAAACATAGAGGTCAACCATCTAAGCATCTAAAGGACTTTTGCTTTCCTTTAATAGGCCACGTAGTCAGTAGACCCTAAAGAAGTTTTAATCGTGAATTTCCTTTTCATTTCTTTGCCTTTATGGTCATCAGAGTATGTTTACCAAAGAACCTTGGGCGAAGGCTATGTGAATATCTTCAATAGTTGTTCAGATGACTGAAAATCAATATGTACTCAGGAAACATAAATTTTTGATTATATAAATAATTGCAGTAGTGAATGTGACTCGAAAGTGTGTCCTGGTTATTTAAAGACTCTTATTCAGAGTAACTAATCTTTCACTATGTTTCATGTGGCACAGGGTCTGGGCTATGAGTGTGATTAACCTGAGTCTAAGTCCTAGCATCACAACTTAGTGGCTATAGAACTTGGGCCAGTTACTTTATAAAATCCATACTTCATAGCATTCTCTTTTCAGGAGTTTAGAAAGTTTTCATAAAGTGCTTAGCATAGAACCTGCATAGAAGGGTGGTAAGGAGAAGCTGTGTGAAGGGTACATGGTAAGCCTTTAGAAAATTATATTTTTGAGTCAATCTCTGTTTTGTCAGAAATCCTTCCTCCTACATCTGGGAATGCTAAAAAGATGCATAGACTTTGGAGTCAAACAGCCTTGGTTTGAATCTTGGAATTACCACTTATTACACATATAACCTTAACTAATTTATTTCATTTCCTTATGAATCTGTTTTACTCATCTATAAAATAGGTATAATAATAACTATTCACATGTTATTGTGAAATTTTACTGAGCTATCTTAAGATGAAATGAGAGATGATACTAATATAAAAATTTGCTTGTTGAGTTTCCACTATACACCAAGTACTGTGCTCAAATCTAGGGTACAATGGTAAGTGATATGAACTTGATCTATACATCCAAGAACCTATAGTCTAGGAATGGGAATAATATCTTGGAAGTTCTATATATCTGGCACTATGTTAGCTTAGAGCAGACAGGTCAAGGAAAGCTACCTTAAGAAAATGAACTGAGGTGGGAAGTTTTGGCCAGATGCAAAAAGTATGCGTAGCGTCCCATGTGAAGGAAATAGTATTATGCAAATACTAACATAACACATACTAAAAGTTCTGTATAGAATTATATATATATTTGGTACAAGTAGACTTTTTTATATGCATTCATTTATTCATTTTTTTAATTCAGTAAATAAATATTACAGGTGTGCTAGATAGATGCTAGGTAGTGACCTAAATAGATAACGTTTCTACACTCATGGAAATTAGGGTGTAGTGATGGAATCAGTCAGTAAATATGTAAGAAAGATAAAAATTGATAGAGGATATCAGAACAATCTGAAGATAGTCTGGTTAGGAAGGTTCTCTGTGGAGGTGGCAGCTAAAATGAGATGTGAAGGGTGGTAAGGAGAAGCTGTGTGAAGGGCAAGAAAAAGGGTAACAATCACATGTGCTGAGATCCTGTGGTGGGAAGTGGCTTGTCAGGTTTAGTATGTCATGTTCAGGATAACGTGTTCAGGATGACATGCTCAGAGTGACAAGTTTGAGATGACTTGTTCAGGATGGCATGTTTAGGAGGTCGTGTTTAGGAAGACATGTTCAGGATGACATACTTAGATTGTCATGTTCAGGACGACAAGTTCAGGTTGTCATGCTCAGGATGACATGTTCAGGTTGTCATGTTCAGAATGTCATGTTCAGGATGACATGTTTGGGACATCATGTTAGAGCATGACTCGTTTGGGATGACACGTTTAGGAGGCATGATTAGGATGACATGTTCAGGATGTCATGTTCAGGACAACCTTTTCAGGATGACATGTTTAGGAGGTCATGTTCAGGATGACATGTTTAGGTTGTGATGCTCAGGATGACATGTTCAGGATGATATGTTCAGGATGACATGCTCAGGATGACATGCTCAGGATGATGTGTTCAGGATGACATGCTCAGGATGACATGGTCAGGATGATGTGTTCAGGATGACATGCTCAGGATGACATGTTCAGGATGACATGCTCAGGATGACATGGTCAGGATGATGTGTTCAGGATGACATGCTCAGGATGACATGTTCAGGATGATATGTTCAGGATGACATGCTCAGGATGACGTGGTCAGGATGATGTGTTCAGGATGTTGTGTTTAGGATGACATGGTCAGGATGATGTGTTCAGGATGACATGTTCAGGATGATGTGTTCAGGATGACATGCTCAGGATGACATGTTTAGGATGATATGTTCAGGATGACATGCTCAGGATGACATGTTCAGGATGATGTGTTCAGGATGACATGCTCAGGATGACATGTTCAGGATGACATGCTTAGGATGACATGGTCAGGATGATGTGTTCAGGATGTCATGTTTAGGATGACATGGTCAGGATGATATGTTCAGGATGACATGCTCAGGATGACATGGTCAGGATGATGTGTTCAGGATGACATGGTCAGGATGATATGTTCAGGATGACATGCTCAGGATGACATGCTTAGGATGACATGGTCAGGATGATATGTTCAGGATGACATGCTCAGGATGACATGGTCAGGATGATGTGTTCAGGATGATATGCTCAGGATGACACGTTCAGGATGACATGCTCAGGATGACATGGTCAGGATGATGTGTTCAGGATGACATGCTTAGGATAACATGGTCAGGATGATATGTTCAGGATGACATGCTTAGGATGACATGGTCAGGATGATGTGTTCAGGATGATATGCTCAGGATGACACGTTCAGGATGATATGTTCAGGATGACATGCTCAGGATGACATGGTCAGAATGATGTGTTCAGGATGTCATGTTTGGGATGACATGGTCGGGATGATGTGTTCAGGATGACATGTTTAGGATGTGTTCAGGATGACATGTTCAGGATGATGTGTTTAGGATGACATATTTAGGTTGTCATGTTCAGAATGACATGTTCACGATGTCATGCTCAGACATCATATTAGGGACAACTTGTTCAGGATGACATGTTTAGGAGAGCATGTTTAGGATGACATGTTCTGGATGACATATTTAGGTTGTTATGTTTAGGTTATCATGTTCAGGATGACATTTTTAGGAGGTCACGTTTGGGATGTCATGTTTGGGATGACTTGTTCAGGATGACATGTTTATGAGGGCATGTTTAGGATGATATGTTCAGGATGACATGTCCTGGATGACATATTTAGGTTGTTATGTTTATGTTGTCATGTTCAGGATGATGTGTTCAGGATGACGTGTTCAAGATAACATGTTTAGGATGACATACTTAGCTTGTCATGTTTAGGATGTCATATTCAGGGTGTCATGTTAAGGATGACATGTTTAGGAGGTCATGTTTAGGCTATCATTCTCAGGATGATGGGCTCAGGATGACATGTTCAGGATGACATGTTTCGGTTGTCATATTCAGGATGACATGTCCAGGATATTGTGTTCCAGAGGACATGTTCATGATGACATGTTCAGGATGATGTATTCAAGATGTCATGTTCAGGGTGTCATGTTCAGGATGATATTTTCAGGATGACCTGTTCAGGATGACATGGTCAGGATAACGTGCCCAGGATGCTATGTTCAGGATGTCATATTTAGGATGATGTGTTCAGGATGTCATGTTCAGGATGACATGTTCAGGATGTCATGTTTAAGATGACATTTTTGGGATGACTTGTTCAGGATGATGTGTTTAGGCTAACACATTTAGGTTGTCATGTTCAGAATGTCATGTTCAGGATGACATGTTCAGGATTACGTATTCAGGATGACGTGTGCAGGATGACGTGTTCAGGATGTCATGTTCAGGATGACATGTTCAGAATGACATGTTCAGGACATCATGTTTGGGATGACTTTTTCAGGATGACATATTTAGAAGGTCATGTTTCAGATGTCATGTTCAGGATGACATGTTCAGGATGATATGTTCAGGATGTCATGCCCGGAATGACTTTTTCAGGATGACATGTTTAGGAGGTCATGTTTAGGATGACATATTCAGGATGACATGTTCAGCATGACATGTTTAGCTTGTCATGTTTAGGATTTCATGTTCAGGATGATGTGCTCAGGATGTTGTGTTTAGGATGATGAGTTTAGGATGACATGTTTGGGATGTCATATTTGGGATGACATGTTCAGGATGACATGAGGATGGGAGTATTGTGAAAGTACGGAATTTTGCTGTGACAGGACATCAAATAGAAGGATAGAGGCCAGATCCCAAAGGGCCTTGGGCACCATGATGAGGTATTTGGATTTTAGACTTTGTGTAGTAAGCATACACACAGAAGAACAAAAGTTATTGGAGAGTCTTATAAAGGAGGGATATTATCTGATTTCTCATTTTAAAATTTCATCCTGATTGCTATGAAATAATGAATTGGAGAAAGGTGAAGTGAAAGGTCTAGACACAGGAACTCATAGCAAAGATATGAGCTGGTTAAAGGAAAAAATTAGGAGTTTAGATGTGGAGCCATTAAGTTTTCCATGTCCAAAAGGCAACTGGTAGAGCTATAAAATGAGGCTTCTGGATAAATAACAGGATTGCAGAGGAGAGGCCTAGGTTAAAGGTCTGAATTTATGAGGCATTAGCACCGACGCTACATGGAGTCAAGGACATGAATCTTACCTCTTCAAGGGTAAGAAGAGCAAAAGGAGAAATGAAGAAAGACAAGATTGTAATCTGCAGAATTTCATCTTTTAGAAGAGAAGTCAAAGAGAACTGGCCAGAGTTAGGAAAAGAGCAAGGAAGTATGCTGAAGAAATCCAAAAGAGGTACATTTTCATGAAGGAAAAAGTAGTTAACAGAGGGTGTCTTTGTCTATCTTTTGTTGCTATAAGAGAATACCTGAGGCTGGATAGTTTGCAAAGAAGAGAAGTTTATTTGGCTCATGGTTCTGCGGGCGTTCAGAAAGCATGACATCAGCCTCTGTATAGCATCAAGTGAGGACGTATCAACATATCCACTCTTACTGAGTTAAGTGCCTGCTACTATATGTCAGGCACTGTTATAGGCCCCAGGGAGATAACAGAGAATAAGAAAAGCAAAGTCCCTGCTCTCAGCTCTCATGGAGTGTTTTTTCTAGGTGAGAAGTTTATGTGATCATTTTATATAGTTTAAATTGTGTAAGGAAAACAAATTAATGCTTACACACTGTTGACAGGAATGTAAATTAGTATAACCTCTATGGAAAACAGTATGGAGATTTATTAAAGAAATAAAAGTACATCTAACATTTAGTCTAGTAATCCCACTAGTGGGTGTCTACCCAAAGGAAAAGAAGTTATAACATCAAAAAGATACCTGCATTTATAAGTTTGTATGTGCCCATCAACCAATGAGTGGGTAAAAAAAATGTAGAGTGTATGTGTGTGTGTATACAGGGTGGCCATATAGTTTGCATGCAATTTTAAATAGTCATCTATTAAAATAGTCTATTTTAGGAGGCATTAGCACAGATGCTACATGAAGTAAACAACATGAATTTTACCTCCTCAAGGCACTAAAATAGTTGACTATTATAACCCTACACACGCACATACACACCACATATACACCATGGATTCTACTTGGCCATAAAAAAGAATGAAATAATGTCTTTTGCACCAATTCAAAAGAGGCTATTGTTCTAGGAGAAGTAACTCAGGAATGAAAACCAAATACACATGTTCTCACTTATATGTGGGAGCAAAGCTTTGTGTATGCATACAGAGTAACTTCATGGATTTTGGACACTCAGAATGGGAAAGGTGGAAAGGGGTGAGAGATGAAAAGTTACCTATTATGTAAAACGTACACTATTTGAGGGATGGGCCACTAAAAGCACAGGTTTCACCACCAACTCAGCCATGTAACAAAAAATCACTTGCACCCCCTAAATCTACTGAAATAAAAAAAAATAAATTAGGGAATTTCCTGATGAGGACTATTGTGCTGTGTCAAAACTTGTCAGAGAAGGTCGAAAAGGAAGTGGATACGTTCACAGAGAGACCAAACACATGGAGAAACTTTGCTTTAGAACAACTCACTTCCTTCTGCCACAGCAGCCATCAGAGATTCCAGCTGCTGTCCACAGCCATGGCTCTGTGCTACTCCATGGCCATAGGTGGGAACAAGGGCCACGAGGTGACCAAGATCATGAGCAAACTGAGGCACAGCCACCACCACGGGCACCTCACCAAACGCACAACTTTAGTGTGGACATGATCCTAGAGGTGTGTGGCTTTGCCCTACAGGAGCTGCTTGCCATGGAGTTGCTCAAGGTCTCCAAGGACAAACGAGCCCTCAAGTTCATCAAGAAAAGACTGGGGACACACATTCATGCTAAGAGGAAACGAGAGGAACTGAGCAATGTCCTGGCCGCCATGAGGAAAGAAGGACTGAATGCTCTGCCCCTCTGTGCACAATTAAAAAAAAAAAAAAAAAAGAACAACTCACTTGCATGGAAACTAGTCCATTCCCAAGAAAACTAATCCTTCTAGCCAGAAGAACTAGACTCATTCACAACTCTGAGAACAACACCAAGCCTTTCATGAGGGATCGGCCCCATGACCCAAACACCTCCCACTAGGCTCAACACTGTCCCATGGGGACAGTGTTCAATGTCCCCATGGGGACAAAGTTCAACATGAGTTTCAGTGGGGACAAACAAACCATATCCCAAACACAGCACAGAACTCTCTAGGCAAAACCAGAACATTTTTCATGGGATTTAGCAATGTGGAGGTTACTAAAGACTAGCAACTTCCAACATCAAATTTACAATACCTCCATTTAGGAGGCATTAGCATCATATCACTCCATTTAGTGATATAATTTCCAGGTAACTGAATAGAACTGGCTCAAGAAGATGTGATTAGTGGCAATCAGATTTGAATATAAGCTAAGTCTGTCTATTAGGATGACCTCCCTGGCAATGATCAGAGTTAAGTTTTCTGACCTTCTGGCCTAAGGTTGGTAGCTATTTTTTTTTTCCTAAATTGCTAAAGTGGCCACATTCTGGGGTCAAGCCCTTGACTTGCAGGTTGTTTATTCAACTCTATGCAGGCCCTGTGAGCAATATGCCAGTCTATTTTAAAAGGCGGTTGGTAAGCATCTCACTAGGCCCTGGCCTAGACAGAGCACAATCAGTACATCTTTAATGAAGGTGGAGAGGCTTGATGTACATGGATGTGCTGGAGAAGGTTGGAGGGAAGTCACTAACATGTACTCCAGGCTTGTACTTGGACTTGACGTGATCTCATTCCATTTTCAGAGTAGTCTCATTTTTCCTGTTTTTCAACTATAGGCAAATTGAAGTTCAGTGAGTGACAGAAACTGGATTCAAATGCAGATTTGATGGACTCTAAGCCTTGTTCAGTTACATCCGTGTTTCTTTGATGTGTTGCATAGTCTCACAAAGAGATGTTGCGTGAAA
The DNA here is from genome assembly GCF_027406575.1 of Nycticebus coucang. Classification (NCBI taxonomy): domain Eukaryota; kingdom Metazoa; phylum Chordata; class Mammalia; order Primates; family Lorisidae; genus Nycticebus; species Nycticebus coucang. The sequence goes on from NC_069801.1 coordinate 53,902,576, forward strand.
AAAAGAAACGACCTGTGTCTCCATAAAGAAATTCAGGAAATACTGGTTTGAGCAAATTAAAATGCAAAAATTCTCAGAGAAATTCTTAATATATTATTGGGCATTTTAAATCTCCAAGAACGATATATTGAATGCAGTTCCTTCAAAAGTATTTGACATATATACCCTTGTGTGTGAATCCTAGTAAATGTGGAATGTAAAGGTCTTAGCAAAATAACTAAGAAAATGCTACGAAAGCTATGTTAACTAGTGTGATGAAAATGTGTCAAACGATCTATGAACCAAGTGTATGGTGCCCCATGATCATACTAATGTACACAGCTATGATTTAATAAAAATAAATAAAAAAAAAGTACTCACATGAAAACAATAACATACAAAAAAACAAACAAACAAAAAAAACAAAAGTATTTGACTGTGGAACTTTCCCTCTCTTCCTTCCCCAGCCCTGGTGCATTTCTCAGAACTAGTTCTGCATAGGGTGGGAGAAACTCCACAATAGCACTATATTGACTATATGCTCGTTCTACAGGTGAAAAATTCAAAGTTGTATAGTTAAAGTAACTTGCTTGTTCACAGTGGCACAGCAAATTAGGGGCAAATTAAAGACTAGAATAAAAACTCCTGAATTCCTGTGCTCCCTAGTAAATGTCTTACTGATTGAGTAGATTTTCAGCAGCTGGGAGATGCTTTGAAAATATTTGCCAAGATTTACTAGGTCACAGAATTATTAACGGTTCCTTAATTAATCAATGGTTAGGGTGCCAGCCATATTCACTGAGGCTGCTGGGTTTGAACCTGGCCAGGCCCTGCCAAACAACAATGACAATTACAACAACAACAACAACAACAACAACAACAATAACAAAAATAGCTGGGTATTGTGGTGGGTGCCTGTAGTCCCAGCTACTTGGGAGGCTGAGACAAGAGAATCACTTAAGCCCAAGAGTTTGAGGTTGCTGTGAGCTGTGACTCCACAGCACTCTACCAACGACGACATAGTAAGACTCTATCTCAAAAAAAAAAAAATTGATACAGTTCTTTTGGAAAGTCATTTGGCGATATGTGTCACAAGCTTTAAAATCCCTTCAACTCAGTCATTCAATTCTCTAGGATGCATTTCAGTAAATAACTTAGAATACAGACCAACAGGGGGCTCAATAGTCTAATTCTTATTTTTTTTTTTTGCAGTTTTTGGCTGGGGCTGGGTTTGAACCCACCACCTCCAGTATATGGGGCTGGCTCCCTACTCCTTTGAGCCACAGGCGCCACCCTCAATAGTCTAATTCTGTGTTTTTCAACCTTTTTTTTAGCTCACTGAACACTTGAATCTATAGTTAAACTTCCGTGGCATACTTAAATTATGCTGATTTTTAAAAAGAGTAAAGAGAAAAGAATATGCTTACTGTGTGTTGAACTTTCTTCAAAAATTATTTAATGCTCTTTAAAAAATTTCATGACACATCTAAGATCCTCTCACAGCACACCACTGTGCCGTGGCACACCAGTTCAAAATCACTAATTGTTCTGTCTTAGGGGAGTGGAATAATGTCTTAGGGGAGCCACCATAAATAGTTTATGTTTCAGCTCTACTATTAAGTGGTAAACCGGGCTATAAAATACAATAGTCAGTATGACTTCAACTATGTTTTGAAAACAAAGAGTAGAGGGCAGTGCCTGTGGCTCAAAGGAGTAGGGCACTGGCCCAATATACCAGAGGTGGCGGGTTCAAGCCTGGTCCCAGCCAAAAGCTGAAAAATAAAAAAAGAGTGGAAAGAAACATAACAAAATATTAATGTTAGTAGGATTTAGGGCATTTTTTCTTTTATAATCTTTCTCATGTTTTCTTTAATAAGAATATATCACTTTTATAATCATCAAAAAATGGTCTTCATCATCAGAGAAATGCAAATCAAAACTACTTTGAGGTATCATCTAACTCCAGTAAGATTAGCCCACATCACAAAATCCCAAGACCAGAGATGTTGGCGTGGATATGGAGAAAGGGGAACGCTTCTACACTGCTGGTGGGAATGCAAACTAATACGTTCCTTTTGGAAAGATGTTTGGAGAATACTTACAGATCTAAAAATAGACCTGCCATTCGATCCTACAATTCCTCTTCTAGGTGTATACCCAGAAGACCAAAAATCACATTATAACAAAGATATTTGTACCAGAATGTTTATTGCAGCCCAATTCATAATTGCTAAGTCATGGAAGAAGCCCAAGTGCCCATTGATCCCCGAATGGATTAAATTGTGGTATATGTATACCATGGAATATTATGCAGCCTTAAAAAAGATGGAGACTTTACATCTTTCATGTTTACATGGATGGAGCTGGAACATATTCTTCTTAGTAAAGTATCTCAAGAATGGAAGAAAAAGTATCCAATGACTCAGCCCTACTATGAAACTAATTTATAGTTTTCATATAAAAGCTATAACCCAGTTATAACCTAAGAATAGGGGGAAGGGGGAGAGGGAGGAGAGGGAGGGGGGAGGATGGGTAGAGGGAGGGTAAATGGTGGGACCACACATAAGGTGCATCTTACAAAGGTACATGTGAAACTTACTAAATGTAGAATATAAATGTCTTAACACAATAAGAAAATGCCAGGAAGGCTATGTTAACCAGTGTAATGAAAATATGTCAAATGGTCTATAAAACCAGTACACGGTGCCCCATGATCACATTAATGTACACAGCTATGATTTAATTTAAAAAAAAAGGAAAAAAAAGAAAATATGTCAAATGGTCTATAAAATCAGTGTATGGTGCCCCATGATTGCATTAATGTACACAGCTATGATTTAATAATAAAAAAAATTTAAAAAATTCATTGGAATGATAAGAGAAAATATGGGTCATATTGATATTGGCTAAAAGGCCGGAGCCCCGGGATGACTTAATGAATGGTCCTGGTGTGTTTCTGCACTCTGCCCTCAGTAATAGCATTCCTGAGTGTGCTTCTGTCTCGACAGCATGCCACAAAGCTTTTAAAACTACAGCAACACAGTTCTACTCTGTCTAGGCTGTTGCTTCCATCCATTAATACTGTTTCCCTCCAGTCTGACATCATAGTGCAGTCTCTGTGGGCTTGCAATGACATTGTCTTGACAATTCCATAGTGAGATGGAAAACTAATATAAAGTCCTTTCCTGTTCTCAAACCTTCACCCCATCCCTTCTCTTTGCCCTTCCTCTTCCTCCATGTTCCCACACTTCAAACTTTTACTTTTAGGCCAGTTTATTGAAGAAAATGACATGTGGCCCAATCCTCAAGCTATTTGAATTTCTAGATACTGAGATTATTTATTAAGATTCTAACTGGTTCAAATAAATCTCTCCAAGGTGTCACTGCCTATTTGCCAGAAATTGGTTTTGTTCCTTCCTTTCCTCCCTCCCTTCTTTTTCTTTTTCTCTTTCATGTACATCTACTGAGCATGGGCCTGGCCCATGATAGGTGCTGGCAGTTCAGTACACAGTAAAACTGGAGTGGAGAAGAAATAAAGTATACAAATATTGCAAGTGTGATAATTAAGTGTTGAGAAGATGTGCAGAAACTGACCAAAACATACAACAGGAGACATCTAGCCAGTCTGGGCATCAGGAAATATTTTTATTTTATTTTATTTATTTATTTATTGTTAAATCATATCTGTGTACATTAGTGCAATCGCCTGTGCCCATTCTAAGATGCACCGTAGATGTGGCCCCACCAATTAATATTTCCCCAAGGGATTGATTGATGTTTATGATGAGACCGAAAGATACCTACCCTTTTCCCTGAAAATAAGACAGTGTCTTCTTTTAAGGTGTGCTCCCAAAGATGTGCTAGGTCTTATTTTCAGGGGATGTCTTATCTTTCCTGTAAGTAGGTCTTATTTTCGGAGGATGTCTTATTTTCGGGGAATCAGGGTAGGAGTAAACAAAAGTGGAAAGAAAGATAGCTGGACTTCACAGGTAGGTAGAATCCAGGCAAGAGCGGGGTCTAGGCGTTTAGGATACAGGTGAGATTTAAAAATAATAGATCATGGAATAAAACTTCTTATATAGGAAAATAAAGACAGGGTAGGTTCTTATTAATAGGAAGGAAGCTTAGATGTCAAGATAACAGAGGTCCCAATGGAGTCCAAGAATAGGTGCAGAGGGAATCCTTGAGCAGATAAACTAGAGGGTGTTATCGAAGAGAAGATTAGTGAGAAGTAACTGAGAGGGCAGGCTGTTGGATGGCTCATTTATAGGAATAATCCATCTCCCAGAATGAGGTAGAGAGAAAGGTTGTGAGCCAGGGCTCAAAGCTTTCAACTGCTGTCCAAGGTTGGACAATTAAATTTGCAAACTTATCGTAGAAAAAGTTCTATGTCCCTAGTTGCTTAATAGCACTATGGTCACCTTTGAGGTTCTCCCCTTTGTAAGCTATGCACCAACACCAGTACCTAGTCCACTCCTAAAGCACTTTTGGAATTCTTCTCCTGAAATGGCCATCAGGGCTGTTGTACAACCGACAATTAAGTTTGGGAACTCATCTTAGAAAAAGTGCTCTGAAGGACACACTAGGCACTGGCATTGGTGCATAGCTTCCCAAGGGGAGTACTTTGAAGGTAACCTTACTTATATTCAGCAACTAAGGTTGTGTTCACTACCTTAGTTGTCAGACCTTGTATACTAGTATCATCTTATAGATTAGAGTTTCTGAAAGTGTGGTCTGCTGACCCCAGAGAGTCACCAAGATCTTCTTAGGGCATCTGTGAGTTCAAAACAATTTTTAAAATCATACTAAGACATTATTTGCTCTTTTCACTGTGTTTCTGTTTGCAGTGTTGGTACAAAAGCATAGGTGGATAAAGGTAGCTGCTGGGGCCTTGGCTGAAATCAAGGCAGTGCCACCAAACACACAGAAAAAAAAAATTATTTTATTTAAGAAAGTCATTACTAAAGCAGTCAGAATTATTAATTTTATTGAATTAAACCTCAAAACTTGAATGGATGTTACTTAAAATTATTTAAATACTATGTGACAAAATGGGAAGAATACATGAAGAACTCTCCCCACACTATCATGGTTATTTTGAGGAAAAGCAATTGTTTGAGTTGTAAGTCACAGAAGCCACTTGTCTTGGTTTGGGATGCTATAACAAATGACCCTGGACTGGGTGGCTTAACCAAAAAAACATTAATTTCTCACATTCCTGGAGTTTGGGAAGTCCAAGGTCAAGACACTGTCAGATTCTGTGTCTGGGGATGGCCTGATTACTGGTTTGTAGGTGGTTGTCTTCTCCCCATAGTCTCACATGGTAGAAGGGGTGAGGGAGCTTTCTGTGGTCTCTTTAATAAGGGCACTAATCTCATTCAAGAGGGCTCCACCCTCATGACCTAATCATGCCCAAATCTCCTGCTTCCTAATATCATCACATTGGGGATTAGGTTTCAACACATAAATTTTGGGGGGACACAAACAATCCACAAAGTCCACTTTTTCCTTGGAACATCATTTTTACCTGATGAAATAACTGCCAAACTATGGTTATTCAGGCTTAGATATTTGGCATACGTTATCTTAAAAATGCAAAGAGCTTATTACTTCAAGGAAAACAAATCACATTATTTATTACCAAGGATAAAATTTGAGCTTTCATGAGAAAATTAAAACTCTGGAAAATTTCCACTGCTATGAGCTTAATAAGATCCCTGGTGATATTAACAAGTTTGATTTTTTAATATTATCTAGTAAAATGTGTCAATATTTCTAAGACATATATACTCAGTGAACTATTATTTTCCCAATTTCTAATACCCAATGTTATAAAAACAGTACATGAGCATAAGATCCATTCAAAGTGTTTATACAACAATGGACTTTAATCTAACAAGAGTATAAAAAATTCACTGATATATTTTCAGATTCTACTTTGTAACTAACATAAGAAACACCACTTGTCAAACTTTGGCAGAAATGTAGATTTAGAGTAACATGTAATGATATTGGTATTGTAATTTTAGATAAATTAATAAACATTTTTAAATGTCCAGTTCTTTTTTTTTAAATTCTGTAAGTATCAATAGGTCTGCCCCGCTTAAGGCTCTTAGGGGTCCTCAATAATTAGTTGAAGTATAAAAGGGTCCTGAAACCAAAAGTTTGAGAACCGGAATTTCCTGACTATTCCACTGCTCCTTATCTAGGATTGCAACCTTGGCATCATCATTTATCAAGAGTAGCAGCTCATTACCTAATTAGCATAAGATTGGAAGTATCTTTTTCCCTGCACTTGTGACATAATCACGTCATTCCTCACAGCAGAGGCTGCCTGGCTCTCTGAGACTATGGAAATTCTGGTGGTGCTGGGCAGTTTTCCTACTTTGCCCAGTGGGCTCACCTGACATTGAAGTTGGAAAAGCAGCAGTAGCTGCAGCAGTGATGATGCTATGGGGAGAGGCAAATGTTTGCACCCAGGCAAGCTCGTGGCTTGCCACTCTCACCCTGAATGAGAGTTTTAGCCTGTTGAGGAAGCAACATGGGATAAAGGAAGGATCACGGCCTTGGAAACATTCTCTCATTTCTTTTGGCAGATTTGTAAAATAAAAGCAGCATTGATCATATCAATGTATACAGTTATGATTCAATCAAAAAAAAAAAAGCAGCATCACTTTCCCATCCAACCAACTAGTTCGAACTTGGCCTCTGTCACCCCTGGGCTCTGACGTTAGGGGTTGCTTAGCTTTTAGGAATCTCAGCTTTCTTATACTGTATATAAAATAGGGCTAATACTATTTATCTCTCAGGATTGTTACAGGAGTTAAGTGAGATAACCCACGTAATGTCTCAGCATGTAATAATAAAAGCCAGCCTATAGTAAACACAAGCATTTCATCATATTTCAATAACCTGTTAACTATGTCATTTTTAACATTTTCACCAATGGGTCAAAGCTAGCAAGTGGTTACGATTCGCTCAACCCTCTGATGACACCACAAGTCTCAACCACAGCTATCTGCTACTTTGGCTTTCCAAAAATTTCTAAAATTTGGTAGCCTTCTACAGTACTCATCCATCTGGGATTGAGACATATTAAAGGGATAATTTATATAAACCCTCTGACACCATCCCTGCATTTAGTAGGAGCACAGTAAGTGTTCATTCCTCATTTCTTATAAACCATATTTTCCTAGAAGGAAAATGTGCACAGTTGCTTCTTTGCTTAAATTCTGTGTCTCAGAGTTGATGCAGGATCTTTCCTCTCTTTAGGAGAGTAAGTCGGGCTGCTACCCCTACGGCAGTCACCTGTCAGCTGAGCGACTGGTCTGAGTGGACAGAGTGCTTTCCATGCCAGGACAAAAAGGTAAGGCATTTACGACCAGTTTGGGGCCATTTCATATTTGATTTGTGTATCAGGCATTCAAATGGAGATAAGCAGTTGGGGCTATAAACCTAAGGGACTGGGGAGAAGCAGGTATTTGAAAGCCAGGAGCACATGGCTGGTGCAGTTCAGTTTTTGTTTATAAAGCGTTACTGGGTGAGGCTGCAAAGGACATGCAAGTTATGAATCAGAGGCAGAAAAGTGGTCATCTGGACATGGTCACATTTATCCCCGATGGCCTCTCTGGGTGTTGGCCAATCTATTGCCCTCTGGTCAGGGTCATCCGGAGGGACTGATGGCTTAGTAATGAAATGTCAAGCTGTTGCCAGGAAGCTGAGTGATGATCTGCAAGGCTGGTTAAACCAGATGCCACAGAGGGTCCACCTGAGGAGTCCACTGTCGGGAGCAGAAGGGGCCAACACACCCAGGGAACAAGGGCGTGTCTGTCTCCCTTGCCCTTCTAAATGGGTTTGGATAGTCCAAAACCATCCCCAAATCCCCTGGCATTTGAAGGGAAGGGGGATGTTGAGAGCTCTCTGAGCTGGCAGTCAAGAGTATTAAAATTCTGACTTGGTTCAGAATCACTGGCTCCTGGTGATAATGAAATGCCACCTGACTTCTACTCTGTTTTATTACTGTTTTGTAATTACCTTCGCTCAGCACTCGCCCCTTTCCCGACCAGGCATGTCTCTGCCTCACTCTCGCCTGATAGCACGGTACTGTTGGGTGGAGTCAGGCGTCCTCAAACTTTTTAAACAGGGGGCCAATTCACTGTCCCTCAGACGGTTGGAGGGCCGGACTATAGTTTAAAAAAGAAAACTATGAACAAATTCCTATGCACGCTGCACATACCTTATTTTGAAGTAAAAAACAAAATGGGAACAAATACAATTCATACCGCCGCATGTGGCCTATGGGCCATAGTTTGAGGACCCTTAGGTGGAGTGTTTATGCTTAAGTTCTGTAGGTTAAGGAAAGGGAGGAATGCTGTCTCCAGAAGAGGGATTTCAAGGGAAAAGTTACAAATGTCTTTCAAAATTGCCTCTGGTAAACCTGACTGTGAGTTAAGTGACAAGTGTATGAAGCCAATAAATAAGATAGGGACCCTTCATGGTCCCTACCGCCATAGGCAAATTGCTCACAGACTGGTGGGAGATACAGGCAAGTAAGTGGATGCTTAACAACAGCCTCATGTGACAGGTGTTAGGAGAGAGGGATGCTCTCAAACCTGCAGAATATGTTAATTAGGGAAAGCTTTCCAGAGAAGGTCGGCCATGACTCTTGAGAGATAAATAGGAATTTAACTGGATGAGGAAGGTGGAACAGAGAACCTTCCCCGCAAGTAGACAGACTCTAGAAATATCTTGGCCAAGCTTTTCATTTGATGTTTGGAGGCCCCTTACAATATTCCAGCTGATGAGTTTGACACCTGTGGTTGAACACCCCCATTTAGGGACATTCATCCCCTCAAAAGACAGCTTTGTAGGCAGATGTCAATCATTACATAGTTATTTCTTATGTGGAGCTGAGATCTGCCTGTTGGTTGATGGAGTGACAAGAATGTGCCTGGTTTAAAATCTGATTTAGTACCGACACCGGAGCCTCTTGCAGCCGAACAAGTTTGGGGGGACCATCTGCAGTGGTGATATCTGGGATCAAGCCAGTTGTTCCAGCCCCACAGCTTGTCACAGGCAAACACAATGTGGACAGGATTTCCAGTGCAAGGAGACAGGTGAGTGGCATTCCAGTGGGAAGACAGCTGTGCTTGTCAAACGTTACGTGAAAACGCTTCCCCAGTCCCCACGGAGCTTGTTTTTTTTTTCTTTTTTTCTTTTGGGAGAGTCTCACTCTGCCACCCTGGGTAGAGTGCTGTGGTGTCATAGCTCACAGCAACCTCAAACTCATGGGATCAAGCAATCCTCTGGCCACAGTCTCCCGAGTAGCTGCAAGTGCAGACACCTGCCACAATACTTGGCTAGTTTTTTTTCTATTTTTGGTAGAGACAGGGTCTCGCTCTTGCTCAGGCTGGTCTCAAACTCCTGAGCTCAGGTGATCCACCCACCTCAGCCTCCCAGAGTGCTAGATACAGGTGTGACCCACCGCACCTGGCTCCCAGGGAGCTTGTCAAAATGCAAATTCCTGAGCCCTTCCCTTAGAACAGGCGTCCTCAAACTTTTTAAACAGGGGGCCAATTCACTGGTCCCTCAGACTGTTGGAGGGCCAGACTATAGTTTAAAAAACAACTATGAACAAAAGCCTATGCACACTGCACATATCTTATTTTGAAGTAAAAAAACAAAACGGAAACAAATACAATTCACACCGCTTCAGGTGGCCCGCGGGCTGCAGTTTGAGGACGCCTGCCTTAGAGGCTGCCATTCTGTAGCTTTGGGATAGGGATCCAGGAATCTGCATTTTAAACCAGGCCGCCAGCCCAAGTAATTTTGGTTCAGGTTTGTAGGAGCAGCTGTTGATTCATTTAGAAAATGTATAAGCCATTCACTCATCTACTCATTGAGCAAATATTGTTGGGAACACATTATGCACCAGGCAGTGACCTGCGGTTAATATAGAGATTAAAAAACTTAATGCACCTGACCCCGAGGAACTCCTAGTCTGGGGGAGTGACCCTCAGGCGTTAAGGACAATACACTGGCACATGCATATGGCCCTTGGGACTGCCCTGCAGGTGGTACCCAAAACTGATTTGGGGGAGTTGGGCCAGGCTTCAAAATGGCACTTAAGTTGAGAGTTGGAAAATAAAATAGAACTTTCTAGAAGAAAGAACACACAAAAGCATGGGGATCAGGGACTCCAAATCAGTGCAAAATATTTGCAGCATCAGGGCTTTGGGAAGAGAGGTGAGTGATGGGTGATTGCAGGAACCCAGGGCTGCATAGTTAACTGGGGGCCAAATTGTCCCATTTGGAAGAGGAGGAGCGGGAGCTACTGGAGGATACGCAGTGAGGGGTGATATGGCTGGGGGTGCTTTAGAAAGATTACTGGAGCCTCAGTGCGGAGGCTGGGTAGGGAGAGAGGGAGACTCGGGCACAGCCTGAGCTGGGGAAGGGGGCTGCAGGTGGGAGCTCAGGATGCTGGGAGGAGGTCAGAGCAGTGGGGGCCCAGAGAGAGGCAGGGCAACGTGTAGGCTAGTTCAGCGGTGGGAAGGAGCCGTGGGTGGTGAGGGACAGGGGAGTCCAGGCAGCAGTCACAGCCTCTCCTGTCTCAGGTCGCTGCCTGAAACGCCACCTGGTGTGTAACGGAGACAGGGACTGCCTTGATGGCTCTGACGAGGAGGACTGTGAAGATGCCAGGGCCTTTGAGGATGACTGCAGCCAGTATGAACCGATTCCAGGATCGCAGAGGGCTGCGCTGGGGTGAGTCTCGGCCTGCTGGCTGTTCAGGAGGAGGGATGATGTCTCTGCAATTAGGAGCATTAGGTCCAGCGACAGCAGGGGGCCGTTTTGGAGGGTTCCTCTGGAGGGCATTCTGTGAGGCAGCCCCTAGCACAGCTCGCCCAGTTCCACCTACTGGATACCTGTCCCACCTACCTGTCCAAGGGTGCTTGTCTCCTTTCACCACCCCCCATGCTACTGCTCAGCACCTCTCACCCCTGTGCCATTTCCAAGGCCCTTTAAGAAGCCACGTCTTCCATGGGGTCTTCCCTGACATTCCACGAAGAGACCTCTTCTGTGATCTGAGCGTCCTTTCCAACAGCCCTGCTCACAATCTTCTTTGCACTGTAGTCCCTTGTCTAACCAAGGCTAGCAGTGAGACAGAGTGGCCTTGACTCCACCTTCCCTGCAGCTCACTCTAACCTCTGAGGCCGCAGTTTCTTTGTCTTTATCTGTTAAGATTCAATCAGCTTTGATTGGGTGGCTGGTGAGCTCAGTTGCTTAGAGCGTGGTGCTCAGTCAGTGCTGAGTCTAATTTCTCTTCATCATTCAGATGCAGTTCCTTAAATGAATCATACTCTTTCTTTTTGAGCCTTAGTAAGTCTGGTTCTTTCCTTCTACAACACTCTTCCCCATAGTCCTAACCTGGATAACTCTTTACGTAGTGTTATGGACAGACTCATGGTCTTTCTCCCCCAATTTATATGTTGAAGCCCTAACTCCCAATGTGACTGTATTAGGGAATAGGGATTTTACAAAAGTAATTAAAGTTAAATAAGGTCATAAGAGGGAGACCCTAATTCCATAGGTCTGGTGGCCTTATAAGAAGAGAAAGAGATAGCAGAGATCTCTCTCCTTCCTTACAAGCAAAGAGAACAAACCACAGGAGGGCACCTCAAGGAGGCAGCCATCATCAAGCTGGGAAGAGCCCACAGTGGAAACCAGCATGACAGTGCCCTGATCTCAGACTTCTAGTCTCCCCGACTGTGAGGAAACAACTGTTGTTGGAGCCACACAGTCTGTGGTATTTTGTCATGGCTGTTGGAGCAGACTAGCACACCTAGGCATCATCTCCTTTAGGAAGCCTTGGTGACAGCACCTCCCGGCTCTAGGCACTGCCAGGGCTGGCTGAGTCCCCTCCTGCTCCTCCCAGAGCCTCCTGAGTGTCCTGTGGTCCCAGCCCTCACCCTACAGCGCTGGGGACATCTGTTGGCATGTCCATCTGCCCAAGCTGAGGGCTCCTTGTCCTCTCTGCTTCTCCAGAACCCAGCACATGGCTCCGCTCAGAGTGACATTTCTGGGGATGTTAGTTCTCTGCCCCTCTGTCTTTCCTTTGGACCACGTCCCCTAACTGGGACATAAACTCTGTGAGGCAGGAGATGACTTCTGACTCACGTCTTTCACTTCCGCAGCCCCTGTGTCAGAGCTTGTCCTGTAACAGCTTTTCAGCGAGTTATCCGTTGAATTGAAAACAAATTGATGTGATCAGCTGGGTCTTTACAGATAAGGAAGTGAGTAGATGTAGTAACTGTCACAGAGTGACCCAGCCATGCTGCAGTGCACACAGGGACGGGTCTGGGTGCCATGAAATGCAGCTCTCATTCACTGTGGCCTAATCGTTCCGAGATCACAGCGCACCTGCTAATTGGCATCAAATCCTGTAAGTGCATGTAGACATACACGTAAAACAGATGACCACAATCTGTTTTCTTTCAGACCAATTGTTTCAGTTTGCTGGTATTGCCAATAACAAAGTACCAACATCTGTACTGTAGTACTTAGATTTAACCTGTGCAGCTTGAGCAACAGAAATGTATTTTCTCATAATTCTGGAGGCTAAAAATCTGAAATCAAGGTGTCCACACACAGAGGGCGGTTCCCTCTGAGGCCTCTCTCCTTGGTTCGCAGATGGCTGCTACACCCTCTGTCTTCACAAGTTCTTCTCTCTGTACTTATCTGTATCCTAATTTCCCACATTAGAAGGATACCATTCAGATCCGATGACCACCCTAATTACCCTAATGACCTCATTTTAACTTAATTACCTCTTTAAGGACTCTTATCTCCAAATGCAGTCACAATATGAGGTTTTGAGGGTTAGGGATTCAACATGTAAATGTTGGGAAGACAAAACTCAGCCTGTAACATTAATCAAAGAGGATTCATATTGATTTCACCAGTGATCACAGAGTAAACAGAGTAGGGTCATGAAACACCAAGGTACTGAGCTGGGAGATAATCCCTCTTTATTAGCAAAGAGATCTACAAACCATGGCCCTGCACTCAGGTGATACAACTAGGAGCATTTCAAAGACATTTTCTGAACAATGTGCTTTGCCTGCACAGAATACTGAAACCAGCAAAATGGCCCTTCCTCTACTCCCAACGGCTGACATTTTGATGGTTCTTCTGTTCATCTCAGCTCTCAGAGGCTTTTCTTGATATCTTACCTGCTTTTAATTTAACCATTTTCTAATTTTAAATTTTTATCTTTTGTTCAAGAAGTAATACATGTTTGAGATAAGAATTGAGTCTTCCTTCACCCTCCACACCTGCTCCCCACCTAGTTGCCTTGTCTCTCATTTCTCTCCAGAGCCGACCCCATTGACAATTTAACATAGGTACTTCCAGATAATGTAAAAAAAAAAAAAAATGCATGGTTAATGCACATTGTATGGAAAACATACCTATGTGTACTGTGAATATTAGGTCTACTTTACATGAACATGGCCAAACAATAGATGTGTGTAAATTGCATTTTTTCACTTCATAATGCATGTTTGAGATTTCCTTTTATATTTTTCCATCTCTTTTTAGTAACTTACATAATATTCTATAACAGAGATTAGCGAACTATGGCCTGAAGACCAAATTCAGTCTTCCGCTCTTGTAAATAACATTTTACTGTATGGCCTAAGAAGCTTAAAATATTTACTGTCCACCTCTTTAGATTAAGAAAAAAATTGCTGACTCCTCTTCTGTAGTATAATTAGGTAGTTCATTTCTTTGACTGCTACCTATTGATAGCTAATTAGCTTATTTCTTTTTTTCATAAACAATGCTGTAATGAACACCCTCATATACACTTTTTTGTATGTGTGTGTGAATATTTCTGCATAGATTTACAAAGGTAGTGCTTTTTTGACTATGCCTTTTAATTTTCATTGGGGCTTTTGCAACAGTTTTTCCAAATATTAAGAGGGCTGACCAGAAACTATTCAGCAATTCACTGTGGAAAATATGAAAAACAATAACTGGATACTTTCCAGATCACCCTTGCATGTGGCTTAATGTACAATTAGAGTTATAATACAATCTTAGGGCTTACTGTTCCTTTGAGTTTCTGTTGGGTCTGTTGGAGGGCAGAAACACGTCCTCCATTTATACACTATACACTAGAGTGTATAAATTTATATTTATACACTATACACTAGAGTGTATAAATTTATATTTATACACTAGAGGCAGAAACACGTCCAATGGGTGAGAAGATAGAAACCAGAGGGTGTGCAGTGAACCTAGATTTTACAGTCAACAACATCTAGGAAAAAATCCAGCTGTGACTGTAGGCAAGTGACTTAATTTTTCTGAGCTTCCATTTCTGCATTTGCGAAATTGTCGTGAGGTTGAAAGGTAATCATGCTGTATGTCTGGTAGAGTGTGCATTCAATTCATCATAGCTATTATTACGTCCCTTCCACTGATATGAAGAAAGAGGCGGAGGAAGGGAGCGGGGAAGGAAGGTGACATACGTTGAATTTCTGTGACCTGCCACGTGCTCTGTAATTATCCATTTATTCCTTTGAAGTGGGTTTTATTCCCAGTGTTTCCCCTGCTCCATTTCGGCCTTGGTACACAGAGGGCATAAATAAATGTGATCAGTGCTATGCCACAGGTGGTCCCTGACTGTCCCAGGAACACGGAGGAGGGAGTAACTGTCTGTCCAGAGCATTCAGAGAAGGCCGCGCGTAGGTGGCGATGGTTGAATTGGGTCTTTCAGGATAAATGGGAGTTGAGAAGCAAACAAAAGCAATAATTTTATTATCTGTAACATACCAGGCTTTTATTGTCAGGTATTAGAACTCTTAGCCAACTCTCATGTTTTAGTTCTATTAACTTGCCCTTTTCAGAAGATTAAAGCTGTATTTCACTTATTTGACATTGTATTTTACCTAAATATGGTAAAACCATCCAGGTCCTAAACCAAGGAGTCTGGGCAGACAAGTTTTAAATATGCCATAGGGAGAAGCATGGTAAAATATTTCTAGAAGAATATTAGGTGAGGGAAAATAAGTACCATTTGTTGAAGCCTAAAGGTGCTATCAACTTTACTTCCGCTTTAATTTAATGCTCCCATTTAGTCTTTACAAAACCCGTGAGAGGTAGGCATTAATATGTCTATTCTTTAAATGGGGCAAATGAACTTCAGAGAGCTTCTAGAAGGCATTCAAAGTCCCACAACTAGGAAGTGGCAGAGTCAGAAATTAAACAGGAGTCTCCCTGCCTTTCAAACTGTGCGCCCTCTGACACCCCACCTGCCTTGAGCACGATGGCCGATCTGAAGATTGGCTTCTCAACCTCAGCTCTATCAGTGACCTTTGTGAAAGAGCACAGTGGCAACATTTACTCAGGACTTGATAACGCTAAGTGCAGTTATGATTTCTTTACATGTATTAACTTCTATTTGACTCTTGTGAGTGTCGTAGTTATTATTAACTGCTTTTTACAAATGACCACACCGAGGCACAGAGAGGTTAAATGATTTTCATGAAGTCGCACAGCTAGATGTGATAGAGTTGGGAAACACATCTGATTCCTGCGCTGGGACTCATAATCACTGTGCCTATTTCTCTCAACAAATGTGTAGGGGTGCCTGGTATGTGGAAGCACTGTTCTAGAAGCTGAATGGAGCCACCGAGATGTTCTGGTTAAAGGGAGCCTGGGGGCCCAAGCCAGCCTACTCAGTCTCCCAGGGTCACCAAAATGGCCCTGAAGCTATCTGGAGGAACCCTAGGGCTCCACAGAACACAGATTGAGAACGATATCTTGAACCAGTTACATCTTCCAGAGAATGCTAGCTTTGCCTTGCCAACGCTCTCTCACGGAAGCTGCTTTTTTGATTTAGGTACAATATCCTGACCCAGGAAGCAACTCAGAGTGTGTATGATGCCAGTTATTACGGGGGCCAGTGCGAGATGGTTTACAACGGGGAATGGAGAGAACTTCGATACGATCCCAGCTGTGAGCGTCTCTACTACGGAGAGGATGAGAAGTACTTCCGGAAACCCTACAACTTTCTCAAGTATCACTTTGAAGTAAGTCTCACTGGGAGGTTCTCAGGCCCCTGCAGGCTGGGTGGCAGGAGGGAGAGGCTGCTGATGGAGATGTCATGTTCTGGAAGCTTTTATTTCCTGTAGTGTTTGCTGGGGTCTGAAGGCCCTTCTGCGCCTGCCCCCCTCCCAAACCCCACACCTGTCAGTGTTGAAGAGTGTTGAGAGGCAGTGAGAGGCGTAACATAGATGTGGCCAACCCACCTGTTAAATCTGGGTTCCATGCCAAAATTAATTAAATAGACCAGGGGCCCTACCCTCCGGGTTGCCCATCAGGGGATCTATTTCCAAGCTGTGGCTCAGCTAGACTATAGCTACAAAAGACCTTGAGCAGCTAGCTCACTGCCCCTCTCTGGCCCAGGTCCTGAGCTGTAAAGTGGGGGCCAGACAGGGCAGAGATGGGCAGGTTTCTGACACCTGTGCCCTAGCTCTGCCCAAGGAGAGCTCCCGCTGAGTTCTTCCATATTTGGGCTTTTTGTACACGATTTTATTTGATGAAAATGTTCTTCTGTTCAAAAGTGCTATGAAACTGTTGATGGTTCCTAACATTCCCTCCACCTCTAAACCTCATGGTCGTCTGGTCATCTGGAACACCACATGGCTCACGGTTGATCCAGAGTCTGCTCCATTTCTTTACCCCTCATCCTTTGGGTGAGATGTCTATTTAGCAAACATCACTGAAGGCTTAAGGTGTGTCAGGTTGCTGCTTCCACTTACCTCTCCATTTAATCCCCACAACACAACGGGATAGATGTTATCATTGTCCCATTCTAAGTATAAAAAGAGAGAATGATAAAGGGATAAGGTATCAGGCCCCAATGTTACTGCAGTAGGTGGCAGAGACAAGATTCAAATCCAGGTCTGTCTGAATTAAGCCCAGGCTACCCATCATTTAGAAGAACAGATAGGCTACATACAGGATATCTGTAAAGAGAGACGGGAGGATCCCAGGATTCTGACCAATGATCGGGTCATATCCGCCCCTCCCTCAAGTTTCAAGAGAAAGGTTTCAATAGAAGCTAAGGCCAGGCTTAGGGGTCTGTTTGCTCCCCTAACTTCACACCCACCTCTATCCTGTATCAGGTTTATGGTAAACCAAGCCGGAAGACAGTGCCACATTCCTAATCTCAAGAAATGTCTAGGGCAGTAATTTTTCAACTGGTGTGCCATAAGAGGGTCTTAGATGTGCCTTGAAATTTTTTTAAGATCATTAATTAAATTATTTTCAAAAGCAGTTCAAAGCACAATTAAGTGCATACTTTTTTTTAACTTTTTTTGATCAACATATTTTAAGTGTGCTGCAGGAGTTTAACTATAGGTTCAAGTGTGCTGTAAGATGCCAAAAAACCCTGGTCTAGGGTCTATGTATCAGCCACCATAGACCAGGCTATACTGTGGGAATAAAGAATTCTCCCATCTCAGTGGCTGAAAGCAACAATGCCTCGCTTTTGCTACTTGTGCGTCCTAAGGTAAAAAAGAAGCTAATCATCATAGACACTCAGGGACTCATGGAGGCTCCATTTCAACACATGCTCTCACGCCTGGTGACCAGATTACTCGCAGGCTCCTGAGGCTTGCTTCATTGGCTCAAGCAAAGCACCAGACCACGTCTCACTTCAAGCTGACAGAGAAATGTGATTCTGTTGTGTGCCTACAAAGAAGTAACCAAACCTTTGTGGGCAACTCATACCCCTGCCTAGGACAATCCCGATTTGTACAATGTCCTTTGCTCCTGTCCTCCCAGGGCCACGCTCAGACGTGGCTTTCTGCATCTCTCCTTTACAAAGACATGCGCTGCCCTTCCCTCCAGGAGGGACAAGCCAGCTGGAGAGAAATCCATGCTCTGAACAACATAATATTTGATCAGAATTGTGTGTGTGTGAATGCACATACACATGCATGGTACATAAATAAATATTTTAACAGTACTGCTAAACACTGACTAACTCTGCTGCATTGTCTATATTTTAGCAAGTGTCAATCTGATGCTTGGATTTGCCTTATAAAAGAAGTACGTGCATGGCTCGGCACTGATAGCTTGGTGGTTAGGATGCCAGCCACGTACACTGACATTGGTGGTTTTGAACCTGGCTCAGGCCTGCTAAACAACAATGACAACTGCCACAACAACAAAAAAAAAGAAGCTGGGCGTTGTGGCAGGCGCCTGTCGTCCCAGCTTCTTGGGAGGCTGAGGCAGGAGAATCGCTTAAGCCCAAGAGTTTGAGGTTGCTATGGGCTGTGATACCACGACACTCTACCCAGGGTGACATGGTGAGACTCTGTCTCAAAAAAATAAAAATAAAAAAATTACTTAAATGATACGAAACTTTTTATTTTACAAAGCAAAGATGTAAGTATGAAATATGAATTAAAAAACTCTTCTATGCTCAGGAAGCAAACATGTATTTGTTTTTTTTTTTTCAGGCCCTGGCCAATACTGGAATGTCCTCAGAGTTGTACGACGATGCAAATGACCTTCTTTCTAAAGTAAAAGATGACAAGTCGAAGTCAAGTGGCGTGACCATTGGCATAGGCCCAGCCGGCAGCTCTCTGATGGCAGAATTAGGTGTACTTGAGTCAGAAGATTCTTCATTCTTGAATAAGTTAAGCAAGTATAATGAGAAGGTATTAAAATATAATGTCTGTGTCTCATAGTATCCCATAATCTTCACTGAGACATGTATTACCTTAATTGCATTAAAAAGTACAGTGGTAATTGAACCTTAATTTGCTCGTGTAATTGGAAATGTCTGATCAGTGGTAATCAGGTTTGTTTTTCTTATTATGCTTTTGCACAGGGAGTCATCACGAAGGGAATAAAATCGAAAGATAAGACTAGAATTCTCACTTCACCTCCCCATCCTTTTTCGTGGTTACCTGGAGCATGTAGGGAAATGTGTAGCATGGTAATGGGTGAAAGGGGAACCAGGCAGGCCCTCTAAATTTGGCCAGGAAGAATTCTAAAGCAAGACTTGCTTTTCTAGATAGATAAGAGGACTGGCATGCTTAAAAAAATCTTTCATTTAGGGCGGTGCCTGTGGCTCAAAGGAGTAGGGCGCTGGCCCCATATGCCAGAGGTGGCTGGTTCAAACCTAGCCCCAGCCAAAAACTGCAAAAAAAAAAAAAAAAAAAATCTTTCATTTATCCATCAAATTTTAACCACTAAGTGCCTCTTACCCTGAGGAGTCAAAAAAATGCTTACTTGAGGAAGGGGCATCGGTCTAAGCTGAGATCTAAGGACTAGTCTAGACCATCCAAATGAAGGCAGAAGAGAGTTGCAGGAGAGGCTCCAGGCGTGAGATCAGCCTGGAGGTGACAATGCCACGCACACACTAGGGGTGAGGGGTGTTTCACTGGCTGAAGTGTGGGTGGGTGAAGGAAAGTAGGGAGCAGGGAGGATGGAGAGGTAATTGGGGACCTAGAGACATAGTTATCGCATTAATCAGAATCAAAAAGCCTTGATAACGTTGACACCAGGACTGTGGATCTAACTGGGGTCTAAAAACTATCCTGAACAATGAAAACACATGTATAAAAGTTAGCTTATTCAACGAATGTAAATTGAGTTCTAGAGCTTTTCCGAGGAAGTAGATGTTGATCTGAAGGTAAAGAATTGTATTGCTCTGAGGCCTGGTTGTAGGATGCTCATGTGGACAGTGCTTTGAATCAAGGCTCCTATTACCTGGAAGTGATGTTCACAGGTGGCCATCTTCCTGTAAAACCGATCCTACTATCTCCTGGTGCTATATCTTGTTCAGTGTAGGAGGATCCTACTTTTCTTCATCACTTAACAGTGTGAGGTTATCACTAGAATGTAGGCCCACAAGGGGAGGGGCCTCTCTTGTTACAATGATGCCTTCTGCACCTGCCATCGTGATGCTATTATAGGCATGAGAGATGCCTGGTCAACCAATCCAGCTAAACAACATGTCATGTCCTAGCTTAATCTTTAATAGATCTGTAGTATCTTCATCGGAGTTTACACAATGTGGTGCTTTGATTAGTGCTGGGAGAAGTCTGGAGATGACAGTGAACTGAGCTTGGAATGTAAAGGGCCGTCGTAGTGACTAGAGCTAGTCACTAACCTGGGGGATAGCTGCTGCGAACCGGACCTGGGCAGAGTGATGGGGACAGAGGTGAAGGCATGGGAGAAGTCTGGTACATGTTGGTGTCGAATATATGCTTGTAAAATGTAATAATACGCCATTACATGTATTTACCTTTGTGTGTGTGTGTGTGTGTGTATTTTCCACAGTGACTAAACACTGACCCTTTGCAGTATCTCATGTGGTAAATACATGTTCTTTGTTCTTTTGACTGGTACCATGGTGGGTGTTGGCAGAAATACAGGTTCATGAGAATTTTCACGAAGGTGCAGACGGCCCATTTTAAGATGAGGAGAGACAACATCATGCTGGATGAGGGGATGCTGCAGTCTCTGGTGGAGCTCCCGGAGCGCTACCATTACGGCATGTACGCCAAGTTCATCAACGACTACGGCACCCATTATATCACATCTGGATCCATGGGTGGCACTTACGAATATATCCTGGTTCTTGACAATCAAAAAATGGAGTCCCTTGGTAAGTGAAGCTTTACACACAGTGGTCAACACACACACCAGGACGTGGCTTGCCGTTTTCTAAGCGCTGACAATGAGCTATAGGTGATCTCATGTAGTTTACGTGACAACCACACCAGGCAGTGTTAAGGAGTATTACAATGATTTTCAACCAGCGTGCCATGAAAGGATCTTAGGTGTGCCAGGAAAAATTCTAAAGATTGGGCGGCACCTGTGGCTCCAAGGAGTAGGGCACCAGCCCCCTATGCTGGAGGTGGCGGGTTCAAACCCAGCCCTGGCCAAAAACTGCAAAAGAAAAAAAAAATTCCAAAGACCATTAATTAAATTATTTTCAAAAGAAGTTCAATGCACAATTAAGTATATATTTTTTTTACTCTTTTCTTGATCAACATAATTTAAGTGTATTGCAGGAGTTTAACTACAGGTATTGTGCTATATGATAAAAATGGTTGAAAAACACTGCAGTGTTATTTCCGGGGACTTAAGATCCTAGCGGTAAAATGGCTTGTTCGCAAGCACCACAAGCAGGATTTCAGCTCAGACTTCCCTGGCCCTTCAAAATGATCCACGTGCTATTATGTTGTAGTTACTTCTTTAAAAATAAAGAATCCAGGGGATTTTTTTAAATTTAAAATGTGAAAACTTATTTTAAATGTAGATTCTTATTCGATGGAATGACATTTGATCGGTCAGTGAAGCTGAAAACCTAGTTGTTCCAGATCCCCCCTCTTGTTTAACCTCCGGGTTTCTAGGGCCCTTCAGCTGTCCATCATCACTTCCCTCTGCCCCATTTCCATTCCTGCAGTGGCCTCTGGGCTCTTGTCCTTCACTGATTACTGCGTTGGCTCCTAAATGGTCTCTAGGGGCAGGCTCACCCCTTTCGATTCATTCTTGGCAATTGCCACTAGATGGATCTTTCTATTTCACCAATATGATGATATCTCTCCCTTGCCTAATATTCTGCCTGGCTGAGAATAAACTCTAAATTCCTTAGCATAGGGCCAGCTAGCTTCATGGTCTCGTGCTAAGTGACTACAACAGTGGTTCTCGAAGTGTGGAGTCCAACTGTCAGGACAGCGTCACCAGGAAGCTTGTTAGAAATGTCCCTTAGTTCAGCCCCCTCCCAAACTGAACTAAGTCAGAAGCTCTCAGGGTCAGCCCAATGCTGTGTGTATGAACACTTACTGCAGTTTGAGGACACTGACCTGGGCCATGAGGAGTGGAAGGCTGGGAGATCTATCTGTACTGCAAAGCCAAGTTCAAATTCCCGGTTTCAAGAAGTTGCCCCAACTGCGCCAGTCCAGTATGGCCACCCCTTTTCTTCAACCCATACATACAAATTCCACATTGTTTGTCTTTTTTTTTTTTTTTTTTGAGACAGAGTCTCATTATGTTTCCCTGGGTAGAGTGCCCTGGCGTCACAGCTCATAGCAACCTCCAGCTCTTGGGCTTAAGAGATTCTCTCGCCTCAGCCTCCCAAGTAGCTGGGACTACAGGCGCCCACCACAATGCCCGGCTAATTATTTTTTTCACATTGTTGGTCTTTATATAACACTTTCCCAAATGTCAACATCTTTTCTTCTCATCTAGATAGCAAGGTCTTTAGAAGCAAGTATCATAACTGACACTTTTCTGTCTCTTTAGGCAGGGAGTTTGAAATGGAGCATTAATTCATAGTTTTGCCTAGGATCATTCACTAATGTATCCAAGTATCTATTTTTTGAATAATACAAGATGCTGTATTGAGCATCGACTATGTGTTTGTGGTGAGGAAACAGGGATGAGCAAATCCAAATATGGTTCCTACCCTCTTGCTTCACAGTCCTTTTCAAACTGCATGCTGTGACCCAGTGGTAGGTCTTAAAATCCATATACAGATCACAAGCAAAATTTTGAACAGTGACAGCAAAGGAAAGACTAGGAAATGTCAGAGTGGATTACAGTCACTGAGGTGAGTTATCGCTTCAACAAACATGTTTTTTTTTCTAATTAAATAAAGACATTACACATGTACTGGATCAAATGGTTTTCTATAAACAGAATTGAGGAACAGTAATCACATCAGAAGCCCATTTCTGCCTCACAAGTTTTATTTTTATTTTTTTGAGACAGAGTCTCACTTTGTTGCCCTTGGTAGACTGCTGTAGCATCACAGCTCACAGCAACCTCAATCTTGGGCTCAAGTGATGCTCTTGTTTCATCCTCCTGAGTCGCTGGGAGTACAAGTGCCCACCACAATGACTGGCTATCTTTAGAGACAGGGTCTTACTCTTGCTCAGGCCAGTCTGGAATCCGTGAGCTCAGGTAATCCACCTGCCTCAGCCTCCCAGAGTGCTGGGATTATAGGTGTGAGCCACTGCACCTGGCCTACCTCACAAGTTTTAAAGAGCAGAGGCCACCAGGTACCCCAGGCAAATAATTAGTCATCCATCACCAAACATGGGAGCCCAAGAGATAGTTTACTATGGATCAATGTGAAAAAAGGGTTTAAAAAACTTTATTCAAGTGGGTCTTTTTAGAGTCATTTAAAAACAGGGAGGAAAGAGGAGGGGGCTACTGTGGCTCAAAGGAGTAGAGCGCCAGCCCCATATGCCGGAAGTAGCATGTTAAAACCCAGCCCTGGCCAAAAAATAAAAATAAAAAAAATAACACGAGGAAGGAATAACATTGCTGAGCACCTACTAGGTTCCAGGTGCTATTGCAAACATATCCTCATTCAATTTCCTTGACAACACTTGGAGATTTGTACTTTTCCAGTTTCAGCCTCATAAACACAGTTGCTCTTCAGGGAGGTTGATTACTTTGCCCAGAGCTGCAGAAATCTGTGATCAGAGCCCCAGACCTGGGGTCCCACACTGTGGGGTTTTGGCCCCCATCTTTGATGTTGGATTACTCATCAAGGGCCTGGGGTATCTGGTGGCCTCACCTCTTTAAAATCTGTGAGGCAGAAGTGGGCTTCCAATGGAATTGTCCCAGGGATAATTACCACCGTTCTGTTTATAGAAACCATATGTCGATAATAGCACCATTTGCTATTTGTGAAGAGCTGATTTTTCTATAAATCCAGAAAGTTAGTGTTGCTTTTCTATAAATATGGAAATGTGATAATCATCACCTCATCTGCTGGAGATCGCTAATAAATCAGAATGTCATTTACATATTAACCTACAAAGAACAAAAACATCTACCTTCTTTCCCTTTGACAAATAGAATCACTCACAGCTTCTCTCCATGTTTGATGTTTGGCTGGTTTCCCTTTACCAGGTTCTCCTTCCCCCGCCTCCCTCCCTTTCTTTTTTCTCCCTCTCTCTTTTTCCTTCTCCCCCTTCCCTTTTTCCTGTCTGTATCTTTGATCTGCATGACTTTAATTTACATTCTATTATGTGCTGGTTTCTAAGGGACATCCTGCGTGAGGTACATTCATGTCCTCAAAAGCCTGGGCTTGGGACGGGATGATTTAAGTGAACCTACCGGCTGGTTTGCTCTGGGGGAATCTTTTGTCCTTGGCTCTGTCTCAGATCCTCTCTGGGTTCATCCCAGAGGATGCACAAGGCTGTTTTCTTCTCATATGTCCTTTAGATCAAATGCATCTCCCCCAAAGCCAGCATGACACCATGCATCAAAAATCAAGGGAAGTCTTAGACATTGGGGAGGGATATTAGACATCAGTGGGAAGCTAACATTTCCTCCAGGGCTGTGACTGACAGCCTTCCACCTTCGGCAGGAAGCAGTAAGGTTTGGGGTTTCGATTTCTGGATTTAGATTTTTTTTTTTTTTTTTTTACTTCCTTCATCCTTTCTCTGGAGCTTTAGTTATTTGTCTTTATATCAAGATATGTCAAGGAGACTAGTGTATTCCCCATTCTGATTTCTCTGGAGTCTGCCCCCGTTACAGAGCTACTAACTTACCGTGGTCAGGTCAAGTTCTTCAAAGACACCGATTCCTGCCTCCCATGCACGTTTAGTCCCCAACGCCCTTCCCTGGCTTGCCAACCTGACAAACTTTCGCCCACCCGTTTGGGCCTTGTACAGGCATTGCTACCCCTCCCAAACCTGCCCTGACATCCCCCTACCCCTTCTGCTGTAGTTTTGTTTGGTCATTCATTCATTCAGCTGTGTTCATGGAGTTCGTATCATGAACCAGGAGAACAAAATCAGCATGGTCCCTGTTCTTGTGAATTTCACAATCACAGCCAAAAATCCAGATGTCATCCTTGGTCTCCCCTTACTTCCTGCACCATCTGTCAACTTGACTTCTAAAGCATAAATGTCACATATGCCCCTTGCTAACCTTCTCACTGGGCAAACCACCCTTATCTCTGACCTGGATATTGTTGCTGTCGTTATCAAGTTATCCACGGTCCTTTAACACTCTACCACACCAAGCGTTTTTCAGCCTAGAGTCTTTGGATCCTTTCTGGCTGGGCTGCCTTTTCCTCGGTGTTTACGTAGCAGTAACCTTATCATTCCTATATCGTCAACTTAAACGCTACCTTTTCAGGAGCCATACCTGACCACCCCCTGTGGTCTCACAAGCCCTTCTGTGTTATGTCACCCTGTTTTAATTCTCAGCCAATCACTGTTTGTTTAGTAGCTGCCAGGCTCCCATACTTAATGGTTAATTGTCCATCTCCTGTTTCTGGAATGCCCGTTCCGTGAGAGCAGGGACCTCATCTGTTTTGTTCCTTGTTGCATATTTATTTCCTAGAACAGTGCCTGGCACATAGTCAGGGCGTAACCGTGTGTGTTGAGTGAATGAATCAGGATATAAATAGCTGCAAATTGTGATAAGAGCCATGTAGAAAATGAACATGTTGCAGAAATAGAGGGGCCTGGGGACAACACTCACTCTAGGATGCTCTGGGAAAGTCTCTCTGAGCAGATGAAGCTCAAACTGAGATGAGGCCCAAAGGATCAGAAGGAGATGCCCCCAGCTTGTACTAAGGCGCTGCGAGCGGAAGGAGGTTGGTGCGTCTGTGAATGGAGAATGCGCGTGGGGCTGAAGCCCTGGCTGCTGTATGAGGATAGCCGCAGGCAAGGTTAAGGCTGGAAGAAGGACGGAGGGAGGGAGGTGGGGCCTTGGTGTGTGTCACACTTTATGGGGGCAAGACATGATTGCAAGAAGGACTTTACCTAACAATTGCAATCAGTGTAACCTGGCTTATTGTACCCTCAATGAATCCCCAACAATAAAAAAAAAAAAAAAGAAAGAAAATATTGGAAAAAAAAAAAAAGAGAGAGGCCTCAGAAGGTCTTGTTGGACAAGGTGGAAAGTAGCAGCTGCACCTGCCGTGACAGGGAAACCAGAACAGGGTCATCCCCAGGGCTGTGGTCTAATTGTGTGTGGCAGATCGTCACACTGTCACATAGAGAAGACTAACAAGGCCAGGAGGGCTCGGGGAGAGCAATGTAAGGGCTCTTGCTGATGTCCAGCAACCTTGGAACAATATGATAGACATGGGACATATTGTGAAAGTAGCATTTACAGATGTGAAAGAAAATTTACAGATGGACTGGGTGTGGATTATAAAGTATACATCACTTCCTCCTCTATATTATGTTTCTACCAAGCGTGTACATGAGCACGCACACACATCTATACAGGGGTTAGAAGGACATGTGTTTGCCCAAGGGTACCAACCTCCTGGTAAAGCCACCCTGAAGGCATTTGGAAATTTGGGAAGGATTCTGGGGGTGAAGAGAGGACTCAAGGGGGGAAATATATGTAGGTACATATATATGATGTATCTTATGTTAATTGAGATATTACATATTAATTTTACATATTAATATTAATTACATATTACATACTAATCTCTTATACTAGATTATATATTAATCTCTTCTACTAGACCATGAACTTTTACATACAAATTCTAGGCATATTGTCCCTGAGGTATTCTTTCTTTTTTTTTTATTAAGTCATAAATATGTAAATCATGTACACATTAATGCATGTATGGGGTACAATGTGCTGATTTTATATACAATTTGGAATGCTTACATCAAACTGATTAACATAGCCTTCACCTCACTTACTTAATTATTGTGTTAAGACATTTATACTCTGCACTTAACAGATTTGACATGTACCCTTGCAATATGCACCATAGGGGTGGTCCCACCATTTATCCTCCCTCCCTCCAACCTCCCGTCTCTCCTCCCATCCGCCTCCTCTTCCCTCCTTCATCCTGGGCTATAGTTGTGTTTTATCATTCATATGAAAGTGTGGGTGATTATAAATTTGGTTTCATAATAGTACTGAGTACATTGGATACTTTTTCTTCCGTTCTTGAGATACTTTACTAAGAAGAATATGTTCCAGCTCCATCCATGTAAAGATAAAAGTGATAAAGTCTTCATCTTTTTTTAGAGCTGCAAAATATTTCATGGTTTACATATGCCACAATTTATTAATCCATTCATGGGTCGATGGCACTTGGGCTGCTTCCGTGACTTGGCGATTATGAATTCTTTGTGCCTGGAGCAGGGCTGGGCCCGCAGTGGCGGTGCCAGGAACGCCCATTGAGCGGCATCATCCTTGCTCCCTCCCCACCTTCACCTCTTACCCTCCTGTCAGAGATTCCACTGCAGCTCGTCCAGAATCCCTGCCCAGTTTTCCAAATGCCCATGGGCATCTCCACCAGGAAGCTGCCACCTTTGGGCAGTCACATCACTGTCCTCACCACAAAGTCTTTCTTCATCGTGTTCCTCTTCCTGAATTCTTCATCAACCTTCTCCAAACACCGTCAAATGACAAGCTAAGGGACTGTTTATGGCGTGCTAAGCTCCTTACTAAGGGCCTAAGTGCCTTCACCAAGATCCTGCGAGAAAGGAGAAGTGTCTTCATTTCTATAAGTGAAGGAAGAAAGGCTGAAAAGTCGTACCTATAAGTAAAAACTATACGAGATGTTCTGAGTTAAAATCCAGCATTTTTTCTCTCTTATCTCAGCTGCCTCCATTAGGATTTATGGCACCGGGGGATCATTTGGACTTCCTCCCTCTCTCCCCATGCCTCCTTCGTATGTACCCACGAGTCTGTGCCTTTCTTCCCCTTCCCACTGCTATTGATGACCACCTGGTGCTGCTTTCCCTGCAGGTTCCTTCCAGCCAAGCAGGCGTGCAAAATCAGAAAAGTATTCTGAAGTCAGATGGAGCCCCCATAAATGCCTCAGGAAGCAAGCTAGTAAGGGTCTGTGGCTCATGTGGATGAGACCTGACACATCTGTTTTAGCATCTGTGTCTTTGTTATCTCAAAATGCAACAGGACGTAGAAGGCTCTTCCATCAGTTAAGGAATCTCAGGAGGTCTGCAAGGTTACCTCTATCAGGGATGCTGTCATGGAAACCTTGCATGGAATAGAAAGTTCAACTTACAGACCTCAAGAGTCTAACGCAGCGCTTCTCAACCTTCCTAATGCCGCGATTATTTTCATTGTTACAAAGAGGTCATGACCCACAGGTTGAGAACCGCTGTAATCTAACAGCTCACAATTCTGTGATTTTTTAGCCTCATTGAAAAGGATTTGCAAAGACCTTGCTGAAAATGTCTTCCACGGATGCTTTGCTGCTGCTGAAAACCAGCGGGGCTCTCTAGTTTCACTCAAGCCAGCAGGCAGTGTGGCAGTGGAAAGAATTCTTTTTCCTGACATATATTTTGCTCTTTATCTAGGCTCTAGCACTGAAGAGCTGGTAAGCCTCATTTTCCCCATAAATAATGTCAGGATAATTAAAACTACTTTAAAAGACTATTGGGAGAATTAGTGATAAAATGCACTATAATGATAGCTGAAACACTGTCCAAACAGTAGTTTCTATTATGGAGTATAATTTTGGGGAGGGGGGTCAGCTCATTTCAAAGCCATTTGATCAAGGTCTGTGGAATTAAGAAATACGCTGTACCATGATAGCAAGCAGACTAACAGACTCGGGAGTCAGACACATCTGGGTAGGGATCTTGGTTGTCACATGACCTTGACCAAGGTGCCATATTTAATATCTCTGAGTATCAGCTTCTTCAAGTCCCAAATAGGAATAATAACAGTGTTTGCTTGAGAATAATTCCAAGGACTTATTAATATGATAAATGTATGGGGCATGACAATTAAGATAGTGAACTCATCTTAGAAAATATGCCACACCCCTCAATGCTGAATATCACTATAGTCACCTTTAAAGTACTCCCCTCGGGTGGCTGTGCTCCAATACCAGTGCCTAGTCCACCCTTCAAGAAACTTTTGAAGCTCTTTTTCTGGAATGACCATCAAAGATGCCATCATATTACCGTTGATGTCTTCAATGTCATCAGACTGTCTTCCATTTAGTATTTCCTTTATCTTCGGGTAAAGAAAAAAGTCACTGGGGGCCAAATCAGGTGAGGGAGTGTTCCAATACTGCTATTTCTTTACTGGTTAAAAAAAAATCACTCTCAGACAGTGCTGTGTAAGCTGGTGCATTGTTGCGATGCAAGAGCCACCCCTTTCTCATGCCAAGATTTTTAGTGAAGAGTTTCTTAACTCCTTATCAGTGGTTCCTTGGTGTGCTATGCCTCTCATGGTCAGCCAACAATTTTAATGCCCAGTTTGAATAATTTTTGCAATGTTTTTGTCAGTTCTGCTTGTTACTGACTGACCTGACCTCTCTTCATCAGGAATACTTTCTCTCCCTTCAGAATATCCATTTGTGTGATCCATTTGTACAATGCCATTTTCTTCATGGTGTTATCTGCATAAGCTTGGACTAACATGCCCCTGATTTCACTCCCACTCTTGCTAAATTTATCAAGAAATTTGATGTTTGTTTGTTGCTCTAATTCAAGCTCCAACATTCTTGTGACAGCACAGAAAAACATGAAACAATGATAATGAACACCACTCAGCAAGACACTACCATATGTTGACATGAACATAACTGTGAGACACTAGTATACCAAGGTAATGAGTTGTTTGTACAGTGCTGCCAACATAAATGCATTGTGGCAAGTTCATGAACTTAATTGTCAGAACTTGCATCATTGATATTTTTATCCTTTAATGAAAATATGGGCTCTGTCACTTACTGTGTGATTAATATTTAATCATTTAAAGTCTCAAGTTTCTCCCCTGCAGGCCAGAGATATTATCATTTACTTTATAGGTTGGTTGTGAAGAATAAGTGAATTTATCCACAAAAAATATTGAGTGCATTACCCAGACTCTAATAAACACTCAAAAAATTTCAATTTCTGATGTAGGCTCTGAATCAGATTGCCTGATTCAAGTCCCATCCCCTACATTTATCTGACACATGACCCACAGGCAAATGAGTTAACCTCTCTGTGCCTCTGTTTCCTTTTCTAAATGAGGTGACCATACACCCTTCACAAGATTGCTGTAAATTTGAAATGAAGAGATCTGTGGGGGCACATGGTCCAGCGCCTGACATATAGTAAGAGTTTGAAAGCGTCATCTGTTATTGCTACACTATGTTGGTGTTATTACCACCTCGTGGTCATTATCCACAACTTTACAGTTGTTAACTCTGTAATGTTAACTGTTCTCACATCTGTGAAGTAATGAGAAGACCCATCTCCTGGGGTTCTATAATCCCTCAGCTATGAAACATTGTTCGAATGGGAGGGAAATCATTGTCATGAAGTCCAGCCTGCAGTGGCCAGAGCTTTTGCTGTGGATGTGGAGTCTCAGCAATCATGCCTCCTCCTCCACCTGCCCATTTCTTTGATTGAGGTCATTCATTTCTGTCTCTGGAGCTTCATCCAGTTTTGGAGTGACCACTTTCCCCATTAATCAAGGTCACTTTGAATTCTCATTGCTATCTTTCAAAGCGTTAACAACTCTGCCTAAATCTGTGCCTGCTTTCCATCATCCCTGGCCCTGACAGATGCCAGATAACAGTGACCCTGGGAAAGACCCTTCCAGCAAGAAGGCAGGATGTCCCACCCATCACTGTTCACCCCCTTCCAGTCAGGATCCTTGGACCAGCTGCTCCGCCATCCACCACCACACGATTTAGAAAAAACCACAGAGACAAAATTTAAAACCTCACTAAAGCTGATGTCTATTATTCCTCTCCATCCTCTTCCACCCTTCCTTCCTTTATTCATTCTCTCCTTTAGTCCTTCATTCAACAAACATTTATTAAGCACACACAACATGGGAAGTGTTATCTAGATACCAAGATGATTAATACGTGGCCCCTGTCATGGAGCGGGTCCTAGAAAGTAATGGGTTTCTTTCTCTTTGTTATAATCACCTGATTATGGTCAGAGATGATTTACTCTGTGGACAGCTAAATTGGTTACCACCCAAAGTGAATT
Source organism: Nycticebus coucang (assembly GCF_027406575.1). Lineage (NCBI taxonomy): Eukaryota > Metazoa > Chordata > Mammalia > Primates > Lorisidae > Nycticebus > Nycticebus coucang. The sequence continues at coordinate 53,933,559 of NC_069801.1, forward strand.
AACAATTAATTTTCTTATTCGGTGTATCTAGGATCAACCGAAGAATTTTGTTTTGATAAAATGTATTTACACATAACAACTGCTAATCTTCATAAAGTATAACGCAACGCACATCTGGTATTCAAATTGATCTTCCTAATAGCTTTATGAGGAATTGCATTATTATTTTACCCAATCTTACAGAGAGAAAGCTGAGATTCAAGGAGCTTACGGAAATGGCTCACCATGACTCATTTAGTATTGAACCAAGATCTTCTGATTTAGATTTTATGTATCTCCCAAGTGTTCATCCCTTTCCACACATCCTGCCATTCATTCTGATATTATATACAAGAGACTTAGACTCTTGCAGGGGTGATAATAAGACAGCTGAGATTTACTGAGCATTTACTGTGCAAAAGACACTGGGTTAAACGCTTTAAATGCACTATCTCATTTAGTTCTCAGGAGAGGCCTGTGAAGAGAATTAGATACTATCTTCTCCAGCTTACAAATGAAGAACTGAGGCTCAGCCATGCTAAAGAACTTGCCCAGAGTCACATTAGCCATGGATCAGTGGAGTCTGGGGTCAAACTCCAGAACCTGTAATCTTTTATTTAATTATTTATTTTATTTTATTTTTCCTGTATACATTAATGCATTTATGGGGTACAATGTGCTGATTTTATGTACAATTTGGAATGCTTACGTATAAATGTCTTAACACAATATTTAAGTAAATGAGGTAAAGGATATATCAACCAGAACGTGTAATCTTAACCAACATACCTTAATGCCTCAACGATGTCTTATCCTAGCTTTTCAAACTGTAGACCGCAGCCCACTAGTTGACTGTAAAAGAAATTTAGTGTGTCATGACCAGCATTTAATAAAATAAAATATAACAGGATGGAAATATCAGAGTGCAGCACCAAAAATAGGGTTAAGTATTGAAATTTCTTTTAGCTGGAGGTGTGTGGGCTGGATCATAAGGTAAAATGTATTTTTTTACTTTTGAAAGTGGTCAGAAAGATAATAACCACATGTTTTTTAATTCTACCAACTATAGATATGTATTTGTTCATTCTAAGTAAAGAAAAAAAATTACCGACAGCCATAAAGGGAACACTGGGAAATTTATTAGTCAGGGTTCCACAGAAAAAAGGAACCAATAGGATATCCGTGTCCATATTTATCCATCCGTTTATCTATATAAAGGGATTTTTAATGAGGAATTTTGCACATGCTAATATTATTGAGTTTGGCAAATTCTAAGATCTGCGGTCAGCAAGCTGAGGACCCAGGAGAGTGGATAGTTTAGTTCTTGTCCAAGTCTGAAGGCCTGAGACCCCAGAGAGCTATTGATGTATTATATTTCCAGTTAAAGGCTAGCAGACTTGAAACCCTGGAAGAGCTGATGCTTCAGTTTGAAACCAGGGATGGGGGCAGGGTGGGGGAAGCCAACCTCAGAGGTTGAAGAAAGGAAGAATCCTCTGTTACTCCGGAGAGGGTCAGCCTTTTTGTTCTAGCCAGGTCTTCAATTGATCGAATGAGGTTCAGTTGCATTCGGGAGAACAAACTACCTTATTTCATCTAGCAATTTAAAAGTTCACTTCCTCCAAAACAGCATCACAGAAACACCCAGGACCATGTTCAACCAAACATCTGGGCACTCTGTGGTCCAGTCAAGTTGACACATAATTTTACCATCACGGGAAGGTAGAATAGCGGGCAAGCCAGCAATCGATGTCCTATAATAACTGCCAAGCCCCATGTGGGGAGTCTCATGTAATCAGATAAGCATGTCTCAGTTGGAAATGAAAGATCGGCATCACTGGGTTTTAACTCTGTGGCAGGCAGCATGCTGAGCCTGTCCACGCACTTTGTCTCAGGGAAGCGTCTTGGCACCTGTTTGAGCTCTGATTTGTGGCTGTCCCCATTTTACAGATAAAGAAAGCAGGCACTGAAAGGCCAGGTGACATGTTCAAGGTGATGCAGATGGTCAGAGGTTGGGCAAGGTTTGAAACCAGGTTTTCTAATCCCCACTGCAATGTTTCTTATATACGCCTAGATATTTTATTTCATTTATTTGCCATTTTAAGAGAATTAAAGTGCTTGTGATAGCTTTGAAAGTGGTTAATTTGGGCTATAGAAATAATTAAGAGAGTATTATTTTCTTTATTTATTCCTAAAGGCAATATTGGGTCCGTTTGACCCATCAGTTCCAAACTGTAACTGGGAGAGTTGGTAAGGCTAAACTGATGAGCTTACAATTATCTTGAAACTTAGATACAGTTACAGAGCCAGCAACCAGCTTTGTGTATAGACTGATGACACTCAAAGAGGTGATCCTTGGAGACTCATAAATCAGAGGGAGCATCTATGCCAAGGTGACAAGTGGTTTTAATAGAAAATGCTCCCTAGACTGCTGAGTTGAAGATTGCAACCCCAGATATAAGCTCAGCCAAAAAGTTCTGTGATCAATTAGTGACATCTGTCAGAGGCACGGAACTGGGGGAATGCAGGCTCTTAGTCTGCGCGTTTACTATACTTTACTAGAATGAGACAGAGGTGGCCTGGATGACTGAGTCATTCATGGAGAATTACTGGGATGGGATAAGCATATAACCAAAGTCCTGTAACTTTCTTGCACTTCCCATCATATATAATTTAATTACAGATTATTACTGTAATTTATTCATCGATTCCCTTTCAGGAAGATCCTGAGTAGGGAGCAGTTGCACTTTTTTGAGACAGAGTCTCACTGTGTCCCCCTGGGTAGAGTGCTGTGGAGTCACAGCTCACAGCAACCTCAAACTCTTGGGCTTAGGTGATCCTCCTGCCTCAACCTCCTGAGTAGCGGGAGTACAGGCACCCACCACCTCACCTGGCTAGTTTTTGCTATTTTTAGTAGAGACAAGGTCTTGCTCTTGCTCAGGCTGGTTTGGAACCCCTGAGCTCAAGCAAATCACCCACGTGGCCTCCCAGAGTGCTGGGATTACAGGTGTGAGCCATCACGCCCAGCCGGCATTCGCCCTTTGACACCAAGTAGGAAGTAAGAAACACTCAAAATCTCAGTTGGAAAACCCTACTCATAATCTGGTCTCCATCCATCTGATCTCACCCAGCAAAGCCTCCCTGAGCACCCATGAAGAAGGCTGGCGTGCCAGTGGGCGTGCTCTGACTGCCAGCCCATTGCTCACCGTGGGGCTGCCCTCCTGAGCTGCGTGCTGGCCCCTGGGGCTCGGTAGGTGCTGTTTCTTCTATCTTGTATTCTGTGCCTCTCCCCGCCTCCCTTCTTCACCTGGCTAATGCTTCCCCATCTTCAGGTCTCTGCTTAGCTTATGCAGGACTCTTCTGAGCAATCTTTCTGTCTCCCCAGCTTGGGGTCGGGACCCTGCCACAGGTGCTTCAGCACCTGGGATGTGTCTCTGTGTATCACACCTTGGCCACTGCCTGAGTCCAGTGCGCATCTATTAATAATGTTGGGTACCAGAGTCTCGCCCATGGGCTGAGGCTGAGCCACAGCAGAGACACCTTGTCTTTCTAGCTGAGGCGGTTCACAATCTGAGTCCACACATGCCAGGCAACTCTGGCACTTTCCTTATACCCTGCAGGGCAGGGCCTGGAACTAGACAATAAGGAGGGTGAGTCGGGCAAGAACCTGATGTGGAAGGTCCTGTGTTCACGGCTAAGCCGTCTGAGATGGCCCAGCCCTGATGTGGAAGGTCCTGTGTTCACGGCTAAGCAGTCTGAGATGGCCCAGCCCTGATGTGGAAGGTCCTGTGTTCACGGCTAAGCCGTCTGAGATGGCCCAGCCCTGATGTGGAAGGTCCTGTGTTCACGGCTAAGCCGTCTGAGATGGCCCAGCCCTGATGTGGAAGGTCCTGTGTTCACGGCTAAGCCGTCTGAGATGGCCCAGCCCTGATGTGGAAGGTCCTGTGTTCACGGCTAAGCCGTCTGAGATGGCCCAGCCCTGATGTGGAAGGTCCTGTGTTCACGGCTAAGCCGTCTGAGATGGCCCAGCCCTGATGTGGAAGGTCCTGTGTTCACGGCTAAGCAGTCTGAGATGGCCCAGCCCTGATGTGGAAGGTCCTGTGTTCACGGCTAAGCAGTCTGAGATGGCCCAGCCCTGATGTGGAAGGTCCTGTGTTCACGGCTAAGCAGTCTGAGATGGCCCAGCCCTGATGTGGAAGGTCCTGTGTTCACGGCTAAGCAGTCTGAGATGGCCCAGCCCTGATGTGGAAGGTCCTGTGTTCACGGCTAAGCAGTCTGAGATGGCCCAGCCCTGATGTGGAAGGTCCTGTGTTCACGGCTAAGCAGTCTGAGATGGCCCAGCCCTGATGTGGAAGGTCCTGTGTTCACGGCTAAGCAGTCTGAGATGGCCCAGCCCTGATGTGGAAGGTCCTGTGTTCACGGCTAAGCAGTCTGAGATGGCCCAGCCCTGATGTGGAAGGTCCTGTGTTCACGGCTAAGCCGTCTGAGATGGCCCAGCCCTGATGTGGAAGGTCCTGTGTTCACGGCTAAGCCGTCTGAGATGGCCCAGCCCTGATGTGGAAGGTCCTGTGTTCACGGCTAAGCCGTCTGAGATGGCCCAGCCCTGATGTGGAAGGTCCTGTGTTCACGGCTAAGCCGTCTGAGATGGCCCAGCCCTGATGTGGAAGGTCCTGTGTTCACGGCTAAGCCGTCTGAGATGGCCCAGCCCTGATGTGGAAGGTCCTGTGTTCACGGCTAAGCCGTCTGAGATGGCCCAGCCCTGATGTGGAAGGTCCTGTGTTCACGGCTAAGCCGTCTGAGATGGCCCAGCCCTGATGTGGAAGGTCCTGTGTTCACGGCTAAGCAGTCTGAGATGGCCCAGCCCTGATGTGGAAGGTCCTGTGTTCACGGCTAAGCCGTCTGAGATGGCCCAGCCCTGATGTGGAAGGTCCTGTGTTCACGGCTAAGCAGTCTGAGATGGCTCAGCAGGAGTTTTGCAGACCCGCTAACCAATCAGTCACCGGAACAGACAGTCACGAGATTCTAACGAGCTCCAGGCTTTAATCCCACAGTTACCATGACAACCAGGCTTCACGGTGATGGATGGTATTGATTGACTGACGGGCTCCTGGTTTCTCGGCTCTGTCCCTACTGCCCTTAAGTTATCTGCATGTACATGGAACTGGGAGGCTTTTAGCACCATCCTTCTGATTCTATCCTGATTTTGAATTTCAATCTATAATACCATCATTGAAAATAGCTTCAAAGTTACAGGAGAAAAAGCTGAGATGCTGTCAAAATTCCTCCCAGAGCCATTCGTAACTTTCTGTCCCATAGGCGATACAATGTGGCTTACAGGACAGGTGCTTTGGACACAAGCCTGGGTGTGAACATCATTGTGTTATTTATGTATCGTGGAACTTTAATTAACTTGCCCAAACTACCTAAATTTAACCTCTCTCAGTTTATCCTTCTCTAAAATGGGCAGCATTATTGCTCTTGTTATGATGGATGAATATTAAGTAGGATAACACGGAGAATCTCTCCCCTAGCACTTTATAACGCTTACCATCTGTGTGAGTCTCTTCACTCACTCATGGCCTAAAGGTTTATACTGCAGAAATATTAAAAAACCTTGTCTTCACCCTCTCCTCAGTTCGGATTCAGAATCGCGAACCCAGAGTCTCAACATAACCCGCAGTGTTTCTGCCATCAGTAACGACTGTAACACGTGGCTGTTACTGCTGGCTCTGAGCCAGGCCTGGGATTTGCACTTCCATGGCGTGGATTAACTCACTTAACACTCACAACAACCCATGTCAGGTAGATACTATTAAAATTCCCCCCTTACAGATGGGAAAACTGAGGCACAGGGAGGTTAAACAATTTGCTTCGAGAAACCAATTTACAGCTTTCATATGAACGCTACAACTCAACTATAGCCCAAGAAGGGGAAAGAGGAGAGGGAGGGGAGGGAGGGTAATTGGTGGGAACACAACTATGGTGCATTTTACAAGAGTACATGTTAAATTTATTAAGTGTAGAGTATAAATGTCTTAACACAATAACTAAGAAAATGCGGTGAAGGTTATGTTAACCAGTTTGATGAAAATATTTCAAATGGTATATAAAACCAGTACATTGTACCGCATAATTGCATTAATGTACACAGCTATGATTTAATAAAAAAAAATTAAACCTCAAAGAACTCAAGCTAGACTTCCCATTTGATCCTGCAATCCCATTACTGGGCATCTACCCAGAAGGAAAAAAATCCTTTTATCATAAGGACACTTGTACTAGACTGTTTAATGCAGCTCAATTTACAATCCCCAAAACGTGGAAACAGCCTAAATGCCCACCAACCCAGGAATGGATTAACAAGCTGTGGTATATGTATACCATGGAATACTATTCAGCCATTAAAAAAAATGGAGACTTTACATCCTTCGTATTAACCTGGATGGAAGTGGAAGACATTATTCTTGGTAAAGCATCACAAGAATGGAGAAGCATGAATCCTATGTACTCAATCTTGATATGAGGACAATTAATGACAATTAAGGTTATTGGGGGGGGAGCAGAAAGAGGGACGGACGGAGGGGGGTGGGACCTTGGTGTGTGTCACACTTTATGGGGGCAAGACATGATTGCAAGAGGGACTTTACCTAACAATTGCAATCAGCGTAACCTGGCTTATTGTACCCTCAATGAATCCCCAACAATAAAAAAAAAAAAGAAAGAAAAAAAAATTGCTTTGAGAATAATTGAGCAGGGGTGGAATTCTAGAGCCTGAAAGCTGCCTCATGTCACGGCCAGTATCAGCTAGGAGGCAAGAGCCTCTGATGGGCCCTCGTTAGGCAAGAGGAGGCCATCGCCCAGTGTGAGCAAAGCTTCCTTTGTTTGAGCTTCTTCATAGAATGACATAGTCTGGGAATGAGGGGCTTGGAAAGGCTCCTTAGGGAAGGACAAGTTTTCTTAATATTTCTGCAGTACAAACCATTAGGCTATGAGTAAGTGAAGGGGCTCACACAGATGATAAGTATTATAAAGCACTAGGGTAGAGATTTTCCGTGCTATCTCACTTAATATTGCTAAGAGTAGCTTGCAATGGAAGTTTCTCTGCAAAGTAACCCCAGCATGATGAAATGGAGCTGCCCTGAGTCTGGGTGTGGCATACTTTGCTGTAAGACCTGACTCCTGGGCTAACTTCAGTTAATCTACCTGAAAATATCTGGTAAGATTTGTTGAACACATAACGATGCCAGACACCTGTTAGCAAGTCACTTACAGAAACTATTATCCCTCCCACTTTAAAGACTGGGACTCAGAGTCTCAAAGAGAATGAGCCACTCACTCGAAGTCACATAATTGGAGTCACCTGGCCTCCCAGGTCACACTCTTGCTTACAATTCCTGCCTTTCCCAACCCCAGCGAGCCTGTGAGATGGGTCAATCCTCCTTGCCCCTGAAGGTTGTTGGGAGTTTCCCATGAGATCTGGCAGATGAATGTGCTCAAGCTGTAATTTGTATCATCAGTTAAAGAAAGACCCGTGACCCTCAAAAACATTTTAGAGGTGTAGTTCAGACAGGCTGGCATCAGCCAGCCCTCCAGCTCCCATGGGGAACGTGGCACACGCCAGCTTCTGTGTAGGGCCTGGGAACCTACAAGGTGATGTAGCAGCCTGCGGGGTTAGAGGAAGAACCAACCAAGAAATAGACAAGTGCTCCATAGGCCAAGTGCTGTGCTGGAGAAAAGCACAGGGCTGCATTGGGGACACAGACACAGTGCCCTTGCGGAGTGAGAAAAGACTGGAGCTGAGAAGGAGAAATGTGACGAAAGAGGTCAAGGGACTTTCTAGCACCTGCACAGGCAAAGGTACTGATTTTATTCTCGGGTGGCTGGAAACAAGCATGAGTTTAAATGGGTAAACAGAAGTCCAAGGTGGGCAGGTGAGTTAGCCGGCTCCTCCCAGCTAGCCCTGCCACAGACCAACAATTATCTTTTCCAATATGATTGCAGAAAAATACAGTTCGAATCTCCTTTTCCCTTTTGAGCTGTCTTTGGGGGTAACTAGAGTGGCAAAGCCTCATAGCAGATACATCACAGCAACCTGAATATTTGGTTGTTGCAAAGAGATAAATAATGCATGATACCTGCTGTTTTCCACTGAATGCTTTTAATCTAAAGAATGACAGACTCGCTGTGTTCTGGCACCTTAAAAACCAGGCTCTGGTTCTGCCTAAGCACAGAGCTGATGGAGGCGGGAGGGTGGCAGCTCTCACACCATGCCACAGCCAAGACCCAGTGGGGAATAAGCAGTACCCATGGTGGCCAGAGACCTGGCTTCTGGGATCCCAGCCTCCCAAGCAGGCGCGAAGCCAACTCATCTTGAGACCAGGTAGAGAGGGAAGGAACCCATCCCTCCTCCCACCCCATACTTCCCTGGGCATCTTGACGAAATTGCATCTTCCCCTTCCCCACTCTGCGGTTTAGCTCACATTGGCTTTTCTGAGCAGAACCTTGTTGCTGGGGACACAAGCTTTCCACACGATCTCCCTCTTGTCTCAGTATTCTGACAGCTTTGCCTGGCTGACCCTTACTTGTCTTCCTCGTTTCTGGATCCTTCCTCAGACCCCCAGGAATGCCTTCCCTGACCCTGCTGCCCCCCACCAGAGTCCTCCTCATACACCCTAATTGTCTGTTTCCTTATTCGTTTCCCACACTTGACCCTCAGCTCACTGAGGTCAAGCACTCTCCTTAGTTCTCTGTTTTTGTCAGATGCTTTGCGCACAGTAAGACGTCATGAGGTACTTATGAAAGGTGTCTGGAGTGTTCTTAAACAGTCACATACCAACCCTGGCAAGGATGAGCCCCAGTCGGAGGGAGGGTCAGTCCCTGATGCCCGCCCCCACCCCCCACCCCATTGGTACGTGAAGTGTTCAGGTGTGTTCTTAAACTCTCAGAATCTTGGCATTAGAGGACACCCTAAAAGACAACTGTCCTAAAAGACTACCCTTCAAACCCTCTGTACCCTTCACTGGCAACAGCCAGACTCAGCTTGTTCCCTCCTGGGGTGGAAGTCCTCTGCCTGCTGAGAAGCCTGGCCTCTGCTTGGCCTCTGGCTATGATAATGATCTTCCTTACGCTTAGCCCACACCTGCCTTCCTGCAGCTTGGCCTGTGGTGCTGTTCTTGCCCTGGCGACCACACAAACAAGGTCCATTCTTCTTCCTTCAGACGACCTTCCAGAGAGTTGAGTCCAGTTCTATTGGCCTTTTGAATTTCTGCTTTTCTCCAGGTAATCCTTGCCGGTCTCTCAAACATTCTCAAAAGGATGTGGCCTTAAATTTCTTCACGTCCATGATTACTCTTTTCTGATTATTCTCATTGTAATAATATTTAACGTGAGATCTACCCTCTTAATACATTTTAAATGTAAAATACAGTACTCCCTAACTCGGGGGACAGGGCTGGTATCTAGATTCATCTTGCAGAATTAAGACTACAGTCATGGATTGGCAGCTGTCCCCTTGCCCCTCTTCCTGGTCCCTGGCACGAGTCCCCCACACTACTCTTCAATTTAACGAATTTGAGATACCTCATATAAGTGGGATCAGGGAGTCTTTGTCCTTGCATAACTGGCTTTTGTCACTTAGTGTAATGTCCTCCAGGTTCCTCCCTGCTGTCATGTGTGACAGCATTCCCTTCTTTTTAAAGGTTGAATATTGTTCATTTAAGGAAGCCCTATTTTCTTATTTCCTTTTTAAACTGTGGCTCCTAGAACTTTGCAACAAGTTCTGGGTTTCTCTAATCCAGTGATTTTCAACCAGTGTGCTGTGAAAATTTTAAAAAGTCATTAGTTAAATTATTTTCAAAGAAAGTTTAAAGCACCTAGCCAGGCACAGTGGCTCACGCCTGTGACCCTGGCACTCTGGGAGGCCAAGGTGGGCATCCAGGGAGTTTGAGACCAACCTGAGCAAGAGTGAGACCCCATCTGTAATAAAAACAGAAAAAACTATCCTGGTGTGGTGGGCACCTGTAGTCCCAGCTACTTGGGAAGCTGAGGCAAGAGGATTGCTTGAACCCAAGAGTTTGAGGTTGCTGTGAGCTATAACTCCATGGCACCCTACTCAGGATGACAGAGTGAGACTCTGTCTCAAAAAAAAAAAATAAATAAAAATAAAGGTTCAAAACATGGTAAGTATATTCTTTTTTTATTCTCTCTCTCTCTCTTTTTTTTTTTTGGATCAACGTAAGTATGCCACGGAAGTTTAACTATAGGTTCAAGTGTTCTGTGAGACAAAAAAACGCTGAAAAACACTGGTCTACCTTACAGAGAGGAGAGTGAGATGATTCCCCTCTTTTAGTGACTATAATTTTTACTGGTTTCACTGCCTTCCTGTGCTGGGAATAATCTAAAATGCTAAGGCCTGCTCCCTTGTTCTGAGTTAAGCTGTGTCCACTGTTCACTGTACACATGCACCTGGCATTTTGTCCCCAGGGTAAGATGTTACAGCCTTCTCAAATGATTCTCATTTTGTTATGCTTGGTCTGTGTATCTGTCCAGCTTTGTCTGAGGGCTTCTGGACCCCGATTTATTGTTGGCTTTTCCTAGTTCTTACTTGTGGTCAATATAATGAACTGGATGCAAAGTCCGTATCCAAAGCACTGATGGAAACCCTGGCAGAGACCCTTGGCAAGCCAGCAGAGGTTCTCTGTAGGACCTCGCTACTTCACAGCCTATCCAAGATGCATTGTGTAGGAATTATTTGAGATACTTGATTAAAACACAGATTTTTTTTTTTTTTTTTTTTTTTTGTAGAGACAGAGTGTCACTTTATGCCCTTCGGGTAGAGTGCCATGGCATCACACAGCTCACAGCAACTTCCAACTCCTAGGCTTAAGCGATTCTCTTGCCTCAGCCTCCTGAGTAGCTGGGACGACAGGAGCCCGCCACCATGCCCAGCTACTTTTGGTTGCAGTTCAGCCGGGGCCGGGTTTGAACCCGCCACCCTCGGTATGTGGGGCCGGCGCCTTACCGACTGAGCCACAGGCGCTGCCCAAAACACAGATTTCTTATTTCTTAGACATACAGAATCAGAATTAATAGTGGCAGGGCTGGGTAAACTATTTTTTTTTATAAGCACTCCAGATGATCTCAATCTGTAGACAGATTTGGGAATGATCAACTCCAGAGTTTGTGAAGTTCAAAGTCCCCAAACAAATTCCAGCTTGATCTGGTCCACATTTACCCTCTGACAAGTGTAGCCTATGGGATGGAGGTGGAGCCATGGCAGAGGACTGCCGGGTTCTATGAACACAGTCTCACCACACCACACACCCACCTGGGTTAGTTCTACACAATGTCTCCAGACCTTTGTCTGTTCCTTCCAGCCTGTCACCCCCCACTCCTGCTTTTATCTCCCTGTTTCGTTTCATCGCCTAGATTTTGGTACCAGATTTGACTTCACCTGCCCCTGCCCCAGCCTCAAGATATCAAGTAGTATCCATTTAACACATTGCCCCAAACCTGCTAGCTTCTCAGTGGCAGGACCTGGCTTACTCAGACGCACATTGTATTCACACTAGCTTTATTCTCAAAGTGTCTACGTTGCCCAACATGTGATGTTCTGGGGGTGGAACATAGCAGGTGCTTACTAAATTTTTCTCTGAGCTGAATTATTTAGTCTGAGGCAATAGCTGGGATTAGTGAATATCACAGTGTTCTGTGCAACAGAGACTTGAGTGTGAGTCTTAGCTGTGCCATGATTTCATTGTATGGCCTTCAGCGAGACAATGAAACTTCGTGAATCGCAGGCATCTCAGCCCTAAATGAGATGTATAGATGAGGCATCGCTCATGTTGGCTCTCAGATTCTATGATTCTTTGATAAGTCCCAGACTCCCCTTGCTGCCGGTCCCCCACTTTGGGGTCATTAAAAGGCAATTCTTTGCAGTCAAGTCGCACAATTCAAATCAAGCAGAGCTTCTCTTCTCCCAGTGGCACGTGGCAGGCTGTCGGCAGACTCTTCATGAGCATAATCACCCCACAGGCATCTCCAGCCCCCATTAATCAGCCTGTCCTTTTGCTTTAATTCAGCAGCACTCCACCACACACCTAAGTCATCACTCCGGCTTCTGCCCGTGAATTCTTTTCATCCACTTTTGTTTATTACTGTTGAAGCATTTTTTAATCAAAACAATTAAATATGCTAAATCTTCCTCAATTAGTAATGCATTAGAAATTAAAAGTTCATGAATGGAAATGGCAGAAGAAGCCTTTTGCTTGGTGCTGAGTGCCGGCGCTCAGGGCATCACTCCCCCGGGCACCGTTAGCTCTGGAGTTCCTCAGAAACTGATAGTCACACAGTCACACAGGGCTTAGGCTGAAAGGGACCTTGGAGATGACAACCCCTTCTCTCCTAAATGGGAAACTGAGGCCCAGGGGATGATGGGCCTTTTTCAAAATCATAGAGGATGTTAGTGATGGGGATTTGAATTTAGGATTTCTGACTTCTAAGTTTCCTGTCATAAAGAACCTTTACCAGAGGACTCAGGCATTCACTCATTCACTCATTTTCTTTCTTTTTTTTTTTTTTACGTTTTGTCAGTTGTTTATTTTGAAAATAATTATAGCACTCCTCCTTCCAGACGGACAGTGTCTTGCTATGCTGGCAAGACATTGGTGACTGAGACCCAAGTCCTTGACTCACAGTTTAATGGGGAAACAGGCAAGCCAGTTTTGATGTTCAATATCTCCTTGAAAATATCGAACCTAATACTTGGCTCAATTGAATGATAGGCCTAAATTACATTTCCTTAGTTGCGTCCACAATAATTCTATAACTCGCAATAGTTATCTTATAGTTGAAGTTTAAACAGGATGATATTTTCAAAATGCAAACTCCAGTTTGCAATACTCAGAAGGCCTCTTTAGCTGCAGAAAAAGTTGAACTCTGTAGCGTGGTCAACCTCGCACTCTAGTTTTCATATCTAGCCTCATCTTATCAGGCAAACCTCAGGTTGGAAACCTAGCTCTGTTCCTTTGCAGGCTGTGTGATGGAAGCAAAGTGGGTTTACTGCCTTGAGAATTATTTTCCTCATCTGCAAAGTGCGTGTTCCTTAGTGGGGTCTCAGGTTTAGACAAATACAGAGATGGGCCAATGTAGGCCTAACCGTCCTAGTGAGTCCAGGGGGCAGGCAGACTTCCCGTGGTGATCTATCCATCTTCAAACAGATCTCTGGCCTTTTTGGGTGCAAAGAAGACCTCAACAAAAAGAATTGTGTTGAATATGATCATTCAAGATGAAGAGCACTGGTAGCTCTGAAGAAAGAGGGAATTATTCTTATCTAAAAACACTTCGTAGAGTAAATGGCATTTGAATGGGAGACTGAGTAGACTTTGGAAAGATGGTGAAGAGGGAGGAAGGGCATTTATTTATTTATTTATTTGGTTCCTAATTTTATTCATTTATTTATTTTTTAGCTTCAGGTTACTGTGAGGGCACAAGCAACCTGGTGACATTTTTTGAATTTGTTAGGTAAATCCCTCATCTAGTTGTGTTCTGCACCCCAAAGGAGTGCCTTACACCCCTACATTGTGCCCATTAAGTGGGAGCACCCCAAACTCCCTCTTTCCCCCCTCTCATTCCCCCTTCTCCGAACTTGAATAGAAATGGGTTTTTCTCCTATGTGGGCATGAATTAGATCATCTACCGGCTACATATTAGTATTGAGCACATTGGATATTTGCTTTCCATTCTTGTGATGCTTTACTGAGAAGAATGTGTTTCAACTCCATCTAGGTTAATACAAAAGATGTAAAGTCACCATTTTTTTTTAATGGCTGAATAGAATTTCATGGTATACACATACCGAAGTTTGTTCCTCCATTCCGGAGTTGATGGGCATTTAGGTTGTTTCCACATTTTGGCAATTATAAATTGAGCTGCGATAAACATTCTAGTGCAAATGTCTTTATGATAAAAGGACATTTTTTTCTTCTAAGTAGATGTCTAGTAGTGGGAATGCAGGGTCAAATGAGAAGCCTAATTTGAGTTCTTTGTGGATTCTCCATAATTCTTTTCAAAGAGGCCGTATTAAGTTGCAGTCCTGCCGACAGTGTCAAAAGTGTTCCAGGCAGGGCGTTTATCCTGAGAAGAAATGCGTGCAAAATTCACAGTGAAAATTGTGCCTATTGCAGGCCAGGGGCTGTGCTAAGCACAGGGGCGCATGGAGATAGATGGGAAAGAATCGTCTCCTCAAGGAGGCTCAGTGAACTGTGCCCAAAGGCAATGTACTAACACTTCTGAACTATAATAGAATGTGCAATCCATATCCTTTCTCATTTCAAGAAGTATTGGGTTGAAACATACGGAAGAGAAGAACAGGGCTTTCCACCCAGATCTCCGAGACTTTAATGCTGAAGGTAGCTTTTACTATTCAGATGGTTGTACCGTGTCAAGCGTCTTTTGGTAACTCAGCATTTTGTGTTTTTCTACTCCTTTTTGCAGGTATCACCAGCAATGATATCAAAAAGTGCTTTGGAGTCTCTCTGGGCTTTGAGTATGAGTTTACAGAGAGCCTAGACGTCAAAGGAGACATCAAAGGAGGCATATCGGGAGATCGTTGTGAAAACTCTGGAGCTGGCAAAACTGGCAAGTGTTTAGCAAAAGAGAAGTCATACTTTCCTTTGGGAATACCCTTAGGACATGGAAGCTATTTTTCCCCCCGATTGATTTCATTTCACTCAGTGGTCCCACTCTACCCACAAGCAGTGGCCCCTGGTGGCTCTGTTTTGCATCTACCATGGACTGGAGCCACCTTCAAAATACTTGCCTTTGTATGGGGCATCCTCCTAGACCTCAGGTGTTAGACAAAGACCCATGTAAGAACTAGAGGGAAGGAATGTGTGGACAGAATCTGGAATGTGGGCTGTTAGAATGAAGGCCCATCAGCTTACAGTCCAGAGAGAAGAGACGAGGCAAATGGGAGAGAGGAGTGTGGTGACCAAGTCCAGACTCAAGGAATAATTGTCTGAGAGGGATTAGACAGGAACACGTTGTGGCATTTTCTGAATAAGTCAACTGAATGTTCGTGTACTCACTCATTTATTCTATTCGTCAACCATGTATCAAGTATTTTTTAGGTGAGAGACAGGGGATCTAGGAATGATGAGAAGGTTTATAAAACAGTGGGTAAAGTAGATATCAAACAGGTGCAAGGCATCATCACCTTAGGTTCCTCGTACCCCCAGGCTCTCACCACACTGCTTCCTCTCTCTGATGTTCTGCTGTCCCCCCTTCACTCACCTTCCTAGGCACCTCACCTTTCTTCCTGACTTCCTCACCCCCACTGTAACCTGACCACTTTTTCCTCGGCACCTGCACTGAGTCCTTTCATAGCAGCTGTGATCCCTGATTGAACCCACATGGCCTTCAGCAGGCTCTGAGTGAATATTTGACATCTGGATGAATGAATGACCATCCACTTTCCGTCCTCTCCATGTGGGCGTGACTATCAGTTTCTGCTTCACTCCAGGGTATACAAGCTATTTCTAAGTCTCGGCCCTTCTCTTCTGCTTTGTCTCACTAGTTACCCAAGAAGAGCAGAACAAGGAGAAATGGCTCAGAGCCGGTAGAGAGAGGACATGAACTTTGCTCCAAATCTCAGTGGTTGAACTTGCAGACCAGTCCTCTGGCTTCTCGTTTGGCTTTTTTTGGGAAATGAGCTCATATTGCTATCCATTTTATGGCAGAAAGCAGCATGCAGGCCCTGGGCGTGGAAGACATCATTTCTCGGGTGCAAGGTGGCAGTTCTGGCTGGGGCGGCGGCTTGACACAGAACCAGAGCATCGTTGCGTACCGTTTCTGGGGGAGGTCGTTAAAGTATAATCCTGTTGTTATCGATTTTGAGGTAAGTCTTTTCGCAGTTGAAGAAACTCTACATCCATGAGGAATGAAAGCGAAGCAGACCAGATCATTTCATATTTCTTATTACGAGCCCATCAGAGAACAAGATTATATGTCACAGCGCACTGAGCCGGTGGCCCTGCCCAGGCCAGAGCCAGGGAGTGCGTGACTCCAGACCCAGACCACCGGGGAGCCAGGTCAGAAACTTATCTGTTCAACGCTGTTTTACATTGGCAGTTGGAGAAGATTTTCAGGGTCAAACTATATAAAACAGATGATAATTTGCATTCTTACTTGAAAGACTTTTAAAAGTCACATCCACTAAATTAGGAGTTGGCAAACTTTTTTAGTAAAGGGCCAGAGAGTAAATATTTTAGGCTTTGTCGGCCACATACAGTCTCTGACACACAAGTAGTAGTTATTGTTGTTTTTCTTTTCCTTTCTTCACAACGCTTTAAAAATATGAAGACCATTCTTCACTCGATGGCCACAAAAAATAAGCTACAGCGTGGCCTTGGACCAGGGCGGCAATTTGCGTCCATTGCTCCAAATCATCGTATCTCATCACAGTGAGACCTTGACAGTGATGTGATTCTTCCCACTAGAAGAAAACTGAGGCTCTGAGAACTCAAGTGAGTTGTTAAGGGTGACAGTGCCTGGATTTCAGAACTTTGACTTGATCCCAGTTCTCATTTTCTCTGTCCTAGTACCTTCCTTTAAAGCAGCAGTTCTCAACCACGGAAGGTGAATTTACTCCTGCTGGGAAATGCAGCAATGTCCAGAGACTTTTTTTTTTTTTTTTTTTTTTGAGACAGAGACTCACTATGTCGCCCTTGGTAGAGTGCTGTGGTGTCACAGCTCACAGTAACCTCAAACTCTTGTGCTTAAGCGATTCTCTTGCCCCAGCCTCCTATGTAGCTGGGACTACAGGCGCCCACCACAATGCCTGGTTATTTTTTGGTTGTAGTTGTCATTGTTGTTTAGCAGGCCCAGGCGGGATTCAAACCCGCCAGCCTGCT
The DNA here is from genome assembly GCF_027406575.1 of Nycticebus coucang. Taxonomy (NCBI): domain Eukaryota; kingdom Metazoa; phylum Chordata; class Mammalia; order Primates; family Lorisidae; genus Nycticebus; species Nycticebus coucang. The sequence continues at coordinate 53,950,445 of NC_069801.1, forward strand.
GTATGTGGCGGGTGCCTAAACACTAAGCTATGGGTGCTGAGCCCAGAGACTTTTTTTTTTTTTTATTAGATCATAGCTGTGTACATTAATGCAATCATGGGGTACGATGTGCTGGTTTTATACACAATTTGAAATATTTTCATCGAACTGGTTAACATAGACTTCATGGCATTTTCTTAGTTATTGTGTTCAGACATTTATAGTCTGCATTTAGTAAGTTTCACCTGTACCCTTCAAAGATGCGCCGTAGGTATAATCCCAACAATTACCCTCCCTCCACCCCGCTTCCCCCCTCCCCTCCCCTCCCTTGACCCTTTCCCCATATTCTTGTGCTACAATTGGGTTATAGCTTTCATATGAAAGCTATAAATTAGTTTCATAGTAGGGCTGAGTACATTGGATACTTTTTCTTCCATTGTTGAGATACTTCAGAGATGTTTTTAATTGTCACGACTTGCAGTGGGGCCGGGAAGTATTATTGGCATCTAAGAGGCAGAGAATGAGCCCACAGAATGAGGCCAGCAAAAAAGAAATATCTGATCCCAAATGTCAAAAATGCCCAAGTCGAGAAACTCTGCCTTAAATTCCTAACTTCACAAAGGACATGAAACTTTGTTCCAAGTGCAAAGTGGATTTTTCTAGCAGTTGTCCAACTACTTCTGTTAACATGCAGCACAGTCCATTAAAAAAAGGGTTACAGGGGCAGCGCCTGTGGCTCAAAGGAGTGGGGTGCTGGCCCCCTATGCCGGAGGTGGCGGGTTCAAACCCAGCCCCAGCCAAAAAAAAACAAAAGGGTTACATTTCAGACTTGGAAGCAAAATATCATTCCTGCTTTTCTACCTGTATTTGAAATCCCACATATGAACGCATTCCCTCTCATACATACGAAAACATATTACCTACAGTTAAACCTAAAGTCTATTGTAACTCCCTGCTTTCTATGAAGAGTGGGGTCAGATGGATTAACCTTCATTTCATTTCTTCTTCAGTAAGTAAGGGACCATTTTCACGCACCTGTAATTCACGCAGGTTCTGAAAATTGCTATCATCAAACTATTAGTGATTTGGGAAAAACTGTAAAATGGATATCCCGGGCAAGAGGTGAAATTTGTGTTTGCCTTGAGCAAAACTTCTAAGGGAAAGACCGAGGTTCATGATTTATAGAAACCCAAACACTAGCTATCGCAGTGGTTCTCAACCTTCCTAATGCCTCAACCCTTTATACAGCTCCTCATGTTGTGGTGACCCCCAACCATAAAATTATTTTCATTGCTACTTCATAACTGTAATTTTGCTACTGTTATGAATTGTAATGTAAATATCTGATATGCAGGATGTATTTTTATTGTTACAAAGGGGCTGCGACCCACAGGCTGAGAACGGATGGTCTATTGGGAAAAGAGCCTGGGCTTTGGGAGGAAGGTGAGGAGGGGAAGGATATTGACATGCCTGAGCCACCTTGTCAGTGCGTGACCTTGGAGGACACGTTACTTCACTCTCTGAGCCTTGTTTCCTGCTTGATAACATAGGGATGATCGAAGATGTTACTTCACAAGGGTAGAGAGAAGGGGGTGGGTACTGAGTAAATGTCAGTGGAAGAAACAGGTTTAGCACAAGATCTCATGGCTTGCAAATGGCAGAGCACAATTGAGCCATGTCACCCTGACACTAACATCCACAATCTCTTTGCAAACCATGTTGCCCCCTGAGAAGTTAGGACTCAACATGCTATGCCACTGGCAGGTTTTAGAGCTGGAAAGTTATGTAGCCAGCACAGTGCTTTAAAAAGAGAAGGTGGCTCACGGGGAAATGAAGGATGAATCAAAGGAGAGGGCAGGGCAGGGAGGGGGCAAGAGGCAGAGAACAGAAAAGGAGACCAGGTCAGTGTTATCTGGACCCTAAGCTCAGAGTGGAGCAGTGTTTTATTAGCTCACGTGTTCCCAGAGCTCAGCAGTGCATATATAGAGCCGGTACTTAGACTGAGTCGTAGTATGGTGTGTTTGAGGTATATTGTCTGGCTATGTCATGTTAAGTGAAGAATTATTATCTGTTCTATGTTTTCTTGTGGTATGTTGCCCCATTGTATCACTTCTTCTCTCTGAATCAGTTTTCTCATCTGCCAAATGGGTATAAGATCATAGCCAATATCTTTTTCTAGTGCTAACATTCTAAGATCTTTTCTCCACCTCTCTCATCTCTCTTAAGTCCCACCAGTCTCCCCCAGAGTGCTTCCTTTCCTCTGCTGAGGTTCCTGGGAGGGAGAAATCAGAGATGGGGGACTGGGCACTTAGCCCCCCCGGAAAGTCGAAGAGAAGTTTCCTAATGGTTCCGGCCTTCCCCGAAATGAGTGGTCTTTAACAAGGGTCACGGGGCAGCTTATTCTGTGCTGATTTCCTAACAATGGGTCCAAATTTTCTGAACTTCCAGTAAGTGATTTTCTTACCTTGGCTGAGAGTCCAGCCAGTCCTGACATAACCTGCTTGGTGACCTCAGCTGCAGCCCTCGTCTGGAGGTCAAGGTCTGTTTGCCACAGGACAATCTGTACACATTTCCAGGAAAGCCAAGGCATGAGAAGTGCCATCTGTTGACATTTGCTCCCAGAGGGCGGCACCTGTGGCTCAGTGGGTAAGGGACTGGCCCCCATCCCGAGGGTGGCAGGTTCAAACCCGGCCCCAGCCAAACTGCAACAAAAAATAGCTAGGCCTTGTGGCAGGCACCTATAGTCCCAGGTACTCGAGAGGCTGAGGCAAGAGAATCGCCTAAGCCCAGAAGTTGGAGGTTGCTGCGAGCTGTGACACCACGGCATTCTACCGAGGGTGACAAAGTGAGACCCTGTCTCTGAAAAAAAAAAAAAAATACATTTGTTTCCAGAGAAGTTGGAGTGTTCCGACGTGGTTCAGTCCCTCCCCTGACTTGCTCCCTCCCCTGACTTGCTCTCTGACCCTGCCCTTCTTCACTTGGGGCCTAAGGTTCCTCTCCTATAAAATGAGAGAGTTGGAGAAAAGCTTTCATGTTACGAAGGGGTTAAAATGTAACATGCAATTTGGAAAACACAGCCGTAAGAATGGCTCTTTATTTTATTTTGTTGTTCCCTTTTACAGTGTATCTCACATTCATTATTTCTTTAGATCCTCATAAGAATTCTCGAAAGTAGGTATTATTCCTACTTTCTGGATAATGAGGGTCAAGTTCACAGAGGGGCAGTGGAGAGTCCTAGGCCACCGGGCTGGGATGTGAGCTGCGTTTACTTAGTTTGTACCACGCGGCAGGCCTTTCCCAGGTGCCACCGCCTTTAACCCTCACAGTAAACCTGGAGGGTTGGATGACTGTTTTCACAAGGCAGATAAGCAAGAGGGCGCAGGTGCCACAGATCACACGGCTGGCAGTCGGAGAGCTGGGACCTGAAGCCAGGTTTTCTGGTTCTAGATTCAATGATCTTTCTACTCCATCAACTACTTCTCAGCCAGGGGAAACTCTGTCCCCCACGCGACAGTTTTAGTTTTCATAACTGGGAGGTGCTACTTGCATCTGCTGAGAGCCCTGCAGGGAGCGGAACACGCCCACGCCTGCCAGCAAAGCCTTCCCCAGCTGGAAACACATTGACATCAAGGCTGAGCAACCCTGCACTGTGCTCATTCTGGCATGGATGGTCTCAACTGCAAATCTCCCCCTACCCACCCATGTACGCTACACCATTATAGGGATCACTCAGCAGTGACAGTGCGACTGCTTCGCAGATGTTTTATTAATTCCTGCATTGAAGACTGACAATCAAAACACACTCACACAATTCTATCCAGGTTAATAAAGCAGAGGTAAAGTCCCCACCTTTTTAATGGCTGAATAGTATTCCATACATCAAAATTTATTAACCCGTTGGTGATTATAAATTGAGCTGAGATAAACAATCTAGTGCAAATGTCCTTCTGATAAAATGATTTTTTTTTTCTTCTGGGCAGAGGTCTAGTAATGGGATTTCAGGATCAAATGGGAGGTCTCTTTTGAGTTCTTTGAGGATTCTTCATACTTCTTTCCAAAGAGGCTGTATTAGTTTGCAATCCCAGCAACAGTGTAAGAGTTCCTTCTCTCCACATCCACCATCTGCAAACTTTGTAACTTAATCTTTGTACCTTCATATTAATCTGAAACTAAAAATAAATAGATCAGTAAAACCCTGACAAACACGCAGACTTTTCCTGCTTCCTGAAAGTGCTGGAGGGGGCAGGTGATCTGGCATGAGTAACTTCTACCCTCTCTCCTTACTCTGGGATTGAGAGAACACAGACTTCAGGGTTAAGTAGGTCTGTACTTAAGTAGGTCTGTAGGTTGAGTCCCCGTATCTTCCTCTGTGAGTGAGGAGTTTAGTACTTACATCTCAGAGTGGCCGTCAACATCCAGGGCATGAAATGGGTCTTCCAGGAAGTTAGTGGCCAATCGTGGGCTCTGGAAAGGTGAGCAGAGCCCAGGGGGGGCCGCGTTTCTTTCTGCGCCCACAGATGCAGCCCATCTATGAAGTGCTGCGACACACAAACCTGGGGCCCCTGGAGGCCAAGCGCCAGAACCTGCGCCGGGCCCTGGACCAGTACCTGACGGAGTTCAACGCCTGCCGCTGCGGGCCCTGCTTCAACAATGGGGAGCCCATCCTCCAGGGCACAAGCTGCAGGTGCCAGTGCCGCCAGGGCTACCTGGGCCCTGCCTGTGAGCGGACGGAGATAGAGGGTAAGGCCTGTGCATCCCCACCCAGACTCACCCAGACTCACCCAGCTCAAAGGGGGCAGTGCCAAAAGCATCTTGGGGGTCTCAGCCCCTCCTTTCTGAACCTGCTTATACCCTATCCCAGGAGCCCACATTTTGCGAGTTCTATTCCTCACCTGCCACCCTCACAGCTCTGCCGCTTTCTCCCTGCCATCAAGACCCTTTCTCAGATGGGAACTGTTTCTCACCAAGATGTGGCTGGACAAAAGATTCATTTATGGAGGGACGAACTAGTCTCCTGGGGCTGCCATAACAAATTATCACAAACTGGGTTGTTTGCAGGAAACCAGGAATGTATTGTTTCAGGTTTCTGGAAGCTAAGCATATTGGCTGGGTGGTTTCTTCGAGAAATTCTGAGGGAGAAAGTGCTCCCCATTCCTCTCTCGCAGCTTCTAGTGGTTGCCAGCAGTTTTTGGTGGTCTTGGCTTATAAACGCATCATTCCGGTATCTCTCTGCATTTGTATGAGAACACCCGTCATCGCATTACAGCCCACTCCAACCCAGCATGACCTCGTTTTAACACAGTTTTATCTGCAAAGACCTTATTTTCCAAATAAGGTCATATGCACAGGCAGTGGAGGTTTGGACTTGAACATATCTTTTGAGGAATCATAATTCACCCCCCTCTATGGGATTAGTAGTTGTCGTTATGGTGCAAGGAGTTGAAACTAAAAGCAGAGTTGGGTCAAGGAAAGGTTTAAATGTACACACAGCTGAAGCAGGAACTGCCTGGCACAGGGAAGAGAGTTATCAGACAAAGGCTGAACGCCCGTGCCTTAAAGATGAAGGAGTCTGGGGGTGCGGACGTGAATCTCAGCTATTTCAGTAACTCCCCGTGAGACCCTGGCTAATAGCATCTGTTTTGGGGTTAGCCTTTTTACCTCATTTTCCTTGAAGCTCTAAGAATCTCTATGCATGTCCCAATTTTCTAGACATCCAAAACTGATTCTATGGTACATGGAATTGTGGGAAAACATCCGGGTTACCAAATCAACATGGAAATAAATCCCAACTGGTTAATACAATGAACAAAAAGTACCAAAAAAAAACGTATGGGCTTGGCGACCACAGCACAGTGGTTACAGCGCCAGCCACATGCGCCAAGGCTGGAGGGTTCGAACCTGGTCTGGGCCAGCTAAACAACAATGACAACTGCAACAGAAAAATAGCCGGGCGTTGTGGCGGGTGCCTGTAGTCCCAGCTACTTGGGAGGCTGAGGCAAGAGAATCACTTAAGCCCAAGAGTTTGAGGTTGCTGTGAGCTGTGATGCCACAGCATTCTATGGAGGGTGACATAGTGAGACTCTGTCTCAAAAAAAAAAAAACACAAAAGGGCAGTGCCTGTGGCTCAGTGGGCAGGGCGCCAGCCCCATATACCAAGGGTGTCAGGTTCAAACCTGGCCCCAGACTAACGGCAACAAAAAATAGCCGGGTGTTATGGCGGGAGCCTGTAGTCACAGCTAGTTGGGAGGCTGAGGCAAGAGAATCGCTTAAGCCCAAGACTTTAAGGTTGCTGTGAGCTGTGATGCCACAGCACTCTACGGAGAGTGACATAGTGAGACTCCATCTCAAAAAAAAAAACAAAAAACCAGTATGGATGGGTAAATCTCAGGTGCTACACTTGGGTCTATTAAACAAACTCTTGGAGCACAAGGTGGACAGGGTGAGAGCTGTGTGGCTCAATTCATGTGTGTGAAGAACAGGACAAGCCCTTAGACCCAATTCACATGGGGATCTGACAGCGGCAATGTTGATACCCCCCGAGGGAAGGGCCCAGAACAAGAGTCTTCTCCGGCATCCCAGGAGCCACGTTTCATCAGACATGGGCAAGACAAAGTGGGCAGCCAAGGGAAGTAGCAAGACTCAAGCCTGTATTCCAGGAGGAAGAGCTGGAAAGATTGCTAATTTTTTGGCATTGAAAAGACTTTGAACTACCATGTGAGAAGGCATGAGATTTGTATTCTGTGGGCACTGAGATTAAGCTGTTGAACTAATGGAAGGGAGTCTATAGCAAAAGGATTTTGGATTAGGGAGGGAGGACTTTCTCAGGCTGTGGTGTGGCAGGGGAGGGGAGGGGTGGGAGACTTGTGAGAAAGCTGTAAAAGAGATTCATTCTCCCAATGGGTAGCTGGGTGAGATGGCCCTCCAGGCCCCTCCTACCCCACAATCTCAGTCTCCGACCTAAACAACGGATACAACCTGATGAACAGTTGGTAGTTTGAAGCTTTAAATATGTAAATTCAGCTTGGCTTGAAAGAAATCACTGCTACCAATTTCCTTAGAATTCAGGAGATATTTTGGCCTGCAAGATCCGGTTTAAAAATGAGAGGATGGTGACTTGAGTTACTCGTCCTCACTGAGAGGAGTTCTACATGGGAGGCAGGATAGCGTAGCTCTGGTGCCAAACAGGGCTCTGAATCTTAGAGCTGTCATTTCATCTGGGCTTACCCCATAAAATGAGATGATATGGGAAACTCTTTCATAGGTCAGGTTGGAGATTAAACTGGTTAACACACATGGCAGGCTGTGTTATATGTCATAAACAAAAGAAAGGACAACTCTGTGCAGAATGTCCCATTGGTAGAGGATCTGTCCTGGGTTGTTCCTTGTTCAAATCACGCCTTTGCTGACAAAGCAGTAGAATTTGAGTCCCAGTGAACAGCCCAGTATCTTGTAGGAGGAATTCTGAAAGGGGTGAGCCAGGAGGGTGAGTGAAATCCAAAGCCTTTATGAAGAAGGATGCTGAGAATGAAAACTAAGGAGACCAACTACCAGGGCCAAGCCTGGCCCACGGTTTCATCAGGTGAATTGGAAAAGAGCCCCCACTCCGGGTTGCCCCAGGGCCCAGGCTTTCCCGACTTCCCAGGCAGGGTGTAGACTGGGTTTCTGCCCCACATTCCCACTGGCCAGGCAGGGTTCCCAAAGTGACCAAAGGTCCATAAACAGAAATAATAACTAACCCTTATTCTGTGCCAGCCACGATAGCAGAACTTCATGTGTGTGAACTCATTTATTTCCCCAATAACTTATGACCTCAATGCTTTTATTAATCCCAATTTACAAACGAGGAAACAGGGGCAGAAGGAAAGTTAGAGAACTTGCACAAGGTCATGTAGCTACAGAGGCAAAGAGCCAGCGTTTGGACTTGACAATCTAGTGCCAGGACCCAAGTTCTGAACCATTACTTCACTAATTCACATCCTAAGAGTCTGGAAATTTAGGGAATGAGGGTAGAGGGTCTGAGACGATTTCTGATAAATATCATTTTTGATGAGTGGCAGGGGGTGGTATGAGCTAGTTCATGGATATCAGCTTGGCCTGGCTTAAAGATGTGACCCTCGCCTAGGTGATTTAATCGTAGCACACTTGAAGGGCCCTCAGAACCGGGGACTTGCTTGCATCCCTGTAGACTGTGTGCTACTTAGATGGGCTCTTCAGTGGTCCAGCACCAGGCTCAGCTGCGGCCTGCAGAGTCACTGGAGAATGACCTAGGGGAGGGGAGGGGAGAGAATGGAAGGGGATGGGGGATGCTCCCCAGGTCCCATTCCTCCTGCACTCTGGCCCTTACAGACAGTAGGTTGCAGAAGCTCATGGGACTCCATTAACCTGGTTCCAAGCAAGGTGTGCACATAAGGTTGGAGCTGTCATTCTGGACTTTCACCCCAACAGAGGCTGAGCTGGCAAGGAAATCTGAGGCTGGGGAGCCAGCCAGTCTCCATGGAAACCCAGGAGAGTGCCTAGGAATTTTCCTAGCAAACTTTTGCCTGCAAGGACAGACCTACAAGGTGGGAGAAAGAGACAGAGAGCCCTGCTGTGGCTGCCCCATCAGGGAGAGTAATTACAGAGCTGGAGGGGCCTTGGAGATCATCTAATCCATCCATGTTCACACTGGTGGTGTGTGAAGTCTTGGGGTACAAGGAGCTTCCACAGTGGGGAGGGTGGACCTGACAGCCACCCAGGTTCAAACAGAACAGCTCTGCTTTCATCTGACTTAGATGCTGGGGTCCATATAAGATTTCATACAAGGAAAATAGAGATGAAAAATGTAATAATTAAAAAATCCATTAGATTAGTCCATTCTTTTCTTATTGCAGTATGGAAAAACTCAGGCTGAGACAGAGGATTGCTCAAATGCACAGAGAGGTAGCAGGCCCAGACTTGGGGGAGGCCACTGGGCTGGATGTCCAGACACAAATGGTCAGTGCATGTGTTCAGACGCTCCGAGCAGAGAATCTCTCACCCACCAGGTTTTGTGGTCAGTCTGAGGGAGTCTGATTCTCAAATCTTCACACAACAGCCCAGCAACCCTCCCTAGAGAGGGGTCTGGTGGAGCCGGAGCTATTTCTCTGAATCCCCAGCTGGGCCTTGCTCCCAGGTCCCCACCCCCTGCAGGGACTCCATGTCATTCTTCCGAAGAGAAGCACAGCCCTGCCTTTGCAATCCATCTTCCATGGAACCGTGGGTTCCAATTTCATGAGATGAGTTCCCAGTGGCCCCTCCTCACTCCATTCAGAGTTTCAAATTAAGTGCGTGGAAGTGAGCACAGAGGTCTTGGCTGGCTACTCCCGGGCATTTCCCTAAGGAGAGATTGCAGACCGCTCTTGGGCCATGGGGTGGCCCTCCCTCCTCACCGCATGCTAACCTCCTCCTCCCCGGGGAAATTCCCTCTGCAGGAGCCAAAGCGGACGGGAGCTGGAGCTGCTGGGGCCCCTGGTCTGCGTGCACAGCAGGTACCCGGGAGAGGAGGAGACAGTGCGACAACCCCACACCCCAGAATGGAGGGGCCTCATGCCCAGGACGGGAAGTGCAGTCCCAGTCTTGCTGAGGGCCTCTGGGCACAGGCCGGGACGGGACCTGCCTTGTGCCACCTGCGCTGGCTGTTTGATAAGGACCACTTTCAGCTGAGAGAGGATACGTGGCAGAGCAGACGACTCTTCATCCTGTCAGTCTGCAGACCTAAGACTGGCTGTCCCACGGACACCCACCTGTCCCATCACCTACAGAACTCAGTTGTTCATTCAGCCTGTGGGTGGGGAGTATTAGCCAGAGGCTCAGTCCTGCTCACAGCCTTCTGTATCACCCCAAAGAAACAAACCAATGAAAAACCCAAGAAAACTGAATCCATGACTTAAGAGAATTTATAGGATGATAGAGGGGCAAGGCAGGCAGATGCTTTTGATACAACTGATGTCCAATAAAACCAAATATAATGAGAATTCCCTAGTTCTTTGACAACAATCTTTGTCCATTTATAGAAATGTTATTATTTGGTAGGGTAAGCAGACACCCTGAAATAATGAGGAAAATACTAAAAATTGACTTGCGTTTCCTCAATTTTCCTTCATCTGGACTCCTTAAGAATCAATTAATCGGCTCGGCCCCTGTCGCTCAGTGGCTATGGCATCGGCCACATACACCTAGGCTGGCGGGTTCGACCCCGGCCCTGGCCAGCTGAACAACAATGGCAACTGCAACAAAAAATATGCTGGGTGTTGTGGCAGGTGCCTGTGGTCCCAGCTACTCGGGAGGCTGAGGCAAGAGAATCGCTTAAGCTCAAGAGTTTGAGGTTGCTGTGAGCTGTGATGTCACAGCACACTACCAAGGGTGACATAGTGAGATTCTGCCTGAACAACAACAAAAAAATCAGTTAATCTCTCCAGTTAGCCCAAGTTCTTTCTAAAAATGTCACATTTCTCCCAATTATTTTTTCATGCCGTATTATTCTATATTGCAGTTTTCACAACTAGTAATTACAAACTTTGTAACAAAGTAACATAAACCGGGTGACTTATAAACAACAGAAACTTACTACTCATAGTTCTGGGTGAGGGAAGTTCAGTGTTTGGCAAGGGCCCATTGATTAGTTTCTACAGGGCTGTCTTTCCCCACCCCCACCCCACACCCCCACCCCCACCCCACACCCCCGGCACTCACACGGCAGGAAGGGCAGAGTCTCTGGGAAGCTCTGCCCACGTGATCTAATCACCCCCACCCAAGGTCCCACCTCTTAAATCTGTCATCTTGGAATTAGAGGACAAAATCATTCAGACAACAACATTCTGCCCCCGACCCCCCAAAATTCATAACATTCTCATATTCAAAATACAGTTGACCTGTGAACAACTTAGGGGTTAGCAGTGCTGACCTGCTGAACAGTCAAAAATCTGCCTATAACTCCCCCGAAACTTGACTAGGAAGACTCCACTGTTCACCAGAAGCCTTGCTGAGAACACAGGTAACACAGTTTGTGTGTTGCATATATTATCTGCTGTACATCTTACTATTATAAGTACAATTCTTACAATAAAGTAAGAATTTTTCTTTATCTTTCTGAAGAAAAGAAAATGTTATGAAGAGAATCATAAGGAGGAGAAAATATAGTTCCTATTCATCAGGAAAGGCTGCGTCCTCACGCTCACACCGCACAGGTTGAGGAAGAGGAGGAAAAGGAGGGCTTAGTCCTGCATCTGAAGGGTAGCATATAAATTGTGAACTAAAATAAATTCTTAAAATCTTAAGTTCCCCAGCTGACTGAATGAACCACCTTTTGGCCAAAGGGACCCCAGAAATACCCTGAAGTCAGCTGTGAGCAGGGAAGTCAGACACACCTGCTCAGGCCCCCTTCCCTTCTTGGAGATGCCCTTTGTAACTCATTACCAAGTCTAAGGGGAGGCAAGACAAAGCTTCAACTATCTCTGCAAGTCATCGATTTACTTAACTGATCACTGAATCTGAGTACCTATCTTGTGACTTGTCTTTGATTAAGAGACTTCCTTAAGACATTCCAAACCTTTAGGCAAAACTTCACTTTTTTACCCAATTACGAATCGAAGAATCTTGAAACCCAAGTACATGTCACCTGTAATTCTCCTCTTGTGAAAGCACATGTAGTGTGAATTATGTTGGAGTCATTCACACGAGGGCTGGGATGACACAGCTGATCTTCTGGGTCCTACGGGACCGTCACCTTATGTCTCCCATTCTTGCTGCTTTGTAAATTCAGCTTTAACCTAAAAGTGTGTATCTTGAGTAGTGTAGGACAATTGATTTAGGAGATTAACTTTTGAACTGGGATGTTGTTTTGGGTCCTGGGTTGTGCTGATTATTTATTCTGGGTCATGGGTTATGCAGATTATTGTTTAAGATAAAGATTAACATGATTTTTACTTCAAATTTTCATATATGAAACTGATTTTGGAAATAGAAGAATGGAACAGTTCCGTTGAGAGGCTACTCTCACTGTGCTCCAGATCGACTGGCCTTCTGAAAAATAAAGGTGGATCTATCCCCAACTCTGCGTATTGGCTGACAGTGACAGGGGACCAGATCCTCTTTGCCCAGTCACATTTCGAGATGTCCTGCTTTTAAGGAGCAAACCAATGTACATCTTTGACGTATCAATTTATTATTTTACCTGTAATTCATGTCTCCCTGAAATATATAAAACCAAACTGTAGCCCAACCATGGTGAGACCACTTACTCAAATCTCCTTGGGTGTGGCTCTCCAGGCCATGGTAACACACATTTGGCTCAGAATATACTTCTTGAAAGTATTTTACAGAGTTTGGGTTCTTTCTTTTGACAAAGTGGACACAGTTCAAACCTGTGTTGTTCAAGGGTCAAGTGTACATTCAAGTGAACACCTAAGTCCAAAGTCTCATCTAAATATCACCTCTAAGAGACATGGGTGAGACTCAGGGCATGACGTATTTTGAGGCAAATTGCTCTTGAGCCATAAACCTGTGAGTCAAACATGTTATATGCTTCCAGAATGACTGGACAGCATTCCCATTCTGGAGAAATAAGAAAGGAGTGATGAGAGAGGATGCTCAGAAAAAGTCAGGTCAAAGAGAAAAAGGTCTTCTCAGGGAGACCCCAGGGATACACCTGTGAGGTCCTCCCCGTGGTGACTCAGAGCTTAGGAATTTGTAGACTTCACTTCTGGGATCTGGAGGCTGATACCTGCTTCTGTGAAAGCCCATGGTTCTGTAAAAGCGGGAACCCACTTCTCTAGCTTGGTTCAAACTGACCAGGGAGGAAGGCACTTGTGGGCTGGAACTTTTTGACTAAGGATAAAAAGGAGAAGACTGAGCCAGTTGGGGAGTGTGGGCATTTTGAATTCTTCTTGGCCCTTGCTTTGCCAGCTGAAATAAAGCCCTTCCTCTTTTAAGCACAGTGTCTGGGGCCGGGCGAGGTGGCTCACGCCTGTAATCCCAGTGCCCTGGGAAGCCGAGGCAGGTGAATCACCTGAGCTCAGGAGTTAGAGATTAGCCCGAGGCAGTGCGCGACCTCGTCTCTAAAAATATAGCCCCATGTTGTGGCAGGCAACTACTGTAGTCGCAACTACTGGGGAGGCTGAGGCAAGAGAATCACTTAAGCCCAAGAGTTTGAGGTTGCTGTGAGCTGTGGCACCACAGCACTCTATAGATGGCAACAAAGTGAGACTCTGTCTCAAAAAAATAAAATAAAATAAAATAAAATAAAAATAAACATGCTGTTTGGATGCTCTTTTTCTCCACTGGGCCTCGTCTTCCTGCAACAGTAACAGGTTATGAGCATGTCTGAAATTTTAAGTCTTGAGAATACTCTGCTTTGGTGCTGCAGGCTCCCTGGGGTCGAGGTCCCACTTTCTGGAAATAGGAGGGTAGAGATCCTATTGTTGCAGGAAGATGAGGTCCAATGGAGAGAAAGAGCACCCAAACACCACATTTATAAGAGGAAGGGCTTTATTCACCATCTGGGAGCTTAGAGCATAGAAGAATTCCAAATGGCGGCGCTCCCTGACTGGCTTGGTCTTTCCCTTTTTATCGATAGTCAAAAAGTTCCACCCCACAGGTACCCTTCTCATTGGCTAGTTTGAATCAAGTGGGAGATGCTATTCCAGCCCCTACAGAACTACAGGATTTCACAGAACCTGGAAATTTCCAAGTTCCAGGAAGTTAAGTTTACAAATTCCCAAGAGCTGAGTCATCATGGAGAGGACCCCGCAGGTATATCCTTGTGGTCTCCTTGAGAAGACCCGTTCTTCTAGACCTCACCCTTCTTGGGTATCCTCTCTCACTATCCCCACAGCTTTGCTGGCCAGGGGTTGGGACTCTAAAGTTCTGGGCAGCCCCTTTCCTTTCACTTTGTAGCCCACACTGCAGTTCTTTTAGGCTGGTACTTCATAACTGTGGCTCTACCAGTCTGGGGTTGGGAAGGGGGAGAAAGAGGACCTTACTGCACTCCCACAGCTCCACTGGGCATCTCCCTAGTGGGGACCCTGTAACAGCCCTATACCTATAGCCATTCTCTGCCTAGACCCTGTGGCCCTCCAGGCAGCCTTTGAATTCTAAGTGGAGGCAGCCACAGCTTTGCAGGAAGCAGCGAGCCACACCTGGGCCCTGGAGGTAGCTGCAGCCCTTCCTTTGCATTTGAAACTGCTCTATTTCCTGGACCCTTTCTGCTCTGGGCCTATGATAGGAGTGGCAGTCCCACTTCTGAATTGTTTTCCAGTCATTTCCCCCCTTATCTTGCACAGTGGCTTCTGGCTTCTGCAGAGAGGGCTAATCTCCCCAGATGTTTGTTTGGCCACACCCTTCGAAGGGTTTTCTCATTCTCGGCAGTAGGAATAAGCTGAGAATTTTCCCAGTCTTGACATTCTGTTTTCCTTTGGATGTACAGTTTTGTCTTTGAATCATTGTGATCTCCAGTTTTACTGTGAACAGTCAAGGTGAGCCAGGCCAGTCTGAGAGCAAATGTGGTGAAATAAGACAGAGTCAGTCAGGCTAAGGCCAGTGACAAACACTTCATTCTTCATGAATATGTAATGACTTCCCCAACCTCAAGGGACTTCAACCATGGCTCCACTTGAAGTTGCCCGGGGAGCTTTTAGAACTACAGATGTCCAGGTCCCACCCTCAGTGATTCAGATATAATAGGACAGGGTACCATCTCCGGATGTCAGGGTTTTTAAAGCTCCCAGATGATTCTAATGTGCAACTGAGATCAAGTGTGTTCTTACATCAAGATCAAATGTCCTCTGTTAAGTGCCCACTTGGCCTGGCCAATCTGGCCTCTTGTCAGTTTCTAGCACATAAATGCCACTCCCCAGTAAACAATGAATGTACATGAATTATTAACATAAGTTCATTTAAAAAGTAAAAAGTAGGCCTGGGCGCAGCGGCTCACCCTTGCAATTCCAGCAATCTGGGAGGCTGAGGCGGGAGGATTGCTTGAGCCCAAAATTTTGAGGATGTTGTGAGCTAGACGGACACCACGGCACTCTACCCAGGATGACAGAGTGAGACTCTGTCTCAGAAAAATAAAATAAAAAAGTTTTCTACACAATGAAAACCAGTAAGTCTTTTTTTTTTTTTTTTTTTTTGCCTTTCATATAGGATATCTAAAGAGTTCAAAAATAAACTTCTAAGCCATAAGCTTTAATTAATTAATAATGGTAATAATAATTAGAGCCATGAGATTAGAATAATTACTGTGCAGCAGGCATTATGCCAAGTGGTTCGTAAGTCTTACTTTATTTATATTCTCTATTTTCCAGACTCCCTAGTCTTTCTTTCTCACCTTCAGATTTGTCTCAGGAGTCTTAAAAGTCTCCTTCTCATTTGCCTAGTTGATCGACACTTCGAGGTCTGTGTCAAATCCCATATCAACTATAGGTACATAGGTACACACTTGTGGAAAGGCAAATCTCTCTTTCACCTACCACCTTCAGCCCTTACATTGTGTGCCCCTTATTTTGGCATTAACTCAGCAATAAATTTCATGTAGCCCTGAAACTTCCTCTAAATGTTTCATGTATGAATAAGTTTTATTATTACCCTAGCAAGATAGAGGACTCTGGAAGGATTTGAAGAACCAATATATGCATCAGTCACCAGGCATTTCTTGAGTACTTACCGTATACTGGGCATGCAAATTTGGCCTACAAGGAGCTCACAACCTAATAGGAGAAACAGATAAATAAACAGAAATGTCAGTGCTACAGAGCATTTCTCTATTGAGGCATGATGGGTGTGCTGTGGTTACCGAGGCTGGCTGGTGTGGTCAGCTCTCCTTGAGATGAGTTGGAGAGGATAGATTGATCACCACTACTGGCTTCTTCAAATCTACTCTCCACTCTGGGAAACTGATGGATATGAACCCCATCTCATCTATGAACTGACTCTTGAACTCATTCACTTAATTAATCAACAGACGCTTCCTAGGTCTCTGCTATATTGAAGGCAAACCCTGGCCTCTGGGGGGGGCGGGGTACAATGATCAACAAAATAAACCTGATTCCTACTCTGAAGATCATCATCTCTTTGGAGAAGACAGATCTTAAATAGTCAGACAAGATGTGGGACTGAATGTATCTGCTATGGTCTGAATATGTCTGTCCCTCTGAAATTCATCTATTGAAACCCCAGGGTGATAAGTATGAGGAGGTGTGGAATTTGGGAGGTGATTAGATCACAGGGTGGGGCCCTCGTGAATGGGGTTAGTGCCCTTAATTAAGAAACTTCAGAGACTTCCTGGCCCCTCCACCAAGTGAGGAGACAACGCTTCTGTGTAAACTGAGAAGGAAGCCCTCACCAGGTAGATATTGGATCTCCTCAGATACCTGCATCTTGGACTTCTCAGCCTCCAGAACTGTACGGAGTAAGTTTCTGCTGTTTCTTGGCCACCCAGTTTATGGTGCAGTTATAGCAGTCCAAATGGACAAAACAGAAAATTGATAGTGAACCACAGGTGAGAGTCCTTGAGAGTGGGGACATCATTACATGTTCATGAATGAAATGTTTGCCAAAAAAAAAAAAAATAGCAGGAACAGTAGAGTTTCTGTGGGCTATTTTATCTAATATTGTCTAAGACTTCCTAAGGTTTGTTTTATAGATCCTACTTTTCAGCTAAGGAAACTGAGTCTCCAGAACCTCCTGGGCTGGAGCCGGGAGGGCCGCTGGTGAGAGGAGGGAGGATGTTTAGTGTGAGCTCACCTGCTGTGTACGGTCCAAGGGGTATTTCAAAATAGCAAAGAGTAAATTTTAAATGTTTTACCACAAAAATAAGTAATTGAGGTGATAGTTATGTTAACCGGTTTGATTTAAGCATTCTACGTTATATATCACATCATCACATTGTACCCCATAAATGCATAGAGTTATGATTTCGGTTAAAAATTAAATAAGCAAATAACAAAGCTCCTGGGTCACAGAGCAGGCCAGGGTTTGGATGCCCTGCCCCGAGTGAGTGCTTCCACCCTGCCCACTCCCGCCTTCTGCTCCTATCTGCCTTGGGAGGGATTTGTAGAATAGTTTTTGGGGAACAGGACAGTGGAACAAACCAGAGGCGGGGAGGCTCAGGAGAAGGTAAGTGTGGGCACAAAGTGACAATGTGAGGATTGAGCAATTGCCTGGATAATCTGTAAACCAAAACCACCAGTTGGGCACGGCCGCCTCCCTGTCACTTTAGTGGGCCAGCCAGCAGATGACCCAGGCCGGCATCTGCCCCACTCCTGACCAGCGGAGCACGGCCACCTCCCTGTCTTCTGCACCAGAGACCCAGGCCAGCATCTGCCCCACTCCTCTGAGATGCTTCTACAACAGAAGTTTTAGAAACTAAAACAGCAGCAGTTTCAAAAGCAGCACCCCCTTATCACATCAGCAGCCTTGCCCGTCCATGAACGACTCACAGCTACAAAGCGTAAACCTCATGGGATGCGTTCTCCCTCAGGTCCTGTAAGAAGATCTATAATCTCAGGCTTTCTAGGTAGTGAGTGGAAATATATGGTTTAAAGATATAATCTTCAGCCTGACAAAATGTCTTTTGAAAAGGAAATTAATGATAGCATGAAAAACAATCTGGGGAGGCTGTCTGCTTTCCTTTTTTTCTTCTTTGAGAGAAAGGAAGATCTAAAGAGTGCAGCATTCAATGAATCTCTTCTGAACTACATGCCTTTAGGGTGAAGAAAATGGACCCAGAGAGAAAGGGTAGGCTTCAAAAGTCACGGTGCAGATGGGAGAGATGACGGCAAAGCCCAGCTGGTACCAGATGAGGAGGGTCGGGCCTTGTGGCTACTTCAGGCCTTTGTACAAACCCCTCCCGGGAGCCCCACCCACCTCACTCCCCAGTTCCCCTCTCCTCCTCACACTTCACAAGCAGTCTTTGAGACACAGGTTAGAAAAGCTGACCCTGGCCGGACACAGTGGCTCACACCTGTCATCCTCGCTCTCTGAGAGGCCAAAGTGGGTGGATTGCCTGAGCTCAGGAATTAGACACTAGCCTGAGCCAGAGCGAGACCCCGTCCCTAAAAATAGCCGGGCGTTGTGGTGGGCACCTGTAGTCTCAGCTACTTGGGAGGCTGAGGCAAGAAAATCACTTGAGCCCAAGAGTGTGATGTTGTTGTGACTATGACACCACAGCACTCTACCAAGGTTGACAAAGGTCTCAAAAAAAAAAAAATAAATAAAAGAAGAGTTGGCCCTGACCCCTCCCATTTCCCTGAACCTTCTCAGGTGCTGCCTTCTCAGATGGCTCTGGGTTCCAGCACTTTCCCTGCTCTGTCACTGTAAGCTGCTTGTCTGTCTCCTAATTCACTGACTTCCTGACGGGCACAGGGGGTTCATTCTGCCACTGAAGCTCCAGCTGCCAGCCTGGCGCTTGGTCCACAGGAGCTTTCAGGGACAGTTTGTAGGATCCTGTTTTCAACTCTAGAACAGCATTCAGTGTGCAGGAAGTTGTGAGAGAAACACTAGTGACCGACACGTTCACGGACTCCTGAGTCCTGCAAACTTCCTGTTGCATCAAAGGACAGCTGAGCCCACGCCATTTCTGGGGGCACAAATTCAAGAGCAAGCCCACGTTTTCCATCTCCGTGGGGGAAAGTCCATCAAATCGAGTTAAAGATTCCTCATTCATGGCCTTAGGATATTCCCTCTCCCCCTGGGAGAGATAAAGAAAAATGTTTCCCTTCTGTATTAACAGCTTAAAATGTGAGATAAATCCTCCCGTCCTAACCTGTTTTTAATAAATGAACTTGGCTGTCCAGGGGCAGGATACCTGTCTGACGGATCTATTTATCCCTTCTATTTCTTTAGCAATAGCCGCCGAGAACTTTTATCTATTCCTTGTCTCCCTCTCCCACTCCCATTTTCCTAACCAAGCCAGTGGAGCAAACAGCTGATGGATGGATGGTGTGTGGGATAAAAGGGGCCAGAATCAGATAGTTTTCAGGGAGTGAACAAACTGGCTTATTAACAAGGAGTCATCAGGCAGGAGGTGGCGAGGGAAGGAGGAGCGGGCACCAGAGAATGGCCAATGATGGATGAAGGGGCACCTGGGGCTGCAAGGTATAGACTGCAGATAAGTGGGGGGTGCAGCCAATAGTGATAAGGCAGTGCCCGGGCTGCGGCGCACACCCCCCTGCACAGGGGTGAATGTCAGACCAGCTACTTGACTCCCTTCGACCATCCTCAGAGAATTCCCACTGCAAATACAACTATTATGCATTCTCTTTTTCCTTTTTGTAAAATGCATCTACTTGCTCAGGGAGACAGAGGCTAGGCAGGCTACGAAGGGGCAAATATGAGGCAGGGTTGTTTTTATCAGCATGAAAAAACTGGAGGGCAGTTGAGCATTCGCCAGGTGCCAGGCCATTTGGGGATGGCAGTCTCTTTATACAGGATGGACGTAAAGTTTGTGTTAAATTGCCCACAGTCATTACATGCACCCTGTACATGTCTTGTCATTTAATCTTCTGCCCTGGGGATTACTGGCTTCATTTTCTGATGAGGGCACTGAGGCACAGAGAGGGTAAGCAACTTGATTAAAGTCACGCAGCTAAGAAGCGACGGCATTGGGTCTTCACCTCTGTCTGTCTGCCCTCCAAACCCACTCAGAGCTCTGCCACAGGGATGTCAGACCAAGTGCCTCTCTGCCTCCTCTGTGTAAGCAAAAGTTGGGCATTTGCTCTGTGGACGAAGCTGAACCTGCTTCTGCTGCAGCGGGTCAGCAGCCTTGGACTGAGCTGTGGACATTCAAGCTGTGTGGTCTTGGGCAAATCACTCAGGCTCTCTGAGGCTCTGTCTCACCACCTGTCAAAGGCAGATAATAAATCCTTCCTCTTGCAGACATTGAGAGGATTAAGCTGGATCAGGCACGTGAAAGTTCTTTGTAACTGGTAATGCCCTCTGCAAATATTAGTTATAATGCTGGATACATTTTCCTTTAATAACCCAGAGCTTGGGATATAAAAGGCCTCCATGTCCTTTATGAAGACATATCCTAGGAACTAAGCTATTTTATGTCTTTTTGTTCTTGCATGTTCTAGAGGGTTTTGCCCTGAATTGTATTTAAAGCATTTCTCAGTGACTTTTTATTTTTATTTTTTTTATTGTTAAATCATAGCTGTGTACATTAGTGCAATCAAGGGGTACAATGTGTTGGTTTCATATACAATCTGAAATAATTCTACTGTTCAACGTAGCCTTCATGGCATTTTCTTAGTTACTGTATGTAGACATTTGTATTCTGCATTTAGTAAGTGTCGCCTGTACCCATTCTAAGATGCACCGTAGGTGTGGCCCCACCCATTACCCTCCTTCCACCAAAACCTCCCCCCTCCCTTCCCCCTCAGCGACTTTTTAAAAGAGCAGTCTGAGGTGGCTGTGGGTGGTGTGTGGATCCCTGGAAACAATGATGGCGGTGGCTGAGCTCGTTCTGGAGTGTTAGGTGGGTGCAGGGTGCAATAGCTCACATAAAGATCATGACACCCAAGGTGCAGACACGGAGGCCCAGACAAGGGCGTACATTGTGTAAGGCCACCGAACAGGAAGTCACAGAGCCAGTCTCACGCAACAGCTCCCTGTCGTCCAAGCTCTCTGCTGTTTGGCCTCTCACGCCACTGTCTGCCAGTATCCCAGTATCTCTGTGAACAGATCCCTGAATTTCTGAACACCTCTGTGTTGGAATTTGGCTTAACATTTAAGAAAAATAAGGCAAAGAGGAAAACAATATAGAAACATCTGATTTCATGACACCATCCAATGAACAGGGAGTCTCCCGGAACTAACTTTTCTGTTGCTGTGAGCTGCTGCCAGGTTCAGGGGGCACGTCAGGTGAAAACTAAGCCATGGACGAGAAAGCCGAGGTCGGCGCAGAATGTTGGGAGAGAATTGTGTTAAGTTGCTTCACCCACCTCTGCCACAAACTGGACTTTTGAAATCTCTTTGCGCCTTGGTTTTCTCATGAATTCACTTCTCAGGCTCAGTCCCCGCCATAGCTGTAAAGTTTTCTGCCCCTTTCCTTTGTCAAGTTTCCCTAGAGACCCCTGGCTGTTACCAGGGGGTGTCACCCCCCAAAAAGTCCATCAGCTCCTCCTGACATCAACTGTTTTTCCTTCATCTTTCTTCTGCACTGCTAGCCACAAAGCCACCTAAAGGTGCCTCCTCTGTGGGGTCCCCTCTTTGGGGGGCTGCTGAGACCCTTCTCATGATGCCGCTGTCACGTGCTGTCCACTCACTGAAGCTTCACACCAGCATGGGAAGGCTCATCCTCCCCCCACTTGTCCCTTCTCGTTAGTTCGTTAATTAATTAACTTACCGATGGCCCACTTGTGCCACGCACTGTTCTTGCTTCTTAGGATCTATGACTTAGTGCAGGAGACAGACACTGTTCCTGTCTTTGCGGACGCTATATTTGAAAAGGAACAACATGTAAATTATGACACAATGTCCGCAAAGTCTGGAAACATCAGCGAAGAGACATGACACCTTTAAGAACATCTTCAATCCGTACAAATAGTGTCTGCTTCCCGGCTTTGCAGATCCTGCATGCCGACATGAGTGCCATGATGGGGGAAGCACAGAATGCAAAAGGGACAGAGAGGACAGCCCCCCATCGTAACCTACAAGGATGAGAAAAGGCTTTCTGAAAAAAGAGGAGGGCTGAGACCTGGAGGATGAGTGAGGAAGTGGCTTCCAGAGGAGGGCAGGCGGTGGGGCTGCTCCACGCAAGGTCCTGCAGCCTGGGTGTTTCCCCACCAGGCCCAGAGCATGCATGTCCTAATGGACACCAGGTTGGTGCTCCCAAGGGCCTTCTGCATCAGCCCCACCCTCTCCTGGGGACGTTTTTATCCCGGAAGCAGGTCTAAGTCTTCTTCTTTAAGAAAGAGATGAATTTCCCCTCTGTTTGGATTCCCTGCCAACAGATGCTCTTTTGTCTGGCCTCTGCACCCCACCTTGACGTCTACCATTGGCCCATTAGTTAGAAGGACTGAGTCTCCCTTTGAAGTCCTCTCTACCTGTCATCCGATGACTATATTAACATCTACCCCATCCAATTCAGATAAAGATTAAATGAGATAATGTAGATGAAAAGACTTCATAAACTGGGAAGCACTCTATAATTGGCAGCTATTATTATTATTGCTATTGTTAAGCTAATTATAATAATTATTATTCCCACAGAAGTTATTAGTCCCAGGTCACATGGGAAGCCTCCTACCCTGACATTAAGCGCATGGCAGAGATAATAGCATTTCAAAGTTTCATATTCATGGATGCAAAAATATCCCCCCCCTGCCAGGTGCCTTGTGCTACGTTCAAGCTTCCAGGACCTCTGCCAGCCTACGCTGGCTGGACCCTGCCCCTTGGCTATCCCAGCTCCTTCAGAGGTATACCACTACCAGCCACAGTCGCCAAGATTTTCCAAAAGCACACTTTGCATTTATTTTGTTTAATTCTCACATTCTGTTGCAGCCTCCTCCTAAATGCATTTGTTTGCAGAAAGAGCCACAAGGGGAAGTTCAGCCTACAAATAAGAATATAATTATTGCACAGTTTAGCGGCGCCTGGGCGTCACCCGGGTATTCACCGGTGCTCCAAAATTCAATTGTTTCTCCTTCAAGACCACATTTAATAGGATAAACAATTTCTGCTAAACGCAATAAACGTGAACCTGGGCTGTCATCTCCATAATCCACTCCAATTTCCCATTAGAAGCGGTGGCTGTGATTGAGATTCGGAATTTAATTTGGCAGCGCTCAGTTTCATTGTGCTGGTGTCGGCTTCCGGGGCGCCTCCCATCAACCAAAGACAGAACCACTCTTCCCTGTCTCTGGGGAATCTTAAAAGAAGATAGATTATAACTCAAGAAAATTATACTGCCTCAGTATAATGAAAAAGATAAAACATTATTGGATTAGCCTGTTGAAATAACAGTGGACTGCCAAGCAATAACATTGAGCCGAACAAGGGCCCAGACCATAGTTGCAGGGACAGAGGGCTGCAGGAAGGCCGGTGGAAAGGTCTCGCTTGCTGCAGGAACCCCACCTGCTTTCATCATTGTTGTGCTTGCATTCCAGAGAGCTGGGTGGGCCAGATTCCTTAATATCTCTGAACTTCCCCATTTGTTCTGCAGTCAAATGCTCTACCACTGAGCTGTACTCGCTTCATGAGCCTCCCCATTTGTAACCAAAGCAGTCACCAAAATGTTAAGCCCTCAGGCCTCAGCACTGAACCCAACAGTGAACTCAGAGGAGATGATATGGCAGAAAACTGGGTTGAAAATGAATGTGAGCCGGTCCACCTTCAACCAATCAGTGATTTTCAACCAGTGTGCCGGGAGAGGGTCTTAGGTATGCTGCAAAAATTTTTATACATCATTAATTAAATTATTTTTTGAAAGAAGTTCAAAGCACGGTAAGTTTTTTTTTGTTGTTTTTTTTTTACCAACATGATTGAAGTGTGGCTCAGAAGTGTAACGATAGGTTCAAATGTGCCGTGAGATAAAAAAGGTTAAAAATCACTAAGTGCTTTCCTTTCCCCACCAATTTTATTTCAACACATTCACCTGAGGGACTTCAATCAGGGACTGTCCAAGGGCAAAAAAAAAAATCTTAAGGGATGTTTTCATCAGCTGGAATGACTAAGTGAAAAATTTAGTGTTATTTACTAGGCAATCTAGAAAACAAAGGTACTTTGGTAACCTAAGATCAATTGTCTTCTCGTTTTCCTCACCAAGCCCAGCCCTTCCTAAAATGATACTGCCCAGAAGCCTCCGTGAGTGGAGTAGAGTGTACTGACCATTTCACAGGGGGACATAGAGGAGGGTCTATGTTTCCCGTGGACCCATAGTCATCAACTTGAAATTCTCCTTGACATGGTTCCTCTTCCAGCCGCCATGGTCCTCTCCTCTTTATCTCCTTTAATATTCTCTCATTCAGGGACCAGTCTCCCTGGCTCCCGTGTTCAGCTCTGGGTCTTCCTGGGCACATCCATGGCACTCCTCCATTGGGCACCACAATTTCGCTCTGCCCCACAACTCCTGCTCTCGACCTACACAAGTGTGCCCTTCCTCTGCTCAGCATCAGAGAGAACTGAGGGGCCAGGACACACCCTTCTCAGAAAGAAGTGGGTGGAAATTTGCCAACCACACACATACTCTCTCTCTCTCATAGTACTTTCTGGTGTGTTTTATTTCACACAAATTCTTTGTTAATCAGACACTTATTTACTGAGAGGTAAGAGAGCACCATAGTTAAGAGGTACAAACTCTAGATTCCACATCTGGAACTCAGCTCTGCCACTTTCCTGCTGTGTAACCTTGGACAAGTCACCTAACGATTCTAAGCCTCAGTTTCCCAACTGTTTAACGGGGCTGATGATAGCATCCCTTGTAAAGTTTTCACAAGAATGGGATGAATTAATGCCCTGAATCAGTGGCTAGCACACAGTAATTGCCCAATAAACATTAACTGCTGGTAATTACTGAACAAGACCTTGTACTTGTCAAGGAAAGAACAATTTAATTTCCACTCATTAATTCATTACGTGATAGTGGAATGTGCTATAGTGAAACTACAGGGTGAACAAGTTCCAACACAGTTCCTGATTGGTAGTAAATATAAGTAAAACAAAATTGTAGAGTGAGCAAAGTGAGGATTACAAAGACTTTTATGCCTTTAAGGTACGTGTAATTTCAGTTTAACTCACTATCCAAATCAATGTGCATTTAACAAACTAATCTCTCTGTTTTAAACAGCCTGCATGGCACTGCTTCTTGGGTGAGCCCCAGTGGCAGGTGGGGTGGGGATGAGCTGGCCTGAGTTCTTGAGGGATCAGAGCTGTTCTTGTTGCAGCCCACAGCTGTATCATCTTCTAGAAACTCTGATTCCCTCGCAGTTGAGCGTTTCTGAAGCAGGACCTGGGCAGGGGCTGCCCCCGTTTCGAGGAGGTGGATTGGTGCATTGCCGTTGTCTTGTCTTATGCCCTCCCGAGCACGAAGACCAGTTTGACCAGCAATTCCAATTCCCGTCAGTGGGAACATCTATAAGAAACAAGGTCAACAAATATTAATTAGCTCTTCTTATATTCTGGTGTCTAAATGGTGTGGGGTGTGGGGTATATAAATCCAAAAGATTTTGGGAGTCCCAATCTTGAATCTCCCTTTACCAATCAATCAACTGTCCTTTCTGTCCACTGGCCTTGCCATGCCCCTACCACAGGGCCTTTGCATGTGCTGTTCTCTTTGCACAGAACACTCTTCTCTAGTTACCTGGTCAATCCTATTCACCCTTCAAATCTCAGCAAAAGTGTCATTTCTTCTGGAAAACTTTCTCTGACCCCTAAATCTCCATCAATTTCCCATATTATAAGCTCTCCGATCATTTTGTGGCAGGAGTTACAATCGAAACTTTAAATGCAACTCTGGGACTATTCTAATAATATTGATCTTACCTTTCTAAGTGCAATCTCCATGATGACAGGGGGGATATCTGATTTGCTCACCTAGCGAGAAGCCTGGCCCAGAGAAGGTCTTTGGTAAGCATTTGTTAAATGGATAAATTAAATTTATAAATAAATGGTTTCCAACTTAGAAACTACAAGATAATGGTTAAGGTACAAGAGTGGATAATTTGCTTGTTCTCATTAATGGGGGCTATGGCGCCTACTGGGAGCATCGTGTGTTTGAAGTGATCACTCTCTACTCCCTGACACCTGGCTTTCACCTGAGGAATTTGGGTTGTTGATGAGATTGGCAAGTAATCAATTACTTCTATCATGATACAGAAATGTCTGGCTTTGCTGCTGACTCACAGTGTAATTCTGGGTAAATGACTTGGTATCTCTGGGCCTTCCCATTTATAAAGTGAGGCAGCTAGAGTGGCTGGTTCTCAAATCTCCTCCAACCAGTACAAATCCTGTAGCTGTGTGACTGCACACTCGCTGGGCGGATCACTACTGGGGGTCTGGTTGAGGTGCAGGAAAGAGAGAATGAAGATGAACACGTGTTTGGTGGGAGCACAGGCAGGAATTACGATCACAGACTGTGCAGTCCGTCCCACCAGATGTGAACCTGGGTCCCTAACTTACTGTGTGACCACTGGGCAAGGTCCTTTGTTACCCATTAAACTCAGATTCTTCATCTATAAAATGAGAATACCAATAGTATCCACCTCAGGAGGCTATTGCAAGGATGAAAGGATTTAACAGATGTAAGATAAAAGTCACAATAGGCTCTAAACTAAGTAATCAATGTTGATCTTGCTTTTACAACGTGTCTGACCTCATTCTAAGTGCTTTGGACGCCTGGTTACAAACCCAAGACTACTCTGTGAGGTAGTTAAAAGGATCATATCTGTCTTACAAATGTGGAAACTGAGGCATACAGAAGATAAGTATCTTGCTCAAGGTCACAGTTATGAGATGATGCAGAAGGAATCTGAATCCAAGCTATGCCTGAGCCCTCGGCAGGTGCCTAATACAAAGTGCCCAGTCAATGGTGGTGGTTTTATTGAATGTGCCATGTCCATTTTTAAGAGAATCACCAAAAAGCCATAGGAAAAAAATAAAAGTGAGAGAGGCATGAAAGGTTGAGAACTCTTTTTTTTAAAGACAGAGTCTAAAGCTGTTGCCCTGGATAGAGTGCTGTGACATCACAGCTCACAGCAACCTCCAACTCTTGGGCTCAAGTGATTCTCATGCCTCACCCTCCCAAGTAGCTGGGACTACAGGTGCCCACCACAATGCCCGGCTATTTTTTTGTTGCAGTTGCCATTGTTGTTTTAGCTGGCCAGGGCCGGGTTCAATCCGGGTGTCCAGCCTGGGTGTATGCGACCGATGTCCTACCCACTGAGCGACAGGCGCCGCCAAGGTTGAGAACTCGTAAGTAACGAACTGGCCAAAGAATTTGAGAGCTGGAAGAGATCTTCATGCCAGTCTAGTTTGGGGTTTGTTAATTTAACATTATCTCACTGAGCAACAACTGGGCCTGGCCATGAGACACGGGCAAATGGAAAATGATCCTTAGTCACAGACGCGTATATACACACCCTGGCCCAAAGGCCATGTACAAAGAACTATGATGATAGATACACACACATAGAGAGGGTGCCAAAAAAATGTATACACATTTTAAGAAAGGAAAAAAACTCTATTAAAATCGTAATGCTCTCTCTCTCTATATCTGTACATATATTGAGCATTACAATACGTGCATTATATACGTATATATCCATAGCAAAAGATGACTACAATCACATTTGAACCCTCTTGTCATTGTCAAACATGACTTGAGTATTACAATTTTAATATGGTTTTATCCTTTAAATGTGTCAAACGATCTGTGAACCAAGTGTATGGTGCCCCACGATCATACTAATGTACACAGCTATGGTTTAATAAAAATAAAAAAAAAATGTGCATACATTTTTTTGGCACCCTCTGTATGTTCAAAGTCCTGGGGGAGCCCTTAAGAGAAACCAACCAACTCTACTGTGGGATTAGAGGACTGTTTACAGAGGAGCACCATCTATGCTGGAATTTGGGGGCTACATAGGAGCAAAAATACAAGTCAAAAAAGAGGACAGCGTCTCAGAATGACTCAAAGAGTTGGTCTGCAAATGCCAGGCACTGGTGGTCCTGTAATGGGAAGAGCTCTGTGTTGGGAAAATAATGAAATAGACCATCAGGACAGAGGATGGATCTTGAGTTTCACAGCCCTCTACTCACACTCCCACCTTGCTCTTGTTCTTGTGAATTATTTACTCTCTGGATTTGCCTAGGTTTTCTTGTCCAACTAACTCTCAGACTCCTTACTTTTCCGATAGGTCATCTCACAGGCTGGGCCTTGGAATCCCACAGGACAGATGCAGTCACAGCGTGATTCTGCGAAGACAAGGCAGAGAGTGTGAACCTTCCCCGTGCAGCAAAGAACACCCGAAGCTCAGCCCCCCACACCCTTGCATGTCCATCAGGTTACGGTAGAGTCTAGATTTATTATTTATTTATTTATTTTACAGTGAAAAGTTATATATTTAGAATTGGCCAGCTGGACCTGGTCTAGATGATCCCAATTTTGTTGGCAACATCCAAAGCATCATTATCAGGAGCCAGTCGAACATATGCCTTCTTCTCGTGATCAGGCCTGATCAGGGCATTGACCTTGGCCACATCAATGTCATAAAGCTTCTTCACAGCCTGTTTGTTTGGATGCTCCTTGGCTGTGACATCCACAATGAACACAAGTGTGTTGTTGATTTAGTTGAACAGTTTACTATAAGCAGGTCCAGTGCCAAGAATACCTCCTGCTTTCTCGAGGGTCCTATGGCATGAGAGGGTGTTTGTTTCCATCCAGGGAATTATAGGGAGTTGTTGAAGACAATCAGTCATCAGCTGACTTTTGACCCAGACTTTCAAGCTTTCAAGGTCAGAAGCTACTCTGGTAGTCACAGAGGCCAATCATCACTGATGTTGAACTTCATCACAAGGGACTGTGTAGCCTCTGCCTGCATACCTCTAGGCCAGGAAGTCACTATCCTTAGATGTCTCCTCCTACCTTTGGCCAGTTCTGACACTTTGGAAGTGATTCCCTGTGCTAATTTGTAATCTGTGGGATTACAGAATCTGGATCCCACAGAATCTCTGTACGGGATTGTCCTTCACAGGTCAGGGCCTGGGAAGCACCCCAGCCTCTGGCTCCAGATTTCCCCTCACCTCCTCCCTCTACCCTACAGCCTCAAGTGGGTCCCAGCTTCTAGGTTCAAATTTCGCATGAGGCAAAGGGGATTTTAGCAGCCCTAGATCCCAACCTTGAGCTGATGAGCTGATCCTATTTATAGGGAGCTGACCCCACATAGCTGGCCTTGTGCTGGTGGCAGAACTTCAGGCCTTACACTGTCACTTACGTCTGCCTTGACCAGATGCATCCTGTCCGAGAAGCCAGAGGCAGAGTCCTTAGTCCCAGCCTGGCACCTGGAATCCTCTGCCCTAGAATACACCTTCTCTTGAGTCGCCTCTGCTGATCTTGCTCTGGCCATGTGGGCTGTCCTGATTCCAGCTGGCTCCCTCCTTCCTTGCTGTAAGCAGCTGCCCCTGTTTTGACTGATCGACTGGAGTCCCCTTCAGAGTCCTGCTGGCCTGTCACAAAGGTAGCACACGCTCCCAGGACCCCACCCCTCCCAGTGAACCCTAGATGGGACCCTTGAAGTCGACAGCTGAGTTCTAGTGGCCTGTCCTTGTTGCCACCTTCAAACTCTGTCACCACATAGTAATGTGCCAATCAGGACATGTACAAAGGGGCTCTCAGCTGAGCCAGGCCCACTTCTTTGAAGATTAGAGATTTCCTGAGTCTGTTCCCATCCTCAGTGTGCCCCCCGTCTCAGCCTGCCACCGTCTTCAGCTTAGTTCTGCCGTCACCTGCTGTGATAGCCAGAGTAGTTGCCCCTAGGTTCCCACCTTCAGACAAACAGCCGCCCTCAGAGCCTCCCCCAGACCAGAGCTCCCCTGGGGGTCAACAGCTGCCTAAAATGCTACCTTTCAGGACAGGGACTCCATTTCCATGGCATGGGGCACAGTGGCAGGGGCTGAATTCCGCCTGGAACTCCTCCAGGGCCTTTTTCATGTTCTGCCTCACTGTGGTGGAAAAGGCGAAGTCTGTGGCCGTCACCAGTTCATACAGAGGCTCCACCTGGAAAGGGGCAGGGAAGGCATTTATTAGAGAGAAAACAGGTATCAAACAAAACTGTGAAGTCAAAATGAACGGGAATGGCTGGGGAGTCAGAGCAGGGAGAGAAAACAGGTACCAAACAAAACTGTGAAGTCAAAATGAACGGGAATGGCTGGGGAGTCAGAGCAGGGAGAGAAAACAGGTACCAAACAAAACTGTGAAGTCAAAATGAACGGGAATGGCTGGGGAGTCAGAGCAGGGAGAGAAAACAGGTACCAAACAAAACTGTGAACTCAAAATGAACGGGAATGGCTGGGGAGTCAGAGCAGGGAGAGAAAACAGGTACCAAACAAAACTGTGAACTCAAAATGAACGGGAATGGCTGGGGAGTCAGAGCAGGGAGGTCCACATGGGGTCTATCTGGAGCTTGCTGGATGCTGTGGCTCGCAGAGGGGGGGCACCATCCTCTCTGCCTCCCCCCCCCACCTAATATGCAGAAAGCTCATTCAAGTTCAGGTCAACCAACACTTTCTAAGCACCTACTAAGTGCTGGGCAGTAAGCAAAATTGACAAGGAAGATCAAATCCCTCCTCTCTAGGAACCAGAATGTCGAGAGAGAGAGAGAGAAATATGCCAATCAGTGATCACAGCACAGTGGTTACAGGTGACAGCAGAAACTTGTAGAGAGAAGCAGGACAGAGGTCGAGAAGGGTGGAGGGCTCATTTATCTTTGGTGTGGCAGAGAAGGTGATTTCCAGAAGCTCTTTGAAAATAATCTACCATCCCTACCTTCTCCAAAGTTATCAACATTACAGCACCAAGCAAGAGCCACCATCAGGAAGCCTTTCTAGAGCTCCAAGCTCCCAGGACATCGTCCGTCCATTAAGACTCCAGGTACTGCCGCCCTGCTCATCTGATACAAGGCTGTGTTTCTGCCTGCTCCTTTTTCTTTACAGTCATTAACTTTTTCTTTTCCTTTCTCTTCTTCTTCTTTTTTTAATTTGCAGAGGTGTCTTGTTTCCTTCTCTGATTCGGTCAGAAGCCCTTGGAGATCAGGGTAATGTCGCAGCCCCGTGTGTGGAGGGTGCAGCCCCAGTGAGCGGGTCAAGGGCTGGAGATAGGAGGACGGACGTCCTCATCAGGCATTGGCAGCAGACACAGAAGATGAAACAGAAGAGGGTGGTCACCAGGTGGGCATGACGGCATTTGAGAGGAAGAAATCACAGATGGATGTGGCGATGTTTGTGAGTTAGGAGAACAAGAGGCATTGTCTGAAGACACAGATTAAAATGCTTGATTCCTCTTGGGTCATGTGTCAACCCCAGGGCCAGGTTCCAAAGACCCGAGAGGTAGTTAAAAATGCTCAACTTGGAGAGAGTGTCAACTCCAGGGCCAGGATCCTCTCCGGATTTTGTGGGCGATCCACCCTAATCCAGCCCTGGAGAGTTTAGGGTCTGTCTAAATGCAGGCAATCATGACTAATAGAAGCCTCCAGTGGGAAGAAAATCGCTTCCATTTCTTAATGCATCTGACACTGACCTTCGCTCCTGTGGGCAAAGCAAGGCCCCTCAGTGGTCCCATTGTCTCACCGTTTTGTGGTCAATGAATTGATCCAGAGGCTGTTTGCAGAACCCTCCAGCCTGCTGGCCACACATGGGGAGGAGGGGAAGGGGGAGGGGGAGGAGTGGCTTGCTGTACACCAGCGAGGAACTTCTCCAACTGTCTGCCTTTGCTCCCGAAGCACCTTGCAGTCTGCATTTAACCACTAAAGCGTTTTTCTACCAGCACTGAGATTCACTTCAGGAGACAGAGCAAATCAGTACCCAGACTGGAAGAAAACTTCCACATACTCTGTGTTCCAAGAGTTGTGCAGAAATCTACAACTGTGATCCCACTTGCCCCTCACCAGGGAGCAATTATTAGCCCCATTGACAGGTGAGGTGAAATCACTCGATCAAGGTGACACAACCCATAAAATGGCATTACCAGGATTCTAATGCCAAGCCTGGGTTTTCCCTTCTAGCTCATGATGATTATTGATAAAAATGGCTTGATTAGTCCCATTTACAATCTCTTATCCCAGGACTTGCCAAATGCTGCCGGCTGCATTTTGCCTTGGAATGGCCATAACCCCTCAGGACTCCGCAGTTCTCTTTTTAACTTAATAAAGCACATTTATCTGTTCTTGGTTTGCTGTTCTTTTTTTCCTGTCTTTTTCCTCCCATCTTCCTCCCTCCTTCCTGATTTTTCTTTCCTCTTCCTCTTTCCTTTCCACCTCTCCCCCAAGTACGCAATCCTAACCCCTCACGTTGCCCGTAGGGTCCTGAACACACCCGCCCTGTGACAATTTTCTTTGTCCTATAGATGGTGGGTGCCATCTATTAAACAGCACGCAGGTCTCTGGTTATTGCCACAGCCAGCATTTATCAGGCACTAAATTCAATACTTCACATACCTTATCTAACAATCATCGCAACAATCTAACGAGTCACGGTAGTCTTCTGTTTCCTTATTGGACAGATGATCAAGCTGTAGCACCGAAAAGTTAAGTGTACTGACAAAAGTCACACACCCAGAAAGTGGTGCAAAAGATTTGAAATGTTAACACTGTGGTCTGTCTCCTTTCCGTATATATTTTTTTGGTAAGTAGATGGACATATCCAAAGGCGGGAGAGGTAGATACTTAGACCAAACTGGTGGTGTAAGTGGTTTTACATCTCACTTTTTCACTTAACATCCTAATGTGAGTATTTTCCCTTATGAGTCAACAGACGTTGATAAAGTAATTTTTCATGGCTTCAGAGTCGCCTGCTATATGGCTGAACCACACCATGTTCAACTCTTCCCCTGTTATTGAGCCTTTAGAAAATTTCCTCTTTCCCTTTTCCTTTTGCTACTACAAACAATAAAATAATACATATCTTTTGGGAGGCGCCTGTGGCTCAGTGAGTACGCCGCCAGCCCCATATACTGAGGGTGGTGGGTTCAAACACGACCCCAGCCAAACTACAACAACAACAACAACATAATAATAATAATAATAAATGTCTTTATACATACATATCAACTTTTCAAATTATTTCTTTACTATATTCTTGCATTTGGGGTTATTGATTACAAGCAACAACCATTTTTAATATTCTGGATATCTCTGCTTAAATCCATTCCTAAAGAGTTGTATCAGATTATATTCTGATCCTCTTTTACAAAAGTGCCCGTTTCACCATTCTTACTATAGATTTTTAACCATTGTCAATTTAAGAGGTAGAAAAATTTTTTAAATTAAAAAAAAAACATTTTTTAAATTGTAGCATTACTTTTGTTTTCATTTTTTATTACTACAGAAGTTAAAAATTTTGCATAGTTACTGGCCATCTGAGAGACGTCTATTTCCTTTAAAATGTTTCTTTCTTAGGAATGGTATCATTCCTCACATTAAAAAGACCTTATTTGTTGCAAAATGGTTTGTTGTGGTGTGTTATCTACCATTCAGTTATATGCCTGATTTCCTTATTAGAAATTCAGAATTTATTTTTGTGGATGAAATGGATCAGGCCAGATCCTACCACCATGTCTGTATTTTATACCTTCTCTTGGCTGGGGTAATTTGCTTTTAGAAAACCCTTAAGTCATAGGCTTTTAGAAAGATGATGGTCATTATTACTGCTAATCAAATATTTCAGTTTCTTTTCCTTCTGGACATGTGGTGGGGCTACACTTCCTGACCTCACTGAAGGTGGGTCGCCGTGCGACTTGTTTTAAACAGTGGAAAGGTCATCAGAAGAGAATGTCACTTGTAAGGTGGAGAATTTCAAAGAAGAGCAAACTGATTTATCCCCCTTTTTTGATCACTGCTGCGGTGATCTTAGAAGCATGTGACAAGATAAGGGCCCCACCATCTGGATCCTGAAGTCGCTGTGTTGAGCAAAAAGCCCCCTCACCAGCACTCTTTGGACATGCTGTGTGATTGAAATATAAACTTTTGTTTACCGAGGCACTGAAATTTGGGGGTTGTTTCTCTGAAGCCTGACGCTGGCTATCCTGACCTCTGTGTGAGCTCCATTCACTCCCTTACTTTCCCTCTCTATTCTGTGCCTGAGAGACATATTATTACTCACACAACACCATCAGCGTGGGTCCCAGCCCCCAAGGCTGCCTACTGCAGAAACAGACACAGACGATGGACTTTGTGACCATGATTACCAGTTACACGCAGGACACTCAGCTCTACTTGAATATCAGATAAACAACAAATAAGTTTTTAGTATAACTATGTCCCAGGCAATATCTGGGAGATGCTTACACTAAAAAAATCATCCCTTATTTATGTGAAATTCAAAATAACTGGACATCTTTAATTTGCTCAACCTGGCAAGCCTTTTTTGTGACTCCTTTAATACAATGGACCCTCCACAGCTGACCACCTCCCTACACTGACTGCCTCCTTAAATTGACCTAATTTTCACAGACCGGACAGGCACCACCTGTACTTATCAGCACAGTAGGCCTAGTTCCTTACGTTGTCCGTCTTTGTGTGTTGACAGTTTGTTACAGTCCCTTGGATGGCCACCTTACAGAGATTCAAAATATCTTTGAACTTCTTTACCCATGAATAACCATCTCCTTGGGCCACATGTCTTTCCTTGAAGATCTCATGGCTGTTGCTCCATTAGCTACAAGCATTTCATGTTGCAAAGAATTCTAAGACTGAGGGCGGTGCCTGTGGCTCAAAGGGGTAGGGCGCCGGCCCCACATGCCAGAGGTGGTGGGTTCAAACCCAGCCCCGGCCAAAAACTGCAAAAAAAGAATTCTAAGACTGGGTTCACTTTCCTCCTGTAGGAGATATTTAAACATTTCATCAGGATGTGTTTCAGTATTGCTTTGTTTTCCGCACTTTTGCCTCGTTTCCGATGATGTGCTCCTTCTGCGTGATCAGCTCAGGGGAGTCTCTGGCACCATGTGCTTGATTCACGTGTCTTCATGTGGAATCTTCTCTTTCGTAGGAGGAAGCCCCTGGGTTTCAGATTTCTACTTCTGCCCATCACACGTCTTTCCCGGTATTGTTTTAACCTCTGTCTTTTGCTTCTGCATTGTAAGACCATTTTCCCAGCACCTTCCACCTCACTGACTCCATTTTCTGCAGTGTCAATTCTTTAGTTTCCAACGTAGGTTTTAATTCTGCTATTGTGCTTCTGGTTTCCTGTATTCAACCACTTCCTTTTCATCCAGTTGGTGTCTAAACACCTCAGCTTCTATGTTTTATTTCATAAATTCCTCTTTTTCTTTCATTTCATTATAATCACCAAGTAAATGCATTCTAAAATTTACTTCTACTTTTCAATTTTTTATACTCATTTTCTACATCTTGAATGTAGTTCCAATCTTTTGTGTTTAAAACTCTCTTTATATGTCCACTGCCATCTTCTGGGAACAAAAATACCACCTCCCTAGGTCTAAAGTTTTCCTCTAAGCACTGTGAGTGCACATCTCTGCCATCTCCATCCCTGCTATTTTGCTTCTATAGAAATCATTTTTCAGATCTTGATCTTAGAGACTGGTTTATATCATCAAGCCTTGGCTGACACTCTCACTTCTAGGAACTGCTCATCTAGTGCTGAAGCCAGTTGTCCCTCCAGCTGTCTGGTAAGTTGGCTTTGCAGAGACGAATGATAGTGACATGGTGTGGAAGCACCTGCGGTGTTCTGTCCCTGGAGCAGAGTCCATGCGAGAGTGGGCTGCCCAGAGCGTGTGCTTCGACTCAGTGTGGGGAGGTGCAGAGTCCATAACCACCTTCACCTGTCTTGCTTCCACCACTCCTGAGACAGTCCTGAGAACATCTCCGAGTCTCTGACACAGCTCACATCACCTCCTGCATGGCACTTGCCATTTCCAGAGCCTGGGTGGCATCTGCAGCCTATCTGGGTAGCAAGCATTCCCCTGCTTCTCAGATTTAAAAAAAATTCAGATAAGATATCTCAGTAAAAAGTAAGGATCTATTTTCTCTTTGCCCTCTCAGTCCTTTCCCAGGCCATCTGTGATGCCAACCATGTCACCATGGCACCAGCCAATCCCAGATTTCTCTGCAATTGCCTACAACTTGGCTGCTTGTACCCTTCTGTGCCAGAAACTGTACCCCGAGTGCCGCAGCTGAGTAAGTGCAGAGGTATGAGTGCACTTTCTTATGTCCCAGAAACTATGCATTTGAGAGATAAATAAAGACACTGGGAAAATGTCCAGGGCTGTGGATTGCAGAGTCTCTCCTCCGCGTTTCAGCCCCTCAATCTCCCACCACCTGGACTGCAAGCTGAGTCTCTGGCGGATGGACACTGGCCTATCAGTGACGTACAGACGCTGGCAAGAAGAGAGGCTATGAGACGTGCTCTGGGGACCACGCAGATGTCCCCACGGGCAAGGACTTACCAGGCTGACGGGCCTGACAGTCCTGTTCTAACAGATGTCTTTTTAGCTTAACATCATAAAACTCCTGTTGTTTGGGTGACAGGTGGTTAGGACCATTATTTTCTTATTCACCAAACCCACAGGAAAGTCTAGAGGGGAGGAAAGATGTCCGAGTCTTCTTTCTGCGTCTAATAGAGAGTCCTGAGCAGCCGCAGATGGAGACAACCTGACCCTGGACTTTTGTCAGTCGCAATATGGAATTAAGAATGCTTAATTTGCAGATTATTATGAAGATGACATGAAAGAATGTTTCTAAAGCCCATGGCCGAGAGTCAGTAAGTGCTTAAAACATGTTTGCAATTACCATGGTGTCTCGTCCTGCCCTGCGTATCTTACCGTTCATCCCGGACCCCATTTTTTCATATCTGACCTTTCATCCTGGACCCCATTTTTTCATCCTTGCAGCCTTCTCTGCTTTCCTTCAACACCTTATTTCTTGCCACATAGGAGGAACTTAGTAACTACTTGTTGGTTGAATGGATGAATGTTTAAATGAACAAATAACAGAATGAGTGATTCTCTAACGACATGGAAAAAATATTCATCTAAGAAGGCTAAAATTAGAAGCTGATCGTTAATGCCCTTCAGTAACTTGGCAGGAGGGAATTAGGGATCTCCAGGTGGTACTGAGCAGTGTACAATAACCTGCTTGTTCCAGATATATTTTCTACTGTAAAGTCTATGCCTCAAGACAAGGACCTGCGTCTTAATGAACTTTGCATTCTGTACTCTGACTTACGGGAGGCCCTCAGAAGCTGTTTTCCGTGCAGAGGGAGGAACGGGTAAAGCGGCTTTGTGTACCTTGACCTTGACGATGGCCGGGTTGTACTGCACTGCGTCTCCCCACTCCTGCATCAGCTCTGCCGTCGGCAGCTCCTTGTAAGCCAGGGCAGTGATGTGCTCACTTGCCCCTCCGCGTACAAGGACCACCAAGTCCTCCACCATGGTGCTCCTCTTGTTCCTGTCTGGGATGGGCACCAAGAGTGGCATGTCATCGGAGGAATTTGCTACAACCCAGCCAATAATTTGCTTACTCTGTGTCTGTGGGCCATGCGCCTGTCTTCTTCAGAGAAGTTTCTATTCAAATCTCTTGCCCACAATGAGATGAGATCATCTGTTCTTTCCTTGCTAATATGTTTGAGTTCTCTGTGGATTCTGGTTATCAAACCTTGGTCAGAGACATAATCTGCAAATATCTCCTCCCATTTTGAGGGCTGTCTGTTTGCTGTACTACTGTGTTCTTGGCTATGCAGAAACATTTTAGTTTGATCAGATCCCAGGAAGGTATTTTTGGTGTTGCTCAATTGCCCAGGGAGGTCCTCCTCATAAAGTATTCTCCCAGGCCAATTTCTTCAAGAGTTTCCCCCCGCACTCTTAAGGGTAGAGTATAAATGTCTTAACACAATAATTAAGAAAGTGCGGTGAAGGCTATGTTAACCAGTTTGTTGTATTTCAAATTGTATATCAAACTAGCACATTGTACCCCATAAATGAATTTATGTACACAGCTATGATTTAATTAAAAAAAACTTTAAAAAATAAAAAAATAATGATTTGGTTACTCTGGTTATTTACTGAGCTTGCCTGGGAGACATGGGTGAAAAAGATACCTCCCTGCCTGCAGGGCAGTCACAGTGCCCAGGACAAAAGGGAAGCTCAGACCCAACCACATGTAGCACCAGCTGGGGCAGGACAAAGAGGGGGTATTTACCTTGAGCATCTACAAAGTGCCAGTCACTGGATGAGTTTATGGAAGACAGAGAGATGATAGATTAATTAGACAGACAAATAACCAGATAATAGACACATAGGTAGATAGATAATGGATTGGCAAATAGGTAGAATGACAGATTATAATATTTTCTTTTACCTGACACCAATTTTATGTGCCAAGCATCATGAGTTTTACTTCACAAATGATGAAACGCAAACCTGGAATTTGTAAGTTACTTGTTCAGGCTCACACAGCGAGCGGCTGATACAGCTTAATTTGAAACTATATCTGCCCTGAGGTTTCATAGCCACTGCTTCTTGGTCAAATAACTTTCCTGTCGCCAAACTCGTTACTGCAGATGGAGTGGAGCAAAGCTCGTACGGCTTGAACCCAGCACTGACTTTGGCCTTGCTATCTTGGAAAAGTCATTTATAGGATGTGAGATTTCCTTTTTCCTCTTCTATAAAGAGGATCCTCTGTATCCATGTAAAGAATAAATGTCACTGTAACAGCTGATAATTGTTGATCATTCATGCACGTCACTGTTGCTCGTGTGTGAAACTCATTTAATATTCACTACAAAACAGGAACTATATAATCCTCACCAAGCCAAGGCGTGCAGCTAAGAAACCTGGGAGAGGTGAAGGACTTACCAGACAGTCCGGCCCAGATCCCAGGCTAAGAGGTTGGAAAATGAAGTTCAAGAATTCATCCTAGAAGAAGTGCTATATCCTTCATTGCTGAGTATTACTATGGTCACCTTTGAAGTATTCTGATTGGAAGCTGTACACTGACCCCAGCTCTTAGTCCACCCTTCAAAGCAATTTTGGAACTCTTTGTTTGGAATGGCCATCAGAGCTGTGGTCTTACAGAAGTCTAACAATTAAGTGTGTGAACCTGAACACATCCTAGGAAACGGGCTACCTACCTCACTGCTGAATATCACTACGGTCACCTTCAAAGTCCTCCACCTGGCCACCTGATGACTACAGTGATATGTACCAATGAGGTTGGCAGCACTTTCTCTAGGAGGAGTTCACACACTTAATTGTCAGACCCTGATTATCACTTCTTTATGTGAAATGACAAACATGGGGAAACTTTAAAGACGGTGCTCAGCACGTGAGAGCTGCTCTGTGAGCCATGGCTACTATGTCATTATTACTCCCACTTCTCGGAAAGTTGCTCAGAACGCCCTCAGTCGTACCAGTGAATCATTCCCATTCTAATGGGTCTGTGTCTCTAGTGCCAAAAGAACTGATATATAGCTGGTTCCACATTTCAGCCTGCAACATCGGAGCATCAAAAAAAAAAAAAAAAAAAGAGAGAGAGAGTCTGGTGTAGTGCAGGTAGGCGCCTAAATTGGTACAAGCACTTTAGAAAGCAGCATGGCACTGTATACTCAAGAGAACAAAATTCCACCCTCTACAACCCAGCAATTCCAGTCTTCTGTCTATCCCCAGGAATAACACTTGTAGAGTATACCAGATGGTTATATAACATGTCGACCGCAGGCCAGTGCAGAGGCTCATACTTGTAATCCCAGCACTCTGGGAGGCCAAGGGGAGCAGATTGAGCTTGAGCTCAGGAGTTCGAGACCAGCCTACATAAGAGCAAGACCCTGTCTCTACTAACATAGAAAAATTAGCCAGGCATTGTGGCAGGCGTCTGTAGTCCCAGGTACTTGGGAGGCTGAGGCAAGAAGATTTCTCAAGCCCAAGAGTTTGAGGTTGCTGTGAGCTGTGATCCTGCAGCACTCTACCCCAGGAGACAGAATGAAACTCTGTCTCCAAAAAAAAAAAAAAACAAACAGATGTCCACAGTAGCATTGGTCGTAATTGTTTGAAAGTAGATAATTTAAATGTTCATCCACAGTAGAATGGGCCAGGAAAAGGAGGCATGTGCCCACAATAAAATAGTATGCAGCAAAGGGAGTGGGCTAAACCACAGTTACACATAAAAGTGTGACAAGAAACGAAAAATACAGGAATAAAAAGATTATGTTCCATCCATCTAAAGTTGAAAAAGAAAGCACCTTTAAGCCATATTGGCTTGTGATACATGTAGGTGGTAAAGCTACAAAGAAAAGAAGGACATATTTAGCATAGAAGTTGGGATAATAGTTATCTCCAAAGAGGAGAGAGGCATTGTCATCATCCAGGGGTTTGGGGTGCTGGGCCACGTTCTTCTTAGTGACCTGGATGGGGAGCCCTGGATGGTCTTCCTTAAAGAGTACCTAGGTCTCACGCCTCCTCCTCATGTGTGAAGTGCCTCTCATCCCAGCCCCCCCGCCCAAACAAACAAATAAACCACAACAAGTCGCTCGCAAGGGCAAGACATCGTGCTGGCCCAGCGGGTAATGTCGGTGGTGGCTGTTTGATTTTGTTTTGTGTCCATGTGGAATTTTTCCTTTGCATGTAATTCCAGGCCCATGCTCGGGAAGCAGGGCAGGTGAGGGCAGAGCGGCTTGGGTGCAGAAGGGCTGCGTATTGCAGGGCTGCTGCTCAGCCGTGGGGACCTGCGGCAGGATTTGTGGCGTTGCCTGCTCTGCTAGTCTTCACGTCACCCAGGATCTCAGGTGAGGGTTTGTCCTCTGCACTTGCCACCTGCCCCAGAATCCTGCCCCAGGGCAGCTTTACAAGGCTTAGGTTCTTTTCCCCGCCTGTGAGCCTCCTCATTCTGCACCAGGACATTGTACAGTGTTGCCGTCACCTCTTTAATTATTGTCTACCTCTCATGACCGCTGTGAGGATGAGAATTCAATCCCGCTTGTTTTTGCATACCTAACTCATAGTAGGAGCTTGGTGTAAATTTATTCAAAGAACCATTGTCTGAACTGAAATATTAAGGCCTTAGAATATCGAGTCTTTAGGTTGAAGAAAGCCTGGGACCAGAGGTGCTAGGACGAAGAGATTCTAAGCACAGAAATCCATGAGCCTTGGGCCCACTCACCTTTGATTTCATTGAGAATAGCCCTGCACTTGCTTTCTGACACGCCCAGACTGACGTAGACATCTTCGATGGCAGCACCAATTTTAAAATCGTTTTTGGCACAAGCATGCACGTTGCTGAGAGAATAATCTGAAAGAGGCAAGGAAAAATTGTGTGACCCGAAAGGCACACACTCCCCTTTCCTGTGACGGGCCCCAGAGGCCTGGCCCTTTCTGGGTCATACAGGTTCTCAGGTTCAAATTTGTGGGTCACAGCCTGATGACCAGAAGTGCAGAAAACTAATGGCACCAGGGCAGAGACTCCCAGGGTGCAGACTCGACTTCCCTTTTCAGCCTGCTCCCAAGACTCTCTGAAGATTTTCGCTGCTCTCCAAAGAGGGGAAATATTTAGCATCACTGTCTAAAAAATTGACTCCTTGTCATGTTCCTCGGGCTGCACCCAGTAAGAGGCTGCTGCCATGTGCCCGCCCGCCACAGACTCACTTTCCTCCACACTTCAATAAAGTAGAAAAAGCTGTTAATCAGGTAACCGAGGGAACGCATGTAGGATGTCTGGTGCATTACCGAGCAAAGAGAA
This sequence comes from Nycticebus coucang, assembly GCF_027406575.1. NCBI lineage: Eukaryota > Metazoa > Chordata > Mammalia > Primates > Lorisidae > Nycticebus > Nycticebus coucang. The sequence continues at coordinate 53,991,829 of NC_069801.1, forward strand.
AGAGCTGATTTCCCTGCCTTTGTCTTCATTTTTGGATTGCTTCCCACTTTCTTCCTCCCTAATTCTCCCTGAGGCATCCCGTTCCCCTGGTCTTTCTGAAATCTCAGACACAACTTGTAAGCCCCTTTCTGTAGCGCTCTGAGGCCAGCACACAAGAGAAGAACAACTTTGATGACTAGGGTTATTCAACAGTGTTGTTGGGGGTTGGTTTTTGCCAAAGTATATTCTTAAAACGTGGATCCCATGAGCTAGTAGCAGGTGTTATAAGAAAAAGAGCTTCCGTAGTCAATTGCATATGACAAATATTGCATTAAAAGAGCTGGAGGGGTCATTTTACTGCAACACATTTGTGAAACTCTAAAAGTGGGATTTCCAAACTTCAGGGATCTAAAAATTGAACTGTCCTTGGATCCTGTAATCCCTCTACTAGGAGTAAATCCGAAAGACGAAAAATTACTTTGCAAAAAAGATATTTGCACCAGATTATTCATTGTAGCTCAATTCACAATAGCCAAGTCATGGAAGAAGCCCAAGTACCCATCAGCTCATGAATGGATTAATAAGTTTTGGTATATGTATACCATGGAATACTATGCAGCCTTAAAAAATATAAAGCCTTTACCTCTTTTATGTTTACATGGAGGGATCTGGAATATATTCTCCTGAGTAAAATGTCTCAAGTATGGAGGAAAAAGTATCCAATGTACTCAGGACTTCTATGAAACCTACTTATATTTACTCACACTTTCTTATGAAAGACAGAACACAACTATAGCTCAGGATGAAGAAGAGAAATGCAGTGTGAAGGGAGGGGAGGGAGGAGGTTTGACAGAGGGAGGGTAAAAGGCGGGACCACACCTATGGAGCATATGACAAGGTACAAGTCAAATCTGTCAAGTGTAGAACATAAATGTCTTAGCACAATAATCAAGTAAATGAGGTGAAAGCTATGTGGATTGGTTTGATCTAACCACGTCAGATTGTATTAAAAAATCAGCACATTGTACCCCACATATGCATGAATGTATTCATCTATGTGTATTTGACTTAATTAAAAAAATAAAAAATAAAAGTGGGATTTCCTATGCGTTTCCCTCACTTACTTGATTATAGAGCCCTTTTGTGGGGAGCAATTTGAAACTACGATTAGAAACCATTGTTATGGAGGAAGTTGACCCTGATCTTGGCAAGCCTGAGGCCACACTGACATAAATTTATATCATACACCATTCATCTTCTTGCAAGTACATTGGACGTGCCACTAAGCCCTAGATCTGCCACTGTCATCATGTGACTCAGACAAGTTCACTCAACACAAGAGCCATGTTGGAGGACATAATACTGTATTAGAAACCAGCACCTATGCCATAGACATGGGGTTGACTACAGTTAGCAAGCCCTGGGATAACTCTATGGAGAATGGATTAGAGGCGTGGTGGGGGGGTTGAATAGTAGTTTAGAGACTAAGTGACAGTCTGGGACCTTGCTACTTACAGTGTGGTCTATGGCCGGCTGCAGCATCACCCCAAATCTTGTGCGAAACTCAGACTCTGGGTTTCACCACAAACCTACCAGATCAGAACCTGCCTCTTCCAAGATTCATGCCTAATTCCCATCAACATCAAAGTTTGAATGTGGTGCTTTCGTCATGAGGTGGTATTAGTAAAATTAGCTTACAGTGGTATTAGTAAAAATAGAAAATATTATATTTTCTATGGGCATAAAGAAAAGTTTACATTTTGGGCATAAAGTTGATGGGACTTGTTCTCATGGATTGGAAGGAAAGAAAATTAATTGAAGTTGACTCCTAAGTTTTTGGCTTCAGCCACTGGTTAGATGGTAGAACCATGTCTGAGACGGGGATATCTAGGAACGAAATATATTGGGGAAAATAAAATAAAATGTTTGTTCTCTGTGGCGTGTTAGAGTTAGACATGGTTGTTGCAGATGCAAATGGAGACGGCGAGAAGGCATTTCAGGCTGGGGGCGGTGGCTCCCATCTGTAATCCTAGCACTTTGGAAGGCTGAGGCAGGAGGATCACTCAAGCACAGAAGGTTAAGACCAGCCTGTTTTTGCTTGTTTGTTTGAGATAGTCTCAAGCTGTCACCCTGGACAGAGTGCCACGGCATCACAGCTCACAGCAACCTCAAACTCTTGGGTTCAAGCGATTCTCTTGCCTCAGCCTCCCAAGTAGCTGGGACTACAGGTGCCCGCCACAGCACCTGGCTAAAAACCAGCCTGAACAAGAGCAAAACTCTGTCTCTACCAAAAATAGAAAAAAATTAGCTGGGTGTGGCATCTGGAGCCTGTAGATTTGGCCTGTAATCCTAGGAGACTAAGGCAGGAGGATTGCTCAATCCCAAAGTTTGCGATTACAGTGAGCTACAATGATGCCAGTGCACCCCAGATTACAGTGAGCTACAATGATGCCAGTGCACCCCAGATTACAGTGAGCTACAATGATGCCAGTGCACCCCAGATTACAGTGAGCTACAATGATGCCAGTGCACCCCAGCCGGGCCAACAGAACAAGACTTTGTTTCAAAAACAAAAACAGAAGCAAAACCAAAACAAACCAAGGCATTAGGTGCAAGGAAGAGGTCCAGGAAGGATGGTTACATGAATTCAGAATTATCTACATTTAAGGCTGAGGAGGACTGGCATTAACAAGTTAAAAAAGGAGGAAGAGGAATTTTCAGCTGAGACTGTGATGGAACAGCCACGGAGACAGAAAGAAAATCAGAAGTACAATCTATGACTCTTCCCCCAGCTACAGACATCAGCTTCTCCCCATCCACTCACTGTTCCCGGTGACCCGCCAGAACAGCCCTGGTCCCCTGGGCCATACCTGCTCTCTCCATGGCCTCTTTGTTCATGACGAGCGTGTATTCATAAACGCCCCCGAGCACAGCCTCCGTGATGTAGTGGGTCCCAAAATCTCGGAAGAGATCTCTGTACTCCCCGTAGCTGTACTCCATGGGCAGCCGCCGCACTCTCTGCAGGAACTCGTAATGCAGCATGAGGCTTCTGGGTTTCAGCTTGTAATGTGCTACTTCAAGGTCAGAGCGTGCGTGAAGAAACGCACTTTTCTAAATGAAATACCAACATGGGAAAACCAGACCTTTGAAGTTAGAAATCTGGAACGAGAAGATGAACTTTCCAAAGATCATCCAGTGCTCCGAGCCTGGGGTCATCACTCTCAGGATTCCTTTAGGGTACTTGAGGGAAGACAGCCCCTTTGACAAGCTCTCGATTCTCATAAATATTCTGACATCCTTTTCAGCTTGGGAGAGCTTGCTCCTCATTCACCTCCGTACTGCAGCAAGCAAGGACTGTTAAGGGTCACAGGAGGCACATGGGGCCACTTGGATGGGATACAGGCTCTGCTAACCTGTGCGGGCGTGTGTTTGGGAAGGCCAGATATGGCACGGTGGGCAGGAGTCAGCAAGCCACACCCTGCACACCATCCTGGAGCCTGCTCTCCTAAGTAAAGTTTTACTGACTTACAAGGCTGTTTGTTTATGTACTGTCTGCAGCTGCTGTCTCCCCGGGATGGCAGAGGAGTTGTGAAAAAGACACTGCAGTCCCGCAAATCCTAAAGATTTTACCCTCTCTCTCCCTTGGCAGAAGTTCGGCGACCCCTGGATCGGTGGGATAAACTGAAAGTTGGCAACGCTTGACAAGGGATACGCAACTTGGAGGTATTGATGCAACCGGAGGTGGAAGGAGGGGGAGGCGAGAAACATGAGTGGGGTACACTCTGACCCCGTCCTAAATCCTGCAGCTCTCTAAAGCCACGCCAGCTCTGCTGGGGTCTGTCTCCCGGGCTCCTCACCTGGTTTCCTGGCTTGCTCCCTCCCCATTCTGGCCCTGTCCGTTCTCCCTTACCCTTCCCACCTAAGCAGTCACTAGGTGCTCTTGTCATCATTATTTTTATAAATGTTACATCTCTTCTTGCTTCTTTCTTCCCAGGCTGGTCTTGACCTTCTCTAGCCTGCCTTCAGTGACCGAATCAGAGTCAATGTCCTAAACTCTGACACATGGTTAACACATAACACAAAAGCCCCGCACGGCTCACTCTTGCCTCCGCAAGAGAACCAGCTCCCTTCCTTTGATTATAAGAATCACTGAGGGTCCTACTCTCTAGAGTAGGCACAAGTCAGCATCCTAGAACTGCCCATTTGAATCAGAGAGGGAGAGAAGGAAAACGAAAGGGCATGAACAGAGGGCAGATTTTATCTTCCCTCCTAACAAGGTGAGTTTCTTTAATCAGTCCAGAGCTCATTCTTGAGCACCTGTTCAATGCCATTCTCAGTCTACAGATGGAAGAATAAGTTTCTGCACCCAAGAAGTTCACATCCTGGAAGATGAAGAAAAAATAAGCAAAGATAGTCTAACTAATAGACTAATAGGCTAACTAATGTTTGTTATCCATTTGCTGCTGGTAATTATTTTGGCAGCAGAGATATTTCTGAGCCTGTCACCATGAATCACTGAGACCTTCCAGGCTTGATCTCTCCCACATCCCTTTCTGATTAATTTTCTATCACATCATAACTGTGTTGAAAACTCTTAGTGGCTAGAAACTAAAATGTATCTCCTCGGCCGGGAATTCAAGGTCCCTCAAATCTACCTGTCACCTGCTTCTCCATCTTCATGTCCTGTTTTTTTCCCCACTCCAGTCACATCAGAGTTATGCCTATCATAGGAAGCAGATGATATAAGGGGATTAGTATTATAGAAACATTTCTCGGGCAGCACACGCAGGTGAAGGGTTAAGGGGGCAGATGGAGGCCGTTTAGTGGAGCAGAGCAAGAGATGAAAGGGTCGGGGTTAATCAAGGCGTCATAGGAGTCAGAATGACAAGGGATGGGAGAATAATCCTGAAGGATGTGGCAACCACAGGTGTGCTAATGAAGTAAAAGTGAGAGCCAAATCTGATTCTTCAGTTGTTAGTCTGGAAAAATAAAACGGAGAAAAAATGTCATTAATGTGCATTGAACCAGTGTGCCATGAGAGGATCTTATGTCGTACAGAAAAAAAAAAAAATTAAGATAATTAATTAAATTATTTTCAAAAGAAGTTCAACGCACAGTAAGTACATTCTTTTTTTTACTCTTTCTTTTTGATCAACATAATTTAAGTGTGCCACAGAAGTTTAACTATAGGTTCAAATGTGCCTCAAGAAGTTTAATTATAGGTTCAATTGTGCCATAAAAAAGATTGAAAAACACTGATTTAGGAAGAAGAAGAGGCTTCGGAGTTGTCAGCAAGGCATCCAGGTGTAGATGCTTGGAAGGTGGGCAGCCTCCAGCGGTGGTGGAGGCTCTTAGCTTGTGCCTGGGACAGAAGTGAGTGGAGGAGGGCCTACAGGGGCAGGGTGGTTGCAAAGTGCAAAGGGAAGATAGCCACAAATAAATAAAGAATAGGTGGGCATCTGAAACCCAGGAAGGAAGGTGATAAGACACAGAAACCAAACAGGTGAAATAGGAGAGCAGTAGTTTGCCCAACTCCACCAAATGCCCTAAGGAAGAGGTCCTGAGTGACCTTCGGGAGAGGAATTTCAAGTGAATGTCTGTGACAGAAGTCAAATTGCTGTGGGATGAAAGTCTCCAGAGCCGTTTTGGCAAAGCTCACCTTAAGCTCGTTGAAAAACCAAAGGAAAAGCTTATTAGAAAAACGAAAGAAAATAGTTATAGAAGGCTATCTCTGCCTGGCCTCTTTAAAAAGTTAAGTTAGTATAAGACTAAACTACATTTTGTGGAAAGACTTTGAAGACAACAGAAGCAGGCTGTTAGGACGAATAGTAATGTGGAGTAAAGATGTGTCTGTGATCATGAACCATCAAGGGTCCACGGGCTATGGTTTGAATTTCTCCTCCAAAACTTACATTGACATTTAGTTGGCATTATCACAGTGTTAAGAGGTGGGACCTTTAAGGGATGATTAGGTGTTGAGGGTTCTACCCTTGTCAATGGGTTAATGCTATTATTAAGGAGTGAGCTCCTGGTAAAAGGGTGAAGTTCGGCCCCTTTTCCTGTCTCACAGGCTTCCTTGCAGCACGATGCCTTCCTCCACGTTACAATGAAGCAGGAAGGCACTCGCCAGAAGCAGTCCCTGCTGTTGGACTTCACAGCCTCAGGAACGATGAGCCAAACAAATCCTGTTTCTTTATAAAGTATCCAGTCCTTGGTTTTCTGTTACAGCAACATAAAATGGACCAAGATAATGCGTAAGTTTAAAAGCAACAGAAGGTACTTACGGTATGAGAGAATCGTTTTGTTCGCTTAATATAATTTCTTCCTTGGTCACTTTGGTCGTTATAGCCAAGTTCAAATATTCCCTTTATTTTAAAACCAAAACTGAAACTCGACTGGCTTATTGCTTTCTTTATGACATTGTGTTCAAAATCTGCGTATGATTCATATTCTGTCAGTGCAAATTCATATTTGCCTTGGGTCTAAGGGAAGGAAAAAGAAAATTTGTTTATTTCATTTGACTCAAATCAATTCAGTACAAGTCAGCAGATGTCCACTCTACTCTCACTACGTGTGGATACTGGACTAGATGTTCCGGGTCCAGGAAATTTGGGGTCACTTTGTGTTCCCACCCTCAGAGGTCTGGATGTGGAGGAGAGACAGACCTATTCAGTAGTGTGGGCTAAAGCCCACAGGTTGGTGCTGATTTGATTTTCTTTTTTCTTTTTATTTTTTTATTAAATCATAGCTGTGTACATTAATGAGATCATGAGGCACCATACACTGGTTTTATGGACTATTTGACACATTTTCATCACACTGGTTAACATAGCCTTCCTGGCATTTTCTTAGTTATTGTGTTAAGACATTTACACTTTACATTTACTAAGTTTCACATGTACCCTTGTAAGATGCACCGCAGGTGTAATCCCACCAATCACCCTCCCTCCGCCCCTCCCCACTCCCTCCCCTCCCTTTTCCCCTTCCCCCTGTTCTTAGGTTATAACTGGTTTGTAGCTTTAAAGTGAAAGCCATAAATTAGTTTCATAGTAGGGCTGAGTACATTGGATACTTTTTCTTCCCTTCTTGAGATACTTTACTAAGAAGAATATGTTCCAGCTCCATCCATGTAAACATGAAAGAGGTAAAGTCTCCATCTTTCTTTAAGGCTGCATAATATTTCATGGTGTACATATACCACAATTTATTAATCCATTCATGGATCGATGGGCACTTGGGCTTTTTCCATGACTTAGCAATTATGAATTGGGCTGCAGTAAACATTCTGGTACAAATATCTTTGTTGTGATGTGAGTTTTGGTCTTCTGGGTATATGCCTAGTAGAGGAATTATAGGATTGAATGGCAGGTCCACCTGCAGAAGTGCTAGAGGACACGTGGGTGTAGGCTCAGCATTGGCCAAGGCAGGGAGGTGGGGAGGGCAGGAGGTGTCCAGGAACTGCAAGGATTCAAATGTGCGGAAGCAGAAAACGTAAGTGTGAGGGGAAGCGGAAGAGTTGTGAGAGGCTGTGCTGGCCCCAGGGTGTTAAGACTTTTGAACTGCTTGCTCTGAAATCTGGGCTTAATCCAAAGGTGAGCCAGAGAGGAAGAGACTCAGCCCAGGAAGACCATTCAAGACAGCACAGTGGTCGGACCAGGAGGGGCACAGCTGGAGTCAGAGAGACCAAGAGGAGGCTCCATGAGGGGGAAGTGAAGTGACAGGGCAGGAAAGCATCTTGGAGAGAACTTAGAGGAGCCATTTGCTCCAAAATCAGTGTTCATTATCCTGTGCTTGGAGTGGCGGGCAGGGCAGGGGGGAGGGGAGACTGTCACCTGCATTTCCCTTCCCATCATCTTTTGGGCATCTGCAACTCCCCAAAGAGGACACAACACCTAAGCTGTCACAAGGGATGGCAGGTGGGGGTAGTCACCAAAGCAAGGGGTGAGATGGCGTGGTCTGCAGGAAGGCTGCTGAGATCACCTCCTCATTGCCCTTCACCAGCTGGATGACCTCACGCAACTGACTCGACCCCTCCCTGCTTCAGGTTCCTGACGTGTAAAATGGAGCCATAATTGACTCTCTGGTCAGGCTCAGTTGTGAGGACTGAGCCGCACAGGTGAAGCAGCGCTGGGTGCCTGGCGTGGTGATCCGAGGATGCTGGCAGTGGGGAGTGGAGACTTACGCTGCTCTGAGACTCTCCCTGGAAAGCAGAGGCTCTGAGGACGACCCTGGGCATGCAGGATTGTTTAGTTTGGCAAACATAATGTCTTCCTTAGCCACTTTGGCTGTTATCGACAAGTTCAAATGGAGAGCATGCTTGGCCCTACATTGTTTTGTGTTCTTTCTCAGCCAGTAAATGTAGGGGACAGAGGAAAGAGGGATGAAGGCGAGGGGGGGAAGGCAGCGAGCTAGCCTGATTTAGAAGTAGAAATTACCATCAAGACCCTTTAGTCCAGCCCCTCATTTTATAGACAAGGAAACTGAGGCCCACAGTGGAAGAGGGACTTAGCCTTGGGTAAAACTGGGGCCTGTGGCAGAGCCAGGCCTGGAACCCAGCATGGTCCCGTCGGGTCTCCAGTGTGTGCCTGCAGTTTGTTCTAAAGCCACTCTGTGAGGAGTGTGCCCCTGCGTCGTAACAGAGGCTCACACCGGTGGACCTCGGCATAGCCTGGAATGCTTGGAACAATGACTGCTTTCAGCAGGCCAGGACCTGGCTATGATGAAAATAAGAGCAACACTGAGAGCTAAGTGTCCCTAGGAGTCTCACTCATCCTCCCCTTGCAGGTCAGGGCCTCACAACTCCCAATTTAAAGGTAGGACAACAGGCACAGGCCGTCAGGAGGCATAGAGGGGAAGGGACTGGCCCAGCCAGTCTGTGCTCCTCTGGCTCCTGAGCGCTCCTTCTCTTTGGGAGGTGGCTTTTGCCGTGACATTGCTATTGTCACTGCTACAACCACTCCACTGCACTGCACTCATCGTGTCACCTGCACGCTGAGGAGGGACAGCTCCCTTTACATACAGAGGAACTGAAGCTCAGAGAGACAAAGGGATGAGCCAACTCACAGGGCGTCCCCAGCCCTGAACCCCCGCAGTTGGGTCCTCCTCTACCGCTCCCCTCGCCGCTGCCTGGCCGTCACTTACCTGTGGCATGTAGCTTTCCACGTTGTAAGGCTTCCTAAACCTGGTGTTCAGGATGTAATGTGGGGAGCATCCACCAGCATAGTACCTGTGATCAAGAACCGGGCCCTCCAAACTGTTGGTGAACAAATTTACCCTGGAAGCAAGACATGGACATGGTCAGGAGGTCCGGGCGTGGCTTGCGGAACCTTGGTTGGCAGACCCTACTGAAAAGTTCCTGGGCACAGCATTCAAGGGCCTCAACATCATGTCCAGATCAGTTCCTCCAACTTCATCTCTGGCCACTCCTGACCATGACCGTGTGTCCAGTCCCCAGCCATGTGGCTCTTGCTCCAGTCTGCTCTGTTCCTTCCAGAGTGAGTGCTGTTTTCTGGGCCCATAATACCCTGCTGGTGGTCGTTGTTCCATCTCCGACCTGTCTGTCAAAATTGAGCTTTACTATCTTGTACAGTGAGAAGGCCTCACTGATACCTGTCAGCCTGGACCCCACCCTAGCTGGGGTAAAGGCCGTGTGAATTTATTATTCTGTGCCACCACACACAGAATAATCCTTTGGAGAGTGGGATAGTTGAGGAGTTAGCAACATGGACTTTGGAGCCAGACAAGTGAGATCAAATTTCTGTTCCGCCACTTACCAGCGAGCCCGTTCACCTCTCTGTCCCTCAGTCTCATCCTATACAAAGTGGGGATAAAGGAAATACTGCCTCATGGGGACGTGGTGAGAATCACACACGCTGGTGTTTATTAAGCACTTAAAACACTGCCCGGTCCTCCATAAAGGTTTGCTTTGTGTGTCTGTCACCAGCACCAAATGTGAGCTCTTTGGGGGTGATGGGTTTTTTAATTTCTGTAAGGCCCTTATCAGGGGACATGTTCAGAATAATCTCTATTTACTGAGGTATTCCCAGGGACAGACACACCAGTGGGATGCTCTGTGCAGTGTCTCATTTAGTGTGCTGCATCCCTGGGTAGCAGGTGTTACGACCTCCACTTCTGAGAGGAAGAAGTCTCAGCTTCACGTAGATAGCGTTTCTCACAGCCCGCTGCGGTGAGCCTTCTGAGACCACCTCTGTCTACTGAGAGCTCTTGCTTTATTAAAAGGAGCTCTATCAGCCGGGCATGGTGGCTCACGCCTGTAATTGTAGCACCCTGGGAGGTTGAGGAGGATGGATTGCTTGAACTCAGGAATTTCAGACCAGCCTGAGTATGAGCCAGCCCTCATCTCTACTAAAAACAAACAAAACAAAAAACTATATGGGCATTATGGTGAGTGCCTATAGTCACAGCTACTTGGGAGGCTGAGGGAAGAGGATGAGTTGAGCCTAGAGTTTGAGGTTGCTGTGAGCTGTGATGTCACAGCACTCTACCCAAGGCAATAGGGTTAGATTCTGTCTCAAAAAAAAGAAAAAAAAAAAAAGAAAGAAAGAAATAAAGGAATTCCATCCTCTTCTAACAGTTTCCACTCGCTGGCCTTGGTTCTCTTCCTCACCAAAATTGCTGGATGTCTCTTTCCTATGACAGATTTTCATGCAACATAATCATGTTACTGACTTATTTAACAAATACTGTACAACGTGGTTGCTTATTTTATTTAACACAATATGGCACTTACTCAGCGGAGGCACCATCCTCATCAATTTACACATGTTGGCTCACTTCATCCTTATGAGAATGAATCCTTCTGAGGGAGGTGTTATTATTTTCCCCATTTTACCGATGAGGATGGTGAGGGTAATGGACTGGCCCCTGGTCTCCCAGCCTGCAGTGATTGGTGGGCTGGGAGTCAGAGTCTGGATGGTTTAGTTCAAGGACAGAGTCTATTACAGTTGCATTAGCTTATTCAATCTTCTTGACTTTGAAAGAAGGGCACTGTTAGCCACCTTTTTAGATGACAAAATTCAGGTCCCACAGAGATGAGTCCTTCCTGGCGGTTCCAGGGTCACTAAGCTTGGGACCTCTTATGGCAGAAAAGCTGCAAACGTGGCAGGAAAATGGGGCAAATTCCAGGCTAGGGTGCCCCTTCCCTATCCTTCCCAGGCTAGGGTGCTCCCCTGAGGTTGCTAGAGGACTGGACCAATGCAGAGATTCCCCAGAAGCCTGGGATACAGACTGACGTCCCAGAAACCTGCTCCTTCACTAAGTGCTGAGAAGACTCTCTCCACCAGGCCCAAAGCTGGGACCTACAGAAATAGATAACAGCTACCTTTCAAGCTGTAGATAGCCCTCAGGCAGTAACACTTAGGATGCACCTAGCAAAGTTCTATTGCAAGTTTTACTATAAAACGAAGGTTTATCCCCAGCCCTCGCTAGCCACCTGGGTGATATCCACGCACTCTCTGGCCAGCTGCTCCTGAACCAGCACTTCTGGCAGGGTCTGTCTATGAGACATGCTCCCAGGGCAACTCAGAACTGTCCTCACAGAGTGCCCAGAAGCATGCACTTACACTAAGTCTTTTTCAGAAAGGAAAGCGAGGAACTCTGTATACCTTGGCTCTTTTTCTCTTCTCTAGAATTCCATTTAATTCTATACCTTCTCATCAACACAACAGAAAGACAATAACTTACCCACTGGCCAGACTGTCAATTGCCCAGTATTGGTCCATTTCGTGCTGACACTTTTTATAAATCCGTCTACAGTTTGCCTCATCTGACTGGTCTCCACAGTCATTATCCCCATTGCAAAGAAGTCGGCGGTTCACACATCTCCCTGGGAGGGAGAGAGAGTGTCATCCCTAGCCACACAGGCGTCAGGACAGGCGCTAACATAGTTTCGGCACCTACTAGGTGCCAGATACTTTGCTGGTCTTTAGTGCTGTTTGAATTAGACATCACGTGTCAGGGCAGATTGGTTATGGCACTGACGGGATATTTCCCCACAGCCCCCCACCATCACCAAAACAGGCCAGTGCTGTATTCCTGAAAGCACTTAGATGGAGGCTTAGAGCAATTCAGTAAGGGCGGGAACAGGCAAAGTGCCTGAGAGGCAGGGGCCACGTGCCCGACAGGAGGGCAGTCCAGACTCTCTTAGAGACAGGACAAAGGAGGTGGGTTTGGTAGGTCCTGCAAATAGTCACCAGCTGTGCCAACTTTCATGTGTCACCTAACCTCCCTGCCTCAATGTATCCATCTGTAAAACAGGAGCATCATCGTGCTCTTCCCACTGGGTAGCTGGGAATATAAATAAGTAAAGCGATACTGACTCACAGTAGGTGCACATCAGTGTTATCCTTACTGTTGCCAGTATTTGTGAGGCTGAGCGCACAATGCTAGTATAATATGTACGGCAGGATTGGAACCTTTAACTATCCCATCTCACACTGTTTCCACCAACAGCCATGTTTGTTAGGCCTAGACTAAGGTGGAAACATACCAGTTAACTCCTGGCAAATGTCTGGGCCGCAAGCCCTCAACAAAATGGAGTAAGTCTGGTTCACTCCCATGATAGATGGGAGAGCACTCACTGACTTCTTGCTTGACTAACTCCCCTGAGAAACAGACTGGGAGGTGCCAACTGTCCCTGGACTGACCTTTGAGAAATACCAGGTGGGGAAAGCACTGAAACAAAGATGTATGGCTAACTAACTGCAAAGTTCTGCTTCGGTACATTGCTTGCTAAGCAACCTGGCTGCAGCACCTGGGCAGCCCTCATGCCAACCAGGATGCAGACCACGCCTTAAAAACCCGACCCCTGAAGCACTTGGGGCTGCTCTCTGAACCCCTGTGTTGGGTGTGAAGCATCACCAGCCGGCTTTTAAAGAAAGGACTCTTCTGTTAATTTGGCTAGTGTGATGGTCTTTGGTGTGATGGTCTTTAGTGTGGTCTTTGGGAATTCCTGAGCTCCACATGTTGATAGTGAAACTTTATTTGTATCACTTTTGCTTCCTATTAACTTCTTTCCCCACTGACGTGGCTTCCTATTTTATTTGTACATGGCTAGGGGATACAGCCCATTAGACAGGTGACTCTGTTTCCTTAGATGTACCTGGTCACTTTTAACCAATGTTCTTGTAGGGTTAAAAGTAGCAAAATAATAATCTGGTCTTCAAATGTTTCTTACAAGGTATTTAAAGCACAGCCTGCCTGAATAACCATTACGGCTTAGGTCAGAATCATGAAACACTGGCCATAACGAGTCCATGGATACGCTGTAAAAGTCTCCTGGATTTATTGGATGGAATTTTCCATTTGCAGTCAGCCCTAGAAATTGCTCTAAGAAACACTAAGATCTTTCTTGAAAGATCCCAGTCCCCAGTCCATATGGGTGCAGTAAATGCATAAAGTTACAACTCCTGTCTAGATAATTTGGGTCCAAATACCCTTATTTTTGCTTGGAGAAATAGGCGTATTTTGCTTAGATTTCCTAAATGAATGGAAAAGTTGGAAAAGTATTTAATTTTGCAGCAACTGAGAACTCATGTATGTATTCCTTCCCTCCTCCCTCCATCTTTCCCTCTACTTTTCTTTCCTTCCTTCTTATAATCAATAATCTTCATTGACACTGCTACACCTTCGTGGATGCGGTGATATAGAAATGCAGATGACAGGGACTATCTTTCCAAGGAGTCCTCAGAGATCAATGACGCTGACCATGCTCTCTAACTGTCTAAGGTTCTGCCACACTGTACTCAGGTCCAGGTCCCGGAGGGAGCCAGCAGAGCTAAGAGTCTACCAAGAGCTTCCGTATCCATGAGGTCACTCGACTCTTACAACGGACTTGTAAGGTATTGACATCACCCCTGACTTTCTGTTGAGAGGACAAAAATGAAGACTTCTAGTTAAGTGACTTCTAGTCACAAAGTCAAAATAAGACCTGACCCTGTTTCTGATTCTAGGACCCACAATTTTGGTGTCCTTAATGCCGAATGTTCTAGTTGAAACCCTTCCACTTACCTGCTCTCTGATCTTGGGCAAGTAACCTCCCCACATCTCAATTTCTTCAGTTGGAAAATGGGAACAATAACAACACCTGACTTGATAGGGTTATTGTCATGAAATAGTACATGTAGGGCGGTGCCTGTGGCTCAAAGGAGTAGGGCGCTGGCCCCATATGACAGAGGTGCGGGTTCAAACCCAGCCCCGGGTTTGAAAAAAAACTGCAAAAAAAAAAAAGAAAGAAAGAAAAGAAATAGTACATGTAAAAGGATGTCAGTGATATGGACACAAGGACACCTCCAAGCCTGTCCCGTGACCCTGACCTTGAGCACCAGGCATGGCCCACACTTCATCATCATGTGTCACCGCCTCATTTGCAAGTTTCCCCTCTCACTCCTACATTGATTCATACCTGTCTGTGCACACACAAAGCCTTCACATCTCACTTGACTCCTGCATGGGCTGTTGGTAACACAGTCTTCCACTTCCTTGTCAGAGGAGTCGTCGCATGGGTCTCCGTGGAACTGTGAGGGCCGGAGTAAGTAGGCATGTCTGTACTGTAGCAGAGAGAAGTACAGTGAACAGGGGCAGAGTCTTGGGACCTAACGGATGCTCAGTGCAAACGGGCCTGGAGTCAGGCTCCAGGCTCCACTGATAGATGCTCCCTGGCCGCTTGCACTTCCCCAGGTATCTACACTTAAGGATCCTGACTGTCCCCAACTACACTGTGAGCTCTCTGAGGGCGGAGACCTTGCCTTGATCTCTACATCTTCAGGGATCAGTCAAGATTTGCTGAATGTAGAAAAGCCATGAGCCTCGGAGTCAAAATTAGTAAATGGACTCACTATTAAATGACTAGTTCAATAACAAAACCACAGATGTTCTCCCAGCTTAATTGCTCCAATGAGATAATTTGAGTCTTCTCATTTTTTCCTTAAGGCATGGGCATATTATAAATGGAAAACACAATGAGCTCTGGAGCCACAAGCGACTCTGATACTTTCCAGTCATGTGATGTTGGGTGAGTTACTTAACCTTTGTGAATCTTAATTTACAAGATTCAAATGGGTATAATGAATTATCTAAATGGGTAGCACTGAAGTTTAAATTATATAATCTCATTATGTTGTCTGGTACATGGTAGGCGCTCAGTGCTTTGTGCTTATTTTTCTTCTTTATTATTAAAGAGGATTAGTAGTCATATTGCTATAACTATACCTTCTTGTTCATTTATTCCAAAGTTATTGACTTAACCACTCAATGTTAAAAAAAGTAGGCGTTACTTTTGTCTGCTTGTTCAGTTTTCCTTATGATCCTGCTATCCAGCTGCCCTCAAGCAGGTCACACGTACTGGTGGGCCCCAGGCAGTGACAACGCAGTGTAACAGGTGCCAAGACAGTGCAAATGCAGAGTTTCCCTATGCTCATGGGAACATCCTCCAGGCAAACTTAAGAGACAGTCAAAGACTCCTGGAAGAAGTGACAACCAGGCTGACACTTGAAGGCGCAGTGGAAATGTCAGGCAGACACATACACAACCAGCGAAGAGCAACCTGGGTAAGGGAAATTATTGAACCAACAATGAGGGGATGTGCCATGTTCTAGAAAACAAAAAGAAATCCTTCCTGGCTGGAGAGAAGAGGGCAAGAGGGAGAGGGATCAGAGTTGGAGGAAGACATAGATGGGAGCAGACAACACCCAGCCCGCCGGGAAGGTGGATTTAGTGTCTTATCCTGGGGGCAAGGAGAAACTGCTTCAGAGGAAGGAACTGATTAGACTGGGGAGTGGGGGTTCCAAAGGTTAATTGCAGTGAAGATTTTGGTGCACAAAAGAAGGGCAAACTTGAATAGTAGCCCCTTTGCACAAAGAAATATTAACAAGGAAAATTATTACTCATATGGCATCTGTACTCGTGGCTTTGGAAATCTAAACAAGAAATACTTTGTCCATTGCTCCTTTACTTCCAGAGGGTCGTTCTTGGTGAAAGGCAAAGCCTGTGAGGGAAGGACAAGGCCTGAAAGGAAGACCAAGAGAAGACCAGCCCTGGGCTCCAAAGGCAAAGGAGCATGGCAAAAATGGAGACAAAACATCTCCCAGGTTGAGCTGAGAAGTCTGGTTGCAGCCCACGGTGGCCCTGCAGCACACTCAGAATGAGGAGCTCTGGCTGGCTGGCTAGCTCACGCTGAGTCGACTTGGTTTCTGGCGCAGATGAAGCAATTATCCCAATAATTGGATCAATGCTGATAACTTCAGCAATAAAACCTACTTTGGGAACTGAATGATCCTGCTTGGATCTCTCCATTGATCCAATTAACTGCATAATTGTCCCAAGCCAGCTTCTACAGCCTCTTTAGAGTCTCAGCCCATGGCTGGTTTGGTTTCCCAAGGACCCGGGAAGCAGCAGCTATTATCTTTTCTCTGACACATCTGCTGTCCTCAGGGCTCAGACCCTGGGTCAGCCCTTCTATGACAAAGGAGGCTGAAGGACAAACACAGCAGAGACTGTGTGCGTTCGTTAGTAGGACACGAGACAAAGAGCCAGTGGCCTGAGTTCAAGTTCACACCTGCTGTTTGGTGAACCCAAGAAGTCACTGACCTACCGGCTCTGATTCTTTGTTTACCTGTCAGCCGAACAGAAAGTATAACAGAAATCCTCCCTTCCTAATAGGCACCTCAGAAAGTAGAATGAGATCAAGCACCAAATATTTTCAACATACCCATTGTGTGCCAGAAGCTCACCTACACATTGGAGACACAGAATAGAACAAGTCTTTACGAGTTTACTATTAAGTGAAGCTGCACTGTGATAAATGCTGGGAGAGAGGAATAATAGGGAACCATTGACGCTCCTAAATGGTAGTCTTATAAATGGAAGGGGGCTGAGGAGGAGTCAGGGAAGGCTCCTGAGCAGACTTCCAAATTATGAGTAGGTGATACGCAGTGAAGGAAATGGAAAAGGCCCGAGAAAGGGCCAGAATAAAGGCCCAGAGAGAGTGAAGTGGCCAGAGAAGAGAAAGGGTTCCGAGTGCTGGGCTGGGGATCGCCTATGGAGATGTAGGCTAGGTTAGGTCTTGGGGACCCTCGAATGCCATGAATTTGGATTTGATCCTAAGGGCCAAGGTTTCAAGCTGGGGAAAGACATCTTGGACTAATAACATGATATGTGTACTTCCCCTAGTTGCACCATGAAAGATGGATGGAAAGAACAGGTTCAAGGCTGGGAGTCCAATTAGGGAGCCGAGAGAGTGAACAAGGATAGATGTGCTTGGAAAGCACTGAGGAACAAAGGAAGGATCTGACTGCTACTTGGAAGCACAGAGAGGAAGGTTGCATTAATTAAATCAGCCAACATCTATCAAGGGCCTCTTACGGGTCAGCCATTGTTGGCAACACCTCAGCAGATGTCACAGAGGATCGGGGCTCCTAGAAGCTCAGAGCCCTTCCAGGCTTGGTACTTACTCTCTTCTTCTGGCAGGGATCACATGCCGTCCAGGAGGACCAGCTGGAAAGTTCACAATCAATAGGCATTGGGGCAAGGTCCACACTCCGCATGTGCCTGGTCTTAGCAAAGCTCTTGTTGACTGCATTTGACTCAAAGGAATGCAGCCTTTCACTTCTAAAAAGCCACCATAGAAGAGAGTCAGTATCAGAAGGGAATTAATTATACATCCAACCACCTATCCATTCATTCAATAACCGCGCGTCTGCTCACTTGTGCAGGGCTAAGTCAACTCATTTAACAAATATTTATTGAACACTCCGTAAGTGCCAGACATTATGGCTAGCTGTAGTCAAAAGAGTATTGAACTTGGATCAGAAGACAGTCTGTTAACAGCTGGGAGCTGGACTGGTTTTTTTAAGCTGCAAGAGCTTCATTTTTCTCATCCACATAATGGGGATAATTACTCCCACTTCATAAGGCTACTTCTAGGATTAAAAATGATAGTGTAAACTCTAAAGCACTGTAGATATTCAGGGAATATGACCAGAGCTAGATGTATGATCTTTAGCAATTTGCTCCCCATCCCTGGGCCTCTGTTTCAGCCTCTGGAAAATGAGAGGTTTGACCTAGATTATCTTTAAGATATCATTTCGTGTGAAGAGTCTGTGAAAGCATACTCTACTTTGTGCTCCGGGGGGACAGACAAATATCAGGCAGTTTGTGCCTTCAGAAAGTCACATTCATCTTAGAGTAAGAAGAGAGAAAATGTCTCACATCTTAGCTCTATGGGACTTTACCAAGTAGGCTCCCCTCCCCCACCCCCCAATCTAGAGCTGTGCCTCAGGTGTGTGTGGGTGGGTGGGGGTCAGGATGGTCTGGCAGCCGGGTAATGGGGAGGAGGCTGGCACAGCAGAGCCAGTGAAGTGGATGAACCTGGACCACAGCAGTGGCCGGGGAGAGGGGATGGGGAAGGCAGACATGTTTCTCAGGGGGAAAGGATAAAAGGAATGGGGAATTAGATGGCAAAGTGGGTGGTTAGAGAGAGGAAGGAGGTAAGTAGATGCTAGTTTCCAGTTTGACTTCATGAATGGTGGGAAACACAGGAGAAAAGGAGGAGTCTCAGATGTTAAGTTTCCCATGGGACATGCTGAGTTCCAGGTACCGAGGGGCACCTACACAGACCCATTCAGTAAATGGTTCCTACCTGCGTTTGGAACCCAGGAAGAAAGATTTATGCTACAGATGTAGATCTGATTGTGAAAAGCTATGGAAGAGAATGAGATGGTTCTTAAGAAGAGAAGTGAGTCAAAGATAAGCCCTTGGGGGTATCGGCACCACCAAAAGACCAGGAGAGACTGGTATCATGCCAAGTCTAGGGTATGGAACGTCTATAGAGGTGCACAGGGGGTGAAGCCTGGCACTGCAGGTGGAGGGGCAGACAGCAGATTGTATTCCATCTACAGAGCAGTCAGGCCATGTGAGACCTGAAATACAGCCAGAAGATGGGCTGTGCTTTCTGCTCAGTTCCTGGGCACAGTGGGACACAAGTGAATGAATGAGCACGCTCTGGGCCTCCAGTTTCCCCATCAATAACAGGATGGGTAGATCATGATTCTTGCTTTATTTTCCATCTGGAAAGAAGTGCTACACCGTAAGGCCCTTTGTAATTTGTGTTTGTTTCCAAGGCAAAAAAAGAAGATGAGAAGAGGGAAAGAGGCTTGCTGAGCATAACGCCGTTCCAAGGCTGTGCTGGGTGTTGGACTGTGCTCTCTCGCCCCAGCCTCCCGGCAATGCTAGAAGGCAGCTGGGGAGCATTGCCTCCCGGACACGCGAAGACAGTGCCGTGTTCACCATCACACAGCTGGTGTGCGGCGGTGTTGAAATCTGAGCTGAAGTCTGTTTGATTCTGGAGTGGGTGTCTTGTCCACTGCACCAAGCCACCTGCAAGGGAACCGGCCGGCTTCGGCTCCAACACCCCGCTCCAGTCTCTGCGTAAGGCCTCTCCCTTCCCTGCATCCAGGATTGAGTCATTAGACAGAAGGACACCACACAGTCTTCCCTGCCCCCAATACACAGGACGTCACTCCAGACAAGGTCATTAACAACACTTTGTCACTCGGCAGAAGTCCTAAAAAGAGGATAATATCAACGACGGTGAAATTCCTGTCCCTGAGCTCCTCCGAGACAAGCAAAAATCAATTGCCTAGTAAAGCTGGTCTTTAACAAAAGGTCACAACTCTACTGGAAACCACAGGTGGATATTTTAAAGCAGTTCCTGGAGGTAGGACTCTGCCTGCCATAGGGGGCTTCAGAATGTGTTCTTAACTACTAATTTGCCCAGGTTTGACCAAACAATATGGTCTGTGAGTCGGCTTCTCCTAAGTATGTATTTGACAGCTCCGAGGGGCACTTCTTTCCTATTTCAATACAAAATGATTGCATTGTGTTTTTAGCAACTATCAAGCTAACTTCAGAGCCATGGTGGAGGCTGAGCAGATGAGTAACGTGCACACTAGCTGTTAGGAGTCACAATGACTTTGCTCTCTGAGATTTGAAAGCCTGTTAATGGGCAATATGACCATGTACGGAAGGGACTTGGCAAAAAGTTGTTTTAACAACCAGAACCCTCATTTTTTGTACCCAGTTTTCATTATGGAGCTGGCGATATCATGAAGTAATCAGCTGAATAAATAGTGTGTTTATAAATTACATCAGATGAGATGGGTGTGGTTTATTAGTACTACGAGATGCAAATCGGAAAGGAAGGGTACCAGTTGATAGCATCTTTAGTTCCTGGGAGTGACCAGGAGCCACCTAAGCCCAGGTCTCACCCAGGCCTGGCATAGGGTTACATTTTTCTTTCACTTCTATGAATTGCTATACAAACAAACCCAGGGGACATTTTGACCAACTGATGTAACTACCATCATTCAAAATCCTCTGAATGCTTTTTTTTTTTTTGTAGAGACAGAGTCTCACTTTACCGTCTTCAGTAGAGTGCCATGATGTCACAGGACTCACAGCAACCTCCAGCTCTTGGGCTTCTGCGATTCTCCTGCCTCAGCCTCCTGAGCAGCTGGGACTACAGGCACCTGCCACAATGCCCGGCTATTTTTTGGTTGCAGTTCAGCTGGGGCTGGGTTTGAACCCGCCA
Source organism: Nycticebus coucang (assembly GCF_027406575.1). Lineage (NCBI taxonomy): Eukaryota > Metazoa > Chordata > Mammalia > Primates > Lorisidae > Nycticebus > Nycticebus coucang. The sequence continues at coordinate 54,012,413 of NC_069801.1, forward strand.
CCCTCGGTATATGGGGCTGGCGCCCTACTCACTGAGCCCACAGGTGCTTTTTTTTTTTGAGACAGTCTCATTGTGTCGCCCTGGGTAGAGTGCCGTAGTGTCACAGCTCACAGCAACCTCCAACTCTTGGGCTTAAGTGATTCTCCTGCCTCAGCCCCCCAAGTAGCTGGGACCACAGGTGCCCACCACAACGCCTGGCCATTTTTTGTTGCAGTTGTCATGGTTGTTTTTTTTAGCTGGCCCAGGCTAGGTTTGAACCCACCAGCCTCGGTGTATGTGGCCAGTGCCATAACCACTGTACTACAGGTGCCAAGCCCAAAATCCTCTGTCTGCTTTTAACACTGGAAAAATAAATATACCTAAAGAAGTACAAAAAATAAAATAATAAATTCCTATGTATTCCCACCTAGATTGGCAATTGTTAACATTCTGGATACTTGTTTTAAGCCTTTTTTAAAACATAAAAAAAAAGAAAATCCCTGTAGTTTGATACTATACTACATATGTTTTATTGCCCCCCCCGCCCCGCACTTCAGAGACACCTGTTGCTGTAAATTTGGTGTGGACCTTTCCAGTTTCTTTTAAGTATCTTTTTTTTTTTCAGTTTTTTGCCGGGGCTGGGTTTGAACCTACCACCTGCGCCCTACTCTTTGAGCCACCACCCTCTCTAAAGTATCTTTTTTAGTATCTTTTTAAGTATCCAGGCACCGCCCTCTTTTAAGTATCTTTTTTAGCGGGCGGGGAGGGACAGAATCTCACTCTGTCACCCTGGGTAGAGTGCCATGGCATTATCATTCACAGCATCCCCAAACTCCTGGGATCAAGAGATCCTCCTGCCTCAGCCTCCCAAGTTGCTGGGACTACGGGTACCCACCATAATGGCTAGCTAGTTTTTCTTTATTTAGTAGAGACAGGGTCTCACTCTTGCTTAGGCTGGTCTCGAACTCCAGAGCTCAAACAATCCACCTGCCTCAGCCTCCCAGAGTGAGGCATGAGCCACCAGGCCTGGCCTCTTTTAAATATTTTGACATATAAAAAGTATATGTAGTCTTGCTTGTATGTGTTTTCCTCATGCTATACATTTTATTCCGCAACTTGCATTTGTCAATCAACATGCCTCTCTGAGGCCTAGACCTGCTGATTTATAAAGATCTCATTCATTTCTTTCATCTGGATGTTCTACTGCAGGCATAGGTTGCCTTTAATTTATTCTTTTTCTCCTCGATGGACATTTGCATTTTCTCGATGCTTCGCAACTGCCAATAACGCTACAGTCAAGGCCCTTTCTCAAGTTCTTAAATGTGTGTTCTCTCCACATAAGGGCCAGCAAGGTGAGGCCTTTCCGTGGGGTGCAGGGAATGCTGTAGCCGGCATTAGGACATATTTCACTGGGCCCAGGTCTCGCGCTCCCGTCCTAACAGGCGTCTCCGATCAAAATAAAGATGGATCCATGCTGTACAGCAGGATTAGGTCAGCAGTAAATTGCGAGCCATCAGCTCATATAGATGGGGTGCGTCAATATATTTTGGCTTTCGGTAGAAATGCCCTGACACAACAACTTTCTTGTCACACACAATTTGTCTAGGCAGCTGCATCCCCCGCCCCGCCGCCCTTGCAAGCAGCATCTTTTTTCTTCGCTAGAAGGGGCAGCTTCTGGGTGGCAGGTTTCCAATTTCTCTTCCCGCTGCTGTTTGCTGTGGTAGACATGAGATTTAAAGCAACATCTCAAGGCAACAAATGTGTGTCCCGGAGATAGAGAAATGGCACAGCCACCGGAAGCCCGATCAAGCAGCAGTGAGAGGCGGGAAGAGAAGAGGGAGCGTGCCGGGGGCGCTGGAGCCCGAGCAAGCTGAATCTGCATCCAGAGTCTGCTGTGGATGGAGTGGGGACAGTGGGACGGTTCCATCATTTCTCTGACCTCTCTCTGTGAAACTACACAACAGCCCTTACCTCAAGTAGCTGTGAGGAGTAAAGCTAATGTTTCAAAGTCCCTGGCACAGAGTGCCAATCCGTATACGACAGATCTGTGGCAATGCTAGGATGATTTCATCTGAATCGATTATAACAGCAAATGAAAAAAGCCCCCAAATCTCTGTTAGGTAATACGAATGCAGTTTCCGCATTTTCTACCCCAGAACTAAGACTATTCTTGTTCGTGGATGGAGTCCTAACACCTGCCATGTCCACAACTGCCCCACGGTAACCACAGGCAGAGGTCTGGGTTTGAGTCACTAAATGTGAGAGGATCGTTGTTTCTCTCTAACGACCAGGTTGCTGTTCTGCGTAGAGAGGATGAGAGGAAGGCCCCCCTTGAGATGTTGCTGTGGGGCTTAAACAAAGTTTCCAGCCGTCTCTGGACTCAGCCACTCGCCCGCCCACCGCTGCTTGCAGAGTGAATGTTCCAGTGTGTAAAGGGGTCATGTCCCCCCTTACTTTATATCCTTCAGTGGCTCCCAGTTACCCAAAGGACATATCTGAGCTCCTTCGCTGGTACACCAGGGGCCCCCACGGGTCCTGGCTGTGCTCTGACACCTGCTCCTTTCTTCTCAACCTCATTCCTTCCACCTGTCCACCGTGGCCTGTGCTCACAGCCCCCTCTCACACTCCGATGCCTCCCCGTGTTGCCCCCTCTGCTGGGTACACCCCTCACCCTCTGAGCCGTTCAGTAAGCATCTGCTCATCTATAAAGATTCGGCCTGAGCATGGGTCTTCTAAAAGCCCTTCCCCACCCCGAGCCCTGTAGATCTGATCACCCTCTCTGAGCTTCCTGATCGCCCGGCACCATCTCCTGCAACACAGGTCACGGTGTGAGCTCACCTGGGACCCTGAGCTCTTGATGTCTGTTGGTCTCCGTGTCCTAACAGCCTGGCCAGGGGCTTTGCACAGAGGCACGAGGATACAGATAGGGAGCTGCGGCTCCCTTGTCCCCTCTATTCCAGACACATCTCCTCGGATACTAATGCTTCCCTGTATACACATAGTACACACGGGAAGGCCCTAGCAGCTTAGTTATTCTCTGGGCTGAATTGAAATGCTTACTAATCCCAATAGCTGTTATTTATTGAGTGCCCAATGGGGAGTGAATAGTCCCAGTCCTGTTCTTGGGGTGATGCCCCGTAGGGGCTGAGTGGAAGCCATGGCTGGAAATAGAGGGTGTGTCCGATGAGTGCTGGGTGTGCCTCACACCACATGGGAGGTTGTGCTCAGATAGCATTTTTTGATTAAATAAAAGAAATGACATTAAAAGTCTCCTTTCCAGGCCAGCGCCTGTGGCTCAAGCAGCTAAGGCTTCAGCCACATACACCTGAGCTGGCGGGTTTGAGTCCAGCCCAGGCCGCCAAACAACAATAACAACTACAACCAAGAAATAGCCAGGCATTGTGGCAGCGCCTATAGTCCCAGCTACTGGGGAGACAGAGGCAGGAGAATCGCTTGAGCCCAGGAGTTGAATGTTGCTGTGAGCTGTGATGCCACAGCACTCTACCCAGGGTGACAGCTTGAGGCTCTGTCTCAAAAATAAATAAATTAATTAATTAAATTAAACAAAGTCTCTTTTCCCACAGGAGTGCTCACAGGAGGCCTGGGAGCACTTCCACATTACGGTTGGGGCTTCTCATGCACTAGGAGGGGCCCCCAATTTCCAAATCTCTGGCTCTTCTTTCACTAGAGCCCAAGTTCCAACTCTAAGATCTTTTCTTTTTTTTTTTTTATTAAATCATAGCTGTGTACATTGATATATTCATGGGGCATCATTCAGATCTTTTCTTTAGCTTATTTTGCACTCTATTAATGAAGACTAAAAGTGATAAAGTATTTAACTTCTGGAGGCATCTGGAAAGAACGAGAGGGGGAGAGAATCCGAGAGCCCAGAAATTTTGAGCAGATGGGCAGGCAGAGAGGGTCGCTCCCATTTATTAAAATCATTCATGTGAATTGGCTCTTTCTCTCCGCATACATAGCAAACTCTCTTTTGGATAAAGAATCACACCGTAGCTTTGTTCGGAATACAGAGCAAATAGTCTATTCTTCTCAGCATGACAAGACACTTTTAAACATGTCCATTTCTTACAGGAACTTCTGTTGAAGTCAATCACGTGGTCCCACAATAATTTGGAGAGAGTTGTTAGTGTTAGTGTATCAGACGCATGCAAATAGCTTTTAGAGATGCTCCTCCAACAGGCATGTGACAAAGAAACGTTCAGCACTATGTGGTTTCATATTTCCTATCACATCACTGATCAGGGAATCATCCGTAACCGTCACTTACCTGCAGCCAGGCAGACTGAGACAGCCCAGGGCAGCACAGAGAAGAAGGAACCGCTCCAGCGGCCCCCTCCAAGCCCACATCCTGAATTTCTTCATTTTTTTCAACGCCGAGCCTCCTAGATTCATGACAAGTCTACACAGGATGGCCCACCGTCAGCTTGTGTCCTTAGACAGCAAACAACTCAGCAAAGTAAACAGAATTCCACCCATGACTGGAAACGCTTAGACTTTGCACAGACCAAAAATTGAACTGTGACTTTGGAAACCAACAAGAAGGATGGAAAAGCCCGCGGCTGTGTGGTTTTATTCAACTATGACAGACTTCAGGGTGAGCCGCTGAGAGGACAGGCTGGTAGTGAGACAGGAAGGTCTGAGGGCTGTAGCTGCAGGCTGCCCAGATTCAAGGTCCTTCTCTGCCACTTACCAGCATTGGGGCCACAGACAAGTTACTCCTGTGTCTCACTTCCCTCACCTGCAAAATGTTGAGAATTAAGTAAGTTGAAGTAGGGAAGTGCTCAGCACAGGCCTCCGTTGAGCACTCAGACAGGTGAGCTATTACTAAGTAGGACACAGGATTTGGAGTCAGGTGGGCCAAGGTTTGAATTCTGTTTTTGCCTCTCTCTTGGCTGTGTGATTTGGAGCACATTGGCAAGAGGCTGCAGGGCTCTACAGCCCATGGATCTGAGTTCAAGTTCCTCCTATATGATCCACCAGCTCTGTGACCCAGAGTAAATCACTAACCCTCCCTGGGCCTAAGTTTCCCATCTATAAAAAAGGAATAATAATAGTACCTACCTCACTGGGTTTTTGTGACATTTAAACAAATATCTATATTCAGAATACTTTGAGCATTGCCTGGCAAATACAGTGCATCCTCTTCATAAGTCAGCCCATATTTTTTTTGTTTTGTTTTTGAGACAGAGTCTCACTCTGTCGCCCTGAGTAAGAGTGCCGCGGCATCATCATAGCTCAGAGCAACCTCAAACTCCTGAGCTCAAGCGATCCTCCCACCTCGGCCTCCTGGGGTGCTGGGATTACAGGCGTGAGCCACCATGCCCTGCCAGGCAGGTCATATTTTTTCTGGCTGTCTCGGTTTCCTCACATGTGAAATTGGGAACAATGCCCACCTATCATGTGGACTTGGGAGAGTCAGATGAGAGGCTACATGTGAAAATCCTGCCCAGATAAGTATTTATGAAAATATCTACAAGAAGATAATTGTCCAAATATGTGTTGTTGTTTTATAATTTATGTAGAATTTCATTCTATGTAGGAGGAAATAGCTTCCCTGACTTTGTTGGGAAGGGAAGTGGGTAGGTGGGTAGTACAGGGAGATGGAACATTCATCTCCAGCATTGCCTTGCCACCTCTCCCACATTCAAGGTCAGGGGACACCCACTGTCTTTCCCATAGGGCTGACCACAGCCAAGGCAGGCATCACTCACGTATGGAGAGTCACTTGTTTAATGTGAGCCTGTTGGGACACTTCCATCTTCATCTTTTATCATTCTGGACAGTTCTCAGATTAGCCTGTGAACACCCCTTAATGTTACACTGGATTAAATAAAAATATCACACTAACGTACTCTTGAAATGGCATAATGCAGGCAAACATTTAGCTGGAAACCTCTAGAAATGCTTTCTGGATCGCTGGTGACCACAGGTGATAGTCATCTTTGCATTTTCAGTTCCAGCTTAGACACAGGGTGTTAGCCCTGATCCTTGCCTGGAGATGGTACCCCCTCCACCTGTGTCAAGGAATACAGGGGTGTAGCAAGAGAGAAGCACTTTGGCAACAGAAAGGCAACAATACGTGATAGAGACTCTGGCATCCACCTTCCTGAAGACCGTCACTGACTCCCCCAAATCAACATCGAAGTCCCAGGAGCACTAACTTGACGCTTATAAAGCCAGGAAGGGCTGAGTCTACACAGACGCTGGCTCTGCTGTGGTCCACACCGCAGGGGTGGGGAGGAACCTCGGGGCGGGGGGCAGTGGAGGGAGGCAATACCTGAGGTGGGGCTGGCAGAGCGGACGCAGACTGGACTTGATTTCCTTAAATGAGCAACGTCATTTCTCCGAGACTGTTTTCTCATCTGTAAAATGGGGATGATAAGTTACTAATATCCACTGCATATGGTTGTTTGGGGTTTCAGTGTGTAAAACACTGCACCCTTGACCTCTATCCTGACACTGCTGGAGTTCTCCCGGCCCTGCCATGTCTCCATAGCAGCTGGGGTGGGACATGATGGAAAACAGAGAGGACAGCAGTGTCCTCATGTTAATTGTGTCCAAAACATAGGACACAAGCTCTGCTGTCACACCTTCCTGTGGGCATTCCAGCTGTCGTTAACCCAAGCACGAGGCACCGTCTCATCACTGTCCCAAAGGAAGCAGTGACCTGAACTTTGACACAATTGATCGTGGTAGTTAATCATTTGTAAACAAGCAGAAAATTGCGTTTCAGCAAACATCTGTGACTCTTCTCATGTCTGCCTGTATTTAGAAGTCAAGTCCTTACAAGGTAAGGTCCCCTCTTAGCCCTCAAGCTGATGTACTCACGGCGGGACCTGCGTGCTCCCCCCACCAGTTGTGGGGATGAACCACATGCCCCCCAGCAGATATGCGAGCATGCTATTCCCTCTGCCCAAGGTATGCACCACTTGGTTAAACACAACTCTTTATTTAGGTTGTAAACAAACTGTGGTGTGCCCTGAGAGGATGTTAGGTGTGCCATGAAAATTTTTAAAGATAATTAATTAAATTATTTTGGAAAGAAGTTCAAGGCACAGTAAGTATATTCTTTTTTTCTTTTTTTTTTTTTGAGACAGAGTCTTACTCCTTTTCTCTGGGTAGAGTGCCCTGGCATTATATCTCACCGCGACCTAAAACTCCTGGGTTCTAGTCATCTTCTTGCCTCAACCTCCTAAGTAACTGAGACTACAGGCACCTTCCACGACCCCCACTGGCTTTTCTGTTTTTATTTTTATTTATTTATTTATTTATTTTATTAAATCATAGCTGTGTACATTAGAAAGGTCTTGCTCTTGCTCAGGCTGGTCTGGAACTCCTGAGCTGAAGCGATTCACCTGCCTCGGCCTCCCAGAGTGCTAGGATTGCAGGTGTAAGCCACTGGGCTGGCCTAATCTTTTTTTTTTTTTTGATCAACATAATTTAAGTGTGCTGAGGAAGTTTAACTATAGGTTTGAGTGTGCCATGAGATTGAAAACACTGATACTAATGTCACTCACTCAAGAATGCCTTCCTGATAGACTGACAGTTAGTGTTCTTTGGTTCCAGGCCCCAGTGGGCCTCCTGAAATTCCAACTTCATGATGCTCCAGGAGCTGCTCCCCCGAGGTCAGGCCAGGGACGTGGCAACCTCAGACTGCAGTAAGAGCAATACACACGTTTTTCATGGACAGTGCTTGGTAATTTAACAGTTTTCCCATTCATCATCATTTTTGGTCTTGACAGTAAGCCAACAAGCTCTGTATCATCTTCCAAATGAGATGGAAGATGGGACGGGGATCCCGTAGCTGGTCAGTGGCAGATCTGTGACTACGTACAAGTTCTTTGCCTGACTACCCAACTCTGCTTTTTCTAATTCTGAAGCTTCCCCCCGCCCCTAGGAAGTACCAGCCCAGATGTAGGCCTAGCATAATTGTCATAGCTTATCACCCGTCTGGTACAGCTGCTCTTAGGAAGAGTTTTAAATCTCGTCTGTGACCATGGGAGATATTTATAAACTGATCCTATGTCTCTGTCTTTATGTTTTTTTTTTTATTTCAGATTAATATGAGGGTACAAATATTTAGGTTACATTGTTTTCATTTTTAAGGTAAATTCAAGTTGTCGTTGAGCCCTTCACCCAGGGGGCTGCTGAACACCCTCACATTGTGCACACTGGGTGAGATCTAGCCAATGGCCCTCCGCCCCCCCTTCTCCTCCCTGTCTCCTTCTCCCCTCCTCCTCATTAGACTACACTTGTGTTTTTTCTTTTGTGTAAGTGTCTAGTTGTTTATATATTGGTTTCGTATTAGTACAGCTGTCTCTAGGTCTTTAAACCATATGTAGGCGCTCCTAACTTTAGGTCTACGGATCGTTAACAGTTTCTGTTTTTCTAGTATTTGATAACAGATTTTCCACCCAGTTTCATAGCCAATGTCACATTTCAGGTTTTGTTATAGCAAGACTCCACTCCTGGAACCTATTTTTGTATAAGCTGTTAGCTTTTGCTGCATAGTACCTAATCCCAAGATGCAGTCGTTTAAAACAATAACTATTTATCAGCTCATAATCCTTTGGTTCATCAAACAGGTCTAGGCTAAGCTGGGTGGGTCTGCCTGTCCTGCCTGGGTGTGGTCAGTGGGCAGCAGGTGAGCCAGGGCCTGGTTGATCCAGGAAGGCCTTACTCACCTGCATGATGGTCCCTTCTGTCTGCTGGGCTGGCTGTTGGCTGAAGCAAGGAGGAGTCTATGCCACGTGTCTCCAAATAGATTCACTCAGGGTTGACGGCATCATGAATTTATGGTTTTACAAAACAGGTAAAAGGGGCAAGCTTCAATGCATAGTAAGTGCTCTCCAAGCCTCTGCTTACATTATGTTTCTTGATGTCCCATTGGCCAAAGGGAGGCCAAGCACATATTCAAGAGGTGAAGAAATAGCTTATTTTTGTTGATGGGAGGACCAATAGTCACAGAGCAAAAGGGTATACATACAGGGTTGGAAGGATTTGTGGACATTTTGCAATTTACCAGAGACATGCTCCAATTTCCCACTGAGGTGATGAAGAGCCAATGTGCTTCCTCCATTTCTCTCCCTTTCTGTCGTGTTTATTTGGGAGCATGCGTTGAGACAGCAGCGTCTTTTGGTGGAAGGAGTCTATACCCCAAGTGACAGGTGGAGGGGCTTTATGTGAGTGAGAATTAACCATCTGTTGTGCCTATCACTGAGATCTTGTGGTTTATGTGTTACTGCAGCAACAGCTATCCTATCCTGACCAATATACTCTGATATTGCACACAAAATTTGCTGTGTATGTGTGTGCATTTTTCTGGTGAAAAAAAAAGAAAACACTTAAAAGGATCTGAGATTCAAAAGAAGCAAAAACAAAAAAATTTTCCTCAAATTTTCTCAGCTCACAGAATTACATGTTGTCCATCCGAAGGGAATGTGGTGTAGTCTGAAGTATTGGGGGATTCAGAAAGACCTAGATCAGCATGTCATTTCTCCTATTTATTAGTTTATATCCTGAATAAATCCCTAACCCCTATGAGCAGTCAACTTCCAAATTGAAAATTCAGGCTTGTTGAAATAATGCTTCACAATAACCATTTATTGAGTATCTACCAGGCGCCAGGTGCAATACAGGGGACTGGACATCAAGATGAATGAGTGGTCAGCCTTCCCGAAGAGAGCGGACAGCTTACTGAGAGGACAGGCACAGGTGACCCTGTGCACAGTGACAAGTGCAGCGAGAGGGGTCTGCACAGGGCAGTGTGGACATCAGCACTGCAGGTGCATGTGTGTGCACATGAGTGAGTGTGTTATTGGGAAAGCTCTCTCAGCAGTGGGCTGACTCTTATGAGTTAAAGAGGACTTAGCCAACCAAAGGGAGGGCATGTGACCCTATGAGAGAGGGGTGAGCAAAAGCAAGATGCAAAGGTGGGAAATTTCTCAAGGTCAGTCGACACCATCAGCCCTTCAGTGTCAGTGGGGCACAGAATTCAGCACGAGCAGGGGAAAGAAATGAGCCAGGAGAGGCAGGCAGGAGCCTTATCAGGTAGGCAACGCAAAGGATATGGATTTTATCCTAAGTGGGAGGGGAGCGAGTGAAGGGTGTTAGGAGGGGGGGGGAGGGGACCACCTGGTTTGTGGGAGAGAGTACCCTTGCTGTAGTGTAGAGAAGGGATTAGAGGCAGGCAGTTTGGAGCAGAGAGAGCTGTTAGGAGGCCAGCCTAATGGTCCCCTGAGAGCTGATGAGAGCTGAATTAGAGCAGTGGTAGCAAGACAGAGGAGAGCTGGAGAGGGGACAGAAACATGATGTCTGTCGCATGTTGTTGAGCAAAGTGAGTAACACACTAGACAGGAAGGGCCTTGCATGGCGTGCAGCTCTGCACAGAGATGAGGTTATGATGCCTGAGGTCAGGGTTCTCGGTTAGGGCATGAAGTCCCTCGGGCTGACTGTTCAGAGCATGTGTTTTCTCCTGCATCACCCCCCCCCCTGCCCCCGGCCTCCATTCTGCGGATTACAGCCAGGCCCGCCCACCTGCAGGCGAGCATCTTGTCTTCCAAATTCACCTTCCCTGGATCCTGGAGGGGGCAAGGTATATCCCCCCCTATTGTTTAATCAGTGTCTCAGAATCCCCGGTCTCTACTGTTTTTACTGGAGGTTTTCCCTGTAGCCTTGGGAACCTGATTTAAACCTGATTTAAACGAGCCCTTAGCAGACTGTGGAGATAACTACATCACCCAAGGTGCTATTTTAAGGTGCCATTAGAATGCCTTGTCCATGGCTTGTGTGTTATCACCACTGTGGTTCAAAATTGTCCCAAAAAGAAAAGTGGGTTGGCTGAGTCGGCAGTGAGGTCATTGGAGGGCTACCCCGTGGCAAATAAGGCCCAAGTGAGAAGGAAGTGGCTCTATTCCCAACTGGAAAAAATGAAGAGGGAAAAAACAATAATTAAAGGATAGATAACGATAGCCAGCAAAATTAATGCAGGTCTCATTCTCTTGTGGGACAGAGAGTAGCTGTTCATGGAGCCCATACCCCCTGCCTCTTGGGCTCAGGACATCCTGCAACTTCCCTGCAATTATAGTTAGCCCTGTGGCGAAAGCCCGGGTAATGGACTACAGAGAGAAGTCATATGTGCTGTTTTAGGGCTGATCCACAAAACCTCTCCCATGTGCCATCCTAAACCCTCCGCTAGCTAGATGTGAATATGCAGGGTTACCTGGGAAGTTAGCGTAGAAGACGACAGAGCCTCTGGGAGCCTGGGTTCCTGTGTGACCGTGTGGAACAGAAGGTTCCCACCCTCTGCTGACGGGAATGCGCTAGGCCACAGAGCTCACAGTGCCTTTCTGTTAGAGTGATTTCTCTGACAGCTCTTTCTGTTAGAGCAGGCAGCAGTCCCTACACAAATGCGTCTTCCTCCCCACAATTCTCATTGGCAAGCATTAGCTGGAAAGGAGTCATGGGTTGAAACAGGCATTTAAGTGGCCAGCGTCTGACACTGCTCTGGTGGAGGCAGAAAGCCTCTATTCAGCGAGGAGGCTCCCTGTCTAGTCTAGGGTTTTATTTGGCCTTTGGGTCTGCTAGTATGTACGGGTCTGTATATAAAGGCAATGCCTTTCTCTGTAGACCTGTGCGGTACCCTGCTGCTTCTACCGCGCACGGTCTACAAAGTATAGCTTAGTGCTTCTCTCTGGCCGTAAGTGGGAAGGGGTGGACATAGGACATTGTGTAAGCCATCTAGTTTAGGAAAAAGTAATTAGTGTGCGAAGAACAGGTGAGCAGGAATGATGGTGATGACCACCCTGACAACCAGGGAGATCCAAAGGCCAGCAGCAAGTCCCCAGGCAAGGGGGTCCCCACGGTGCCCAGAGGAGAGCTGGCTTTGAGGCCTCTGTCAACATCATTGGGGACGTTGGGAAGACTGGGGAGATACCCCTTTAGACACAATTTGTTTTGGTGCTATTGACTTAGGGCCTGGGGACACTGCTCAGATCCTGATCATTGGCCAGAGAGGACTCAACAGTACATATAAGGAGAAAGGGTCAGAAGAGAGCAGATAGGCCAGGACAGTGAGGGCCATTATGTTTGCAGTGGAGTCCCCAAAGCAAGGTGAACATGTAGAGATCAGTCAGGAGCCACGGTGTCTCCAGGGCTCACGTGTGGCTGCTTCGATGAGTTAGATGTCTCATAAGTTACCCAGCAGTTCTCAGCGTCTACATATAATTACACGTTTAATACTGGAGGCATAGCACAACATATTTTCTTATTTTTGTTCCCCCAAATCTTTAATTGTTATACTGACCTCATGAAAAATGAGGCATTGATACCATTGGCATAGATAATGAAACGTCAAGTTTAACTAGGGAAACAAATTCATTTTTTAAAAACGTTTTTATATGTAAGAATAGGCAATTGGTTTATTTAAAAATAAATAGCCTGAGTCCCCATTTTCTTAATTTCCGGTATTTCCAGGAATGGTAGAAATGTGTAAGGAGGGAAAGACAGGATTCCATCTGGCAATGCGCCACACAACTAATTCCCTGGGAGACTCAAAACAACCGCATGGGTTGCACAGTTGCATTGAGTTTGTGAATTAACTGTGGCAAATTGTTAAATTTAAGTCACATTGTTCATCTGTTCATTTGCTCACCACAGGATCAAGTTCAAACTTCTCAGCTTAGCAAATGAATGATTTCTCAATCTGTTACTCTGAACTTCACACTAATCTGAGCTTTGAATCAATTCAAAATATATATTTTCAATGTCCACTATACTCAACTATGTGCTAAATGGAGGATTCAGCAGCAAATATCACCCTTGGCTCCTTGTCCTCAAGGAGCTTCCAGTTTCACAGAGATAAATTCAAGTCATTGCATACATCTGTAATTACAAGTAGGTAACTGTCAAGAGCCATATGCTTTCCTGATTTCACCGGGGTGGTGGCTGGGTTGGGGAAGTTGGGAAAACTTGTCTGTACTTGTAAAGCCCCAAACCAAAGAGCCAAGTGGTTGAACAGTCAGCCTTTTGAATTAAGATGCAATTACTGACATCATATAATGTTACACAGGGTTTCTGGGAATGCCATAAGAAATTACCCCAAAGCTGAGTGGCTTAAAACATCAACTATGGGTCTCTCTCACCTTCCGTCCTTCATGAGAGGGACTCACTCCCAACTTTCTTTGGAAACTTTCTCTTTGTTCTTCCTAAATAAAAGTTCTCTTTGTTATCTGGAAAAAAAAAACAGAAAAAAACACCCAACAACCCATCTATTATGTTCCTATTATTCATATTCCTGAGACAGCAGAAATGGATGTTTCTATTCAGCGTGATGTCAGCCCAGGTGATTCCCCACTCAGGCGTGCGCTGACTCAGCTTGGACACTAGATGGCTCAGGGACAGCTGGGACAGCTCACTTAGGGCTTTGGGTCTCCTGTAGGGTCTGCTCCTCTGCCCCGTCCACCAGCCGCTCTGGTGGTCTCTCTGGCAGGGGCAATGGACTTCTTACATGGCAGCTCAGGGGCCCTAAAAGCATAAAAGCAGAAGTTGCCAGATCCTCTTAAGGCTCTGATATTCTACTAGTTGAATCGAGTTACCGGACCAGCCCAGATGTGCTGTGTGGTTCACTGGCAGCCATCCTTGATGGCCATTACCACATCCAGGCAGTGGAAATGCTTCATGAGGGGTTTAAAAAAAAAAAAATACAAGCCTTAATCAAAAGAGGCTTTTTCTCTCAAAGAGTGTCTGAAGTTACCTTTCTTTAGCCGCTGTTGATAGAGAATTTGGCTCACAGAAATAGCCAGTACTTTTTGATTAGAGGCAGGCAGGCCGCTGCAGCACCCACCCATAGGGAAACATTTCCAGACTCACAAGTGAAGCAATTCTCTGATCAGCACTCAAGACTTACGACGAATGGACTTTGAAAATTGGCAAATATAAAGACTGACACATTTCTTCAAAGGATGTTAAGAGCCTTGAGGCATGGAAGTGATGTAACCCAGAGACAGAGCATGACAGCAGGGAGCAGGGACCCTCCTAAGACTGCCAGCAGATCTCACAAGCAAACCAGAGCAAGGAGAACCCAGACCTGCCTTAGCAGAGGCCACTGCCTTAGCCAAGGGAGACATCAAATTTGACATCCTAAGTCCAGCATGGCATTTCTGTGGTTGGTTGCATAATTCTGCTTACCTGTGTAGTAAATCAAACATGTGGACTCAGGCTGGCCTTGAGTGCCTCTTAAGAGAGCTGCCTCTGTGGTCATGACTTCTGGTTGGAAAGCCTTCTCTGCTACTTGCTGGATGTGTGACCTTGAGTTATTTAACTTTTCTGCTCAGGACTATGAAAGCATAATGCTCAGCATAATGCCATATGTGGAAGGATTTCAATAGATATTAACTATTAATATCATCACAACGTCCAGCAGCCCTTCAGCTAGACATCTGACTCAACCATTGGTGTAAAAAGTTTAGCGACCACAGTGGGCAGAACAAGAATAGCAGCCCTCTTTTCAGAAGGGAACATTAATATCTGGCTAGATGAAGCCACCATTCAACTTTGCAGAATTCTCTAAAGAGAGAGGAAAAGCTTGGCTTTGTAAGCCTGGCTACTTGCCCAGAATTGACACATAGGATAGTCACAGTCAAGGAAGAATCTGGGACTCCTACATCATACTGACTGTATGTAATTTTGTTGCTTGATATAGAAATATTTAGGGGCTGTAATATCGTTTTTTATTTATGTTTTCTTGTTGAGGATTCAGAGGGTACAAAGAACCAAGTTACACTAATTGCATTAGTCTGGCAAAGTCCTTCTTATAAATATATTCCTCCCCCAAGAGGTAGGCCAAACACTGTGACTCCCCACCCCCTCTCTCCTTCCCTCTCTCTGCTCCCCCATTCTCCTAACCCCCACCGGGTACTAGGTCATCAGTTGTCCTCATATTAAAATTGAGTACATTGGATTCTTGCTTCTCCATTCTTGTGATGCTTTACTAAGAAGAATGTGTTCCACTTCCATCCAAGTTAGTACAAAAGATGTATAGTCTCCATCTTGTTAGTGGCTGAATAGTATTCCATGGTATACACATACCACAGCTTGTTAATCCATTCCTGGGTTGGTGGGCATTTAGGCTGATTCCACATTTTGGCGATTGTAAATTGAGCTGCGATAAATAGTCTAGTGCAAATGTCCTTATGATAAAAGGAATTTTTTTTTCTTCTGGGTAGATGTCCAGAGGGGATTACAGGATCAAATGGGAGGTCTATTTTGAGTTCTTTGAGGATTTTCCATACTTCCTTCCAAAAAGGTTGTATTAGTTTGCAGTCCCACCAGCAGTGTAAAAGTGTTCCCTTCTCTCCTCTTCAACGCCAGCATCTACAGCTTTGAGACTTTGTGATGTGGGCCATTCTTACTGGGATTAGGTGATATCTCAGGGTGGTTTTGATTTGCATTTCTCTAATAATTAGGGATGCTGAGCATTTTTTCACATGTTTGTTAGCCCTTCATCTGTCTTCTTCGGAGAAGGTTCTAATCATATCTCTTGCCCATTGATACAAGGGTGGCTCTTTTTATGTTGATTAATTTGAGTTCTCTGTAGATCCTAGTTATCAATCTTTTGTCCGATTCATAAAATGAAAATATCTTTTCCCATTCTGATGATTATCCATTTGCTCGGGCTGTTGTCTCCTTAGCAATACAGAAGCTATTCAGTTTAATAAAGTACCATTTGTTTATTTTTGCTTCTGTTGCAATTGCCACTGAAGTCTTCTTCATAAAGTCTTCCCCCACGGCAATATCTTAAAGTGTTTTCTCCCCATTTTCTTCAAGGATTTTTATTGTTTCGTGCCTTAGATTTAGATTTTTCATCCATCCTGAATCGATTTTAGTGAGTGGTGAAAGGGGAAGGTCCAGTTTCAGTCTTTGACATGTGATTATCCAGTTCTCTCAGCACCTTTTACTGAATAGGGATTCTTTCCCCAGTGTATGTTCCTGTTTGGTTCATCAAAGATTAGGTGGCTGTAAGATGTTAGCTTCATCTCATGTTTTTCTATTCAGTTCCAGGTGCCCATGTCTCTATTTTTGTGCCAATACCATGCCATTTTGATCACTATGGCCTTGTAGTACTGTCTAAAATCTGGTAGGCTGATGCCCCCGGCTATGTTTTTATTTCTAAGAATTGCCTTAGTTATACAGGTTTTTTCTGGTTCCATAGAAAACGAATAATTTTTTTCCCCCAAATCTTGAAAGTATGATGTGGAGATTTTAATGGGGGATTGCATTGAATCTGTAGATTGCTTTGGGTAGTATAGACATTTTAACACTGTTGATTCTTCCCACCCATGAACATGGTATGTTTTTCCATTTGTTAATATCTTCCACTATTTCTTTTCTTAGGGTTTTGTAATTTTCTTTATAGAGGTCCTTTAACTCTTTTGTTAGATATATTTTTAGGTATTTCATTTTCTTTGTAGCTATGGTGAAGGGAGTTGTGTCCTTAATTAGCCTCTCAGCTTGACTGTTATTGCCATATACAAAGGCTACTGACTGTGGACATTGATTTTATATCCTGAGACATTACTGTATTTTTTGATGACTTCCAGGAATCTTGTGGTTGAGTCTTTGGGGTTCTCTAAGTATAAGATCATATTGTCAGCAAGGAGGGAGGGTTTGACCTCCTCTGCTCCCATTTGGATGCCCTTTATTTCCTTCTCTTGCCTGGTTATATTGGCTAGAACATCCAGCACAATGTTGAATAGTAGTGGTGATAGAGGACAAGCTTGTCTGGTTCCAGTTCTAAGTAGAAAAGGTTTGAGTTTTACTCCATTCAGTATAATACTAGCTGTGGGTTTGTCATAGATAGCTTCAATCAGTTTAAGAAATGTGCCATCTATGCCTATACTCTTCAGTGTTCTAATTAGAAAAGGATGCTGGATTTTTTTTTTTTTTTTTTTTTTTGCCAGGGCTGGGTTTGAACCTACCACCTCCGGGATATGGGACCGGTGCCCTACTCCTTGAGCCACAGGCGCCGCCCAGGATGCTGGATTTTTTTGAATGTTTTTTCTGCATTTATTGAGAGGATCATATGGTCTTTGTTTTTGCTTCTGATATGGTGAATTACGTTTATGGACTTGAGTATGGTAAACCAGCCTTACATCCTTGGGATAAAACCTACTTGATTGTGATGTATGACTTTTTTTTTTTTTATTGTTGGGGATTCATTGAGGGTACAATAAGCCAGTTACACTGATTGCAATTGTTAGGTAAAGTCCCTCTTGCAATCATGTCTTGCCCCCATAAAATGTGACACACACTAAGGCCCCACCCTCCTCCCTCCATCCCTCTTTCTGCTTCCCCCCCCATAACCTTAATTGTCATTAATTGTCCTCATATCAAGATTGAGTACATAGGATTCATGCTTCTCCATTTTTGTGATGCTTTACTAAGAATAATGTCTTCCACTTCCATCCAGGTTAATATGAAGGATGTAAAGTCTCCATTTTTTTTAATGGCTGAATAGTATTCCATGGTATACATATACCACAGCTTGTTAATCCATTCCTGGGTTGGTGGGCATTTAGGCTGTTTCCACATTTTGGCAATGGTAATTGAGCTGCAATAAACAGTCTAGTACAAGTGTCCTTATGATAAAAGGATTTTTTTCCTTCTGGGTAGATGCCCAGTAATGGGATTGCAGGATCGAATGGGAGGTCTAGCTTGAGTGCTTTGAGGTTTCTCCATACTTCCTTCCAGAAAGGTTGTACTAGTTTGCAGTCCCACCAGCAGTGTAAAAGTGTTCCCTTCTCTCCACATCCACGCCAGCATCTGTAGTTTTGAGATTTTGTGATGTGGGCCATTCTCACTGGGGTTAGATGATATCTCAGGGTTGTTTTGATTTGCATTTCTCTAATATATAGAGATGATGAACATTTTTTCATGTGTTTGTTAGCCATTCGTATGTGGTCTTTAGAGAAAGTTCTATTCATGTCTCTTGCCCATTGATATAAGGGATTGTTGGCTTTTTTCATGTGGATTAATTTGAGTTCTCTATAGATCCTGGTTATCAAGCTTTTGTCTGATTGAAAATATGCAAATATCCTTTCCCATTGTGTAGGTTGTCTCTTTGCTTTGGTTATTGTGTCCTTAGCTGTACAGAAGCTTTTCAGTTTAATGAAGTCCCATTTGTTTATTTTTGTTGTTGTTGCAATTGCCATGGCAGTCTTCATGAAGTCTTCCCCCAGGCCAATATTTTCTAGTGTTTTTCCTATGCTTTCTTTGAGGATTTTTATTGTTTCATGCCTTAAATTTAAGTCCTTTATCCATCTTGAATCAATTTTTGTGAGTGGGGAAAGGTGTGGGTCCAGTTTCAGTCTTTTACATGTAGACATCCAGTTCTCCCAACACCATTTATTGAATAGGGAGTCTTTCCCCCAAGGTAAGTTCTTGTTTGGCTTATCGAAGATTAGGTGGTGTAAGATGTTAGTTTCATTTCTTGGTGTTCAATTTGATTCCAAGTGTCTATGTCTCTGTTTTTGTGCCAGTACCATGCTGTCTTGACCACTATGGCTTTGTAGTACAGACTAAAATCTGGTATGCTGATGCCGCCAGCTTTATTTTTGTTACTAAGAACTGCCTTAGCTATACAGGGTTTTTTCTGGTTCCATACAAAATGCAGAATCATTTCTTCCAAATCTTGAAAGTATGATGTAGGTACTTTGATAGGAATGGCATTGAATAGGTAGATTGCTTTGGGAAGTATAGACATTTTAACAATGTTAATTCTTCCCATCCATGAGCATGGTATGTTCTTCCATTTGTTAATATCCTCTGCTATTTCCTTTCTGAGGATTTCATAGTTTTCTTTATAGAGGTCCTTCACCTCCTTCGTTAGGTATATTCCTAGGTATTTCAATTTCTTTGAAACTATGGTGAAGGGAGTTGTGTCCTTAATTAGCTTCTCATCTTGACTGTTATTGGTGTATACAAAGGCTACTGACTTGTGGACATTGATTTTATATCCTGAAACATTACTGTATTTTTTGATGACTTCTAGGAGTCTTGTGGTTGAGTCTTTGGGGTTCTCTAAGTATAAGATCATGTCGTCAGCAAAGAGGGAGAGTTTGACTTCCTCTGCTCCCATTTGGATTCCCTTGATTTCCTTGTCTTGCCTAATTGTATTGGCTAGAACTTCCAGCACTACGTTGAATAGTAAAGGTGACAGAGGACAACCTTGTCTGGTTCCAGTTCTAAGAGGAAAAGCTTTCAGTTTTACTCCATTCAGTAAAATATTGGCTGTGGGTTTGTCATAGATAGCTTCAATCAGTTTTAGAAATGTGCCACCTATGCCTATACTCTTCAGTGTTCTAATTAGAAAAGGATGCTGGATTTTATCAAATGCTTTTTCTGCATCTATTGAGAGGATTATATGATCTTTATTTTTGCCTCTGTTAATATGGTGGATAACGTTTATGGACTTGCGTATGTTAAACCAGCCTTGCATCCCTGTGATGTATGACTTTTTAAATGAGAAACTGTAATATATTGGCTAGGATTTTATTGAGAATTTTTGTGTCTATATTCATGAGTGAGATTGGTCTGAAGTTCTCCTTTTCAGTTGGGTCTTTTCCTGGTTTTGGTTTCAGGGTGACATTTGTTTCATAGAATGTGTTGGGGGAAATTTCTATCTTCTCAATTTCTTAGAATAGTTTCTGAAGTGTAGGTTTAAGCTCTTTTTTGAAGGTTTTATAGAATTTTTGTGTGAAGCTATCTGAACCAGGGCATTTTTTGTTGTTGTTGTTGGGAGATTTTTTTATAGTTTGTTTGATCTCAGTGCTTGAAATTGGCCTGTTCTTGAGATCTATTTCTTCTTAGTTAACTCTAGGGAGAGGGTATGATTCCAAGTATTGATCCACTTTCTCCACATTGTCAAATTTCTGGGCATAGAGTTTCTTGTAGTAGTCAGAGATGATCTCTTGTATCTCTGAGACACCTGCTGTTATTTCCCCTTTATCATTCCTGATTGAGGTTACTAGAGATTTTACTTTCTTGTTTCTGGTTAGACTGGCCAAAGGTTTATCTATTTTATTTATTTTTTCAAAGAACCAACTTTTTCCCCATTAATTTTCTGAATGATTTTTTTTTTGTTTTCAATTTCATTAATCTCTGATTTAATTTTTGTTATTTCTTTTCTTCTGCTGGGTTTAGGATTAGATTGTTCTTCTTTTTCCAAGTTCATAAGATGTTTTGTGAGATTGTTGATGTGCTGTCTTTCAGTTTTTTGAATGTAGGCATCTAATGCAATAAATTTTCCTCTCAGGGATGCTTTAGCTGTATCCCACAGGTTTTGGTGACTTATGTCTTCATTATTGTTATGTCCAAGGAATTTAGCAATTTCCTCTTTTATCTCTTCCTGAACCCAACTATCATTCAGCATAAGGTTGTTTAATTTCCATGCCTTTGTGTGGGTCTGAATGTTTTTGTTGGTGTTGATTTCCACCTTTATTGCCTTGTGGTCTGAGAAGAGGCAAAGTATAATTTTTATTCCTTTAATTTTGCTGAGATTTGATTTGTATCCTAGGATGTGGTCTATTTTGGAGTATGTGCCATGGGCTGATGAGAAAAATGTATATTCTTTTGCTTTGGGATGGTATGTTCTATAAATGTCTATTAATCTCATTTGTTCTAGGGCTGCATTTAAGTCCTTTGTATCTTTGTTTAGTTTCTGTTTAGAGGATCTGTCCAGTTCCGTCAGAGGGATGTTAAAATCCCTGGCTATTATGGTGTTATAGGCTAACATATTGCTCAGACCCCTCAAAGTCTGTTTCATAAATCTGGGAGCATATAAGGTAGGTGCATAAACACTTAAGATCGAAATGTCTTCTTGTTTTATGGTTCCTTGGACCAGTATGAAGTGCCCATCTTTGTCTTTCTTGACTTTAGTTGCTTTGAATCCACTTGTATCTGAGAATAAGATTGCAACCCCTCCTTTCTTCTGATTCCATTTTACTTGAAATACTGTTTTCCATCCCTTGACCCTAATTCTTGATTTGTCCTTCAAGGCTAGGTGTGTCTCCTATAGACAGCATATGGATAGCTTGTGTTTTTTAATCCAATCAACCAGCCTGTGCCTCTTCAGTAGTGAATTCAGTCCATTGACATTTATTGAGAGAATTAATAAGTGTGGTGGAGTTCTATTAATCTTATTTTGTGAAAGTCTTATTTTGTGTATTTTTATCCTTTGTGCCATTGTAGCAGCTAAGTTTTGACCTTTAGCTTCTGGGTGTTTACTTTGCTGGTGGTCCATTGTGGTGGGCAGTGTTGAGAATAGGTCTAAGTATTTCCTGTAGAGCTGGTCTTCTTGTGGCAAATTTCTTCAGTGCTTATATATTGCAAAAGATTTGATTTGTCCATCCGTTTTGAAGCTGACTTTAGTAGGATACAGAAGTCTGGGCTGACAATTGCTTTGTTTAAGAATGTTGAAGATGCATGACCATGGTCTTCTGTCTTGGAAGATTTGAGAAGTCTGCTGTCATCCTAATGGCTCTACCTCTGTAGGTCAGTTGGTGCTTACTTCTGGCTGCTTGCAGAATTTTTTCTTTCATCTTAACTTTGAATGAAAGTGTCATTTGAATGTGTCTTGGAGAGACTCTGTTTGAGGTGAGATGACCTGGGGTTCAAGATCCATCTCAAAGGAGTGTGTCAGAGTGTTTAATAAAACTTGGGAAGTTTCCATTTATGATAGTCTCCTTTGGGGCTTCTATTCCTTTGGGACAATCTTCTTCCCCTTCATGAATCACTATCATTCATATCTTTGAATGCTTTCGTGGAGTCTTGAAGTTCTCTAAGTACTGTTCTGATTTTTATCTCTAATTTTCTGCCTCTTTAACTACCTGGATTAACTTAAAAACTTTGTCCTCTAGCCCTGAGTTTCTTTCTTCTCCATGGTCTAACCTATTTTGATACTTTCCACTACATCTTTACATTACCTGTGTCTTCTTCATTTCCTTAAGCTCCACCATATCCTTTCTGTAGTCTATATATCTCTTATCTAGCTTCTGGTTCTGTCTTTCCATTTTCTCTTCCATTATCTTTATCATCTATATTTTAAATTCCCTTTTTATCAAATCCATTAATTCTTTATAGGAGGAGTGTTCTGTAAAAACTGTCTTGTGGTCCCTTTGTCTTGAGGAGTTGCTCTATTTTGATTTTTCATGGTGCCTGAATTTTTCTTTTGGTTCCTCCTCATTTTTGCTTTCTTCTTATTCATCTCCTTGTGTTCCTTTTTCCTTCTCACCTCCTCCTTTTCGTCACCTCTTGGTATGGAGCCAGAAGACAGAGAAGGGTTAGAGCAATCAGGGAGAAACAAGAGGAAATGAAAAAAAAAGGTAAGTGAAGAAGGAAAGAGTAAGAGAAAAGGTGGTGGATTCAAACCCAGCCCTGGCCAAAAACTGAAAAAAAGGTGGGGAGGGGTATAAGGGGAATAACAGAAAAAACATTGAAGAACAGGAGAGAAGGAGGACAAGAAGGGAAGATGAGAGTGAGAGAAAAAATAGTATTATTCAGCACTGTGCTAAGGCCATGCCTATAGCTCAAGGATTTGAGGAGCTGGGATAGGTGGGTTCCCCTAAATCAGGCACTCCTTACAGCCTGAACAGCCAGACTCTTCCTCTGCCAAAAGTAGGAAGAGAAGAAAGATAACAAAAACATAAAACAAGAAGGAAAAATTGAGTAAGGATGAAAAAGAAATAGAAAAGTTCTGCAATGTGATCTTGCTAATACTTTCTTCCTGGGGCCAGCAGTACAAAATTACCCTAGCCTCCTTGAGCCACCCTACTGTTGTAGTCTACCTGCCAGACCACAGCTACGTCACACCAGCCCTTAGCAAAGAAAGGAAAGAAAAAAAGAGGAAAAAAGGAAGTAATATTAAAATAAGAATAGATAAAGAAAACAAAAAATACTGTTGAATCAAATAAAGGAGAGGGAGGGAAGAGAATAAAGAAAGAAAGAAGAAAGACAGCAAACAAAGACAAAAGGGGGAGATATTTTAGCTGATGCAGAAACACGTTACGTGGGAGAGATGAGAAAAGTAGAGGAGTCTCTATCCTGAGAGAATGCAGAGGAGTGAAATAGGGAGAGAGAATATATGAAGCTAAAATTCTGTAGCCAAATATAGGAGCCCTTGCTCTTGTTAAATGTAAAAATGGAAGTTAGGAAAAGAACCAGCCAAACAACTTAGCAAAAAACAAAACACATTGAAACAAAATACAAAAAGCTCAAAAATCCTGATGTAAGCAACCTCAGCAACCAATAGAGGAAGGAAAGAAAAGAAATTAGCAACAACTACAAGAAAGAAAAAAGAAAAAACAAACACACACACACACAAATATATATATACACACACACACATATACATACACACACACACACATATACATATATGATGTAGGGATAAGACATGATTGCAAGAGGGACTTTACCTAACAAATGCAATCAGTGTAACCTGGTTTATTGTACCCTCAATGAATTCCCAACAATGAAAAAAAAAAAAGGAATATATTTATATTGCAATATACTGCCTGGACACCAGGTGGCGCTGTGAATTTAGAGGGACGGACAACACCTCTCTCTGGTTCCCAGGCTTATACCTGTTTCCCAGCTTAATTGTTCCTGGTGATTGCCTGCTCAGTCCTCAGACCCCACTGATCTGGGATCCCACAGCTCTCCAAAATTCTTCAGAGGCAGGTCTCACAGTTTCTGCTGACAACAGTTCCGTTCGTAAGTCCCTGGGCCAGTCACAAGTGGAGTCCGCTCCCAGCAGGTGGAACTCAGCCTGCCGTGCCTTAGAGACCTGCCCTCACGACCTTCTGGCAACCTTTATGACAATGGCTGTCCTCTGTCCCAGGGAACCTTCCCAGTATGGATGTCTCACCCACCTGGGGACTTAGGCAGAACCACCCCAGACAGCCTCCAATCTGGCCGGCAAACATCGCTCGGGAGTACACACAACTCCAGTCTTTCCACTGAATGCCTAGCTTCCCCCGAGAACCTAAAACTGCAGAAGGCTTCTTCTGGGACTTCCGTGAGGGGCGGGAAGGGAGCTGGCCACCCCCACCGGGGTCAAGGTGGGCTCGCAGAGACTTGACTGGTGTGTCAAGTCTCCACAGCTCCGGCTCACACACTGAATTCAGCAGCCCACCACTTGGCTGCCCACCCTGAGCCACAGCTCCACACAAATTCTCCAGGCCAGGTATGACCTTGCTCTCTCCCCTTACCAGTTGCTTCAGGAGAGTGCCGCTAAATGTCCTTCCCCATCTGTTATCATGCTTTGCCTCTAGTTTTGCAAAATATTGCTTTGAAAATTTCTATTTGTCTTGAATGCAACAGTCTGTTAACTCTGGACCCATGTTTACATAACTGCATTTGTCCAGGAGCAGCTACCCTTCCTTAGAGGCTGCTCAGCCCTGGCAATTGACAACATAGTCTTCATATGTGAGCCAGTGTAGGGAAATGCCCTGTCTCCTGGAGGGGTGACACAGGAGAGGCTACACACACTGACTCTGCATGTTGTCAAAAGACTCCTGTGAGGAGTAAGTGAGGAACCACACACAAATTGTTTAGGACAATTTTTGGCACATGATGAGTACATTATAAAATCACTAGCTATTATTATTACTCAGCTCCTACATCAAATGTGGAAATTTACTACAGTCCCCAGACCACCTTGGTCTGGACACTGACTTTCCTTAAATAAGTGTGGAAAAGAGGCAGCGAGGAGGCCTTTGCCAGAGGTTGAGTTTTCCTAATGCCTAGAACCTGCCCCAGGTTTTAGTTTTCTGAGGCAGAAGAGAAAAGGAAGGGAAGTCCGAAGGTTCACAGTAGAGAATGGGGTTCAGGCCTATCCCTGCCACTTGTGCACCACCTGTGTGTGTCCTTGGGCAAGTTGCGTCTCTCTTCTGAATCTCAGGTTCTCACCTGCATCATAGGATGGCAGTTGCTGTGGGGAGAAGGAACACCTGGAGATTTCAGATCCAGGCAGACTGGCCCAGGAGGGGCACCAGGCACCCATGCCAAAGTTGCCTGGATTCCCTCAGAGACTGGACAGTAGACAAGGACCAGAGCCCAGCAACTAGAAATGGGGCACAAGGACCAAAAGGACAGGCAACTGAGACGCTTGTGTTCAGATGCTTGCCCCAAAGCTTCCCCACCAGCATCCTCAGAGGCTGGGTTCTGAGGACACCACATGCCCCGAGGCTGGCTTGTCCTTCCCAGGCCCTCTAGAGTTACCCAGGCCTCTCCAGTCTGCCCCAGTCTCTGCTCTGAGCCTCCGCCCCTTAGACATTCTCCTGTTCCTCCTCCCATCATGAGTTCAGACATTTGGCTGTCCCTAGTGGCAGGGCAGTCCCACTTACATTCATGCCCAGCTGTGGCACCTATTTCTGGTTTGGGGATTTGTATTTCTGAGAGGCAGTCCCAATGAGTGGATGGAACATGACCAGCAGAGGAACAAGAGGCTGAGTTTTGAGTCTAAGTTCTCTCATTTATTAGCTACAAATGGCTTTGGGCAAGTGCTGGGAAAAGGGGGAGTGCAGATCCCATTCTTGGCAAAGGAAAGCACACCCAGAAAAAGGGAAAAACTAAAAAGTAAACTCAGTTGAGTTGGAACAAAAAAAAGTCAGTTAGTCTACATTTAAGCTAGCCATTGCTAGCAATCTTCTTTCCTTTTCTGAAATTCTAGCCTGTAGGGGATACAGCTTACAAACCCCTGCTGGGTCTGTGAGCACTCTGAGGGGAGTAATGGTCATAGAAGAGATTATGGCAAATCCTAGAAAAGATACATCTTCTAGGGCATTTCCTGCCCATTAAACAGGCAAAGCAGATACCCATTATGGAGAGTTGCATTTGCCTGGGGCAGAGACCAAGGGAGTAGCTCAAGCTCTTAGATATGGGCAGAAGAGCTTGTATCCCTTATTGCAGAGGAAAATCCTCTGTGGTGGTGATGGGAGGAAAATGCCTCCCTCCCACCGATCCCTCAGAGGAGATTAACACAGGTGGCGTTTTACTCCACAGAGAACTGGTGGAGCTTAACACCTCCTTAGAAATCTGTGTTTGTGACCTCAGGCAGGAGGCTCTCCCAATACAAGGCTCAGATTTCAGATTATTGAAGGGACTGATATGATCAATCCGAGAAACTGCTGACGTCTTTGTTCCCTCTCTCCTCTTACCTTCTGGGCAAATAGACTTCAATAAAATCAGAGTGGAGCAAACACTCTGGGCCATTGCTGGAATCCCAGGATGGGCAATGGACCCCTGAGCTCCCACTTTTAATTCTACTCTGTATCTCTAGTCTTTCTTTGCCATCGCTTCTAACTATATTTCTGCAGCTGATCGCTGCCAATTTCCACAGGTCTCAGTGCATGCTGCTCTCGTGGCGGGACCCCAACAGGCAAGGTACTTTGCCTCTCTGATTCTCAGTTGATTCACTATAAAGTAGAGAGTTTAGTTCTAGTATAGAGGTTATAAGGATTAGAGGCAATATCTGTAATTTTTTCTATGCATTCCTTGATACAAAGCATGTGTTTGATATGTGGAAGCCGCTGTTTCCATTGTAACTATTCCTTTTACCACCTCTGATGCCCCATCTGTGTCTAGGGCTGCAGGAGGAAGTCCACACCGATATAGAATCAGGTGACCTTGAAGGTTAATCCAGGTCATTTTATCTCAAGGTATTCTGGGGCTGCAGGAGGAAGTCCACACGGATACAGAATCAGGCAACCATGAAAAGTTCATGAAGGTTAATCCAGAGGTCATTTTATCTCAAGGCATTCTGGGGCCAAAAGTTAATCTTTCATCTAGCCAAACCTCAGAATTTTGATTTGAAAGCCCGACCCGAACACTCACCAGAATTCTGCCATCCTCTGAGTTCTCCGAGTATCCCTTTCCCCATGGGTGGGGAAAATAAACATTCTGCACAGAACTCACTGCTGAGCCTTCAGCCTCGGCCCTCCATCCTACAGGTGTCCACAAAGATAGTTGGCATCTTCTAAATACTTAGTAATTTTCAGTGACAGCGATAATGACCATCATAGCCTAAGGATAATAACAGCAGGTTTTTTTTTTTGTAGAGACAGAGTTTCATTTTATGGCTCTTAGTAGAGTGCCATGGCATCGTACAGCTCACAGCAACCTCCAACTCCTGGGCTTAAGCGATTCTCTTGCCTCAGCCTCCCGAGTAGCTGGGACTACAGGCGCCTGCCACAACACCCGGCTGTTTTTTGGTTGCAGTTCAGCTGGGGCCAGGTTTGAACCTGGCCGACTGAGCCACAGGCGCCCTACCGACTGAGCCACAGGCGCCGCCCATAATAGCAGGTTTTTAAAAAGGACCTTATATTGACCACAGATACATGTAATCATGAACTCTCCATGGCGCCGCTAAGGGTATCATTTTTCTCAAGCAGCATTGACCCAGTTGAAGAAATACTGCAGAACTTTGAAAGAATAAAAAGTGCCCCTCTTCTGGGGCCACTTCCAAAAACTCACCCTTTCTCAGTTTTTGGAATATGAGCTCTGTTCGGCAGGAGGGCACTGAGGGCGGCGGTGGCCCAGTTTCTTATCAATACCTGTTGACATTTCCCTGAGTAATTATTCTAGGCACTTCAGTATATTTCTTCATATCACCAGATAGATTACTGAGGCTCTATTGATTTTGTGGTTTCATGTGTGAAAGATCTAATCTTAATCCTTGGTTGTTCATTTCCCTTAACCTTTTAATAACACAATGGGAGAGAAATTTGTCAGACTGAGAACTGTTTCTGAGGCTTGTTGTCGTAAATATGTGCCACAGACTGTTTTGTTTTATGGAAGCAGCCATATTTTTTGAAATATTAATAAAGATAAAATTTGTATGGTGTATTGCAGTTTGCAAAGCCCCTTTCCTTATCAACTCGTTTAATCCAGATGGCAATCCTGACAGGTAGGAGTTATTTTATTTATTTTGATTTACTTACTCTCTGAATCTTTCCACAACATGAATTTTTATTATTATCCTCCGTGTCACAGATGAGAAACCTCATGTTGCCCAAGGTCACAGAGCTCTTAAAAATAAAGTTTGAAGTCTGGGAGATCTGCACCCATATCCTGACACGGCCAGGTGGTTGCTGTATAACCTTGAACACAGACCTTAGACTCTCTGTGGTTCATTTCTTTGTCCACAAAAAAGGAACGAGGCTACCTTTCAGGGATTTTTGTAAGGATTAAAGATGATGTAGGTAGACCTAGTACCTAGTACCTAGGACAGAATTATTAAAAGTTAACTTTTATAATTAAAATAATAAAATGATTATTATTTGACAAAGACAGGAAACTTTATTCCAAACCTCAGTTCTTTGTTCTTTTTGCAGGGGAGAAATTAGAATCTTGTTTTCCTTTGTCTCTCCCTCTCTCTCCCTCATTTCTTTAATTTGTAAATCCCCAGTGAATGACAGTTAACAAAGGGGTGAACACAGGGCAGTTTCTTCTGAGGCTGGGGTCAAGTGCAAGGTCTGCCTGGCTCAGCACGCCTTCAGTCTTTCTCTCTGGAGCAGGATTCCGGCCGGTGGTCTGGAAATCGGCACACAGAGGTGCAGTTCCCAGCCCTGGGGGCAGGATGTTGCACCTGTGTCTCTGCATGGGGAAAAGCTGATGGGGGCGCGGGGATGTTCTCACCACCGCTGGGAGAAGTTATTTAGGGATTGTGTACTTGAGCTGAGATAAGCAGGACGACTGGGGTCTTCCACTCCAGCTGAGGCTCTTGAGCATGTTTATAATGAGAAAATTCACCCGTCATTTCTGTTTCTCAGCCCAAGTTTAGCTGGAGACTGAGAAACTATTTACCCTGCCCACCCGATCCCCGGCACTAATTTCTAGTCCCAGCAAGGAGGGTGGGAAAAAAGGAGAAGCATCAGGACCAGGATGCAAAAAGCAGAAGAAACGTGAGCTTGAACGACTTCTCAACTTTACTTGGGACCCATGTTCTACGGCCATTACCACGAGACCTGTTTCACAGCTGTCTCTGTTCCTCTAGAATATGACGGCCCATGTAGATAAGATGGAAAGAAATGTGTCCCTCATAGCAAGTGGCATTTGCTTACTCTCCCCTCCCCTGCTTATTCCCCCCCCCCCCAGAAAATGCCTGCTCTTCTAGATTAAATCCCACGTTTCCACTGATCGAGTACACATTTCCTGACCTGTGTGATCCGCCGCTCTCTCTGTCAAGCGGACTTTTACTGAGACTCCCTCTCTTCATCTGGGGAACTCATATTTGTCTTTTCAAGATCTCTCTCAAATGTCACCCCTCCTTTGAGAAGCCTTCCTTGACGATCCCAAGAAAAGGTGGGCCCTGCAGCACCCTCTAGAATAGCATTTGCTGGCACGTGTGACACTGCACTGTAATTCCTTAGCCATCCGTGTCCCCCTCCCTCTACCTGCAGGCTCCTTCAAGGTCAGGCCCATGTTCTCATTCATCTTGATATCCCTTTGTCTTGTAGGGACATCCTCCTATTATGTTTTTACCTTGCTAGTAGAAATGTTAATAACCCAATGAACATGGTTTTGTTTTTTTTGAGACAGAGTCTCACTATGTCGCCCTGAGTAGAGTGCTGTAGCATCACAGCTCACAGCAACCTCAAACTCTTGGGCTTAAGTGATTCTCTTGCCTCAGCCTCCCAGGTAGCTAGGACCACAGGCGCCTGCCACAATGCCTGGCTATTTTTTTGTTGTTGTTGTTGCAGTTTTCATTGTTGTTTTAGCTGCCCTGGGCCAGGTTGGAACCTGCCGGCCTCAGTGTATGTGGCCAGCACCCTACCCACTGAGCTATGGGCCCCACCCTGGACAGAGCTTTTATTATTCACTGATTCATTTTGAACTGTTGGAATGTTTTCTAACATTGAAAAGGGCATCACATTTATCATCCAATCCCATTGTTCGCTCTCAAAAATGGAGGCCCAGAGAGTCCTGGTACCCTATGTCATCAGAAGCCTCCAGAACCTCTTCTTCAGCCCAGTGTCCTCTCTCAGTCCTGTGTGCTCAGTAAACCTCTGTGGCTTACCTGCTATGCTTGGGGCA
The DNA here is from genome assembly GCF_027406575.1 of Nycticebus coucang. Classification (NCBI taxonomy): domain Eukaryota; kingdom Metazoa; phylum Chordata; class Mammalia; order Primates; family Lorisidae; genus Nycticebus; species Nycticebus coucang. Next base: position 54,042,506 of record NC_069801.1, read on the forward strand.
CAGTGCTATGGGTAGGAAAATGGAATAACTATGATGTGATTTCTGCTTGCAAAGGGGTTTTACAGTCTAGTAGAGAAGCACAAACCTTTATCCACACAACTCTAAACCACCTATGAAGATCTTTTGCCCTACAATCCGCTGGAATACTGACCCAGGAGAGGGGGTGCAGACCCAGGCTGGTGCCCTCTAAGAGCTGTGCTCTGCCTCCATTGCCTGAGCTGCCTATGTCCCTGCTCTGAGCCCTTCCCTCTACATTCTGCCTTTAATAGCTGCTCTGTCCACATTCTGCCCTCTGCTTGGCTCTGGTTTGGGGTTTATCTGACTCTTCCTCTTGGCATTTTAGACCCAGGTTCCCTTTAATGACCTTGAGTCTCTCCTCCCTGCTCCAGTTTCCAGCCCCGCACAACCTCACTGTCACCCTTCCCACCATCCTGGAGGCAAGTCCCCGCTATCCGCCATGAAATTAACTTGACTCTGGCATGACTGTCAGGGTATTTCCGTGGACCAACTTTCCTTGTGCCTCTAGCATGTTAGTTTTCTTTAGAGGAGAATGAATCTGCTAAGGCACATCTTTCTTGAGATGACGGTTTCCAGTGCAGCAAAATTGTAGCACCATTTACAAGATCCAATTCTTGCTCTAACCTAAAATGCAATCAGCACAAAGCATGGACGGTTTTGTAGATTGTTATTTTGGGGGTAAATTCATGTGGAGTTTGTTAAAACCTCTTACCCATGATCCGTAAACCAGATGTTTCTACTGAGATAACATGGTATTATTTGTAGTGAATCTCAGCCATTAACAAAACAGACATCAGCTAAGCTGTTTTCATCCTCTGATCAGGTAAATCTGGGAAGAGCTGGGGAAAGATATCATAGCAGACCAGGGGCCAGGAGCTTCCCGAAAGCCAGGTGCATCCCAGGAGGAAATGGAAGGACAGTCTCTTCACCTTCGCTTAGAGCTAAAGTCTCAGTGTTTTACCCAGGCTGGAGGGCAGTGGTGCAAATCATAGCTCACTGTAACCCTACAATCCTGCACTCAAGCTGTCCTCCTGGCTCAGCCTGCAGAGTAGGTCAGACTACAGATGTGCGCCACCACACCAGCTAATTTTTAAACTCTTTTTGGCTGCTCCTGGCCAGAAATTCTTGTCATATTAAAAGTGTATTTAGAATTGATGTATAAGGGGCTGGGCATGGTGGCTCATGCCTGTCTGTAATCCTAATCCACTCTGAGGCAGGTGAATTGTCTGAGTTCACGGGTTCAAGCCCAGAACGAGACCTTGTCTCTAAAGTAATAGCTATTGTGGTGGGTACCTGTAGTCCCAGTTACTAGGGAGGCTAAGGCAAGGGGATTGCTTGAGACCAGGAGTTTGAGGTTGCTGTGAGCTATGATGCCATAGCACTCTACAGAGGGCAACAAAGTAAAACCCTATTTCCAAAAAAAAAAAATAAATAAATAAAAATAAAGGAAGAAAAGAAGAATATAATTGATGTGTAATTAAAAATACATTCTAAAATATGAATAGAAAAATAGGGAGTAAGGTTGGGAGCAGACTTATAGTTTTAGATTTACATATGTCCTAAATTTTTAAAATTATGTATTTACTAAAATCAACAAAGGGTTCATATATAAGGCTGCTGCTGCTGTTCTTTTATGAGTTGTAAATTATAAACAACAGGTTTCACAGATGGACTTAGATGTTTTCCTCTGGTCATGCATGGCTTTCTGAGGTGAGGGGCGGCTGGTGGGAATGTCGGTGCTATGTGGTGGTGAGAGGAAGGCCTGACGTGAGGGGAGGGGGGCAGGACCCTCTGGGCCCTCTTCCTCTCCACGTCACCAATGGGCATGATCTCTAAAATGCCTTTGGTCTTCAGAGCTGCGTTTTTGAGCCTGAAGAGTTGGCAGATTCATTGGCTGTACAAGGTGTACTATACCCCGGAATTCCCCAAAGCGTTTCTCACCTCTTTTGAAGGTGAGAAATAAACAGCAGGGTGCTTTGTCTTTTTTTTTTTTTTTTAATGGTTTCTTTGTACGTGTTGAAGGATGTGAGGCATTCAAGCCTTGTCCAAAGATCAAGCTTCCTTTGAGGACAGGATTGATGCATTCCCACTGACTGCCATCAGGGCAGTTTGAAGCTTCCAGTGAGAAATTATTTAAATGTTAGTTTTCTTTTTGATTTCAGGTCCTCTTCTTCTTCAACTTCAGTATATTGCCCATCTCCAAACAACCTCCTCTCGTTCAGTGGGGACTTTCTGCCCTGGTCCTAATCGAGGAATTTACCTGGAGTAATTATTAAGCACCCAAGTTCTAGGGGCGGCGCCTGTGGCTCAAACGAGTAGGGCACCGCCCCATGTACCGGAGGTGGTGGGTTCAAACCTGGCCCCAGCCATAAAAAAACTGCAAAAAAAAAAAAGAACCCAAGTTCTGGAGTCAGACGCTGGGTGTGAATTGTAGTCCTTCCAGTGGCTACTCCCGTGACCTACCTGGTGCTTTCTCTCTAAGCTTCGGTGTCATTTTTTGTGAAATGGAAAATGTGCAATAGGGATCTAACATTTTCTAGTAGCAAGTGTTGGCCCAGTTCCAATCATTTTATCGCCACCGATTTGGATACTTTCGATCCTACATTAATTTCCTGGACTTATTTCTGTATCCTGTTTCATTGATCCTTTGACCACTCTCTTCTTTGTCCTATGCCAAACACTTTACATTATTTTGGCTTTATTTTTGAGATCTCATAGTCTATGTTTATCCTCATGGCATCACATTTTTTCTCAAACATTCTCATCCCATGCTTTTTCTCATTTAGATAAGCTTTAGAACAGCAGCCACCAACCTTTTTCGGCACCAGGGACTGTTTCGTAGAAGACAGATTTAAAAACATTTTTTTTTTACTTTTTATTGTATCATTTATTTATTTTTCTTCTATTAGATTAATATGAGGGTACAAATGTCTAGGTTACATTGTTTTCATTTCTAAGGTAAAGTTCAAGTTGCAGTTGAGCCCTTCACCCGGGGGTGGGAGGGGGTGCTGACCATCCTCACATTTTCCACCTTAGGGGAGAACCTGCTATTCACTCTCTCTCCCTTCCCCCCTCACTAGACGATACTTGTGTTTTTCTCTTGTGTGAGTGTCTAGTTGTTTATATACTGGTTTCATAGAGTAGTGAGTACATTGGATACATGTTTATCCATTCTGTGGCACTTCTTACTAAGAAGAATGTGTTCCACTCCATCCAGGTAAACACGTAAGTTGTAAAGCTTCCATCTTTTTACGGCTGAACAGTATTCTATGCATTACCCATACCACAGTTTGTTAATCCACTCATGGGCTGATGGGCATTTGAGTTGCTTCCACAGCTTCACAATTGTGAACTGAACTGCGGTAAACATTCTAGTGCAAACGTCCTGGTAAAATGACTTTTTTTTCTCCTGGGTAGATACATAGTAATAGGACTGTGGAATCAAATGCGATTTTTAGTTGAGAATTCCTATACTTCTTCATGGAAGACAACTTCCTCATGAATGGATGGGGCCGGGGACAGGGAATGAGACAAGGCAGCAGAGCTCAGATGGTGACGCTGTGTGGCCCGGCTCTCAAGAGGCCACACACCAGAACCAGCCCACGGCTGCGGGACTGTAGAATACAACTGAATAGGAGTACATGATTGAAGATATAAGCTTGAGATTAAATTGAAATTGTACTAATTTGCTATTTAATTGGGAAGAATTTACATTTTTATCCTGTTAGGCCTTCCTCTCCTCTCTCGGTTTGTTCCTATTGATAAGGTTTTGTAGTTTTGCTGGTTTTTTTTCATCTGATCTCACATCGTCAGTATTAAATTTATTCTTGGACATTTTACTTTAGTTGTTATCATTAGTAGGATGTATTTTCTTAGTAATTTTTCTAAAACTTTTTTTGTAGTAATAGAGAAAACCCTTTTATATATACATATATATCAGTTTTTTCTCTATTACTGTATGTTAAACTTTTATATTTACATATATGTATACATAAATACTTTTATATATACATATATATCAGTATACATATATATCAGTTTTTTCTCTATTTCTCTCTCTATATTAAACTAACCACCTAGTTATTATAGCTTCTAATATACTTCCTGTTAGAAATATTATCTGTAAACCTTGATATAACGTTCTCATTTTTGCATTGAAACACCTGACTTCTTTCTCTCATATTAGTGCGTTGCAGTGCCTCAAATTTCAGAGCAATGTTGAATATTGGCGAGAACAGGTGACAACCACGACTTCCACCTGATTTGAATGGGGCTACCCTCGAGTTACACTGTCAAATTTCACGTGTCAAAAAAAATTTTTTTCTTTTCAAAGATGGGTACAGTTTGCTCTTTTTTGACCATAAAATAGAGATAATACTCAATCACCCACTGCCATTCTGTACACTTGTTACTCAGCTGGGATAATAGATGTGTAAAGTGAAAACATAAAAAAAGAAGTACAAAAACACATAACAGGTCTCTGACTTCCTTCCATATTAACAACAGGGACAGTGCACTGAGCATTTCGTACGTTCCAGGTATGGAGTTACCAAACTTCCTTCTCTGCGGGCTCTAACGCCCTCAATTTTACATGCGAGCGAGCTGAATTTCAGAGCGTCTCAGTGACTCGTCGGAGGTCAAACAACGGGCAAGTCAACCAAGACTTTCTAAATTCAGAGTCCACCATCTGGAAACGACTGTAGATTGGCCAGGAAGGAACGCCTGCTCCACTTGCGTGAGAAAAGAGATAGATGATAAGCAGAGGGTGAAGCTTTGGTCAAATACTTTCCTTCCCTGCAGAGGAAGGAACACGGCTGAGTATGAGTATCCAACCACCTTCTTGACTGCGGTCCCGTTTGTATTTCTTCCCACTCATGTGGGACTCACCATTGCATAAGACCGCCTTTATTTTTAGTTCATGCTGTGATGTTGCTTTAACGGGGACGAACATGGGCTATGTGACATCTGGCTACATTTCTTGGTCCTTCTATGAAGATCTGAAAGAGCACAAGAGAGGTACAAACAAAGAAACAACTTTTTTTTGTGTGTGCAGTTTTTGGCCGGGGCTGGGTTTGAAGCCGCCACCTCCGGCATATGGGGCCGACGCCTTACTCCGTTGAGCCACAGGTGCCGCCCCAAAGAAACAACTTTTTTTAAGTAACTAATTTCCTAGATTTTTCAGCTCATGGTCCTGAGCTGGTTCAGTTACCTTGACGTGTATTCTGAGACGAGACAGACTTCAGGGTCCCCCCCAACTCTACACCAAAGGGAAGATGCTAAAAGTGCAGTATGAAAAAGGACAGTTTGGCATTTTACCCTTGACAGTATGCCAGTTCCGAGACTCGCTTTTCCCAGCTCCAACTATCCCTGCTTGCTCTTCACTCCAGGCTATGACCCTGGAGCGATTGAAAGAAGTGGTAAAAGGTTGTTTCAAAGATTAAAGACCCAAGTCACCAGAGGCTGCCATCTCACAAAAATATTTAGACATTTTCCACGTGGTAGTTATTAATATTCTTTAACAAAGAGTCAACAGAAAACCTGTTCAAAAAGTCTCCCTCTTCACATCTCTGTACCTTGGAAGTGACTGCGAGGGTTTTGTTTTGCAATTACATATTCATTCGATTGGGTTAGAGCGATTGCTGTTCTCGAGAATAAACCTGATTTCCTCCCTTTGTTTTAAAATAACTACAGTCATTTTTACTTAAGAATCAATTTCTGCATTGAATCAGTCAGGGAAACACATGGTGTGATTTTTCTAGTATAATAGACACACACAGAATTGAATACAGACGTGCTTAAAGTATTTTATAAGAGGCGACAAGAGTAATTTGACATCACGGAAACCCTGCCAGAGGGAAGCGTCATGGAATTGTCAGAAGCCAGACCCTGGGAACTCGGACAGCCTCTGGGTACGATCCCTGGCTCTGGTAACTGATAGCTCTTTGGTAACATCTCCGAGATTCCCTTTGCTCAGCTGTAAATTAAGGAGCACATTTCCTTCCTCTGGGGGTTCACATCAGGATTTGAAAATGATAGCTAGAAAATGACAAAGTAGGCCCACACATGTGGCCCTACTCTTCATATTTTAACACACATCCTGAGACTGGCCGCTAAAGGGCTTGAAAGCCATTTACATGTGTTTACTCTCTTCCCCTCTCTCTTTTTAATTTTCCAGGCACCACTGCTCACATTTTCCTTGAATTTAAACATCTTTTAAGAGCTTTCAAAGCTTTGAAGGTTGATTTCAGTGAAACCTGTTTTTATTCTAGGCATTTCTTTCTCTTGTCTTTCAGAGTAAAACAAAAAACATTTACTGTCAAAACAACAAGGGTTTGCTCTCAAGCACAAAATGAAAGCAGATACGTCTGCCTGATTTATTTTGGCACCCGCCAGCAGTTAAATAGGACACCTTTTAATTTGTCACTCCTTTAAGATTCATTCAGGTTGGCAGAGTAAATCTCTAGGTCTGGGTTTCGGCTGAACTTCAACTAGTTGGGCCGAAAGGTTTATTCTTTAGCACTCTACACATCGTTTCAGAGGTGCCAATTAAAGAAGTAACTGTATATTCAGCAAAACAAAAGAGTAGCAGCTGATGGATTTTTTATTTGTATTTCAAATTGGAGGCACTTACAAATCTATTACCAAAGATCAACTTGAGGTTTGGGAAGAGGCATAAGAAAGCCAATTATTTTTCAACAAACCTATGCAGAACTATTTAAATTAGAACCAACTATCAGTAAAAGATGCTCAAGATTCAAATCTCAACTCTGCCATTTGCCAGCTGGGGAAGTTATTTCAACTCCTTTGGTTTCAGTTTCTTTCTTTTTTTTTTTCTTTTGTAGATATACAGTTTCACTTTATCACCCACAGTAGAGTGCTGTGGCGTCACAGCTCACAGCAACTTCCAACTCCTGGGCTTAGGCGGTTCTCTTGCCTCAGCCTCCCAAGTAGCTGGCACTACAGGCGCCCGCCACAACGCCTGGCTATTTTTTTGTTGCAGTTTGGCTGAGGCCGGGTTTGAACCCGCCACCCTCGGTATATGGGGCCGGCACCCTACTCACTGAGCCACAGGCACGGCCCCAATTTCAGTTTCTTTATCTATAAATTGTAGATAACATCTACCCCTTCCACTTTACAAAATTAACTGTGGCAAGGGACAGAAAGCTTCCAGCACTCCCCTGACATATATTAGTTGTTCAACAAGTGTGCACCATTGTTATTAAAGTCTCCTGTAACATTTTCTAACAATTCAGTCCAGGATTTAGCAGTTCCTACTACACAGAAGTTAGAATCTAAAGTTGGTGATAGTATCTGTTTAATACCTTCTCTGCAGCAAGACTACAGGGAGGGCTCGTGTTGACGCAGTCATTAACAAAGCTATTCTTAAATAGAGGTGGGTTTTGGCCTCTCTATGTCCTAATTGCAATCTATAATCTGGCTATTTTATTTAGTTACAAAAATAAAAATAACACACACACATACACACGTGCCTACAAACACATGTACACACACTTAGACATTATTTTCTTTAGCACATACAGAAGTCAAAATCCAGCTTTAGACTTTTATTTTTATTTTGGTGTGGGGTGTGGAGGGAAAATGAAGAGAAGAAAGATAAATGCTTCCTTCTTTGAGTTCCTTAAGCCAGATGACCTTAAACTGAAGGAAGGGGAATTCTTTGACAGTCCAGATTAATCGTGGTTTTCCAATCAATAGTTTAGCAGGCTTTTTTTTTTGCTTTTTAGGAGAAGACAAACTCCACAGGGCTAGTCCCAGGGTCTTGCTTATTTCTGAAAGTTTCACGCTAAGTGTGGTCCAAATAACACATTTACGCTGGGCTTGCTTTCCCCAACACCCTCCTCCCTCACCACTGTGCTTGTTTGCCAAGCACAGCCAGCCCTTGAATTTGACTGAGGACTGAGGACCAACTAATGCTGCCCTGAAGCCTGCTCTTTCTAGCCCAAAGGCAGGACAACGGGAGCTACCGCTGCTCAGACAGAAGCTTAGGGAGGGCCAGTTCCTCTCCTAGCGCCTTGGCTGCTCATCTGTCCAGCAGAAACTTGTGGAATAACGCCAGGCTAAGGTGTTGTTCTCAAACATGTTTATTTGTAACAGTTTTACATGGTGTGTTACAGAAATTAATGGAAAATTTCTAAAAATTTTGCTGTTCTGTTGAATGCATTGTACATAAAGTTAAAAATAATGTGTCCATATATGTTAACAAACTGTCATCTGAGGTAAAGTTAAAGTAGGTGTAGAAATGTACTACAACAGTTGTTTTCTCTTTCTCATCTTTATTAAAAAAATAGGTGTCAGAATGCAGAAATCGAAATGAACCAAACCCACAGAGTAAACATTTTTTTTTTTTTTTTTAAAGAAGGTGCCCGGTACATTACATGATGGGGTTTCAGTGGACAGGGGGATGAATACAAGCTATCAAAAAAGTCTTGCGGCATAGAAAGATGGAAGAGCTATGGAGAAGGGGGACAGAATGACAGGTGGCGTTTCCCTGGTTTTCAAAATTTAAAGTGACAAATTTAGTGCTAGTGAAGGATGAGGAATTAACAGTTGTACACATGGATTTTCTATTGATCTAACCAGAACTGTGCAGACTCCCCATGGTCTTTTGGTATTGGCACCTCAGCTCTTGCTTGGCAATGTCACTGTATTCCTGGGATAGGATACAGTGGTTCTGGGCTCACCAGACAGGGCTTGGGGGGGGGGGGCAGAAATCAAAAAAACAAAACACCTAGAATTCCGCCAATGAGAATATGGACGGCAGTTAAAAATCTTGACTTTATTTCCCTCACTTGAATGCATTGCTTGGAGCCAGTTCCATTTTCAATCTTGTTCAATGAAGGCTGACAAGTCCCTTGGGCTGTTACCTTCTGCTGTGAAATGAACTCCAGACGGTGGACTTGAAACAGCAACATCAGCCCGAGTCCACTCTAATGGTGCGATACTGCAAGACAAACTCAAGACAGCCTAGTGAGGGAGAAGATAGCACCACTTGTTTTGAATCAGAATCATCAACAACAGAACAATTTAAGCAATTACCCCATGGGAGTTGCCTATCTTACCAATTGTCCAGGAAACGCAATTGACCTGATCTCAGGACAAGGCTCATGGCCATGACACCTTTCCCATCTTCCCCTTTCTGGGGAAGGGTTACCTAATACTAACAGGCTTGTACATTCCTGGAGAAATCACGGGGCCCCACGGGGAACAGCCACAGAGGGAAGTACATGGCCCTTCTTAGTATCCCAGTTCTTCAGATACGCATATTCTCTAACAGACATTTGGTCAGTTCCTCTAACTGGAAAAAAAAAAAAAAAATCAGATTCCAGTGACCTGATGGTGTAAAATGTGGGTTTGAAAGGATAATCACTTTGATGGATAATAACATCTCTTTGTGAACTAATTTACAATCATTTTCAACTCAATCTTCCAAATCACTTTAGTTTCTATTGATACGAAGAACCCAATACAGGCTTATTCAAATCAATGATATCAACGGAAATCCTATTTTTCGCATTTTAAAACCGAGTCATCATAATGAACCCCAACTCCAATTAGCCACGTGAATCTTTAAAGTCGTCTGTTAAAACACTAAATTCAAATACTGCAACTGCATAGGAACATCAGGAAAACACATGTGACCTGTATAACAATTCTCTGTAGGGCAAAAATATATAGATTCTTTATGAAAATCATGTGCTAAACATACAAACTGAACACTGCACTTTTTGTCCCATAAATGTAAAAAAAAAAGGAAGCTTAAACTCTTCTGTTCCACCTATAAACAGTCCAGTGGGTCACATGGGGTTAGGTGGGAGTGGAGAGGCCAGGGATTTTCAGAATCCGAAGGTCAGGCCTTCAGAGCATGAATTGTAATTTTTTTGTTTTGCGCATGGGGTGAGTACTCTTGTGGAAAGGCGAGACAATGGAGTCACATGCTCCCCTCCTGTTCCCTATCTGCCGATTGGCCAACTGTGCCACCAGCTGTCCCTGAACTCCAGCTTCCTACCATACGCTCCAGACTAACATCTGGAAGGTGAGCCCCATCCATCAAGTCATCAAGTCTGTCACACCTTGCGCTCAATCTGCTACCTCTCTACAGTGTGACGGTGTTATTAAAAAGCATTTTCATTAACACTTATATTTACAAAAAAAAAAAAAAACTTACTTTTTTTCATTAGAACTCCTTAAAGCCATTTCCCTTAAATATTTAAAGAGTTTAATGGTAAGGTTTTTTTTCTTTTTCAAGTTATAAAATAAAAATCCTGTTTGAATTTTTCCCATGTACAAAAAGAGATAAAGATGAACCGGTTTAACCGTGGAATCAGTTTGTTATTCTGAATATTTACGTCACCATTGTTCCATCAGAGAGTCAGTGTTTATGATCCCAAAACACATTACCAGAATTGTACCAGAATTATTTGGCAAATGACTTTTCTTTGAAAATGGCACATGGAGAAGACACTTGTCTGCATAGTATCACAGCAGCAAGATATCGGAAAAATAAAAAAATATCATTTTATTGTACTTAGAGAGTTTAGAGCTTCTTAGGAAATCAGACGCAGTTTTCATCTTTCTCATCGACGGGATTCGATGTCCTTTCCTACTCACAGAATGAAGGTTCCAGCTGTCTTTCTTCACCAGGATGCAGAATAGCTAAGGGGTTGTTTTGGCAACATTCTTGATCATAATGCATGATCAGCCACGTATGTGTCTTGTGGTTGCAAGTTAATTCATTTCCTACGAGGCTTTCTCCCCCACCCCCAGTTAGATTTCTCCACCCCTATCTAAAAAAAAGTCAAAAGCAATACAAAAAGTTGTACACCCATTCATTTTAAACATGACAAGGAAAGGCAAGGGGAAGAAAATGGCAAACTGGGCCCTGTGGAGTGATGAAAAAAACATCTGGTGTCAAAAAGCATAAGGATGATGATGCTGTGGTCACAGTGGACCCCTGCTTCTGCCTCAAAGCAGTCAGCGCCAACCCTGTTGTCATTCTCTGATGCCTGTTGCTCCAAATTTGATGTCTCTACAATGGTCAACAGGTAGAGAAGTAAAAAGAGAATTTTGATTTTGCACACTGGGTCATCTTAAACCCAGCTAGGAGAGAGCTCATGGTATTTGTCAGGTGAGCATTTGTTTCATTTGTGATTGAATGTTGGGCATTTTTTTATACTTTTTTTTTGTGTGTGTGTGCTGCTATAGATATCTGCCATTGGTTGCCAAAAACATGTAGTTCCCTCTGCTGAATGAGTTCCATCGGCAATCATGAACTTCTTTGTGGGACGAGGTGGGAAAATACGAGAGAACCTGTTGTGGTGCTGAGTCCATGCCAGTCCTGACGCACCCACCAGGAGCTCGCGGCGACGATGCTATTTCTTAGGTCTGTTGATCTGCGCGTAGAGAGGCTCCAGCTCCTAGGGACGGAGAGGGAAAAAGTGAGACTTGCCCTTTTCCACATGGGATTTTCTGAGACAGCTTTGGGAAGGAGGGTTTGGATTAAAACAGAAAAGCGACAGTTTCGGATGGATGACCTTAGATGATTTTTGGATTATCTGATCAGGGTGCATATCATCTTGGAAGAACCCCCCACCCCACTGTCCTTGTTTTTCCAGCTGAATCGATCTCTGTTAAGGAAACCGCGTGGCAGAGCTGGACAGAACATGTGATACAGGCAAGCTGCTTCTCCTTTCTGAGTCTTGGTTTCTCTAACCGCAAAACGGGAATATACTGTTTATCCTGCAAGGCTCTTGGGGGAATTGGAAATAAAATATATAAAGCATCTAGCATGGTGCTTCGTAGTACAGGCCTTCAGAAGATGATAACAATTATTACGAGGCAAATGGACATTTTTTTCAACACAGTTTCACAAAAGTCCACTTGAGACTCCTGAAATACCATTTCAAATTACTCTTTGGTTTCTACAAGCAGTGACGACTGGGTGAACCATTGTGTAAGAAAAACAATTGTGTCTTTAGTTCTTCATTAAAGCTCCTGGGACTCGCTTCCCTTCCATGTGCTGCTTTGGGACTGGCCATTCAGTTGCGTGTTCCCATGGGGCTGTCCAAACACACACTCAGAGATTTTTACCAGCGTGTGACATAGCAAATCTTCAAACCGAGCACAGACAGGAATCGGTGTTTCAGTTTGTGCTGAGATGGCTCAGTGCAAGCTGGCAAAACGGCCTCCAGTCTCAAGCATGCACAGGCCCTCCTGTGAAACTCGGCCTCTATGCCCTCTCTGCAGGATGTTTGTGCCAATGGGCACAATGACGTGTTAATTTTATCTATTTTTATTTTTTCTTTCTTTCTTTCTCTCTCTCTCTCTTTTTTCTTTCCTTCTTTCTTTCCTTTTCTTCTCTCTCTCTCTCTTTCTTTCTTTCTTTTTTGAGACAGAGTCTCACTCTATCTTCCTGGCTAGAGTGCTGTAGTGTTGTATCTCATAGCAACCTCTAGCTCTTGTGCTTGAGCAACCCTCTTGCCTCGGCCTCCCAAGAAGCTGGGATTCTGTAACCCCAGCCTCCAGTGTGCCATCATGCCTGGCTAGTTTTTTTCTATTTTTAGTATAGACTGGGTTTCGCTCTTGCTCAGGCTGGTCTTAAACTCCTGATCTCAAGCAAATCCTCCCACCTCAGCCTCTCGGAGTGCTAGGATTTTAGGCATGAGCCAGCGTGCCCAGCCAGACATTTTTTTTTTTTTTTTTTTGTGGAGACAGAGTCTCACTTTATGGCCCTCGGTAGAGTGCCGTGGCTTCACACAGCTCACAGAAACCTCCAACTCCTGGGCTTAAGCGATTCTCTTGCCTCAGCCTCCCGAGTAGCTGGGACTACAGGCGCCCGCCACAACGCCCGGCTATTTTTTGGTTGCAGTTTGGCCGGGGCCGGGTTTGAACCCATCACCCTCGGTATATGGGGCCGGCGCCTTACCGACTGAGCCACAGGTGCCGCCCAGACATCTTAATTTTATATGTTAGCTCGCTTCCTGCCACGTGAGTAGAGGTCTTCCTGTTTGCTTGTTTTCTTGAATCTTCAGAATGAATTGGCATTTCATGTGCCCCTATAACATGTCTGGGACCAGACTAGGTATTTTCAAATCTATTATCTTTTAAGCTCATCACAACAGCCTTGTAAGAGCTGCTTTCTCTCTTTTGCAAATATGAAACAGAGCACAGAAGAGTTAAGCCATTTGCCCATGGTCACACAGCTAGTAAGTGTGAGAATGAAAAACAGGGTCCAGTGCTTTTTCTATTTCTTGTGTTTTACAACAAAATTGCTGTTGAGAGCATGCACATCCACCCACGTGCACCATCCTCCTGTCTGCCGAGTGCTTCCGAGTTGACAAACACCCCATGTCTTATCTGCCTAACAGTCCTGGGAGTGGCTTCTATTCTTTCCATGCTCATTTTGCAGTAAGAATGTAAGTTCAGGGAGGTCCCACGGTCAGTGTGCTGTCTCTGTGTGTAATACGTCACGTTGCTTTTTACTATAAAGTGCAACAGCCTAGAAGATAAGGTCGTCCAGGCCGTCATTTGACAGATAAGGATCTCAAGCCCAGCAAAGAGAGCTGTGGTTCCCCAGAGCCACACAGTTATTTAATCACTGTGCCAAGAACAGAACCCAGACTCCTGGCAGCAGATGCTGGACAATTTCTTCCAGAACTAGACATGTTGGTTTTTTTCCGGAGAAGTGACTTCCTACCCTGGGAGGTACCCTATTCCACAGTGCGACACAAGTGCCGATTTGTCCCTCTGGGTTTTCTGCCCATACACGTCATACTGCCCTTGGGGATATAAAGAATAAGTAGGATCCTTCTTCCAAACGTCTGATGATAGGAAGACCCCAGGCCTGTTCCTCCATGTCCCCACTCTGGGTTGCCGCTTGCTGGTTCCTTCTGCCATTTATATACACAAACCTAGCACGGTTGATTAATGAATGGCAGTGGTGCTGGTTCTAGTTTTTCACCGTTCTGATCCTTTTGTCCTAAACACACATCAATTTAGCTTTATTCTCTGAAAATCAAACACAGGAAAATCTAAAGAGCAAGATGATTTATTCAGCTCCTTATCTATTCTCAGCCCTCGTCCTGAACTATTTCAAATACCTTTTGTGAGGCCACAGGTGGAACTTTACTGCAGGTTTATGTTCTGGGGGTGCTGGGGGTGGAGCCAACGGAGGTGACGTAGACAACCGTTAGCCTGTTCCTGGGAAGAACAGTTTGCCTTTGCCTGTTCTGGGCTTCCAGGCAGCATCTTAATGTTTCCCGGGCAGACCTTAGCCCATTCTTTTTTGGATGCCCCCAGAAGTCAGGCTGCCTTGATCTCACCCTACAATTTGCTCTCTTCTAATTTTGGAAACTAATTTATCCAGCTGAGAATGACACCTCAAAACAGAAGCCGACGGCAGGCTCAGACAGGGTAATTAGTGCCACCCTGCATTAACTTGCCATAGCTGAGAAAAATATTCACACAGCTCCTGCTCACCGGAATTTAGCTTCAAATACCCATCACAACTGCGGTAACCACTGCAGTCAACTCTCAATTATCCCCACTAATGAAGGGGAGCAGCGGTGTGGAAAACCCCAAGCCGCCAATAATCCCCAAGTCTGCCACTCTGATGCATGATGCGTTTTGGCAATGGCTTTACCTTCCTCGTTACAGAATCTTGTACCCTCAGAGTTAGAGGGGAGCTAAGAAAATCATTCGATTCCAAAATTTCTGACCTGGCTTCTGGTGAGGTCACAAATGGGGTCTTTAAGCTCTTTTCAAAATTCCAAAGAGCCTAAATGGAATCACCTGTTACCCTGTCAATGCTTTTTGGTTTTCTTGACAGATTTGACCACATCGCTGCCCTGCTTTAACTCTTCCAAAGGTTCCCCAGCACCCAGAGGGTAGGGCAAAGCTCCTTGGGGGGCACAGAAAGCCCATTACTCTTGTAGTCCATTAGAGCTAATAAATACCCCTGCTACACCACGAATCAAAACTCTACCTTTAGGTCACGTAAATCATGTTTAAAAAAAAATCTTTCTTTGTGTCTTTGCCAGAACAATCTTTCTGAAGTGGACTTGGTTGTGCCTGCCCACCTGACTCCTTATCATCCAGGGGAAAATAAATGTCAACTCCTCAGGCTGGCTCACAAGGCCCGCCCACGTGGCTCCCCTTTCCTGGACAGCCTCAGCTGCTTCCGCCTAAACCCTTCTAGCATGCAGGGATTTCCCCACCTCTGACTTTGCTCAGATAGGTCCTTCTGTCTTCCCGGCCTTCTTTGTTCTGCATTTGGGAGTTCACACTTTAAGACAAAGCTCAACTACAAAGGCCCCCTGGCCTTTGCAGGGGATGTGAGGCAGCCCAGGGGGATGCGAGACACTTGGGGCCTGTGCAGACACCTGTGCCTTCACTCCTGGGATGGCATCTCCAAGTATGCTCCACAGCGTTCACTGTGCTTTGCCTGTCAATATCCCAAATTCAGAGCAAGAACGTGCAGCGCTGAGTAGCGCCCACGAACAAGATGAGCGGGGAAGATACGAATGAGGAGTTGGCAGGGACTTATGAACTTTAAGCTCATCTGTGTGATGTTGACACATTAATCTTTGTTTTTACAGGACACCAAGGTCAACCATATAGTAAAATCTAAATCAACCCTCCAACATATGTTGAATACCCTATTTTCTTGAAGGTGCGG
Source organism: Nycticebus coucang (assembly GCF_027406575.1). Taxonomy (NCBI): domain Eukaryota; kingdom Metazoa; phylum Chordata; class Mammalia; order Primates; family Lorisidae; genus Nycticebus; species Nycticebus coucang. The sequence continues at coordinate 54,058,218 of NC_069801.1, forward strand.
TAAAAGCGGGGGAGTACAGGACACATCTGAGGCTGAACGAGGTGGGTTTCTTCCTCACTGCAGGGAGAAGAGCAGTGAGGAACACCTCTGCGACGGGGCGTCAGAAAGGACTGGCCAGAGGATTTGGGCTTATGTTTGAGGATGCGGGGGAGGGTCACCAAAGCAGGGTTCTGCTCTGAACTGGATGCTGTCATGAGGGGCAATTTTAGGATTATCTTAACAATTCTTACCCACAAGGTAGGAAAGACTGAACAAGGCTAAAATCAGGAGAGAGGAATGTTTCTTTATTTTGACAATTCGGACAGTATTCACGTTTTGCCTAGGCTCAGTCGTGACTTGATTTTGTCTTGACCCATCATTGTCCCCGGGGAGTCTTGTCTGACGCTGATACTGTGTGAAATGTCCATGAGCAACAGCGGAGGAAGGGCCCAGCTGTGAGGGCCAGACCACAGCTGATGGCCAGAGGCTGCTGTTTGTAAAGATCTCCCACTCAGGGAACCTGGTACGTAACCCTGCTGAGAGCCAGTTTCCTCATCTGTAAAGGGAGGCTAGACATCCTTTCTGTGACAGAGAAAACATGTGTTGCTTAACTAGCACAGAGCCTGGAACACAGCAGATGCTCCGAAAAACGTTAGGTTGCTCATGTCTGGATGTGTGATTTTGCCCTTTATAGAAGATGGTCTGAGGCCTAATCATAACCAGTGTCTTTCTGAACTGCTGCTCCTTCACCCTGTGCACAGATGGATGCACAAACGGGCTTTCAGCTGTGGATGTAATACTGGTGTGGCATCGCCCAGGGACACTGTGCAGAATGAACGTGGAGTTAATCCAAGTAACCTGGCTGAGGGGCCCATGAAGAATGCGGACTTCCACTGTTTGCAGACTACTCCACAAGGTGGTTTTCTTTCTTTCTTTCTTTCTTTCTTTCTTTCTTTCTTTCTTTCTTTCTTTCTTTCTTTTTTTTAGAGACACAGTCTTACTTTGTTGCCCTCAGTAGAGTGCTGTGGCGTCACAGCTCACAGCAACCTCCAGCTCTTGGGCTTAGACAATTCTCCTGCCTCACCCTCCCGAGCAGCTGGGACTACAGGCGCCTGCCACAATGCCTGGCTATTTTTTTATTGTAGTTTGGCGGGGGCTGGGTTCGAACCCACCACCCTTGGTATATGGGGCCGGCGCCCTACTCACTGAGCCACAGGTGCCACCCAAGTTGTTTTTTCTTTTTTTCTTTCTTTCCTTCCTTCTTTCTTTCTCACTCTTTCTCCTTCTCTCCTTCCTACCTTCCTTTCTCTCCCTCCCTTTCTCTCTCTCTCTTTTTTTTTGCATAGAGTCTCACTCTGTCACCCTGGCTAGAGTGCCATGGCGTCACAGCTCACAGCAACCTCAAACTCCTGGACTCAAGCAATCCTCTTGCCTCAGCCTCCCGAGTAGCTGGGACTACAGGCGCCTGGCCTGGCTAATTTTTCTATGTTTAGTAGAGACGGGGTCTCACTCTTGCTTAGGCTGGTCTCCAATTTCTGAGCTCAAATAACCCACCTGCCTCAACCTCCCAGAGTGCTGGGATTACAGAATGAGCCAACGTGCCCAGCAACTGCACAAGTTATTTAATGTGAATTACATGCAGCAGCTAAGCAGACTCACAGAAGGGGACTAATAATGGCTTATACGTATTTACAGAATCCTTGACAGTCCGTCACGGCCTTTCCTACGTCCCATTGGAGTGATCTCACTGGAGCCCCATGAGGCATGTCTTTGGTGTTCCCACCTCTATTTTAACAGCAAGCCAGCAAAGACTCCATGGTTTGATGACTTTCCCAGTCATTCAGCCAGCCTAGGGCAGAGCTGGGATAAACCAGGTTGTATTTTTAGACTGTTATATTGTGATAAAATATAAATAATCTAATGGTTTGCCTTTTTAACAATGTGTACGTATAAAATTCAGCAGCATTAATAACATCCATAATATTGCACAACCATCACCTCTATTTCCAAACCCCTTTAGTTTCCCCACATGGAAACTCCTGCATCCACTAAGCAGTAACCCCCCATTTCCCAAACCCTGTAAACCTCTGATCTACTGTCCATCTCTATGAATTTGCCTGTTTTTCTTCTTATCTTTAAATCAACTTTATGGAGTCACGATGTACATACAATGAAACACACCCACACCGAATGCGCAGTGCAGTGAGTTTTGACACCCACGAGAGGTGCAGTGCACCCCTCACATCACAAACTTCCCTTGCTCCCTTCTGAGTCAATCCGCCCTCCCAGTGGCAGCCCTGCTCTGCATTTGACTGATCCCACCAGATTTGTTTTTTTCTAGAGTCTCAGTTTTTTCCTACCGCCCTCTCTACACCATGTGATTTTGCTCCCATAGAACGTGGATGCTGGAAGGGCCCTCAGCCTCACAGCTCTTCTCCTGCATGAAGACACGTAAGCCCCAGACACAAAGGCACGTTGCCAAAGCCACAAGGACACAGTGGAGAGCCAAGGGGGCAGCCCAGGGTTCCGATGCCCTTTTTTGTGCCTGTTTTCTTCATCCTCTCCCAAGCCCAGCTCTTTGGCATGACGTATCAGGGCAAAGAGTTTCCTCCATCACATTACAATGACAGCCTCTTCGAAGCTACCTAAATTGGGATTAGCACTTTGAGCCCATTCAACGTTGATTATATTTGTCTGAGCGAAGCTTGGCCACATGTAGCAAAAGTACATCAAAAGAAATACATCTGTAGTAGCAGAGAGAACACCGCATGCTGATACAGGCAGCCTCAGAGGCGTGGTAGGCGGTAGGCCATGCAACCTGCCTGCTCAGCCAGCTCAGCTACACTCCATCCCGGGAGGCTGGGGTGAGCGCAATCAGAGCAGAGCCAAGCTGGGGGTTAGCCCGGAGCTGGGAGGTGAGCCAAGCTGGGGTCCCGCAGCATCTCCCTGCCTAGGCACAGTAGCTGCAGCCTCCTGGTCTTTTGGGCCCAACCCGCGAGCTAGCTCTGTGGGCATTTCAAATTTCCTGGCTTGGCAAATGAGACAGGCAGTGGTAGCCAGAGTGGAAATTAGGCTCAGATAATTCAAAATTCTATCTGAATTCATGTTTACAGTGAAGAAAAATACCCGGGTTTAGGGAGCCTTTAGAAAGGAGCCGGCAATCCTCAAAACCACCTGTAGGAACTCACAAAAGCATTTCACCTGCCCGGGGCTCAGCCTCGTCTGCTGCAAATGGAATCTGTAATATCCTCCACCAGGGGTTGTGGGATATAGTAAGTGAACTCATGTAACTCCGTCTTTTTTATTTGAAGAGAAAGAAAAAGAAAGCTTTCTGACCACTTTCAGCCAGAAAGTCTGGCCATCAGGGTGGAAAGGTCTTCAGAACGCAGAATAGACGTCACGAGTGGTACTTAAGAGGTGGATGCTGCCAATGCAATTGCTCCCGAGGGTCCTGGGTGCTGAGACCCACCAGTGAATACACCACACACGCCCTGAGCTCCCAGGGGAAGGGCACGTCCTGATCACTAGAGCATTTCTTGGTCAGTAACAGCGATGCCGGGCACAGATGACCTTGCACACATACCTCGTCTTTTGTAACCCTGCATAGCAGCAGGTAGGGACACTGAGGGTGATGACACCACTCCTCTGCCATTGCCAGGGAGGACTTCTCTGACTAAGCCCCTAGATCTAGGACTGACTTCGGGGGAGGCTAATGAAGTCCCTGTATTCTAGGGATTTCCGCCTTTTCTTTCATTATCTGGGAGCATGAACAGCCTGGGGAAGAGATGCTGGTGGAGGATCTTTGGGGATTGGTTCCACGCTATAGCTGGGTGACCTTGGACAAGTTAGAGGGTCTTAGGATGTCAGAACGGCAAGGGCTGTGGAACTGATTTACAGGAGAGGAAACCCAGGGTCAGAGATGAAGCCGTCTGCCTCATGGCGTGTGTCTAAGTTGAAGGGCCGCTGCTGGAACCAGGGGTCCTGGCTCTGTGGGAGTGTCCTGCATTACTTACTCTGGGTCTAAACTCCAATCCTGGTCCTCTTAGATGTGAATGCCAGCATTTGGGCCAATTATTAACCTCTCTACCTTACACATGTGTGAGCTAGGAATAACAAAAATACTAAAGAACATTCCCATGAGGAATGAATTAGGTGCTTCTAGTAATTTAAAGATGTTTTATTAGTAGCAGGGAGAGAAAGGCATTGTTATTACTTTCTGCACAGTGATTCTAGAGACACTGAGTGTGATCTAACTCAGGGGTTTTAGAAAGCTATGGTCTGTTAGCCAATTCTAGTAGCTGCCTGTTTTTACAGATAAAATATTACTGGAACACAGCTACATCCTGTCGTTTAGGCATGGACTTTTGCTGCTTTCCTGTTTCCAGTGACAGAGAGGTTCTGCCGGAGACCATTTGGCCCTCCAGGCATAAGTATTTGCAGAATTTGCTGACCTCTGGTCCAGATGCAGTGGGTATTCCACCTGTACCCTTCCTGCAGCTGAACCATGTGAACCCTTCATGCCAACCTGTGATTTTTTTTTGACATTCAGGGGTTGTACCTAGCAGCCTCTGGCATCTCTGTGTGGACATGATATGGGCACTACAAGTGATCCCAGGGTAAACTCCCTATCTTTGTCCTCAAGCCTGCTTCTCCATGCTTCTCAGCATGATGACTGGGACCACCGGGATCCGAGCTGGTGCCCTTTTTCTCACCTCCCATGTCCCTTCCTCTTATCTTCCTGCTGATTTCATCTTTTCACTATCTCTTGGTAACGGGCCTGCCTCTCCATCTTGGCCAACACTACCCTCGGCCAGAGCCCGGCTGTCTTCTGCCTGACCCACTCCAACGCCTTTCTGGGTGGGGGACCCCAACAGAACGTCTCTGTCTTCATGTTGGTTTGAGGACATGGTTCCCTCCAGAAGCTAAGTTGGACTTGGCCTTGAGTTCTCTGTCCATGAAACAGGCAGATTATGTGTATTTCTGAGATGTGTGTGTGTCTCTTTATTTGTTTGGTTGTATATAAAAACAGAATATTAATAATAATCTCAGACACATGCGTTTTACTTTTAAGGCTTACAAAGCACTTTCATGATACCATTCGATTCCTGGACAGCCTGCCGAGAAAAGTATTGCAATTATCTATATTTATCCATATGAAGGGCTAAATGTTGCCTAAGGTCACCTGCTTTGGAACCATAACTCAGACCTAGTCCCTTGACTTGGTATTTCTTTTCTTTTCTCTTGCTCTCTCTTGTAAAGCTTCTTCCTCCCAAAGCATCTGAAGTTCAGCTTTCCTTTCCCTTGAGCACTAGAAATCCACCAGGTAATACTTTATATGTCCTGCATTTCCACAGCAAAGATCGGCATTACAAAATGACAGCACCTTATTATTTATGGCAAGATCTATTGTTACTAAAGGAGGCAGACCAAACAATTCCCCATTGTTACAGATGCTGCTTTAATTTGACAGCTGGGAAAGTCTGATAGGCAGTTTATTTACTTAGCCGTTTAACCAAATAAATGTTTTCATTTCTCTTTCATCTCCTCAAAAGCTAATATTTTGCCCTCAAAATTGGTCCAGCAACACATCAGTGAAGTATAAATTACCTGCCATTCCCACACCAGCCATTATAATATTATGTTGGTTCTTTTTTTGCCCCTGTTGACCCAATCTTTCAAAGACACACGATTCTCCCAGATGGGAGGGCAGGGGGAAAAAAGTGAAATAATTGAAGATCTTTTCCTTTATTGCTAAAACAGAAATGCTGTTTTTGAGATTGGCCCTGAAGCTTCCCCCTACAGGGATTGAGTCTGTGTGTCTCTCCTCACTACGGGGTGATAGGGCTGTCACTTATCAATAGATGTCATCCCTACTTACTCAGAACTGTGTGGGTATTTCTAATAAAAAACAGCCGGAGATAATGGTTGCAAGGGCGATAAGAGAGACAGGAGTCTTGCGTTCCAATGGTATGAAAGCAGAGAGGAAAATAAAGCCATGGGCAGAACTAGCCCTGGATGGAATCCCTTCTCCAAATGTCTGGAAAGGCAGTTAAGAAATTGCAGTCCGTAAATTTTTCATGGGGGTGGATGGCGGAAAGAGATGGAGATGGAAAGATCAAACGTGGCTTGTGCTGCTGCTTATGAAGGGACCCAGCGTGTCTCATCCTGGACTTCCCCTGGGGGTGGCGCAGGGGATAAGTCTGCAAGGCTGGCATCAAGCCGCTTGGCATGGGATTCTGGATAGGGAATCGTGAAGTCTATGGGCTAAGCTATCCAAGGGAGAAAGCTGATTTGCTGAAGATTACAGGCCAGCCCTTGTCTGGAGCTGAGAGGTATTTATGATTTGTATGTGAATTTAAGACTGCTCATTTTTGGAAAGTCAGAGGGGGCCTGTGAGGTTCAAATCATTCTGATCTTGGGACAGAGCAAGCCAGAGAGTCTGAAGTAAGCTTTATCTTTCTTTTTTTTTTCTTCCAAAGCTGTCTTAGTGCATATGGAAAACTAATTATCTCCAAATATGAAGTACAAAGCCGAACAACCCAGCCAATGGCTTTATGGGCAATAAGGGCTGAATGTATAAAATTCAAGGTAGTAGGGAACCAACATTTCTTGAACGTTATGATGATGATGGTGGTGGTGGTGGTGACACCAGCTAGCATCTCTTGGGTACTATGTGCTAGGCACTATGCTAAGAGCTCCATCTATACCACCTTATTTAGACCTCACAATAACCGACGAGGTCAACACTATTTTTATCTCTATTTTTCAAATGAAGAAAATACGAAAGAGAATGATTATAAGACCTCAGGAGTGTCACACAGCTAAGAAGTGGTAGAGCCAGATTCTGTAATGTTCAGACAATGTTACTCCAGAATGCAGATTTTTTAAAGCTGAGTTTTAAGACGAGTACTCATCTACCTCCAATGTTAGACATTCAACATAAACTTTCTAAGTTAGATCATGGAGAATATAAGGCCCTTCTGGCAAATGAAGGACCCAAGACTCAAATTCTTGCCCAAGATTTCCCGCTAGTAAGGAGCTGAGCTAAGATTTGAACTCACGTTCCAAATCCTGAGCTCTTCCCATTAGACCTTGCTATGTCCATTTATAACTCAGCCACGACTTGGGGTGCCAGGAAACATGGAAAAGACTGAAGCCCCACAAGACGGTTCAGCTCGTATGATTGTCTAAGCCGAACAGGCTCATAAATACAGGGGATTGATCCATTGATGTGCAAATAGTGTAAGTCATCTTTGTTTTCTGGAAGAACTTCAATTTCAGGGTGATGTTTGCTGTTATCCTGATGAATGGCCCTTGTCACCTCTGGCTCATTCATCATATTTTTTCAAGGAAAGTTTCAGCTCATGAAATACAACACGCGCAAGGGGTAAAATAAAACCTCTTGGGGAATCATCCCGAGGGGTCTGCCCATAATCGCCAACTTTTCTTTTTCCTTGAGCAATGACTTCGCTTTGACTGGACCAGCTCTCAAAATAGGTTTTGCCAGACTGGATTTTTAAATGAGTCTGAGGTGGGTTTACAAGGGATGATGTATTATCACATGCCACTGTACTGATATGAAATGTGGCGATGTATACAGAATGTTGAGTTCTTTAATCATAAAATCTATTAACAAAATGTACTTTCCAAGCACTGTATTAGCTTTCAATAACCGTCAAAATAACTTACATGAGGACTGAGAATGATTCTGTGGTAGCCTCACAATCCATTTGTGAGAAGTGGAAACTGTTTACCATTTTAATGATTCTGACCATACTATCCAGGACTTTAAAAAAAAAAAAAGCAGCAGCAGCAGCTCTTTGGGAATGGCCCTGCAAGCCTTATATGGAAAACTAGGAAAGTATCTGAAAATTGAACACATTTGTCAAGGAGTGACCTCAGAAATCATGTCTGGGTACAAGGTGTACTCCTGTCCCCGAGGAGGTTTGCCTCCTCAGCTCCTTTCTTTCCATAAAATCAGATGTATTGAAATTCAAGTGGCCAAAGCCACTTCTAGTAAATCTAAGTACACCTCTCGCAAAGTAGCTGCTGATGGAATCTGAAGTGACTGGGTGGCAATCCACACGCCCCAGCACAGGTGCAAACAGCAAAGCCTCAGAAGTGAACACTGCACGTTTTGGGGCTTGAATTTCACCCTGGAAGAGGTGCGGGGCCCTTTCTGGCCAGACAGGAAGGGCTGACTCTCTCTCATCTCCAACACCCTGATTTCAAGCCCTGCCTGTTTGTGCTTCTTAGTCGGGCCGCTCGGCGTGTTTCAGATCTGCGGAGTGTAGGCAAATGCAGTGACATTTTGCTTACAATTTTAAAGCATCTAGGCCAGGGCTCAAGGAAAAATGACTAGGGAGGGCAGAATGTGTTCACCTAGGAAGCTAAGATGAGGCCTGGTCAGTACCGTAGGACTGTCACCACGGCCCACTCAGAAGAACATATTCATAAAATGAGGACCGTTCCCTGCTTCTGTCCCCAACCCCTGTCTCCCAGGATATGTCAAAGGTCATGCATCCATGAGGGAAAACAAAGTGGACAGTAGAAACCAGGCGAGAGGGGACGGTGCAGACAGTGGTGATGTAGCAAGGCACAGAGAGACACTGCAGACATTGGGGGACAGCTCAAGCAGGGACACAGGGTGCAGACACTGGGGACCGGACTTCAGAAGTAAAGAGCAAGCACAGGGCAAAGGAGATAAAAAGGACAGATACCTACCCAGGCCTGCGCTATCTAGCTACCAGCCTGTGGGCTTACATTATCACCACTGGGCTCCCCACTGGGCTCCCCAAATGGATCACTGTTGGATGAGGCCTGTGATCCATCAGGCTAGAACAAAAGAAGAGAATACTTTTTTTTTTTCTCTTTTCAACAGCTGGAAATATAAGACAGCCAGCAATACGTTCATGCAGCACATCTAGTTATTTAAAAGGTGCGATTTCAGTTTGAGGAAGCCACACCAAATGCCGACTTGCAGTGACAAGTTAATAAAAGGACAACCTTTTCCGGCCGACTCCTGGGGACCCTAAAGAAAGCCCCTCAGCCACCCCTTGGGAACTTCAGAGTCTGAGCCAGCGTTCTTTTTGTATGTGGGCTTCCTCGTGTCTGTTTTGGTTACGGACATTTTCATTCTAAGGAAAATCAGAACCGGAAAGAACAAATCGGTCACTTACAGCTTCTTGCTCTTCGCTTTTGCTGGGACTCTCGAAGCCCTCTTCGAAGATGTCATCCGTGGTGGGATCGCTGGCGTGGGACGCAGATGATTTGGATGGAGAGCTCTGTCTAGGGGCGGGGGTGGGAGCTGCAGAGACCAGGCAGAAAAACAGGAAACATCCTAAGTGCCCGGGTGCAAGGATTTGCATCTCACAGAAACCCCAGGAATCCGCTTATTATATAGTCAAGTCAACTCAGGGCATTCTTCTTCCCGTCTCAAGTTAAATCAGCTGAACGTCTGAATTCCTTTTTTTACATATTGATCTCATTTTTACTCGCACTTGACTGTAAGGAAGGAACTCATCCACACTGAAAGGTGAGGCAGGTTTCTGGGGGATGGTCCTTGTACCACCAGCAGCAGCAGCATCCAGAGATTTGTTAGACATGCCAATTCTTGGACCCTACCCCAGATCTACTGGATCAGAAAGTCTGTGTGGTAATAACCCTACAGGTCATTCTGACACATGGTCCAGCTGAGAACTACTGGGCTATGACTCCCGCCTTCCCTTCTTTCCTTCCTTCCTTCTTTCCTCCCTCCCCTTGCTTCCATCAGATGACACATTGATTGAGTACCCTTTATGTGTCAGTGTTAGAAATTTTACAGACAATATCTCTAATCCACATAAAGCCTTTTAGGGGTGGAGGTTATCCCAATTTGACAGGGAAGGTTGCTAATTTGCTCATGGCAACTGGTAGGGAACCAGGCTCTGGATCCTTGCACATAGTAGGTCTTCCGTAAGCACATGTTAAATAGAAAGTGTCTCGGTGATCTGGAAAAACAGACGTACCTGATGGCAACTTCACAGCTGATACGTTTTCTATAAATGTAAAAGAAACATGTGGGGCTGCCTCCCGCATTGACTCTCCTTTGTTCCAGACTTTATAACACATGGACCACTGGACACTACCCTTCTTTCATTAATTTCTAATCTGCCATTAAAAATGCCAGTCATGGGCTCAGCACCCAGTGAGAGAGGTGGCAAGCCGTGGTTTAGTAGCTGAATTTCAGATGCTCTTGATGAGGTCTCCCTTTGTAATGCTCCAGGACTTAGACATCAGATAGATTGTAAGACTTAGGGGTGTACTTTTCACCCCAGTGAACCTCTATTTACAACAATGATGTTATTTCATCATTTATTGTATATCATGTGCTGATGAGTCAGACCCTGTGCTAGGTACCTTTTGTTCATAAACACTCCCTCACGCAAACACCTTTTTCTTTTTTCTTTTTCCCCAGATGAAGGAACTCCTTTGCTCAGAGAGGTGAGGTGACCTGCTAAGGCTTGGCACAGCCATGAGACACCAGACACTGTCATTTAACCTGCACTGTCTGACGCCATCCAGACCAGCTGGGCTTTTCTGTTTGAGGTTTGTTTTTGGTGCAATTGATTTCTCACTCAAAACATTTCTATTGGGGCTATCAATGGATAAGAGGCTATAAAAACTGGTTTTGCTCATTTTATTTAAAATAAAACATTCAGGGCAGTGCCTGTGGCTCAAAAGAATAGGTGGTGGGTTCAAACCCAGCTCCGGCCCAAAACTGCAAAAGTAAATAAATAAAAAATAAAAGAAAACATTGAACTTTCTTTTTAAAATGCGAAATGAAGTCAGTTTTATTTCACGAGATGATTATGGAACAAACTAGTTATTGTGGGTTTAAAGCCAAATGAAAACACCCTGATGGGTAGTAAATATTAGCTTAATGGGATCCTGACTTGTGTGTGAAGTGGTTTACTGCCGACTAAAGCTGAGAAGCCAGTCTGAGCTCTAATGCCGACAGGTATACCGCTCAACCCTCTCCAGCCAGACCAAGGGGAGCATAACCAGAAATGTATTTATGCAAGTGTCTCAACCTTTACAAGTCTTTATGGGGTGTGTCTGTTGTCTAAAGCAGGGGTTCCCAGTCTGGAGTGATTTCACCCCTTGGGCACATTTGGCAGTACCTGGAGTCATTTTCTAGTCTCGGTGACTAAAGTCTCTAGTGAGTAGAGGCCAGGGTTGCTGCTCAACGCCCTGCAAGGCACAAGACATCCTCACAGCAAAGAATAATCTGGCACCAAACGTCCACGGTGCCAAGGTTGCAAAATCCTGCTATAAAACACAGTGGCATCGAAAGGACCTGTGTTTTATACACTACATTCTCAATGACTATTCCCAAATGCCCCCCTTGTCCCTGGGCACTCTGCTGGCACTAGGAGAAGTGTAGAGATGAAGACGACGCGTCCCCTGTCCTCATGGAACTTAAAACTTTCCTGTTTGATTTTAGCTGCCACATAAGTTCTTTGAGAGAGAGAGAGAGGGATGTTTGATTTTAAACCATACTAATCTGTGCACGGCTGTCCTTTAACATTCTGTCTTCACTGAAACCCTCCCTACCATGTAGACCACATGGGCTGAGTGCAAGCAGGTTGCTTATATACTCGCGAGGCGTTCATTTTCAGAACAGCATCCCAAACCTGGCTCAAATGACACCATCTAATTGTATTTACATTAGATTTTTTTTTTTTTTTGGACAATTCACAGAATGGTCATGCAGTGGTCCATGACCTCTGTGATGATAATGAAACCGCTAAACTCATTGTACTGTGAGCCCTTTCTTTCCTCTTATCAACTGTCAAGGCACAGGCTGAGATCCCTGAACACTGTCCCTGCATGGTGTGGAACAAGCTTATGTGTGCTCAAGTGTACCTGGGTTCTGACTTGGCTGTACACCCAGTGTTCCCTAGATGTCTGAAGTAGACAAGTGAGTTGAAAAGGAAGTGACTGTGTGTCTAAGCCAGTTTACTTATTCTATTGCTGACAAAACAGAGCCACAGAGAAGTTACATGCGTGTCCAAAGACATGACTTGCAGTGGGGTCGCCAGCACCAGGACCCTGGCCCCAAGTCTCTGCACAAACCCCCCTGACACATGATAATCAGGAGGGTACCATTCTTCAAATTTTGTGAAGTATATTACTTTCAGTACCTATAGCACTGAATCCTTTTAATAACCCACATCCTTAGATGAGGACATTGAGGCTTACAGAAATAAAGTGACTTGCCCAAAGATACAAAAGTAATAATACAGCTGATCTCCACGTTCCAAGTCTACACATTTCTGCTACACCCTCTTTCTTTTTTCATTAACTACTAGAAGTTTTGAGCTACACTCTGGTTTCACTTCAGCTGTGTATGACTTTACAGCTGCTGTATCTTTCCCCTCAGTTTTTTCAGGCTCTTAATTTCCTATTCTAATTTTTAAACATTGTTCATAATTTTTTTTTTTTTTAAATTCACCATTCATTCGTCCTTCAATAAACCAGACCAAAATCCATGTGTCATGAGCTGGGATATACATACCTAAATCAATGCATGAGCAATCTAACAAAATTACGAGGCAGACCGACGTGGTGGAACAAACCCAGGCTTGTATTTAGTTCTACCTCTTTATCTATTGTCTTTGAACCTCACTTTCATTTTCCATCAAACGGGTCTACTGAAACTTGTCATAAGCATTGTTATGAGTCTAAAAATAAACAGAGAGCGTGTGAACAGGGTGTGTATACCTGGAGCCTAAATTGTTGGCACTTATTATTAGTAGTAGTAGTGATCTAAACCAAGAGTTTTTCTAAACCAAGCACCAACAATTTGGCGCTTATGATTATTATCAGCAGTGATCTAAACAACGAGGCCTGATGCATGTGATTAAGATGGGTTTCTCCCTCTGGAATCCCCATATCCAGAAGCTACCGGGTTGGCTGCCTCAGCGAGGGGCACTCACGTGAGTTGGTTGACGGCGTGGTAGATGTCACAGGGGTCAAATTCAACTGGGAGATGTCAAAGTCGTCACAGTCATCCGTATCCTGTGCCACTCCGACTTTGTTGAAGTAACTGGAGAAGGCCTCTGAGGTACAGGTGAGGGAGGGCTGGTCGGGTTTGCGGGAGGGCACGGGTGGAGGCTGGGCCATCTGGAAATCTTTAAACATTTCTTTCCCCATTTTCTGCCTGGGCTTGTCGGTCTGTGGACTTGACCTGGCGGAGTCACTCGTGCCTGGGACGGTGGCGAGGGGGGTGAGGGGACCTTGGAACATGGCAGCTGGCAAAGGCATAACAGTTTGTGTGGGCATGAAGGCGGCTGGCGGAAACTGCCCGGCCACAGTTGGCCAGGGCTGCTGAGTGGCAGGAAAGAGACCCGGCTGGCCCCATGCGATGGGCTGAGCCCCCGGCATCACCTGAGCGACTGGTGGCTGAGCACCCATGGCCATCTGCTGTTGCACCAGGGGCTGCTGGCCCCAGAACGATGGGAGGACGGCGCCCATTGCAACGTAACCTGTGAGGGCGAGAGAGGAGAGTCAGGCGTCCTGGAAAGAAGTCTTTAGGCATTCGAGTCACTGACAACACTGTCTGGAGCACCCGTTAGGAGGCAGGGTATGTGCTGGGCCCTGGGGGTGCCAAGATGAATCAGACAAAAGTCCCTGCTCTTGTGGGAAATGGTCAGGGAAAACGTCTCTAAGGAAAGGATCGGTAAGAAACTAGAAGGCGAGGGAGTAGCAAGCCATACAGACAGCTGGTGGCTAATAATGAGGTTTCTGCAGTTGTTAAAGGTTTCTTAAGGTCTTGCAGCCTTGGGAGCTGTGTGTCTCGGGGAAAGGGCGCAGACCCTAAGGCGGGCGGGCCTGGCTTCACTCTGCCTGCTCCGTGCACTTGGGGGCTCTGAGAGTCAGCCGCTCTGCTGCGAAGCCAGGTGACGCCAGCCTCCTCGCCAGCACCGAGCCGGGGTGGGGTGGGGAAGAGTGGGGGGGGGGTAGAGTGAATAAGAATCCCCACGTGGGGGTGTTGGAGGTCGAAGGTTAAAATTCAAAACTGCTGCTTCTTAGCTACATGATGTAGGGAGACCCCAACCTCCCTAAGGCTCTATTGTAAAATGGGCATAAAATAATACCTTCCAGCTCATTGGGTTGGTTTGCAGGTTAATGGGGATTAGGTATTTAAGGCTTGGAGCACTGCGTCTGACACAGAGTAAACGTCCAGTAAATGCTGCCACCAGGATGATTTGCACACAGACAGAGCCCACAAGTACTTAACAAGCCTTGCTTAGTCCATCCTGGGCGTGCAATTCACAGTAGCTGGGGCTTTCCTAATGTATGACTCCTGCATTGTCATTATTCTAATTTTAGAGAATTTAAGGAAACGAGGGTCATCGTCCACTCAGAGGCAGCCCATGTCGTGGCACAGGTTGGGCGGTACAAAACTTACATGCCCTGCATTATCCTTTTATAGGCAAGATAGTTACATTTTAACAGGAGCACAAGTGACATTTGTTATAGTAATAATAATTCCAATTGTCAAATGCCTACAGCACACCAGGTACACTATTGGGTGTTTTATAGTTTCACAAAATCCCTGCAGAGTACATATTATCTCCATTTCAGGGATGAATAAACTGGTATTTAGTGAAGAAAAGCAACCTGCTTAGGGTCAGACAGGTTACACGAGGTAGGATCAGAACCAGATTGAGGTTGTCTGTCCCCAAAGCTAGGGTTCTTTCCTTTGTGCCATACTCGGCCTCACCTAGATAGCCAAAGGCCAGTTTCTGATGTTTGCATAGTTAATGGATCTTGCCTAGTGTGGAATGTTTCAGCATGCTGCAGGCCTGCAGGATACTCCCAGGTGCTTCAGGGGGGAACATTGTCGCCCACATATGTCCCGAGAGACGAGGTACCAGACCAGATAGAGGAGAGAACAGAAGAGCCAGCTTTGCCCGGCCTCGCAAAACAAGCATCTGCACAGCTCTCAGTAGGAACTTGCAGGTGCAGTGTGGGGAGACCAGGAAAAAGGAGGAATGGACGCGGAGTATCCTAGCAGCTTCCAAAGGGATGATGGGTGATGTCAGGGCATGGATTTATATCACGGGTCATCTCAGTGACTTTGGTGAGCCCAGAAAAATGGGGTGGAGGGTGCTTCTCTACAGTCACAGACCTGCTTGCTTTCAACCAAGTGATGAAGATGAAGGCTGGAGCCAACATCCAGGACCGGGCCATCCCCTTTGCAAGGTCTGCAGACTGTCCCCATGCCCTGCTGCTCTGAAGGGAGGCTCAGGAGGGACGCAAACAGGACACACTTGCTGCTGAGGGGATTTGTGGAATGGGGCAGCCATGTCAACAGACAAAATAGAGGTGTCGTGTCAGAACATTTGGTCCACCTGCTCTGACGAAAGAGGCGTGAAGAGGAATGGAGCTGACGCGTCATACCTGAAACTTGCTTACCTTGCCTTGCCTGTCACAGGACAATGGGATAAATCTACCAATAGGTGGAGGATTCTGCAACTCCGTTCTCCTTATTTTCTGATTTCCATTAACATGGCTAAGTTAAATTTTGAAACATTCTGTAGGGTGAGGCCTTTCATTTCAAGATATTAGAGGAAACATATCAAATACCTGTGACAAGCAGGGGCCTGAGCCTGACAGGTGGGCGCCTATCCATGGATCTTTCAACCAGTGCGGTCTGATGTCCACTGGCTCCCCTTGCCACCAGCCTGTCCACCCTCCTTCTCACTACCAAGGACTGTTTGAAAATCAAAGGTGGTGTTTCTTTATCTTGGGTGTTGGGCTCGGACGCCTCTGCCTGGCTCACATGCTCTTGGAAGGCAGCCCCTCCCACCTCCCCATCACTGTCTTCAAATGGTTCCTCATGGGCAGTTGCAAACAATGATGGCGAATCTGCCATCTCTTGTAGAGGCTTTGCCTCTGCCTGGAAAGCCACCCCCACTTCTCCACGTGGCTGGCCCTTAGCTGCTCTTTGGGACTCAGTCCAATGCCTTCCTTGCTCTGTGGGCTCCATTGGTCCTTCCCTGGGCTCTCACCGTCCCCTGTGCTCACTCTAGCACAACACCTGTCACACTGAGTTGGAATTGCCTGGTTACCGTGTCTTCTCTCATGAGATTGAGAGCCACTTGCTGAAAAGAACCCTTCATTTTTTCTCTCTCTCTCTGCCTCGCACTGTTTGGGGCACACACCAGCAGCTCCTTACATGGCTGGGCCTGGGGAAAGGCCCGAGGCCAGGGTGGACAAGTCAGAGGAACCAGCACCTTCACTGCATTCTTCAAGTCTTGGAAGAGTCACGGGAACCGCAGGACCCACCAGTGCTGTGACCGCGGGTGATGGTGCTGTTGGTGGCAGGATGTTTTCTCCTCCCATCTTTATTACTACTATTTTTTACAAGGAACTAACAGATGGGCTGTGCGCACTTTTCTGCAGAGAGCTGCTAGCATGTCTCTTTGGCTTCATACCATCTGCTCCAGACCAAAGTACAATATTCAGAAGGAAAAGAAAGGCGCACAGGGTAATTGGGACTGATGTTTGAGAACTTGCAGGTCTCCCTCTCTGTTCCTAGGGCTCCCCGCAGCCTGGGCTCTCCTTGGCCAGAAGCAAAGGCTCTCTGACCAAGTGGCCTGCACACACCTGACGGGACACCTTAGCGGCAGGACTGCGGTTGCAATGGACACACGGAGCCACCTGGCGGCTGCCACTGCAGCTATGTAGCAACTTATTAACTGTTTGCTATTAATGTTGAACAGTGGCAGGAGGAGGTGCCGAGAAGCATCTGTTCACGCCATGGAGTTCAGATCAGTGGCAACTCCCCTGGCTGCGACGTGAAAGGGAAGCCCTGCATTGCTACCTGGCAGTTAAGACTTTTTAAAAAATGAAAATTGTCATTTACAACCAGATGTTGGCATCTGAGGATACCCCTCTTATTTGGAAAAAGAAAAAAAAAAAAAGCAGACTAAAATGTAAGAAAAGCGCTGAAAACTAAAGACATTTATAGAAAACTTGTGCGATACCGGCTTGCCTAGACCATCTCTCATTGGATTGACTGCCGGATCCAAAAATATCCCTATGAGGTGTCAGTCACTGCTTTAGCCTCTGCAGCTGCAGCAAAGAACAAGACAGTTAAAAAAAAACAACAAAACTCTGCCCCAACGGAGCTTACATTTTTGTAAAGTTGATCTTTGCAACATGACCCTGGGGAAGCTGTGATTTCTCTCCCTTAATTTGTATACAAGAAATTGCAGCTCCATGAGGGGAAGACTTGTCCTGGCCACTCAGAGTGTGAACAGCAGATCCAGGACTATGGAGGAACTGTGCGGGAAACATCTCTACACTGCCAGACACTGTTGGAAATTTCCCACTGACTTTCATATGAATGATAAAATACAATCATAGCCCAGAATGAAGAAGGGAAGAGGAGGAGGAGGGGAGGGGAGGGGGGAGCCCTCCTGGAGGGAGGTAATTGGTGGGACCTCACCTACTGTGCATAATGCAAGGGTTCATGTCAAATCTATTAAGAGTAGAGTATAAATGTCTTAACCCAACAAATAATTAAGTTAGCTGAAGGCTATGTTAACCAGTTTGATGTAAGCATTCCAAATTGCATATATAAAATCAGCACACTGTACCCCATAAATGCATTAATGTACACAGTTATGATTTCATTAAAAAAAGTCCCACTGAGTGCATTTGCACATGCAATCCTCAGAACAGCTCTGTGAGATGGAATATTCCCATTTTACAGATGAGTTCCTGAGGCTCAGAGGAGATTTAGCTGAATATTCTGCAGTTCATGGCAGCTCCTGTGTTCACACATAGTGTTTTCTCCATGACACCCAGGCGACTGGGGAGCAGTCAGGAGACTGAAGATTTGAACTTTATTACATGCATTTTTAAAAGAAAGGAAAGTAAAGGAATAAATACAGCTAGGACGGGACATATTTTCTTCTACTTTAGAAGAAGAAAATTAACATTAATATTTATTTAATAATAATAATATTAATATTTACTTATTATTAGCAGCAAACAGCAGCATCTTCCACAGTAAGTACCTATGATGTGCCAGCATTTTTCAAGGCTCTTAACTTTATTTCCTTGTCTCACTCTCACTGGCTGGACATTTAGTGACGGGGAGATGGAGATTTGATGGCTGCAGAGATTTGTAAGGCCAGTAAAGGGAGGAAAAGGGAACACAGTTTCACAGCCCTGAAGCCTCGCTTTGTTATCTTTGGTATAGCAAGAGTGTGAAAAATGATAATTGACATTAATTTTAGACTCACTTTCTGAAATTTGAAATCTGGGAGAGGTGATCTATTGATTTTTTTTTAACGACTGAAGAAAGCAAATCAGGATATATGGCGGTGGCTTGTAATGGGGCTGGTTAAGCGGCAGGACTAACCCCACGTCTTTCGAGCCCCTCGAAAGCTGGCACAGGCTCAGGAGAAGGCCAAGTGCTGGGCCAGAGCTGGGCAGGTCGTCGGGGTGCTTCAGATTAAATGTTACAGCTGGGAGAGGTACAAAATGGCACGTAGTTCACCATCTTCTCATGTACAGAGAAGAGGTGGAGGCCAGGAGGCCCAGGGATTCCTCGGCCTGGAATACCCTGATCTCTGACACTGGCCTGTGACTTCCTGTCCCTGCAGCTGTCTGTCTCCTGACCTGGCGTAAGCCTCCGTCCCGACCACAGCCTCACTCGCACCCGCCTCTGCCTGCCTTCGGAGGTGCCCAGGCCCCGCTCGGTCCTGCACTTTCTCTGGTCCATGCTACTTCTCATTTTCTAACAGGCCACGTGGTTGTTTATTTATTTATTTTTTTGCAGTTTTGGCCGGGGCTCGAACCCACCACCTCCGGTATATAGGGCCAGTGCCTTACTCCTTGGGACACAGGCGCCGCCTGGTGTTTACTTATTTTCATGTTGCTTCCTGCCTCCCTGGAAGCCAGTAAGCTCTCTATCTGTTGTGTTCACTGACACACCTCAAGTGCCTAGAATAGGACCTGGCACGTTCATAGTGGGCACCTGGTGAATACTGTAGATTGAATACACCTGAAAATAAATTAGTGTGGGCCTTAAGTTCCAATCATCTTTGTAGACAAAAAATGGAGGCAAAGCGTGGGTATTTTGAATACAAGACTCAAGCATAGAATAGTACAAAGTATTATTCTTTTTTAAAATGATATATTCTATCACACTCTCCCCAGAGAGATTGTATTATCTAGTTTAAGTAAAGCAAACCAACCATGGCCTCCATCCCATTTTAGAGCAGATAAAACAGATTAGATGAGGAAGCTCAGCCATTGAATACATTTCTAGGTGACCTGCAGAAAGTCTAAGCTCAGGGCTACCAACCTTTGCTGCTTCTAGAAGTTCATCCCAATCCTTTGGTTCATGAGGAATAGCTATAACTATTTTAGAACAGGTTATGAATTTTTAATTTACTTTGAATAAAAAGCAAGATTTATATTTGGTGGCAAGAATTTGCTTCTAACACGATGCAATTAGATGTAATTATTTATAGAAAAATGAAAGAAGATTTGTATTGTAAAATATTCAAATTCCATTTGCCAATTGTAATAATAAAGTTGAGAGGGATAATGTCACAGATCTCAAATGTGTAGTTAAAGGAAAACACTAAAATTCTTTAAGCTTCCCACGCGTGTCAAAAACAGAACAAACTGGGCAGTGCCTGTAGCTCAAAGGAGTAGGGCGCCAGCCACACATACTGGAGGTGGCGGGTTCAAACCCAGCCCTGGCAAAAACAAACAAACAAAAAAATAGAACAAACACCACCTTTAGGTCTTTCTAAGTAGAGCAGCCTGGCCAGATAGAGTGTCCAGTGCCCTGGTTATCCATTCATTTGAAATTCGCCTGCAATACTTTAACCATACACATTTGTCTGTGTCGTAAAAGTAGTATTTACGTTTTAAGGAATATCTGAAAAACGTAACAAATATAGTAGACCCTTTGTAAGCTGACCATCCAAGGGACTGTAACAAACCAGTCAACATACTGAGGTGGTCAACATAAGGAACTGGGCCTGCTATTGCTGATATGTAAAGGTGCATGTCCCGTCTGTGAAAATGAGGTCAACTTAAGGAGGTGGTCAGTGCAAGGAAGTGGTCAACTCTGGAGTTACCACTGTATTTTCTAGTCACTAAGAGTTCCATCTCCCTTCCAATTAATTGTTAGCATTTTGCTCTCATCCCACAGGGATTTTCCCCTGTTCTGGGGAACCTCCTCTTCCTCGAGTCAGCACCAAATAAGGCAGATGCCTTCTATCCATCAGGTCGCAAGAGGTCCACGGAGAGCTGACTCCTTCTCTGCTCACTGCTAACTCTCCGCCTGGCTGAAATGGTCAGGACCAAGTAGATTGAGACTCATCTGCATGGCTGTGTGTGGCCATGCTCCCCAAAGCTACAAGCTTGAGCAGCCTGGACTCTTGAGCTCTCCAGATGAAAGGCATCACTGAATTCCAGGCAGCCGCAGACCAGAGTGTTGGGCCTTATCAGCCCCTACTACTCCAGACGGCAGCTTCTCAAAGACACCTGGAGAGTCGCAGGAGGGAACGGCGGCCCCACGGGCATTTTGG
This sequence comes from Nycticebus coucang, assembly GCF_027406575.1. NCBI lineage: Eukaryota > Metazoa > Chordata > Mammalia > Primates > Lorisidae > Nycticebus > Nycticebus coucang. The sequence goes on from NC_069801.1 coordinate 54,078,809, forward strand.
CATCATTTAGTAGCTTGTTCAGTGAACCCTTTCTCTCTTGGTGAGCGAAGGGTGAAGGGAGAGGAAGCTGTTGGGAGAGAACTGACCTGAGGGTACAGCAGCAGTGCCAAAAGGTACAGAGCCAAACACGTCTGCACTCGCCGGAAGAGTCTGAGATGAAGACGGGGTAAAGGCATCACCTGGAGTTGCAGGAGTCTGCCGGACAGAGAGAGGCAGAGCACACGTGAGACCCGGCTCAGTGGTCAGCAAGGGGCAGGAATTGTGGGGGGAGGGACTGCAGAAGCAGCCAGCGTCCAGGCCACTTGGGTGGTGCGCAGATCAGGGGCTGCTGACATAGACTTGATCTGTACGATGGGAGAAACCACACCACTGGAGCTGCTGTGAGGATGAAGTGAAATCATGCATTTGAATGATTATTACTTTATATAAACACAATGCATAGGCATAAAATAGGTGCTCAGCCAATGATGGCCAGCACCACGAAGGTTTGGTTTGAGCCCTGCCCCCTGAGGCTTTTTATGCTATCGAGTTTTCCCTAATATCTGGCTTTCGCTCATTAGAAATGGCCAATTCAGGGCGGCGCCTGTGGCTCAGTCAGTAAGGCGCCGGCCCCATATACCGAGGGTGGTGGGTTCAAACCCGGCCCCGGCCAAAAACTGCAACCAAAAAATAGCCGGGCGTTGTGGCGGGTGCCTGTAGTCCCAGCTACTCGGGAGGCTGAGGCAAAAGAATCGCTTAAGCCCAGGAGTTGGAGGTTGCTGTGAGCTGTGTGAGGCCATGGCACTCTACCAAGGGCCATAAAGTGAGACTGTCTCTACAAAAAAAAAAAAAAGAAATGGCCAATTCAAATGGAAATACACCCACCCAAGACCTACTGCACGTCCAGCTCAGGGGCTGCCCCTGGATACAGTCAACACGGAGTTGTTGACTAAATGATCAAATAAAGCTTAGCAAGGGGAGCACCGGTCCTCGTGCCCCGGTGCCTCGCACAGTTTTGGCTGAGTCTTCGTTTACAAAACGGAGTAAATCTTTTCAAGAAGAGAACAAAAAACAACGGCTGCATAGCTAGAACTCTGCAGTACCTGGTCCGTGCTAGATTTCCCAGAGCAACTGCTCTAGGCCCGCAGGGTGAGATACGGGGTCCTGTATGCATAATCTTTCTAACGTCTACCCTCCTTTACAGTACTCTTTTGCCTATGGACTATAAGTCTACTCAATGCATAATATCCTTTTTTTTCCCCCTCGGAATAGGCTGGGGCAAGCAATTAATCCTGAAACCATGGCAATTAGACAAGGCCATTTTTAGACCAGCAGCTTGCGGGACAAATGGCATTGTTCTGAGGATTATTAAATACCCATTTGGACTGAGTTGGGGTTCAGGGCCAGGAACGCAGCCATGAGCTGCTGTGTTAAGCACTTTTAAACACAGTCAGCGCTGTTTTCTTTTGCCCTCTGTGACCCTGAGTAAGTCACATGTCCTTTCTGGGACTCAGTTTGCTCATCTGTGAAATGTAGGGGGTAGGGAAGAAGCGCTCTCAGAACTTCTGGATGCACAGCCTGTGGTTCTGCGATTCCCAGTTCCCAGTGGGAAGCTATTATCCCCGCGGTGGAGAAACAAATGAGAGTGACTAGGGCTGCCAGCTTCCCTGGGGACAGAAGCTGCCACCTCCTCCCTCAAGGCTGCTCTGAACATCAGGTGTTAGGAGCAGGGCAGCTGTGCCTCGATCCCCCAGCGGCAGCTGTGGGCAGCAGGATCTCAAGCCATCTGTCCTTAGCGGTGAGGTCATAGCCTATTCTCTGTGAGGCACATCTCGCCAATGAACCGTAGTCCTGTCCCGCAGTTTGCACACCTGTGCAGGGCCCAGAGGAGCTGTCCCCTCCCAGCTGCTTCAGCTGGTGAGCTGTGGTCCCTGCCCACCTCCAGGAATGGCCAGGCTAGGCACAGAGGGCCACAAGGGCTGCTTTCAGCCCTGGGATTCTATTTTGCTTTGGTTTTAATTGTCTTCATTTCATTTTCAAATTAGAGCTCCTGCCATCTTTGCTCCCTTGCAAGCCTTGAGTGAGGTACCCTGGCTGAAGCTGTGGCCAGGAATCCAAAGCTTCTCGAGGAGTTCAGTGACATCCAGGTCCCAGTCTGCAATGCTAAAGGCAGGTTGGAAGCCAGGGAGGAAACCAAAAGAGGGATGGGGAGAGGAGGAGGGAAAGGAGGAGAGAGGGAAGGGAAGAGGGGCGCAGGGGAAGGTGCTTCCTCGCCTGTGCTGGTCACCTGTCCTGTGCCAGGCTCTGGGCAGGTGCTGACAACGGCCTCAGTACGCGTGCTGTCCTGTGAGTTTCTTGCCCATATTCCCAGCCAGACCGTGTGCTCCCTGCAGACAGGAGCCACATCTCTTTTAAGTCTCTATTCTCAAAGCCCAGCAGGACGGCAGGCGCCCAGGCACTGTCCTGCAACGGCTGAATGCACGATCTTGTTTCTTCCTCAAAACAGAGGCATATGCCATAATTCCTTTTTTTAGATTAGCCAAGAAAACTAAAGGTCAGAGTTCACACTTAGCTTGCCCAAGTCGCACAGCTTTAAAGAGTCAGAGCTCAAGTCCACCAGCAGAGCTCAAGTCCACCAGCAGAGCTCTTGCACCCGAAACTACCTTCTGGCCATGGAGGGGACGAGGACAGAAGGGGGAGGGGTAGAGGGACACAGGGTAAGGCATACTTACGGGGGGAGAGGTTATGTCAGGGGGGGTGGACATGTCCCCAAAAAGTTCTAATTGGGTCACAGCCTGAAAAGACAAAAAGAAACAACCATATAACCAACAAGGAAAGGTAATGATGCTGGGTTGCTTTTAAAACAGTCGGATAGGGGGATGCACATTTCTCTTTTATTGATGGGACTGGACAAACCAAACAAACTCATCATCCTAAAGGCAACACCCTGCTTCATCATGTCTGGCTGTTTCCCCAGACATTGTTTAGAGACCTCCCAGAAACAAGACTAGCCCCACTTTATACTGTGTACCCTCAAATGCCAGCACCGTCTTTCCTCCAGGAGGAAGTGTGAAAACACAGTCCCACCCTTGATTTTCTCTCATAACGGTGTCCACACACACCAGTCATGGCCACTGCTCAGTCAGGGCTCCCCAAAACACCAGCCCTGAGAGGCAGGGATCATCACCCCCAATTTTGCAGATGAACAGACTGAGTTTCCTGAAGGTGACATCAAGTTCACCCAGGCCAGGATTTGAATTTTCTGAATAGAGAGAACATGGTCCACTGGCAGTCTCTGCAACAGTCCACCTCTAGGATAAAAAAAGTAGTTGGGGGAAAAGAAAACATTTCATTTAATACCAAGAACGGCATCAAAAACAGCCCAGTGTACACACTATTAATCACTCCCAGGAGCTCCGTCCCGGCAGACAGTGTATCCTCTCTCTCCCCATCCATCACACCTGCACGCCTAAGCGAGACCAGTCACAGCAGCCAAAGAAACCCTTTAAGATACACTTAGAAGTTAATCTGCATACACTGCCAGCTCCTGAGACGGCAGGGAGCCTAGGCCTGGCTCACAGGCTTTGTGCAAACCTGCCCTCTGGGGAAAAACACTCCCTCCACCCCCCCACCTCCATCTTCAGACCTTAAGTGACAGGCAGAGTCAACTGCAGAGCCACGGGGGCCCCCTGCACTCCCACTCTGCTGTAACCAGGTCAAGGCTGTATCTTTAGGGATCATGTGAAGAAAGGAAGGTTCTTTCCTACTGACCAGTGAGTGAGCACGGGCTGTGAGGAACGTCTCACACCTGGAGATAGATCTGGGTCCCTCCACTTCCAGCATCTGTCCCTCTTCAGAGCTCTTCAGAGCTATGGTTCCCTCACCCAGACAGTGGACATGATACTCTCTCTTCTGGAGATTTACTGATGATACTAACAGTAGAACTTTCCTTAAAGTTAGGCTAAATCTGGTTACAAAGGCGTAAAAGGCTCTTTTTGCTGAACGGAACATACCTTAGCCTTGTTAAGTCACTCGCAGCTCCTCCTTGCCCTTGAACTTTCAGATAGAATAATTGCGCCCAGCACATAGGAAGGTGCTATAAGTATTCATTTCCTTCCCAACTACAAAATATCTTTTCCATAAACATTGAACAGGTGTTAGGTGCTGGGAACATGAGACATGCCAAGCCCCTGCCTGTGGGGAGTTTGTGGTCCAGTGGGTTTGACAATCAGTCCATAGATGCAGATAATCCCAAGGTAATGTGTCAAGAAGAGTGACAGAGGACCCTCTGGGACCATCTGGAATGGGACCCAGACTATTTCTGCTGAAGTTTGGTGAAGGTCTTTGAAAGGATATGGCCGGATTTGAATCTCGAAGAAGAGGGGGAGGAAGTCAGGTCACGAGAAGGTGGGAATCTAGGCAGATGAAACCGCATGGGTTGTGCAAAGGCCGGGGGCCTGGCACAGCTGGGTAGGTGGGAATGGAAGGGCTCAGCGTTACCAAGGTAAAGAAGAGAGAGGAGGCTGCTGGAGGGACAGGGGCAGACTCATGGTGGGACTTGCACAGATTTCAGTCTCACCCACCAACTCTTAGCTAACGTCATTCTCCCTGTCAGGATAACAGCAGCACCTGGGAATGAGATGGCCAGCATGGAGGTGTTCTCCCAAATCTGGCTAGACTCGAAGTGCTTTTCTTTGGGAAGGTATCTTTAGCATGCTAGCAATATTTTATATCATTTGGGGAAACTATGCTTATCTTTTCGGCTCTCTCCAAAATTCGTAATATGAATAATTCTATAGAATCAATTCAAAGGAAGCTTCTGGGCTTCCTTGAGATTGGAACTAGATGCTTTTAAAATGGCCCACGACCATTTTCAGTGTCAGGAAAATATTAAAATGAAGTTTATAATTAAGTCGCACAATTTCCATTTCCAATGTGTTGAACTCATGGCATACTTTCACTAACATCATAAATATAATTTATTGGCTAATTTTCTCCCTAAGCACAACTTTTAAAATAACTTTCATTCTTGAGCTATAGACTTCCCTTTTGCCAGATGATTTTCACTCAAGGATTAAACGAGAAAAACATGCAGAGGCATAAAGCATAGATTGTTATTTCATTACATTGGACTCGCTGTTTAAATAGAACCTTGAGTTAATTAAATTTTATAGAAAAAGAGGATTCTTGGGCCATAAAATTAAAAATAATCCTAATAACCAGAGGAGATTGAACGTTTGCAATAGTATCCATTTTCACACGCTTCCTCCTCATGTTAAGCCCAGCACTTTTATTTGTAACCTAATAAGCCAGGCTTCAATGATAATACTGTCCTACTAAATCATTTTAAGGGCCCCAAGACAATAAAACAAATGATTCACATTTGCAAAACACTTTACAGTTTGTAATACACGGTCGAATAGCTTAAAATGTCTGATACTCACCAAACCCAGCAGTGCTGTCACCGTCTTTATTTTACCGGGGAGCTGAGGCTGAGGTTAAATGACTTGCCTGTGATCTGATCAGTCAGCTAAAAGCAGCTAGGATGGACTTGACCTCCACACCTTCCAGCTTCTTCTTTATCTACCCACCACTTTATCAAAAACTACCGTTTCCCCGAAAACAAGACAGTGTCTTATTTTAAGGTGTGCTCCCAAAGATGCGCTAAGTCTTATTTTCAGGGGACGTCTTATCTTTCCTGTAAGTAGGTCTTATTTTTGGAGGATGTCCTACTTTCGGGGAAAGGGGGTTGAATCTAGCTCTATACTATTCTCTAACCAGTGGCCAGGATTCCTAAGAGGTCTGCCATGAAGTACTTGAAGTCGTTAAAATTTTATCTCAAGATGCCTACTCTAACCAGCGGCCAGGGTTTCTAAGAGGTCTGCCATGATGTACTTAAAGTCATTTGAAATTTCATCTCGAGCCGCCTACTGGCTGTTAGAGCAAGGTTGTTCCATTAACTGGCATTTCAAACGTCTTCTGGTAGGGAGAGAACGGGCTGGAGATGGTAGATTTGGCCTTTTCTTTAGGCTCTTGGGCATCTTTAGAGGTACGAAGAGTGACAGTGGAAGCTGCCAAGGCCAGTGACGATGACAAAAGCAGCTTAAATGTTTAGAGGGGAGTCCCTTGATATCTCCATCAGGCCTTCCCCCTCCCCAGCTATTCTTAGACATGAACAAGTGATGGCTCCACAGTAATAACTGGGTCAAGATTAGTCCCCTGGTCATTGTTTCAATGAGAATCCTGCATCTAGACCCCTAGGCCTTTCTAGCAAGAAATTCTGATGGAGCCATAGTTGGAGGCCAAGATGTCATGGACCCCAAAATGTATGCTCACAGACCCAGGCCCTATATTTTGGCATCAGGAGCTGCCTGTGACCCTTCACCTGGCAAAGATAAGGGAGTCCCCTACCATGCATCAGCTACTGTGCTGAGAGCAGAGGCCACAGAGACCAGTACGGCACAATCCCGGCCTGTTGTCATGAGCTGGCTGTTTTATGGAAAGACAGATTTATAGAAACTATTCAGGTCAGTGCTACAGAGGAGAGAAGAAGTGGTCACCTCAGGGCCTTTGCACAGTCTCTTCCTCCTTCCTAGAACACTTGTTCTTTCCCCACTGCCGATCCCACCCATCCTTCACGACACAAACTAGAAGACTTGTTTTGTTTGTTTTTTTCTTCTGGGAATTATTTCCCAACTCAATTCATACCGCATACCACATCCCATTGCCCATGATACTCGCAGGTCAGTGGTTCTCAACCTTGGATGCATACTAAAATCACGTGGGGAAAAAGATACTGGTACCTTGTCTTACCCCTACAAATTCTGAATTAACTGGTGTGAGATATAGCCTCGTCACTGGAACCTGGCGAGCCCTCCTAGTGACTCTAATTTGGATGGCCCTTGACACAGAGGCGTCCCAATACTGTGTACCCAGGGGTGATAATATTCACTGGCCCGTGTGTTAATCAATTAGCAGACATTGGTGGCAACCAGTCCATCTGTACCAGGACATACTGACTGAATGGCAGTCTTGTCTATTTTCTTATTCCCAGTGGTGTACTTGGAACATCCCCGTTTACGTATCTGAGTTCCTGCTATCTTGTGTTACGCTATGCTGTGTTAGGCTGGGCGAGGCAGCCCCGTTGCAGCTCACCCTGTGCAGTGTTGCGCTGTGTTATTACTACGAGCTACTTCAGGGCAGGGACTCTGTCTCTCTGCTGTTTCTCTAGCATCTATCGGAATGCCTGGGATAGGTTAGAAGCTTGAAAAAGATCTGTCAAATACAAAGGTAGAGGAGAGCCACGTCCTGTCCCACGAGACTGCCATGTATACACAAATACACAACACACACACATACGTGTGTATTTACACACTCATGTATGGCAGGGCCCGCTGACAGTCTTCCTGGACACACCACAATAGGCACCCAGTGGAGCAAAGCCGAGAGGTTCCTCCCACTCCTGCAGGTGACGTGGAGCTGGTACGGAACGCGTGAGAACTAACAGGACAACCTTGTTCAACAAGAAACCTCAAGGCCTTACCTTTGTTGCCTCAAAAATCTCATCAAAGTCCATGGGCAGGTTTCTGTTCTGTAACCACAAGGCAGGACTGATGAGCATGAAATGAACAATGGGATGACAAGACCAAACAGTGAACCAGACAGAGCCCTCTCTTTCTTACCGGGCTGGCCGCAGCAAACCGCTCCTCAAAGTCCTCAAACGTACGGCTGTTCTGAAATGGGATGATGGATGAGGATGAGGAGCAGGGCACACAGATGACAGGGATTTATGAGTTTAATGACGACAGTAAGTATGGCTCCAGGGTTTGTGAAAATCCTGAAGTACGTTCCCAGCGTGAGCATATGATAAAACACGGTTCTGATTACGCAATACAGACAGGGTGAACGCGTAAGTTGAATGTCCATCTTTCTGCAATTACAGACATTACCCTGTCTGCAGTTACGGACCTCCACAGTGGCTAGAGATAAGAGTCTGATGTTCACACTTGAGTATTTTCCTTTAAAAGGGAAACATTGTTATCATGCGCGTTAGTGAGACTTAAGTCTCTGCAGTGACCTGTGCACAGCTGGCGTTGCACGCAGCTTTGTTCACGTCGTCCCCTCTGCTAGAAATCCCCTTCCTCTCATTCCTGCAAGGCAACGCTGGCCACACACCTCAAAGTCAGTGGAGAAAGCCACCTCCTCACTCTTCTGAGCTGAAAATTCTGCTCTGGATTTTCTGTGCCGATGCAGACTTCGTTCCTGAGCCCCCGGCAGCTCACAGAGCTGTCTGGCACACAGCAGGGCTCAAACATAGATGAAAGACGCATGGGCTGGCACGGTGGCTCACTCCTGTAATCCTAGCACTCTGGGAGGCTGAGGCGGGTGGAAAAATGCCTGAGCTCAGGAGATGGAGACCAGCCCGAGCAAGACCAAAACACTTTTTCTACTAAAAATTGAAAAATTAGCCAGGTGTTGTGGTGGGTGCCTGTAGTCCCAGAGACTTGGGAAGCTGAAGCAGCAAGAATTTGAGGTTGCTGTGAGCTATGATTTCATTGCACTCTAGCCTGGGGTAACAGAGTGAGACTCTGACCACACCTATGGTGCATCTTACAAGGGTACATTGAAATTTACTAAATGTAGAAAATAAATGTCTCAACACATTAACTAAGAAAATGCCGTGAAGGCTATGTTAACCAGTTTGATGAAAATATTTCAAATTGTATATAAAACCAGTGCATGGTGCCCCATGACTGCATTAATATACGCAGCTATGATTTAATAAAAATAAAATAAAAAAACCCAACCAAAACAAAGGAACGCATAGCTTGCAGCGGGCCCAATCTATTTTGTAAGCTATTTTATTGTTTGTTTTACATATGTGGGTAAACATATACCTAATAGACACACATGTTTAGATAACCATGTTTTGGTCTGTAGGTACAAGCTGATGTGGATGACTTCCAGGTAGTTTCACATTAATATCAATCTGCTAAAATGGACATTAAAACAGAGTTATCATGCATGAGCAGACGTGCCTGCACCATCTCCTAATTTGGAGAACAGCTTGGTGTTGGCAATGGAGGAGCGGAGAAACTCACCCACAGCCTCATAATACCCCTCATTTGCCAGAAATCGCTTTCGCCCTGTCTGTAGAAAATGTGACCGTTCTGTCCTTTAGCCCTAGTGACAGGAGGCAGAGCAGAGCAGGAGAAGCAACGTGCCAGCATCACTTAACGGCAGGGCTCTCCGGCCAGTCACCAACCACCTGTTCCACAAGGCACTGGCTCTCCACGACTCAACTGTGGCTTCAAAAAGAAGAAAAACTACTGTATCCAATAATCATATAGATTATGAATGTTATTATGATTTAGCCAGAGGAGGGGAGAGCTGGGGACACAATATTAGTCTTAGTGATCCCTGAACGTATGGTGTGGCCTAAAAGGTTAAGGTTACGTCGCTACATCCTTTATAAATTCACACACTCCTAGGGATTTATGGCAGAGCCTCAACCAACTAGCTCAGGGTCATAACTTTTAATAAAAACATTTTTTAGTGTCCAAAATCTCATTACATCTGTCCAATATAAAAAAGCAAATGGCTTCAGAGCATGATGGATGAATTAAATAAATTTGAAAAACAGCCTGTGGTAGAGTCTCATAAAAACCCCCACCATGTCCCATATAATGAAAATGTGGGAGGGTAACCAGTGTCAGCATGAGCCTGGTGACAGAGGAGGTGGCCTTTGGTGCAGTGTGGAGCTGAGGTGTGATGAGGTGATTTCCGTAAATTCAGTTGAAGCTTGGGCTCGGTGGGTGAATAAATGCATCTCTTTGGAGTCACACAGATATAAACTGAGTCCTGGCCATGCCAGGCCATAGATGTGCCTGCCACATGACCCCAGGCAAGTTGATGAGCCTCAGTTTCCTCTCTCTCTCTCTCTTTTGTTTTTTAGACAGAGTCTTACTCTGAGCCTCAGTTTCCTCTCTCTCTCTTTTTCTTAGGCAGTCTTACTCTGTCACCCTGGGTAGAGTGCTGTTGCATCATAGCTCACAGCAACCTCAAACTCCTGGGCTCAAGTGATCCTTAATCCTCCTGTATCAGCCTCCCAAGTAGCTGGGACCATAGGTGTCCACCACAATGCCCAGCTATTTTAATAGAGAGGGGATCTCATTCTAGCTCAGGCTGGTCTTGAACTCCTGAGCTCAAGGGATCCTCCCACCTCAGCCTCCCTGCATGCTGGCATTATAGGTGGGAACCACCGTGCCTTGCCAGTTTTCTCATTTTTAAAGTGGGCTTGGTAACATGGTATCATGTTGGGTTTACTGAGCAGATTAACTGTGATGTGAGTGCAAAGTCTTGTCTGGTGTTTAGTACCCCGTAGATGGTCAAGAAATAGCAGCTATCGTTAGTATTTTCTCATCCTATCTTTGGCTCAGTGTAGCAATACACATGTGCATACTTACAATGTTAGGAAACTGTTATGTGATATTAGAAATAGAAAGGGGAAGAAGAAACCAAATTTGCTGGAGGCCTCTCTTTGGAAACCAACTCTATGCAAGCCCCAGCCTCTGCAGAAGGATAAAACTTCCTTCCCAAACTTCCCGGCCTTCCTCCTGAACCCTCAACCTATTACTGAGTCCATCTTCTCCCTTTAACCTAGCCCCTGGCTGTGGCCTTGCCTGGTCATCTTCTTCCCATCCATATCTTTTGTACCTGGTTCTGTGGTTCCCCTTCTGTTCTGAGCCTGCCTGGGTCATTGCTCAGAGCTCCTTCTTCCTGTCTGGGTCACCCTCTGGTGACACCCAGTGTTCTGCCTCCAGCCAGTGGGGAGGCCCTGCTGATGGGCCAGTACACAGTTCCCTGGCGGAGTCTTACAGGCAGGCACTGATGAACCACTCCCCAGTCCCCCACTTCTGCTTTACCCACAAGTGCCGCTAGAGTTTCAATTCATTTGTCCTAAAGTCTTTTTGTTTTGCCTCTTCGATAGCTGTGTTGACTCATCTCACTATCACAGCATGCATGCAGCTTCACATCCAGTTTTGAAAAACCTGACATGATGTCAAATCCACTCACAACTTTAGCTTTCAGTGAGAGCTGAAAGAATTTATTTTCCTGTGTTGTTTCAATACAGTTCGAGTCTTCGTTAAGACATGAAAGTTCCTGCAGGGAGTTTATCTTCCTTTAATTTCTTTTTGCAGCAGTGGGAACACTATCGTTCCACAATTGAGGAACATATCTAGGAAGAACCACATTCATGGGACTCTTGGCAGCAAAAAATGACAGTGGATTAGAAGGAATTTGGGGTGACAATCTCATAAAGGATGAAGGGATGAAAACGTGTATGTGGCTGCCAAATCAGAAACTTGCGGTGGTTTTCCCCTTGGCTGCGTGATGCATGCCATTAGGAGAGCCTTTGCAAAGCCAAGGCTGCCAGGGCCAGGCCAGCAGGTGCTGGGATTCTGTTGGCCCTGGCATCAGGAGGACCCCAGAAGATGCTACCGTGCAGGGAGATTTGCACATCACTGTCCCAGACAATAAACTCTAGTAGGAATAATTAGCAAGAGTCTTCCTGGGAAAACTGATGCCATCTTAATTGATTACCAATCTGATGAATTGATTTCTTTGACAACCAGTCACTGAGTGCTTTCCATGCACCGTGTCCTGGCGGGATGCTGGAGACACTATAAATAATAAATGGTCTTTGCTCTTCCCAGCTCAGAGCGGAGCCATGATGTATAATTATCGGAGCCCGGGGATGGACAGGAGTGGGACTTGGACCCCACAAGGCTTCTAGGTCTAAACACAGAACTCAGGCCAACAGTTCCACACTAAATGATGTATTTACTGCTTAAACCCGAGTGTCTATCTGTGAAAATGGGAGTAAAAATTCTGTAAGATTAAAGGAAGAAGAGTATGCAATATGCCAATCCCAGGGGTAGGTTCATTCTTTTCAAAATACATATAGCGAAAATAAGAATAGGTTGTCTCTATGTAATGCTGGTTCTACAATGAAAGTTTAGAAAGAAAAAGAAAAAAAAAAAAGAACTCAGACCAAGGCTGCCAAAGAATGAATTCAATGATCCATTGAGAAGGTTCAGGAGAAATGGATTAACTTAAGTGATTGGTAGCTGCACTACGGTGGGTCCTGTGGAGGATGCCTGGTGATTCCAGGCATCTGAATGTACGTTACCTTTCCCTGGTGAATGGTTTAGGCAGGAAGACACATGCTAATGGGGACTAACCTCTCTGGGGTATCTAGGAGTTTATCTTTCCTATCACTTTTTGCCAAGAGTAAATAGCAACTTTCCTACTTCTTGGCAGGCAGAGATGGGGAAACTCTTTGTGGCAACTGAAGAACAAGGGTGGATGACTTCAGGTGGGGAAGAGAGTCTACAACATCAGTGAATGGTCCCTAGAGCAGCCCTGTCCTTAGAACTCACCAGGATGATGTAAAGTTCTGTATCTGTGCTGTCTAATACAGGAGTCGGCAGCCACAGGCGGCTACTCTGCACCTTCAAGGTGGCTATTTTTACAGTACAGGTGTAAAAAAAAATGGCTAGTGTGTGATGAATGAGATGAATGTTAAATTTTATTTAGCTTTAATTAATTTCAATTTAATTAGTCATGAGTGCCTACTGACAACTGTATTGTACAAAACAGCTCTCGGTAAAATATACTATAAAATAAATGTCCATTTGACTGGGTGCTTTCTAAATATGAGACATATTCCTTCCTTCTATATTTTCTGCTATTCCTACATTTGTATTGACTGAAAAATTGCTAGAGGTGAAATGAATTCTTTGCTATGTCTAGACAACGCCATGAAGTTAAATTCAGTTTGCAAAAGCAATAGCCTTACCTACTGCATATAAAAGGTTATTCTCATTGCCTGGGCCAAACAGACGTGGATTTTCTTTTAAAAAGAAGTTAGAATTCATGTTTCAAGGGGAAATCTCTGAAGTTTCATCATCACTCAAAGTGAAATCCCATTTAATGCCAAAATGTGCCAGGCCTACTGGGATTTGGGGATCTCTGATGTTCGCTGGACTTAATCTAACAGAGGAACTGGTGCTGCTTTGAGGTTTTGTCTCTGTAATGATTGAAAAGTCACCTATGATTACTCAAATTTGGCTTTGCTCGAGCAGCTAATAGCCCGCCCTCCCCTGGTTTCCCATTCAGGAGGGTCCCGAAGGTTGTCCAGAAGGATAGAGGGTGGAGGGAAATGCTCAAATCTTATAATGAAGGTCATATCTTTCCTCGAAGTGCCCACAAATGTAATATATCTACAAATCCTTGGACAATGAAATGTTTATATCTGACTTCCTAAGACCCAGGATGGTCTTTGACACAGCCTTTCTTAATATGCAAGGGGAAGGTCAAGCATGGAGATACTACAAGGAATTTGCTGGCACCTCATTCAGGCATTGCAAAAAAGGCTGAACCCAGAAGACAACATCCAAGGTGCAACGCTGGCCCAAGGGGCTCATGTGAATGACAGGGGACCGCTGTGGCTAAGAACTCCGTCTCTGGATCCTTGACCTTCCCCCACTTTCCTCTCATGTCCAGAAAAGCAATTTGTTTGCATTTAAAAACACTAGAATCAAGATCCTTTAAAGGTGAGAAATGTGATGGTTTTAGGAGAGGCGGGGTGGGAGGTGGGTAGAGAGATGTGGGGAATGGTAGCTTTCAGTTTAACCGGCTGCTCTGTCATTGGTATTTCCTTGGATAAACTTCTTTATCCCTTGACCCTCAGTTTTCTCCTCGGCAAAACAGGCATGCAGTGCTGACAGCGCGGGCTCACGGAGCAGTAGCAGTGGGAAGGTGGCAGCAGGCAGAGTGAAATCTCAATGGATGTCAGTTTCCTCTCCAAAATCACAGAAAGGGAAGGAAGAAAAAAAGGAAGGAAGGAAGGAAAAGAGCGAGAATAGTCGTGGGATTATTTGCACGGTAGGTGAGGGCAGGCAGGTGCCAGGCTGTGGCAAAAATCTGGGAAACATTGGTCCAGGGAAGCGAGGGAGTCACCTGGTGGGAAGGCTGAAGATGCTTGATGCTCTTCACAGAGCAGACCCCCAGTCACGAGGGCTTCTTCTCCTGGGCCCGTCCCTCCGTATGTGCCACTAGCAAGCCTGGACCGTTCCGGGAATTCGTGCTGTCGTTCCTCCCACCCCACCCTGGTACCTTCCCCACCCTGCTTCCGTTCCTCCCCTTACTCCTATTTTAGAACTCAGATGGTGACTCCACTGTTTTAATGTCCAGATTTTCTAAAACTCATCCAATATTTTCTTGAAAATAGACACGGGGCTAGGGTTGGTGGGATTACTGGCAGGCAGATGGTGACGATGTGAGACAAGATACTAATAGCTTGAATAGGTTTGCTCAGAGCAAAAGGGCGTCGATGCTGACTGTGATGACTGAGAAATGGGGATTCTGGTGTTCAGGGAGCTGGAGGTAGTAACAGTGACGTCTGTCACAGGACTGTGCTAGACGTCATTCATTCCCTCCACCTCTAGTTATGAAGCACCTCTGATTTACTAAGTATCTGGGAACACAGCCTTGTCCTGTCACATGAGGGAGATCAGACAGGCAATTATCCTACAGTTGGTGTTATCAATGAGATAATTCAGGTAAAGCCTTTAGTGTATAATGCCTGGCTCAGAATAATGATGTGATTCACACTACCCATTGTACTATGGTCCTTATACACACGTGGTACCCAAGCCAATCGTGTAGGGTTGGGGAAGCCGGAAGCAGCAGTGACTTGGAGATGGTGGTGGCAGGGATGGAGGGATGTGATAGTGGCAATGTCACAGGATAGTGGGCAGTGATCACGGAAACAGAGATGGTTGACGCAGCTCTTTCTGTAGTGATGGTCAAGAAGGGTCCAGAAATGACAGCTGAGAAGAAACACCTGAAAATGCCGCCCTAGCCATGGAGCTCTCTGAGAACACCAGAAATGACAATCACTTACACACACATAGATGCTTCTGGGTCCTAATCCATGAGCTTATCCTGAAGATGTGACATTTGATAGGGAGAACTTTAGGATCTAGTAACCCCTTCCTTGCTTTAGCTGCTGCTGCTTCTTTTTTTTTTTTTTTTTGTAGAGACAGAGTCTCACTGTGGTATCACAGCTCACAGCAACCTCCAGTTCCTAGGCTTAGGCGATTCTTTTGTCTCAACTACAGGCACCCACCACAACGCCCGGCTATTTTTTCTTGTTATTGTTGTTGCAGTTCAGCCAGGCCGGGTTTGAACCTGCCACCCTTGGAATATGCGGCCGGTGCCCTACTCACTGAGCCATAGGTGCCACCCCCTTGCTTTAGCTTTTTAGTCAGAGCAAGGGGTAGGCTGCAAGGTGGCTTTGCTACTTTAATGGCTTTTCACGGAAAACACACATCTGTACAGGTACAAATGTACACGGAGAACTAGAAAGCAAAGGGGAATGATTTCCAAAAGCTTGCAATTATTGGTATTTAATGATCTCTTCTTTTCTCTTTTCCTTCAAAAAAATCTATTATTCTAGTTGCACATTAGCAAAAACTCAAGGATTTTTCAAAAACTCCTAACAAGATTTGGCATCCGTTCAGTACTTTGAAAAGGGAGTGAATTAGAATCACAGTAATGTGAAATTGGCTGCTGTCAGCAGGATGACAGGATCTCGACACACTTCGGGGGAGGAGGGCAGGGGAACTTTTCAGAGAGTCAGTCATCTTTCTTTGCTGATGTGCCTCTCTCGGAGAGGCGACCACTGTGGTCCAGATGGCATCCAAACGGGAACAGGAAATATTGGATGGAGCTGAACTCAAGCAGGAGTAGCAAGGGCTTGGGCTGAACGCAGAGCAAATCACAAATGGAGACATGTCACAGCAAAGGGAAAAACAGTCAGGAGGCTTTGCCTGCTGCTCTGACAGCCGTTCCATGAAGACTGTTTTTCCTTTTCTTCTTCAGAGGAATGCAGATTTTACACCCTTAGCAATTCATTTCCTCAATCCTGTCTTCGTTCCTAGATTCGATTCTTAAGGCATTAATTTTTAATAATTAACAAACTTTTCCTGAATGCCCACTTGTGAACGAGGCCTGGTGCCAATACTGTGGGGACTCGGATGCTGTCCCATCTCTGAGTTGTCAGAGTTGTGTTAGGGAAAACTGGAGGACACTAAATCAAGTGGGCGTGTCAGGAGTTTCACAACAAAAGAGCTAGACTGAGCTTCTCCTAGAGCGTGTCCACCGGCACCGTGGCCGTGCCACTCACAGGACTAAAACCAGCTCCACGTGAGTAACCAAAACAACAATTCTATTTCCATGTGAATGGAATTTAATTAGTTTACTCATCCCTTGGATTTTCCTTTGTTGTGATATTAGGGGAATAGTCAACCACAAGACTCTGCCGCAGATCACCGAGAATAAAACTTCAGGTTATAGTTGAACCCGGAGCCTGACACACACTAGGACTACCATCCGTGTCTGCTTATCTGGTCAAATGGTAAGTCCACAGTTCAGCCCAGTGTGCTTTAGGAATATGATGAGTTTGTAGCAACTACTTGGTGGCTTTTTGAACTGTTTTATAGATGGTAGAACTGTGCAAGAGAATTAGAAGAGACTGTAGGAATCTCTAACCCAAATCAATCCTGTGTTTATTTCAAATGAGGACCCAGTCTTCCAACTTTCTCAAGAACATGGTAACATCAGTAGGAGATTGGAGACAACACAACCAGTTCCAGATTCTCACTCTGGTTCCTTTCTGCTGCATCATGACTCCTCTTCTGGTTGTACAGAGTGAGAGGAGATGATATTAAGTCAGGGCAGAGATGCCTGACACACGTGTTCCAGCATGGAAACTAACACACGTGTTCCAGCATGGAAACTAACACACGTGTTCCAGCATAGAAACTAGGGCTCCAAGGACACCTTGGCTTGTTCATCTGTAAAACTGAGGGACATGCTACTTCCCAGAGCTCTGAGGATCCAGTGAGGCAATATTCACTAACAAGCGAGACCTGGAAGGCAGCTGGAAGGTGTCAAGTCTAGAATCTGTCTGGAAGAGCATTACCTTCAAGTGTCGCTGGTTGATTGTACAACTTATAAATACAGCAGCCCCTCCAGTGACCACCCAAGGGACTGTAACAAACCGGTCAACTCACAGAGGTGGTCAACATAAGAAACTAGACCCACTTACTTCACTGATACATACCTGTGGGGCATGTCTGGTCTACGGAAATAAGGTCAACTTAAGAAGGTGGTCAATGCAGGGAGGTGTCAACTATGGAATTTTATTTGTTCACTCATCCCTTGGATTTTCCTTTGTTGTGATATTAGGGGAATATTCAACCAACTATGGAGGGTCCATGTAGTTCAGTAGTTCTCAACCTTCTTAATGCCACGACCCTTCAATATGGTTCCTCATGTTGTGTAATTTTGTGTCATAACATCACATGCCCCTGTACAGGTCTCTAAGTATATTCTTTGCCCTCTGGGGCCAGGGTATATGATAGTCCCTCGGACTTGTTGCCATTTCCATCCCCGTTCATTGACAGAACCCTAATGTATCTCTAGAGACTCAGGTCCGATCTCTTCCTCAAAGCCCTCACGTGACTGTCAGGATGGTTATGATCCTCTGGGCATCACACGTGTCTGGGGACAGGGACTGATTATCTTCTCTTTTCTCTTCTACAAACTGGGACCTCAGAAGAGTTCCCTGTATGGGAAACTGTTTGAGTCACTTTTATTTTACTAATACCTAGACAGCCCAGGGCCAGCACACAGAAGGAAACTATATTAAATTGATGCATTTTTAAAAACAGAATGAATAAATGGATGAACTTGCTTATATAATAGAAAACAGAACAGAAAGAAGGCTGGTGATGGCATGACATATTATAAAGCAGGTATGGTGGTCCATATGGTGTCTGCAAAGGCTTGGCTTGTATGTACACGTGAATACATACAGACAGACTTGGCATTTGCTATTACCTGGATGGCAGGTCCAGCCTACCATTTGACCAAATGGAGTTTTACAATTAGGACAAATGATTCTTATTTTAATTTCAAAGAAATACTAGGGAGAGGTTTCAGAAAAAGTCATAAGAAGACAGGTAGGCTGCCCTTCTTGCCTTCTAATATCTGAAAGCCATTTGCATCTGATTCTTCAAGCTTGTCCCATGAAAGCCATTGGTGGTTCCAGGGCAGCAGCAATTGGAGATGCTCTTCGCTAGAAGAAATCTTCCCAATAGCTAGTATCTGCTCTCATCATCTCTTTGGTTTCCAGCAGTTGGATCCCATATTTTCCAGCCTCTCAAATTCAACACGTCCAGAGAACTTCTGATCATCCCACATCCATTCTTCTCATGTCTTTTGGTTTCTGTAAAGGCTACCAACTCAGATGTAGATGCTCAAGCCCCAAATTCTAGACTCCACTCTCTGCTGCCCTCTGACATCCACTCATTCATGAAGAAATGCTGATTCTCTAGAACATTCCGCAAGTCTGGCTGCCTCTCTCCATTCCCTCTGCAGGATTCTCTTGTCCCAAGACTTTTGTGTCCACTCTTGCTAAGAGTCATGTTTAAAAAGTACCTGGTAAGGTCTTCCGTTGCACTGGGCATCATCTCCAACTTCCTTACCACGGCTGATGTGACCGTCCACTTGGGCTGCTTCCTGTTTCAGAACTCACCTTCACCAACCCCCTTTTCCACTGGGTGCTCCATTCATGATGCACCACTGGTGCATTCCTGCCTCAAGACTTTTTCCCTGGCCTTTCTCTGTTTCCAACACACTCTTCATCTGGTTGGTTCCTTCTCCTAAACCAGACTTGGGCCCAGGTGTCACTTCCTAGGGGAGACCTTCCCTGACTATCTCTGACAAGGAGCAGCTCCCAGCTCTTTTCACGTTGCCTTCTTGGGTTTTGTTCCGAGTACTCGCTACTCTGCTGGCTCATCTTGTTCCCTTGTGGGAATAATTGGGTCTGGTTGGGACGTGCTTGACTTCTGAAGAACCTGTGCCTAGCACAGAGATGAACTCACCATGGACATTACTGATATGTGCGGAATGAGTGAAGGAATGAATGCTTGGACAGAAGAACGCATAAGTAGCCAGCAACTGGTTCTAGGAGGTACCTCCAGTATTGCAGAAACTATAAAATTATAAGAAAAAGACACTGTGCACGTACTACAGGGACAAGGGAACTCCGCGCTTGTTACTTTGCTGTCTGCATTCCGGCTTCTTCTCCTGCTTGTTCTTTGGTGTTGACACCTTATCTCCAAGTACCACACAGGTAGGGGAGGAAGACAGCATGACTGATGAGATCTCATCACGACGTCAAAAGCAGAGACCCTCTTTACCCACCTGTTAGCTGTGTCTGTTCTACGAAAGACCCTTTAATGAAAAGTACCATCTGTATTTTTTTGGTTAGGTCACAAGTGACTGAGATCATTATTTCTGGTTTTGACAAATCCATAAAAAGGACAAAAACAGTCTATCCTGGACTGAAGAGGAAGGAATGGGTCACACAGTGACAGTAAGTCCTTTTCTCTTCTGGTCCAGGCAGAGTCACAAAGGGCAGTAATAGTAATAATCACTGCGGACGCTCAGATGGAACTTCCTCTGTAGGGGCCAAGTAGGGTTCTAAGTGCTTTCACGGATTCACTCATTTACCACCACAAGTGTAGATGCCGTTACTATACTCATTTTCAGAGGAGGAAACTGAGGCACCAAAGGATTACTTAACATGCCCACAGTCACACAGCTAGCAAGTGGCAGGGCTAGGATTGTCATCAAAGTGGGTGAGCTTTGGAATCTGTGCTCATAACCATCATGTTATGGGGAGGGGAATGGAAGGTCTAAGATGACATGTGGTTTCAGACAAGGGTGAGGCTGTTTAGGAGCCCGCCCTGCTAAAGTCCAACCCAGTCCTCTCTGGAGGACTGTGGCCAGAGCATACTGCAAAGTGTCATCCCTATAATGGAGGCAGGAGGGAGGGGGCGAGAGCTTCCTGGGTGACTGTGGAAACAATAAAGAAATAGCCAAAAAGACAAGGCTCTGAGATGTAAAACTATAGAAGGGTGGGGGAGAGTATTGGGCTGACAGCATGCCATGGCGGAAAAGAAGAATTAGTATTAGTGATAAAGAGGGCAGAGCCGCCCACCTGCTGGAGACAGACATAGTGATATGCTGAAGGGGCTCGAAGGTAGGCAGGAAAACAGAGGTGGAGAAGGGGGAATGTGTTGTAAAAAGTGAGAGTGAATGTCACCTTAACGGGAGACATTCTTTCTGCCTAAGTAGAGAAGCAAGGGATTTATCCTGAGCAATCGGATGTTCTTTCCCTCTCCTCTGCATCTCAACCGCACTCTTCTTATCTATAAAGTGGAGACAATCGCGGTTGTCATATTAATTAAACTAGATAAATGTAGTTGAGGAGGAGACTTAGTTGGGGGAGCTTTGTAAATCGCCCTTTACACATAAAGTGACGCAAGCCTTAAGAAAAGAGATCTCCAGGGCGGGGCCCCAGGATGTTGTGTTCTTGAAAGTGTCACAGCAGTGCCGTCTTTGGAATCGCTGAATGAGATGCAGCTTGGCAGGCGCCCGGCGCCCCCACTAAGCACTCGGCGATGCTAGTTTCTTGCCTCCTTTCTACGTTGCTGCAAAACCAAGTTTTAAATCTTTCGGGTTGGGGCTGTCACCAACATATATTTTCTTATTCCCCTTGACTGTTCTTTTAGCTCTTGCTTCTTTTTTTTAAAACCATATTTTGTTTGTTATTCTTCTGCAATGACTGATAATGGCAGTTAGGGAGAAAGAAAAAAAAAAAAACCTCAACATGATGACTTATCCAGAAAAGCTGAATTAGTATACCGAGAGAGAATGAGTGTCGGCATCAATGGGTATTTATGGGGAAAGTGTGTATTATAGCTCTGCTCATTAGAGAGGCTGTGGTGGAGGCTCTGTGAATGTTAATGGTCTGTATGAGAGGAATGATGACAGACTCACAGCAGCAGCAGCAGCAAACGGATACCCCGAATCACACAATCTCGCCACACAACAGATCTCCAAGCGGCCTGATTCATATTCACTGCAGGAACAGGCCCGCACCCGGGCACCTGTAACTGGGGGGCAGTATCAGGGCTGCTTCGGCATGGGTGGCACCACTAGCCAAGAGTTTCAGAGACAAGACAGCTAGGTGCCTTCTGCCTTGCTTTGAAATCTCACGTGTTCTGGTCTTAGAGGCAGCCTGGCCCAGCAGGATCAGAATTCACAGGCTTGGAGTAAGACATCCTAGTTCCTGGTTTGCCTAAGATTTCTACTGTTGGCTACTGTCCTTGTGTGACTGTGAACAGCAAATCCCTTTGTCACTTTCCAAAATGCCCCAGTTTGGATAATAAACTAGGTCACCCTAATTTTAGGGTCAGAGGGGGTGGATTACATTCTTAGCGATACCTCTTCTAGTTGTAATGGTTTAACTTTTCTGCTCCTCACTATCTCCTGTGGTAAAGGACAGACCTATTTTTTACAGTAGTTTGGGAGAATCTCAAAATAGCACGCTAAGTGCCTAATGCAGTCTCTCACTCGGTGGGGTGCTTGATGCTTGGTAGTTATAGTTGTTTGTCATCCCTGCCTGTTAAGGACTGGATACTTGTGTTTTTCCGAAATTCACATTTGAAGCCCTAATTCCCAAGGTGATGGTTCCTGGAGAAGGCGACTTTGGGAGATAATTGGGTTCAATTGGATCCCAAAGGTGGGGTCCTCAAGATGGGATTGATGGCCTTCTAAGAAGTAGAAGCTTGCTCTCTCTCTCCTCCCACCTGTATATACCGAGGGGAGCTGATGTGAGACTTTAGTGGAGATCTGCCGGGCAGCACCCCCAGGAGAGAGCTTTCTCCAGGGATAAAGCCAGCCAGCACCTTAATCTTGCACTTCACAGCCTCCAGAATTGTGAGAAAATTAACTGCTGTCGTTTAAGGCATCAGTCTGTTTTTGCTGTTGCTGTCATGGCGGTCTAAGAGGATTGTGACATGGTCCCATAGCTACAGGGCAGGTGTGCTGCCTGCAGGGCAAGCCCCACCTCTGGCTGTCAAGTTAAACGTGACCTTGTAGATATTACTACTTGGGCACAGAGAACTGAAGGCGCACCAGCCCCAGGCTCTGTGCACCAGTCTTACTCCCACCAGCAGACTAACAGAACTGGGTGGCTGAGCCAGGTCTTACCGATCCTCATATCTGTTGCAGCATTTGGTATAGTCTTTGGTTCGCGATAATAATAATTATGGCTAACGTTCACTGTGTATTTACTATGTGATCGGGGCTTTTATAAATGTCTTGCAAGTATTACCTTCTCTGGGCCTCAAAATAACTCTGTAAGATGGGTATTAGTATCTTTATTATGCAGGTGAACACTCCAAGTCACAAAGAAGTTTACATAACCCACCCAGGGGTCACATAGCTGGTAAATGAAGGAGGAAAACTTTGACCCCAAGTAGCCAGGCTGCGAAGCTCACGCTCTCAGCTGTAACACCATGTTGCCTGCCCACTGCTGGGCACCTACTGTATGCCACACGATGGCACTTACATCCTTTCTCTTATTTAATCTGTGCAATAACCCAAGGAAGTAGCTCTCCCCGTCTGGTTGGCCGGTCACTAAGAACGCAAAACAACACTTTGCCTGGAGACATATAACTGAGGAGGATAAGGTTCTAACTTCAAATTTCCTGTTACTTTCACAGCCTCGCAAAGAGTAGGCTTCCGATCTGTGTTCATGAATTAAATTATAGGATGACAAAGTCTTAGGAAAGCTCATGGAGCATGTCCGCGACTGACAGCCTCACTTCTCCCACCCATGCAGTTAACTCGCAGAGCCCCTTGGACAGTGGTTTCCAGACCACTCTCTCTGAATCTCCTCCTTTCCAGGACTGTCCCTCAGAGTGAAAGGAGGGAGGACTTCCTGGTGGCCAGGTCTACCACCACGTCTGCGCTTCTGTTTACGTAGCAGGCTGTCAGGCACGCTTCATTTGAATAAAGGATCTGGGGTTTTAGAAAGCATTTGAAGAGCGCACCTCCAGGGACCAGTGGCCTATATTTTAGCAGAGGAGTGGTGCATTCGCTGTTTTTATCCAGATTTGCTTTAATCCGACACACAACTGAGTCAACAAGACACCAGGCCCCTGCCTGAGCCATCACTTATCCCTTTCCCCAGGGGCATTTGCTAAAACTGTTTCGGGAATCATTTCCCAGCGAGCCTCCCACAGCTCTGCTTCACTCCACTCCTGACAGCCCAGTTTTTAACCTTGGAAGGGAGAGCCTGATGCCACTCAGTGTGATAATGTGACACAGACCAAATGTGAGTCCTGGAGGAAACAGACAACGGGATGGGAGGGATTATTGCCATTTCTGGCCAGAACCCAAAGACAGCCAGCGGAAAGGCTGACATGCAAACACTTTTAAAAGTTACAGACACAAAGTTGCATATTCGTGAATGACAGAGCCCATAGGAAGAAGGACACTTGGTTAACGTCACCTGGTGACCTGACCTCCCAGGCTTGTCACCTCAGAAGGGGCTCAGGCTCCACGTTTGTGCTGTACACCCCAGCCACCCGCTCACACTTGCCCCTGGCGTGCTATCACCCTCATTTGCCACCCCCGTCTCAATTCTGTGCTGCAATGCAGGGGCTGACCCCTGTAAGCTACGCTGCCCAGCCTTCCCTGCAGGGCTGCTCAACAGGAGGCAGTGGCTGGAAACGGGATGGTGGCTGGAAGGGAGAAGAACTTTTTCCCCAACTCTCTTCAAATGGTATTTCTGGCTGTAGCTCAGCCTCCTGTGTGGGTTGAGTGCTCCAGGCAGCCCCCCTCTCTGTGGTCCTGAAGCCTGTTGACTGTCCCAGCTGCAGGGCTCTGCTACCAGGGATGGTAGCCGCTTCTGCTGCGACCAGTCCTGTCCCTTCTCCCCTGTTCAGGCTGCTCTGCTCTAGTAACACATACCTAACTAGTTCTTCACATTAAATTCCCTCTATTAAACTACCTGGCATGGGCTCTGCTTTCCCGACTCTATCTTGATGGATACACTTAGATAATTCCATTAGGTTCTTAATGGTCTCTGCACCTGCCAAGCCACCTGTCACAGGCCACCAGAGGGACCCTGAGAAATGCAAATCTAATAGTGTCACTCTACCACCTGAAAGCCTCCGTGACTTCCTCACAGATCCAGCTCCCCAGCCCCCACATTTCAAGTCATTTGCTCACTGGGGCAGCTCAGTGCATCCTCACCTCCCGGCTCCATGCAGGTGTCCTGTGCTCCCACTACAAAAGACCACTTATTGGTCCCGGGGATAGATTAGGATTTCTGACATCGCAATGCCTCTCAACACTGGGTTTCCTCTTCTGGAGACTTTCCCACTCTTTCTCCAGGGATAAACTCCCATCATCTTTTAAGATCGTATCCCCTGGATGAAGACCTCATTAAACTCCTTTGGCAACATTTCCCATCCTCCCACTAGGGTCCCCTAGCATCTTATTCACTTCCTGGATTACAGGAATCATAATTACTTTTGTACAACTGTTTTCTTCCCATAACTATGAATTCCCAAACACCCTGTCCTGTTCGCCTGAATATCCCTAGTGAATAGAACACTGTCTATTAGTAGACGGGTAGGGGGTTCCTAGTACATGTTGCCCAAAGGATGGATGAATGAGAGAATAGAAATTACAAGGAAACTTGAAGAAAAGAAGGGTTTTCTAGCAATTAGAGCTCTGGGATTACAAAAGTAATGATACCTGCCACTTGCAGGTATGTGGGCTGAAGCCAAATAGTCAAGTACATTCACCCCCACTTATCAGAGAGGTTCTGCAGGGATTCTTGGATGGAGGGTGGGGCAAAACCCAATAACCTCCTCTTACCTTTCCTAACTCTTAAGACTTTAGAAATTCAGGACACTTTTGGTGATGTATAGCTAAAACAAAGCCCACCTAAGATTCATCAAAAGGGGCAATCTTCTGTATCATTTGTGGGGACCCACACATTCAGATTCCCTCCCCTCACTTCTGTACGACCTTCTCTTGTGTGACATCTATGTTAACTGTGTTGCAATAATTACAATTCCTCTACAATGTGGCGCTTAATGAGGAATTGGAACTGACAAATGTTCAGACCAGATTTAATCCAATTATACAACATCTTGATCCAGATTTCAAACTAAAGGAAAAACCAACTGCTGAATTGTGAATGAAAATTTATTTCCCATAAACGATGGGAGTTGGGGAATGGGTGTGGAGAACGGTTGTCCAAAGAATTCTTGTAATTCTTCACATTAATGGATCGACTCTTTCTGCATTTGCAGCAGAGACTGAATTAAATCTAAGTGAAGGGCAGTCAACCAAACACTGATTATTGAGGGACAGGTTTCTCATATGGAAACATACAGGGTGTTTGGAGGAGGGGAAGCAGGGTGGCAGAGTGAGAATCTTTCCAGCTTTAGAGGTAGGTGGCTTCCAGTGAGATTTGTTGTTTGATGTTCACAAACATCTCTTCAATATTCAGGAGGAAGAAGGAAGTGTTTCAGCAGAGAAAAGCTTTAGGAATGACTCAGACATGGGTATACCTGTTTGGGACTCAATGTAAGGGAGGAGAAGGCTGTTCACAGTCAGCCAAGGAGTGCTGGGTCTCCAGATGTGCTGGTGCAAAGAATCTGGAATGGAAGCAACAGAAGATGGGGCCTGAGGCAGGAGGATCAATTTGGATTAGGGTGAGGAGATGGGGGGCTTTAATGCTAAAGGCAGTGTATTTTAGGGGAAATTATGTGGGTGCCTGAGGCAGAACAACTGAGGGTCCAAATTGTGGGTGAGTTATATGACCTGGTAAAGCCTCAGTTCCTTAATATGTAAATTAGCACTTGATTCCTAGAATTGTGATCACTGAAAAAGACACAAGCTGAATCCACAGCCTAGACCAGGGGTCCTCAAACTTTTTAAACAGGGGGCCATTTCACTGTCCCTCAGACTGTTGGGAAAGCCGGACTATAGTTTAAAAAAAAAAAGAACTATGAACAAATTCCTATGCACACTACACATATCTTATTTTGAAGTAAAAAAACAAAATGAGAACAAATACAATCACACCGCCTCATGTGGCCCACAGGCCGCAGTTTGAGGACCCCTGGCCTAGGCTGTCTGTGGCATATAGCAGGTGCCCAATAAATCCTACTGCTTTTCCACAGCTGAATTAGCTTTAGATTCTTGGCATATATGGTGAGTGCTTGGTGCTATAACACAAAGAAACAATCATAAGCTGGGACGTCAAAGCCAGTCACCAGGCTTTTTATCGGTTTCCCCCACTGTGGCCCCTTTCAGGACACACTGGAGAGATCTAGAACCCTGGGTTCGAGCGCTCCAGAAGGACAGTAGGAAAAAAAAGGTTTTTTTTTTTTTTAGGCACCTACTCTATGTCCAATTCTCACTTAGTGAGGTGACTTAGTCATAGTATTTGACAAACTGCTTTGCTCTAAGTTCACAAGGTAACACCAGCACTTCCTTCCTGCTGTGCATCTGGGAGCAGGAGACTTAAACATCAAGGTGCTACTGGGCCTCTGGGGTATCTGACGCAGCAGCAGATGAGATACTGGGAACAGGAACATGACAGAAATACCGGCTTACACAATGAAAGATGTGGGCAAACAGAAAGTGAGATGGATGGGAACTTCTGAGGTCCCATACAGCAGTCCCCTTTACAACACGGGGACCCAGAAAGAACCATCCGCCAGTTCCTCAAATACTCTCAGGGTCAGAGAACTTTCTACCCTCGGAAAGGCGTCCTTTCCTCCAGAAATCAGCTCCCATGTTCTGAAATTTCTTTCTTCTATTGGCGCAGGGTTTTCCCTCTTGGCTCATACACCTGTGCTTTTTCTCCTAATCCTATTAGGCCTGACAATTAAGTTCACAAACTCATCTTAGAAGAAGTCCCGCATACATCATTGCTGAATAGTACGATGGTCACCTTTGAAGTGCTCCCCTTGGGAAGCTTCACCAGTGGCTGGTCTACCTTTCAACGCAATTTGGAAATCTTTTTGTGGAATGACCGTAAAGGGCTGTCAATGTACAAGAGTCTGACAATTAAATTCATGAACTAACCACCATGTGCTTACATTGGCAGCACTATACAAACAATTTGGTAAGGTTTTATAACCTTGGTATATCAGTGTCTCACAACTGTGTTTGTGTCAATGTGTGGTGATGTCTTGTTGATTGGCATTCATTATCGCTGTTGCATGTTTTTTGTGTGACAGCTCTGATGGCCATTCTAGAAAAAGAGTCCCAAAATTGCTCTGAAAGGTGGACTAGGCACTGGCATGAGTGCACAGTTTCCCAAGGGGAGGACTTTGAAAGTGACTGTAGTGTTATTCAGCAGTGAGTATCTAGCACTTTTTCTAGGATGAATTCATGAACTTAACTGGCAGATGTGGTACAATAGACCATAAAATAATTGAAGGGAACACATACATATCATCTCTAAGTCTTCTCTTCCCCAGGGTTTCATAAAAGCAACCCCTCCACCCTCTTGGAGGCAAACTCTTTCCACACACAGCCTGAGTCTCACAAATGTTTCAGATGTCAGTAGAGAGTGGTCATTGTTTCCATTTTGGAGATGATGAAAATGAATCTCAGAAAGTTAACGTGATCAACAAAGATTACACCCGAAGTGAGAAAAGAATCTTGGGGTGGGGTGGTATATGGTCCGATCATTCCTTTCAGTTTCATCAAAAGGAAACTGATGTTGAATCCAACTTACCAATTTGACAACCTGTTTCCTTCCTATTTACTTCTATGCGGTATTTTTAAGAATCTCTTCTGAAGGCCAAAAATATTTCTGCTCCAATCTACTCACTAGTTATCACCCGTAATTAGTAAGGCTTCTGTGCTTAATACAACTATATCTAAGGGTTTTAAACAGGGCAATTAATCATAAGGTGAAGGATAAAAGAAGATTTTTTTATTAGCCACAAGATTATTACATGGGGGACGGGGGATGGGGAAAGGTGGCGGGGTGGTGGAAAGAAAAGCACTAAGTCCTTCTCTTGTGAAGAGGCTATGCATCGTGCTACAGTTTAGGGCTGAGCTATTGAAACAGTTGTCTGTGAAGGTCAAGTTCCACCACGGCCAGTGCTGTGGGGCACGCATGGTAGGGTCACTTGAGTAGCCCATCAATGTGCCACCCTACTCGTGGTCCCGGTATGGGGCTGGGATCCTGTTCAAAGGCTAACAGAGTGTAAAAAGCACTGAATAATGAATGCAGCAATAGGACGCTTGGTAGACACCTTCCTCCCGCTCAGGAGTGGGCATTTTGACAGTCACAGAGGCCAGGATATGCGCCTAAAGAACCCTCCCGGCACTGTCAGCTGGCAGAAACACACACTTGCCCCCTCTCCTTGAGGCAGGAATTGATAACCAATCAACTGTTGCTGAGTGGAGGACTCAAGAATGTGAGAGACCCCAACCATTATCCTAGAACAATGATTTTCAACTGGTGTGCCATGTAAGAGGGTCTTGGGTGTGCTGCAAAAATTTTTAATGATCATCAATTAAATTATTTTCAAAAGAAGTTCAAAATCCAGTAAGTACGTTCATTTTTTTTATTAACATAATTTAAGTGTGTCACAGAAGTTTAAGTATAGTTTCAAGTATGCTGTGAGATAAAAAATCACCTAGAAGGTGATTGCATTTCTCCTTTGCTTGTTCAAGTCCTTGCTCATCCTTTAAAGCTTTGCTCAAATTATATCCTCCTTCTTGAAACTTCCCTGTCTCTCCAGCCAGTTAACACGTCCTCTCATCAAGCATTTCTGCTGTTGGCTTTTAGAGACCCTGACATAAACATGTACCCATGTATTTAAGATCACAAGAGAAATAAGCCTCCAGCTTCACTGACCAGGAAGAAATGAAATGTGTATTTCCAGGAGTGAGTGAGATTGAGCCTCATCTTGGTTCAGAGCTCCTGAGAAAGGGTGGAGGGGAGCATAGCATGGCCCTGAGAATAAATCTGTCAGAAGCAGGGGACATCACAGGTCCGGATTAAAGTAAGCAAACAAGCACATCCCAAAGTGAGTTATCGGAGAAAGAAGAAAAAGAAAGGGATTGTAACCACAGCTGAGCACCCTGACTGCATGGGCCAAGGAGGGTTAAAACCAGGGGCAGGATGAGTAAATATGAAGAAGGTTAAGTAAAAAGAGGGAACCAGCTTCGTGTCCTCACCTTGGCTGATCAAAACAAAACTTTCCTCCTACAAATCGATGCACTGATACAAGGAGACCGTTAAGAGATATAATTCATTCTAACTTTTGCCGCCCTAAAACTCCGGAATCCCCCGATAGATCAAACATGCCACATCACTGCCATTGAAGAATGTCAATGAGCCACTAATTGAGGCCCTAGGACAGAAGGTGAAGGATCCCCTGGGCTGACGAAAATGTCCAGGTGCACATGTGGTCGCTGTACCCTGTCCTGGGGAGAGGGCCCACTGTCAAGATCGCATAGACTGAAAACCCCAGAATAGCGACCTGAGAAATGGTGATGATTAAATGGACTCCTGTCCTCCAGGAGCTCACAGAAAAGCAGGGAAAGAACCAGAGTAATCGCCCACAGCTCCTGAATTCTCACTGCCCTTAGACTAGGCTGATTCACGTA
The DNA here is from genome assembly GCF_027406575.1 of Nycticebus coucang. NCBI lineage: Eukaryota > Metazoa > Chordata > Mammalia > Primates > Lorisidae > Nycticebus > Nycticebus coucang. Next base: position 54,108,440 of record NC_069801.1, read on the forward strand.
TTTTAGCTCACGTAGTGCTTACACAAAAACAGGGAGGCAGGTGCCATCCTTCCCTGTGTTCACAGATGAGGAAACGGGGGCAAAGGTGAAGCAGGGGCCCAAACTCAGGTTGTTCCGATGCCAAAGCCCAGACTTTCCACCACTGGAAAACACTGCTCCCCGATAACCGCCACAAAATGAGGTTAGAAGTTCAGCAGAAATATTTTCCAAAGAGCTATTTCCTTAGGGATTCAAGCAAAGCTAAAGAGAGAAAGTAACATTTTAAATGGATTTTGAATGTTAAACTAAGAAAAGTTCAGCACGAGCTTTAGAGTGGGAGGGAAGGACAGACAGAAGCTTGTGGTGAGAGAAAGGGGGGGCACCTGAGGGTCTGAGGTCCCCCTGGCCATCGTCAGTGAAAAGATTCAAGGCATGAAGGTCATGGAATTGGGCTGTCCAACGGAATGGTCAGTCTCCCAGGTAATGATCCAAAGTAGGGAAGGCAACAGAAAACAAGGTGGTGGACTGGGCGAAGGAGGTGCGTTTTATATTCTAACACTCGCTTACCACGATTCAGTAGTGACTTTATGTGCGGACAGCAGCAGGCCGGCTGCGGGGCAGACCAGAGACCAGCACCCCTCCAGTTATTCACGCCCTCTGCCCTCTGCAGGGAAACTTCGCTGCCATTGCCACCAAGGGTAGAGTTTATTCTCCACCCCCTGAATCTGGGGCAGCCTTATGAATTGCTATGGAGAAAGCATGTGGCAGAAGTGATGAACTGAGGCCTCCCTGGGCGATCTGGGCACTTGGCCACTGCTTTCTGTGACTAAGGTTAGGTTCATCTGCTGGAGGAGATGAACAGAGTCCTCTTGTGGAACAGAGTCCTCTTGTGCCATCTGAAACCATGCTAGACCACTCTATAGCCAGCCCCGCCTGAGGATGCAAGCAACACTAGTGGAGATGGACAGTGTCGCCTGCCTGACCCCCAGCTACCCACAGACACGTGGGCCGCAGAGCCCAGGGAAAAGCAATGCCAAACGGACCGCGCAGCTGATCCTGAGACTGGTGAGCGATAACAAATGCGGTGGCTCTGAGCCACTGAGTTTGGGGGTAGACCGTTTTGTATCAATAGCACACACATGCAAACACACAGGCGCACACACACGTGCACACACTCATCTCTTTTTCTATATAAGCCTCTAATGCAGTGATTTTCAACCAAGGTGCCACGGCACACAGGTGTGCCGTGAGAGGATCTGAGGTGTGTCATGAAAAATTTTAAAGACCATTAATTAAATTATTTTCAAAAGGAGTTCAAAGTACAATAAGTATATTCTTTTTTTACTCTTTTTTTTTTTTTTTGATCAACATCATTTAAGTGTGCCTCGGAAGTTTAACTATGGGTTCAAGTGTGCCGTGAGATTAAAAAAAAGGGTGAACGACTCACTTCTAATGAAATGATTCTCAGACTGAGGTTTCTTAGAAGAGGTTTTAAACAAAAAATTTAGAATATTCAATTTATAAATATACATCGTGTATCATAATTTATACATAGTGTACATTCACATACAATAGGAGAAAAGTCATTGTTCGTGGTAGTGTCTTAGAGGATCTGAGTATCTCAAAAAATTAATTTTTGTGTTTTTTTTGCAGTTTTTGGCCAGGGCTGGGTTTGAACCCACCACCTCCGGCATATGGGGCTGGCACCCTACTCCTTTGAGCTACTCCTTTCTTACTGTTTATAATGTGGAGAAATCTCAGAAGCCACCATGGAGCCAGTATGGTGGTGACAGGATGGAGGACCCCTTTTATTCCATTTTATCTCTTTTATCTATTACATTGCTATTTAAAGCTGTGATATTTTTTTTTTTAAAAAAGAAAGTCTACAGCTGAGTGCTGTTTGAGAGGTGGAAGATGTAATTGCCGTCTCTAATTTTACACGGAGACCAGGCAAAAGATAGAACTAATAGGACTCTTCAAACCCACAATTTATAGTGGTTTTCAGACAAGTATCTGGTGAAATCATCGGACCCAAATCCTTTCCCCATCCTTCTGTGTGACGTGCAAATGGTTCTAGGGGTTTCCTGGTGGCAGAACTATGCCGATTCTTAATTATGTCAGGTTACAGCCCTGATATGGCATCACGCACATGTCTCTCTTCAGGAAAATTAAATAACTTTGATTATTCTGAATTCTGTTCCTACGGACCCAGCAGGGAAGAGCTAACGACCCAAGGCAGGAATAAAGAATCCCCAAATCCAAAATAACCTTGCCAAGCAAGCAAATGTTTTGGCTTTGACTGATGCAATTCCTGATGTGCGTGTGTGTGGGGGGAGTGAACACAGGTGTGTGGTGCGTGTGTTTGCATTTAGAAGACCACCTGTCAGCCTTGTGAGCCAAACTACGGGGCAAAAAACAACTCATGTTTGTGGAGATGGGAGGCCCAATAGGATGAGAGCAGTTGAATGCCAAGTGCAAGAAGGGCTCAGGGAAAGGAGCTTCTTTGAGAATATTCTTAGTTTGACACAGTACCTCTGGCCCCCAAAGGAAAAAAGAACCTCACTGTGTCATAACAGACGATCTTCGGGCTAAGGGCCTTCCTCTGTTCATTTATTCTTCATGGGGTCATCCCCCTGTTCATTTATTGGTGTTCACTCATCCATTTGCCATATGAGCAGCTAGTCTGCACCCCTGCTCACTAGCCATGAGGACACGGATATGACAGGGTTCCCGTCCTCAGTGGACTCGCAATGTGGGATACAAGGAGTAAAAGTGGGCATGCTGGGGAGCGAGTCAGCGCAACAGACATGTGTTATGTGTCTCCCCGACTGCTCCTGCAGACTGAGCCATCGCTGTTATTAACCTGGTTAAACTCTCAGAACTTACTGAATTTGTTTTTTTCTGTTGTCATTATAAAGCTGATAAGAGTAAAGAGGGAACAGCGCAAAGGATTCACTCAAGGTCACAAAGCCAGTCATGAAGCCAGGATTTGAACTCAGATCTCTTTCACAACTCCTCGTTACCTCGGTCCTCCACACCAGCTATGTCTTAGTGCTGAGATCACAAAGCTCCTGGGTTATCAGCCACGGAATTGGAGGCTCCCGTGGACACATTCAGAGAAAATGACAATCTGTTACTATCATTGAAAAGACAGGTACAACGGTACCCCAGAGGGATTACTACCCTGTTTGGGGTGAGGAAGGCTTTCTAGAGGGGCTGTGTGACCACCTAGAATAGTTGACAGGCCTCCAGTCTATGACAACTGTTTGCTGGAGCTTCACTCCTGACAGCAACATATGGGAATGTTCTCGTGTGATCGAATTCACATGCTCTGTTAAGGGCATAAATGTCTCTAATCCTCCCAGTGAAGTCACAAGGCGGGTATAACTTTCCCTTTACAGATAACAACACAGAGGGTCAGATATGCAAAAACTGCTCAGGGTCCCCCTGGAAGTGGCCAGGTGACAGCTATGCCCACATGTGACCCTGAAGAGCAGGCCCCGTTTTTCTGTGGCAGGGGTGGGGGCCGTGGGAGTGTATGTGCTGATGAATGATTTCCCCACGCACGGGCTGAGTCTCTTACTCTGGCTGACACAGACCTGGACCTAATGAAGGAGGATCTAGGTGGAACCTCCATGCAAAGGCCCCTGGGCAGTTTCACTTGTGAGAAAATTCCGGAAGTCCCACAACTTCCTGGAAGCTGCTTCCCATGAACTCACTGGGTTATCTGCGTCTTTCTGAATAAGGGGCAGGTGGTGAAGGAGCGAACAGCAGGACTGTGGCCAGGATTTGCAGAGCAGAGAGGCACCCGAGAGAAACTGCACTCGCTGGAGAGGTCTACAAGGGGAAGCCTGGAGGCAGGACGATCCCAGGGCAGGAGGGTCATGGGGTATCCCCGGACCTCACGGTGGGAGGCCTGGGCAAGTGGGATCAACCTTACAATACACACGCCATCATCTCCTCAAGTTACCTTCAACAGACCCTCTGGGTAGATAAGAACATGAGAATCGAGGTCAAGAAAATGTCAAAATTCCACAGGTAAAAAGAGAAGGTGCTCAGATCCCACCCGCATCCACCTGTCTCTACACAACAGCCCAAGCTTCTTACTTCCTGCCTCTCTCAGGCTTTAGAAACATTGAAAATAACTCATGGAAAAGTTGTCATCACCACCAGGTGCTCCTAGGACTCGGAGGGAACAGCTGGCTGGGAGCTGCTGCGTGCTTTTCAGGCAGCTTAGGTATTTTTCCGAGCAAAACATCAGCGCATTAAGTTCATGACTATTTTGGAATCAGAAAAACAGGTTTCCTTTGAAAAGAAACGACTGGTGATTTTCATGAATTCCTTCTGTAGGACAGAGTCCTGTGTACTTCTTACATGATCCTAGAGCGGCCGGGTCATGTCTGGCTTCCATGGACCAGGCCTCAGTTTGCTTCTAGGAATACAAAGACCTCAAGAAGCAGACAGAGGTGATGGGGGAAGATGTCCTGTTAGTAGTGACACGAAAGGGTCTGGGAGCACCAAGACAGGGGTGATCTGCTGATGCCACTCACAGCCAAAGTCCAGAAAGTCTCCCTGAGAACACGAAGTGTGGAGCAAAGTTGGATGTTGGTGGAAGGGCTGCCCAGAGCTGAGAAGAGGGCTGACTCCTTCAGGAAGGGAGTATTCGGTGGGGCCGGACGAGAAGGAGCCAGATTAGATGCACAGGATCGGGGTGGGGGGGGGACTTTCTGGCAACCTGCCATGTATTTCAAGCTAGGGAACATGGATTGTTTTTCCCCTTGGAGCTATTAAGCATGGAGATGGTATGGCCAGAAGGGTTAATAAATTCACGAAAACAAGGCAGCAAATGGACTGTGTTTCCTCACACATCTCAACCTGTTAGGGACAACTGGGGCAATTCAGGCACAAATTGAATCTCAGGGAACAGTGTCACGGGGGCTGGGCTGAATGGAAACATGAAAAGCCGGTCAGTGTCTTAGTGACAAGGGACCTTGATGAGCCGTAGATGCTTTGGGGAGAAAAACTGCTTTTTCTCTGAATAGCACCATCCTGAGGAGGGTCCCTAGACTAGGGCTTTTGAAAAGGGATCTACATTTGATTATGTTTTTTCATTAAAACTAACACGGAGGTTCAGAAGCACTGTTTAGGTGGAGGATGGTGGTTTTAAGACACCCCCAGAGTGGGTTAGACAAACAGACATAGAACAGAAAGAAGTTTCACTGGGGAAAGAAGAAAAAGGGGGCAGGGAAGGGCGAGAATGGGCCAGAAAGACTCCCAGCTTGGAGAGTAGAGGCTTTCAAGTTGGGAAGGGACATAATGAACCCCCTTCCCAGCTGCCCACTCCATGTCTGAATCTCTTGCAGGTGCCAGCTGTCCCACCCTCGACAGCTCGATGGGGAGGAAGGTCAGACTCACTTTGTGCAGAATTGGCTTTCTCATAGTTCCATTACTGGTCTCGGTTCCAGGATTTGGCTAACCCAGAACAGCATTTCCATTCCACGTCTGTGGAGTCCCATCTCACCTTCATGGGTGGATGGTTTCCCCAGGCCAGATATTTCTGGGTCCTTCAGCTACTTGTCTTGGCATAAGGGTTTCAAAGGCCCTTACTTATCTTATCGTAAACACGCAGGCCTTTCTTTTCATCTCTCAGAGTGTGGGGTCCAGAACTGGTAACAGTGCCCCAGGTAGAATCATTTTAGCTTCACAATAGCTCTATTAGAGACAGTGCTGAGATTGTTGAGGGCCTGCACAAGGCCAAAGCCCAGTCTCTTCCCAGGCATTGTTGAGATGAATGAGATCAACAGTGGCTAAACACCCCTTCACAATGGGCATGGTGAAGTATTATGTGCACCCTGCTCAAGAACCTTCGCTGGCTCCCCAGTGCTGCCTGAATATGTATAGAGGTTGCCTTCTGAGTGCCAGCTGGAGGTCTTACATGAGCGTTCTGGGCCTGGCAGTGAGTTGAGGTAGGCCCACAGAGCTGAGGGTTTTCCATCCTGTCTCAGATTCCCAGGAGTCCCACCAGCCTGTGGGGTCCAGATGCATTGGCCTTGCTGCCCTTAATACAGCTCCCCTCCTGTGTCCCATGCTGGCCCACTGCACATGGCCTTTTCCATAATGCTCTTTCCATTGGCTGAACTTACACACCACAAAGACCCTGGGCCAGCCCTTGTAGTGTACCCTTGAAACTTCTCAACCCCTTTCAAATGACATGGGCAGCTCTTTTCTTAGAAAAGACACGGACCTCTACTTGACCAGATATAATGAAGCCTTGGCTGGAGAACTTTGCGATGGAACACGTGAGATTTTGAGTCCCTTGGATAGAGAGATTTGTACAATTCAACTGACTCCCACTCACAGGAACAGCCCTTCAACCAGACCGGCACCCCTACTTCCGGACTGGCACCCCTACATCTGGAGGGGCACCCCTACATCCGGACCGGCACCCCTTCATCTGGACCGGCACCCCTTCATCTGGACTGGCACCCCTTCATCCGGACCGGCACCCCTTCATCCGGACAGGCACCCCTTCAACCGGACGGGCACCCCTTCATCTGGATGGGCACCCCTTCATCTGGACTGGCACCCTTCACCCAGATGGGCACCCCTTCATCCAGATAGATACCCCTTCATCCAGATCAGCACCCCTTCATCTGGACTGGCACCCCTTCATCTGGACCGGCACCCCTTCAACCGGACCGGCACCCCTTCAACCGGACAGGCATCCCTTCATCCGGACGGGCACCCCTTCATCTGGATGGGCACCCCTTCATCTGGACTGGCACCCCTTCACCCAGATGGGCACCCCTTCATCCAGATAGATACCCCTTCATCCAGATCAGCACCCCTTCACCCAGATGGGCACCCCTTCATCTGGACCGGCACCCCTTCAACCGGACAGGCACCCCTTCATCCGGACGGGCACTTCTTCATCCCGGCCGGCACCCCTTCAACCGGACCGGCACCCCTACATCTGGAGGGGCACCCCTTCATCTGGACCGGCACCCCTTCATCCGGACCGGCACCCCTTCAACCGGACAGGCACCCCTTCATCCGGACCGGCACCCCTTCATCCGGACCTGCACCCCCTTATCCGGACTGGCACCCCCTCATCCAGATGGGCACCCCTTCATCTGGATGGGCACCCCTTCATCCGGACTGGCACCCCTTCATCTGGACTGGCACCCCTTCACCCAGATGGGCACCCCTTCATCCAGATAGACACCCCTTCATCCAGATCAGCACCCCTTCATCTGGACTGGCACCCCTTCAACCGGACCGGCACCCCTTCAACTGGACAGGCACCCCTTCATCCGGACTGGCACCCCTTCATCCTGGCCGGCACCCCTTCATCCGGACCTGCACCCCCTTATCCGGACTGGCACCCCCTCATCCAGATGGGCACCCCTTCATCTGGATGGGCACCCCTTCATCCGGACTGGCACCCCTTCATCTGGACTGGCACCCCTTCACCCAGATGGGCACCTCTTCATCCAGATAGACACCCCTTCATCCAGATCAGCACCCCTTCATCCAGACGGGCACCTCTTCATCCAGATGGGCACCCCTTCATCCAGATGGACACCCCTTCATCCAGATCAGCACCCCTTCATCCAGACCAGCACCCCTACATCTGGAGTAGCACCCCTACATCAGGACTGGCACCCCTTCCTCAGCCCTCCATTTATGCCACATGCTCCCGCCCTCTGTCCCCCATAGGGTCCTCAGCATGCAGTCCCCTGGCAGAGCCATAGGTGTCATGACACTCATTCAGGAGAGGGGTTGGCTTCTGTAGGTTGCAGACACAGTTTCAGGGTGACACTTACACTTACAGGTTGACTTTTTGGCACATCATAAACACCTTCCTTCTTTTGGCTGGTGGGAACCTATGGAAAAATCAAATTCAACACAGTCAAAACCCTCCACTTTCAAAGAACAAAGCAACCAGACTTGAACCCCAAGCTGGCTTGGTGTACATGGGGACCGACCCTTAAACCAGTCCCAGGGACCTGCTCTACCTGGCAAAGCATCCAACCAGGCTCCTTCCCTAGGACAACTGGATGAGCACAGGGAGAACGTCTCACTCAACAAACGTTTACAGGGGCTCTTTACCACCAGGCTCCTCACAGGATCGCAGAACAGAAGCTGCAGAGACTTCAGGGGTTGAGTGCGGAACAAAAGAATCCTCATTTCACTAAAGGCAAACATGAGGCCCAGGGAGTGCTGTGCTTGGCCCAAAGTGATTAAAAACTGTTTTTATCTGAGCCTAAGCTGCTGGATACAAAAGTCTGAGATCCAGGATATGTTAAAATGTAGCAAATATCAAGATCCTAGAATAAAGCACAGACTCTGGTGGGATTGTGTATAAACCACTTGGTAATTACCAAAGGTTTTCATTCCAGAAAAAGGCCCGTAGTGGCATGGAAAGCACAGGGCAAGGATTCAGAAAATCTGACCGCTTTTAAGGTTTCTCTGAATCTTCCTCACTTCCCTGACTCATCAGTCTGGTCTCCCTGGGTCACATGCTGTGACCAGTGACCCAGGAAGGTCACTCAGGTCCTCTAAGCTTCGCTGGTATCAGCTCTGCCTCTTACTCAGGTTATAGTGAGAATAAAAGGAAAAAATGGGTATTAGATAAACAAAAACTGTTAGGTATCATGATACTGTAATGTGTTCAGACAATAATTTTTCAGTCGCTGATACAGTATATAAAGATGTACCTATGAACATAGTTTACGATATTAACAATAATAGATATGTTGAGGACTTTTCTTTTTTTGCAGTTTTTGGCCGGGGCCGGGCTTGAACCCGCCACCTCCGGTATGGGGCCGGCACCCTATTCCTTTGAGCCACAGGCGCTGCCCACGTTGAAGACTTTTCTAATGAGTCCATCAAATGCTTTGTGGGGTTGCACCTGTGACTCAGTGGGTAGGGCACTGGCACCATATACCAAGGGTGGCGGGTTCAAACCCAGCTCTGGCCAAACTGCAAGAAAAAAATAGCCAAGCGTTGTGCAGGCACCTGTAGTCCCAGCTACTTGGGAGGCTGAGGCAAGAGAATCACCTAAGCTCAAGAGCTGGAGGTTGCTGTGAGCTGTGATGCCAAAGCACTCTACCGTGGGTGATAAAGTGAAACTCTGTCTCAAAAAACAAAAAAAAAAAGAAAAGAAAAGACTTCGCGCTGACATGTTGTAGACTGGAAATACTCATTTGCTGTTCCTTCCCTAGCAACTGTCACAGCTCAGCTCGCACCACCACTGCAGGACCAGCCAGCGGTGGCCCTCTAATGGGCTGACAACACGTCTTTCTTTCCATTAGACTGGAAGCTCTGCAAGAGCAGGCACTGGACCTAACACCTTGTGGGTGCTCGGTTAATGTCTGCTGGGTAAGTGTGCCGTGGAAGAGTGTTGGGAATAATAAAGTAAAATGAAAAGCGTGTTAGGCTTGGAGCTGCTCACTACCCTCCCTCTATGAAGAGTAAGAATCTGAGCTTATCCTTTGTGTTCCTTTGTGATTTTTATTCTCATTTAACTTCCAATCCTTGTAATAATTAAGGATTAGTAACTAATAATTAATAATAAAACTAAGAAGTTGTACCTAGTTCTCTACTTTAAATAGTAGGAAGTGAGGCTCAGAGATGTCAGGGACTTTGCCCAGAGCGTGGTGGGTGGCCAAGTTCAAACCCAGCTCTTTCTAGCTACCAAACAAGACATTGATCATGAACAGCATGAGCTAACCTGGACCTGTTCTAAAGGTGTCTAGTTCACGTTCGTTCTCATGCAATCCCCAGAACAGGCCCAACAGGTAAGGGCCACAATTGTCTCCATGTCGCAGACATGGAAAATGAAGCTTGGAGAGGGTTCTGGAGTGAGTGGGAAAGCCAGAGATTTGAGTCCCGGGCAGCTGGCCACCATGGTGCTCTCTGTATGTGACACAGAGAGCTATCGTAGGCGTGCTTTTTTCTTTGGCATCACATCCTATATTTACAGAAGCTCGTGCACATTCTTGCAGAAAACAGGACCATGAGCTGCTCTTGCAAGCCTCAGTGTACAGGTAGCCAGGGAAGAATGCCATTTCTTTGCTCCTGATAACCAAAGCTCTGTCTAGAACAGTGGTTCTCAGCCTTCCTAACGCCGTGACCCTTTAATACAGTTCCTCATGTTGTGGTGACCCCCCCAACCATAAAATTATTTTTGTTGTTACTTCATAACTGTAATTTTGCGACTGTTATGAATCGTTATGTAAATATCTGATATGCAGGATGTATTTTCTTTGGTCGTGACCCACAGGTTGAGAACTGCTGATCTAACAGGAATTGTCTAAGGATGCCGACCAAGTCCTTTGTAATGAGGGCCGATAAATTACCAGCCCTCACTTTTGTTTTTATTAGTTCACCCAGAATGAAGAGCATTCTGTTCCCCGTAATTCACTGCTCACTACGGGCATTTAGCACAGTTGAACCACAGCTGCCTCTCAATTATCTCTGTGCGCGCAGGAGGAGTGGTGGAATGCATAAACCCAAACTGTGCATAATTGAAAATGCTTTTCTACTGGGCTCTCCCATGGGTGAGATATCAATCTGCCTGTTTGTCCTTTAAAATCTATCCCAGCTGGTACATCTTCTGGTAAGCCTTGCCTGGCTCTCTAGGTCTGCTTTGGAATCTTCCTTTGGACCTTTGTGACCTCTGGTACATCCTTTCATTAAAAAATATCAGTTATCCCAAGTCCCTATTAAGTCTCATGCACTGTGCTTTCCCTAGGACGTTGATGGTGAACAAGGATGCTGCCTCTGATTTCACAGAGATCCTTGTCATTTGGGGGGAGATGGAAAAGTAATCGGGCTTCTTAAGCAGAGTGGAAATGTGCTTTGTCTTACTGTGGAGTGATCACACCACATTTTTAATTGCTTGTGGGTCTGTAGTCCCACAGCTCTGTAAGTCTGCAGAGGGCAGGGCAGGTATTTCATTATCATGTGTCCCCATCCGTAAATATTGGTTAAACAAAATTAAGTCTAGCGATCAAACATTCACTGCATGAACACTAAGGTCTGTGGTCCTGAGTCTCGTCTCTGCCTAGCTGGTTCATTCCATCCAAACAGATCATTTCCATAATACAATGTTGTAAAGAGATAAAAATTTTGGACTAAAAGGAACCAGTCTTCTCGTTCCTAATCCTGGTTCTGCCACAGAGGTCATTTTAACCTCCGAACCTCAGTTTCCTCAATGGGTGTCCTCAGCATCTCAGGGGGTTGTCTACAAAGTCCCAAGGGTGGGGACTGTGCCATGGTCATTACTACATCCCCACGTGCAGGGCATTTGTAAGCTGCTCTATAAGTAAGTTCGTTTTGAATCAACAAGCTAAGAGATGTTAAATTACTCTAAAAGCTATACATTAAATACTGTACATACAGAAGATCCTGGTACTTCAGCAACATGCTCATTAGTGTGGAGAGGCAGTGCGAGGGAGTGTTGGTGACAGAGTTCTAGTGACTTTTCATCTTAAACTAACGATACTTGACATAGGGTGAGTGATTAACAATGAGCTTTGGATGAATGAAGTTGGAAAATGCCCACTTAGAATGCTGAAATCTTGCTTATGGAAGAAGCTTGTTAAGGTATTAAGAACACGAGGTTTCGAATCAGAGGTTCTGACCTCTGACTCAGCACTTCAATCCAGGGGACTTGATTTTCCCGTGTTTAAGATAATAGCCATTGCAACTGTCCTTCCGCGCTTACTGAGTTACTGGAAGGGTCACCATTAAGTGATGTACAAAAACATCACTTTGTACCTTGAGGGTCTGTGTTGTTTTAAAAAGACATCTGGTAACTTTTTCTGAGGCATGCACAGTGAAAGATAATTATTATTATTAAGGCCATTGGGAAAGTGAAACTACTGATCCTTGAAAAGAGGTGACAGCTACTCAAGAGGCTCTGCCTCCCTGATGGTGGAGTTATAAATAGGAAAGTGAAGTAAGCTCGTAGATTTCTTAGGCTATCGAAAAGATTGGGCAGACCAGTTACGTTCTGCTTCTGTTAAAGCATCTCGAGACATCGTAAATGGCACCTGAAATTGACAACAGGAGGAAGGGGAGGAACCCCACTTTTACACAGAGCCTACTGTGGACCCATGGTGCTCCCGACGCTTTCATTTGCACATCACTCCTCAGAGCAGAGAATGTACCACTCCCATTTTATTGCCCAGGAAATCGAGATACAAAAATTATGTATCTCACCAGGTCTATTTGCCTCATTCCAGAAAACAAGGCAGCGAATAAAAGCTGCTACCCCTGGGCCAAGCTGAAGTATAAGGAACATGGTAAACCACTCGGAAGAAATAACCATGGAAAACATGTAGGCCCTTAAAAAAAAAAAGAAAAGAAAAGAATGAGGCTCCTAATAGCAGCTCCTTAAAAGCCCAGCCTTATCTTCAGGCCCAAGAGCTTATCTCTTATTAAGTAAATTGAGCCCCAGCAGACTGGCAATGCAGAAGAAAATGACCAGAGGCCTTTCCAATAGAAGCTGATAAAATATTCATTCCCTTAAATGGCAGCTTCCTGTTAATGATGGACAGATGGGAAGATCCTAAGGTCAGAGCTGTTAAAACAAGTGTGATGGTTTTTTTTTAGATAGTGACTGGAAATGAGCACAGAATCTAATTGTGAAACTCAGAATCAGGGAATTCTGAGCAGAGAAGAGCCCAAGGACCAAGTGATTTATTTACAGAGGTCAGAGGGAAATGGAGGTTCTAGGTCTCCTAGCTCTGTAGCCCTGGGCAAGATAACCTTATCCCCCCAGCCTCACTCTCCTTATCTGTAAGGTGGGAATAATGATTCAAAGCACAGGGCAGCCACTTTGAGAAAAAATAAGAGATGGCATGTGAACGCCATTCACAGGCCAGCCTACAAACAGCATGTAAACACACATGTGCAGGTTCGTTTATACACACACACACACACACACACATCCATACACACATCCATGCACATGCACATCCAACCCCCATACATGTGCACACACACGGACCTGTACACGTGCACACATACAAGTGAACACACATGCACACACAACCATACACATGCATACATAATTGTGCACACACACTCACCCACATGTGCACACACACACACGCACACCCATACAAGTGCACACACACCCATGCACGCATATACATACATGCACACCCATACAAGTGCACACACACCCATCCACACATATACATACATGCACACCCATACAAGTGCACACACACCCATGCACGTCTATACATGCACACCCATGCACCCACATATGTGCACACATACACACACGCACACCCATACAAGTGCACACACACCCATGCACACCCATACAAGTGCACACACACCCATGCACGCATATACATACACGCACACCCATACAAGTGCACAAACACCCATGCACATCTATACATGTGCACCCACATACATGCACACACACACCCACATATGTGCACATACACACACGCACACCCATACAAGTGCACACACACCCACGCACGTCTATACATGCGCACCCACATACGTGCACACACATAAATGCACCCTTGCAAGTGCACACACATACACGCTTGCTCACCCATATATGTAAATACACACACATGCACACCCATCCATGTACACACATAAATATCCACACGTACCCATACATGCACATACACATACACAGACGCACGTACACACACATGCAAGTGCACCCATATGTGCACAAACACACACACCCATATGTTCACACACACACGCATGCGTATCCATACAGATGGACACACACGAACATGCCCAGGCACCCATGTGCACACACACACAGGCACATACATACATGCACGGGCACTGTATGTGCATTCACACATGTGCAGGTGCACCCAGACACCCATGCACACACCCCCATAATCGGACACACTTACACAGGCATGAACACCCATACACTCACATGCATACATGTACATGAACCTATACACACATACACACACGCTCACACATACATTCATGTGCACCCATGCGTGTACTCACACAAATGTATGTGCACCTTATACATGTGTGTGCACTCTGAGTCTTATTTGCTCCTTTTACATTTGAGGCCCAGAGCGGAAGGGAAGGTGATGAGCCGATGGCTGAGCTGGCACTTGCACCAAGACCCTGAATCCACACAGATTCCACGTTCTGGGACTTGGGACAACATCTCTTCTTTACACTCTACACATGAGTTTGTTTCATTCTCACGTCAACATGTATGTTAGGAAGAAATCATTCTTGTATTTTATTGTTAAGGAAACTGAGTCTCAGAGAGGGCAGGTGCCTGGCCCATTACCACACAGCTTGCTGAGGGAGCCAGAACTATAACCCAGCTCTGCACCAGCCTAGACCAGTTCCTTCTAGTACTCTAGGAAGCACCCCAACACCTTTCCCTCCCCCACTGCAGTCCCACAGGGCTCCGAGGGATCCCTGCCGACTGCAGTCAAGTCTGGATGGATTAAAAAACCTCGAATATTGCAAAACCTCCTTTTATGTAAAAGGTGCTTTCTCTTCCTAGGATGACGACTGGTTAATGATTCCTTTGGCCTCATATTCAGACACCACAAGGTTATATGCTTCCACACTTTCAAATGCAACTTTTCTTTTTAAAGATACTTTGTAAGTGATGACTTTAAACAAAGCCTCAAAGCATAACCTCACATTTGAATCGAAAGAGGATGGATCCAGTGGAGAGAAATACTTAGATTAATATTCCATAAGGCTGGTTTAAACCAAGTTATTGATAGAACTAATATTATATTTTGGTCATTTAGCAAGGCAGGATAATAGGATAAAAATTAAAACACTTAATTCACTATTAACTATGTCAAATTTTCCCCTTCTCCATAGCGTTTACATTTCACGTAAGGACTAACATTCTAATGAGCAAAAAACCGCAGGTCGACATTTTTTCTTTTTCATGGGCTATTGTGCTGGGATTCCTCCATTGCTTTGTTGGGAAAGCATGGTAGAAGTAGTCTGAGCTTGTGTTTGAACTTTGGCCCTAAACAGGTGCACAACTCTGAGAAGTCACTCAACTTCTCGGAGCCTCAGTTTCCTCTTGCAAAAATGGGATTAAAATACCTATTGTATAGTATTATTTGTGAGAATTGAGTTACAAAGTAAATTCAGTATCCTTTACATGGACATTTAAAAAAAAATTCCTTTCAGAGGGTAAGACCACGTTCTTTTATTATGCATATTTTTGATGTTGTTTGCAAATAGCATTTTTGAATGTGTACTTGATTTTCAGTAGTGGAGCTGGCTTTTAAAGAAATGTAATGAGCCCACTCTATTTTTTTGAGACCGAGTCTATGTTACCCTCGGTCGAGTGCCATGGTGTCACAACTCACAGCAACCTCAAACTCTTGGGCTCAAGTGATTCTCATGCCTCAGCCTCCCAAGTAGCTGGGACTACAGGCACCTGCCACAATGCCTGGCTATTTTTTTGTTATAGCTGTCATTTTTATTTAGCAGGCCTGGGCTGGGTTTGAACCCACCAGTCCCTGTGTATGTGGCCGGCATGCTAGCCACTGAGCTATAGGTGCTGAGCCAATGAGCCCATTCTTTTGAGAACGAAGGAGCCTATTGTAGGATGGACAACAACGCTCCAATGTCTTACTTTCGTAAAATGGAACCCTTGATTTTTGCTTCCACTTCAAAGAGTTAAGATCTATTCAAAAGTAAAATACTGTATCCAACTGTCCATTAAATATTACAACAATAAGGCATGGAAACTACAGGTCAATGAAGGGGAGCTGGAAGCCAATTCATTTGAGGCGTCTCAACAAGCCAGGCACAACCAGAGACCCCGGGGTTCTTCAGGCCCGTCGGAGCCTTTATGCATTTACCGGTAGTGGTGCAGTGGTAAGAGAGGCAAGCGATTCTATACCTGATAAATGTTTTCTTCCGTTTCAGGGTCACGGATTGGCTCGTGTCCAGCCTCAAACACAATGTACTATTGCAGGCGCGGCCAGAAAGGAAAGGTCAGAGGTGAAAAAGAAAGAGGAAAAAAAAGCATTTGGAATTTAAGGCACAAACCATAGTGAGCATTGAAGAAACAGGTGCAGAGTAAATGCCCTAAAGACACACTGGCTTGCTGAATAACAAGGCGCCTTGCCCTTCCCTGCCTCTTCTAAGGAAAACTGCCAAGCTCTGCTGGTCAGTCCTTTAGGAGAGATCACAGCAGGCCCCTGCGGATCTTTCTGGAGTAATAACCTGTTCATCCAAGGGCATTTTGTCTCAGCCATGTCTGAAAAAGCTAGGATCTGCAGTGAGAGCGCGACCTCACGGCTGCACCTAGGATCCCAAACTTCGTGTGAGCTCTGGGCCACAAGGGCCTTCCTCCCTTTGCTCTCTAAAGCTCAAGTTCCTAAGTCAACTCTGAAGACCTCAGAAAGCCCAAACTCCCTCAGCCCATAACTCTCACCCTATCTGACGTTCTCGCTTTTAAATACTGAAAATCAATTTTTCCATATACATGTTTTAGATCCAAAAGGACTGGGACATTTCAAAAAGGGCACTATTCTCTGCAAGCTGGTTAGCCAAGGCTGAAGTTCCTCTGATAAACAAATCCTCCCCCGGTAGCATTCTAAAGCTAGGCCACGTCTTCAAGTGCACTTCTGCTCACCATAAAGGTTAGATACTTCTACTTCAAGTTACCATTACATCGTGTTACTTTCAACATAGCAGCACCAGCTCTCTGGGAAAGCATGCATTAATACAGCCTCTTTATGTTGACCACCCGAGGGACTGTAACCAAGTGGTCAACATACGGAGCTGGCCAACGTAAGGAACGGGGCCGGCTGTGCTGATACATCCTGTGCTGCGTGTCCCGTCTGTGAAAATTCGGTCAACTTACGGAGGTGTAGGGAGGTGGTCAGCGATGAAGTTCTACCGAATTAATCAAATGCACACGTGGTAGGCACATAGACAGATACACCTCCTCCGAGGTTTCCTTTTGCATTGGAAGAGTCAGGGTTTTTGTTTGTTTGCTTTGGGCTTCTTTCTCTCCTTGGGAATAAGCACCAGGGAGGGAGATGCCACCTCTTTCCTTTTTCTGCATCTCTGAACAGAGCTCATACTTGAAACCAAGAAAGGTCATCTCTTTACTCCCCCCCCCGGGAGCTGCAGACTTTCAAGAGGGTCCAGAGAAAGCTACGGGCAAAGATGTCTCTAGGATCAGTCTTCCTTCCTCACGACAGCCCCTCCAGCATGAGTCAGGTAGGTCGAGGGCCGGCCTACCCCACTGGGCGTCAGAGACGTCCCACGGCCTTCCTAAAGCTTACACACCATCCTTTGGGTTTCTGCTCAAATGTTAACTGCAATGTCACCTCCCACCTCTGGCTCTTAACTCAGAGAAGCCACCTCATTATTCAGACTCTCTCTAATGAACTCAGAATATTCAAGAGACTCTTGGAAACATTTGGCTCTCAGATTAAACTTGTACAGATTGTGGAGGGGGCTAAGGCAAGGGCGGGAAGGGAGAAGTTGATCTGTGAATCCCACGGTAACGATGCTGGCTAAATGTCTGTGGATTTTTATGGAGATCAGCTGCTGGTGAGGCTGGCTGCCTTCACCCTCGGAAATCGTCTCGGGCCCTCCCTCTCTGCCTTCTGCAGTTAAGTGGGGGGCGTCTTCAGCTTTCTGAAAAAATGGCCATACCATGGCCCTAGCCAGACCTGGACCCAAAAGCCCAACTTGTTTCAGAAATTACCTGGTACACAGGATCCTCGACATCCTCTTCCAAAATTGTCTATCACAGAGTGAGGGGAGGGAAGGTAGAAAGCAGAGGACATAAAGGAGAGACGTGAGCTTGCATTCAGAAGGTACAGGACAGAAAAAAACCATTTCTGGGCAGAAGAGGCTGGTGAGTCATTAGGGTAGAAAAGACAGAAAAAGTCAAAACCCTTGTAGCCACCTCCCTCCCCCGCCACAACCCGTACCGTTGGCAACAGCAAAAGCAACTGTCTATCTTTAGTTCTCCTCTGAAATCTCCCTCTGGATTAAAGATTTCTCTTTCTTTAACATGTCAAGAGTTTCAGAGGATACGATCATTTCTAAAGCTTGCTTTGGGTGCCTGTAATTTACACAGGAACCTTTCATCTTTGTTTATTTCTACTTGGCGGCTTTCACCTCTGTGTATTGGAAACCCCGGTCTTCTCCAGTAGGAGGGTAATTCACAGGCATACCTGGTACACGGCTTGTTCACACTGCTTATCTTTCTGTGCCTTTTTTTCTAATTCTTCTCTTTGCTTCAATTCATAAATGAGTTGAAAGAGATCCCTCAAGTCCAGAATAACAGGTTCAGCCTGGAATCAAAGGGGAGAAAGCACGTTAATAACAGAATGGTACTAAGATGCAATGACCAAATATTTGTTTTATCTATCTATCTATCTATCTATCTATTATTTATTTTTTGTAGCTACAACACACAGCCCTTCCTTTTCCTATTAAATTGAAAGCATTCCATTCTTAATTAATTCCACCTTGTTTATATTGGTTTTGCAAATTGCATCTAGGCTAAAGTTCATTTCTTCAACTAATTATATTTGCAAATTCATAATAATCATAAGCAGAAAAGGCATTGCTTTTATTTATTAGCGATTTCGAATACAATAAAATTAGGGCAGGCCTCATGCAAAACAGCTATTTGTTTCCTCTTATTTTCTTTTTTAAATGAGGCTATGAGCACAAGGAAACTTATTTGTATACTGTGCCTCCATCCAGTTTAATCAGAAAGGAAAATAATTAGTCATTAGGAAGAACCCATTAGGAAAAAAACAACAGTGAAAACCAGACGGGTAGTATGACCATGTTTCCTTGCTCCAAGGCTGTTTTTCTTTTCTGGATGGGAACTTCAGCAACAGCTTGGCCAGACATCAGAGGGGGTCTCCCAAGACCAACAGTGTCACTGTCCTGGCCCCCAGAGTTACCCGTAAAGGTGCCCTCTCTTGGATGGGGATACTTACTGCCTGGGCTGTTTTTATGGCCACAAATCTGTGATTCCCTTCCTTCCCACACACGTATCCGAAGGCCCGGTGATCTGTGATGTCCTTCGCAATGTAGGATATCTCATGAACAGCATGATGGTGCTGAAGGGCCTGAAGAGAAAAAAGGAAGAGCGTCTTTCAGGGGACGTTTTCTTCAAGCTGTTGATCAGTAAGAGATGTGTTTCAGCTACGTGTGAACAGGCCCGAAGGGCTTTGGAAAAGCTGCTTGGTCCAGATAGAAGGAAAAAAAGGCTGTGCTTGCCCTTGAGAAATGGAGGCTTCCCTCCATGGTCTTAATGCCATGACGGGAGAGAAACACAGGCCTGTTCATACGCTGAATGAGCAGCTGGGGGTGGCTTCACTCAGCTTGCTGGAGTTAGTCTAATTCAGTGAGTAGGCTTCTGTGCAATTATTTTTTCATGACAGGGCTCAGTCTCACTTTTGGCTTGCTATTTAATACATTTACACACCCAGGGTCTCTGCGTGCCGTGGTGAGGGGTGCACACTGCACAATTCCAGGGGGTGTCACTCCCAATCATAGACCCACAGAGCTGCAGCGTGACAATGCTCTTCTGGCAGACGGTAATAGTGTGATAAGGAACAAATGCCTTTCTCTGTTTTTTCCAAAGTCACCACTTGGCATAGAGGGTGGCCTCACCTATCTCTGAGGCTTCGCATGGGTTGGTTCCTCTGCCTGCATTGTTGACTCTTTTATCCACCTGCCCAAATCCTATTTCTTTTTCAATGGCCATTTGAAATAGTGCCACCTGTACGAAACTTCCCCTGAACAAGCCTTGTCTTCCTTCTCCCTGCAGAAATAATTCTGCCTGTTTTCGTGTTTTCACAGAACTTTACTCTCCAGCAACACTGAAGCTCCTGATGGATTCCTACCCCCGGTTCCCCGGGCTCTGCATTCCATAAGCCTTCCTTCCCCCACACAGTTACATCACTTCCTGTCTGATACCTTTACATCACTTCCTGTCTGATACATTTACATCACTTCCTGTCTGATACATTACATCACTTCCTGTCTGATACATTTACATCACTTCCTGTCTGCCCTTCCCTACCAGGCTCTGCCACCCTCACACCTTGTACTGTGCCTGACCCATAGTTGTTGAACTATAGTAAATTGAGATTAATGGTCAGTAATTGGAAAATCTTTTAAAATGGACCTTTTGCTTTTATTATACGAGCTGCAACAAATAATGTTCACCATCACCATTAGGTGATGGTGATCTTTATGGCTGTCTTCCAATACTAAACCTACTCAGAGCAATCTTTACTCAGCAGTACTCTATAAAGGCTTATGTATGCATCTGGGTATTTAGAGTATGCTTAAAGTCCTAATAAAGGGCCTTTCTTTATACTGGGTATCAGAAGGTTTGCAGTACAGCCACTGTGTAAACACAAGGCACGCACTGTCACACCTCTCCGTACCTAAATTCATTCTTCTAGTAAATGAGAGGTATGTATCAAATCGATGGCTCTTAACCCAAAGCCCTGGATCTATAGGGGTCATTAAAGGTAATAAAAACAGGTTTCAGGCAATTTTCAAAACCTCAAAAAGCTAAACAGAAATCTATAATTATTCCTAATAAGCCTACAGATTTCTTTGTGCTTGTGAATAAAAATGGCAGATTTATTGGAAATGATATCAGGTTAGTGTTTTTATATTCCTTACCCTGTATTGCAGCATAATTCTCTTACCAAGAACTGATTATTGTTTAAATAGTCCAAATAGGAAAATGAGTGACTATCAATACGGTTCTTTTGGTGGACAAAATCTTCTCCATGACAGAGTCCACAGAGGGAGGGAGGAACAAGACAGAGGGGAAGTTGCTTACGAAAACACCGGGGACCCCTGAGTAGATATTTTGCAAGCTCCTCTTCCAGTCCCTGTCTTTTAAGCTCTTGGGACCTCCTACTACAAAACCAGCCTCCGTGCACGGTGGGTCTCTTACGTTTCACGTTGTTTCTCTCTTTAGTTCTAGACCACTGACTTTCCAAAACAGCCATTCCGCCATCCACTGCAATCTTTCCAGGCTTCTGATCTTTTCTTTTTTTTTTTTTTTTTTTTGGCCGGGGCAGGGTTTGAACCCGCCACCTCTGGCATATGGGACCGGCGCCCTACTGCTTGAGCCACAGGCGCCGCCCCTTTCCAGGCTTCTGACCTTAGAATCATTTGCTGTGGTAAAATAGTCTGCCTCACCTCAACCCTCTAGGCCTGGTCTGACCTTGCACTAGGCTCTCTGATCACCCTAAAATCTCTTCTTTCGCCTTCACACCCTGTCCAGGTTGGCCGCTGCCCGCTGGGCATCACGCATGCAGTGTGCTGGCACTGCCCAGTTATCTCCGTCCTATAAGGGGCAGGACGATGACTGTATAATTCTAATGGATTTTGACACGAATAAAGTTGGTGAAGACGGAAGCGTTTGTTAGTCCAAGAACCTAGTCATTTTTGTTTCATTAGGAGGGCATACTTAGCTAGCAGAGGAAAATTGCTCAAAGAGCAGTAGCTTTTTCATGGTGTTAATGACGTAAAATTGATGAGATTTATATTCACAAACATGAGAGTACTGATTTACAGGATTTCATGTGCTAGAATGGTGGGCATGAGGGGAAAATGGGAGACAAAGACGTTTTCCCCCTTCTCTCCTTTTCCCGAAAATATTTCTCTGCCTAATGTGGAGAATGTCATTCACGTCTCCTATTAAATCAAAGTTTGACGACAGCGCCTTATTGATTGCCAAGCAGAATATTGCTCTAAAATTAAACTGCGATTAGAAGTCTTCCTGGTGGAATTAGATTTGGAGATGATTGTGCAATGGTAAAATATCACCTACCATGCAAGACAGCAGATGGAGACGTTTTAATTTATCTGGGAATCCTCATTAAGTGTTTTAAAATCAAAACAATTTTAATGCCTGATGATACCTCACATTGCCTCGTGAAGTGTAGCTGTGCGAGCGCGTGAAGTACTTAAACATATTTGTAACATTATCCTTCCCCATAGTTAGTTTTATGACACGTTAAAAAAGCACTGCTCTGAAAGTGGCTCATTCGTTTGGAAACTAACAGTCAGGGAGGGGATACGGCTCCACTTTCTCCTACCTCAACCATGAAGACATAATATAGACTCGGAAATGCACACACATTAGAATGCTGCTAATTCCCACAGCTGTATTAGCACATTCATTTCACAAGTTGGGGCATCCTGCAAATACTTGTTCGCCGAGCCTCAAAATGGCACAACTCTTAAGTAGGTTTTATCGGCACAACCAAAGACAGTTGGAGGCCAAGGGAACCTTCAATGTCACACAGTGCAAATCTGAGTTTATTTAAGAGAGGACTGAGGGCCTGATAGCGTACTGGCAGGACCAGTCCTAAACCCAGGCCTTGTCTTTTCCACTAAGGATGACAAATCATTGAGAAAAGGCAACTAGGTGATACAGAATCAAGGCCACCTTTCTGTAGACTTCTGGGTCCCCAGCCCAACAACAACGATGATCAAACTGGGAGGAGGAAGGCAAGAGAGGGGAATAACTGGGAACAGAGCCGAGGATGCTCTGAATTCTGCTAGGGACAGTCGTAAATCACGAGGTTTGGGTAAAGGCCAGCTACAGGGGTTTCAAAGCAAAAGGTCCAGATGGCAGGTCCTGGAAGATTACTCTCAAGAACTGGCTGCTTCTGGTGTCTGTTGATGGGTCAAGACCAGAGGATAAGGCAAGGCCCTGGGTCATGCAGATGGGGAACGCTGCATCCCAGAAGAGTTTCTGGGGTGAGTGTCCAGGGCATCCCAGGTTGTTCTGGGCAGGGGGCAGTGAGAGCCCCCAGAAGACACTGGGCTAGTGCGTGAAGAGGAGGAGGAAGGGAAAGGCGGCTGCTGGGGAAAGGCCCCTCTAGTATATTTCCTTTTGAAAACAGTTATTGTCTTGCTTAGCAGATATTAAAGTATTGCCCACATCTAAGCAGGAAGTTGGTCTTAAAAGTAGAACCATCAGGAACCCCCATCTCTCTGCTCCAGCTTCATTCACTTCATTTATTCCTCCCATTCTGAACTCTTCTTTGCATTGTGGACAAAAGTTATCAGTCAGGAATTCTAAGGACAATGCAGGCATCAACGTCCTCAATCCAGCCTGAGCTTTTCCTGCAAGTAAAGTTCAGGTAACTAGCACTGCAAAAAATCTGAGGAGCTCACCCTCCTCTTTCAGGTTTTACCCTTTCCTATCTCCAAGCCGCTGCCCACACGGCTCGGACTGCGGATGCCCTGACCTGCACTTCATTAACTCTCGAGGCACAACCCTAACATCTTGCCCATGCAAGAAACTTTCCTTACCACCTCATCTCCCTTCCTAATGATTCCCACCCCAGATTCCACTGCACCGCATCTGTCCTTCTGCACCCAAAGAATAGGGTGCTTTGTGCGTGTTAATTCTGTTTCACGCTTATCTGTTCACCAGTTATTCCCAGCAGGTATATTTAGTGAGTGCCCAGAATGCTGCACGTTTCCTGCTATGTGCTACTGCTAACAGATAACACAGCCCCTTCTTCGAGGAGCTCACCATCTCACAAAACAGGCAAAGAAAGTAACAGTCCCAATATAATACGACAGGTGTGCAGAGGGTCACACAGGCTCAGGACAGGAACAGGAGAAGAACTTTAGGGAAGACTTGGCAAAGGAGGGCAACCTTGAACTGAAGCTCCAAGGACAAAGGGAAGATTCCAGAAAATAAGGAGGACGGGGCGCTCCAGGCAGAAGGAACTGAGCGTGTAAAGGCCTACAGGTCTTGAGAACGGGACATGGTGGGGGAACTTCTGTGCATCTGTTTTCTCTCCACTTTGGGAACGTTAGACCTTTCAGAGAAAAAGACCCATGTCTGGTTCTTCTCAGTCCTATCCCAGCATCTAGTACTGCTCCTTTTGAACAGGAAGTGCTACATAATGTTTGAGGGGGACAGAGAGGGAGGGAGGGAGGAAGGAGGAAGGAAGGACCAAGCCGTTAAAAGAGACAAGCTGCATAAATACGGTAGATGCTCAATAAATGTTCAATAAATGAATGAATGGGGTTAATTCATAACATTCACATAGGATTCCTTCTGCAAACAGAGGGTTTCTTATCTGATCGTCATTAAATCTTTTTTTTCTTTGTATTTCCATGAGCCATTTACCAATGTTTAAATGAAGTATCAAATTGTTTGGTGGGTTACTGTCTGGCAGAATACATTGCAGAGAAGACTTAATTTGTAGTATGGTTCAATACAGCCAATTAAATACAGTATGGATTAGAAAGTCATCTGCAGATTTTACCATTAGCTTTTTTATAAAGAACAGATTCTACTCCATTTAGCCTTCACGTTATTATATGGTGGGTCTCTCTCTCTGTATGTGTGTATGAGATTGTGTGCTTTCCCGAGGCAATATTGGTAACAGGAAAAATACCCACCAGGATTTATGTGAGCTAACAAAAAAAAAAAAAAAAAAAAAAAAAAAACAAGACAAAAAAGCAGATAAACAGACAGACACAGAACAAAAATAGATACATGAAAAATACACTACTTCCCACCACAGGCAATTACAGTGGTTAAAAGCTCACAAGACAAAGGGAGGCCCAGGCTCATTATAAAGGCTTTTCTCTTTTCTAGCATATTTTTGGATGTGTTTGCTGCCTGGCAGTGTCAGTGAGGCTGGGAAACTGCTGTACCAGCCCCCTGGCTCCCCGTTATCAAATGCTAAATGGAGCAGGTCAGAGGGAATCGTTCCCTGGGTTGACATCTTGATGTCTTCTAGAAGGTTTAACTCAAGGACAAGACCAAATTTCCGAATAACCTAGCCTCTAGCTGAAGAGGCAGTGTGGTAACAGGGAACCGGAGAGAAATGCAATTGAGACCTTCCTCTACCACTTTCGGCATTATCACGCTAACTTTCTGAGAATTCCTTTCTCTTTCTGTATAATATAAATAATGTTATGGAACCCAAACTATTGTTGGAAATATCAATTCATGTAAAATACATCAGATAGATATGAGATGGCATTTTCTCTTATGAGGATAAAAAAATAAATATTCAGTGATCACCAAATTGCAGGGAAATAAATATTTTCCTGGGGTCCTGGCTTGCCACATGTAACACAGAAGTAATTACAGTATCTGTCATGGTGCTGCTATGAAGATTAATGAATGAACACATGTAAATAGCTTGGGCCAGTGCAAGGCACCTGGGGAGACCTTTGATAACTGTCAATCATTGTGAGTATTTTTGTTATTGGTGGAAGTGTGATGAGGTGCAACATTTCTGGAGGGCTGGTTGACTGTTTCCAAGCCTGTTAGAGATGAATAAACTGACCTGATGAGTCCTCTTTCATTATTTATCCAGAAATAATGTAACATGTGGGCAAAGAGTTGGATACAAAATATTCTCTGCAATGCTGTTAGAATATTCTCTGCCATGCTGTTAAGAGTCGTAAAAAGTTAAAAACGTCCAAAACGTCGAGTATAACTGCCTGGTTAAAGAAAATCCTTTTTGCAATACTATGAAATAGTATACACTACTGAAAAATAATCTTCTACATAATTTTTGTATAAAAATATATTCACAATATCCTGTTGAATGGGGGAAAAAAGCATGTTACTAAATAGTATATTCAATACAATCCTGTTTTTGAAAAAAAAAAAATGCATATCCCTTATAGGGCTCTCCCTTACCAGTGATTCTTAAAATCTGACTTTTTTCTTACTTATGCTAATTTTCTTTACAATAAATATTTTATGTAATACCCACTCTGTTGTCCTGGGTAGAGTGCCATGGTGTTATAGTAGCTCATAGCAAACCTCAAACTTCTGGGTTCAAGTGATCCTCTTATCTTAGCCTCTCGAGTAGGTTAGACTATAGGCACCGGCCACCATGCCTGGCTAGTTCCCCTCCCCCTATTTTTAGTAGAGACGGTGTTTCTCTTTTGCTCAAACTGGTCTTGGACTCCTAAACTCAAGCAATCCACCCACCTCGGCCTCCCAGAGTGCTGGTATTATAGGCATGAACCATGGAGTCCAGCTAGTAATTATTTTTAAATGACTAATTTGAATGAATGAATCTGTCAACAGTATTCTTGGTCCAGGTCTGTCCCTGGCTTCTCCTCCAACCCCACTGGGTCTATGTCTGTTTCCCTCTCTCAGCCTTTGTTTCCTCAGCAATTAAAAGGTGAAGGTGGGATTAAATAAATACTCATGGCCTTTTTCGCTCTCAACATTTAATTCCCTTTAAAAAATTTATAGCAGGACAACAGCTATAAAAGACAGCTTCTTCTTAGCAGCTTGCTAAACATATGTTACGCACACACAGAGATCTGGGAAGCTGTACGTGTCCTTGCCTAAAAATAGGAAGAGACGCTAGTTAACCAGCTGAGATCATCTCAGACCTGTGATTTGGGCTTAAATTTGTCTAACAGGATAAGTGGAGCCAGGTGTGCTTAATCAATTAGCCATCACAAAAGTGACAGCGAAGCAGGTTTCTGCCCAGGAGACGCAAAAACCACCTTCAACAAGGAAACTGGCTGCAGTGTTAGTTTCCTAATGCTGGGATTCAATCAGAATCCATGTCCCAAGATCAAAAATGTGGCCACAAAGCCATGGAAAAGCTCAAGGCCTTCTATCATACTACACGGCTTCTGGAAACGGGGACAGGATAAGCACTGTGGTGGGTGAGACTGGCTGTCCTCTCTCATTTAACTCACATTCATTCCCCAACGCGCTTAGATATTAGGGTACACTAGGCCCTGGAGATGCTGAGAAGGGTAGGATGGACTCCTGGTTCTCGAAAGCTGGCTGTGTGTGTGTAAGGTTGAGGCCTTGTTTGGTAAATAGTGAGAATAGTTTGTATATTGTGATGTCCTGTCCCCATTTCCAGAAGGCATGTGGTATAATAGAAGGACTTGAACCTTTGCATGGCTTTGTGGCCAGAGACAAGTTACCTTATCTCACTGAGCCTTAGTTTCTTCACCTGTAGGATGGGAATGTTGCCTTAACCTGCCTAACAGAGTGTCTACTGGATGGTAGGCCCTTAGCACTTAAAATGGATGTTCCCAGGCAACTGGGTTTTAGGGTTCTCATTCTGACGACTACATTCTTTAGTGTTCAAGCACCAGGAGTGGTTTTTTTTATTACAAAGCTTTCCTTGGAGCTGATAAATAGTCTTGGTGTGGCCAAAAGGGGGTGAGAAAGGAAGCCGCTGGGAAGTTGCCAGATGAAATGCTGAGAGTCACAGTTTCAGACTTCATGGTGTCACGTAAGAACCCGGATTCTGTGATTCTTGGAAGTTTAACACTGTAGTTGTAGAAATCAGTCAGTTCCCTTCGTTGCTTAAGACTTTTTGAGTTTTCTATCACTTGCAATCAAGAGATTTCTGAACAATGAAATAATCATCAGTATCTCTATCTTAGGAGGAAACAGGTGGAGAGTGAAGTGACCTGTCCAAGGAGTAGGAGGCCGAGGTGGCCTTTCAGCAAGTCTCGGAAGCGTGTACCCACTTTATTGGTAGTAGTAATTAACACTGGGACTGTAATTTTGAAATTGCTTTTGGTATGCATTAGGATAAAGGTAAACATATTGTCATTAGAAAGACATATTTTCAGTAAAAGAAAAATGAGACACAGATATAAAAAAGTTAAATAACCCTATAACGTTAAATTTGAATTGGAAGTACCTATACAAACTTGTGATTTAAAAAATGCATCCCTAGCACCATTTCCAGAAAGGGCCTAGAAGCCAGGAAACAGTAGTTACCACCTCAGAGCACACAGAATGTAGCTACTTATCTATTAATCTCTCAACCCACCTAGACAGAGAGTCCCAGAAAGCAAATATTACAAAAGGTTAAGTTGTAGAATTATCCTTTGAAATTTTCTCTGTGTTTGAACATTTTCCTGATAACAAGTAGAAAAAAAAATTAAATCTTAGCACGCTCTTTTCTCTACCCCCCTCTGCCTTTCTCTGAAAACAGGGGAAACCAAGACGTGTAACACACAATGACTTAATGGTAAGCAGGCTGCAGGGAAAGGGCTTCATCACGGCTAACCCAGTCA
Source organism: Nycticebus coucang (assembly GCF_027406575.1). Lineage (NCBI taxonomy): Eukaryota > Metazoa > Chordata > Mammalia > Primates > Lorisidae > Nycticebus > Nycticebus coucang. The sequence continues at coordinate 54,136,511 of NC_069801.1, forward strand.
ACCCTTGGTTCCAAACGTAAGGGATGGTTAAGAGGACACAGGTGCTTAGACACGCTTAAAGTTAGAGCTGCCATTGTCTTTGGTCCATCTCTCATTCCCCCGGTCAGCATGGATAAACATCAGTCAGGAACCTTCTATCTTCAACAACATTTTTAAAAGTTCAGGATGAATAAATACAGGAACAATTTATACCTCTGAATCCCTGGGATGGCAGGAGATTCCAAAACTTGGAGGATTCTCTAACCATGTATAAAGATTCAGACCTAATTTTCATTATATTAAAAAAGAGGGTACTATTGGAGCGTTCCTACCATGTACGAGGCCCTGGGCTAGGTATTCTATATATATTTTCCCTCATTTTCACTCACCCAACCACCTTATAGATTATTTCCTCTACTTTTACTGTTGAGGTAATAGAGACCCAGGAGGGTTAAGGAATTTGTTAAGGTCACACAGTTGATAAGACAGACCCTGGACTGCTGCCAGGTTCGGCTGCCCCCACCCTCCAGGCAGCCTCCAAGGACCCGAACACAGTTTTAAATATGCTTTAATGGCCTATATTTCCATTCTCCTAAAATTCTTATTTTTATTTCTGTTTCTTTCTGCATGAAGAATCCTAATAACCATTGTAAGTGCTTTGTAATATAACCAATGATTTCGACATTTTAGCTCATGGTGTAAAATTATCGTAGCTCAGAGGTAAATGAGTGTGGTTGAAAGGAAACGAAACAGTGTGTTTTGTCACAGTTGCTGCAGAAACAAGGTCATTATATTGAATGGAAAATGACTTTTTTGTGTGTCGGAACCAGTCTGAAATTAAACCTATGCCTTGGTCAGTTATGAGGCAGAAACTTACCCCCCCAAATGGGGAATTGACAAAAAACCAGCCAGTGGAGGGAATGTTGGATCAGGAGTGGCTAGGACTCCACCTTCTGGCATCTTTACTGGTAAAATGAGATGGATAGCAGGGGGTGGTTGTGGCAAATCATGGCTTCTCAGGGTGCTGAGAAAAGACAGGATTTCGGCTAGACGCAGGGCAGTGCCTGATACTCAAATCTGTTATGGGCTACTTTTGTCACCTTGGACATATCCCCTAACTACTTTGAACCGTGTTTTGCCTGGAACATACGGGTGCTTCATAAATGGTAGCTACTCTCCAGCTCAAAGATCGTTATCCAAATTGTCACTGTTACATGTTCAATAACGGTCCCGTAGGCTGAAGTCCTGAACACGAGCACCTCAGAAAATGACCTCATTTGCAAAGTCACTAAGGGTACATTGAGTTACGATGAGGTCACTGGGGAGGAGAGGGGACCCTTAATCTAATCTGACGGGTGTTCTTATAAAAGAGGGAAATTTGGACATGGACCCATGCGCACAGACAATGTGATATGAAGATGATGGTGGAGAGTGTGACGATGGGTCGATAAGCCAAGAAATACCAAGACTGTCAGTGAACCCCTGAAAGCTGGAGCTGAGGCAGGGAAAAGATTCTCCTCCATCAAACCCTCAGAAGCAGCCCTCCCCCTCTGCAGGCACGTCAATCTGGGACATGGAGGCTATACCCACAGGGTGTCCCCAAAGTCACCCATAAAGTTACCAGACACAGGGGAAAATGAGAAACTGTAGTTAAATAAATGTACCTTGACTCATACCATATTTGTTACCAAATATTCACCAAATGTTCTCTATTTGTAAAATTCTGTAATAAGTATTTTGTAAATACAGGCAAATACGATTACAATTTCCTATTTTCCTTACGGACGGAGACTTTATGGATGACTTTTGGGACACCCTATAGAAGTGAGAGAAGTCATTTGTTGTTTCAGCTGCCCAGGGTGTGGTACTTTGCTGAAGCTGCTTTGACTCAGTGGTGACACCAAGAGCAGAAAAAAATGACAGCCAACTAAATCCCACCTAGGTAACGCATCCCATCTGTATTCCCTCTGTGACCCTTAATTTTCCCATCTGTAAAATGAGGGAGCAACACTGATCCCTTCCAGCTTTGCCCTATTTCTGAGGGCAGAGTAGGAAGCCTTACTTGTCTTCCTGTTACAGACAGAGCTAGCTACTTAACGCAGGTGCGTGCAGTGCAGAGCAGCGCCACGCAACTTAGAGCCGCATCTATCCAATTATTTCCCATTTAGCGCTGTGCAGAACTCCCCCAATACACCACCAAACCACTGAGGCGGTGGGCTCAGCTCTCTGAGTACAAGGATCAATTGTTTCTCTTCCACTAATTGGTCCCCTGATTGTTAGGCTGTTGCCTTGGAAAATGAACTGTCAGTTAAAGAAATTAGCATACCACTTCCCCCTTTCTTGAAAAAGTGCTCCCCAGTAGCCATCTCCCTTTCAACTCACCCTAGGATCTCAGAAGGCAAAATGGATATGAATTAAATTCTTACTCTCAGTGATACCATTTTTTCCTGCTGGAGAGATGAGAAAACTGTGGGGTTAAGCCACTTGGCTGAATTCTCAGTCAGTGGGGAAGTTCAGGCTGACGGCCAATCTGACACCAGCTCACGCCCATTTTGCTACATGGGATCGTCTCTGTAGGGCTGTGATCATCGGGCTCTGCTCAGCTGTCTGCCCTCTTGTGCCTCCTTCCTGGCGTGTATCTTCATGCCTGTGCCAGACTCACAGACAGCTGCACCAAGGGAGGGCAGATGTAAGGAAGCATGGCTAAGCCCCTGGGTGCCTTCTGCATCAAATACTTCCCCCTGTTGGCCCCGCTCTGATGTGACCCCAGGACTCAATTCTAGTAAGACAGTATCTGTGTCAGGCACTGGGAATGGCAAGACAGAGCCAGCAAGATCCTTGCCTTTAAGGAGTCCACACCCTGACGGAGAAGGGAGGTCAGGTCAAAGAAATCCATTCCTTTTCTTTCTAGTGAAAAGCACAGTTGGTAAGTACCCCTTCATTTACATGGTTTCCTGGTTAATATCTGACTCCTCCTCTAGACTGAGGACAGCAGCAAAGCAGACCGGTGCTAGCTGTGGCTCACCACGGCATCCCAGCCCCTAGCAGAGGTGTCAGACACTTTGGAGGTGGTGGTGGTCAGAAATGATTATTTGAATGAATGAATCAACATTATGTTCATGCAATCATAAAGGTAAGAGCTGGACATGGTGGCTCACATCTATAATCCCAGCACTCTGGGAAGCTGAGGCAGGTCGATTGCTTAAGGTCAGGAGTTCCAGACCAGCCCGAGCAACAAGGAGGCCCCGTCTCTACTAAAAATAGAAAAAACTAGCCAGGCATTGTCGTGGGTACCTATAGTCCCAGCTACTATGGAGGCTGAGGCAAGAGAATCACTTGAGCCCAAGAGTTTGAGGTTGCCGTGAGCTGTGATGCCACAGCACTCTACCAAGGATGGCAACATAGGACTCTGTCTCAAAAAAGAAAATGAATTAAAAAAAAAAAAACAATAATAAAGGCAAGAATAGGGCAGGAATAACGGCCTGGAGTGACTAGATTAGTAGGCATTGACTAGATAGAAATTAGTGACCATGGCAGTGCTGAGAACCAAGATGTTCTAGCCAGAGGGGTAACAGAGAGTTGTGGGACTATAAAACAGTGTGTTATGTGGGGAGCTGCCATCAGCAAGGGATGATAAGACCATGAAACATTAGGCAGAGAGTGGCAGTCTTTGAAGGTGACAAGCTAGGCAGGGGCCAGGGGATGCAGAATTTTGAAGGCCAGGTTAAAAAGCTGGGGTGGTTGAAAATTGGCAGTGCCCTTCTAATTGACCTGCTGTTAATCATGGCTGAAGCTGAGCCTTCCAGAGCTGCAAGCACAGCCCTTCCTCAGGCTGGAGGATGGGCAGCTCAGCACCCCTCCCAGCTGGGTGCCAGTGGGCTTGGGACTATCCCGTGTCTCTAACAGCCATGGGGACAATCAGCTGAAGAGACAGGGAGGGTGGCTCATAGGTGGCTACAGGTGAACTCAGCTTTCCCTGCAGGAGGGGAGGTCCAAGGGCCCTGGCCAGACTGCAGCTGGACTTGGGCAGCCATTTTTTCCCCCTGGGTTATAAAAGTATCAAACTGTCAGGTCTGGAGACAGTCTAGCAAAATGTTTGTGAGCTGAGGATGAATCCTGCCTTCCCTCACCACCTAACCCTTGCTTCTGACCTGCCATTCATGACCCATAGAAATTCATTCCAAGTTTTTTAGCAACAGGGGACCCGGCAGAGGCAGTGGTGATGGCAGTGTGCCTTTTTGTTTAATTAGCTGCACCAGTGGATTTTGGCGACAATTGGGTGTGTTTCCCTACTTTCTAATAGAAAGAGGCTGGGAGCGTAAGTGTGGTAAGTGCCCGTTAGCAAACCAAAATGGGTTATCACATGGACCGACCCTCCGTTCGCTTTTTGGAATTTTTCACTTCCCCAACTCTGCTCAAATCCCTGCCATCTCCCGCCCTCTCCCTCATCTTCCCTTTAAGATGCCCAGTCACTTCTGCACAGATCCGAATAGAGCTCAGCTGTTTCCCCTACCGTGGTGGTTACTGAGTACAGTCTGTTTCACCGTATTAACTAATGTCCAACTGTGTTCATCTGTGACACTGCACAGGCTGTAACAGTCTCCACCTACCGCTCAAAGCGCAGGCCCTGGGCCGAGGCACTGTGTGCCCTACCTCAACTATTGTGATCCTGGAGTTTGAGGCAGTCTAGGGCAGCGAAGCACAGTGGTTAAGCCCCCAAGAAATGTCAAATGCCTGAGGTGACAGATGCCCCGTTACTCTGACTTGATTAACTCACACTGTATACCTGTACCAAAACATCACACGGGCCCTATAAAGAGATGAAACTATGTGTACCGGTAATAATACTTATAAAAATAAAAACTAAAATAAAAAGAACACAGGCCCAAAAGTTCGAGGTCAAAGCCTGGTCTTCCTACCCATAAGCTGTAGGACTATTACAAGAATATTACATAATATTGTAGGAATATTATGTATTCCTACATAAGCTGTAGGAATATTACAGCTGCATTTACCCTTTTTGTGACTTTGCTTTCTCATCTGCATAATGGGAATAACTTTCTACTTTGTAGAACGGTTATGAAAATTATATGACTTAATACACGTGATATGCTGAACAGGGTTCCCACAATGCAGTAAGTGCTTAATAAGTGTTATGCTGTTATTTCAGAGTTATTCAAAGAGTATTCCACAAGGGAAGAACTTCTCTATTTATGCAAAATACATCCCCTCCTCAGTACATTCCCTGGTGCGCCAGTCAATGCTCAGACGTCTATTGAGTTAATGACGCAACTGCTCTGTTATTTCTATACACTTTTCGGTCTTGTCCCAAGAAGCACTGTGGCTGCTGGTTTATGTATACGCAGGAGCCTTTGCAGCATCCCCGAGAGCATCTACACACAGGATGTAATTGCACCTTGTGTAACAGTAGCCGATGAGGATGTTACTGAGTCCTTGTGACACAGCAGACCTCCATGTGGGACCATGAGGGGACATGGCTGAGAGAAAGAAGCACTTGCAGCTCTGGGTTCAACTTAGAAGACACGAAAGCTGGCTTGAGACTGCTATAACATTGTCTTTGTGTATCAGAATGGGATGAGGGCAAAGTGATGGGAGTTGTCAAGTTTTGAAATGAATAATAAGATGCCTTCAGAGTGAGGCATATAAAACAGATGAGCTAAAAATACAGCCAGCTCCAGGAGCATCTGGGAAGAAGGATTAGCAAGGCAGCTTTAATTGCAGGAGAACAAAGACCCCCGCAGATGGGAATGTTTCTCTCGCCGGTTGCACCTGCAAACAGGTAAGCGCAAGGACGAGAACATAAGGTATTTATTCTGAATGCCTTCTCCCCAGTTCAGGAAATTAATTCCCAAAGGTAGGCATCTGGCAATTTCCCATCATTTGGATTCCATGGGAAACCTTGAGGGATTTGGCCCATTTGGGGAGGGAGAGGAGGCATTTTTGGAGTCCCTTTCCTCCCACGGTTTCTGATGGTTTTCTTACAGACCAGGTTTAATTCTCATTACAATTTGATGAGGAAGGTTTTATTATTATTTATTTGAAAGAGAAGAACACTGAGTCTCAGAGAGGTGAAGCTGCAGGCCTAAGTTCAAACACCTAGACAGTGGAAGTCCTGGGATAGAACCCAACTTCCAACCCCTGACTACCTAATTCCCAAGTTCAAGAGCATGATGACACATTACTTCTTACACGTTTCCTCTGTTAACCGTCCTATAAATTGAAGTATGTCTTGTAAAATACTGACAAACTATCTCGACTTCCATCTACCCTCACATCCACCCATCTACCCATCAATCTATCCCTCCATCCATCCTTCCCTGTTTTGATAAAACCTTCCCATTGCTTCCGTAGGCCCACAGCATGTAAGACAGACACCTCATTGTAGCCTTCCAAACTCTTCAGTCTCTAACAAACACTTTATGGTTACAAGCTATAGGTGCAAAGTGTTTCATGGCTTTTAAAGCTCCAGCTGGTGTATCTCATTCATTATCCTGTTTTGTTATCGCCATGATAACATTCGGAAGTTACGTAGCTCAGAGAGGCTAAGTACTCTGCCCAAAGTCACATCAAGTAAGCAACGGAATGGATATCAGCATGCTCGAGGACCTTCTGATTCACAAGGTCCAGCTCTCTATATCATCTTGATAGAAGGAGTTAAGCACAGAAGAACACGGACATTGGAACAAGACTGCCCAGGCTCAAATCCTGGCCTTGCCGCTGACCAGCTATGTGGCCGTGGGGAAATATTTATCCTCTCTGTGCCTCAGTTTCCTCATCTGTGACAGGAGGATAACAAAAGTACCTCCATCACGGTGTCGTGGTGATTAATAGCTGCTGGAACTCAGTTCACTTAGTAAACCTAATAAGCCTCACTTAAGTGTTACGTTTTTCTTTGTTTGTTTATTTTTTTTTTGAATATGCACCTTCTCTCTTTGGTTGGAAATCTTCCTGCAGTTGGGAGGAGCCAGCTAAGAAGTGGGAGAGTGAGGATTTGAACCCAGACCAGACATCATGTTGAAGTAGGCACGGCCCCTGCTTCTGAGACGAAGCACAGGGTCTAGTAAGTGTTCCACACCTGCACTCTGAGGATAAGGAGAAACATTTAGAAACTATAAATTTAGTTTTCTAGCCTCACAAAATAAAAATAATACAACAATTAAAAATCCTTCCCAGCACCCCCCACCACCCCCACCCCCGCCTTCATTTTTAAAACTAGGTACAGGAGAGAAATGGCTGAGAGGGGATGGAAGGGAAGGCTTGGCTCATGTCTTTTGTAGAAGAAAAGGAAGAGCAGGTTCAAGGCCTGATAAGATAATGGAAAGACCCAGACAGACCTGAGCTCAAACAGCAGCTCTGCCACTGCACAGCTGTGTGTGTGTTCTGGTGCAGACCAGAGCTGGCCCTGTGTCCTGACACTGGAGAGAATGACAGTCCAGCCCTGGGACCAGGTGCAGGCAGAGGGGGAGGCTCCCCATGTATCACAGGGGTGTGCCCAAGGTTGAGAGCCTGGGACCATAGTGCAGAGGAGGAGAAGACATTCCCCTGGTCAGAGGAGCTGCCCTGTTAGCTCTGAGCCTTCTCCACATCAGAAATAACAAATCAGCCTATAAGGCAAGAATGCTAATAATCAGTGAACCCAGTTGCAAACTAATGCCTGGAATTCAGGCCTCCAAAGTCACCTTGTCCCAGCACTGGAGCATCTCTATTTATCGGACCTGTAATGTGAGACCCAGAAGTCTTAATTCCGTCATTAAAAAAAAAAAAAAAATGGAGAAGGCCGGGCACAGTGGCTTACACCTGTAATCCCAGCACTCTGGGAGGCCGAGGTGGGTAGATTGCCTGAGCTCACAGGTTTGAAAGCAGCCTGAGTGAAAGCCAGACCCCCATCTCTAAAAACAGCCAGATGTTCATTGTGGCAGGTGTTGTAGTCCCAGCTACTCGGAAGGCTGAAGCAAGACGATTGCTTGAGCCCAAAAGTTGGAGGTTGCTGTGAGCTATGACCCCATAGCACTCTACCGAGGGCAACAAAGTGAGACTCTGTCTCAGAAAAAAGAAAAAAGAAGAAAGTAATAAAATACAGAAACTCCTCCATAGTTGACAACCTTCCTACACTGACCACGTCCATAAGGGGACCTCGTTTTCATAGGCGGGACGTGCACCACGTGTACTCAGTGGAAGTCCCTGATGTTGACCACCTTCCTGTATTGAGGAGTTTGTCACAATCCATGTTACAATGTGGCGGTCAACTCACAGAGGTCCTGCAGTGCTCTCCTGGCAGGGTGACGGTCAGGAATAACAGGGACAAGCACACGAGCCCCATCAACGGAAGCTTCCCGTCAATGTGGTAAGGGCATGTGGGTCTGCAAGCAACCAGCCTGACCTGGGCACTCTGTCACTCCAAGGATCCCCAGGTTCAGGCTGTCAAACAGGAATAAGAAAGTACACACTGTGAACTTGTGAGGAAGTGAGAAGGCCTCTGTGAGTACACCGGAGAGGGCCCAGCAGTCAGAGGAGCAAGTGCGTATAGTCTGGGACTTGATACCTTAAACTCATTTTTCCTCTTTTTCCTATGTAACTGAGTGTCGTTCCTTTCCCTTTTCCGTCCCTTCAATAATATTTCCTGAGTCCCTGAGAGCAGCCCGGGGCTCGGCAGGGCAGCTGTGGCTGTGTCTCCCTTTACAGGCCACAGTCAGCTTACAAACCTTACAGCACCCTTTTTTCTTCTTGAGTCCCATTAAACTCCTTTTCGGCTTTCCATACATACGTGGAGATTCACTTCCTAAAAGCACCTTCTACTCGGCTACCTACAGCGGTCAGAATGCCTGAGGCCAGAGTGGATGCAGGAAGGAGAAGGGAACTTTGGACGTAATAATGCCAGAGTCTGCCAGTCCCACCCCGAAATTTCCATGAAACATTTTTTGGGATGGTGGGAAGGATTACAGTTGGGTGACTTTTTTATGTCTCCTAAAATTATTCTGGGACTGCTATCAGAGTGTGTGAACTCTAGGTAGACGCCCAGCCCCTGGAGGACCTCGTCCTACACTCTGCTCCATCCTGGCTCTCACTCCCAGCATGCCAGGCTGGCAGGACGTGGAGACCCTCCAGGTCAGCAGGAGTCAGAAGGCAGGGCTCTGTGATCAGACCTCGGAGACTTACACGACAGTCACTGCACTACTTCTGTGCCACAGCAAAGGAAGCTGCCCACATGCCTCCATCTCTTGCTCTGAATAATCTGTGCTCCACGTCCTCATGGACATGGACTTCCTTGCTTTTGACCTTGTATTCCTGTTAAAAGTCCTCCTTTGTCTATTGCTTTTGAAGACTGGCTCACAACTTCCTCAACTACTGAAATTCAGGCTCCCCTTCAGGCTGGGCTAATTTAGTTGCTTCTGAGAAAACTCTTATACCCCTGCATGAGTTTATTTGGAATGTTTCAGCAAGGCTAAGGGTTCAGGACAATTCCACCTTTGGCAGGTGCTGTTGAAAAATCTGGAGGTGGGGGCGCTATCTCTTCATAGGGGATGGGGCCTTGCCCCCTGCCCTGGATTCACCTGAAGGTTCTGGCTTCCTAGTGTGGGCAACTCAGACAGAGGCCCAGTGGGCTCCTCATGCTGGATCTGAGAGCTGGAGGAGGTAATTCCAGTCCTTTCGGGCAGGACTGGAGAATTTGCACAGCTATCACCAAAACGCTCTGCTACTTCCTGATTGTCTGGGTTTGGCAGGAAATTTCACCTTTCTGAGTCTCAGCTGCTTCTCTGGGGTGAGGATTAACGGGGTGTCATATAAAGTTCCCACCCAGATGGCTGGCACACAGTGGGGACTCAACACCCTTATCACAGTCAAGGAGGAGGACATTCTAGGGTGGGTGGGAACCAGCGTGATGGAAGCTGAGGGGCTGGTGCGAGGCAGGACCTTGGGCGTGAAAGGATTGAGTGGGGCTAATAACACTGGGTGGTGGGCTGCAACCATCATGAATAAAAACAAATCAAAGGGGGCCTGAATGCCAGGGTGAGGATTTGGGACTTGATGTACCAAGGACAGTAACATATAAGTAGTATGTTAAATAAGAGACAGCAAACGCCCTCCGAAAACTGTTGCAGATACAGGAAGGAATAATGCTTCCCAACACAGTAAACGCAGTGATACTGATGCCAGCAAAGATGAAAGTGAGAATGATCCAAATCATACCAGGGAGAGCTGACGCCACTGGCTGAATCCTTCCTTCCCGCCAATCACCGCACTAAGCACTTGGCTGGGTTGTAACACTCGAGCCTCATAACAAGCCTACGGGATAGACACTATTATTATCTGCAGTTAACTGATGAGGAAATCCAAGCAAAGAGAAGCTGCCCTTGTCCTTTGTTCAAGATCAGCTGGAAACGTAGTAGAGCTGAGATTTATACCCAGGCCTTCCTGGCTGCAGAGCCCATGGGTTTTTCCAGATCCACAAAGCACATCAATTTCCTATTTTCAACCTCTTCCCTTAAAAGCTTATTGCTCATTCTTCCCTGGCTCCTTTCAGAGGAGGGCTTTCTGAAATGCCTAAAATAAAAACACATGAGTCCTATAATAGATACCTCCACTGCAAGAGATATAATTAAACTCCCCATTTCAAGCAAAGGAACTTGCAGAAAAATTAAATCCAACAAAAGAGAAATTCAGTATCCCAGCCACATCTTATATAAAACTGAAGCCTGTGTGTCTGCTCCTCACCCCCCCTTCCTGACAGCATCACTTTCTACCACGTCCCCCTCAGGGGCTTGGACTCGCGGGGCCCTGGAGAACTCAGTGCACAGGTCACCTTTTTGCAGGTGACCACCGGCTGATGTCACTCCTCTCAATTAATCCCTAGCTTGTCATCCTTTCTTAGCTGCTTCCTTGTACTTCTTGCCCTCTGAAACTAATTTGTTCACTTACTGTATCCTTATTTATTGTACTGACTGCTTTGTTCACTCTTATATCCACAGTGTCTTGAATACTTAGCTGACCAGTCTATATATCCCTTGAATAAATAAAACCCCTATTTGTCCACCAAAGCTTAGCTCAAAGCACCCTCCCCCCAAACTGGAATCCCTTTCATTGAGCTCCCATAACATTCTCCTGACCTATCTCATTGTTCACCCATTTTTATTGTGATTATAAATGTTTCTTGTCTGTTTCTCCAGCCCCAGGAGGCAGGGGTAATGGGGCCCTTTAATTATATTTCCTCAGTGCTGAAACTAGTATCTGGCAATGAGTAGGCGTTAGACAAATGTTTGTTGAATGTTCAGGTAGGTGAATGCATGGATGAACGAATAACTAAAAGGGATAAAGAATGAACAATGATGTATTTTCAGTTGTGGAAATTAAAATTTATAAACACTATCTGACACATATTACCCCTGAAGACCTGCAGCTTCATCTATTAAGATAGGCGAGGTTAACCACGAAATGCCAGTGACTTGGAACAACAAATGTTCATCTTTCATTCAAGCTATGTGTCTACCCGGGGCTGGCAGGGGCTCTCATGCATAAAGTCGCACCAGGCCCAGGCTGATGGATGTTTCTCCGTTATGACTGATGGGCTTGTAGTTGTGCAGACAGGAGAAGAAGCTGGAGGGTCACATCTGATGCTTTGGCCTAAAAGAGATAGATGTCACTCAAGTTCATAGGCAGATGGCTATGACGCCTCACAGGGCTCCCGATCGTAAGAGCTGGAATTACGGAAATCTGTGGTTGGAGGTAGTAGCAAAGGTCTCCTCTGTGCTTGGAGACGACAGAACTCCTATAGGCCCCTGCAGCACTAATGCTTTGCGTGCTCTAGGTCTTGAGAAATGTCCCCCAGGGTACTTTATGGATTAATGCATCATTGCCTAATTTTCACATATTTATCAAAGACATGGTTAATCACCAACTGGAGCTTTACTTTTTTTTGGCTTCAGAGTTGATGTAACTTCAACCTATAGAGGGAAAAATTCCCATTTTGATGATTACTTATTAAGGGTAAATATAGATTCTCTCAGGTGTTTGAAATAATAACATTTATTTACTGTCTCCTTGGTGCCAGTGTGGTGGGTCTTTATGTAGTATCTAATCCTCACAACAGTGCCGTGATAATATTACAGTTCTAAGTCTACAAATTCAGAAACTGGAACTCAGAGGGATTAAGATTCTTATTCAAGATCGTGTAACTCATAAGCATTCACCTGGAACTTGAACTCAAGACTATATAAAAAACAGCTCACCCATTACCACCTCCTTGGAGCTGAGCGTGTCTAGAGGGCAGAGGAAGGGAACTGGTGGACTAACTCTTTCCATTATTCCTTTGATGAAACATTCTATGAAAACATTTTATAAGCTGCCATGGAAAAAAGAAAACAAGCTGTACCATATGAAAGTGTCTGATTTATCATGCATAAATTATGACTTAATTCCTTATTGAAAAAGTTCTGAGAAGAAAAACGGAGGACAGCAAATAATATTCTTCCAGGATTATTATTCTGCCAGACTATGAAGCCAAGCTGGGGCCCATTTAGAGACCAAAATAATAATCTACAAAAATTGGGGAAATTTTTACACACTAACTAGATCTAATCTGGACTGCCCCAGGGATCATATTATTTGAGAAAGAAGGAAACATTTTGTAGATCCTTCACATGGTAAGATTACATTTGGACTACAGATTCCTTTACCAGGACAGTCAGATGGAGCTGAGTACTTTCTGACCTGTGCTATTTCTTAGCTGCATGGCCTGGAATACAATTATTTTATTTTTCAGAGACTCAGTGTCCCTGTAATACAATTATTTTATTTTTCAGGGACTCAGTGTCCCTGTAAAATTGGGTTGAGAGAGCTGAGGTAGAAGAATGGTTAATACTGGGAGCCCTGCAGCCAGTTTTCAAAATGGACTCGTTAGTCTATTCATTTATTCAATCCATAAATATTTACTGAGGACCTAATAAGTTTCAGAAACTGTTAGGTGCGGAGGATACAAAGATGAGGAAAAACAAACACAGTTGTGCTTATGGTGTTTATAAGACAAAATATGTGATGTCTCCAAGCCCCAGTTTCATCATTTGCAAACTGAGGATAACAGGACTGGTCGCACGGGTTTAATGAGATGCTGCATGTGGTACTTAGCACAACAAAGCAGCATTGAGAGAGTGTCAGCTGCGGTTAGCAGCAGGGACGGGGCGGCAGGGGCAGCAGTAAGGAGCTCAGTTCCAAGAACATCCTGGGTACTCGGTAAATGTTTGCTGAACGATAAATGAATAAAATGTTTATACCAAAGGTGGTACAATAAAGATGTAGTTTCTCACAAGAAATCAACTGATGAACACTTTATTTATTTAATTCTTACCGCCTCTGGGGTTCTGGAATAGGAAGAGTTTGGGGGAAACTCGAAGATATTGAAGACCTGACCCTATCTTCAAGGAGCTGACAGACTAAAGTGAAAACAGAGTCACAGGTGGCCAACTCAACATAATTCTGACAGGTGCACTGTACATATAATGCACAACTTGGCAGGTGCACGCTTTTCAAAGATTTACTACAGCTAAGTTAGAAAGGAAGGGTGGTTCCCTTTGGGGTGGAGTGGACTTCACAGTCACCAGGGGAAGCTGGACTAGGAAGGGCTTTGGAGCCAGCTCTGTATTTGAATTGTGGACAGAAAAAAGGCAGACGCATTTCCAGGCAGAGGAATGATGTGAGCCCCACGTGGAGGCCTGCACTTGTCTTAACTGGGTGTTTGAGAATAGAGTGAATGGGCCAGAGGCCACGGGTGGTTCATGCACATGGTCGTCTTCCTAGAGTGGGAAAGACTTTGGATGCCTGACTAAAGAGTATTAAACAAATCTATTCACAAGCAATAAAAGGTCCAGTGATTAAGGGGCAGATTTACAGGCTCTTTCGCCAGACTCCCTGGGTTCAAATCCTGTAACAGCTCCCTCATCACTAGCTAGAGGACCTTGGGCAAGTTGCTTCGCCTCTCTGAATCTTCCCCACCTGTGAAACGAAGATTAAAAACAGAATCTACTTCATTAGGTTATTGTGAAGATGAAGTGAGTAAGTTAATTAACACAGGGGAGTGCCTCGAATGGTGCCTGGCACGGGAGCACTATATTGTTGCTGTTAATGCTACTTTTCAGATGTTAGCATGCGTCTAAAGAGACTGCACCGTTGAACAAACCTGGACACCTCGTGGTCTTGTTGGCTCACTTACTCTAGATTTGCTTAGCAGCCCTGACTGACCGACAGTCCTCACGTTACAAAGGCACAGAGATAAAACACTCGGTGTCGAATGAGCTGTAATGGACATGCCGTTCTGTATGATCTAAGAGGTTACAAATGATAAGGCAAATCTTGATTGCAGATACGTTAAAATGTGATGAAAGGTATCTTAACGTGGTTGAAACACAATATATTCAAGAGAGAAAGTGGTGCAAGGGAAGATGTACCTAATTCTGCCCAGCAGAGGCAAGAGAGGCTTCAGAGATGGAGATTCAGTTGGGCTAAGGTTTGAAGGATGAATGGGAATGTGCCAGGCTGGGGTGGGACTGGGGGAGGGGCATGAAGCCCTGAGATCCAGAGAACAGCATGGATGGACACGGGGTCATTTTTAGAGCTGGAGTGTTTGGGAAAGAGCATCCATTATATCCTTACAGTACGCAGACACTGTTTAAGCATCTTAGCCCCTCCAACTTCCCCGGGAGGCAGATACTCGCAGCAGCACCATTTCCAGAGATGAACACCACAAACCCTGCTGGGCAGCAGCAGAGGCAGGACTGGAGCCCAGACGGTCTAACCCCACGGCCCTGCCCACCTGCTCGCCGCGGAGACACCTTACCTTCTCACGCTTGCCACGACACTGGGTCTGACTTCCACCCGGACACTTGGGAACTGCTGCCAAGTGAGACTCAAACACAAAGCTCCCCCCAAACAGGACTGAGAATCAACAGAGACAACCCTTCTGGAATCTCTTTTGTAGACTGACTTGCGAGCAACTGTCCTCTTTCAGTGATGCAATTACTCTGGTATTTGAAAACCAGTCACAAATTAAGGGAGCTATGTAATCAACTGTTACATTAATTAGTCACCCTTTGTTGAAAGGCAAACATCCTGGTAAATGTGTGAGTTAATGATGACTTCTGCATCAATCCACAGTTGTGCACATTTCAAAGGCTCAACTTGCAGTCCCTGATGTGCAAACTTCTGTGTTTCTCCCAATGGCTAGCTGAACCAAGGCCAGTCCTCTCTGGGAATCCTCAGGTTCCGACAAAGGAGAGGCCTGGATTCTGGCAGAGCCACTGACCTGAGAACAAAGCTGTAGCTTCAGATAAGCAACGTGTGCGATAGATCCCAGCTGCGCTGTTTACTTATTCACCATCCATGCCTCTTTCTACCCCTCGCACAATGATCGGGCATCTCCTATGCACCACCCAGGGTACTAGGTGCTCAGGGTACAGAAATGAGAACAGCTGACATTCCATGAGCACTTTCCGTGTGTGAGGCATCTTTCTAGGGCTACTCCTTGCTGAATCCCAGCAACTCTAACTCTGCTCAGAGCCTCTGCTCTCAGCAAGCTCCCACACTGGGGAGGCGATAGACTGTCATCGCCCCAGTGCCGAGGCAATGTGCTCTTTGCAGTGACAGCAGCATGTATACAGAGAAAGGTCACGAGAGCATCTTCCCTTCAGGGCAGCATACTCCTGTCTCTGAGTCTCCACAAACACTTGCCATATGTATTGTTAGCAGCAAACAGAACCCAATCCACATTCTTTTTTTTGAGACAGAGTCTCACTTTGTCCCCCAGGGTAGAGTACCGTGACATCATAGCTCACGGCAACGTCAAACACCTGTGTTCCAGAGATTCTCTTGTCTCAGCCTCCTAAGTATTGGGACTACAGGCACCTGCCACAATGCCCAGCTATTTTTTTTCATATTTTCAGTAGAGATGGGGGGAGGGGGTGTCTCACTCTTGCTCAGGCTGGTCTCGAACTCCTGACCACAGGCGATCCACCTCCCTCAGCCTCCCCAAATGCTGGGATTACAGGTCATATCAGTAACAAAACTCAAATGATGTAAGGATGGCTCAAAATAAGCTAAAATCAGAGAGGCTGTGGCAACCATCTTGCAGTGATGTTTTAAGGATATTACACAGAAACAGGCCGCACTACTGTCTTCATTATATTAATGCACTGTAATGAGTCCATTCTGTAAATAGTGTTTGGAATTGACTGACATGATACCACATTCGCACTTGCATGCATAATTCTAGTATTTTATTATTAAACCGAGCTCACAGATTGAGCACCAGGATTTAAAACAAACAAAACATCCATAATTACAGCACATGTGATTTTCTCCTTGCCAGCGCCTGCTCACTGAGGGGGCTTTTTTTCTCTTCTCTTTTCAGAGCTGTTCCTGCTCCCGGTGAAGGTCAATAACACAAAGGAGAGGATAGCGCCAAGTTGCAAAGTTCCGGGGATTCTCTTTCTCCTGTTTTAAACGTGGAAAAAAGAAATGTTTCTCATCTCTTGCACAGTTCATTTATTCATGGCAATGGATTTCCGACTGCATATGCACATGTTTTAAGAGGCCAGAATAGGCGGGGGGCCTCCTGGAGTCATCCGCTCAGTGGATTTCTGCAGGGCACCAGGCTCCGGGGAGCGTCTATCCAAGAAGCTAAACACACCCAAGACCAGGGGTAAAGCAGCTCTGCCTTCCAATTGGCAGGGCCCAAACAGAGGTGATGAAGATCACCCCAATTAGGACCGGGTCTCGGAAATTCACACACTCAGGCCTTAAGGAGAAAATGGACAAAATGGGGCTATGCATAGCGTCTCTCTGGGCCCTGGCTGATGCTGATTCCCTAGGTGCTAAAGGCTGGATCCTCCCATTATCTAGTAAATGAGAAGCGATGTGAACAGGAAAGAAGCGTCTGTTAGAAGTCAGAACACAGGGACGTGCGGACGGGAAGGTGTCCCTGTGGTGAGGAGAAGGCCTCACGACCCCTACGTCCCAGCAACGTTGGACCCTCCTCCTACCTAGTCCTGTCTGAGACGGCAGAGAGCTCGGGCCCTGGGACCCAGATCCAGATCCAGGGCCGGGTTGGAGCTCACCAATTAGCTGTTCATATTACCCCAGGCAATCACTTAACCACTCTAGGCTTTGGTTTTTTCGTTTTAAAAAATAGAGCTGGGGGCGGCGCCTGTGGCTCAGTGAGTAGGGCGCAGGCCCCATATGCCGAGGGTGGCGGGTTCAAACCCAGCCCCGGCCAAACTGCAACAGAAAAATAGCCGGGCGTTGTGGCGGGCGCCTGTAGTCCCAGCTGCTCGGGAGGCTGAGGCAAGAGAATCGCGTAAGCCCAGGAGTTGGAGGTTGCTGTGAGCCGTGTGACGCCACGGCACTCTACCTGAGGGCCATAAAGTGAGACTCTGTCTCTACAAAAAAAAAAAAAAAAAAACAGGGTAAGAGGGCGGCGCCTGTGGCTCAAAGGGGTAGGGCGCTGGCCCCATATGTCAGAGGTGGCAGGTTCAAGCCTGACCCTGGCCAAAAACTGCAAAAAAAAAAAAAAAATGTGTTAAAAAATAGAGCTGGGCAGCGTCTGTGGCTCAGTGAGTAGGGCGCCGGCCCCATATACCGATGGTGGCGGGTTCAAACCAGGCCCCGGCCAAACTGCAGCAAAAAAATAGCTGGGCGTTGTGGCGGGCGCCTGTGGTCCCAGCTTACTCAGGAGGCTGAGGCAAGAGACTCGCCTAAGCCCAGGAGTTGGAGGTTGCTGTGAGCTGTCTGATGTCACAGCACTCTACCGAGGGTGATACAGTGAGATTCTGTCTCTATAGAAAAAAAAAAGAAAGAAAGAAAAAAAGAAATAGAGCTGATTAGACACGTGGGTGTGAGGTTTACCTGAGAAGCCCCTTGGCGAAGTACCCAGAACAGAACCCCGAGCAGAGCAGCTCTAGGCAGGTACTGCGGGTGTGGAGAATGTCCAATCAAGAGGACCCATCGGTGGGACAAGGGAAGCAGAGGCTCAGAAAGGAGTCTGGGGAGGAGGAAGCAGAGGACGCGTGAGGAACTGAGAGAAGGCGGGGCACGCTGGGGAGGTAGAGTGGGGCAAGGTGGAACTGGGGAGCGGACGGGTGCTCGCCCCGGCACCTTGCAGGCCAGGTCACATGCTTAGATTTTAGACTAAGAACAAAAGACGCCAGCAGGAGCTTTACATAGAAGAGAAATATGTTCCATCTGATATTTTAAAAGAGATCACTGTGGCTTGATTTTGCAGAATGGATTGAAATGGGTCCAGAACAGCTACAGTTGGGAGCCCAGCCAAGTAGGCGGCCCTGACAGTAGTCCAGGGGCATCAGGATGGGAGCTTTGATGACAGTGATGGCACCACGCTGAGGAAAGGTGGGCGGATGGGAAAGTGAGGTAGGACGGAGGAGATGAAGTGTCCGGCTTGGGCTAATGGATGAAGTGTAGCTCTTGAGACAAGGGGCCTGGAGGGGCCTGGGCTTCTTGTACTGCACAGCAGGACCTGTTATGGAAGTGAGAAACCAAGAATGTTCTGAATATGCTGGGCTTGGTGGGTGCAATCCCAGCACTCTGGGAGGCTGAGGCAGGTGGATTGCTCGAGCTCAGGAGTTCGAGACCAGCCTGAGCAACAGTGACACCCTGTCCCTACTAAAAATAGAAAAAAAATAACACCACCAACAAAAAAATCTAGCCACGCATTGAGGCAGGTACCTGCAGTCCCAGCTACTGGGGAGGCTGAGACAAAAGGATCTCTTGAGCCCAAGTGTTTGAGGTTAATGTGAGCTATGATGATACCATGGCACTCTACCCAGGGGGACAAAGTGAGACTCTGTCTCAAAAAAAAAAAAAAAAGAGTGCAATGCACATTTATTTTGTGGTCTACATACTAGTACTGGTCTGTGACAAGAGCTGCAGGAAAATGGTAGTTTAGAAAATGGCTTGGCAGGTGTGCTCTGTGGGCCCAGCTCAATGCACAGGGCACAGATGAGCTTGTGACTGTTGAGCACACACAGCAAGTGACATGGGGCCCACAGCAGCCATCGCAGGGCCACGTCTTTGTCCTCGATGGAATGGAAAAGAAAATATTAATAACTAGTCCATCACCACAGTTTGAAGAGTTTAATACTGCTATAACCAACACTAGACAATTTAAAGTACTGCAATTAACTTTTGCTGATTTTAACATTAAAGGGGGTTGATGCTAAGAGAAAGAGTGCTGGGCATTAGGGCTGGGAGAGCTTAAATTGACTTAAGTCATGACCTCTTATTTTTTTTTTTTTTTTATTGTTGGGGATTCATTGAGGGTACAATAAGCCAGGTTACACTGATTGCAATTTTTAGGTAAAGTCCCTCTTGCGATCATGTCTTGCCCCCATAAAGTGTGACACACACCAAGGCCCCACTCCCCTCCCTCCGTCCCTCTTTCTGCTCCCCCCCCCATAACCTTAATTGTCATTAATTGTCCTCATATCAAAATTGAGTACATAGGATTCATGCTTCTCCATTCTTATGACCTCTTATTTTAATCTATATGCTAGGGCTGGAGGAAGATGTACATTTCAGGAGAACTGTGTATTTCAGGCCTGAACTTTACGGGCAAAGATGACTTGACAAGAACCAGGAAAATGAGATGCCTCCTACTGCGTCCGTAAGACAGGGGTGGTGAGGGCTGCACAGAGACCACCTGGACTCCACGGCACTTTGTGGAGGCAGAGGTTAGGAAAGGAGAGGAGAGGATTGAGATGACAAGATCGTGACTGCGTGCTACAGAAAAAGCTGGATGGGGCTAGGGAGTGGGCAGTCTGGGAATCTTGCCAAGAGGGGTGGGCTGGGGCTGTGGGGTGCTGAGTCAGGGAAGACTGGGGCCACCTTCTCCCTCAACAGCTTCACTGCCTGTCTACATAAAACCTCTCCTTGAGCCCTAACCTCTCCCAGGGGCCTTCTCCAGGTTAAGCATACGTGCAAGAGACTCCAACATCTGTCCACACATGAAAAGGATCACAGCAGTGCAGAGACGGCGGGGACGCCTGGGGAAGGGGTGCGTGTGTGTGAGATCTCCACCTAACTCATCGGATTTTAAACCTTCAACGTACTTGGGGGCTTTGTAGGGAAGTCTGGATATTTCACAAATCCTTTTCCTTCTACTTCGTACACAACAAACATGTCAGCTGTACAAAATACCTCTACGGAAAAAGCACGCTTAGATTCAGGGAGAGATGGTGTGGATTAATTGGACCCTGTAGTGAATAGGAAAAAAAAGTGCATTTTTCAAAAAAAAAAAAAACAAACAAACCAACCTCAGCCTGCAAAGAACAAAGCCCTTTCAAGTGCTTCTCCGTGTGTGTGTGCGCACGTGTGTGTGTTTTCCATCCCCCTGTTGTTCACTGTTCTCAGGAAAGGTGCCGGCAGCCCCACGGTTCCCCTCAGTGGGTGCCTGTCACATGTGTTATTCCAATTCTATATTTCAATTAAAGCAATGTAGCCAATTTAAAAGTTCTACCGTGAGCCATTCACGATGCAGAGATCTAAGGATTCGACTCACACATTTTAATACCCCACTTTCCCCCCTTCTTCTCATTTTCATGTAAATCAAGTTGAACGCTGTCTTTTTTCTTCTTCCTTTAATCTATCCCTCCAAATAAGATGCCAATTAAACAGCCGGTGCCAAGACAGCCTCCCGAACCCAGTGTGAGTTCTCAATGCCACTTTGATTTTCCTTAAAGTTTTCTCTTTAATTTCCTTTAGTATTTTCATGTCCTAATTTTCTGAGTGATGTGGTTTTCTTCACACATGGGGTTTGGAGGAAAGCAGGTCAGGGTCCTATTCTGATTCCTCCTTATTCTGGTTTGGGGAGAAGAACTTGAATGAACATGGAGCTGGGAGCCCCAGTCTGAATCCAGGCTTAGATGCTTCCTGTCTTGGGTGGCCCCAGGCAGAGCTTTGAATTTCCAGGAGCTTCAGGATCCTGATCTTGCTGGGTTGTCCTGCCTTATGAGGTCCCTAGAAAGTGCTCAGTTTCTGTTAGTTTCTTTCTCCTCCTATCAGGTGACAATAACCACTGGGGTAAGTGTTCCTAAAACAGGAACAAGACTTTAAATGGCACACAGACCTCCTGCTGTTTATGGGATGTTTTGAAATCTCTCTTCTTATTTGTTGGTTCCCCTAACACCCCCACTCCCAACCCTGCCCCACATTATCCGAATGTGTGGGGAGGATTTTTAATTTCTTTAATCTCAACAAGATGCAGTCTCATTAAGTCCACCTCTGCATAGGAGCGGGAGGCAGGGGTGGTTTGTATGCCCATTTTAAATGCTTCATCACAAATATTAGGTCATTTTCCAAGTTTAACGGGGTACATAGCTCTTTTATAAATAAGGAGTATCATTCGTCTTTGATGTATGTGGGTCTGGGTCAGTCCCAAAGAGATCCAGCTGATGGTGGAGCTTCCTCTCTGTTTCTTATCTAAGGAGGGCCACACAGGATCGAAAATTATAAACATTTCAATTTTCACTCAAATCATAAGCCCTTCAAAGACATAAAATGCCTGCCATTCAGTATCAGCTTTGGGCATGAATCCTCCTTACCCCCCCGCCATTTTGTTTTGAATTCATACATATGGTCCCTGTAAAGAATGACTTCTATGACAGTCCCTCCAGTCAAGACGATAGGATAAAAATGTACAATGTCACAGAACAATAACCTATCCCCTAATGAACCTTTGAGTAGCCAGACAGCAAAATGCTCTACGGACTCACAGAAGAGAAGCTATTTGTTAAATTCAGGAAGCAGACATGACCAACCCCAGTGAATTCCTATAAGCCAATCCCTCCCTCCAGGAACATTTCACAACTAGCACCTTATCTGCTTGCACTCAACTGTTTGGAACATTCTTTCTCTACTTTCCACACACCAGCTCTTCCTCACCCTGACGACTCACCTAGAATATCCCTTCCCTGCAGCCCAAACCAGGTTGGCTTCTTCTAATCCATCCCCCCAGCACTGTTCTCTGCAATTCCCTCCACTCATGGCTCTTTTAACTCCTTATTTATGGGCTACTTTCTTCATCAAATTATAAGCTCTTTGGGGCAGGGCATTGTCTTGCTCAAGACTGCATTCCCAAAGTCCAGCCCAGGGCACAGCACAGAATTCGAGTATGAACTTCCCAAGTCCAGTCTGAGTGTCAGCAGGGTGGACTGTGAAGTCAGGTTGCTTGGTCTTGACTCTTGGTTTCACCAACTGCCAGTGGGGTGAAGCAGGCACAGCTGGTTAAGCTCCTACAGTGTCTCCAACAGTAAAAGACAAAAAACAACAGAACCCTCTTCCATGTGTTCCTGGGGGATTAAAGAGAACGACCCACGTTTGGCTTCAGTATGGTGGTTTGCCAGGTCCCCACTTCTGGCTGGTCGTGGCCGTGCAGGTTGCCCTAAGGCTGGTACTGGCAATCACTTGGCATTTGCCTCAGCTCATCTTTCATGTGCTGTCACTCTGAAGTTGGCCTCTGGTCACCTCTAGCTTTTTGGTTTAGTAACTGGAACTTCTGTCCTGCTTATGGCCATTGGCACTTGGTCTGTGTCTGCCATGTGAATTTGGTTCTTCTTGATGGACAGAAACTCTGACCTCCGATCTTGATTTTGTCATTTTCTCTTCTGGCTCCTGCTGAAGTTCTAGTGTGCCCTGTGCCAGGCACCTGGATGCCATGAGTTCCCAAGACACCTCCCCGGAGCGGGCACGCATCCCCGTTAGAGAAGTGATGTGCTTTGAACACACCACAGACCTTTCTTGGTTCGACTGCCTGGAGAACAAACACAGTTCTCTTCCCGGAAGGCAGAACTTTTCCCAACAATCTGTTATGGATGGAACTTAAGAGTGTGGGGTTAAAAAGTAAGGCAGAGAAGCAGCTTTGCAATGTGAAGACTCAGGTAAGCTGTAGTAACTCTGCGATCTCCTCATCACTGCAATTGTTCTCACAATTTTATGACTGCATATATTTCATACAAACTAGTTAATATTATATTTTGAGCAACTCCCTCATCAGCCTTGTGCTTAGTCACTCACATGCACTGTTTACACAACCCCTCTCACAGCAACCCTACGAGAGTGGCACTATTATTTTTTCCATATTCCCGATGAGGATAGGGTAAAGTATCTAGAATATAATACATATTCCAAAGTATTTGTTGAACAAATCTTAGCCCATCAAATGATTTCTAAACACTATCTGCTGTGCTTCTGAAATCAATAACCCCTGGTGTCATTTAAATGCTCACAAGGCCTCAAATCGTGGATGGATTAATGAGTGTTAACTCCCAGGGAGGCAGAAATGTGCCACTTTCCTGGCCACAGGGACAGGAGAGGCCTGAGACCACAGAAGGCACTCTGTGACTCAGGAAACATCACTAGAATAACTTTGAGATCAGTCTGCACATCTGCACTGTACGTTCAGGAACTTAGGGAAGGCGGCCACCTGTGTCTGCTCCCCGCTCACATGTTGACAAAGCATCTGTTCCGTTCAAGGGTCTGCCCTCTGCTGCGGATAAAAAGATGAACATGACCAGCCTCTGCCACCCGCTTTCAAACAAAAACTAGGCCACACATTTAAGAGAGGTGAGTCTTCTAATGGGAAAAAAGTAGTCTAAATGCAGACTTGTCTTGGGGAATTGGAGCCCTGTTATCCTCAGAGATGGCTTCAGCCTACTTCCATTCTGACAGACACTAGACGCAGTTTTCAGATCTGTCACAAATGGGTTTGTCACTTAACACTTTCACCTATGGTGGCCTCAGTTTCCTTTCAGGGTGTCCAACCTGGGGGCCATGGGCCAAATGATTATTTGAGGATGGTTTTGCTTATGTGTGTTGTCAGATATCGAGAAAAGTATACATAGACCCCCCCCACCTTTTATTTTTGCTCATCAGATTTTGTGTTTGCGTATTTCCTGTGTGGTCAAAGACAACTCTTATTCTTCCAATTTGAGGCAGAGAAAAAAAAAAAAAAAGGTCAGACCCCTGGTTAAATCAAGGAGTTGAATTCATTCCGTTCCTTCCAGGTCTGAAATTCTATAATGTTGTAATGTGTAATGTCTATTCAGAAAAAAAAAAAAAATTCTCATTCATTCACTCAAAATACTTATTGAGCACTACTTATGTTCCACGAAGGGGGCTGGTCACGCAGATATAAATGATGATGTGGTACAGTTCCTGCTTTCAAACCCTCAGCCTCATGAAGGAGAGTGGGCGATCAGCCAGGAGGCTACAGGAACAGTACTGAGTGCTTACTGCGAAGGAAGACTTTGCGCTATCACTTTATTTCATTTTCACTTATAAACAACCCTATGCTACAGGCACTATATTTATGCCCACGTATGGGTGACCAAAAAGAGATCTACCAAGATCCATCAACTTGCCTGAAATCATGTATCAGAAGTTGGGACTCAAACCCAGGGCCTGCCTCCCGCCAGTGCCATGGTCTTGATTACTACGCTATACTCCAGTCTCAATGAATGCACAGAAATAGATAACGACAGAGAGAAGAACATCCTTAGAATGACAAAAGTGGAGTGCAGATAAGGGGTCTGGGGGAGGGAAGACTACTTATTGGGGCTGGAGCCACAGAAGACTTCTGGGAGAGAAGCCAGGAGCCATCTGAGCTGGGCCTGCAGGATGCCTGGGAGAGATGGAAAGAAATAGAGTTGTCAATAAGAGGAAGGAAATACTAATACACCTGTACCCTGAGTCCCTCCCGAGCTGATGACATGCCCCTTGTTATACCACCAGGGCTGGGGACACCCACCCACCAAAGAAAAAATAGTACCACTGTTTCACCTCCATCAGTTTCCACCTGCAAGCACAGCACCTGTTACGCCGCTGTAACGCCCCTCCCTCCAACCTCTTCATTCATATTTTCTTCTAGAATTTAAGTCTCAGCTTAAGTGTCCCCTCATCAGAGACCTACTCTGACCCATCCCATCTAATTTTGCTGTCCTTCCTGGTCACTCCATACCACATTACCCTGAATTAAACAAAAAATTCATAGTACTTATCAGTATCTGGAATTTTCTTTCTTTCTTTACATGGTTATTGCCTGACGCTCCCAATAAAATAGAAGGTAATCAGGGCCATGCCCTTGTAAGTCATTGTTCACTCAGTGCTGAGTCCTTTAGTGCTTATTTATAGGTGATCAATAAACAGTCGTTGACTAGGTAAATGAGTCAATCATCTCTGCCCCACATGTTGGGTGCTTTTGTAGTGAGGTAGAGTTAGTTGCTGAGGAGTGACAGACTTAAATTCCACTTCAGGCTCTAAAACTCTTCACACGTATAACCTCTACCTCTGACGTCTTCGTTTCAACGACTGCCAACTTAGAGTAGAAGCTGTCCCATTAAACACTTACGGGTACAGTAAATGTATCTAACACACGAACGTCTGCTATGTCGTTATGACGTTTTTACTGTCTTACTTTCTTTTACTCTAGGGTTTAGAGAAAGAAATGTGGGAAGTGTTTCGTTTCAACATTCCTTTTGTCCATCTAGAAGTTTGCTTCTCATCTGGGAGACTAAGGCACAGAATAGTCTCAGGGACTTGTGTTCAGATGGAGAGCCAAGAACACACTTCCCAGTAAGTGCTGTGGTAACCCCCACTGTGACCCTCCAGGCTGAGCCATCTTGAGTCAGTGCACAGCAAGGTGGCTTACTGTGGTCTCCATGCGTCTCTCTAAAGGTCTTCTGTTCCAGCCCAGCAGGTGAATCATCACCAAGAGCTGCTCCACTTCCTGACCCAGTGGGCCCCTGTGCTGTCTTCTGCATGAGAAATCCACCTGGATTTCCAAAGAGCAGCTATGACCGAAGCTACCAAGCAGAGACAGAGGGCAAGCTGAAAATGTGTCTTCCACTTAGGAAGCTGACTGATTTTTTAAGTTTCTTGTGAGCTCAAGGGACCAGTCATAACAGGAGAATGCTCCTGAGGAATAGTTTATTTGCATAAGAGCTCTCGGGGCAGCTGTATGCCAAATATTTTACAATGCATATCACACAAAGGAGCCCAGCTGGACTAATGCTAGAAGATAGTAAAACAGTATCAACAAGTTCATTTTTTGTTCATTCATTTACTTAGACAATGAGCAAACACTAACTCAGCACCAGCAGTGGCCCAAGCAGCATGTGTAGGGCTACAAAGATAAAAGAAATGCTTCCCCAGCTCAAGAAAACTGCATTCTAGAAATGATGACAAATACGCAGTCAATTCCAACACGGTTCTAAACAAATGCCTGAGACGGGAACATGACGTCCTAGCTGCATTATGAGGTGGAGTGATAGCAGTGGTAAACATGGGCAGGGGAAGCACACCCTTGTGGGAGCAAGGGGGTGGGGGAAGAAGGGAATGGCCAGACTCACACCCTGCTAGGCCGCAGGGCTAGATGACAGGAGTTTTGAGGACAGCCTGTTTCCTAATGCAGCTCCTGGCACTTACTACCTGGGTAGATTGGGCAAGTCACTTAAACATTTTTTGTCTTGGCTTTCACATTTGTCAAGTCAGTACTAAAGAAAAATTGGCCATTATTGTTATTGATGGGCTATGTGTTAATCCTTAAAAATATTCTGTATAGTAGGTATTATCTCCATTTTACAGATGAGAAATTAAGGCTTTTTCTTTCCTTCTTTCTTTCTTTCTCTCTCTCCCTCTCTCTTTCTTTCTTTCTTTCTTTTCACAGAGTCTCACTCTGTTGCCCAGCCTAGAGTGCCATGGCCTTGACCTAGCTCACAGCAACCTCATATCCTGGGTTCAAGTGATCCCTGCCCCAACCTCCCGAGTAGCTGGGACCATAGGTGCCTACGACAATGCTCAGCTAGTTTTTCTATTTTTACTAGAGATGGGGTCTTGGTTTTGCTCAGGCTGGTCTTGAACTCCTGAGCTCAAGGGATCTGCCTGCCTCAGGCTCCCAGAGTGCTAGGATTACAGGTGTGAGCCAGTGCACTTGGCCCTTAAAATCTATTCTTAGCCTACAGAGGTACAAAAACAGGTGATGTGCTGGATTTGGACTACAGGACATTGCGTTTTTGTCAAATCCAGCTCTAGATGCAGAGTATGAATCTGTACAGTTGGATTCTAAAGCCTGTCCTCTGAAGCCCTAGGTATATGGCACGGACTCAAATACAGACCTCTCTCATTACAAAGCACAGGATCTGTCTCATAAATGCTACTACTTTTGAGGAGTATTTGCGGAAGATGACCTAAGAATTCAAAATGTACACACTGTTAAGAGTGGAATTCAACTCTGGGCTGGAATGCTTCCCTGCCGTTTTTGGTGGTGCCTTAGAGTCACTGTTAGAATTAGTTTCTATGGAAACTGACCCGGTCTTCCTATCTTGCTGATCCTTTTTTAAATCCCTTTCCTGACCAAAATATGAATGTAGAACTGGGACCACTCACTATGTTCTCATCTATTCTCCCAGGCCCTTTTGTATGTATTTGGGGTTTCAGATACACTGACTTTGTAGGTAGAATTTATTTATTAACCATCCACAATAGATACATAAGAAAAATGGTGAACCTCCACCATTTATGGAGGTTCATCTTCCTCATTTGGCCCTGAGTTCTTAATGAATGAAAATGGAATGCAGATGGTATTATGTCTTCAGCTTCAGTTACTACAATTTAATAGATGAACTTAAAAGAGGGGTGAGCAAAGGCACCTCCTTAGATATGTATCTGTAGCAACCAGAAAAGCTTTAGCTTTTTTTAAAGAGAAATTCCATTTATGTTTAAAAGAAAAAAAAAAAAAAAAGCAAACCAGGATCGTAGGTCTATAATCAGTTTTCAAATTACAGAAGATGTTGTCCATTGTTGCAAAATAGGGCTCTGACAAGAAGTCAATTGGGTGTATTTGCTGCATCGATTAGCACTTGAGCATGGAGGGAAAGGGTGAGCCTTTACCCAAGGCCATCTCTCCAGGGACTAGATAAGCGCCCGTACTCAGAAGCACCCACTCCTCCCAGATATTTTGCTCTGTTTACTTTTCCAAAGCAGCAAAAATTCTCCAGAGCTTCGGGAAGAAGCTGAGAACCCTTCTATTGGGAGTCAGATGAAAATCAGACTAAGATGAGCTGCAGCAGCCAGACCCAGGGGTCGTGACAAGGATTTCTGAGTTCAGGCTGTCTGGATCCATTCCAGGCTCTGCCACTAACCAACCACCATGTGGCTCACCTCTTGAAGATGGGATTGGTTTTTTGTTTTTTCTTTTCCATCTGTAAAGGGGAGATAATAACAGTGTCTGTATGATCAGGTTATAGATGGGAATTACCCAGGATAAATGCATGTATAATGTTACCAAAGGAAAGTGTGACAGGGATGGCCCATGTCATCCTCAAGTAGTCCCATAGTCCAGCTTCACCTTCATCTCACAGAAGACACTGCAAGAAACTAACACAGAAGATAAGGGCATTTACTGCCACACGGACCCCTCCAGCAGCGGACTATAGTGGTCTGGAGGGTCAGCTCCAGGGCAGACAGATCCTGGGTCTAGTCCCAGGTCCACTGCTTATCAGTTACATGTTCTTGAACAAGTTATTAAGTACTCCTAAGCCTCAAGTTTCTCATGCATTAAGTCACACTTAATTTTAAGAAAGTTTTGGGGATTATAAAGTGCTTAGCGTAGGCCTGGGCCAGAGTAGGTCCTCAGTAACAGGTGGGAGTTTTCCTCCCAGGGCAGGGCGAGGCATCCTCTAGAACAGCCCAGTCCAACAGAACTCGGTACAACTAGGGACGTGTTTTTCACCTGCGCCGCCTGGTAAGGGAGTCACTCGTCACATGTTGCACTTGAGGTAGGCCCAGTGTGACTTCATTTTAATTAAAATTTCTATCTAAATAGCCAAATGTGGCTATGGGCTACTTATACTGGACAGTTTGGCCTGGCAGGGGTGTCCAATCTGCGGCCCGCAGGTTGCATGCAGATTATGTGAGGGCCATTTTGCTTATCTGTGATGGTAGATATGAAAATTAGGCACAGACTTTTCTGAGCAGTTTCACTAGTGTTTGTGCTCTTAATGTGCGGCCAAAGAACTCCTCTTCCAACGTGCAGCCGAAGAACTCCTCTTCCAACGTGCAGTAGAGAAGAAAAACGGTTGGTTGACCCTGGAGGCTTTCTGGGTATTCAAGAAGGAAAGCTGAGGGGAGAGCAACCTAGGCGTTCTCTGAGCAAGCTCCGTACAGGTGGAGATGACGGCTTGTGAAGGCCTGGAGGTGCTCAGCGTCATGAAGAGAATGGGCCACTTCTCAAAAGGATAGGGTTCTTGTAAGAAGGAGACGTGAAGTTGGGCTGGGTTGGAACCTCTTCAAAGGGCCTAATTACCAGCTAGAGAGGTAACCCCATGAGGCCACGGGGAAGTTGTTCCACAAGGAGCAGGGGAGGTAAAACAGCAGTTGCTACCTGGGTAGTTCAGCTGTTCCAGGGGGGTTGTTAGTCCATCTGCCCCACCCATCTATGATCTGATGTATCACGAGCCTGGCAGGGTCCTGTGTGGCTGCTGTTTCCACAACTCAGCAGACTCTGTTCGGGGGCTGTTGGGGGCATGCTTCCCCCGTGGGCACTTTTCTGTGGATTAGCCTGGGAGCCAGAAGGAGACCCTCGCAGAGTCCTTCATCACGTCGCAAACATGAATGACAAGCTACTTCAGAAAGTATTCCAGTGTTTTCCAAACCACATCCAATCACAACATACATTTGCTGCATTTTACAGGTGGCCAAGCAGGGACCAGCAGAATCAAGGTGGGAAACCCAGTATCTCTTCCCTTATACAAGGATAAAGGGAGCCCAAGGACAAACAGGCTTAGGGAGGCCAATATTGTCTCTTGCAGACCAAGCTGAAGACTATAAGATGATGAACAAAGAAAGAAGATTATAGCCCAGTGGCTTGCATACCAGATTTACCTTGAATCTACTAGGATACCTGCCATCCCTGAACTATACAGCAGGAGGAAGAAGTCATTAGGAGGCTTTTTACGGCTCTCTATAACTGCTATGAATTAACACGAGCACTGTGGAGAGAATTCCTTTTATACCCTGGCATATATCTTTTAGTACAAAGTAGAACTAGCATTTATCCTGAATAGAGATTTTAGTGACTTCATCTCAGCTCTGTGCAAACATCGTCCAGCAGACAGCGAAATGAGACGCAAAGACGGTCATAGATCTTCTAATTTGTACCTACATGGGAAAAGCTCTGTCAGCCTTGGCTTTGACTTCTGTCTCCTCCCTATTCTTTCTCCAATTAAGATACAGAATTGGTGGGAAGAGTCATTTGTCTGACAAAGCTGGAAATCTTGCAGGGAAGAGTGGGGGATTCCTTTATATGGGAAAATTGACCACATTTCCCAAGGTGTCCTTTGGATTTGCAAGGACAAAGGTAAGACTCTCCACTGGGTGGCCATCCCTGTGACAAACGCAGTGACGAACGTTTGCAGAGTGCTTTAGAGTTTACTTTCTTCTTCTTTTTTTTTGCAGTGTTTGGTCGGGACTGGGTTTGAACCCGCCACCTTCGGCATATGGGGCTGGCGCCCTACTCCTTTGAGCCACAGGCGCCGCCCTAGAGTTTACTTTTCATACAAAGTCTTTCATTTATACAATACTGGAGCCTCATAACCACTCTGCCAAGCAAGTAGAAAGTATTAAGATCATCTGCCCATTTTACAGATTAAGTAAAGGAGGTTCATGGAGATTAAGTCCCCAAGATCATACAGCTAGTCAGCCATGGAGCCATCCCACGAACTTCTTTCTTTGGTCCTCAAAAGCTGTCCTTTCCCCAATTTCAAGGCAACGAACATGTCCAGCAAGTACATTTTGTAGTTTTCAAGGTATTTCTGACATATATGGTATAATTCAAATCCTCCGTGCAATGTAGATTATTATTTATAAAGATATTGAGTTCCAGAGTATCTCTATAACCTGCCAAGATAATATAGCTCACAAGTAGAACCAGGATTGAATTCATATCGTCTCATCTTTCATTGGGTCTGTGCACTGTTGTGTTTTTAAGCTTAGTTTATTTGGGTGCTCACACTACCAGTATTTCTAAAATGTTGAAGTACAATTCCCTTCTGGCCTGGGTTATAAAAGGCTTGTGAAGACGGTGGGATTTTTGAGGGCGTTGGGGAGGCTTGGTGGCAGGCCAGTCTGACTCGGCCTCAGCACATTGCCCTGTGGTGGGTGTTTCTGCTGGCTTGGTGGACCTGGGGCCAGAGGCTGAGGATATGGTCTGGCACCATTGAGGAAGCCCAATACTTGGGTCTTCAGAGGAAAATTTGGCATCTATCTTCCAGTACGAGGTACATAGATACAGGCATATGGGGTGGCCTCTATCTTGGATCTGATTCCTTCTCTAGGATTTTTCTGTCTTACATGATCAGCCTAATTGCAAAACAGCTGGAGAAGAAAAACACGCAGTCATGGCAGGTGCCAACAATGATCAGTCATCATTCGAACAGCCTCTCTAGCGAGAGCGTAGAGCTGCTGTAACAACATCCACCAAATTTTCATGGGGAGGAAAGAAGTGTAGCTCATATTTCAAAACAGACTGGAAGTCTGATGGAAACACATTAATTCACATTTGGACAAGACACAACATTCCCTAAGCTACTAGCAGATCCCAGTTGAAAGTAAACGATTCTACCAAGGATGATTATTCCATCAGCTTAGGCTGGGAGACCTTTGGGGAAGCAGATGTAGTTCCTGCCTTCCATGCTTGAAAGTCAGAATAAGGACCAGTGTGGGGGGGTTACAAGGGAGACTGTGTAGCAGACAGGCAGAAATTGCAGAATGCATTTAAATTTAGGAATTTTTTTTTTTTTTTTTTGAGGCAGAGTCTCACTATGGCGCCCTGGGTAGAGTGCCATAGCGTGACAGCTCACAGCAACCTCAAACTCTTGGGCTTACGCGATTCTCTTGCCTCAGCCTCCCAAGTAGCTGGGACTACAGATGACTGCCACAACGCCTGGCTTTTTTTTTTTTTCTTTGGTAGTTGTCATTGTTGTTTGGTGGCTGGCGCCCTACTCACTGAGCTACGGGTGCAGAGCCATACATTTTGGAATTTAAAAGACCCCGTTCAAATCCTCCATCAGCCACCCTGGGTAAGTTTCTTAACCTCCCTGTGACTTGTTTCTTCATCTGTAAGGTAGAAATGATGACGAAGGTCAGCTTATTCTTTTTGCGTACCGTGTGCCAGGCACTGTTCTAGGCATTTTGCATATATTACTTCATGTAATCTTCTCCACAATCCTGTGATTTTACACTGTCATTATTTCCATTTCCAAATGAATAATCTGAGGTACAAAAAAGCTAAGTAACATGCCATAGATAGCATAGCTCGAAATACTTCCCATGTAGGAGAAGTGGCTGACATGGAGTAGGGGCCCACTAAGTGACAGTGTCAGTTAACTCTTGCTACTAATATCATTGTCAAGGGCAGCTACAATTCACCTATAAAGGTGAATTACCGAGCTTGCCACGGCTTCCAATCTTTATTTATTTATTTATTATTATTTTTTTTCCCCCCCAGTTTCTGGCCGGGGCTGGGTTTGAACCTGCCACCTCCGGCATATGGGGCTGATGCCTTATTCCTTCCAGCCACAGGCGCCGCCCTTGCTTCCAATCTTTAAACTGAGGCTGCCAGGCTGCTGCTGGACCTTTTTCTCAACTGGATCCACACCTCTTCCAGCGACTTGATTCTCTGAAACTGTTTTCATGCAGGGCAGCCCCCTTCCTGGTTTCTTCTAGCACCAACACGTGCTTCATCTGAACAATGCAAGATTTATGGCCTTCCTTTATTTGAGTTGATTCCAATGTGTCAGCAGATATGAATTGCAACATCAAATAATGACACTTGAAAGTGAAATGTAGGCCCACAGATTCTGGTTGGCTATTTTTTTCTTTTAATGCCAGCAATTCTGAAAGACTGGATTTATTTAGTGCCTCCCCCTCCTCCTTTCGAGCACTTAGAGACCTCAGCTCCCAGGAATGCCATGGCAGCTACCTTTATTACAGACCACTTTATCAATTACCCTGACAGTTATTCATACTGCACATGGATGTACTTTAGAGTTGTCACATGTGCTCTGTGACAAGGCAATAAAACATATAAAGCATCTTTCTTATCGGTAAATCCTAATGGGTGGTACAAGCTATGGACTCTTGAATGGGAACCTTTCGCAAGTGTGACAGAACTGAAGTAGCTGGAATTTATACATAAACAAATGAATGGAGTCTTTAATGCAGCATGAGAAGGGGGTTCCCACAAGGAAGATTAGCAATTAGAGCAGGAAGAGGCCTATTAAATCATCTTGCCCTGGGCGGCGCCTGTGGCTCAATGAGTAGGGGGCCAGCCCCATATGCCGAGGGTGGCGGGTTCAAACCCAGCCCCGGCCAAACTGCAACAAAAAAAAAAATAGCCGGGCGTTGTGGCGGGTGCCTGTAGTCCCAGCTACTCGGGAGGCTGAGGCAAGAGAATCGCTTAAGCCCAGGAGTTGGAGGTTGCTGTGAGCTGTGTGAGGCCACGGCACTCTACCGAGGGCCATAAAGTGAGACTCTGTCTCTACAAAAAAAAAAAAAAAAATCATCTTGTCCTTCCCCAGCCATGTGGGCTGTTCCCTTCAGCAAAACCCCCTTCCAGGTTAAATTACCTATGAGACTGGGATTCCGTCACAGCCCTTGGGATATAACTGATTGCCCAATCAATCGCTCCATTTCAATTGTTTTGGTTACATGGCAAGAGACTGGAAAAAATAAAAAGCAAATGAAAAAGTGACTGTATCCCAAGGAAAGTTCTTTATCAGCCTCCTTTTTTCTCCCTTCTTGTTCCAACTTCTTTACAGTTTTCTAAAATCATTTTTAATGTAAGGCGCTGGCATTTCAGGTTCATTTCTCTGCATCTACTTTGGTTCCAGCTACCTATGTGTACAAATGGACAGCAAATAAAGGCTAACACGATGGGAGAAGAATGTGTTTCGGACTGGAATGGACCACCCCTGTGTTTCATTCCTGACTTTAACGTTGACTACCTGTGTAATCTCAGCAAAGCCATCACTCATGCTGGAGCCTGAATTTCCTTATCTTTAACCTAAGGAATATATTAGCTTGATATAGTAGTAATAGATAATTTCGATATTCATTCACTTATTTAACTTGTCTTTTAAGGGATCACCTTCTATCAGCAAGGTATGCGTTTAGCAGTGCGAATATACTGGTGAGAACCCTTGGTTCCTGATTTTAAGGGAGCTTAAATTACAGGAAAATCTGCTGTCACTAAATGCCCAATTATAACACATATTTTTATCATGGCAAAATAATACATAAGATTTGCTATTTTAAAGTGTATAGTTCAGTGGTATTAAGTCCATTCACAAGGTTGTGCAACCATCACCGCCATCTTCCCAAATTGAAATCTGGACCCGTCAAACACTAACTCCCCAATCTCTTTCTTCCCCCAGTCCCTGAGAACCATTATTTTATTACTGTCTCTATGAATTGGACTACTCTGGGAACCTCATATAACAGTAACCATACAATATTTGGCCTTTTGGTAACTGGCTTATTTCACCCAGGACAACATCGTCAAGAGTCATCCACATTTGAAGCATGTGTCAGAATTTCCTTCTTTTTTAAGGCCCAGTAAGATTCCATTGCATGTAATACCCCATTTTATTTATTCATCCATCCAGGGACCCTGGTTGCTTCTACCTTGCAGAACACCTTTTAAAATAAGTACCGGTAACATAAAGGGCTGGTGTACGGAAGGACAAACCATCAGTCCACATAGAACGCAGGTTTGTCAGTTGGGGAAGAATTCCTACAGAAATGGTGCCTGAGATGATAGGCCCGCAGGATAAACTGAAGCCAGCCAGATAATGGAAGGAACAAAGAGAGTCGGTAGTGGGACACAGGGTGAGAATGTTCTAGAAATAAAAAGGGGGAAAAAAAAAAACCACCTGTGCAAAGGCCCAGAAAACCTGGCACATTTAGAACTTCGGGGGGTTCTCTTTGGTTGTGGGGGTCAGCTGGAGATGAGGCTCGGATGGGTTCACAACTCTGTTCTCGGCATAACATCCCTGTGTTCTAGCTCTACTGCCTGGCCAGATCAATTAAATATCATTTGCTTGTTCCATGAGATTGATTCCTTCTGCTTCGCTTGTCAGGTTATTCGAAGAGAAATACATGTGTGTGAGCCCGAGGTTAGGTGCAGAACCAAGTGGCTCATCACAGTTGTATAAACTGGTGGTTTACTTGGCTGATAGACTATGAGTCCTGGGGAGGAAGGGGTTTCTCTGATTCCTCTCTGTATCCTAGTGTCTGGTAGGTACACAGCGGATGCTCTGTAAATGTTTGATAGCAATTTTATTTTTACAGATGAGTATATCAGCAAAAGGAAATCAAATGACTTCTCCAAGGTGCTGATGGGAACTCTGGTTTTAAAGGATGAAATTTTACACTCTGTGGAACATTTAACCTTACCTCTCCCCTTCCAATGATGTTCATATGGTTTTATAAAAAAAGAAATAAAGGCAAAGGCAGATTTGTGCAGAGAATACGCCCAGGCAAGAGAAATGGCCTCAAGAGGTCTAAGATGCATTCAGTTCTCTGGAAGACCTCATCTGGATGGCAGGAATAGAGGCACGGTGGGCGGGAAACCAAATTCATGAGCATCACGGGGATACTGGAATTATCCTGAAAGAGGCTACAGTAAAATCTCATTATTTCAGGTCCCACTAATTCTGAATTTGGACAGAACCTGGGCTGCATTCCCTTTGCTCAATAAAACTGTTCTCCATAAATTATATGAAGTTATTAGAATGAAGAACAAAGGAGGAATTAATTCATACATAAATATTTGTAAAATAGTAGCTTGATTCTTCTCTTATGATGAAAGAACGTACATCATCAAGGGGAATTTTATAATTTGCAAAGAACTTTAACATGATTCTGCCTCCCTGATGATTTGCAATACACTATCAAGGAAGGCCTGGGTCATCTCCCTCTCCATCCCTTGGGGTCAGAGAGGTGAAATTACTTGCCTGAGATCATATGCAATTTTGTGAGACAAAATGAATATAGAAATGCATTTTTTTCTGCTTCAAAGCCAAAAAGATCAGAAATCTTAAGTCATAGATGGTCTCTTCCTGATGACATTTATTTGTATGTGGAGAATGAACGATATTGCCCTAAACATAGAACAGTCGAAATGTAAGCCAAGAGTAAAAAGGCAGACTGCAGTCAACACCCCGGGACCAAAAAGCCAAGCCTTCAGAGAAATCCAAGTTCTGTCCGTTCTTAATGTCCTTTGGCATCATTCATATCTGTAGGCAAAGCCAAAGAACATTAGTCCTGTCAATATAAAAGACTATGCTGGCGTGGATGTGGAGAGAAGGGAACACTTCTATAGTGCTGGTGGTGGGACAGAAAACTAATACAGCTTTTGTGGAAGGAAGTATGGAGAATCCTTAAAGAACTCAAATTAGACCTCTTATTTGATCCTGCAATCCCTGTACTAGGCATCTACCCAGAAGAAAAATATCATTTTATCATAAGGACATTTGCACTAGACTGTGTATCGCAGCTCAATGCACAATCACCAAGATGTGGAAACAGCCTAAATGCCCACCAACCCAGGGATGGATTAACAAGCTGTGGTATATGTATACCATGGAATACTATTCAGCCACTAAAAAAAAGAAGAGTTTACATCTTTTGTATTGACCTGGATGGAGGTGGAGCAGATTCTTCGTAAAGTATCACAAGAATAGAGAAGAATCCAATATAATCAATTCTAATATGAAGTTGGTAGATGAGCTAATACAAGTTGGGGGTAGGGGCCTTAGGAATCGGGGAGAAGGGAAAAGGGAGGGGGATGGGACATGGTGCATAGCACACCTCTTGGGGGTGGGACAGAATTATAAGACAGACTTTAAATAACAAATGCAATCAATGTAACCTAATTCTTTATACCCTCATTGAATCCCATATAATAAAAAAAAGACTACCATGACCTCACTCTCCTATAATGACCATTATGACTAGATGCTTAAGATAGAAAACTCAAACTAAAGTTTAATATCAAAAAATTAAAAAAAATTAAAAATGAAGTAATACCCATGCTGACAAATATATAATAGACAGTATCATACATATGGCAGTACAGCTTTTTAGAATATAATTTGACCAAAAAAGGAATCCTGAAAGTGCTAAAAACATACATACATGTTGACCCCCAAGTTCTGGAATTTAACGGAAGGAAATAATCACAAATATGTACAAAGATGTGCCGAAAGTTACGCGTCGGACCTGCATGACTAACAATACGATGGTTATTAAATTATGGTATAGTCATGTGCTAGAATGCTTTACAGCTGTGGTCCCCAGTCCCCAGCTGCAGACCAGGACAGGTCTGTGGCCTGTTAGGAACTGGAACACAGAGCCGCAGGCCAGCGGTAGGGAGCGAGTGACGATTCACCTGCGTTGGTGCCACTCCCCAGGGCTGGCGCCGCCGCCTGAGCTCTGCCTCCTGTCAGGTCAGCAGCAACAGTGGATTCTCCTAGGGACAGGGACCCTGCTGTGAACTGTGCACGGGGGGGGACCTAGGTCTCCTTCTCCTTATGCGAATCTAATGCCAATCCTCTCCCCATCCCTGGAAAACTTGTCTTCCATGGAACCAGTGTCTGGTGCCAAAAAGGTCGGGCCTGCTGCTTTCCAGTGAATGCTTAAAAAATTATGTTGTAGAAAGCTATTTAATAAAAGGGAAAATGTGGAGAGGTAAACAAGTGGTTTACAAAGCAGCCTGTATCACTTCAACCTTGAGAAAAAATTGTATTCATGTAAGGAAGACAGGGGGTACATACATCAAAATGGTGGCCGTGTCTAAGTGGCGGGATTTCAGATAATTTGCTCTTTCTTCTTCATGGCTTTTCTACATCTTGTAAATTATCTATAATAAGTGTATGTACTTTTATGACCAGAACAGGCATTCAACATCAACAAGGATCAGGCTTCACCAATTATCACTATGTGACTTTGGGCCAGCAATGAATAGACTCCAACATCGGTAGAAGTGCGTGTGTCACGAGCACCCTGTAAGATTCGTGTGAAGATGAGTTATAAGAAAAAAAAGTGGAAAATATTTTGAAAACTACAAAAAGATTCTCAAACCCAAGAGTTTCTTTCTACTCATTGCATCAGATGAAGTTTTTGTTAAGTGGTAGGGTGGTTGTACCATAGGACACAGATAAGGGAGGAAAAAATACAGGTATGGACATTGACAGGATAGAAATAAACATGAAAAAGTATGTGTGTCTCCTCACACGGTGAATATATCACAGTGGACAGCCGGAGTCACCAGATGATGCATCTCTGCAGCTCAGAGTCTCAGATACTCTTCGTCGGAGCCATTTATAGAGAAGATGAACTATCTTCGCCTCCGAAGTGAGGTTATGACTGTCTTGAGTCTACACAATTGCCAGTAAAATCTTCATTTTCAAATTTTTAAATATATAACTGCAAAATAATCTGCACATCTCTTAGACATCATGAAAAATTCAGACCTTAGTCGTTGGAGATGCTGGCATTTTTAAAATTTAAATGTTGAGGCCGTACTTCCTTGGTAATTTTTTTGCATATTTAAAATCTCCTGATTTTTAAAATCGTTTAAGAAGTCAAATCTATTCTGGCAGGCACATTTCTGAGCGATGAGAACGAGGCGGCTAGAGATGATAAGTCCTGGAGAGATCCCAAGAGAAATGTCTGGCTGAAGCCACAGTGCAGGAGCTGCCTGTGGCTAAAATGGCTGCGAGCTGCACCTGACCTTGGGGTTGCCAGACAGACAGTGAAGCTCCAGGCTATGTAGTCACTGGCTTTTGTCCTCAGTGCCTACAAGTGTCTCTGTTTCTCCATCCCTCAAGTTTATGGGTTTGTAATATCTATAGCTCACTGTGTGATTTTGAGGACGGATGAGGCAGTGGGTAATTTACTCAACACTGTCACTCACAGCACAGAAACTACAATACTCCCAGGTCACCCCTGGCCACCATACCAGCTCTGCTAGAGTATCCTTTCTCCTCTCATCCCGCTCATCAAAACGTGCTTACACATGCTCCAGGGCCCAGGGTGCATTAGGAGCCAAATTTAGAGGTACAGACCCTCCAGGCCCCTGAAGGGACTCATACCCTGGGGGGAAGGCGCCTCTGTCTGGCAGGGTGCAGAGTGTGTGGAAGAGGCAAGACGCACCTGCTCAGAGACAATCAGGCAGAGTCTCTGTCCTCCAGCCTATCGAACTTTTTACAGCAAGTTATATTTTATATTACATCTTCTACATGGCAGGTCCTCCGTAAGCTCTTTGAAAAAGTACGGCAATAGGAGAAAGGTGAGCGTATCTACACGCACGTGAAAGTGGGGAAGTCGAAGAAAAGGATGCGGGAGATGAGGGAGGCAAGTTAAATGGACGGGGACCCAGAAAAAGGGGGAGAACAAGGACCCTGGGCGTTCGTGCCCTTAGTAACACTGCAGGTTGAGACTGTGCTGTTTGCAAGCTTTAATAACCTTATATTCATCTAGAAATTGAAGGAGCCCTGGCAAGGACAGAGGCGGCTGGAAGCAATAAGTGGGGTGTATCACCAACACTCACAGGAAGAGGGAGGGAGCAGCCATATTCAGTCTCAGGAAGATGACGGTTGATGGTGTTTAGATGCCACTGACAATGATCAAGGCTTTTGCCATTGCTGGGCATCCACCCAGAAGAAAAAAAAATCCTTCTACCACAGGGACACTTGCACTAGACTATTTATTGCAGCTCAATTTACAATCGCCAAAATGTGGAAACCGCCTAAATGCCCCCCAACCCAGGAATGGATTAACAAGCTGTGGTATACGTACACCATGGAATACTATTCAGCCACTAAAAAAGATGGAGACTTTACATCCTTTGTATTAACCTGGATGGAAGTGGAACCCATTATTCTTAGTAAAGCATCACAAGAATGGAGAAACAAGAATCCTATGTACTCAATTCTGATATGAGGACAATTATTGACCTAATACATGGTGGGAGGTAGGGGGTGGGGATCAGAGAAGGAAGGAAGGAGGTAGGGGGTAGGGGGATAAGGGGTGTGGTTCACCTTTTGGGGGAGGGACACAATTATAAGAGGGTCCTTATCTAACAAAAGCAATCAATGTCACCCAGTTCTGTGTAACCTCAATGAATCTCCAACAATAAAAAAAAAAGCTTTGGGCGGCGCCTGTGGCTCAGTGAGTAGGGTGCCGGCCCCATATACCGGGGTGGCGGGTTCAAACCCAGCCCCAGCCCCAAAACTGCTAAAAAAAAAAAAAAAAGCCTTTATGGAGGTAGCGGTAGCTACAGAAGGAGGTGAATCTGAGGATTCCTGACATGTACATTGAGAAATTTAGTGTAATTCCACAAATATCAACTGGGAGCTGAGAGCGCCAAATCACGGGAGGGCAGGCCCTCGAGTCACACTTGAAAACAAACGCCTAGCACTTTTTTTTTGCTTAAAATTCCTCTCACCTTTCACATTGCAAATAGCAGGGCATGCAAATATTTTCTGATCTATAGACAAGCAGTGCAGATGCTGAGACAGAAGTGGTGACGGTGTGTGTGAGATGCCAGTGGGAGGACGTGAATTGCATCTCGCCGTCGATTCTATAATTATAAAAATATAGACAGTCGGCAACTATAGCACAAAAAATAAATTATGAAAAATGAAGGCACTAAATCAGTGAATTGTTCTGTGCCAGGTAGCATCTAACCACAAGGAAACACGCACACTCCGGATTCCTGGTTTTGGCAGAGACTTTGGGGTGGCATCATACAGGGTAGGAGACAGGGCTCCCCGCAGAGGTGCAGCAGAGACACACCTGTCTGAACCTCAACCTCATTGTCTCTAAGAAGAGATAATGCCTCTATTTTGCAAGGTTGTTGTAAGATTGGCTAGTTAATTCCTGCCTTCGTATTCCAGAAGAGACCACTGAGCTGCAAAGAGGTTGGGTGATTCAGAAAGTAGGAATTCTGACAAGACCTGGCAAAACAGGTAAGTGTTCTCATTACTGCTAATATTATCATTACAGGTGCTGTGATTATCATTACAGTTCAACCTGCATATTTGTAACTAAGTGGCTTACTCGAGTTCAGGCTAGCTAAGGGCAAATCCAGGCCTTCTTCCATAAGAGTGGTTACCCTACCCGCTGGTTCCACCTGGCCACCTGGTCCCCAGGCTCCATCTGGTCACCAGGCCCTTATGCCCCCGGTCTATACATTTCCTGGAACAGAGCCCTCTCCCAGGAGGTCGACTCCCCCAGGCTCTTCTCACCTTGACCAAGGCCCTTGCTTTCCATGACCCCATATTCCTTTATTGTAACCCAAACTACCAATGCTTTCCCACCTCTTTCCTTCACTGCAAAGCACTGCAAAAAAGTACAAAGAATTACAGCATCATCATTTTGATTCAAATAGCTCTTGCAAGGAGGCACTAGGTAAAAGTAGAAGCCCCCATTAAATAACCAAGGCACAGTCACGAAAAACGAGTTTTAAATTAAAATTTGAAATGAATGAGAGAGAGAGAGAAAAATGATAAACAGTAGACTCCATATAAAACAATCAGCCGTACAAAGAAAAGCAGAGATTCTTAACGGACAGCTCTGAATTAGCGAGTGAGGCACCCTCTGGAATTGGTATGAGGATTTTCACAAGTGTCTTTTTCCATTACTCAGTTGACCCTCAAAGCTGGAGGAAGCTCCCAGAGCAAGTTAATATCTGTGATTAACAACAAATACATGCCATGGGCCCTTTTCCGAGGACAAAGAAAGTATAGTGGAACAGTGTCCTGACCTTACCTTACATTTGTTCTTTTTCATAGCACGGATTATTCTCTAACAGAGCATATTATTTATATAGGTCAACTGTTTCTTTTCTGTCTCTCCATATTAGAAGGAAAACTCCACAAGGTAGAGACCTTCCTTTTGTTCACTAATGTATCCAAATCTCTGAGAACACTCCCTGGCTGGTAGTAAGGGCTCAATAAATAGTTTTTGAATGAATAACTGAATAAAAAGAGTTGCCCTGTTCAAGAGACCTAACCTTCCTGCATCTTAGTTGCCTCATCTATAAATCAATAGATGTATTGATTTATCAACATGCAATCAATAGATGTATTGCAAGAATTCAATGAGAAAAACATAGGGAGTACTTAGCAATGTGCCTGGCAATTAATACTGAACCAAGGTAGCAATAAATAATACAGTGCCTCAGAGATAAGTATTTAGCTTCAAAGTTTATGAAAAGGTCTTCTATACCTATCCCAAGTCAGCCACAAAAGAGCAGTGAACAAAGGACCCAGAAAGAAAAACCCCCAAATCGTCACGGGGTCCTCATCCTGCTACCCCAAAGGATTCACTGGTTTGTCAAGATCAGAGTGAAAAAGTTCTTAATAATCGGGCGGCATCTGTGGCTCAAGGAGTAGGGCACTGGCCCCATATACTGGAGGTGGCAGGTTCAAACCTGGCCCCAGCCAAAAACTGAAAAAAAAAAAATTCTTAATAATCAACCACAATAGGGTAAGCAGATGAGAGCTCATTAGCCAGTTACTTGTTTTTACAAATAAAGTTTTATTGGAATGCAGCCTTCCTAATTTGCTTACATATTGTGTGTAATGATTTTCATATTACCCACCCATTGCAAAATTAAGTAGTGGTGACAGATACTAAAGTTCACAGGGGCTAAAGTAGTTACAGTCTGGCCCTCTAAGAAAAAGTTTTCCATATGATCCTTGATTTTGAGATAAGGAACAGAGGCCCAACGGTAGCTGATAAACATTTAATCACAGGGCCTATCTGAGATGACAGTCCTAAGGGCAGTTTGACTTCTCCCCTGTAGAGCAGAAGAATGGTCCTTTGAGTGCAAGAGGCCCCTAGGCCCTGGAAGGGGAGAGACACCAGCAGATGGAATTGGAACAAATATGGGCCTTAGCACCACCCGGTGCCAGGGATAAGTTCCTGGCTCCACAACTTGCTGGACACTCACTCTTGTGTAAGTTGCTTAACCTCTCAGGTCTCAGTTTCCTCATCTGTCTAATGGGCATCTAACACCTTCTCAGTTGAGCTCTTAGAGTCTTGAGTTAAATGAGACCAAGCAAGTGAAAGCAGCTAGCACAGGAAATATTACCTCCTTACCTGTCGAAAGACCAAGACAGCTAAGGGGATGCTGAAGGAAAGATAATACAGGTCTGAGCTCCCTAATCTTCTTGAAAGCCTTCCTGGGCTCACTTTCTAGGGCATTATGAACATCCTTTCTCTCTGTCATGAATTATAGACTTGGTCCTTTAAATTATCTCACAGAGGAAGCTTCCTGACAATGACAATTTCTAAAAATATGCTGATTTTGAGCTGTGCATTGATTTTTTTATCATGATAAATTAAAAACCAATATCATCCAACAAGACGCTAAATATACAGAGATCCCATTTTTCCCCTTAGAGGTTCAATTTCTTTGATATTAAAGTCGATCTGGGGAGGCACGGTGCCAGGGGGAGCTCTGAACATGGAGGGAAATAAGCAGAATGTGGGGGGCGGTCCAGAGGCAACCAAAAAAAAAAAAAACAAACCATGGGGGGAAGGGCACTTCCTGCTTCCTGTCTGTCAGCATCAGAGAGTGACTCACGTCAGCACACAGCCACGTCCCAGACTGGGCTTTTGCAGCTAATTTGCTAAGAGGTCCCAGGGTTGCTTCTTCTTTCTGGGTTCTAGGACTCTTCCTTTGTAAATGAGTAGTTACTTCCTGCCTAAGAGGCCTCCATCCCTGACACCCCATGACTGGATAATGCTGAATCACATACTTCATTCTTTCTGCACGTCCTGCCTTCATGGTAGAACGGGCGTGTCGG
Source organism: Nycticebus coucang (assembly GCF_027406575.1). Classification (NCBI taxonomy): domain Eukaryota; kingdom Metazoa; phylum Chordata; class Mammalia; order Primates; family Lorisidae; genus Nycticebus; species Nycticebus coucang. Next base: position 54,180,439 of record NC_069801.1, read on the forward strand.
ATATATAGCATCTTGGGCTCCAGTATCTGCCCCGCACAATTAGCATTTCACTTTAAATTGAATTAGTCATTACTCCCCCCTTCCCTTCCTCTTTCTTTTATTCTATCCTTCCCTGAATGCCTTTCCTTCTTCCTTTAATGACCAGTCGACACCTCTGTCAAATGCCAGGGCCTCCAGTCCAGTTAGGGACTACGGACCCAGCAATAAGGGGACAAGGCACTTGGGTGGAGCCTGGAGACGGATGGGGCTAGGGTCAGCTGGCTGTGGTGCAGATGGGCATGTGCTAGGCTGAACGTGGGCAGGGGATGCCGCCAGACCATGATGAAGCGATTTCTTAATTCTGCTTAGGGGACACAGAAAGACTATATGGCAGATGGGATAACATCACCAGTGATGCAATATTATTTAACCCCTAGGGCTTTTTATTATCTTAGGCATTATTCTAAGTCTAGTGGATTAAATTAATATCACAACAACCTTAAGATGTAAATATTTTTTATTGCCCCCATCTTACAGATGAGTAAACAGAGGCACAAAGACATTAGGAAAATTGCACTCAACTACCCTAGGACCCAGCAACCTCACTACTGGGTATATAGCCAAAGGAAATGAAATCAGTCTGTCGAAAAGATGTCTGTCATCCCATGTTCACTGCAATGTTGTTCACAATAGCCAAGGAACTGAAGCAACCTAAGTGTTTATCAGTGGATGAAGGAATAAAGAAAATGGTATATACCCATGTGGCATACTGTTTGTCCTTAAAAGAAAATATGGTTATCTGTGAGAATATAGATGGACCTGGAGGATATTGTGTTATGTGAAATATGCGAGGAAAAGAAAGATAAATACCACGATCTCATTTATAAATGGAACTAAAAGAAAGTGAAACTCAGAAATACAACGGTGGTTACCAGGGACAGGATGGGAGGGAGGGGCCCAGGGAGGTGTTGGCCAAAAGATGCAAAATTTCAGTTAAATAGGAGGATACCTTCATATGTCTGTCAGTTTAGTTGCCGTTCTAGATTAGTTTGGCATTATAAATATGGGTAAAGATATGTTTACACGTCAAGCGAATGAGGTTTTAAGTTCAGATCACTACAGACAGGTTTTTCATCTTCATGAACGCTCAGAGAGACTGTATTCAAAGTCATACAGTATGCAACTGCCCGGCACACTGCGGACCGTTTAATACCCTTGGCCTTCACAATTAAATTCCCGCATTACCACTCCTGCCCGAAGTTGTAACTACTAAAAATGCCAACAAGTTTCCTAAACACTCGTTAGAGAGACAGACCAGTCAAATGGAGAATCTCTGAAACAAATGAAAGAAAATAAGCTTAGGTGTTGAAAATTTGAATTAATTTCTGCTATACATATATAGTAACCTTGGACAAGTCACTTCTCCTACCTATATCTTAGTCAGCTCATTTGTAAAAAGGGGATAATAGAAATCTCCAAGAAAGGTAGATGTGAAATGAGACAGGACCCACAGAAGTCTGCTATAAAGCACATCATGTACTCACAGGCTAGTGACGGTCACCCTGAGAGTCCTATGCACTGGTTCATGATGACAGGAACAGCCAGAGACTGCTGGGTACCATGGCCCACCAGGTCCCCCGGTGTGGTCCATAGCCACCACTGCTTCCTTCTTCTTTCTGGAAATGTTTCCCTTCCAACCTCAGCTGCTCTCCCCAAACCTTGCTCAAAAACACCCAGTTCTTGAAGGGAAAATAGACCTATTTTTGATGAGATGCAAATAAGGTGACATCAGGTTTTCACTGAGGAATAAATTAGTAAGTCAGTCTTCAAGTTTAAGCATACCCATTGGATTTAGATCACCATTATCTGTCCATCAAGGAATGATACTGAGTCCTCGGCCACCCTGTCCCTCTCTGCTGGTACATTCTAGATATTTTACGTGGCACGTTCTAGATGTCTTATGTGGAGCAGTCTAGATATCTTACGCTCTAGATATCTTACGTGGCGCGCTCTAGATGTCTTATGCTCTATATATCTTACGTGGCGCGCTCTAGATGTCTTACGCTCTAGATATCTTACGTGGTGCGCTCTAGATGTCTCACATGGCGCGCTCTAGATATCTTACATGGCACGCTCTAGATGTCTCACGTGGCGCGCTCTAGATATCTTACGCTCTAGATGTCTTACGTGGGGTGCTCTAGATATCTTATGTGGTGCGCTCTAGATATCTTACGCTCTAGATGTCTTACGTGGCACGCTCTAGATATCTTACGTGGCGTGCACTAGATATCTTACGTGGCGCGCTCTAGATATCTTATGTGGCGTGCTCTAGATATCTTACGCTCTAGACGTCTCACGTGGCGCGCTCTAGATATCTTACATGGCGCGCTCTAGGTATCTTACGCTCTAGATATCTTATGTGGCGCACTCTAGATATCTTATGTGGCGTGCTCTAGATATCTTACGCTCTAGATATCTCACGTGGCACGCTCTAGATATCTTACGTGGCGTGCTCTAGATATCTTACGTGGTGCGCTCTAGATATCTTATGCTCTAGATGTCTCACGTGGCGCGCTCTAGATATCTTACATGGCGCACTCTAGATATCTTACGTGGCGTGCTCTAGATATCTTATGTGGTGCATTCTAGATATCTTACGCTCTAGATGTCTCACGTGGTGCGCTCTAGATATCTTACATGGCACGCTCTAGATATCTTACATGGCGTGCTCTAGATATCTTACGTGGCGCGCTCTAGATGTCTCATGTGGCGCGCTCTAGATATCTTACATGGCGCGCTCTAGGTATCTTACGCTCTAGATATCTTATGTGGCGTGCTCTAGATATCTTACGCTCTAGATGTCTTATGTGGCATGCTCTAGATATCTTACGTGGCGCGCTCTAGATATCTTACGTGGCACGCTCTAGATATCTTACATGGCGCGCTCTAGATATCTTACATGGCGCGCTCTAGATATCTTACGCTCTAGATGTCTCACGTGGCGCGCTCTAGATATCTTACGTGGCGCACTCTAGATATCTTACGTGGCGCGCTCTAGATATCTTACATGGCGCGCTCTAGATATCTTACATGGCGCGCTCTAGATATCTTACGCTCTAGATGTCTCACGTGGCGCGCTCTAGATATCTTACGTGGCGCGCTCTAGATATCTTACGTGGTGTGCTCTAGATATCTTATGTGGCGCGCTCTAGATGTCTCACGTGGCACACTCTAGATATCTTACGTGGCGCACTCTAGATATCTTACGCTCTAGATATCTTACGTGGCGCGCTCTAGGTATCTTACGTGGCATGCTCTAGATATCTTATGTGGCATGCTCTAGATATCTTACGCTCTAGATGTCTTACGTGGCGAGCTCTAGATGTCTTACGTGGCGCGCTCTAGATATCTTACGTGGCGCGCTCTAGGTATCTTATGCTCTAGATATCTTACGTGGCGCGCTCTAGATATCTTACGCTCTAGATGTCTCACGTGGAGCGCTCTAGATATCTTACGTGGCACGCTCTAGATATCTTATGTGGCGCGCTCTAGATATCTTATGCTCTAGATGTCTTACGTGGCACGCTCTAGATATCTTACGTTCTAGATGTCTTACGTGGGGCGCTCTAGATATCTTATGTGGCGCGCTCTAGATATCTTACACTCTAGATATCTTACCTGGCACGCTTTAGATGTCTTACGTGGTGCGCTCTAGATATCTTACGCTCTGGATGTCTGACGTGGCACGCTCTAGATGTCTTACGTGGTGCGCTCTAGATATCTTATGCTCTAGATGTCTGACGTGGCGCGCTCTAGATGTCTTACGTGGTACATTCTAGATATCTTATGTGCAGATGCTGATGCTTAATCACCACATCATTCATTGTTTATGCAGTAAACATGACTGGGCACCTACTGTGTGTGAGTGGTCGTGTTAATTAGCTAGACGACGGTGATGGCAAAAAGGGCTTTATTCATCAATGTCGGCGTTTTTTTTTTTTGTTGTTGTTGTTGCTGTTGTTTTGCAATTTTTGGTTGGGTCTGGGTTTGAACCTGCCACCTCTGGCATATGGGGCCGGCGCCCTACTCCTTTGAGCCACAGGCACCACCCAATGTCACTGTTTTTCAACCTTTTTTTTATTTCACAGCACACTTGAACCTATAGTTAAACCTCCGTTGCACACTTATATTCTGTTGATAAAAAAGTAAAAAAATATATACTTACTGTGCTTTGAACTTTTGAAAATTATGAATGATCTTTAAAAAATTTTGTGGCACACCTAAGATCCTCTCGTGGCACAAAAATCCATGATGGGTGTGTTCACAGCGGCTGTCAGTACATCATCCTGAAGCATGTATGAACACACACATCTTCCTCTTTCGGATATGTGTGCATCTACAAACACTTTTTTCCCTTCCCCGACTTAGTTACCTCATCCTTTGTAACTCACTACTCCACAGCCAAGTCAGTGTGCCCTTTTCTGTAAAAATTTTTAGGAATATTTTAGGTAAAGTGAGGCCTCGATCCTTCAGACCTGTTGTCAGTCTACTTTGTGAGTCTGGCAGGATTATTGCATCTTTGATGCCTCAGGACACAGCTGAATGTGGCACAGAATAGGCATCCAATAAGTTCCAGTTCCAGGATATTCTGAAATCTGAAATGATCCCAAACCTGACATTTTTGGAGCCCTGACATGATGCTCAATGGAAACGCTCATTGGAGCATTTCATATTTTAGATTTTAGGATTTGGGATGCTCAGCCAGTAAATATATTCATACAGTGCAAATACTCTGAAATCCAAAAAACTCTGAAATTCAAAACACTTTGCATACTGGATGCTTGACGTGTACTGCGTAACCATGTGGTTATTCTGTCAGCATCCTGTCACCCAAGAGAAGCCGTGGATGAGGCAGTCTCAGGTGTAACTTTTATCTTCACTGGGAAAGTGCATCAAAATGAAAGTGAAAAATGGTGATGATAAGACAGAGGTAATATGGAATCTGCTTTAATACCGATAAAGAGAAATCATGTATAAAATTTGGTATGTTATCATTAGTAACACCTTCCTAGTAACCAAGGATTCTGGATCAGGCTGCCTGGGCTTTTCTCCCAGATCTGCCACTTAGTATCTCCATGACTTAAATTATTTAAACCTCAGTTTTTGTACCTGTGAAATGGTGCTAGTCATAGCAGCTACTCCATATGGCTGAGGTAGTGTGTTTAGAACAGTGCACACGGTACTGCTAAATCCATGTTGGCTGATTTGAATGAATAAACTAAGTTCCCAGGAGATGCCGGCAAATTTGCAATTTTGCAAAAACAAGGGTGTTGCAACACTGTGGAAAGTTGACATAGACCACTGTCCTCCATCCAGAAAATCAGACTTATCTTTAGGGTCCTGAAATATTTATGGAATAACATTGTAACAATTCTATAAAATAAAATTATAAACAGAGAAATAAGAGAGTCAGTGAGATTCATGTGAAAGGGGAAGGTTTCACTTGGAACGGGAAGGTTTGTTCTGAGCCTGCAGCCAGGACGGCCCAGTGAGGGACAGTCCCAGAACTTCAGGTACCTTATCTGTGATATAAAGATGGCATCACTCCTTGGCATCCCCCTGTCTGGACTGAGGACCTCATATGATATTGATGTGAAAACCATTTCCACTCCTGGTTTGCTACTACCCCTATCATTTGTATGTGACATTTTCTGTATTCTCATCAACCCCTTTGTTATACTAGCAATATCTAGGCATTGAGAATATGAACAGCTTTCAATAGTGATTTATTTCTTACAACATGCTAATAATAAAACAAAATTTACTCATGTAAGGATGGAGATCAGGCCTTCTTTGAAGTTGAAGGTGGGGTGTAAATTGCTGCAAAGGGTTTCTTTAATTGGGATCAAAACATTTTTGACAGCTTTTGGATTTCAGCTGTTGTCACATTCTGTAAATGTTTCTTTTCTCGGTTAAAAAAAAAAAAGTACAGTCAAGCTTGAGCAAAAATACCTTTGACAAGATAAACAACTAAGATTTATCATTCCAAAGAATAATGACCCGGTTTTCCATTTCTTTGATATGTATGGCAAAATACTTCACTTAGAATCTCATCCCTGAGCAATTCAGCTGATCCCCTGCTGGGCCATACACAGGTTTGGTGAACTATTCCTACTCATGATCTCCAATGCGAGTTGTTCAAAAAAAAGCCTTCCATAGACATGACTTTTGTTTAATGATTTTAAACAAAATCTTAAAATTAGTCTCACAAATCTACTCAGATGTGACTTTGTTCAACACCTCATCCTCCACCTGACTTCCCTCAACAATATCCCTTGTATGGGTGTTGCTTCAATGCTCCCATCAAGGATGAACTCACTCACGGACTGATAAGAAAGTCTTCTGGGGTGGCGCCTGTGGCTCAGTGAGTAGGGTGCCGGCCCCATATGCCGAAGGTGGCGGGTTCAAACCCAGACCCGGCCAAACTGCAACAGAAAAATAGCCGGGCGCTCTGGCAGGCGCCTGTAGTCCCAGCTGCTCAGGAGGCTGAGGCAAGAGAATCGCGTAAGCCCAAGAGTTAGAGGTTGCTGTGAGCCGTGTGATGCCACGGCACTCTACCTGAGGGCGGTACAGTGAGACTCTTTCTCTATAAAAAAAAAAAAAAAGAAAGTCTTCTGACTGAGACACTGAAAATGCCTCTTAGAGACTTCTGTGAGTCCTCATTCCCAGAGGTCACATAGAGCAACTCAGCTCCTCCTTCTACTAGACGATTCTCGGGAGATATGAAGATTATGAATACAGGCCACGATGCATGCCACCATCCTACTTCAGATTTAAACAAATCCAATCCTCAGCCATTTGTGCAGGACTCTGCTGGGGCAGATTAACAAGCAAAGGTCACAGACGCTGAGGCTGCAGAGGTCTAAGGTTGATCAAACACAAATGGAGCAGACCAAGCCAGAGAGAAAACAATGAACTCCACTTTCTTCCTGATACTCCACTAGGGATCTGACATTTTCCCCACAAAGCCACATGGCCTTGGGCTGAAATAATGATTTTACTGTTGTTCTCTTTGTGTCTAGCTTAAGAATCAACAATAGTATTACAAGGTTTGGTGGTATCTTTCTTTGGGGCCAGTTGAACCACATTTAAGCAAGGGTGCAGATAAAGGTATAAAAAGAATGCAAACTACTGCTTTTCATTAGATAAAAACCAGGTTAAGTGGGACTTTAATTATCTGGGCACAGCCTATTTGATGGGGACAGGGTACATAATAAAATTGTAAAGTCAGAAACTTAGCCCCTAGATAAGGTAATGATTGGCCTAGTAGGCCTAGGCTAAGACAGAAAGGTGTCAGGCTAGGCTATAACAGAAAAAATACCAGTTAACTCCTGGCAAATTTCTAGACTGCAAGCTTTCAAATGAAATGAAATAAGTCTAGTTTACTCCCAAGATAAATGAGAAAGTACTAATTGATTTCTAGCTTCTAGTTTATTTCCAGTTTCTTGCTTGGGGACTAACTCCCTGAGAAACAGACCCGGAGGTACCAACTGTTCCTGGACTAACTTTAAAACAATACCAGGTGGGGAAAATACTGAAACTAAGTATTTAGTTAGGGCAGGTACTGAAACTAAGATGTATAAGGGAAAATACTGAAACAAAGATGTATGATGTGTAGCTAACTAACCGCAAAATTCTGCTTCTGTACAATGCTTGCTTGCTACCCTACCCCGATGCACTTGGACAGCCTGTGTGCCAACCAGGATGCAGACCAGGCCTTAAACACCCGACCCCTTAAGCACTTGGGGCTGCTCTCAGAAACCCTATGTTGGGACACTGAGGCAGTCACTGGCTGGCTCTTCAATAAAAGGACTCTGCTATATTGTGTTGTTTGGCAGCGTGGTCTTCGTGGAACTCCTGGGCACAACCATAAGACACCAGCTACCCTTCTCCTCTGCTCCTGTGGCTATGCCAGCCGTCATGGTGGTGGGCAGGGGTGGAATCGGGAAGAGACCAGTGATGGCATCATCATATAGGGCATATGAATCACTGTAAAAGTATCTTTCAGGTAGGCGTGACCTACATTAGTTAGCTTCCGTAAAGAATGCTAAAAACGAATGATTTCCTCCAATCATTTGTATAAGCCAAAGTTCCCTATCTCGTGCGTGTTACCTGGGATCCCTTGTGTCCTATTTGTGTCACAAGGTCTCGGCTCTGCTCAGCTTCCAGTCCCTTAATTGCCCTGCTCCTCTTTATCAGGAAACACCTTGATTTGCTTAGATCCATTTTAAACCGTATGGCTCAAAACTGAGTGTAGAGCTCCAACCTACAGTCTTTCCAGGAAAGAGCAGAATGACCTTGGTTTCTGAAACCACAAATACTTTATGAAGGCAAGAGAGCATCACATTAGGCTTCCCGTCTGCTGAACTCAAGCTCCTGACTCCCAGTGCTGTGGCCTCATTCTCAACTCCCTTCTACCCTGTATCCCCAAGATGACCCATCTTTCCCTATAATGTAGAGGTCAACCACATTGATTTTTTGATTCAGGTCAACTCAAGGTTAAATCCCAGTCCTGCTTCCGACATGTTGGGTTGCACTATAAGTATTTTTTTTTTGGGGGGGGAGGGTCTATAGATTTTCCTTTGTTTCTTTTTTTAATTTTAGATTAATAGGAGGGTACAAACAATTAGGTTACGCTTTTGGAGTTCATTAATTAAAGTCTAAGTTATAGTTGAGCCCTTCACCCAGTTGGCGTGCTGCACACCCCTTATACTACGCCCGTTAGGTGAGAGTTTACTAATCCTCCTCTTTCCTTCCCTTCCTCCTCCCCCTCCCACCCACTTGAATGTAGGTGTTTATTGCAATGGTTCTCAACTTTCCTAATGTGCAGCCCTTTAATACACCACTGATCTATTGGTATCATATTACTATTGAGTACTTTGGATACTTGCTTCTCCATTCTTGTGATACTTTATTAAGGAGAATGTTCTTTAACTCCATCAAGGTTAATGTACAAGATAGACAATCTCCATCTTTTTTATGGCAGAATAGTATTCCATGGTATACATATACCACAGTTTACTAAGACAATCTCCATCTTTTTTATGGCAGAATAGTATTCCATGGTATACATATACCACAGTTTACTAATCCATTCATGGGTGGATGGGCAACTGGGTTGATTCTACATCTTGGTGATTATGACTTGAGCTCCAATAAACATTCTAGTGCAAATGTCCTCATGGTAAAATGTTTCATTCTTTCTGGGTAGATACCTAGGAATGGGATTGTGGGATCAAACAGAAGATCTACTTTTAGCTCTTTGAAGGAGTCTTCAGACTTCTTTCCAAAGCCTGTATTCATTTGCAATCCCATCAGTAGTATATTGTAAAAAATGTTTAAATTTTCTGTATGTTAGGATGTTTGGACATCTTAAAATACCTTTCTGGCAGGGGGGATACTATTCTTTCCAGGGCTAGCCAAGGCTTAGACACAGCAAAGGGTCTAGCAGGAGCAGGTCTTTGATGCAAACTTACCAACCTAGCCTCCCTCCTTTCTCTGGCACCTGCAGTCCAGGAGGCAAACATGCCTTTGCCTTACTGGGAGAGTAACTGGGACTACCCCTATAAATAGAGCCAGACTAAATGATTCACACTAGTCCACCATTCACCCCACTCCGCCTTGCCTTTCCGGAGGAAACTCCGATAAAGGCTGTGGCCTTACAGCTCCCTGTCTGTTGTCTCCTGACCAGACCAGTGTCTCTTCCCCATGGCTCTGTTGTGGGCTGAGCTCCTGTCTCTAGGACTTGTGAGTGTAATGAAGTTTGTTTTTTCTTGAGGCTCTCTTACCTCTCCTCTTTATGGCTATATCGGACTGACTATCTCATAAAAGAACATAAAACATCGGTGAACTTATAAAGGACACTTATACTCAGAGCTAACAGGCATCGTGGTTAAGCAAAAGGGCTCAGAATCCCGCTCCGAGTTCTAACCCCGCCTCTGCTGTCACTCACTTTGAGGAAGTGATGCCAGCTTTTCTGTCCTTGATGTTTTCAATTTTAAAATGGGAGCCAGGTGCAGTGGCTCACCCTGTAATCCTAGCACCCCGGGGGGCTGAGGCAGGTAGGTTGCCTGATTTCAGGAGTTGGAGACCAGCCTTAGCAAGAGCAAAATCCTGTCTCTAAAAATAGCCAGGCATTGTGGCGGGCGCCTGTAGTTCCAGCTACTGGGGAGGCTGAAGCAAGAGAATCGCTTAAGCACAAGAGTCTGAGATGGCTGTGAGCTCTACCCAGGGGGACACAGTGAGACTCTGTCTCAAAAAAAAAAAAAAACCCTGAAAAAACCAAAACCAACTGTAAAATGGGGATAATAACACCATCTACCTCGTGGGATTGTTGTGACGATTAAATGACCTGGTACTTAAAAGAGCTTAGGACCATATCTGGAATATAATACACACCTGGGGAAGTAGGTCCATTGTCCCCATCCCACAGGATGAAAGGAAATAATGTTTGTAAAAGGACGAATGTGCACCTGGGGCGTGTAGAGGAGGTGCTCAACCAGTGGGAGTCATTACATTAGTGATCATTTTTTATTGAGGTAAAATGTATGTAACATAAATTTACCTTTTTTACTCCAGCTGACCACCTCCCTATAGTGACACCTCCACGAGCTGACCTAATTTTCACAGACTGGACATACACCACCGATACGTATCCATTCCTTATGCCGACCACCTCCCTATGCTGACCAGTTTGTTACATTCCCATACGTGGTCAACTTATAGAGGTTTTACTGTATTTTTAAGTACTGAGCTCAGTTGCATGAAGGATATTCCCATTTTCACGCAACCATCACCGCCATCCATGTCTGGAACCGTTTTATCTTCCCAAATGGAAACCCCATACCCATTAAAAATAACTCCCCACTCTTCTTTCTCCCCAGACCCCGGAAGTCAGAGTTGTACTTTCTGTCTCTGCCATATTGACTGGTCTAAGCACCTCACATAAGTGGAATCATGAATGCTTGTCTTTTTGAGTCTGGCCTTTTTCACTCAGTGTCTTTAAAGTTCATCCACATTATAGCACCTGTCAGAATTCTCTTTTCATTTCAAGGTTCCATAGTATCCCATCATGTGTGTATGTTACATTGCACTGATCTATTCACCCATCTATGTACGCTTGGGTTGCTTCCATCTTTTGGCTAGTGAGAATAACACTGTTATAATCACAGGTGCATAAACATCTGTTCTATTACTAGTTATTTAGGAATAATTTTTCTAAAACCTTTCATACTTCAAGAAAACCCATTTTTTTCACTCTGAAATTACCACCCCGCTACCCTTATGCTGTCCTTATACCAGCTCAAGCAAGAAAGAGAAAATGCAAAATGACCAAGATTCAGTAACTTGGTCGGTTGAATATTGTTTAGAAGAGCTTGATAAATGATCTTTGTAAAGTTCAAAGGAGCTAATACTCGTGGAGGGATTTTACAAGCTGCAAAACACTAAACGAATAAAAGGGAAAACACGTCTCTTGCCCTCTCAGAAAATGGATCGTGAAATGTTTTCCTGTTTTTTCAGGACCCATAGTGTCACGTGAGCTCTGGGGATGAGTCTGAGAGTTCATTACAGCCCTGAGGTTGATGAAAACACAATCCCCTTTTTGGTGGGTTCAGCAAACTTATCAGCCCTTGTATTTCCTGGCCGTGCAGCAATAGATTTTTTTTTTTTTTTAAGTTTGAGAACTCTATTTATTCTTTTTGATTACAGCAATTGCAGAGTGCTACAGGTTAAACTCAAGAGAGTCTGGATGCTTTGACCGAGTCAAAACACCTCACGTGTCTCCCTCTAGGACGCATGCCATTAACGTCACCAACACACAAAGAAATTGAACTTAAACTGTCACATTACCCATTGATCTTCAAAGTTCATCATTCCCCATTAGACTACCAGGATGGTGTGACACTTTTATCACAGTTACACTCTCAGAAACACAGTGCAGTCACACTGCGGCCAAGTCAGCAAAGAGACTTACTTTGATGGACGATCACAGTTGATCAAATTTGTCAGTTGCTTTATGTGTTTTTATGCTTGCTTTATATGCCTGCCCACAGAGTAGAGGCTTTTAAGGGCACGTCTGTCAATGGATTCAATTTTCTAATGTCATGTGACTCTTCTACTTACCCCTGTCTTCTCATCAAAGATTTTGATTCCTCCAAAGGAGATGGTTAAAAAGATTTTCTGTTTGTGTTCTCCTTTGGAGCGAGCGCCAGCAACAACTCCCTGTTGAAAGGAAGGACATGGTTTTTACTTTCGTGTTTTCATTTGGAAACTCCCTCTGGTCCCAAAGGCACGTCAGATTCCACCAACGGACGCCACCAATCACGCACGCTGCTTGCCCTCTGCCCGCCCACGTTTCTCTGAGATGCACTCACATCCTCTCCGTGTACCAGCATCATGCTGGTCCTTGCTGTTCCTATATTGAATAAATAGTCACTTGAACATGCGCTCATTCAACTAATCAAAATTTATCAGATGACTACTTGGTGCTTAACTAGATACTGGGCTCAGAATCGAGGAAGCCAAGGCAGACACAATATGGTCCTCCTATTAATACCTTTCCAGGGTTTTGCACTGTATACAGTTTTAATGTCTTAAATAAAGGCAAGTTACATTCTTGCTTTTGTATTTTGGACAAAGGTTTTCAGACTGATACGAATCAATGTTAAGAGATAAGAACATAAATAAAAGAAAAACTAATATGGCGGCGCCTGTGGCTCAAAGGAATAGAGCGCCAGTCCCATATGCTGGAGGTGGCGGGTTCAAACCCAGCTCCAGCCAAAAAAACTGCAACCCCCCCAAAAAAAAAAACAAAAAAAAACTAAAATTAGACTGCATGTCTCAATTTTGTTTGGAAAAATGTGATGATCATAGTTATAGGCGTATTGTTTACAGTTTTTTAATCCAAAGACATTTTGAATTTTCCACTCTCCTTTTCTCCATCATTCCCATGCTTTAAAGATCTACCAAATGGATTCCATTTATAAAGGACATCTCTTTCTTCCCTTTATTAGAATTTTTATACGCTGAAGTATATATGGTAGCACTTCCATAGCTGACCATCGTCCTACATTGACCACCTCCTCAAGTTGACCCATTTTTCACAGAGCAGACATGTACCACACACACTTGTCAGTACAGGAGACCGAATTCCTCACGTTCACCACTTCTGTATGTTGACCGGTTTGTTAATAGTCCTGTGGGTGGTTCACCTTACAGAAGGTGTATGTACATGACTCAATGAGAAGGTAAACTTTACAAGTAAAGATGTTACTTTATTGGTGTTTAGGACAGTCCTTGGAAGACAAGATATGCCCAGCAAATAATTGCTAAATGGATGTGTGATTTCCAAAGTTCCTCCAAAGTTGGTATGATTCGAGTTAAGAAGAAAGACACTGCTTTTTTTTTTTCCAAGTGTTGGAATCAGGACTTATATTCAGAAGTGTAGGACCCTGTAATCCATGCTCCCGGCTATGGTGCTCTGTTTGTTTTTTTCTTTTTTTTTAATGCAAACCAAAACCTCTCTGAGATACCATCTAACTCCAGTAAGAGTAGCCCACATCACAAAATCCTAAAACAACAGATGTTGGCGTGGATGTGGAGAAAAGGGAACACTTCTGCACTGCTGGTGGGAATGCAAGCTAGTACATTCCTTTTGGAAGGAAGTTTGGAGAACTCTCAGGGATCTAATTGTAGACCTGCCATTTGATCCCGCAATTCCTCTTCTAGGCATATATCCAAAAGACCAAAAATCATTTGGCAATAAAGATATTTGCACCAGATTGTTCATTGCAGCTCATTTCATAATAGCCAAGTCATGGAAGAAGCCCAAGTGCCCATCGACCCATGAATGGATTAATAAACAGTGGTATATGTATACCATGGAATACTATGCAGTAGTAAAAAATAGAGACTTTACCTCTTTTATGCTTTTTAAATTATATTCTGCAGTCGCCAATTACAGGAGAGCATGGGCTTTAGGCCAGGGAACAATCAGGGGACCAGTGCATTTCCAGGGATCTACACCCCAGCGCTGCTGTGGACTCTCCATCAGGTGCCTGGAGGCTCCCAATCCTCATCGCTGGTAGCATCAAGAGATGGCCAGATTTAGCTCAATATCCAACAGTTATGGTTCTAGGATTTTAGGAGTAGAAAAGTCTAAAATAATATTGACTTCCTATTTCCTTGAGATACAAGTAGTTTGTACTGTTCTCAGCATTCGCTTTGGGACTGACCAGGGTGGAGAGGAGCAGCTGTAACTAGAGACATGAGGAAGGCACGTGCTCTTGGGACTGATTCTCCTCCCTGTGGGTAGGGCAGAATCAGAATATCTGAATTATATCATGGTTCTCTGTGATTTGGGACAGATTATTTAACCTCTCCTACTTCCTCCAGTTAAATACTTCCCTTTGCATGGTTGGGTGAATAAAATGAACATTTGTGTAAAATCCCTAGTATAATGCCTGGTACTCTGTACAGATAGAATAAAAGATCATTTCCTCAAGTAAATAAATGAATGTCCATTAAAGTTTGTGGTCCAGCTCCGGTTCGGATACCTACTAGTAGGATTTTTCTTAAGGGGTGCATTCATTCGCCAGCACATCTTACATGTACGCAGAATGCTAGGGCCAGAGAAAATCTTAAAACAAATCTGTCCAGATTTCCCAACTGACAGATGAGAAAAATAATGTTCTGAAAGGTGATAAACAGTCTTGAGATGGAACAAAGAATTGGTGAAAAATCTGAGACCACAACTCAGCTCTCTAAGCTCTTGGTGCTAGGATTGCTTAATCTTCTTGACAGACATCTTCTTCCTAAGGAAGTTGAAATCTTTCTCCCCACGTCCCATACTCAGCCTTCCCCTTTCAGCCATTCAGGAATGCTGCATGTTGAGACGAGATCCTGCCTCCAACGACTGCCCTATAAATGGTTAGAGTGAATCAAAGCAAAGCCCTCTGTCTCCACCTCCCCACCAAATGATTTCTAGATTCCTCAAAGCACTGCTTCCTTTCCCATGAATTTCAGAACAATGTTAAAGAAAATGGGGCAATGGTGAGAGTATGGCTTTGGAACCCTGATCACCTTAGCCAGCCGAGAGCACCTCCACGCCAAACCACATCTCATTCATTTCCCTCCATCATAGTCCTTATGCTAGTTACCACCGTCTGACGCACATGTACTCCTGGTTGACTGGTCCCCTGCCCAGCAGAAGGGAAGCTCAGTTGTACAGGGGGCTTTGCTTTACGTGCTCAGGGCTAAGAATGGAGCCCTGCATGAAGCAGACACTCAGAGAGAAGAGATCTCCTTCATTTGGGGAGTAACTTACTGAACAAGCCCAATAATTGCACCTAGGGAAACTTGCCTCTCAAATCTAGGTTCTGGGCTTGATAGGGAATAAAATAACACACGTTGTTACTAACCCTCTTCACGCCAATCTTCAATCTCAGGTGTCCAGGATACACAAAAGTAGAACAGTAATCAGCCCCTCCTATGGTTTAAATGTGCCCCTCCCCCCCATTCATGAGTTGAAATTCAATTGCCAATGTGATAGTACTAACAGGTAGGGCTGTTAGGGGGAGATTAAGTCATAAGGGCAGAATCCTCACGACGGGGATTAGAGCCCTTATAAACCCCGAGGGAGTGGGGCTGTTCCTCTTTTTGCCCTTCCTTGGTAAGGATGCAGTACCCCCCGCCCCGGAGGATACAGTGTCCAGGCACCATCTTGGAAGCTGAGAGCCCAGGCCCTTGCAGACACAGAACCTGCTAGCACCTTGACGTGGACTTCCCAGTGTCCAGAACCATGAGAAAATAAACTTCTGTTCTTTATAAACTCCTTGTGCTGCAGAAGCACGTGGACTAAGCCACCCCCTTCCCCAAATGCAGGACAAGACTGGAAGGACTGTCAAAGGACAGGTGGGGCCTCCTTCTGGCTCTGCCCCCTCCCAGGTAGGAACGTCACAGGGCAGGTGGGGAATAGGCTGCTGCTCTGGTCAGAAGAGCAGTTTCACTGTCTCCACCTCCAAGACGGTCCTAACGGTCCCCGGCTCACAGAACTCCTGGAATGTCACCTAGCAGCAATTCCTGGCACACAGCGGTGTTGGCTGGACACTGAGTCCACTTGGCTTATGGGTTCCAAGTGCTATTAGAGAGCTCTGTGGCAGACACGGCTGTGCAGAAAACAGGACAGGAAGAGCCAACGTGCAGGTTCCAGGAGATTTCTGCTTTGAGCTGCTGCTGGTGACTTCACACGGCAGATGAAGGGGAGGGCTAGCCACAGGGTACTCCCTATCCTTGGGGAAATAAAATTCTGATTGTATCAAGCCTGTTTCCCTTGTGAGACAGGACTCTCGGCCAAGCTCTGAACCAGGGTCCCAAGTCCAGGTGCACCTGCCAGCAGGCCACACCCGCAGGGGCTCCCTTCCCACCCGCATCACTAGCTGCCACCACGTAGGACCAACAGAAGCCCAGGGGCCAGCTCTGCTCAGGGAGTCAGAAGGTGTGGATAGAAGTGCTGGGCTCTGTGCCCAATATCAGCCACCTGACCTGGTAAGTCACCTTTGGAAACCTGGAAACTGGGAGGTCAAACACCTCCTTGGGTATGTTCTACATGTCCCTTCCATGGTGCAGAATTCTGCCTACACCAGACTCCTGGGAAGTGAGAATTATCTCCCTCATTTTAAAGATGAGGAAACTTAAGGTCAGGGGGTCAAGTGAACCTTCCAGAACTTAAAGAAGCTAACGAGTTATAGAAATGAGAGTTTGAACAATGACCTTTCAGATTCTACGTGTAGGATCTTTCTACTATAACCCTCTCTCTTCTAACACCTTTTTTTGGAAACAGGTTTATAAAAAATGACCGTGCGGTCATGTGTGCCCTACTACAAATATGCCCCAAAGTTCCGGAGAAGAGCTGTGGAACCACCAGCTTCTAAACTTAGTGGTACACAGGAACTCTGGAATGAGAATCATCACATCTCTTACTTCATGAGTGTCGGGGCCCTTAATAGACCACCCGCGGTACAGCTCAGGGAGCTCCCAGTAAATAATAATTCTGGTTCTTACTCCTATTAACGTTGATTTTGTCACAAGCCGGGTACTGCGTGGAATGACTGCCACAGGCGTCCCTCAGGGAGCCACAGGTTGGCAGTGCCAGGCAAGAGTAACAGGCTGCCCTGTCCCACCCAGGGGCTGTTGTGAGACTCACACGGATGATGTAACTGAAGGGGCTTTGAGAACGCACACAGCATGGAGCGTGCACATGACGTAGCACGGCGCTCTCCATGGAACACAGAAAACACACGTGTAAACACGCCAGGTTTCAGGCATGCGTGCTGAAAACTTTAGAATACTCTATTTCAGAAAGTCCCACGTACTAAAGCTGGTCTCTGTTCTCAGCTCTTCTAATTACCATCTGTATGGTCTTAGGGGGAGAAAGGCTTCACCCTTAGTTTCATTTTTTCCCAGTTATGAAAGAGAATTCAAGTATCTTTCTCTGTCCTGCTTTGTGCCTGGCGATTGGCCCTTATTTTGTACATAAGAAATCTGAGGTTCAGAGAAGTTAGAGTCCTTGTCTCACAACCTTCATTTAATCTCTGATAAGTGTTGAAGACCCAGATCTCCAGCCTCTTGGTGTTTGACAAGACATAGTTTAGCCCTTACCTGTATTCCCTGGTCTCCCCAGCTTCCTACCCCAAAGCTTCCAGTTGGGTTCCACCAAAGCAGACAAAGATAGGAGATGGGCCGTGGAAGGGGAGACAGGTCTGGGCATTTCTCTCCACTCCCTCCTCAACCTTGATCTATAGCTCTTGGAGTAGCCATGTTTTGCTTGGTCATGGAGGGGACTTTCTTATTAATCCTGCTCTCCCTGTGTCCCAATAAATATGTATCTCCCTAGGGTAGTAACAGCTTTCCACTGTTGCTATACCCTGGGCGCCTCACCACCCCTCTTTTGCTGCCTTAACCTTGCCTACCCTTTACAAGTAGCTTCTTCATTAAAGTGTCTTCATTTGAGCTATGTGGGGTAGATTTTGTTTCTTTCAGGGCCATGCTGGATGCACTTAGGGTTCTGTACTTAGCTCTCCAGGCACTGTCTTTGGGAGACCCCATCTTTCCAACAGCTTCAACCACCACCATCTTGGCTAACATCTCTGAGAGCTGGATATTGTAGAATTCAATGGATATGTAGCTGATGGGTAGTGGCTTACTGGCAGGAGCTGAAAATCTAATTTGAGAACCAAAATAAATTAAATGCAAATACAAAAAAAGAATATAATTAAGTGCTAAACTAAGTCCTGTCAAATACAGGGCTTCTAAGATATCTGGGTCTAACTTCTGGGCTTACTAGAAATTAAATGAAGGTTGTAGGGTAAATACTTGAATTCCTCCGAACCTCAAACTTCTCATTTACAAAACAGGAGGCTAATATCTGTCATAAGATCCAAAGAGGTAATATACGTGAAAGTGCTTTGCTGACAATAAATTAAAATATGGTGATGTCAACAGTGGTGATGATGACGACGCTTTACTGGGAGGCCATGAGCCACTCATATAATACTAATCCTCTCTCAAACCTCTATAATCCAAGAGACAAATCTCTAAACTAAATAAAGAAATGCACCAGCCTCAGAGAGTATAACAAAGAAAAACACTTTTTTTTTTCTCATATGACCTAACAGGAGCAAATGAGCCTTTTTGCCAAGCTCAGAGGCATTTCGTGCTTCTCCGTCTCTTACTTTCTGGGCAGGTGGCCAAACGGAGAATTGATCATTTATGTTTCTGTGATTCCTAAAGAAAAGCTAGTGAGAGCTGAAAGGCCAACATTCTTCCCAGCACCTTACAAATAATGAAACACAAGTGTTGCGGAATCAGGAACCACTCGACAAACTCAGTGCGTCTGACAAGAGTGTGTTATGGTGGGACACACCCTCAGGGCTTCAGGGACCTCATGGTTATGACAGATGACAGATGGGGCACTTCACTGCAGGTAACACACGCGTGCACACAGGGCTGGCAGCGACGGCCACGCCTGGTTCAGCTAGCTTGGATCAACGTTCATGCTCTGTCAGAATGTTCCGGGAGCAGAGGCAAACTCCCGGCTTACATCCACTCCAGGCGTTAGTGCTTCCGTGAAGGCAGCTGGCCAAGGAGATGCTCCCGACAGACACCTGCTAATGGAAGACACACGAGTTCCTCTGTGCTTCTCAGCAGACTTGGGGCTCTGGTTGAGAACCAGGTCTTTGCTGATGAAAGGTGAAGTGATGACATTTTCTTGATGTCTTTTAATTAAGATATTTCAGGAGCAAATCTCCATGTACCTGACTTCATATTCAGTAAGAAGGGACTTCAGCAAGAATCAGGATCCTGGTCTTTATCCCCATGCTTGACAAGGGCCCCCTGAGATGGTGGGCGTGGCTCTATCCATGGGAGAGTTGGGAGCTGAGCACACAGGGCTCACTCTCTCTGCGAACCTGCTCACTGGTGGACAGGCTGGGCCCTGATCTGATTCACACGTGAATCATGGGCCCTACTCTAGGACAAGGCAGGGACTGGGGGAACAGGCAGGGCTGCACTTGCACTTGTCCAGCTATAAACCAAGTGCAACAGTCTGCCTCACTCAAGGGTGCCCCCTCTGGCTGTGTAGCCAGGTCACTGCCTCCAACCCAGCCTTTACCCCAGTCACAGAGCTGGAATAGGGAATTCTTCCTGCTCAACTTCTTCAATTATTCTGAGAAATCATACTTGAACGTAGGAGAACAGGGCTTATTACTAGATGGCCCTAAAATCTCACAGCATTGCTTAATTATAAAAAAAAAAAAAATAGATTCCTGGGCAGCGCCTGTGGCTCAAAGGAGTAGGGCGCCGGCCCCCTATGCTGGAGGTGGCCGGTTCAAACCCAGCCCTGGCCAAAAAAAAAAAATAACCATGTCCAAGGGAATTACCTGTGAAATCATGATTTTTATGTCTTTTTCTAGTATTATGTTAAATTTGTAACTCTGAAAGTAAAGTTAGTTTATGTGATAGCCTAAAAAAATAAAAAGGAAGTGTAGAAATGGATATACGGTGTGGATAATGGTTTTTAAAATCATGATTCCTAGAGTTGTATTATAGGGAAACGGTATCTGATATACATCCTGAACTGCTAAGAAAAATTGCATAGCACGCACAAATGTATTAACTGTGATTTATGAAGACGAATGAGACAAAGGTGATACAGAAGGTATTTGACAGATTTTATCTCATTTAATAATTTTGGTGCTTGGCAAAGATTGTTTTTTCTTTTCTTCCTTTTTCCTTACACTTAAATATTTCACTGACCAAGTTGTACCCTTACGGATTATTTGAAGATAGAAAATAAACAACATTCCTATATATCATTAGATGAGGGGAGAAAACCTCCGGATGTGAAACTATATAAATTGTAACACCAATTTTATTTCATACATGTGTATAATTCATACATTACACTTGCGAAAACACAAAGGAAGATTGTAAATTATACATAAAAAACGTCGACACTGATTTTCTGTCGTGTGATTATTTTCTTCCTCATACTTTTCTATATTTTCAAAATATTTTATAATAAACATATGTAAACTCTATGATCAGAAAAATAATTAAATGATATACTCTTTCAATGCCTAAAATTATCTGTAGACTTCTTGCAGAATCATTTATTTCTTCAATATTTTATAACACCCTTTGTTTGTAAAAAAGAAATAGAATATATGGACATCAGAATCTAGGAACAAACAGTGGTATTTTTTGTATATTTTAAAATAATTTTTCATAAAATAATTTGCTTATGTCATATATTTAAATTTTTTCTAGCTTATTTCTTGATTTCTCAGTAAAGAAGCATAACAGTATTTAAATTCAAAAACCTCTTTGTTTCTTATTCCGACATATACATATTACTTTTAAAATATTGTTTTTCCTTTAATATAAAATATTTGAGGTATATTGGTAGAAATTATAAGAATGAATAAAATCAGCCTTTACCTGATAGCTGTCAAAATATATACAACTTATTAAAAAATAACCAAGTGGCAAAAATTTATAAAATGCAAGGGACTAAACAATTTGATAATTTTCTGCTTGTATTTTTGTGGGGATTGTACAATGAGAAAATTGAATAAAAAGCGATATACTCAAAAAGTATAACGTAAGACCTTTTTTTTTTGAGATAGAGTCTCAAGCTATTGCCCTGGGTAAATTGCTGTGGCATCGTAACGCAGAGCAACCTTCAACTCTTAGGCTCAAGTGAGCCTTTTGCCTCAGTTTTTCTATTCTTTTTGGTAGATACAGGGTCTCACTTTTGCTCAGGCTGGTCTTGAACTCGTGAGCTCAAGCAATCCACCTTCCTCAGTCTCCCAGAGTGTTAGGATTACGGGTGCGAGCCACCATGCCTGGCCTATCACACAAGACTTAATAAAACACCTTCACATAGTAGGTGCTCACTAAACATTTGCTGAATGCTTGAAATCTCTTCCCCGTGACTAAATATGGTGGCTTATCAGTGAACCAAGTAGTTTATCCATAAATGAATAGTTATTTATCATAAGGATAGTAATAATATCTATCTCTCACTCATATTAACCCAAGATATTTAAAGTAAAATGTTTGTACCGCACCTTGAGTTTCATCATGGAGTCCTGACATAACTTGTCTCCCCGAGCTGCGGAAACTTCATCAATCCCGATCAATTTGGCTTTATACCGGACCCCTTCACCTTTAAACCTCTTTATCAACGTGGCTTCGCTGCGATCCTGACCTAGAGACAGAAAAAGCGGATTCAGGTATGTAGTTGTACAGGTCCCACTGGCTTTACGTGTCCCCAACTCCAAGATCCACTGTCTGGTTTTCACTAGATGATGAGAAAAGGCAAATCACTGGACAAAGGAGAGAAGTAGAGTGATATTCCTACATGCACACTCTGGTTCTATCCATTTAAAACCAGAAAGAAAATACTTCTTTTTTCTGAGCCTCTGGGAAAGAAAAAAGTTAAAAATCACCACCCCAATAGAGCAATAAGGTAAATAAATCAGCTGAGCTGTGTGAAGTATCTACTTCAGTGTCTGATACTCAGTAGCTATTTAACAAATGATAATCACCGACTCAGAGTTCATGTCCAGAATTGCTCTTAGCATAGTATTAGTGCTGAGTCTCTGGCATTTCCAACATTTAATAATACTTTGGGCCAGGCTCCAAGACCCTCCTTACACCCAATTCCATGGGTTGTTTTTATAGTGGAACTCCACGGTAATTGCTCTGTATCAAGTAATGGCCCAGGAACAACCATCATGGAGAAGCAAAAATCCAAAGTGCTCAGTTCTCATATGAAGGCAGCTGAGCTAATACAACGGGGGCAGGGGAACGAGGGCGGGGAGAGGGGAACGAAGGAGGGGAGAGGGGAGGAGAGGGATGGGGTCACGCTGTATGGCACACCTCTTTGGGGCAGGACACCATTATAAAAAAGACTTTATCTAACAAATGCAATCAGTGTAACCTAATTCTTTGTACTCTCAATGAATCCCCAACAATAAAAAAAAAAAAA
Source organism: Nycticebus coucang (assembly GCF_027406575.1). NCBI lineage: Eukaryota > Metazoa > Chordata > Mammalia > Primates > Lorisidae > Nycticebus > Nycticebus coucang. Next base: position 54,203,030 of record NC_069801.1, read on the forward strand.
TGGCTTTATGATATCTCTTCTGATAACTCTGGTGTGCAGGGAAATAGGGTTCCCTGCTTCCTGGGATTGTGAGTCCATATTTTGTGACAGACTTTCTCGGTAATTATTAACATAATTTTTTCTTAAGACACATCAACCAAGAGCTCAAACACATCTACCTAAACTGAGGAGCAAGCAAGTGCTTCTTGCAAGAGGTCTCCTAAAATTCATTCCTACTCTTCACAACAACCAAACCGTTTCCATCTTCCAGATGATGGAGATGAAGGTTTCAGAATTCAATTAGTTTGTCCAAGTTGACATAGAAATAAGATAAATACACAAGAATTCAGGGATAGGGAACCTGGGACCTCAAGGCTGTATGTGGCACTCCAAATCCACAAACATGGCCTCTTAATCAAATCCAAACTTTGTAGGAAAATATCCCTTTATTAAAAGAATTTATTCTGTAAAATTTGGAGTCTATCAACGGGCTGCACTCAAGGATCCAGAAGGCCCAGTCTCCCCACCCTGCCCTAGTCAGAGGTCTGGATGCCACACAAATGGTTCCTAAAACCCGGAGTGCTCTACCTCTCTGATCTTCATCTCCCAGAACATCACTAACCTCAGGGCCTCCTCCCCCACTATGCCTTCCCTGGTCATCAGAAACTTAAAGCTGAGGAATTTCAGGAATATTCAGCCTATTTCCTTCTATCTTGTGCAAACTATGTCTGTTCTATATTGAGAATTATTGGCAGACGAGCTTAAAACAGACAACGCAATGACAATAGCTAATATCCTACAGTGCCTTTCTACTGACAAAATACCACTTTCATCTCACTCACTTTCCCGCTCATCCTTCACCGAGCCATCTCCTCCGCGCCAGGTGCTATTACTCATTGGCAAACAGATGAGTGAGTCAAAGTTTCTGTCTCTGGAAGCTGAAATTTTGGGTGACTGCATATAAAAAGATATAGTGCATTATGCTCAGTGTAAGAAGGCTAAGCTTTAGCATCAGACACTCTCCTTTCCAATCACAGCTTCTTCCTCTTTTGTAAGTCAACTAAAGTATTGGAGCTTCAGTCCCTTAGCTGTTGAATGAGAATAAAATATCCACCTTACAATGTTAGCATGGATTTTAACTTCAATGAGACAGTACGTGTGAAGCGTACATTCGCACAGTAAGTTTTCTGTAAATGGGAGCTGTCATCACCAATTTCAGCCCCGTTAAAGCAGTAAGTGAACGACTCTTAAGAGAAGAGGAGGTATAGAGGAGAAATGTCTGCCAGCAGGCCTGGGCCTGTGCTCCCCAACTCCTAGATTTTTTCCCCACTATATTCCTGCTGACTCCCTGGGTGCTGTGAGAGCAGCCATCAGAGATTGGAGCTAAGGATAAAGAATAAATGCCCATGAACGCCCAGCTGTGCAGGGCCCCTGGGACTGCAGGGCACCCCTCCCCGCCGATCACACAGTGTTTCACAGAAATGAGCTGGGATTTCTTGGAAGGTTATCTGACTCTGCAGCAATCCCACCTCCGCTCTTCAACACAAGGCACGGTTCTGTAATAACATCGCTTTCACCATTGAGACTTTCCCGAAACTTTAATAACAACAACAATGCCAGTGGCTTTTATCACAAAGCACATTATATACATCACCTTGTTTAGCTAATAACCCTTGACATAGGTCCTGTCTTTCTGGTGATACAGACGAGGCTCTAAACTGAAGACGGGAGACCTCATGTAACCTGTGCAAACTCGCTGAGTGGGAACTGAATCCAGACTTGCCTGATGCCTAAGTCCATGCTTTCAGTTTGCTTGTGCTTTGCAAAGTTTTCAGGCCTGTTGTCCTACCAACTCTGTTTCTCACCCACTTTATTTTCCTATAAAGCCCCATCTTCACCTTGTATCAAGACCCACCTGGCCTGACTGTGTTGATAGTCAATACACTGGCAGCATTCAAACTCCACTGGAGGATGCGGGGATGGCTTGAAAGGGAATAAACAATTTCCAGTCGCCACTCACAGATCTAAGAAGGTCCGCGAGTCAGATACAAAGACGGCCTTAAGAAACATTTGTCAGAGCACAGAACTCTGCTGAGGAGGAAGATTCACACGAGAAGGCAGAGACAGATCAGGTGAACAAGGGCAGAGATTAATAAGAAAATATTAGGCCATTTAGAGGAAAGGAGGGAACCCAATTTAGATTAAGACCTAGGGCCAAGCTAATTTGTATGAAGGGCACTTATGCGGTAGATAATCCAGTTTCTCATTAAATGCTTCACCATTAAAAGGGTAATTTTTCATGAGCACATCTTGAGCAAGGTCTCTGTTATATTGGTTAAGAAATAAATAACAGATATGGGAGTCATCGGGTGGTAATTCTATCAGAGACGTACAAGTGGAGGATGCTAGGGACGGGGTCAATCTTCATGCATCTGAAGTCATGGCGAATCTTAAAAGAACCACTGACCCTCTGCTTCAGGGTGGACAAAGAAAAGGCCAGTATTTAAGGAAAGTCATTTGTCTAGTCACTGTTACACAGTATTTATTAGACCAGCTACTGTGCCAAGAGTTCACATGCAATTTCTCATTTAATCTTCCTACCTGCTCCGTAATGAGCACGATTTCATGTAAGGCAACAACACCCCAAGTCAACAGCAGAGCTTGATTTTTTTCAATAGCAGCTATATAGAGATATAACTTATGTGCCATCACGTCGACCCTTTAAAAATCTTCACTTCAGTGCTGTCAGCATATTGAGAGATTTGTGTACAACCATCACCCCGCCAAAAAGCTCTGCACCCATCAACTGTCACTCCCCACCCCCCACTCCCTTCCTCACTAAGCAGCTACTAACCTCTCCGTGTGTCTCTATAGATTTTGCCCATTGCAGACATTTTACGTAAATGGAATCGAAAAATGCACGTTTTTTTGTGACCGGTTCTTAGCAAGACGTTCTCCAGTTTCATCCGTAACACGTGCCTTTTTCTTTCTTTTCTCCCTTCCCTCCTTCCTTTCCACTGAATACTAGTACATGGGGTGGTCACACCACACCAGCTGATGGACATTTAGATTGTTTCTATTTTTTGGCCATTATGAATAGCACTGCTACAAACATTTGCACAAGGTTTTGTGCGGCTGCATGTTTTCAATTTTCTTAATATTAAAAGAATTGAAAGGAAGGGAGTCATTTCTGGGTCGTATGGTAACTCAATGTTTAACTCTCTGAGGACCTGTCAGAATGTTTTGTGACACATTTTATCCTCCCCACTAGTAAGGTACAAGGGTTCTAGTTTCTCTACCAGATGATCTCCCCAACATCTGCGTTTTATTCTTTAGTCTTCCTTTTGGATGTCAAGTGATATTTCGTTTTCGATATTTGATTCGTTTTCATTTGCTTACTGTTTGCTTGCATGTCGCCTTTTTTTTTGAGACAGTCTCACTATGTCACCCTTGGTAGAGTGCCCTAGTGTCACAGCTCACAGCAACCTCCAACTCTTGGGCTTACATGATTCTCTTGCCTCAGCCTCCTGAGTAGCTGGGACTACAGGCACCCGCCACAATGACTGGTTATTTTTCCGTTGCAGTTGTCATTGTTATTTAGCTGGCCTAGGCTGGGTTTGAACCCTCCAGCCTCAGTGCATGTGGCTGGCGTCGTAACCACTGTACTACGGGCCACTTGCATATCTTCTTTGGAGAAATGTCCATTCAAATTTCACAGCCTCAGCTTGAACCCAGGTCTTGTGCAAAATTTCATGATTTTAAACATTAGATTTTTTTTTCTTTTTCTTTCTTTCTTCTTCTTTTTTGAGATAGAGTCTCACTATGTCACCCTTGGTAGAGTGCCATGGCATCACAGCTCACAGCAACCTCTAACTCTTGGGCTTAAGTGATTCTCTTGCCTCAGCCTCCCAAGTAGCTGGGACTACAGGTGCCCACCACAAGGCCTGGCTATTCTTTGGTTGTAATTGTCATTGTTTGGCAGGCCCAGGCTGGGCTCAAACCTGCCAGCTCTGGTGTACATGGCTGGTGCCCTAACCACGTGAGCTACAGGCGTCAGCCTTAACCATTTGATTTTAACCACTGGAGCCTCCTGGGACCTCCCTCTGAATACTGTCACAGCATTTAGGCCTTTACACTTTGTGTCACAGCTACTTAAGCAGGTGTCTGAAGGAGCCTGTAGTAAACTGGCAGATGTCTTATTCCCAAGATGAGTAGTTCATGAGTACACATGCCCCATAGTCTTACACCTTATCTCCTTTAATCCTCCAAGGTCACTGAAAATCGGCATTATTATTCCATGGACTAAGAAACTAAAGCCAGAGAGGTAACTAAAGTTACTTCAAGATGAGCTGGGAATAGAATCTCCAAGGCCTGAGTTCTTCCATTGGGAAGAAATAAGGCTTAATGATCTTAGAACATGAACTCTGGGTTCAGATGGCCTGAGCTCAAGTCCCAGCCCTCCCCCTGACTTTCTTAGTTGTGTTACTGTGGGCAAGTTCCCTCCCATGTCTGCCACAGTATCCTCATTGGTTGAGTGTAGCTAGTATAATAACAGGTGTTCCCATACAGGGTTACTGTGAAGGTTAAAGAAATTACACACGGACAGACCTAGGACGGACTGACAAACAACTCTGGCCGTTGATATCTGGGCGGTCACTCCTCATTCGTCTGGGGCTGTCCCAGCTTACACCATTTGTGCCAACTCTCTTGTTACCTCATTACTCTCAGAAGTATCCCCGTTTGGATAATAAACCATGCGACTGCCCTATTTCTATTATGGCCCTTTTATATAATACTACCTCACAGTGTGCTTTGCGCCAGGCCCTGTGCCAGCTTCCAGTGGTACCGAGGATGAGCCAAGAACCTCTTCTTTCTGGTCTGGACAGCTGCATTTCAACAGGGCTCATATAGAGCAAAACAAAGAAAGGGCTTAACGAAATAGCACCAGGGCTGCGAGGGTCACAGAACACTGCGAGGAGAAGGGACTGTCTCGATTTGGCGGGGAATGGATTAGGAAGAGCTGCAGGAGGGAGATGACTTTGAGTAAGTCCTTGTGAAAAAAGAGAGGCTTTAACAGGTAGGGAAGGAGGGGAGAAGATTTCCAGAGGAACAAAATATATGGTGAGAGCTGGACAACAGTGACCACTGCTGTCAAGCCAAGCTATGTTTTAGAATATTTTGGGAGTTTTAAAAAATACCTCCACCCAGATTTTGATTAGACTGGTCTGGGATGAGCTGAAGTCAACTGATCTGCTTGAAGAGCTTGTGGCTGGAGCAATTCTATTTGCAGGGTCCTCAAACTGTGGCCCCCGGGCCACATGAGGCGGTGTAATTCTATTTGTTTTGTTTTTTTACTTCAAAATAATATATGTGCAGTGTGCATAGGAATTTGTTCATAGTTGTTTTTTTTAAACTATGGTCCGGCCCTCCAACGGTCTGAGGCACAGTGAAATGGCCCCCTGTTTAAGAAGTTTGAGGACCCCTGATAGAGAGTCTTACTGTGAAATGTAAAACACACTTTGTATATTTCAGTTTATTGTTATGGACATGTTATGCAGTCACTGCTCACCTGTTTTAGGTTTAGAAGAAGAACTCATCTAGGTACAAGTCAGAGCCACAATTTAAATCCACACCTTCCTAACACCACAGAACTTAGGTCTCCAGTTTTAATAACCCATCTCTATCAGTAAAATATATCCAAGCATGTAACTCTAAAGTAGGAACGTTTCCGTATGAATTACGCACATGTCCAGCTGATAATCCACATATCAGCATTATTAAAACTTACTTTTTCTTAAAACTTTTTAGTTCAAAAATATAACTGCATGTTTTATGTGCTTCTCATGTCCTGCCAGATTATCTTGCCCTCCCTGGGGGTTCCTTGTATCTCACAGTGTTTCCTTGAGATCTTTCCCCTGAGCAAAAAACAGCTTGAAACATCTTCAGGGAGTCACAGCAAACCTACAGTCATAAGAAGACATGTGGGTTTCCAAGAAGCCTCCATTTTGAATTTCTTTCTTTTTTTTTTTTTTTTTATTAAACCATAGCTGTGTACATTAGTATGATCGTGGGGCACCATACACTTGGTTCATAGATCGTTTAACACATTTTCATCACATTAGTTAACATAGCTTTTGTAGCATTTTCTTAATTATTTTGCTAAGACCTTTACATTCCACATTTACTAGGATTCACATATACCCTTGTAAGATGCACCGCAGGTGTAATCCCATTAGTCCCCCTCCTTCCCCCTCTCTCCCCCCTCCCTCCCCTCCCTTTCCCCTTTCTCCCTATTCTTAGGTTGTAACTGGGTTATAGCTTTCATGTGAAGGTCCTACATTAGTTTCATAATAAGGGTGAGTACATTGGGTACTTTTTCTTCCATTCTTCAGACACTTTACTAAGAAGAACATGTTCCAGCTCCATCCATGTAAACATGAAAGAGGTAAAGTCTCCATCTTTCTTTAAGGCTGCATAATATTCCATGGTGTACATGTACTACAATTTATTAATCCATTCTTCTGGGAACCCCAGGGGCTGCTGTCATTCACACAGCAGGGGTGGAGTGGGGCACACACACCAGTAGTGTCTGGAGGGTCCAGAAGTCACAGCTCACGTGTCTCCACTATCACCCGCTAACCCACCCCCTTCACTGCCTCTGGGAGGGTCCACCCCAAATGCCTTCTTGTCACACAGCACCTGATTGGAAATGTCATTACCTTCTGGTCAGCTGCCACCAGCGGTCTTTCCTTTCATTCTCCCACCTCCTTCCTGTCCCCTCACCCTAACACCGTAAACTCTGACCCCGGGGGTCAGGGGTCGCCTTGCCCATTTCCCCTGCTAGTTCCTCTTTTCTAACTTGTTTCCTTGACCAACATTTCAAGACTCAGGACAAGTATCCCCTGTGCTAGGAGGACAGTGCTTCTCAAAGCAACCCTCCCTCCTCTTCCTCATTCTCCACCAACTATCAACCTCCTTAACATACTGGACAGAGCCCCCCCCAAATCGAGTCCCTGCCTAAGTCACCAGCTGCAGTCTGGACCACCCCCTGTTTTTCATGTGCTCCCACACTGGTTATACCCAATCTCCTGGGCAAGCCATGCTCTGGGCAATTACATGTTGTGCTCTGGGCCTGGAAGACACTCCCATCCTTGTCTTCCCCCATCCCTCCAGCCTCTCACACCTGAGATCACAACACAATACCACTGGCCGCGGCTCCTCTGATCCAGAGATCTGTCTGATGGCCGTTGTGAGATGCTCCCATCATAGTTTGGTAATTCCTCTGCACTTCTGCAATGAATTAATCTCACTGGTAATGATCTGTTTACCATTCTGCCCTTCTCATTAGTCCATGAACTCCGTAAAGGCCAAGACTACGCTGGATTCTCCGTAAAGGCAAAGACCACGCTGGATTAGCTGACCACTCTTCCTCAGTCCCTTAGCACTTTCCTCACCTATGGACATACTTTGCTGTCTGTGGTACTTCATCAACTGTTTTCTTGTCTGTCCCTTTTTCTATACCTGAGTTCTACAAGGGTGGGAGCTGGGATGGACTCATTATGTCCACTGAACCCAGGATATCATCTGGAATAGAGCAGACCCACAGCGCCCAGATCCGCTGAGTAACCACATGTGGGATCCACAAGTCGACTCCAGGAATCAGGATCGCTGTGGGGAAGCCCCTGAGGGGTCACTGAACACCCCTTCCATTTCATACATTCCATCAACATAATTCACTTAGTCTTCTAGGAATAAAATTTCTAATGGGATAAAGTCAATGTCACATCCATAGTCATTTTAGTGTTGGCTTTGTTTTTTGCCATTAAGGGAAGAGCGTATCACACCCTGTTCACCTCCTAACCAGGGCAGGGCTCTCCTCTGAATTTAAATCAGGCCAGTTCCCTGGGCGTTGAGAAAATTCTCCATTTGAACAGGTTTCAAAGATGCCGTCAGGAAGAACCCTACATCTCTGTCGGGGAGCAGGAGGCTGCTATGTTGGGGTCCCACACCGGGGGCACCTTGCAGAGGCTTCAACACAAACGTGCCTGTGTCAGGAGTCGGGATTGGAAGGAAGGAGGCAATCAGCATTTTTGAAGACACAAAAGCAGGGAGCCCACAGGTGGCCTCCACCTCCAGGCTGCTCCCAGAAGACTGATGAGGGCCAAATGAAAGATAGTTCACAGCCAAAACTATTCTCTCTTTCTCTCCCCTGCCTCTCATAGACTATAATAAACCAAGTTACAGAAACCCCCCTAAGAACCAAGACAGGTAATTTTTTTTTCATGTGGTCATTCTGGCTGTGAATTCTTTTAACTTTGGATAGTCACAGTCTGTCTCTGTCTAGAAGTCAAGTCCCACATGTTTCTTATTCCAGCTGGGTATCCGCTTCTGTGTTCTAGACACTTGCACATTTAATGGGGCTTCTTGTCAGCTCAGGCTTCTATAACGAAATGCCATAGACTGGGTGGCTTGAATGACAGGCTGTTATTTCTTACAGTTCTAGAGGCTGGGAAGTTCAAGACCAAGGGCCAGCATGCTTGGCTCTTGGGGAGGGTCCCCTTCCCGGCTTGCAGACGGCCACTCTCTCTCTCTCACTGTGCACTCCCCAGAACTTTTGGGGGCGTGCTGAGGGAGAGAGAGTGGGACAGCGCCAAGGTCTAGGCCACTAATGCATCATGACTGCCTCACCTTCATGACCTCATTCAATGCTAATTATTAAATAAAAGGCCCTGCCTGCAAATACCATGGCAGTGGGAGTTAGGTCCTCCCTAACTAGGAAACTAGGCAGGGGCAGGGGCACAAACATTCTGTCCATAACAGAGTAACCAGAATTAGGAAGACGTGTTAAACAGCTAGAAGACACCTGAAAGGTAAGCTTTTCTGTCCCCTTATCATCAGCTGGCTTATTTAAGCTTCACAACAACCTTGGAGGAAAAGAATTGCAACATATTCAGAGGAAGAGGGAAGTGAGGTCACGGGTGAAGGGACACACAGTTAGTGAGGGGCACAGTTGCCTAACCCTTTGGAGTCAGAGGTGTTGCAGTTTTTTCTTATCATTTTTGCATTTAAATTGCAGTGTGCTGCTTCCTGCGGGTGTGATTAGTAAACTTTCCTTAGCGTTAGGCTGTTCATCTTACCCCTCTCTTGTACATTTAGAAGGATCAGAGGAGATTATATTTTGTGCTCTCAGCACACTGCCTGGCACATGGCTCTGTCATTCAGTAAATATTTATTGCCTTCTCCCTCCCTGAATAATATATTTCACTTTAAGCATCAGTGGCCCAAAGCTAACCACAGCAAAGTTGTACTGCCTTAGAAATAATGGTCCCAGCTGTTTGGGAATTATTCTGGTTGCCTGGGAATAAGGGTGCAATTAAGAGCAGGATGTTCCTTCCCGAAGGCAAATAGGGAGATCACCTTATAAATTATTAACACAGAAAGATCCTCCCTCCTGCGTATCTATCGGAATCACAGGGGCCATCCATCTTGATGATAAGAAAATTTCAAAGGGTTGCTTTTCTTTTTTTTTTTTCCCTTCCCTAGCCTGTCCAACATCATTCTGGGTCCACTGCTCAAAGGGCCCTCTTGTCTGTCAGGCTGTCTAATTTAAGAACAGATTGTGGGGGAATTTCAGGGCCCAACAGCAGAGATAACTTATTTTACTTCGAATTTTATCTTGCAATTATCCAGGTGTTGATTTGCAATGGACAAATAATTATGTATGCCAGCTGCATAGGAGAGAATGCTGATTTTGTGTAATTAACTAGCTGGGAAGTGAGCAGAACAAGGGGAAAAACACACTTGGGGGGGCTGTAAAAATGTGTTTTTATGAACATGGTTGCTGTCATTATTGCTAAAAGGTAAGCTAATTAAAAAGCTAAAATAATATTCAACCTATGACTCACGTTTTCTTTACAAATCTTCTCTCTGGTACTTCCGGGAAATGCTCCGTATAAAGGGCATCTGGAGTCCACTTACACCTTTCTGTACAAAGTGTAGTATTAGGATTCCAGGCCTGACTTCCAGAGAATTGCACTGACAGCCTGGGAATCTGCATTTCCAAAGCTTAGCTGATGATCCTGAAGCAGAGTCAGATTAGGAAGCGCTGAGTTATAAAAGGAGAATCCTTTGGTGGCCCCATAGAAGTGACTCAATTCTTCTGCTCTAATAATTAGTCCTTTTTGCATTCCCCTGACAAAGATCCACTAGTAATTCTTTCTGGGTTGTTTTTTTTTTTTTCTTCCTTCCTGCTGGGTCTTTTAAAATTTGGTTTTGAAAAATTCATTATAAAAATGGCATGACATTATTAATAACCTCTTAATAACAAAACAATCTCCAGCCATATCCTGTCACTCCACCAAATCCTCAGACCAGCCATTTCCCAGCAGTGTCTGTCTAAGCACCATCTGTAAGTTTGTCTAAAGAAAAACTGAAGAGAGGCTTGGCACCTGTAGCACAGTGGTTATGGGGCTAGTCCCATATATGGAGGGTGGCAGGTTCAAACCCGGCCTGGGCTAACTAAACAACTGCAACCAAAAAATAGCCGGGCATTGTGGGGGGTGCCTGTAGTCCCAGCTACTTGGGAGGCTGAGGCAAGAGAATCGCTTAAGCCCAAGAGTTTGAGGTTGCTGTGAGCTGTGACGCCACAGCACTCTACCGAGGGCGACATAGTAAGACTGTCTCAAAAAAAGTAAAAAAGAAAAACTGAAGAGATATTTGTGTCCACTCCCTTAGGGACCTGCTTCCCACACCTGGTGGCAACTCTCCCCGTGCAACAGGATGCCAAAGCAGGAAGAGCCCAGCTTTGCAATCTCCTCTGGGTGGCCTGGAAGCTCCCGAGGACCGTAAGTTCCTCCTGACATTTCCTTCTGATTCATTCTTTGTGTATTCCAAACAACCAGAACAACATCTGGCATATAATTCTCAATACTTGGTGAACAAACACATTTAGTAAGGGAAATGGCTCTTTCTTTACCAGAGTCTCCAACCCTGCCCCTCAACCCAACATTCAGTGTTTTATCACTTTGGAAACCCAAGTAACACCTGGGACTATTAATCAGGTTCAGAGGCTACGCAATGCCCAGCATTTTTTCAAATAGAAGGCAAAAATTGTAGACAAATGGCCAATCCTCTTTTCACGTATAAGAAAGAAGCAGCAAGATGGTAAAATGGAGAAACTTCTCGGTTTTAAGGTGGTAACGACAGCCCTCCTCCTTGGTTGCTGAGTCCCGCAGGCTTTCCACAAGGCTGAGGAACTTAGAATATGCTGCTCATTTGGGCCAATAAAGAACTGACCGATCTGGCTTTAAATCTGCAGATTTATTTATTTTTTAAATTTATTTCAAAATATTAAGGGGATACAAATGTTTTGGGGTTACAGGGATCATTTTTGTGATACTTGAGTCCTGGCTATAGGGGTACTCAGAACCCAAATAGTTCATGTTCATAGCACCTGTTAAGATTTCCCTCCCTGCCTCAGTTCCTTTCCACCGAGTTTTACTTCCCTCTGTGCACACGTGCTCCTCGTTCACTGCAGATTGATTCTTGCACACTTGCTTACTGAGAGTCTGAGGATAGCGCGACGTCACGCACGCCTGATGTCATCTTATCCGGGGGCTCCTATCTCATTCCTCAGGGCCAAGAGGCAGAGCAGGTGCAAACCAGAGCGTGTTGCCTTTAAGCGTAAGGTATTGCACTACTCACGTAACACCTCATGTCACGTTAATGCCACCCTACAAGGCACAGAGGAGGCTTGGAACAAGGTGGAAGTCCTTCTTCATTATCCTTTTATCCCTCACAACAACCTAGCACGTCATGTATTATTAATCCTTTCTCATAGAGGAGGAAATTGAGACTCCAGGAGGCGAAGACTGGCCCAAGATCACAGAGCTAGGAAAGGCAGAGACAGGAGGGCTGAGAAGGAAACACAGTTAATCAAAAGGAGTTGGAAGCTTGAGGCTGGGTAGAAGTTGGATTGCAGAAGGCAGGGCAAGGCCAGATCTGAAACCGCAGTCATTATCTTTACTTTTGTCTCTGTCCCTTGTAACCGAAGGGTCCTGCTCTGGTTGTGCTGCATGGCTGAAGGTCAGGTTGATGAGGCCTATAAACACCAGGGAAGTTGGATCTGGAGCGCGGGGTGGGGGAAGTTAAGGGGTGTAAAGAACGGAGTCCAGGAGAAAACTCGGTTCTTAGCTGGCTTTGCTTTCAGGAGCTTCTTGACCAACAGCGAGCCCCATCGTCTCTGCCGTGGGGATAGTAACACCCACCCTGCAGGATCAACATCAGAGTGGCCTGCGAGGCACCCTGCACAGCGGTGCCCAGTGGACTGCAGGCTACATATGGTCCCCCACCGGGTAAATCTTGGGAACTGAGGACTCCACCTCGCAAGTGGTGTGCTGGTACCTAAGGCACTCAAATGAGCTGCTCTCAGACAAAGGGAGCAGCGCCCCCCAACTTGTCTCCCCTACCCCCATAGCTGCAACCAATGAACAACTGGTGATTAGGTTGGGCTGGGTACGCATACAAAGGCATAGACCATGCCTCAGCTGACACAATTCTGAAGGACGACTCAAGTGTGCCTGGTGGGATAGCAGCCAGCTACATCACGGTTCGCCCCTCACTCTGCCCAATTTCACCACCCTTTCTCCCCCATCAGCATTCATTCTGGGCATGCTCCCCAGTAAAGCCTCCTACACCAAATTGTTGTCTCAGCCATTTGTTTCCTGGAAACTTGATCAAAGATAGAACAAATGCACTTGAGGGAAAGGTTTTGTGTGTGTGTGTGTGACAGTCTCACACTGTCATCCTGGGTACAGTGCTGTGGCATCATCATAGCTCACAGCAACCTCAAACTCTTAGGTTCAAGCAATTTTGTTGTCTTGGCCTCCTGAGTAGCTGGGACTACAGGCATCTACCACCATGCCCAGCTAGTTTTTCTATTTTTAGTACAGAAGATGTGTTGGCTCTTGTTCAGGCTGGTCTTGAACTCCTGAGCTCAAGCAATCTGCTGGCCTTGGCCTCCCAGAGTGCTAGGATTATAGGCATGTGCCACCGGGGCTAGCCTGAGGGAGAGGGTTCTGAAAGATAGAAGGTCTTCACAGGGACAGGCAGGCCAGCAGGTGCCTGCACTAGTCCAAGAAGCACGGGAGGAGGGCTCCGGGGCAATACCGAGGGCTCACACTGGGCCAACTTATACTGGTGTTCCACCAGGCTAAGTTTAATCAAAAAGGTAAATTCAGAGGTAAAACTCTGCCACCAAAGGCAACTCAGAGGCCCCTGGAAAAACTGTTGAGTATTCACCAGCTGTCCTGGGCAGCTGTGCCTGGTCTGAACAAATGAATATGGTGACCCCACCACCCCCACACAAAGGCAGCTTCCCTACCACCAGAAGTGGAGATGGGGGGGGGGGGTTTGGCTTCCTCAAGCTCACAGTTAATGAACCTTATAACACAAACCACGTACCTACAAAGCCCCAAGAGCTGATTATGAGTGAACATGGCCTTATTTTCAAATGAAAAAATAACAGATGTATTTTTTAAATGTTTTCTTTGTAAATTCTTTAAAACCATTGCTTTTGTAAAATACTTCCTAATTACAAAGCAAAATGTGCTCAAAGCTTGAAATTTGGAAAATGCAAAAGAGGAAATAAAGGGGGGGGGATGCTGCCCATAACCCCACCCAGGTATATTTGCGGTTTTATTTTAGTGTGTGCTATCCCAAACTTTCCCCTAAGTGCTCACACACACAAACATTCATTTTCCAGAAAAATCTTTCAGCCTGTAAAGCTGTCGCTTGCTTATTTCATTTGGCAGCATATTCCATATTTTCTCCCCTATCGGTATTTTTTACATTGTTCCTGCTGGCTGCGTAATACCCCCTCCTGTGGATGTAGCTTAAGTTACTTAACCAATCCCCTAGTATTGGGCAGCTAAGATGTTTCCAACTAAAACAGTATGAAGAAATACAATACTGAGAATTTCTGTCCCCGACAGCGTCTGGATCTATGTCCCCATGCGAACGCCTCCGTGGAGCCTTTCACACTCATCAGAGCTGATCCCTCACTATTTTCTCCTCCTTCCTCTGCTCCAGAAGAGAGGAGGCTCAAAATAGACAAATGTGTGAAAACAAATGCAAAATGTACCTCTCCCGAAGTCCTCTCCCTCTCTCTGAAGTCTTTCTTTGAGAGAAACACACGAGGGCAGAGGAAGGATACGTGTATGATTTGGATTACAAAAGGATCCCCGCACGCTTTGGACACATGGCCCATGGAAGCCCAAGGCTCTAACAGGGAAAGAGAGAGAACAGGGGAGATTTGCTCAGCGAGTCTGAGGTCACAGGCAGTGCTGGACAGTTCCTTCTGCAGTGTGGACTTCTCACCCAAAGTGTGTTCACATTAGCCACCTGGACACTTGCTCCTAGATCTAGACAGAGATTAATGAAACCACAAATGTACGAGGGTTTCTATTTTCATGTGCAGCCTCCCGTTGGCCAAGCACTCTCTCCTTACATGGGGTCATGTCCATGGGGGAGACCACAAGGGGATTGAATTGGGTATTTCTGCCACCAACTTGTTTGCACGGTATTTTTTTTTTTTTTTTTTTTGTAGAGACAGAGTCTCACTGTACCGCCCTCGGGTAGAGTGCCGTGGCCTCACACGGCTCACAGCAACCTCCAACTCCTGGGCTTAAGCAATTCTCTTGCCTCAGCCTCCCGAGCAGCTGGGACTACAGGCGCCCACCACAACGCCCGGCTATTTTTTTGTTGCAGTTTGGCCGGGGGCTGGGTTTGAACCCGCCACCCTCGGCATATGGGGCTGGCGCCCTACTCACTGAGCCACAGGCGCCGCCCCTGCACGGTATTTTTTTAAGTGAGATTATTTTTGTCTTGGTATATTCTGGTGTGAACAGGACTTACACTTCATCTTCCATCCGCCTTCTAAACTCGGGGGCTGTGTGTACTATTGACTGATTACATTGTTTCTTCAGAGTACAAAGAGGTATTTGTGATGAAGACAACGGAGAAGGCAAATCAATTATTTACTGAGGAGGGTGAAATATAAATTACATTTGATTAAAGTCAGAGATAAATCTCAGTGATGGAGAGTTTCACTGGAATGCGCTGGAACAGACAGTGATAAGGCCCCCACCCCACACAGGGGCTCTTAATAAATGCAAGGGCACAGACCCGGCCCCCACCGCCCGGCCTAGGTCCATTCACTCAAACACGTACCGAATGCCCACTCTATGCCAAGCACTGGCCCAGGGCCCAGTCAGGAACCAGACAGAGGAAGACCTGCTCTGCCAGGGCGGCTTACAGGAAAGGGGAAGGCAGATAATGAGCAAGTAAATAAATAATGAACAAGATGGTTCCAGATAGGAGTGAGTGTTACCAAGAGGATGAAACAGTCTGATGAAACAACCAGCGGCGGAGACAGGGCAGGGAACAATTAATTTAGACGGGCTGGGCCATGAAGGCATTTCTGGAGGAATGACATTTGAAAGGGGATGTGAGCAACAAGGAAAAGTGCCGTTGTGCCAGGAGGGAACACTTTGGCCTGTTTACAAAATAGGCAGAAGCTGGTATGGTCAGAGCAGAGCCCTGGGGGGCGGGAGCAGGAGGCAGGCCGAGGAGTGCAGACTGGCTTCCACGGGCAATGGATAGGCACAGCAGGTGGGGCAGGACTCTGCTTTGTAAAGAGTTTTCTGAGTGCTCTAAAGGGAAAGAAGTAGGAGGCGGAGCTCATAGTCCAAATGTAGGATGAGATCAGGGTGAGGACCGCAGTAGGTGAGTGAAATGGACTTCTCAAAAAATACACCAAAAGGAAAAGCAGTTTATTCATAGAAGTCATGAGTTCTTACTGATTCCAAGTCCTTGGGTTAACTTTCCAGAGCCAGGGAAAGGGAGGAGTGAATGTGACTCCTGGGTTTGGGCTTAGGCTCTTTAGTGGGTGGCAGGGCCACTTCCCCAGACAAAGTCATTCTAATCTGGGATGGAGACAGAGCCACGACGGATTGGTGGCTTCATTTCCTGTTCAAGGCCATTCCAATTCCAGCTGCGTGGACAGTGTGCAGGATTCCCGAGCAGAGAGTGGGTCCTGATTAAGTCAGTGTCTAGACTGGGCAGCTGAGGTCTCTGGGACCTCCATGTCCTCGTTTATAACAGGGACTAGATGAGCTCTGCCATGAGGTGTTTAAGTGACAGGAGGATTAGAGAAAGTGACTAGCTTGTCTGGCACCTAAGTGCTCCATAAACATGAGCTCCTTTCCTTTCATTTTAAATTTAGTGCCAAATTTTAGAATGAACTATCTTCTCCGCATGATATCACCATATGAAATGGAATTTGGGGTTCTTTGTCCTCACTTCTAAAGTTGCTTCTGTCTCATTGAACATGTGGGAACGGGAACTTGTCTCACTCATCAAGGGTGCACAGATCTCAATGACTGAGCCACCAGCTGGCCACCCCTCCCACAGCACTGGTGCCCTGGTGGCCTCTCCTGATTGAACCAGATAAATGCACGGTTCAAGCTGTGTTGATTAGAGAGAACCCCATCCTCGGAACTGAGTATGTCAGTCTCTCCTTGGGATGGGAATTGTGACATGGAAATGTGTAATTTTAGGTGACCATCTTTTCTTGCCATTGGCCTGGCTGAGAGAAAGCCAATCTTAAGAAAAGGCAAAGTGGGCAGCAGCTGTGGCTCAGTGAGTAGGGCCCCATATACCGAGGGTGGTGGATTCGAACCCGGCCCTGGGCAAACTGCAACAACAACAAAAAATAGCTGGGCATTGTGGCGGGCACCTGTAGTCCCAGCTACTCGGGAGGCTGAGACAAGAGAATTGCTTAAGTCCAAGAGCTGGAGGTTGCTGTGAACTGTGACGCCACAGCACTCTACCAAGGGTGACAAAATGAGACTGTCTCTTTTGTGTGTGTGTGTGTTTTTTTTTGGCCAGGCTGGGTTTGAACCCACCACCTCCGGCATATGGGACCAGCACCCTACTCCTTGAGCCACAGGTTCCGCGGAGACTGTCTATTTAAAAAAAAAAAAAGAAAGAAAGAAAAGGCAAAGAGAAAAATTGTTTCTGGAAGAAAAAGAAAAAGTGATGAGAGAGAAAGCGCAGTTGGGGTTCTTACTGATTCCAAACCCTTGGGTTGCCTTTTCAGAGCAGCGGTTCTCGACCTGTGGGTCGCGACCCCTTTGTAACAACGAAAATACATGGCGGGCATTCGGAAGGGTGAGAACCACTGCTTCAGAGGCTTCCATGGTTCTGTGAGATAGCTCTCGGTCTTCTATGAAAGCCTCCCCCCACCACCTCGTTATATTCAAGTCTGCTTTATGTTACTTGCAACTAGGAATTATTTACTAACAACAGTCATAGATTTCTGTGTATCTTGTGGCAGAGAGACAGTCATCGGATGCTTGCTGAGGGGGAGGGGTGTGGACCCAAAGGGGCTTCTTTTACTCAATCCCTGATTCTCCCACCTTCATTTCCTACCTGTTAATACAGCCATGAAAATAGAAAGAATTCAGGTGAGATGATGTTTCCCCTGATTGCATTCCCAAGATCTCAAACCTCAAGGCTGTCTAACTTTTTATTTTATCTAACCCTTCATGGCTTAGCTTTCCATGAATTTAATCTGTCACAGCCAATTATCTACCTAATGCCTTCTTTTTCTCTCATTTCTGCAAACAAGGAAGAAATAGGTCTTCTTGATCAGACAACAAAAGCATGAATACCTACACAGCACTTTGCTGATTTGGACAAAGTGGCCTCCCTTCCAAAGAGCTCAGTGTGGTCTGTAAACATAATCTGAATGCTGTTGAAATCATGGCAGTACACTGCCAAGGAGAAAAAATGCGACAGATTTTCATAATGAGCAGTAATAGGATAAAAGAATCAATGGACAACCGAAACAAGTATTAAATCCCTTTTAGTTTAACTTGGTCAATGTTTGGTGAACATCTCGTCCATGACTGAGACTGTGTGGGGAGCCGGGACGACCACTTATTAAGCACCTGCCTGTTCCAGGTGCTTGTCATATGCTCCTTCTCATTTAGCCTGAAGAAAACTTTCCATCAGCCTAAGAAGTGTGACAACTTCACTTTGTACAGAAGAGGAAAAGGTTTTTTGAGGTTAAGAAACCTGTCCAGAGTTTATACAGCCAACAAGGAGATGAGATTCGTTCAGGATTCAGCCCAGCTACGTAGGTCTCCACATCTGGGTTTCCCACTTTGCCTGTGTTGTGTCTCCCCATGGAGAAAGGCAAGATGGAATGAATCCCCACCTACCCCAGAAATCCCCAGTCTGGCGGAAGAAGCAAATTTTAGAGCGGCGGTTGTCAACCTGTGGGTTGCGATCCCTTTGTAACCATGAGAATACATCGAGGCATAAGGAAGGTTGAGAACCACTGGTTTAGAGAGAAATGTAATAAATCGAGTTGCGGCCAGGGTGCACAGGGAGTGTAGAGGAAGAATCAGACCTTCAGATGGCCGGGTCAGCCCTGGCCACATGAATAAGGCTGCTCTTCCACGGAGAGCTCAGGGATGCAGAGGATTCCAGAGGCAATCTGTTAAAGGAATCCTAACAAGTGGAAATACTCATCATGGCACATTCACTCAGCAAGACTCAGGGGAGTAGGGATTAACATCATTATTGAGAACCGATTATGCCAATGTTCATGCCATCAATAACCCTATGAGGTGAGTATTATTTTCAATTTTACAGATGAGAAAAACAGAACTCCTTGTGGATAAGTAATGTCTTCCACATGACATGAACCTCTTTCGGATGCCAGTTAATTCAAATTCAGGTCTCTTGGACTTGAAGAGACCATAACTTGCAAAGAAAAAGGGGAAGAAGAAGAAGAAAAAAGAGAGCTACAAATTATGCACACAGGAAATTATAAGGCCTTTGTACAACCTTTAGGAATTTACAACCAAGTCAGGGTAGTAAATACTTAAACCACTGAAAACTGAAATGAGAAATCAAGATAGAAAAATAAGCGTCAGGACAGTAGATGTCGTGGCCCAGGATGGCCCACAAATAATGGAGCTTATGGATTGGGCTGAACAGTGTCATAGAGGTTGGGATAAAGGAAGAATGACTTTGAGCCAAAGTCCTCTGAGGAAGTTTTAAGAGAGAGGTGAGATTGAGGCCAGGTTTCAAATAGAAAGCACAGTCTACCTTGAGCGAGGGATGTGGGTGGGCCACCTGACATCTCACTCTGCATGGTAGTATCTGCTTCACGTTACTGGCCATCCCACAGGGGCCGGTCAGATGCTCGTGCATAGAAAAGAAACTCAGAGAGGAGCATGGGTGGTCCGGTGGGAAAGCCGGGCATGTCCCACCACATGGTCTGGACACAGATTTTGGAGGAATTTGAATGCCAGCTCAGATTTCTCCATGGTTGATAAGGACGTCTTTGTTCAGGGATATTACAGTATGACATGGGCAGAGCTATGTTTTGGAGAAAGTGTGTAAGTCTGGTTGAAGTAAGGGGACATGAGGCTGGCAAGGCCAGTTTTTTACCCCCTCTTTTAGAGAAAGTGTCAATGAGACGTGAAGAATCTCAAAGTGAATAGGAGCTTGATAGTCTCTACGCTAGATCACTCAAAATGAGATAGTCACGAAAAAAGGCCACTGGGGAGAGTTGAAAATAGGGGGTGTGCTTACAGCAAGGTAAAGATCATTTACTACTGGAGTAACGGATGATTTACCCCACTCGTCCTTTCTTCTTGCTCACTCTCCTTGGTCTCTCCATGCAACTGGACACCTACTGCCACCCCCTCCTTGAAAAAGTCACATTTGACATGCTCCTGTGACCGTCCTGGGTTCTCTCTCTTTCCTGACTTACCCTTCGGGCATCTTTCTTCCAGATCCTTCACGGAGTATTTGGCCTCACCATCTGTCCACGGGCTTCTGTCTTCACTTGACAATTGTGTTCTCTCTCAGATGATGCCCAAGTCAGCTTACAAAGTCTGACAATCACGTTCATGAACTAGGCACCATGCACTTTTGTTGTCAGCATGGTACAATTCCCTGAGTAGGGTTTCATAACTTTGGTATGAAACACAATGTCTCACAGCCGTGTGTGTGCTGACGTGTGGCGGTGTCTTACTGAGAGGTGCTCATTATGGCCTTCGGATGTTTTGGGGTGCTGTACAATGACAGCTCTGGTGGTCCTTCTAGAAAAGGGGTTCTAAAATGTCTTTGAAATCAGTGCCTAATTTCCCAGGGGAATACTTCAAAGGTGACTGCAGGGATATTCAGTAACGAGATAGGGAGCACTTTTTTCTAGGATGAATTCATGAATTTAATTGCCAGATTTCATATTTATCCCTAACACCTGTCTTGACCTCTGTCTACATCCACATTCCCATCTGCCCTGCCGATGCTGACATCTGAATTCCTTACGATGACCCAAACTTAGTATTTATAGAGCCGAGATTGCCAATATTTCCTTTACCGGACTGGCTCTTCCCACTGAAGACTCAGATCACTGCCGCCTTCCTGCATGACTGCACCCAGCCAAGTGAAAGTGTAGTCACAGGAACCTAATAACTCATTTGTGGTGACGGTGGCAACAGCACTCAGGGCACTGTGCAGTTATTTGTGGGTCTGGTGTACCAGCTGTGAGTCTGACATGTCACTGGGTCTTCTGTGTCCACGAGAGTGCCCAGCATACAACGCAGGTAACATCTGTCAAATGAATGAATACCAAAGGCACTCTATCCCTCATCTAGTTTAGAAACTTTGGAGAGACTTTTGATTTCCCCTTTCCCTTACAGTATCTGTCACACAGATTCAAAGGGTTGTAAATAATATTTCTAAAATATCTTCAGAGTCGCCATAGGTATCCTGGTCCTCCTATCTCAGCACCCAGAAATTCCATGCTCTACGTGTTTACGATTCCTCCCTCCTCCAATCTGTCTGACAGAGAACTATATGATTTCTCTTCAGAGAGCACGTTTTTATGTCATTCCATTATTTAAAAGTTGTCAGTAGTTTCTCACTTCTCTCCAAACTCAGTATGATTTATTCTTCTAATATTTCATCCAATATTTATTGCACGTCTACTTGCTAAGCCATAGGGATCTAGAAGTGAATGAGCAGACACATTCCCTGCTCTTGTGAACCCCGCGGCCTTTCCCATTGGAATGACATCCAGTTTCTTTATCTTTTCTCTCGCTTGCCCAAGTTATGTTTTCCATTTTAGCCAAATGAAGCCCCATGAAACCCAGGTCCCAGAATATAAACCGTATCTCCCTACCCCTGTGAATTTTCTTGTGCCACCTTCTCTGTTGGGAACAAGAGCCTCGCTTACCCCATTTTTCAAGCCATCTCTGTACCCGTCACCTTCTTGTCCCCCATTCCTGATTTTTGATTGTCTCTCCTCCCACTTCTCTCTCAAGTAATAAATGTGGTCCCTCCCCAAACACAATTCTTCCTGTGATCTCTCTACTATAATCTATTCATTCCTGGGCATCACCAAATGTGTCTTTCTCTTCATATTGAACAGTTTCTTAAGGAATAGAGACAAATATTTAAATGGAAACAGAAACAGAAATTGATGAATATACAAAAGAACTTTTCTAATACAACCAAAATCTAGTCACTGGCTGGGCTGTTTGACAACCTTGACAGGTACGTGTGGCCCTTAAGAAGTTATAAAGAAACCCACTATTCAACAAGTGCTTATTGTTTTTACTAATATTAATACAACACTTACTAGGTTAGGGTTAGGGCTTTGTGTAAATACTTGGTAGGGTTTCGTGACTTTGGTATGAAGTGTCTCACAGCTGTGTTTGCGTTGACGTGTGGCAGTGTCGTACTGAGGGGTGTTCATCCTTGTTGCTGCGTAGTTTTGTGTGCTGTACGACGTCAGTGGTTTCCAGACTTTGTGGTAAGTCCTTTGCAAGCATCAGTTCACTCACTTCTCTCGATCCCACAATGTAGACACTGTTATTGTCCGCACTTTAGATGAGGAAACCAAAGTTTACGAAGGTAAAAAGACTTGACCAGGGTTATACAGCTAACTGGAATTCATTTAAACCCAACTAATGTAATTTTTAGCCATTGAGAAGATTCTGTGGACAAAAATTCTTTGGTTGGCTACACTTCCATCAGGCCTTTGAACCTTCTTTTAGGCCCGTCCATCCACTTCCTTGTAAAATCCAGTTTTAACAAAAGAACCCTGCATCTCGGAGCCTGTAGCTGGATGGTTGGGACTCTGGCCACATGCACCCAGGCTGGTGGGTTTGAACCCAGCGAGGGCCTGCTAAACAACAATGACAACAATAACAAGAAAATAGCCAGGTGTTGTGGTAGACACATGTAGCTCCAACTACTGGGAGGCTGAGGCAAGAGAATCGCTTAAGCCCAAGAGTTTGAGGTTACTGTGAGCTGCGATGCCATGGCACTCTACCCAGGGCGACATAATGAGACCGTCTTAAAAAAAAAGGAAAAATCCCTGCAAAGTCAGTTTATCCAGAATCCTTCATCTTCAATATTTTATTATTTCTGATAACTGATCAGGTTTCCTCCTCCACCATCCCCCAAGTGATGTCTGACCACCCGGGTCTGTTTTCAGCAGGAATCCTATTAGGTCAGTTGAATAAGGGTCCCCCTGACTCCTGCTGTTTCCTCTAAGTACCAGATCTTGCTGTGTACAATGTGCTCCCATGTACAAGGCACAGCCTCATTTTTGGCCCAAACTTTTAGGGGAAAAGAAAACTTCTGTTTTCAGTTTTTAATTAAAATTTTTGTTTATTCACATTTAGATGATTGTTTTATGTTATAAAGGAGTTTTGTAAAAGCAGCTAGATTGTTAGTTCCCACCTAAAGCACACAAAGAAAAATACATTGCTCGTCATTGGCTGAAAACTCTTTGGCTGCAAGTGCACGGTAAAGTGTAAATGTTAGTTATTAGATCTGCTGCGACTGTACTTTACCATATTCCAGAGTATTATTTTGCATACAGTTACTGCTTTCTCTAGTTATACTTTTAATGCATGAGCATAAATGAAATAATTCAAACCATTTATATAAATACAGAATTAGTACTTCTGGTGTATAATGTGCACCCTTATTTTTCCTTCAAAAATTTGGGCACACCATCGATCCACGAATGGATTAATAAACTGTGGTCTATGTATACCATGGAATATTATGCAGCCTTAAAGAAAGATGGAGACTTTACCTCTTTCATGTTTACATGGATGGAGCTGGAACATATTCTTCTTAGTAAAGTGTCTCAAGAATGGAAGAAAAAGTACCCAATGTACTCAGCCCTACTATGAAACTAATGTATGGAATTCACATGAAAGCTATAACCCAGTTATAACCTAAGAATATGGGGAAGGGGGAGAGGGAGGGGAGGGAGGCAGAGGGAGAGTGAGTGGTGGGATTACACCTGCGGTGCATCTTACAAGGGTACATGTGAAACTTAGTAAATGTAGAATATAAATGTCTTAACACAATAACTAAGAAAATGCCAGGAAGGCTATGTTAACCAGTGTGATGAAAATGTGTCAAACGGTCTATAAAACCAGTGTATGGTGCCCCATGATCGCATTAATGTACACAGCTATGACTAAAGTGTGCATTATATTTGCAACATCTGCTAATTTCCCCTCGCTTGTCTCTGTACAGCTTCTTGGCAATACATTCCTACTGGCCCGTGTATTCAGAGTTGAGCCAAATCTTTCTTCCCCCTGCAAGACCCCAGCATAGCTGTCCCTATACCTATATTGGCGGTCCAGAATAAAGTGCACCTTAACAAGTATCATTGCTTAATTTTTTCTTTGGCACTCTGCCCTGAGTAGTTATATACTGAGCAACGTGCGGGGCACATAGTAATCATTCAGTAAGCGTGGTGCGTGATAGATAGAGGGAGGGCAAACAGGCTGACCGCCGGATGCATACGTGCAAGGCACGTTCATATACAGTACTGTACATAATCCTGGTGACAGAACGTGGCAGATCCAGCTCCAGTGTTCTGTGATGCGGCCCCACTGTTCCTTTTGTCTCCCAGTCCTATACACCTGACTCTCTCTGTATTCCTGCAATGTCTTAGAAAACAAAAGGGTTTATTCTCTTCCCTGAAAGGCAGGGAGAGATGTGAATTTTGGAGGGGTCAGGAGTTGGCCACTCTTGCTCTCAGTCTCTGCATGGAAATCACCCACAGGTGCGAAGCTTTTGATACTTCAAACATCCGATCTCTGCTGGAATTTTGCAGCCTGCAGGCGGCTTGCTCTGCGGGGTCCAGGCTCCCTCCCTGCTGCCGGCAGCACTTGACGGGGCTGAGATCCTGGGTCTGCAGATCAAGGCAGAAGAGTTCAATACGGCTTGATAGAAAAGAGAAACCTGTATTTTGCGTTGTTTCTGGAAGAATCTCCCCAGAGTCAGCGGACGCAGTGCTGCGCGGGAATTTCTTTACAATAAAGCTGCTGACAGTGGCAGTATAGACACTATTGTCCAGCCAGGTGGAGGTCTCTCTAGGTGACACCAGTGGAAAGCAAAGCTGTACCAAATACAGCCGATTTCAAAGAAAAGCCAGAGACTGTACTGGGACACAGTCTTAATCACAAACTCCAAAGGGACACAATTTAAAATTTTTAAATTGCT
Organism: Nycticebus coucang; assembly: GCF_027406575.1. Taxonomy (NCBI): domain Eukaryota; kingdom Metazoa; phylum Chordata; class Mammalia; order Primates; family Lorisidae; genus Nycticebus; species Nycticebus coucang. Next base: position 54,227,630 of record NC_069801.1, read on the forward strand.
CAATTAATATGAATGACTGGGTAAGGTGGTCTGTGCTCATTTAATATAATGCAAATCACTCAGGATGTTTCCAAGGAAGAGGCTCCCCTTGTGACCTCCTGCGATTTCCATAACACCTGCAAATATCTTTCCCTGCCAGAGGAGGAACAGGAGGCCTAGAAGAAAATAACTCTTCTTTTTCCAACTCTCTGAGATGCTTTAAACAAGAAAAGGTTGTTTCAAAATGACAAGAATGGTGAGATGTTTTTTTCTGCTGTTCCTTTATCAGGTTGGCCTCAAGAGACAGTTCTTGTCGAATGTTCTACAACAGATGTGTACGGCGAGGATTACTACAGGCATTACAAAGAGGATTAAAAAATACACATTACATACGATGGAAAAGGAAGACAACCCTTCTATGTGCTCTCTGGAGGATCAGAAATGGGGCGGGCTGCACACCTAGGTTTACGTCCCCACAGAAAGGTCCCGTAGTGCACTTACTTGAATATATTTAAGGGAAGCCAGGAGAAGGAGCTACATGTGGAATAAAGGTAAGAAATAAAATTAAGTAACAGGGGTGCATTGGTTTTTTAGGGTTGCTATAACAAGGTCCCACAAACATCAGAAATGTATTGCCACATAGTTCTGGAGGCTGGAAGTTCAAGGTCAAGGGGTTGGCAGGGGTGGTTCCTTCTGAGGGCCGTGGGAGTGACTGTGTTCTGTGCCTCCCCCCACCAGCTTCCGATGCTTTGCTGACAATCTTGGGCATTCCCTGGTTTGTAGACACATCCCCCATCTCTGCTCTTATCTTCCCACGACGTCTCCTTAGGTATCTCGATGTTTAAATTTCTCTTACCTATGTGGATACTATTAGGTTGGCTAAACCAACTCCACTTTGAAAAGCCATTCTGTGAGACTCTGCCGTAGGCGGATACAACGGTGCGAGACCTGCTGCAGGCCGTCCTTGGACTGTCCCAATTACAGACCCACCCGGGAGAAATGTGCTGACACTGATAAGAAGAGCCAGATAGGAGAGTCCCTATAAGGAAGTCACAGCTTTGACATAGGATGAGAACAACAATTTGGTGGTTCTTGATAGAAACCAGCTCCCCTGGGCTAGCTACATAAATACCCAAGACCGGCCTCCTTCCCAAACAACCCTTCACCAACATCCTTTAGATCTTAGCCCACTTCCGCCCAAGTGTCAAAATAAACAATGCCGTCTTGGTTATACTTGGGTCTTCAGCGTTCTGATCTGCTCCTTTTCAGTTTTTAGCTATCAGATACCAGCCTGCAATGACCCTATTTCCAAATAAGGTCAATAAAAATCTGGGTTGTTGGGGGTGGTGGTGGCAAAATTCAGCCCATAACGCCGCCAGTGCTTTATTCATATTAGCTCATTCCAAAATAATTCCATTAAAAAGTTCATGTTTCTTTCCTACTGATATGGAAGTGGAGGTTCAGAAAACAGTGAAACGATTTGGTCCAATCACATAGATGGCCGGGATGGAGTCACATTTGAACCTGTATCTGATCACCCAGCAGTACCCTTCCCACCCCACATGTCAGCCTGAATTATCAAAGCCATAGTACAACACTTGGATGCCTGGTCCCCTGCACTGTTGATGACTGGTCCAAAGTGTTAATCTGTCATAATGAGCTCCAAGCATCGGAAAAGTAGGACTGTACGTCACTGGCACGGTGATCAGAGACACCACAGCTATCACCCATGAAGCAATGTAAATGTGAAATCAGGGGCTGGGAAAGCTAAAAATAGCCCACAGGCAAAGAGAGTTTAATACCAAAGAAATAAGCACATAAGAGAGGAAAAATAGAGGTTAGGCAGCCCTCGTCTGAAACGTGGAAATCTGAATTGAACCAAATTCTAAAATGTTTTGAGCACGGACACGTGTGGTCACAAGTGGAAAATTCCACACCCCATGTAACAGATTGCAGTCAAGATGTGGCCAAAATTATGTTTCACGCACAAAATTATTAAAAGTATTTGATGTTCTCTTCAGCTTGTATGTGTAAAATATATATAAACATGCAAATTTCAAAATTACATGTATCATCTCTAAGCTATCTCATTATGTATATGTTAATATTCAAAGGTACAAAAAACTTGATATCTGGGCCGCTCCTGTGGCTCAAGGAGTAGGGCACTGGCCCCATATACCAGGGGTGGCGGGTTCGAACCTGGCCCCAGCCAAAAATTAAAAAACAAAACAAAACAAAAAAAAAAAACTTGAAATTTGAAACACTTCTGGTCTCAAGAAGTTTTTTTTTTTTTTTCTTTTTTTGAGGCAGAGTCTCACTCTGTTGTCCCAGGCTGGAGTGCTATGGTGTCATAGCTCACAGCAACCTCAAACTATTATGCTCAAGAGATCCTCTTGCCTCCCCAGTAGCTGGGACTACAGGTGCCCTCCACAAAGCCTGGTTAGTTTTTTTTATTTTTAATAGAGACAGAGCAGGGTCTCATTCTGGCTTAAGCTGGTCTTGAACTCCTGGGCTTGGGCAATCAAACTGCTTCTGCCTCCAGGGTGCTAGGATTATAGGATAAGTCATGTGCCTGGCTGGTCTCAAGCTTTTCAGATAAGGGATACTATCCTCAGCCTGCATATTTTGTGGCTACATTATGGAGCTTTCACAAATTGACCCAAGCTAAAGCAAAAGTGGTCTTCCTCACAATGTTTCACATCAGCCCTTTCTTTTCTTTTCTTTTGTTATGTTGGCATAGGGCCCAAATAAGATTTCACTATTTAGATATGGGTTAGATAAAGAGGATTGGATTCTTATTAACAGAGTTACCAGCAATTAGAGAGTACATGTTTTTCATTAAGGAGGAAAAATTACCATAATTTCAGTCCACGCAGGGGGCTGCGGTGCTCCTAATTGTTTGATTTGAAAGTCTGGAATTTCATAGCCTTTCCAAATTAAATCTCTAATTTGTCTTTCTCTGGGTACACCTAAAAATGAGTAGGATACGGTCACTGACCTGAAGAAGTCCCCAGGATTGGAATCATGTTTGATTCCTTCTAAAAGCATCTGCTTGTCTGGCTGCTAATGGTTGCATAAGAAAAAATTGACAAATTGATCTCAACAGGCAGCAGCATAAAATAGCACTTCAAGTTGGGTGCTTAAGTAAATCAGTCTGACTGAGAACTGTTGCCCGGCAGTCCCCATTGGGAGTCCATGGCTGACCTTATAGACTGGGCATCTGTCCTGGTATCCCCAGACTTGCTGGGCCTCTCTGCATGCACCCCCATTGCCTGCTCTGGGCATTCCAACCCCTGCTACAGGCTTCTTGGCCAGAAGGCTGCTTCTCTGTACTAAGAGTTATCTTCATCCTTGTTTGACTGCAATGAATTAAAACACATTTTTTAAGAGGCCTATTGGGTGCTAAGCAATTTTGGAGAGAAGAGAAGATGCCTTTAAAATGTCTTAATCCAGACCAGGCTTGTCGACTCATGCCTGCAATCCCAGCACTCTAGGAGGCTGAGGTGGGTGGATGGTTTGAATTCAGGAGTTTGAGAACAGCCTGAGCAAGAGTGAGACCCCATCTCTACTAAAAAAAAAAAAAAAAATATATATATATATATATATATATATATATGAATGAACACACACACACATACACCACAGGTGGTGTGGTGGGCACCTATAGTCCCTTGGGAGGCTGAGACAGGAAGATCACTTGAGCTCAAGAGTTTGAGGTTGTTGTGAGCTATGACGCCACGGTACTCTCACGGTGACAGAGTTAGACTTCTTCCCAGTAGGCTGATAATCTGGTAGAAATCTGAAGATTTAAAAATAATAACAATCCAATAACGTGTATTGATTGGATTGACAGGAGTGAAAAAAGAAGAATTTAAGCTATACTTTTCTGAGATCCTGGTGAGCACCCGTTACTTTTTTCATGTTAGTCACTTTATTTCCATGCCGTCCTGTACTCTGGAGCAAACTCTGAACACCTGTGTGGGGGAGGCACAGGAGCAGGTGTGCTCTGGTCTGTACACTGACCCACCCTCCCTTCTTACTCTCCGGTGCCAGCTCCATTCTGAACATTAACACTAGCAAGGCTATCCAATTTCCGTTCGATTCAGAGACAGATGTTAGATGTTTCCCAAGAACTCCCTACACTTGTCAAAGTAGTGCAGGTACTTGTTAAAGTGGTGCATAAGGATTTAATGTGTCCTAGATCAGTGAAAGGTCTATACAACAAGAAAAAGAATTAATTTCTATGAAAACCAAGGGCAATATTTGGAAACAAAAAGAACAAGTTTGCTCAAAGAAAGGGCTACTCAAAAAAATGAAGTGAAAAAGCCTACAGGCTCAGAAAGGTTATACATTTGGATTACTTTCCAAGTGTTTTAAAACACTCCATTCACTTTAAAGAAATCTAAACTAGAAATCGTGGCATATATGTCTTATGGATGTGTATGGCATTAAAAAGAGAACACAGCATTCCAATTAGCAAGACCATATTCCAAGGTCAAGGAAAGTCCTTATGTTGACTTGAAATCATAACTTGATGTATATTTATTATATATTTTCAGTTGAAATAAAATGTAAAGGAAGGCAGTAATCTTTTTAATTATGATTTCAGACTTTAAATCATTTTTTTTTTGGATTATCTAACAAACTACAGGATCCAATATTCTCTGATAAGCGTTATTAACAGGAAGATTTCTCTATTGGGTTAACCTACTATTAGCTAAGGAACTCTGGGGGAGACTTCCTACAAAGTAGGTCAATTTCTTTGCCACATAATTCTGATTATGTCAAAGGATTTATTCATGAGTTTTCAAATTCAACCCACTTCAAATAGAGCCATATTTATATTACTACCAAAAATTACATCCAAATTACAACTATAGCATTTAACTCCTTCATGAACAGCAGGAAACTATTAACCATTTACGTGGCCTATCTGCTCTGAAATAACAGGGCTCTGAGATAGCGTGACAATGTTCCAATCTCGAGACTTTCTCGGAAGGATAATAGCTTCGTGTACAAATTTCAGAGGATTCAGATACTTGCTAACTGTTAACAGAATTCTTATACATGCTCTTGGACAATGCAGAGAGTATCAAATACCAGGCGCTTTGTTCAAATCCCATCAGAATGGCAGCCCAGGAAACCCATATTTTCAGAAAAGTCACTTCCACGCTGTTATTCTGAAAAGGCTTGATTTTCCTGCTTGAGTTTTTTACTCTGATAATTAGATTAGAAGATTAATGATTAGAAGCATTACAGCACAGCCGTTAATACTAATGTAGACAGACCTGAATTCGAATGCAGACTGAATGTGACTCTGAGCAAGTGACTCAACCTTGCAAAGCAATTTCCTCATTGATAAGGTGGGACTGTTGTAAGGGTCAAACAAGAGGCTGTGTGTTAGGGTAGGGTACTCTGAGCTACCCCCAGAGGTCTGACATTTTGATTTCATAATTAATGTTATAGAAATTAATGTCATTCTATATTAGACAAAAACCCTGCACCATAATTTGAATCTTATTTTAGAATACACATATTACACCATCTTTGGGGTATGTGATATGTAAAATCTGTATTACTAGGACTCTCTGGCTTATTTGCTTTATCAACATAGGGAGAGAGTCATTGCTAAAGATCTAGTAAAATCTGAATCCTACTAGTTATGGGCAAAGATTTGTAAGACAGCTCCCCCGGAGAAGATAGGCAACCTCCTGGGGAAAATATCACCAAATAACAAGGACCCAGGAACAGGAGGAGGAAAGAGGTTTGTCTTTCTAACTTGGACTTTGTTTATTAAGGGTAGCAGTATATACCATCCCCAAATATCCTACTTTTGCAAAAGGATTATTTTGAGCTAAAGGCAATCGAAAAGAAGTAGATAACAACAACAGAAAAAGTTCTCTGCTCTTCCCCCATTTTCCTAAAAGCAGGTCATAAATTTCTAAAGGCACAACCCCTCCCCTCTCTACCAGAAAGGACAGAAGTTCATCATCAAGGTAACTGCAGATGCCCTAAAATGCACCAAAGAAATCTGCAGAACAGACTGTGCCTACTCATCCTCATAGTCCATTAGTTTTGAATAAGGGGCGTCAGAAACGTATACACATCTTAAGAAACGTTATCGATGTATGACTTTTGGAAATTGAATTGAATTAGGGTAGCAATGTGTAATTGCAGAAGTCAAGTATGACCTTTGTTATCAATATATATTGAGTATTACAATTTTAATACAGTTTTTTTCCTTTCTTACAGTGAATGAGTATACATTTTTTGGCACCCTGGGCATTTACCTTTCTGCAATTTGCTGTCCTAGAAAATCAAAGCCCTTTTCCTTTATCTTGTCACTATTTTAAAAGTTTATTGTTGTTTTGGGCGGCGCCTGTGGCTCAGCGGGTAGGGCGCCGGTCCCATATGCCGGAGGTGGCGGGTTCAAACCCAGCCCCGGCCAAAAAAAAAAAAAAAAAAAGTTTATTGTTGTTTTGTATTAAGAAGTTATGCGTGCCCACATTGTCACCATTTCTCGGAGTTACGGATCCCAGTGCTCCCAGGTATACAGTGGATTCAAAGGTTAATAAAAATGTTTGTTTTTCTATTATTCATCTGTCATAGCACCTGTAAAATACAGCTATGATTATTCACCTTATAAGAGTATTACATAAATAAATACGGTCAGGGTTGTAAAAAAACATATATAACAGCTGGAGAGTACTTTTATTAATAAGGTACAAGTATTGAAAAGGTCAGGAACCAATGTGAACTCACTATAAGAAACCGAAACAATCACTTTTGGGAAAATTGATAATATATAATAAAGCTGACATGCTATATTTAAAACTAAGCATATACATTTTCTCTGACCCAGCGATTATCCTACCTAGTTGCAAGGTTATATGTACAAAGATACATGTAAAAAAAAAAAAAAAAAAACTGGCCATGGCACAAAGCTCCAAACTCAGATATTACAGATTTTTAAAAATTGTGGCATATTCATATAATGGTCACTAAATAGCAATAAAAATACATATCATTTATGAATTCATTAATTGCCAAGTCGTGGAAGCAACCTAAGTGCCCATTCACCCATGAATATCGGATCAACAAACTGTGGTATATGTACACCATGGAATATTATTCAGCTATTAAAAAAGATGGAGACTTCACATCCTTTAAATTTACCTGGATGGAGCTGAAATACATTCTTCTTAGTAAAGTATTACAAGAATGGAAAAATAAATATCCAGTGTACTCCATACTAATATGAAATCAATATATAAACAGTACACGTTCATAAGAACAATAAAATACTATTATAGTCTAGTTTGGGGGTAAAGGGAAGGGGGAGGGCATATGGCAGAGGGAAGGAGGGCAGGAGGCGGGATCTCACCTAATGTACACATCGTGAGCATGTACAACACGTCCCTGGGTGAAGGGCACTTCGACAAATGGAACCTTTTACCTTGGAGGGGAGAATAATGTAACCTAAATATTGTACCTTCATATTAATTTGAATAAAGTTAAAAAAATGCAATCAATAAAAATAAGTGAACTAGAAATATACGAAACAATGTGGATAAATCATAAAGACATAAGTTGTGCAAATGGAGATTAATACAATAGAACATTCACTGCATGCTTACATTACAGGAAATTCAAATATCTGGCAAATGAAACTAATTATTCATGGATTTATTTATTTATGGGAAAAACATAAGGAATGGCAAAGAAGTAGGTATTATAAAAGATGGGAGAAGGTTAGAAGAGAAGAAGGAATTGGGATTGGGAAGACACAGGGCTGGTTATATTATAATGCCTTGATTTGGGTGGGTGTTTTATGCGTTTTCTTTTTGCAATTAGTCATTAGGCTACCCATTTATGTTTTATTCAATATTCTTATATTTTCTACTTTTATTATTATTAAATTGCACACAAACTTTATCGACACCCTGTATAATAAAAAAATCTTGGGGCGGCGCCTGTGGCTCAAGGAGTAGGGCGCCGGCCCCATATATTGCGGGTGGTGGGTTCAAACTCGGCCCCGGCCAAAAAAAAACTGCAAAAAAAAAAAACTTGAAAAAAGATGTACAGTCACATTTATAATGTACCTAAGATAGTATGTGATTACCTACGAGGTGCTAAAATATAAAAAAAGGATAGCAATTCCTACTGAGAATGAGGTACAAAGTAGCTTATTTTAAAGGTTTTAACAAAAAGCAATCAACTTACTTAGGTTTCTTTCAATAAAGGATAAATGAAATTTATTTATTTGGGAGGGACAATCTAAGAGAAGCCACTGCTTGGGGGAAATCCAACCCAAGAGCCAACACCAGATTTCAAACAGACCTTCGACCTCATTTGAAAATCTTGAAATTGGTTCAGTGCCCGTAGCTCAGTGAGGAGGGTGCTAAGCCACATACACCAAAGGGAGCGGGTTTGAGCTCGGCCTGCTAAACAACAATGACACCTGCAACCAAAAAATAGCTGGGTGTTGTGGCGGGTGCCTATAGTCCCAGCTACTCGGGAGGCTGAGGCAAGAGAATTGCTTAAGCCCGAGAGTTTGAGGTTGCTGTGAGCTGTGACACCACGGCACTCTACCCAGGGCAACATAGTGAGACTCTGTCTCAAAAAATAAAAATAATGAAAATCTTGCAACTTAGTATTCCGACTCCGTGCAGCCAATAGAAACCTGGGGTTTTGGGGCTGATTGGGAGAGAGGTCTGGATACCCTGCTTAATGGTGTGGAGCTGCTCTTTCAGGCTGTGGAACTCAAAGAGGCTCCTGCTGCTTGTATTGAACGGAGATTCTAGCGCAGCCAGGTGAATGGGGATGGAGCCTAAGCAGCAATCTGCTAAACATTTCCCTGACTGGGGAAACCCCAGAGGGCTACATGGCACCCTTTGTACACACAACCACTAATGACTTCTAGAGGGGCAGAGCTGGGGAGGGGTAACAACAGGTGAAAAGTCAATTTAATCTCCCATTCCCTGCCTAACCATATTCTTAACACAATCCGATGAGAATTTATGTCAGATGCAAATTGTATATCTGTCCCTGATTTAAATGGCAGATCCAGTCTCCATTTCAGATTCATTCTTGGGCCTTTAGCTGCATTTAATGACAAGTGGCTGTATTCACTACGAACCAATTTCCCCCTTGGGTTTCATTACTGAAATCATCAAAATAAATCACCTTGAGTCCATCCTACCTGGTTTGAAAGCCAAGGGGGAAATGGCAAAGTCCTTTTTAAAAAATAATACATACTAAAAACATTTTTGTTCACTTGAGACAGTGATTAGCTGTTAAATTGAATTTTTTTCCTACATAGAGCAAGGAAAAGTACTATTGAAACCAGGGTGGCCTGAGAACAGATGGTGGACACCAGCCCTTAGGGTATGAACCTGTGAATCAGAGGATTACAACAGCACATGGATTTTCACAACCTGGTTCTAGGGTTTAGAATGACACTTTCTTTTGGTTGTTCATTTTGTCCTGGTTGGGGTGGGGGAAGAGAAAGAAATTACCCTGTCGGAGCCCTTTTGTTAACACACACTGTTCACACCCTGGCTGACGTGTCAATCGTCCCAACTGCCGTAAATCTTCACTTCTGCTTCTCTTGAGACTCCAGGAGCAACTTTGTTTGCAAACTTGATTTGGAAATAAGTTAGGTAACAGGACACAGCACAGGGCAGGTGGATCATCCGTGCCTTTGCCTCGATCCTCCACCAAAGACCTCCTCACTCAGTTTTCTCCATTGGTTTGAATCCTCCTTTTTTGGCTAATAACAACTTTCATATCACACCATCTTCCAATTCTGATATGTCCCTAGTGGAGTATGGTCTCACGACTAAAACAATGACAGTAATCACATTAAATGTTAATGTTCAATGTTTTCAGGTGTCAGCAACTCAGGACTTTTTGGTTTTCAGCTGGGAGCAGAGGCTCAAATTTAAAAAGCAGCTGGGATGGAAAGGTTTTAAGATTTATGGAGAGGTGGGTAAAGATTTTCTGAAGCAACTTAGTGGGGTCCCTGACATCATTTCACATAGGATAAAGTCTGTTACGCTAACTTTGGTCTTAGATAACAATGACAAAATATGTCACTTAGCTCCCCACAATTCCAGTAAAATGCAAATAATGGGTCCTCTCTAGCTCGCTCCCTCCCTCCTCCTCACTCTTTCCCTACCTCTCACCCCAGGACCTATAACCCTCCTTGCATAATCCAGATTGATTCCTAGGAAAGACATAAAGCCAGCCTGCCCTATTCTCAGAATGGCTTATATTCGTATTTTAATACCCTGTTCAAATGCCAATTCCTCTTAACACTGTTCCTCTCCCCTGCTCCACCCTCTTGCAAAAGAATTAACCTTTCTTTCACTTTTTCACTTGCATCTTCCTCAGAGTAGCAATACACAAAGCATTTGGAGACTTTCTGAGAAACCACACCACTTATCAGGGGTCCAGAGTCAGCAAGCTGAGGGTGAATTAACCGCAGCGGTATTCATCACAAAGCTTCTTGAGCAATTTCATATAGACTAGTTTGGGAACCACCCACAGCGTTTATCCCATGCGGCTCTACATTTGAATCGTCTGCATGATAATTGGGAGGCTGAATATAATATGAGCAAAGACTCTGAAGCTGTAGTGCCTGGATTTGAATCCTAGCTCTAACACCCACTAGCTGTGTGGTCTTGGGAAAGTTACATAATCCCTCTGTGTCTGTTTCCTCAACTATAAAATGGGGATATTAACACCTAATGCATAGGGTTATGGTGAGAGTTTAATGAATCACTATAAGTAAGGCTCCTGCTGCGTGGTAAATGTTACTTACCATAGGTGACCATCATGTGCCCAAGCATTTTATATCTGTCTCCTACTCCAATGCAAGAGTCCTGCCCTATCTCAGTGAGCACCGTTCCCCGTCAGGTAACCCAGTGTTCTGCGTGCAGTGGGCACTCAGTAAAAAGTGGCAGGAAAGGAAAGTGACATTCACAACACAAAAAGCAGCTGTAGGGGAAGGAATCCATTGGTCTCAATGAAAGTTCCAGAATCCTGGCTCCAGTAGAGTCTTTATAAGAGCAAGTTCCCTGTACAGACGGGGAAAGCGAGGTCTTAGACTTGAGAGCCCCCTGAGCTGCCTTCTATAACTGAAGTTTGAGGACTCCAAGGATAAGATCTTCACAGCAGCCTGTCTGCTTTCCACGGACCTGATAGATAGTCAATGAGACTTTTGAGAAGCAGCTGATCAATGTTCTCCACAAGGCGATCATTGAACATTTATCCTGAAAATGCCCATGACAATCTATTACACTACCTAATTGAGAGAATGGATTAAATGTTGCCTTATCTCTTTGCCTAAAAAACTGCAAACAAGCAATGGAAATACCGTACAAAGAATGCAATATGCAGTCTCCTAAGCCAACTAGTTCGGAGAAATTCTGCTGGCTGCATTAGAGTTATTTCCCCTGGTGGTTTGTTTTGTTAATTGGACATGCACGGTGCTGCCTGGAATTAAGTGCAAACACATGTGAAAACAGGCGTGAGGATGTCTGCCTTGGGTTTTGAAGTCAGGCAAACCTGGGTTTGAATCTTAGCTAAACCACTTTCTAACTATGGGGTACAACTTCAAATATCAAATGGAGACAGTCTGCCTTATTAGCACTGTCATAAAAAGTAAATGTTACATTGCAAATCAAGTGTTTCCACACTGATTGAGCACTCAAGTACTTGAGAAATTATTGATATAGAGGCTCAAACATTTACAGAACATCTAACAATAGCAGCTAAGTGCCTACCATGTCTCAGGTACCTGTATAATCTTTTTAAACAATGAAGGAATTATAATGCCCCATCTACAGATGGAAAAAACGGAGGCATAGTCTAGCAGACTTGGGTGAAATGACAGAATTGGTTAAGTAGCAGAAAGGGGACTGGAGCTTGGAACTGTTTGGAACTTTATCATTATTATTATTATTTTATAATTTTATTTTTTTATTAAGTCTTTTTGTACATAGATCGTAAATACATTTATGCCCATTTCAGTGTGTTGATTATTTGTACAAATTGGAGTGCTTACATCATACTAATCAACATAGCTTTCACCTCATTTATCCAATTATAGCATTAGGACACTTGTGTTCTACACATGATAGAACCAACTTGTACTTGCAATGTGCTCCATAGTTGTGGTCCCCCTACAATCCCTTCCACCTCCTCCTTATCCCTCCCCCTCCCCCATTTGTTTGCCAATTTTAAACAGTTTTGCAAACCCATATCCCAGGCAGATACCAGCTGTATGTATACTTAGGATCCCAGGAAGAGGGATTTAGCTGCTGCCACACAGAACCTCACTTTCTAATGGGGGTGCTAGATATAAAAAGGGAGTGGCTATAAAATGAACATTAGCTTCACGGTACATGGAACAGAGGGCTGGAACAAGCACCAAATTCAATCTCGAGGTCAGGAAAGGTGTTCTGGGAGCAAGAGTGGCTGAGCTGATTTTTATCAAACCAGTAGGATTTTTCCTGGGAACGAATGCAGGAATGACTATTCCAGAAAGAGAAAACAGGTACAGAGGTAGAGGACAGTGTGGCAAATCCAGAGTCTGGAACTATGCCGTGCAATATGGCAGGCACTAGCACATAGGGCTATGTATGTTTAAGTTAATCAAAACTAGATAAAACTGGCTCAGCGCTTGTAGCTCAGTGAGTAGGGCGCCAGCCACATAGACAAAGGCTGGCAGGTTCGAGCTTGGCCCGGGTCTGCTAGACAACAATGACAACTGTCACCAAAAGAATAGCTGGGCGTTGTGGCGGGCGCCTGTATCCCAGCTACTCGGGAGGCTGAGGCAAGAGAATCGCTTAAGCCCAAGAGTTGGAGGTTGCTGTGAGCTGTGACAGCAAGGCACTCGACAGAGGGTGATAAAGTGAAACTCTGTCTTAAAAAAAAAAAGGTAAAACTTAAAAATTGATTATTTAGTCACCACAACTGCTTTCCAACTGCTCAAGAGGCATATATATGGCCGGTAGCTACCACATGGGACAGCACTGCCTCAGGACATTTCTATCAACACAGAAAGCCCTTTGGACAGCATCGGAGGTATTTGATTTTGCATGATAAAACCAAAATGTGAAAGAACAGACTGAAAAGGGTGGAGAGGGAGCAGTGGGGCTGGTCATGAACACCATGTGCTCCACTGGGTCTGCGCTCACATCACCCCTCTGCCTAGATGCTTAGCAGCCCCGTCGTTGTTTACATAGGAAAAGAACTTCAGAGACTCGTCATTTCCAGGGAGGTAGGGAGGGCTCCATATTGACCCAACCAGGAGGAGGGGTATGAGAAGAGATCAACTACAGGCTGGGAGAAGACAGATAAGGGCAGGAAGGGGAGAATCCCGGAGGCTTCCTGAAAAGGCTGCAGAGGGTGTCGCCAGACAGCACTGATGGTGGGGAGGGGATCTGTCTCACAGTGAGGCAACTTTCCTAATAACTTGTGAACTATTATAAAAACCTCTGCTCTCCACATTTTCTTAGCATTATTAAAAAATCAACGAGAGAATTTTCCAAAAGGCATTAAGAGCTCATTCCATGAACAGAGGCAAGTGGAGCCAGAAACTCTGCTTCCCAACTCTGCCCACCCTGCTGGGGTAGCAGGAGGGGCGCGATATGGAGTCACGAGAAGGTGGGATGCAGCTGTCTGCTCGTTTCCGGCCAGGGCAAATTAAACTTGACCGATTCGAGTAGAAGCAGACCATACATTTTGGACAGAAAGGACTGTTCTAATTAGAAGGGAGAGAAAGCGGAGCAGAGGTCCCTCTGTACTCATCTTTGCCCTCCTGAGTCATTCTCCTCTCTATAGCTAAATCTTCACCTTGAAATGTCTGTCTGATGGCACCTCCACCACTCATGTCCTCTGTGTAAAATCCATCTATGGCTTCCCTTAAACTTGCAAACACTTGTAATCGCAGGCTTCATGGTAAAGAAGGCAAGTCCTTTTCCCTCATACATGGTCTGATGGCTCACGTGCTCCCTGGGTCTGTGCTCCTGGGTGCACATGGGTTTGCGATGTGTTTTCTTTGCCTGGTATAACTCCCAACACACACACGCTCTCACTCACTCACACAGATGCTCATAAAAATCCCAGCCACCCTTATTCATGATTCATTTCAACCGCCCATGAAGAGATGGCTTCTTCTGCCCAACTCACAGTTAAGTCTCACCCACTAGACCCCAGGAATGCAATGACCCAACAGATGTAACTGGGCACGTGGACTCTGCTGACACCAAGGATACAGAGGTAGATCAGCGGGGGTCACGGAGAAGCCTTCAGAGACTATCTATCGCTGCATCCCACCCGGAACCCTGCCTTCCTGATCCTCTTGAGCCCTCCAAGCTCCTGCTTGGCCCTGGGTCTTTGCTCACCACGTTCCTCTCCCTCAAATACACTTCCCCCTCTCTGTGACAGGCGAGCTCCAGATACACCTGAAGAACCCCCACTGAGATGGCAGGTCTGCCAGGAAGTCTTCTGAGAGTCAGTGCACCCCCGCCTTCATCCTATCAGGTTAGCGCATAGGTTTCTCGTGGGATCTCATAGCGCCCTGGGAGATCTCTCCCCTGAAACTTCTGATGTTTCTTTGCAACACCCTCTTAGGAGGTTCACACTGGCTGCAGAAGGAGAATTGGCAGAACAGAAAGTCTGGAGGCCTGAAGAGCAGTTGTAAGTTGGCAACGGTGGCAATGAACAGAGGACAGAATTTGGAAACATTTCTTCTGGCTTGGATACCTCAGGACAGAGAAGGGAGCATTTAGGGGACAGAATCTCAGGAAGAATGCAAGAACCTCAAGAGTTATATGAGAAGGAGGCAGAGAAAGAAAGATGAAAGGTGGGGATTCCAGGGCACCAAGACACGAAAACAGCATGAGATCTTACAGACACCCTGCCACACAGAGGTGTGATATAATCTTATTTAAATCTGCAAACAGTTTAGAGAAGTAAAAATTGACATCCCCATTTGAGTTACTCCTCGTACTTGGTAATATTTACACAGCCAGAAGGTGGTACTCCAGCCCTGAACTCAGAAGAATGCTGTCTCCCAAGGAAGAAATTCCAAATTCACGATAAAACAAGGTTTCTGATTTTTCTCTAGAGAGTGATGTGGATGTTCCAGGGTCTCCCAGCTAGAAGTACCAGCACACCTGTATTTCCATGGCTTCCAAGTTGAAACTTCTCCCCTTGTATCATAAATGCCTTCCCGGACTCCCCAAGTATGAGTTTCCAGAGACAGAAGCATATGGAAGGTTGTTGTCCTCAGAGTGTCCAGTGTGGAGTTGAGGCTCACAGCCCAGGGCCATTCAATCACTGCTCCCTTTCTCAAGGGCAGACATCAGTGACTCTCAGTCTTGCCTGCATTTAAAAAATGGTAAGGCCACCCCAGACCAGGCGAATCAACATTTCTGGAGGTTGAGCCCAAATAATAGTATTTGAATGTTCTAAGTAATTTTAAGGTGCAGCCACGTGATCAGAACCACTAGATGAAATCAAACCCCTCACTGAGCAATCACATTACAAGAAAAAGTCTCTCCAAAAAATGAAACACAACTTTAGGCTATGATGAAGGAGGGAAGGGGAGGAAGAGGGGAGGAGATGGTGTGCGAGGGATAGTAGGAGACAGTAAGGGGGCTACACCTATGGAGCACATTGCAAGTCCAAGCTGGATCTATCACGTGTAGAACACAAATGTCCTAATGCTATAATTGGGTAAATGAGGTGAAAGCTATGCTGATTAGTATGATGTAAGCACTCCAATTTGTACAAATAATCAACACACTGAAATGGGCATAAATGTATTTATGATCTATGTACAAAAGACTTAAAAATAAAAATAAAGAAAAAGTCTCTCCAAGATATATATAAATGTCACCATTGCTCTAAAAACAGCCCGACTCTCAAGTCCAGGATTAATAATATAGGAACAACAAATTTATGGCGACCCCCACACGGCGTCCAGCTCCCCAGCCCTTTTATGGGAGCACCGTCTGCAAGTGAACAACATGGGTGAGACGTACTTATTTACTGTCAAGTCTCCGGCAGATCAGGGTTATGGGGATACAAAAGCAGAGTGCAACGTTACTTATTAAGGGACCAATGGATTTTCATGTGAAATCAGGCTTTTACACGTTCCATTTTCCACTGAAACAATGGAATGTTACATGGCTAATAATAAGCCACAGGCCTGAATTAAATACCCAATCCATAATTCAATAAAGAGGTTGTGCTGACATAATCAGCAAAGAGGGACTCTTATGAATATCCAAATTAGCCAAACCCTGAAATGCATGAGTCAGCATTCACCCCACTGAGGTGTAGTATTTGTAAAGTATATGGAGCACTTTGCTTCCTGTAAGAATTTTATAATTAGCTGAATTTTGTTAGCAAAGCAGGACACTCTGCGTTCCAAGTGAAGGCCTGCCAGGAGTCTTAAGGTGCTTGGCTGGGAAATTAACTATTCTGTGTCAATTACTTAAAGAGTAATGTATGCTCTTTAATTGAATACCAGACTGTCAACTGGGGAGATCTTAAAAATTCCTAGCAGCTCAGCTCAAGGCTGACTCATTTCCATTTTAAACTAGACTGCCAAATTTTGATGGCTATTGTTGTCCCCCCAAAAAAATATGGAATCTAAAAGAGCCCAAGATGTAACGTTCCTACTTATTAAATTAAGCGTACTAGTGAAACTTCATATTGCACATAAAATTTCAAGATATGCACATACGTTAAATATAGCACATACCTTCTGTGATTCTCCAGACCACTGTTTATTTTTTGTACATGCTCTGAATTGGTTTTGTCTTGTCTTTTTTTCCTTTGCCTATTGGGAAGCTCAGAACTAAATTTGTAAGTCAAACCAAACCACCAAACAGCCCTGATGATGTTTTTTAGCATGATACCATCTTCCACATCACACACCATATATGCCACAAAGAAGGGAGGAACAACAGTATCTTGCTGTCCAGCACTGAATCCTACGCAACCATTTACATGTGAGTCTGGAAGGTGCATGTACCTGAGATGCCAATGTGCTACGGACTCTGGGAATGGGACACTGAAGGCAGAACTTCAAAGAAACTGAGGGTGTGACCACTGCTCAGACAGTGGGGCTGCTATCTTGCCCTTTGCATTTCTAAGGGAACGATTTGAAAATCTACTGCACTTTTGTATACATGTTCTTATCTCTACTTTAAAATGAAGGCTAAAAAAGAGGTTAAGAAACGTGCCCAAAATTACTCGTCTCATAAATGGCAGAGTTGGGATTCTACCTGATAATCTGATTTGTTGCCAAGGAGGGGAAAAGAAAAGGCCACTTGTACATGTCGAGAAAAATATCTAATGTCTGTTCATACTTCAGGCTAGTATTCAGGTCAAGTTTTAATGAGCTCAGCCAATCCCAGCTGGTCTTTTGGCACTGGCTGGATCAGTGAGAGACACAGACAGAGAAACAGAGAGATAAGACAGAGGCAGGTCCTCCTCGGATGCAACCATCTCCTCTTTGCTGTCTACACAGCACATGCTGTCTCTGGATGTCCTGGTACCATGCTTGAGTAGGGTGCTGTGAACCCTCCAGACAAGCTGTCTCACAATTAACTTAGCTTTCCCACCCAATTAAATGAATTAATCATTTCTGCTCTGAACTGGAAATTTTCATCATGCATCTGTCATGATATATGACAGTGGTTCAATGTATGTAATCCATGGAAGAAGGGAAGACAGGGCAAAAAAAAAAAAAGAAGAAGAGGAAGAGGGAGGGGGAAAACGGGGAGGGAGAAAGAAGGAAGAAGGAGAAGGAAGAAGGAAGAAGAAGAAGAGAAAGAGGAAGAAGGAAGGAGAAAGAGGAAGAAGGAGAAGGAAGGAGGAAGAGGAAGGAAGGAGGAAGAAGTAAGAAGGAAGAGGAAGAAGAAGAAGGAAAGAGGAAGAAGAAGGAAGAAGGGGAAGAAGGAAGAAGAAGGGAGGAGGACGGAAGGAGGAAGGAAGAAGGAGAAGGAAGAAGAAGAAGAGGAAGAAGAAGAAGGATGAAGAAGGAAGAAGGAAGAGGAAGAAGAAGGAAGAAGGGGAAGAAGGAAGAAGAAGGGAGGAGGACGGAAGGAGGAAGGAAGAAGGAGAAGGAAGAAGAAGAAGAGGAAGAAGAAGAAGGATGAAGAAGGAAGAAGGAAGAGGAAGAAGAAGGATGAAGAAGGAAGGAGGAAGAGGAAGAAGAAGGAAGGAGGAAGTGGAAGAAGGGGAAGAAGGGGAAGAGGAAGAAGGCAGAAGGGAGGAGGAAGAGGAAGGAAGAAGGAAGGAGGAAGAAGGAAGAGGAGGAGGAAGGAAGAAGAGGAAGGAAGACGAAAGGAAGAAGCAGAAGAAGAAGGACGAAGGGGAAGAAGAGGAAGAGGAAGAAGGAAGAAGGGAGGAGGAAGAGGAAGGAAGAAGGAAGGAGGAAGAAGGAAGAGGGAGGAAGAAGGAAGGAGGAAGAAGGAAGAAGGAAGAGGAAGGAGAAGAAGGAAGGAGGAAGAAGGAGAAGAAAGAAGAAGAGAAAGAGGAAGAAGGAAGGAGAAAGGAAGAAGAAGAAGAAGAAGGAAGAAGGGGAGAAGGAAGAAGAAGGGAGGAGGAAGGAAGAAGGAGGAAGAAGTAGAAGAAGAGGAAGAAGAAGAAGGAAGCAGAAGAAGAAGAAGGAAGAAGGGGAAGAAGAGGAAGAGGAAGAAGGAAGAAGAAGTGAGGAAGGAGAAGGAAGAAGGAGGAGGAAGAGGAAGGAAGAAGGAAGGAGGAAGGAAGAAGAAGAAGAGGAAGAGGAAGAAGAAGGAAGGAGGAAGAGGAATAATAATAATGATAATTTAAATTGGGCAGTGGGGAGAAAAATGTATCCCGTGGAAATAAAGACCTAATGAAAATGAGCACGACCAGAATTTGGCTCACAGCTAATGGCAGAGTGTTTTATTACCTGGAAAAACTAAGAACTGTCACTGGGATATTCTCAGACCTCATTTATTTCACATCATCATCAAAGAAGAAGGGGTATGTGTGTGTGTCTGTCTCAAGAAAAACATGTCAGAGCGTAAATGCCTTTTGTTACATCTACATTGCTTCTCCTTGACATTTTCTGCTCTTGGGATTTTCTTCCGGTTTGTTTCTCTTACTTAAAAAAAAAAAAATTCTCTTACTTAAAAACAAACAAACAACAACAAAAAAAAAAACTGTTCCATTAACTAGTGACTCAAGAAAGAAACCTGGGGTACAGTCCTAACTTTACCCTTGGCTGTGCCCACCACGTCAACTTGTAATCACGACTTCTGTAATCAGAGCTAACGTTGGTTGAGTTTTTACTGTGTACCAGACACCCTGCTAAGATACATCATCTTACAATAATTTCTCACTGAAATTTCATAATGATGCCATAGGGATATTTATTTATTTTCCTTGGTCTAGAAATCAGCAACGGAGTCTCAAAAAAGTTAAGTAAATTGTTCAAGGGCTCATAACTTGTGGGGGGGAGGGAAGGGGGCAGCAGAAATTCCAGTTCAGGCCTCTTGGCCTCTACTTGACGCCAGGCTCCACTGCCTTCATCAACATCCTTGTTTCCTCTTGTCCCACGATCAAAACAACTTCCTAATTTTTTACCTCTTTCTTCTTCTCTTACCCCCTGCAATCTGCTTTTTCCGCCGTAATAACTTAGAGGCTGATGCCCCAGAAGCATCGTTCTCCAAGTGGTTCCACCGAGAGAGATAATAGTTGACATTTGGAAAATCATATAAATGCAGCCTTTTATCAACACTTATCAGAGAAAAACAAGTACATGGTTTCTTTTCAATCAAAGTTGCTGAAACCTTGGTCTCAGAGATCCCTTTTTCCCCAGGGATTGTAGCAACCTGGTTATCTACTTAAATTATTCTGACCTTCCAAGGCCAAGTCCTATTAGCCCTTCGTAATCCAAAAATAATTAGTGGATAACAGACCTGGGCTTGCTGAGACAGAGAGTTATTTGTAGGGAATTTCTGGTCTGGAGTGAACGGTTTTGCAGGAGTCGCTAACCCTTATAGATTGTCCCACACTCTTGAGCCACCTACTTTCCTGAGCACCTTATCATCTCTCTGACAGTGAAAGGACAGGCATGACAGAATGTTAAGGCTGGAGATACGAAGTTGCCACCGCATTGTCACTGATGCCCAGAAATTAGGCCCGTGCCCCACCCAGCTGGAGAGGAGACAGAATGGACAGTGACGGACATTTTCCAGGAGGTAGACAGGGGCAGACATTAAAAAGACAGGCACGCTTGTCCAAAACTCGGGTACTTGGCCTGGCTCTGAAAAGCATGTCAACGTTTGTTGGCAGAGAAATAAACAAGAGAAAACAACTATAATGTCAGTCGTGGCCCAGGGGGCCCTGCACAATACCTTGGAGGGTCTGGCAGCTGATGCTGGAACTGAAAAGAACTCTCTGTTTCAGGGCAGGGCGGGAGCCTGAGCTACAGTGTTCAAATCAGGGTTTGTCCCTGCTCAGTATCTGGAAACAGAAGCAGAGACCAAAAGGGAGATTGCCTTAAAGCCATGGTTTTCAAACTATAGTGTATATCAGGATCTCCTGGGGGACCTGTTAAGGAAGAGATTGCTGGACCCCACCCTCAGAGTTCTCAATTCAGCAGGTCTGGTTGGGGTTGGGGTGTCAGAATTTGAGTTTCCAACCAGTTTCTAGGGAAGGCAATTCTGCTGGTTGAAGGAGAACCACTGCTTTAGAAAAGAGAGTTCAGGTAGCACCCGTAGCTCGGTGGGTAGGGCGCCAGCCACATACACCAAGGCTGGCGGGTTTGAGCCCGGCCTGAGCCTGCTAAACAACAATAATCTGTAGTGTGTGGATGGTACCCGGCCCACCCCAGCTGATTACCCAGGGTGGTTGTGAGAAGGAAACCAAAATATATAATGAATGTCACATTGAGGAGAGAAGATGATATTGTAATAGCAGCGTAGCATGGCAAGGGTGAACAGGCAGATGTCACACACAAGCAGCTCAGCACACCGGCTGGAGTGTACTGGTTAACGTACGGCCGCTGAACCAACACAAATCCAAACTCTCCCACTTATTACGTGTGTGCCTTTGGTAAGTGACTTAACCTCTCTGGGCCTCAAGATACTCATCATGAAAAAAGATTAAGTGAGTTGACACAAAAACACACTGAGAACAGAGCCCGGCCCTCAGTAAGGACCCAATGAAAATGAGCTGCTGCTACCACCGTCCCCAGCAGCAGCTCCCTGTTTTTCTGTGGCCCCTTTCCTTCTCATTATAGCACTATAATGCCTGTGCTCCCCACTGTCCCCCTGCACGATGGCCATCCCCCCTCCACGGGGGCACAGCAACACTGATGGTGTGCAGAGGGCAGGTCAGCCTGTCCTTGACAAACACCCTACAAAACTCCATTATCATGTGTATTTTAAAATTGAGGTTTCATTTACATTCATGAAATTGACCCTTTTTTAAAGTATGCGATTCAGTGGTTCTTAGAATACTCATCATGCTGGCAACACCCTTAGTATCTAATTCTAGAATATGTTTTGTAATTTTATTTGTAATTGACAGGTAACAGTTGCTTATGTTTACGGTACACAGATGATGGTTTGAAATATGTATACGTTGTGGGATGGCTAAACTGAGCTGATCAACACATGAGTTATCTGACATACTCATTTTTTTTTTTTGCAGTAAGAATCTTAAACACTTAGTGATGATGATGATGATGATTATTATTATTATTATTGAGACAGAGTCTTACTCTGTTGCCCTGGGTAGAGTGCAGTGGCCTCAGCCTCGCTCACAGCAACCTCAAACTCCTAGATTCAAGCAATCCTCCTGCCTCAGCCTCCCAAGTAGCTGGGATTACAGATGTCCACCATGGTGCCCCGCTAATCTGTCCTATTTTTAGTAGAGATGTGATCTTGCTTTTATTCAGTCTGGTCTGAAACTCCTGAGCTCAAGGGATCCTCCCACCTCAGCCTCCCAAATGCTAGAATTATAGGCGTGAGCCACTGTGCCCAGCTCTACTTAGTGATCTTAAAGTTCAATTATTAACTATAGCCACCATAGTGTCCAACAGATTTCTAGAGTTTCTTTCTCTAGATGTCCAGAGATTCCTTCTCTATGACACTTTGCACTCTTTGAACCTCTCCCCAACCTGCTCCACCTCCACTCCCAACCCCTGAGAACCACCATTCTCTCTGCTTCCACCAATTTGACTTTTTCAGATCCCACATGTAAGTGGAATCATGTTCTACTTGTTATTTTCTTAACACTTATTTCACATATACTAGTGTTTTCTAGGTAAATCCACAGCATGCAATTTTTTAAAGCACTAACAACTTTTTTCTACATAGTCTTTAGAAATAGTTCCAAATTTCTTCTTTTAATTATTTAATCAATTTTTGCGCAAATTCCTTTAAAGGAGAAACTCCATAGTGTATACTAAGAATATGGTCAGATGAGCCAGGCTCTGGTTCAAGTCCTGGATCCAGCAGTTACTAGTGATGTGGCCTTGGCCCAGTCACTTCACCTCCCTGGATCCAGCAGTTACTAGTGATGTGGCCTTGACCCAGTCACTTCACCTCTCTGCGCCCCCATTTCTCCAATTGCAAAATGGGTTGAGTAGTGACTCTGAGTCCCTAGGGCTATGGTGAGGGCTATATGAGTGCTTTCATGTAAACCACTTTGAACAGCCCCTGGCACATGGTAAGCACACAGTAAAGTGCTAGATTATTTTATTATATGTTTTTCCTAATGGCTTATTAACAAACTATGGAATATGTATACCATGGAGTAATATTCAGTCATAAGAAAAAATGGAGACTACATTTTTTGTGTTGACCCGGATGGCATTGAAGCACATTCTTGTTAGTAAAGTAATTCAAGAATGGGAAAAAAAGTATTCAATATACTTCATACTAGTATGAAACCAATATATAAATGACAAGCACAAAGAAAAACACAAGTATAGTCTAGCAAGGGAGAGGAGGGAGAAGAGGGAAAGGAGAAGGGATGAGACAGAGGATGATTGGCAGAATACCACCTAATAAGCACAATGTGAGGATGTTTAGCACACCCCTGGGTAAAGGGCTCAACTACAACTTGAACTTTACCTTAGAATTGAAAACAATGTAATCTAAACATTGGTACTCTCATATTCATTTGAAATTAATTTTTTTTTTCAAAAAAATAAAAAAAGACAGTGATCAAAGAAAAGGCTTTGATGACTGTTGGAGAAGGAAAGAGCAATCCCACACATGAGGGCCAGAGATGGCTGTTCCTTCAATAGACTGTGCCACATTGGGAAAGCCCCTTTGCCTCTCTGGGTCTTTGCTAAGGAACAAATCCACCAGCACCTTAGGTTTCTTCTCACTGAGCCAGCACCCTCAGCTCATCTCCGAGTTTCCATGCCCAGTTTAAATTCCTTTGCCCTCTGAAATGCACCTGCCTGGAGCTAACGAAGTACCACCCAGAGAACTGGGTGGAGCATATCCCCAGCCCACCCTTGGGGAACCATGGGGCACAGCCACACCCATTGGAGCCCCCAAAATCAGGTAGGGTGCAAGGCACACGTCATTCCGAGGCTTTCCTTACAGACAGGTGGCAGGACGAAGGGCTCCTTCTCATCCACCTGCCTGCTGTACCCATGGCGATTAGTAACAATGGAAAGCATAATAACCTTTGGGTCTTACGTCTTAGTGCAATGAATAAAAAATCTCTTTCTAAGTTTTCCCCTCAATGCAATGTGTGGACACAATAACCTTTTTATGATTCGGACTTTCCCTATCTCTCTCCATCATGCTGGTGTAACTGGTAACACAAGGAGCTCATTTCTGTATCCACCCGTCATGTAGTCATCAAACATTTATTGAGTCTAACAGAACCCAGGCAATGGTCTGCCGGGTCCAAAGAGCCACATAAGGTGCAATGAGATGTTCTCTCCTCTTCTCTTGTTCCCACACTTAACATCAGGCTATCTAGTACTAACGGGGCCTTTTTCTGCCTTCATTCAACCACCGTACATTAGCCACCATAAAGATGCCTAACTTTCAATACTGAGGGTGCCAAAACATGTAAACACATTTTAAGAAAGGAAAAAAACTGTACTAAAATTGTAATATTCAATATATCCTAATAACACAAGATGAATCCAATTACGTTTGAGCACCCCTTGTAACTGCAAAAGTAAACGTACCTTGAGTATTATAATTTTTATACAGTTTCTTGCCTTTCTTAAAATGTGTAAACTTTTGGGGGGCACCCTCGGTATACAAGGCTCAGCGCTTAAATGCCCTCTTTATTTTTCTCCCTAACATGATGGCCTCATACCACCACATGCCCATTCTACAGTGGGGAAAGCAAAGTGAAACATGGTTAAGGAACTTGTCAAATCTCTCCAGGGGAGGTGCATCCGCTGGGGGCTGATGCAGCTGTTTCTGCAATCAGTCAGGCTCGTGAGCACAGCCTGAACCTGGGTGGAAACACAAGCTTTCCGTCAGACCGGCCTGAGTTAGACTATGTCTTATTATGTGGACTTAGGGCCACCACCCTCAGCATCATTGTCCTTGGCCGTGTGAGGATTTACAGGGCGTCTCTGCCAGCAGGGCACACGCTGACCGTTGGTGGCTATTACTGAAAGCAGTCTGAGTCCGTGACTTTGCAGGAGGTCAGTGTGGCTTTAAGCATCCCTTAGAAAAATAATCATGCTGAATTAAATAAGCCAGACAAAAAATCGTGCATGTTGTATGAAATCATAGAGATAAAATTCTGGAGAATGAAAATGAATGTACAGGAACAGAAAGCAGATCAGTGTTGTGAGGACAAGGTGGGAGTGGTGGGGGAGGAGGGGGAAGGGCTGGGGGGGAGGGACGATGACAAGGGGAAGAGACACCTTTTGGAGGGTGATGGATGTTTTGTTACCTTGACTGAGGTAATTATTTTATAGTTATATGTACATGTCAAAATGTATCAAATTGTGGATTTTAAAATACGTATAACTTCTTGGGTATCAATTCTACAATAGCCAGCGGGCAGATGAAATTGCTGAGTTCACTTTCTCAACAAATCTCTCTTTTCTTTCCTAGTTCATGACACAGTGGGAGAAGATGACCCAGCAGAGACCATGGGAGGTGGTGACTGCCTGGCAAGCCAGGAAGCCTAGCAAACATAATTTGGTCATCACATGAAGTCCTGGATATCATCATGAGAAGTGGCTTTTGTTAATGAAAGGGCTTTAGGGCGGCGCCTATGGCTCAGTGAGTAGGGCGCCGGCCCCATATGCCGAGGGTGGCGGGTTCAAACCCAGCCCCGGCCAAACTGCAACCAAAAAATAGCCGGGCGTTGTGGCGGGCGCCTGTAGTCCCAGCTGCTCGGGAGGCTGAGGCAAGAGAATCGCGTAAGCCCAAGAGTTAGAGGTTGCTGTGAGCCGTGTGACGCCACGGCACTCTACCCGAGGGCGGTACAGTGAGACTCTGTCTCTACAAAAAAAAAAAAAAAATGAAAGGGCTTTAATAATTTTTGGTCTTAGCCCACACCTGGTCTACACTATTCTGTTTAATTAAGGTGATTGTTGTCACTGGAGTCACTGAGCACCTTTCAAAGCAGTCAACCCAGCTAAGTGGCAGTGGTGACTCCAGAGCATTGCACTTACCACAACAAAGGCAACTGTTTAAAACAATCAGAAATGAAAAAATTTCTGATTTTGAGAACATGACATAAACTGCAGAATCAATAACATCTGACGCGTGGTCTTTTTGCTTGAGGAATTCTTAGCCTTTACATAGTCTGAAAAGTTACTTTTATTCAGCATTTCAAAGCAAGGACAACCACTCGTGATAATAACTGATACTGGTAACAACAGAGGCCAACATTTACTAAGGATTTGCCATATGCCAGCGAGTTCCTACGCACTTCGTGGTTTTAATACATACAACAAACGTATTTGGTCAGCTGCCAGCATTACCCCATTTGAAGGACGATGATATGAAGGCACAAAAAGTTCAGTAAGAGGCTGGGTGTGGTGGCTCATGCCTGTAATCCTAGAACTCTGGGAGGCCAAGGCCCGTTGATTGCTTGAGCTCAGGAGTTCAAGACCAGCCTGAGCAAGAACAAGACTCCATCTCTAAAACTGGCCAGACATTGTGTCCGGCACCTGTAGTCATAGCTACTCAGGAGGCTGAGGCAAGAGAATCACTTGAGCCCAAGAGTTTGAGGTTGCTGTGAGCTGTGATGCCACAGCACTCTACCGAGGGTGACCAGGTCACACTCTGTCTCAAAAAAAAAGTTCAATAACTTGATTCAAGCCAAAACATAAGCTATAGAACTTTTTTTTGTTTTTGGTGGAGGCTGGGTTTGAACCCACCACCTCCAGTACATGGGGCTGGTGCCCTACTCCTTTGAGCCACAGGCGCTGCCCATAAGCTATAGCATTTTAACTATGAGCAGAAATAGCTATTATTTCTTTAGCACCTACTATATGCTACAACTTTTCCAAGAACTATAGACATTATCTTTTTTGTTTGTTTGTTTATTTGTTTGTTTTTGGCCGGGGCTGGGTTTGAACCCGCCACCTCTGGCATATGGGACCAGCACCCTACTCCTTGAGCCACAGGCGCCGCCCTAGACATTATCTTTTTAAAAACTGATATTAAAACCACAACATGTTTAGAGCACTTGAACTAGTGCAATTATCCTCATTTTACAAATGGGGAAACAGAAGCTTTAAAATATGAAGTAATTTGCCTAAGGTCTTGCAGTTAATTAGTAGCAGAGGTGGATTTTAGTACCAGATTCATTTAATTCCAAGAGTCCCCAGCAGAGCACGGGGTTTTAGGCTCCCTTTGAACACATTCCTCTTCTCCCCATCTCACCTCAGTTAGTTCCACTGCCCACGTGTGGCAGACGCACAGATAGAAGACAGCTGAAGAGGACAAAGCGTTTGCTTAATTTCACTTGCATGTTTTAGCCTCAGTTATTTTTAAAACCCAGGGAATGTAATCTTCCTCCTTGGGAATGCTCTGGAAACCAATAAAGTAGACTGAATGAAAGTATGACTTGACGGCAATGATTTAGCAAACTGCAGTGGTGTTAGTAAAAATGAAATAGACGGTCTCTCTGCATATTATCTCCCTAAAGAGTATCACATAAGGAACACTCTCTGCACATAAAATAATGAGAATATATACATATAATAAACATAAACTACAATAAATGAAAATTTGCTTCCTCCCATAAACTCTATCTACCAAACCTCCACCCATAAGCTGAGAGGCTACTAACATAGGAGCCAGAAGAAATGAGAAGGGACGTAACAACTTTAAGCTTGAGTTTGAAATCAGAACCAACTCATTAACATATGTCACCTTGGCTTCCTTGCGCCCTATTCATTGAACATTCAGGAATCGTCCACCCTCTGACAGAGTCAGGGAGCAGAGTTGAAGGAGGGTGCAGCCTTGAGAAATTAGCAGTCTAGGAGGAAAGAGAAATATGCCCCTAAAGCAAAAGAATTAAACAGAATTAAACTGAGGCCGCTCCATGCTTGCCTATCGCGTTTACAATAAAAGACCAAATCCCGAGCATTGTAAAGACTCACCTCTTACCACTCTCCCTATATACCAGGATTGGCCTTCCCTCAGTCCCTCTGCACACCAAGCTCTCTGCCCTGTGTACCTGGTCCCTCTACCTAAAATGCCACCATCCTGGCTCAATTTTCTCTCCTCTGTCTATCTCTCTCTGTCTCTCTCTCTCTCTCACACACAGGATAGTTATAAGGGATGTGTCACATACATGCTCTTGAGAAGTACTAGCCCAGGGCCGAGCAGGAAGGGAGGTGGCCAAATCAGGGGGCCAAATCAGTCCAAGCTACACAGTGCAATAGGCAGGCACAAGGCCATGTGATCTCAGTTTCTCAAAGACCATCACTGTCAATGCCACGGTGTGATGAGAACGATGTGACTGGAACCAACACTCCATTGAATTAAGTCCTCCCTTCAAATTAGACCATCAGAACGAGTTTAGACGAGGAAACTTGTTTCTTTCTGAACGCTGTTCCCAGGCAGATCTGAAATGACTGGTGACCAGGTCCCTGTTTCTCCTTTATCATCTTAAGCCCCTTGAGGGATTTACTGAAGGGCCCTTCAGTCTGAAGTCAGCCTGGCTGCACCCACTGGTATGTTTAAGCTACTAGAAATGAGTCACCCAGCAATTATTTATTGAGCATGTGCCATGTACCAGGCACTCTTTTAGGCACAGAGGGTAAAAATCAACGTGGTCTCAATCCTCCTGCATGGAACACACAATTTAATCTGTGGAAGGAAAAGAGGGTAAGCAGATGATGACTAATCTCACATAGAAAGAAAAGTCCAACCTTGGTGCCATCTGTCATGTGTTTACCAGCACATGGTCTGGAGGCAGACAGCCCGGATTCAAGTCTGAATCTGCTGCTGTTTGTGCTCTACTTCAGGGGAAGTGTTATAATCGTTCTGGGCCTGGGTTTCCTCCTGGGGGTGTGTTGAGGTTGAAATGAGTTAATGCACGTACAGCCCTTAGGATGGTGCATAGAACATAGTAAGAACAAACATCAGTGCTAGCTAAAACTTTTATAATTGTAGCTGACCAGCCCCACAAGTGATTTCAATTGAGATTCTGTAAATGCTTGAAGATATATTTGTAAGATTAATAACAACTCATATACTGCTTTCCAATTAAAAAAATTTTTTCATGCATATTCTCAATTGATGTCATTGAAAATACCTGTAAAAGGCAGACATGAGATTTTTCTTAGTATTTCAATTCATTACTGGGCCCTTATCACTTAACCTAAGGGCAGGTGTGTACTAGGCCTGCAGGGAATGTTTGTTGAGTGAATAAATGAAGATGAGGAGAACTGAGAGCCTCTGTGTTTGATGCACTGTACACACGTCATGCAGAGAGCTCGAGTGACTCCCTGTCACAGCTAAGAGGTGGCAAAGGATGGGGCCTCAGAAGCCCCTGCGGTTCCTGCAAAGCTACTGAAAAAACTGCAAGAAGGTCATTTACAGAGTTTCTGTACTTTATTTCTTTTAATCTCCAATTAATATGAGGGTGCTACATAATTTGCTTTTGTAAGGTTAAAGTCTGAGTTGTCGTTATGTCTGCACGGAGGAAGGGTGAAATGTACCCTCCGATGCACCTGCTGGGTGAGAATTTACACAAGCCCGTCCTCCCTACTTGAATCTAATGGAGTTTTTCTCTCATGAGAGCATGTAGGTGTTAATCTACTAGTTCCCATTTAACACTGAGCACACGTGCTGCTTGTTTTTCTGTTCTTGTGACACTCTGCTTAGGAGGGTGTTCTCCAAATCCTTCCAGCTTGTTACAAAATATATGAAATCTCCATCTTTTTTTTATGGCAGAGTAGAATTCCATGGTATACATACGCCACAGTTCATTAATCCTTTTGTGTGTGGAAGGGAACCTGGTTTTTTCCCACATCTTTGCAATTGTGAATTGTGCTGTTATCAACACTTAAGTGCAAATGTCCATGTGGTAAAATGACTTTTTTTCCCCTTTGGGTAGAGGATCAGTAATGGGATTGCGGGATCAAATGGCAGGTCTACTTTTAGTTTTTTGAGACACCTCTATACTTCTTTCCGTAGATGTTATACTAGTTTGCAATCCCACCCACACGACAGGAGTGGCCCCTTCTCTCTGCACCAACACCATCTTCTATTGCTTTGGAACTCTGTAAGGTGGGGAAAAATATATTTCATATATTTTGTCACTGGGGTTAGGTGACGTCTCCGAGTAGTTTTGATTTGCATTTTTTTGACAATTAGGGATGATGAGCATTTTTTTTTCATGTGTTTGTTGGCCATTCATCTGTCTTCATGAGAAACATTTCCATTCATGTCTCTTCCCCAGTTTTTAATGAGGTTTCTGTGCCTTTGTTAATGACACCCCATTTCTTCCTGGTATTCATACTAGGCCTGTATAAGCATTCATTCATTGGTAGGAAGCAATTCATTCACGATGTGCTACCATGCACTTTGGAACTTAAGTGTGTCTACAGCCTTTATGGAATGATCGCATCCACCAACATCCAAACCCTCCCCAGGATCCAGGCCTGAAAGATGCAGCACGCACTTCTTCAAGGCTCTAACCTTCCCTCAGTGCCTCCAGTGCCTCGAGGGCACAGTTTCTGTCCTCCGTCCCTACTTTTGGTGCTCAATCTTAATCAACTACTTCTTCATCTCTGTGTGAATGTTAGATCCTGGCAGAATCCCACTTTCCTGGATGTCACCATGTTGAGGCTCTCTCTACCATCTAATAGTATATACCCTGCATTTCAAAATTCATGCAAAAAAGATCGACACATGCCAGGACTATTTTAGTAACTGTGGATTTGGCAGAAACAAAACAGACAAAATTCCCTGTCCTCACAGAGCTTTCCCTCCAGTGGAACACAGTATTTTCTCCCAAGAGATTATAACTGTCATAAAATATTTGAATGATAATTAGCTCTTATCTTTCACATTCAAGTAGAAAATCTAGGAGAAGGGGACCATTTTGGGGCTCATTACTAACCCTTCAGAGCCTAGGACACAGCCGGAAATCTAGCAGGTGCTAAATAAATTCTATGAGTTCAAATGAAAGATGAATGAATGCCTGCAGGCCTGAAGGAATTTTAAATTTCCATAGCATCTTACACAGATGAAGTAATTTAAAAAAAAGGTGAAGGAAAAGAAAAGTATTCAAGTTTCCATCCTCAGAAGATCAAGTGATTCACTATCTTTAAGGATTCCCTTCAATCTTTGATGCGCCACATACGTTTTTCTACCCAGCAGAGGTATTTCAGAATAAGTCACAAGATAGCAATTATCTTTCCCAATATTGCTATAAATAGTTTTAGGCAGCCCTCCACCTCATCCTTGTTTCATTACTAGGTTTCTGGGCTGAATTTGAAAGGCAGATTTTTTTAAAAGCCTTGGCAATTGGGAGTACAGAGTTGGCTTATAGAGATTGTGCTTGCAGGTGCAAAAAAAAAAAAAAACATTTTGCATACATAAAAAATACAAGGGGGTAGGGCTGAATTTCTTTGAAAACGTGAACTTACATCTTTTTATTTTATTTCCCTGAATTTTTGATGAGGACAGGTTTGTTGGTATGCTGCCCATTTTAATAGCAGGCAGGAATTTGGCAGTTCCACTTGGGAACCCATTGAAATGCAAAGAGAGGCCAGGTCTGTAACTAAGACCCCTTTACCTGAATTCACTCTGGGGGAAATGGTAACCATTCAATTTCCAGTTGAATCAGAATTAGAAATTGTGAGATTTGCTCCCTGAAATACTAATTCTGAAAAGTAGGCTTCAAAAATGAAGATACAGCAGTTATGGCCTCCATCTGGATGAGCGCTTTACAGTTTAGAAAAGCATTTTACATCCATCCATTATTTCATTTCAACCTCTCTGAAACCCTATAATTAAGTTCTCTCGCTGATACCAATTATCTTCTTTTCTATACGAATCAGAGCCTATCATCTCCCCGCTTAAGTAAGTTCACAGGTCTTGTGGCTCTGGGGAGGGAGTCCAAACTCAGGGCTCACCATTTCTGACTTTACTCTCTTTCTTCTAGGTCTTGGGGGAGCCATTCATTCTGTTAATGAACCTATAGGCACTGCCCTTGCTCACCAAGATATCCCCTTACAACAAAGAAGGACAGACAGACATCCCTGCAAATGAGTACGTGTTAGGGGTTTCCACGACGGGGACTCCTGGGGGAAAGGGAGTTTCAGTAGAAATCCATTAGTTGAGATCTGAGTTAGGCAAATGGGACATGGAGGAGCAGACTGGGGCGGTGACACAGCTGATTCACACAGAGGAAATGGCAGGGACAAAGGAACGCAAGAAAAGAGCACCATTCCCCTTAGCCACAGCCAGACCCAGTAAATGCCCACAGCCCTTCACACGTTCAAGGTCTGGACAACCTAAACAAAAACAAAAGTTCTTCTTCTACTACACAAAGTCACTAATCCTTGAAGTCCCCTCTTGCTTGTCATTTCTCTCTCTGCCTCCTGGCTTCTCCACTAAGCTTTGCTCCTATATCCATCTCTTCCTACTGACCTGCAGGCTTCCTGGGGAAAGTGGGGGGCGGGGGGAGGGAAGCCTTGACATACAGCAGGTGCGCAGAGCAGAGACCCCCCCCCCAGTGCTTGAGACAGAAAAAAGAGGGAGCCCCATGACCTACGAGCCGAGGGCCCACAGACTGGCTGCCACCATGCTACCCAGCCACTCTGCTGAGCACAGAAATGGCCAGTGAAACCCAGCTGGAAGACCACCCAGGCCGGCCTTTAAGCTAAACTGTACAAGAGCAAATTGGCCAGTGGGGATCCTTATACCTTCCTGGCTGGACAGTAAAGAGTGAGCTCCTGTGAGATTGATGGTGGGAGGGCTCATGTGTGACCTCTGCGCCGGCCTGGCCGGTGTCCACTGCAGCCCCAGCCTCCGTCCTTCTATCTGCGGGCAGGACGTCATGCGACCCGTTCTGGTTTTGGACAACTGACCTAGACAAGGAGGTAAGTCTTGCTCTCTGTGGTTCGACCTCTTCCTAGAGCAATGCTCTTTAAAAAATGCCAGATCTTTTTTATTTGTTCCAAAGGAAAGAGGAACTGGAGGCTCATTTTGTTATGCAATTTAGGTCACTTGGAAACCCCCAAAGATCCAAAGTGGTCCTTTTGAATTGGGAACAGGAGGAAGGACAGGCCTCAGGCAGACTCTCCCAGGCCTACCCTAAACGTTGCCACAGAATATGAAATCGAAACACTGGTCTCAAAAACTCTAAGTGCTCACATCAGCTGGCCTAGCAAGTTAGCTCTCCGTTTGGATCTGAAACGTCAAGGAGAAAGAGAGAGATTTAGCAACCTCTGGGTTTGATTCCAGACCTGGGGATTTACTTAACAACATGATGTTAGAGGGAGTCAGCTCAGCTTTCAGAGTCTCAGTTTCCTCACTTGTATCTGGGAATTATTATAAAGACTGCTGGAATTGTTCTGAGGATTAGCTAAAAATGTCTGTTAAGTATTTCATATCATATGCAAACACCACCTCTAAGTGGAATTAGCAGTAGTGATTAAGTCTGAAGTGCTGGTTACCCCTGCCATTTACTCTTACCCAGGTGATCTTTCACTCCATGTGAGAGGATATATGCCTAAAGGCTCTCAGAATGGCAATGATTCCTCAACCCCCACCTCCTTTAAAATACAAACAGCAGCCCTAATTTTATGGTTGGAATAGTTTCTCATATGAGCCTCTCACCTTTGGAAAATACGGCTGTTTTGTGGGAAACTAAAGCTCACCCATTGGAGGGTGTTAATGGAATTTCAGTGAAAAGGGCTCTTCTCTGAAGGCCCTGGCCCCTTTTGTGTGGTCCTCTTATTATTGCCGTATTCCTCAGGCACGGAAGTCTACAGGGGAAGCCTGCCAGCACTCAGCACAAAAGGGAGACTTAGTAAACCCAAGCTAATGAGAGGCAGGGGCCCTCTGAGCCTTGCAAACCAAAACTTCCCGGGAAATGTGGTTTCCCAAAAGTCCTATCTCAGTAGTAATTGGCTGATTCATTCTAATATCATTCATTCTTTCTTTTACACACACACACACATACTTTCCGAGCACCTTCAATGTGCTAGGGATGGAGTATACAGCAGAGAACAAAACAGGTGCAATCCCTGCCTGAAATCCCTGTCAGAAATGTTCTCCCAGCCAGAGTCCAGAGAAATAAACATAAAATAGCAGAATCATAATTACCAAAGGGAAAAGTACAGTTCTATTCAAATAAGAGCAGCAGCTTTACTTATTGGAAAAAGAGCAGTGACTGACCAATGGTCAGAGACTTGGCAGCATGCATACATGTCACATAAATATCCACAACCACCACCCGAGCTAGGTATGATTTCTCTTGTCTTACAGATGAAACAACTGAGGCTCCAATGAGGCAAAGCCCCTTGTTCAAGGTCACACAGCTAGTGTCCAAGTAGAAAGCTGGAGACTGATCTCCAAGTTGATATTTTCTCACTAGAACTTGCACACTGGCTTAACAAACCTCATATCATTAATATGTGCAGGGTTTCCAAGTACATTCCAGCAGTATAGACCAAACGAGAAATGAGCCGATCTGCGTTTAGAAACACCACGCTTTTACTGGCTCGCCTCTTTCTCTCACTCTTTAATGCTCTCTCCCACACCGAGTCACTTTATTCTTTTCAATGAGCATTTATCCAATTTAAAGTCCATGAAAAATAATGTACATTTTCCAACACGTTTACATTAAGCATTGCTAAAGTGCTTATGCGCTATTTAGTGCTGAGGGCGTGCAGCAGAGAACACATCTGAATGTGTCTGTAATTGAAGTCCAAAGGGGTTAGCAGGAAGCTGGCTTTGTTCTGTAATTTAGCTAACTAAGAGCTTGTTAGGAAGGGGTTTGTGCAGACAGGAAGGGTGGAGGCAGAGCAAAAAAATCGGAAGAGGATAGGAAGGGAAGCTCAGTAAATGAGATGGTATCTCTGTCTACCAGACAGGGCTGCACTTGGCAGTCAAAAGATGTAGCTTCTATTTCCAGCTCCACAAATCCCTCGGCCCCACTGCCTCATGGGTAAGAGCTGTCATGTGGGAACAGTCTACGATTCTACTTTTAAAAAGGCAGTGACATCAAGAACGATGGGCGTGCTTTTACTGCTCTCCTTTAAGTTAAAACTCTCAGGCCCACAGGCCTCCTCCCAGTCTCTTTCCATTTGGTATTCTTCTTATTGGACAAATTCGTTTCACTGTTGTACCAGGCGATGGCTTGTGGTTTGTTCTTTTCCTCAAAACAAAACACTTGAGTTGAAGCTTAGGCCTGAGTTTCCCTCTGTTCGTCTCTTGCTTCTAAAACCACATGTTAAAGGACAGACCCTTTTGGTTCTTTTGCTGGTCAGTGTCTACACATTATAACCCAGTCCCAAGCAAGGGGCTTTATCAAGAGGCAACGTGTACAACAGAGAAAGATACAGCTGTTGTGAAGTCAGAAAGGCCTGGGTTTAAACCCCCCTGGGTTAGAGTCCCTTGGACTCTCAGGGGTGAAAACGAGGGTGATTGTGAGAAGTAAGTATCATGCTGGGCGATAGATGTGACACATCCCCGTACTCCAATGACACAACACTCTCATTTTTATTGATAGAAAATGGCCTTTGTTTTAGATGTTATGAAAAGGCTGATTATAATGAGAGAGGATAGCCGAGAAGGGTGAGGTCTAGGAGAACAGATCTTCTCAAGGAGACCACAGGATACACCTGCAGGGTCCTCTCCACGCTGACTCAGCTCTTGGGAATTTGTAAACTTAACTTCCTGGAACTTGGAAATTTCCAAGTTCTGTGAAATCCTGTCGTTCTGTAGGGGCGGGAATAGCATCTCCCGCTTGATTCAAACTGGCCAATGAGAAGGGTATCTGTGGGGTGGGACTTTTTGACTGTCAATAAAAAGGGAAAGACCAAGGCAGTCGGGGAGCGCGGCCATTTGGAATTCTTCTACACCGTAAGCTCCCGGCTGGTGAATAAAGCCCTTCCTCTTATAAACGTGGTGTTTGGGTGCTCTTTCTCTCCGTTGGGCCTCATCTTCCTGCAACAATGACACCTTGAACCCTTTAGTCCATGAGTTCCCCTAAAGCAGTGGTTCTCAACCTTTCTAATGGCACAATGCATTTTCATTGTTAAAAAGGGGTCTCGACCCACAGGTTGAGAACTGCTGACCTAAAGGAATAGCAGAACTTTCATGTTCCCATTTGAAAAAGTAACACAGTAAAATCAATGCAACTTACACCCTATTTCTTTCCAGAAAGAGCTAAACTGCCTTTGCCAGATATTAATTTCTTCCAGCAAGGTGTCAAATCCTGGGATGGGCTATGTATTCCTGTCTTAAAGGACTTTATTCCTGTAGGTTCAATAAAGGTTTAGTTCAAAACACACTGATGGCTGATTTGTCAGACCACAGAGAGAGTGTCTATAAAGATCAAAGATGTTGAAAGAGGCAGGTGCCCCTCCTGGAAACCGAGCTGAGAAAGTATTTCCTGTCTTCCTGTGAGTTGCCCTAAAGCAGACTCTGAAATTGGGATTCCAGTGCTAGTAACTGACTTGGGAGAGTCAAGGAACACTGTCAGGGAGAGCAGAAGTGGCCCAAAGAAAGAAGGCAGGTATACTCTGTGAACTAGAACAAAATCTTAAGGGCCCTCTCTGAGCGACAGAGTGATTGGCACCTCTCTTGGCCAAGGGGTTACTAAAACTGAGTTGTTAGCCCTGAGAAAGGCGATGAGACAGGCCTCATCTGCTCCTCGCCTCTTAGAGATGTCCTTTTGACTCCTATTCTAATAGGCCTACGGCTATGCAAAACTACCTGCCTGTCCTCAAAATACACAACAAACCACCTGAGTCTGTCTGGTACTTTGTCTCTAACTAACAGAGCCTTTGTCTTAAGCATTCTTTTCACTGGCTCCAGATCCTTTAGACAGAACCTAACGTTCAGCCGATCGCCAGCAAAAGAATTTTTAAACCCACTTCCAGATGTCTGGCCTTTTGGGGCCTAACCAATGTATGTTTTCTGTGTATTGACTTATGACGTCACCTGTAATCCATGTCTCCATAAAGTGTACAAAATCCAGCTGTAACCCCACACTTCAAGTCCACTTGCACTGGGCTTTTGGGGCATTGCGCCGCCTCATGCTCCTCAAATTTGGCTCAGAATAAACCTCCTGAAATTATTTGACAGAGTATGGCTTCTTTTCTGTTAACAATTCTAAAACCAGACCTTGGGAAACTCCACCAAGCAGAATAAAACACACTTTTCAGAATTATTATACCCAAGGGGTGAGGGAGCCGAGGTGTTTGTACACTAATTCCTGAGAGTCACAAGTCAAGAGCTGCTCCCCGGGCAGTCAACAACCCTATACTTCTGACCTGGGCTCGGAACAGCAGTGACCATTCCTCGGTTTTAGAGAAGTCAGCCCAGAAATGCAGTTATGGGCAGTGAGCCCTGGAGTGACCCGGAAGGCTGGGATCCTGTGGGGGATGGGCAACTGCTCCACTTCCGAATGAGGCTTCCTGTCTGGGTCCCATGATGATCGCACACCGTTCCCTCAGGCAGGAACAACAGACAGCCTCCTAACCTCAGCTGGCTTACTCCTCCTCAGCCTTCAACACCTGTCTCCCTCTGTACAGCTTCCCTGCCACCACATATGGAAGCACTCTCCTAAAACCACCTGCACCTCAATCTTCTCTGTTTGGGACACACCGAAAATAGTGCCTGGCCCATGTGAATGCTGCCTACGTGTCTGTTAAAGTAATGACCCCATTCGCCCTCGAGGGTGCTCCACAGGCAGGTGTGTGTCAACAGATGTCACTGCCATTTTCTTTTTCTGCCGTTCATGTTCCTATTTATTAATTTTTACCCCCTCCCCATTTTGTGGATGATGAAACTGGCCCTAGAGAAATTAAAAGCTAAGGATGGGGCAAGACTGAGATTCAAATCTAGAGTTTTGATTCCAAAGCCACCCTTACCTGTAGCAAGACTGTGAGGCAGAAACCTGGAGGGTGACAGAGGGTGAGTTCAGGCCACGTCCCAAGAAATTGTGAGTCTGTTGTGGGCTTGGGGGACAAATGCACCGTGGCACAGGTGCTGCTGAGGACACACGGGGTGTGCGAGTCAACTCCTTGAGAAAGGGAGCTGCAGCTGGCTTTGCCCTTTTTAGGTCACCTTTCTATGCCTGCCACTGGCCTGGGGTCCAGCACAGAGGTCCGATGGGGACTTACTGAGTAAAGCAAGCCGTTGAGTAAGTAACTAGCAGGGAATGGAAGAATGAACCTAGGGATGCGAGGGGGTAGGGGGCCAGGAGTGATGGCGATTCTGCAAGGAAATGGCATCATTACACTCAGCGTCTCAGGCTGGGGGTTTTATTCATTCCAGCCGCATTTATGACCACTGCTATGTTTACAGTCAAGTGCAGAGAGCCCAAACCATATGCCTTAAACACATTGGTTTTTCTGCTTAAAATTGCATTCTTCTACTGCTAGAAAGGCAGCTGAATGAATTGGGGGACGTTTGTCCTTTGCATTGCAAACCGGGTATTTGCAGGAATAAAAGATTTCACTGAGAACTGTCCCTCCACCGTAAGTCTTGCTTGCTGCTGTCAGTAATGCCCTTTCCCTAAGCACAAGAAGAGATGGATGCCTGGTGGCCAGCCTCAATTCTGTACCACACTTTTGTTTTTCCAGCTAAGTGGACCACCCTGTAATATAACTCACATCTCCCGTCACTGAGTTGAACAGAACTGACAGCTAACATTTTGCTGCTTTATTTGACCTTAATCTGTTCTTGAACTTTGTCTACTGTTCCTGGATAACCAGCAACTGCAAAGTGGGAGAAACCAATGTGTGTGATGCCTCGCTCACTGCACTGCTGCCCTCTGACTGTGGTTTAATTCAGTGGCTCTCAATTGTTCCTCTCCTGGTCACAAGGCCTGTATCCTCCCTCTCCCCCTCACATACACGCCAGTCACTCTTGCGACCTACCTGGCCTACTACAATATGAACATAACAAAATTTTACAGGAAAAAGTATTTATGTGATTATAGAAAAGCTGCCTAGCTTGGACTAAAGAGACTTACATTGAAATCTCAGTTTGGCTTCTTACAAACTGTGTGACCTCAGCCAAACGACTTAACCTCTTTAAGCCTCTGTTTCCTCATTAATAAAATCGAGATAATAACGCCGAACTTCAGGATCACTATGAAGATTCACTGGGAAGGTAGAAAGAAATGACTATAACAGGGCTTAAAAACTTGACCTACAGGAACTGCCCTCATCAGCTCTTACATTAATATTAATACAGCCTTGTGTTGCTAGAGTCATCATTATTGGGTGACGGAAGGATATAAAATTTCCATTGATATTTTAGAGAACAGTGTCTATTGCTGTGATTTTAGTGTAAAAAATAACCAATATCATTCTCGAAAGGGACAATAAGATAGGATAGTCATTTGAATTTCCTGTCGTAAAACTCTTAAAAAATTAACTGTTCTGCTGCTTAATGATAAAACTCGAAAATAATACATGAAACATTTTCAGCCTGAGTCCTGGTAGTTAAAGTCAGCGGGAGCTTACATATCCCAGTTGTGGGGGAACACGGAGATTGAGGTATAGTGATTTCTTAGTAAATGTTATAAAAGCCTGTGTCTCCTACACTGCTGGGTCTCATTAGTGGCCTACCAAAGGCCTCATTCATCAACCTGCTGTCTCAAACAATAATCTGCATTTCAAGAAACCCTACAAAAGAGGTAGCTAAACACACATGCAGATATAAGCTCAGCTTATCAGTAAGTTTAATGAAAAAAGCCACAAGGGTACAATCAAGTTCATTTGGTTTCAAAAACAAGGCAATAGAAAGAGTATGTATATTTTAACAGGCACCAAGCCTAATTACCAAGAGAAAATATTAAAAATTTTAAAATGGGGTCAGATGAAGTAGTTTTCACTGTGCGTGCGTGTATATGAAAACACGATACACAAATGATACATTTTAGTACCAACCCATTAAAGTTAAACCATCAATCTTCATCATACCAATTTCAAAATATTAGACTCTGCCATTCTAATCTGGTATTGATAAGAATGAACAAGGCAAGGCCTGGAATTTTACACCTGGGTGCATTTCATTTTGTTTCTCTTCAATGACAGAATTCAATATGACACAGCTCAGTGTGACAGCATCAGGCTGGGACTGTCACCTTGGGGGCTTATACATCTTTAGAATTCTCACAAAAGTGAAATTGATTGACAGCAAAGCAAAATGATGCTTTTAACTTCAGTGGAAAGATGAGAAAAGTCAATGAAAACACTCAGAGTTCTTTGAGGCTCTTCAGAGAGGGATCTCGTGGAGGAAAACACGGCAACCTTTTAAGAACGAAACGGCTGCAATCTGGTGGGACCCCAGAGACGTCCTGGGGAAACCTCTTCACTAAGGCCATGGCGTTAAAAGTGGTGCAAGTTACACACTGCAATCGCTCATCAAAGGTGGTTTTTTCTATCCTCCTCAGATCAGAGGTGGGACATGATGTGTAGAGAAGCTGGGAGTGACAGGTGCCACATTCAATCCCTGCCTCCCGCCTTGAGGACACAAGACCTGAGGAGACATCACTTAACCGTTGGCTGTCTCCACTTATTTCCCTGCACACTGGGGGTATGGATATGCTGACCTCAAAGTGTTAGGGAAATATCAAGTCAAAATGCCGTATGTCAAAACTAAATCCCAAAGGGCCGACGAGGTTCAGATTTTATCCTGCAGAGTCAGCCCTCCATATCCCCAGGTGCCCCATTTCACGGACTCAACCAGCTGCAGATAAAAATATGGTGGGGGGAAAAAACAAAAAAATAACAATAATGAAAACTAATACAAATAAAAAAGAATACAGTATAACAATTACATAGCATTATATTATATTAGGTATTATAAGTAATCTAAAGATGATTTAAAGTATATGGGAGGATGGACATAGGTTATAAGCAAATACTCTGCCGTTTTATATCGGGGACTTAACATGTGGGGATTTTGGAATCAGGCTTGGCGCCCGTAGTTCACTGGTTAGGGCACCGGCCACATGCATTGGGGCTGGTGGGTTCGAGCCTGGCCAGGGCCTACTAAATAACAATGACAACAACAACAACAAAAATAGCCGGGCACTGTGGCAGGTGCCTGTAGTCCCAGCTACTTGGGAGGGTGAGGCAAGACAATCGCTTAAGCCCTAGAGATTGAGGTTGCTGTGAGCTGTGATGCCACAGCGCTCTACCAAGGGTGACATAGTAAGACTCTGTTTAAAAAAAAAGAAAGAAAGAAAGGAATCCTGGAATCAATCCCCCAAGGATAATGAGGAATGATCATATATATTTATGCAATTTTGTTTTCTATATACAAAGTGACCATGACGACAACGAGTCCCGCCCGCACAGGTCCAGCCAGAGAATGTGCACATGATGTAATCTGAAGGTCAAGTTAAGATTCATCACTAAATCATCTACCTCCCAAACTTAGATTCTCTACACAACAGCATGTTGTGATCCCACCATAAAGTCAAAGAGCTGAGGGCTGCCTGCCCCATCCCCGCTGCTTTACCAATGACCAGACACCCACTGAGAAGCAGCAAAGGGTCCAAGATCAGGTGGTTACAGGCAGAGGTTGGATAATGACAATAACGATCAGGACAGAAAAACTGAATCATAATTGCCAGTAATGTTACACATATGTTAATTACATTTCCTTAATTACAATGACATTCATAGGCACTAACTCACTTGTTTTGATTTTCACCTTGATGACACTCTGTGAGATCATCAGGGAGTTACTATTACCATCATTTTAAAGAAGGAGAGGCCAGCATTCAAAGAGGTGCCCCCAGGGTGAAGCAGCTGATCAGCATCAGAGTGGAGGCTCACGGTTGGATCTGACGCCAAGGTCCCTTCTGCCATCCTGCACCGCTCTGCAAGGTACAGTAAAGGCAGCTCTGAAGGGTCTGGCCAGTGAAGTGTCGCAGGAAGGGGCCTGGTGAGCTAGGAGCTGACCATAGCACCCAGGACTACAGGGCAGCAGGGGTGGCAGGCGGGAGATGAATTCAATATTGCTAAGAGGCCCACGGGGCGATGCAGAGTGGTGCTGTCCAGTAAAGACACAACCAAGTTTCAGGTGTAATCACAGACATGCTAGCAACCACATTTAAAAAGGTAAATTAGGATTTTTTATTTTTATTAAATCATAGCTGTGTACATTAATGCAATCATGGGGTACCGTGCCCTGGTTTTTTCATCACACTGGTCAACATAACCTTCCTGGCATTTTCTTAGTTATTGTGTTAGGACATTTATATCCTTAGTAAGTTTTTTTTTTACAATTTGTTTTTTAGTACTAATGCATTTAAATGTGGTGTATATTTTACACTTGCAGCACATCTCAAAGCCTAGCCACAGATCAGGTTACTCGAGAGCCACATATGGTTAGTGGCCGTCACACTGGACAGTGCAGGTCGATAGCAAGGCTCGGGGTCAACAGGGTCCTGACTTCTGGACCCTGGACAGGTCCAGACATAGGAGGAGATGGAAAATATTTTCCCTACAATTCACCTGGGGCCACAGTCATATCAAATGCAGGCTCTGCTCAGGCCCCAAAGGAAGTCTACAACAATAACCACCTCTTCTTCTCTCTGTAAGTTTCTCTCCTCATGTAAAGAGTTACAGAGGGAGCAAAAAGCATGAAAGTTTCACAGCAAGGCTTGAAAGAGCTGCATTATCTTACTGGCAGGTAACCTACTTCAGAATTTACGGCTTTACTGTAAAATGAGGTTGCTAAAATGCTCTCAATAGATCACCACTTTCTTTTGCTTATTACTTCCCTTTTCCTAATTTCTCTCTCTACATCCCCCTTTCCTCTCTGATATTTTTCTTCTGCAAACTTTTGCTCCTCTTTGAGTATGTACTTAGGCAAGCCCTGTGCCGGGTACTGAGGACTTAGGGATAAACCGCACTCTGCGGTCACAGCAAAAGAGGATTACGATGTAGCGGGATCCACTAACGACAGATGAGGTCACTGAGGACTAGCACTTGTCTTAGTCTTTTTCCTGCTGCTACAACAAAATATGCAAGACAGGGCAATTTATAAAGGACAGAAATTTATTTCATATAGTCCTGGAGGCTAAGAATTCCAAGATCAAGGTGCTAACAGATCTGGCACCTGGGGAGGGCCTTCCTGCTATGTCCTCATGGGGCAAACGGGAGGCACACAAAGTGGGCACGCAGTGGAACTGTGAGAAGCTTCTTTTAAAACTTTAATCCCAGGGAAGGCATTTGGGGGGACCTCACCTGATGTGCATGATGCAGGGGTACATTTCAAAACTATTAAGAAACGAGCATAATTGTGATGGATGTGTTAGTTCAATGTAACATTGAACACTGAGCATTTTCAC
Organism: Nycticebus coucang; assembly: GCF_027406575.1. Lineage (NCBI taxonomy): Eukaryota > Metazoa > Chordata > Mammalia > Primates > Lorisidae > Nycticebus > Nycticebus coucang. The sequence goes on from NC_069801.1 coordinate 54,270,638, forward strand.
AGTGTATATCGAAGCAGTACCCTGAACCCCATAAGTGCATCAAGGTACAAAGTTATGATTTAATAAAAAATAATTAAAAAAAATAAAAAACTTTAATCCCTAATAAACTGTGATTTACATATACCATGGGATACCATTCAGCCACAAAAGAGAGGAAGACCTCACATCTTTTGTACTAATCTGGACGGAGCTGAAACACATTCTCCTTAGTAACGTACCACAAGGACGGAAAACCAAGTATCCAATGTGCTCAATCCTAACACGAAGCCAGTAGATGGTCTAATATACTCCCGCAACAAGTGAAAAACTCAATCCAGGGTGGCGCCTGTGGCTCATTCGGTAGGGCGCCGGCCCCATATATTGAGGGTGGCGAGTTCAAACCCGGCCCCGGCCAAACTGCAACCAAAAATAACCGGGCGTTGTGGCGGGCGCCTGTAGTCCCAGCTACATGGGAGGCTGAGGCAAGAGAATCGCTTAAGCCCAGGAGTTGGAGGTTGCTGTGAGCTGTGTGATGCCACGGCACTCTACCGAGGGCCATAAAGTGAGACTCTGTCTCTATGAAAAAAAAAAAAGAAAAACTCAATCCAATTCAGGATGGGGGTAGGGGAATTGGTGAGCTCCCAATCAATGGGAACATTATGGGGGTGTACGGCCCATCTCCTAGGGGCAGGGCACAACTACAACAGGAACTAGACAGGAACTATACCTAACAAATGCAAACACTGTCACCTGATTCTCTAGAACCTCGAATTAACCTGCAATTAAAACGAAAACTTTAATCCCATTAACAAGGGTAGCCTTCATGGCCATTCACCTCTTACAGCCACCTCTTAAAACTACACACTGGCAACACCCGGAGGAGGAGCGCATTCAAACCCTGGCAACACTCAACTACTCTTTGGTTTGGAAGTAGTCCAGGAACAGCTTCACGGAGGAGAGAATTTGTGGGTCACCCGCCATCAGTAAGTCATAATGCCTTTTCCAGTCTTTTTTCTTTTTAACTAGTTTAAGCAAGAGCCATCCAAGTATAGTCACAATGAGCTGATAAATTCCTACCCCTAACTTGATATTTTTGTGGCTGTACTCAGCCTAAGAAGGACGGGGCATAATTTCTGTTTCACATTGGACGGAAAGTAAAAAGCAACCAAATACATAGTGAGAACTGTTCAAGGATTCATTAGAGTTGAGCATCCAGAGAAAGGCAGGGTTCCAGGCTGGAGACAATGAACTGAATAATCACTTGAGTATCGCTGACATCCCAGGACCTAACAACAAGCTCTTTCATAACTCAGACTGGCCCTGCGAGGGTTCAGTTATCCCACAGAGACTGTGGAATTTGGGATTTGATCCTGAGCTACAATCTCACAGCTTCCCCCACTGTGGTGAATGCATATTAGGTTGATGTGAAAACTGTAGGAAAAAAAGCGATGTTTTCCGAATCAGATCAGGTGTAAAGGCGAGCAGGGAAGGAGCTGCAGCTAGAAGCTTAATAAAAGAAACATTTGTTCCCCCTGACGACTTGCTAAAGCAAGCCAACTGTTTCCATGATGTGACGCTGTGCTCAGAAAGAGGGAGAAGAGGAAACAAGACTGCCCCCCCCAGAATGTCAGTCTTTGCTTTGACAGCATCACCTGAACGTCCTGTACCCTGAATTATGTCCGCTATTAGCTGCCTAGACCAGAAACTTTCTGAGCACAGTCTCTGAAGTACGAAAAAAAGGTCTTTGTGTTGGCGCATGAATTTTGCGTTCAAGCGCTCTTTATAGAAATCTACCAAATCCCCATTAATCCAGTGTCTAGTCAGCTCTCACGATCTCTAATAATGATTCTATAACCTTTCTGAGAAGGTCACCCACTTCTAATGGGAACACAGTGATCACTGAAAGTAAAAAATCACCTCCTTCCATCTCTCTTATTTCTCCCTAGGAATAGAATAGACTAGCTGGGCACTGGGCTTCTTGCCCATTTTTTTTCCATCTCCATGGATTCAGACTGGTGCTGTGGAATGTCTGTGCATTTCAGAAAGAACCTATTTGAACAAGACCAAGGCCAGACTGCAGCAGTGTATGAAAAGGGTGATAGAGGGACAGACCCCACTGTCTGTGATCAGCACATCTACAGAGGGTTTCATGGGAGACCCACTTGGAATCTGAAGAGCAGGTCCAAACTGATTGGAGAACCAGAAAAGTCAGATCAGAGCAGGTGGAAGGAAGGAACTAGTCAGAATTAATTCTGGACCTGCCCTTTGATCCTGTAATTCATCTTCTAGGTGTATATCCAAAGGATCAAAATCATTTGGCAATAAAGATATTTGCACCAGATTGTTCATTGCAGCTCAATTCATAATTGCCAAGTCATGGAAGAAGCCCAAGTGCCCACTGACCCATGAATGGATTAATAAATTGTGGTATATACCATGGAATACTATGCAGCATTAAAAAAATGGAGACTTTACTCTTTTATGTTTACGCGGATGGAGCTGGAAAATATTCTTCTTAGTAAAGTATCTCAGGAATGGAAAAAAATATCCAATGTACTCAGTACTACTGTGAAACCAATTTATAATCACTCACACTTGCATATGAAGAATAAAACACAAGTATAGCCTAGGACGAAGGAGGGAAGGGGAGGGAGAGGGGAAAGGAGGGGGTGGGTCGATAGAGGGAGGGTTAATATGGGGACCACACCTAGGGAGCACATTGCAAGTACAAGTTGGATCTATCAGGTGTAGAACACAAATATCTTAATGCTGTAATTGGGTAAATGAGGTGAAGCCTGTGTTGATTAGTAGGATGTAAGCACTCCAATTTATACAAATACTCAACACATTGAATCCCATAATGGCATAAATGTATTTATGGTCTATGTACAAATGACTTAATAAAAAAAAATTTAAAACAAGAAAAAAATTAATTCTGGATATAGTATCCTTGGCACGTTCTGTGCTTTTTACACATTCACCTTGCAGCTTGCAGGGTGCGGTGTGGCCATTTAAAGTTGCTGCTAGAGGAGGTGTTATGGCCTTTAGAAATCTAATATGTTGACCTAGTTTGATCCCTGATTTTACTAGCTGTGTGGTGTTGGAAAGATTACCACTCTTACCTCTCTGATCTATTCAGATTCCTCACCCATGAAGTGGAGTAAATGTTCCCTTTCTGTGGGATTGCTGCAAGGAGCAGGTGCATGGAAGGCCTCCAGCACAGGACTGTTACCAAAATTCAGCACTTTTGTCCCTGGGGCCATAAAATAAGGACAAGTGGTTTGAGGAGAAAGAAAGGAGAATTTATTCATTCGCCAGCAAATGAGGATGGGGACTCTGATCTTAAAATGCCATTATCCTATAATCATAACCAAAAATACAAAACTTTCGAAGGGAGGTCTTCAGCTTCACAGTACTAATCACAATTAATGTTTCTGAATGATCCCATCTCTGTGAAGACAGTCTCCTGACCTCTGCCTCTCTGGACCTCCTGGATCTTTTTTTTTTTTTTGTAGAGACAGAGTCTCACTTTATGGCCCTCAGTAGAGTGCCGTGGCATCACACAGCTCACAGCAACCACCAACTCCTGGGCTTAAGCGATTCTCTTGCCTCAGCCTCCCGAGTAGCTGGGACTACAGGCGCCCGCCACAACGCCCAGCTATTTTTTTGGTTGCAGTTCAGCTGGGGCCGGGTTTGAATCTGCCACGCTCAGTATATGGGGCCAGCGCCTTATGGACTGAGCCACAGGCGCTGCCCAACCTCCTGGATCTTTACCCAGACAGATAACATTTTTACCTTTTTCAGGCTGTTTCCTCTGCTACTGAACTTAGGGCACATGATGTAGTCGAGAAAAAAGACTCTTTTATACAACCATATGTAACTTCACCATCACTCATTAAGGTTGTAACACTATCATGGACCCTAGAAGACAGGGTTTTTCAACCTTTTTTATCTCACTGCACATTGGAATCTATAGCTAAACTTCTGTAGCACATTTAAATTATGTTGATCAAATAAAAAAGCATAAGGAAAGAAAGCTCACTGTGCCTTCTTGAACTTCTTTTGAACATAATTAATGATCTTTAAAAATTTTTACAGCGGCAGCGGAGAGCAAGATGGCGGCCAAGTAACAGCTTCCTTGCATCTGGGCACAGTGACTCTGGGGAGATAGGACTCCAGGCATCTCTGGCTGGTGGGATCTGCCTATCATCACCCCTGTGAGGATACAGGGAGTCAGCGAGAGACTTCTGGACCCCAAGAGGAGGACTAAAACAGTGGAAAAACGGCAAGTGGTTGCGTGTGTTCAATAGGTCTAAACCCGCCCACAACTGTAAGTTCAGTAGCAGCGAGACTGCAAACCGGAAAGGCCTTACCTGTGAACTGTTTTGGTGTCTTTGGACTTGGCATTCAGTTGAACTGCCTTGGGGAGAGCCTGAGCGGGAGTGCGGAGAACTTTGGCCATTGTCTAGGGTCCCAGTCTGAGCTGCTGAGCCAGACGGAGCTAATAGTGTTTGGCTGTGGAACACAGGGAGCCATTGTGAGTGATCTGCCCTGGCAAGCTCCACACTCAGGGTCGCAGAGCTAGAATCCGAGTGGGAGCTGGTAACCTAGCAGCCTAAGGGTGGGGTCTGAGCCGCCTTGCAGCCCTAACCCTCAGGGGCAGAGTGAGACTGGTTTTGGCAAACTGGGTAAGTGGATAGCCACTTCAGCAGTGATTCCAGTGACAAGCACTTTCCTGGGAAAGCTTCTGCTCAGCAAGTTTACAAGTTCAAAGTGCCTTTTAAGAGGACTGAAGAGAGAATTAGGGTGTCTACCTGCTGGGGTTTGAGAAATCAGCGCCCTCCAGTCGTATCAGAACTGTCATTAACATCTCATACCCCAGAAGACCACGTGTTGCCCAAACAATATTCAACAACATATACATACTGCTTTGTTTTTGGTTGTGGTTTTTTGTTTTTTTTTTTTGTTTGGTTGTTTTTTTGTTTATTTTGATGTTGTTGATGTTGTTTTGTTTTTTAATTTCAACCTTGTCCGTACAGATCTTTTTTATTTCTCAATTTTTCTAGTTTAATTATAATTTCCCATTGCTGCCTTTTTCAATAACTAGAACTTCATTTTGGCTAGTGTTTCTACCGCTATTATTTGGTTTTTCACCCCATTTTAACCCGTAAAGTTTTCTGTTTGCTTGTTTTGGTTTGATTTATAGCATTTTTGTCTTTCCTCTCTACTTGATGGAGGTGGGGTACTGTGTCTGACCAGGTTAGGAAAGAGCAGCTGACCTCAAGGGAACCACCCAACTGGGCACCCCCAGAAGGTGGTTTTCTTTAAAGTTGTGTCAAAGTACCCTACTGTACACCTATATTGCTCTGTCTCCCTCTTTCTGTGCCTCTCTTCTTTTTGTCAATATTCCTTTTACCCACTCCCTCTCCTTTCTCTATTTTTTTTTCTTTTCACTCGGTCCTCCTTTCTTTCATCCCTTTCTTGCTCTTCAACCTTCTCACCCTTCTGGTCCTGTACCAAAAGAACTCATCAAACCCTTAGTCCACAGGCACGAGAACTTAAAGAGCAAGAGGAAGTGAAAGGAAAATTAGGGCAAGGAAACAGATAAAAGAAATCACTCATGAGGAAGAATTAGCAGAAAACTCCAGGCAACATGAAGAACCATTCCAGAACAATCCCACCAAGGGACCATGAGGTAGCTACTGCAGAGGATTCCAGCTATAAAGAAATGTTAGGAATGATAGAAGGGAATTTAGAATACACATGTTGAAAACAATGAAAGAAATGATGGAAACAATGAAAGAAATTGCTAATGAAGTGGAAAATAACCAAAAGGCAATCCAAAAACAGAATCAAATAAGAGATGAACGATATGAAGAATATAGAAAGGATATAGCAGAGCTGAAGGAACTGAAACAGTCAATTAGGGAACTTAAAGATGCAATGGAAAGTATCAGCAACAGGTTAGACCATGCAGAAGAAAGAATTTCAGAGGTAGAAGACAAAGTTCTTTAGATAACTCAGATAGTAAAAGAGGCAGAAAAGAAGAGAGAGAAAGCACAACGTTCACTGTCAGAATTATGGGACTTTATGAAGTGTTCCAACATACGAGTTATAGGAATCCCAGAAGGGGAAGAAGAATGCCCCAGCGGAATGGAAACCATACTAGAGAATATTATAAAAGAAAATTTCCTAAATATCACCAAAGATTCTGACACACTGCTTTCAAAGGGATATCAGACCCCAGGTCGCCTCAACTCTAACCGAGCTTCTCCATGACATATTGTGATGAACCTGTCCAAAGTCAAGACAAAAGAAAAGATTCTCAAAGCTGCCAGGAGTAAGCGCCAGTTAAACTACAGGGGCAAATCCATCAGAGTGACCGCAGACTTCTCTAATGAAACTTTCCAAGCAAGAAAACAAAGGTCATCTATCTTTAATCTAGTTAAACAGAACAATTTCCAGCCCAGAATTCTGTACCCTGCTAAGCTAACCTTTAAAATTGACGGAGAAATCAAATCATTTACGGATATACAAACATTGAGGAAATTTGCCACAACAAGACCAGCTCTACAGGAAATACTTCAACCTGTTCTGCACATTGACCACCACAATGGATCAGCAGCAAAGTAAGAACTCAGAAATTAAAGGACAGAACCTAACCTCCACACTGATGCAAAAGATAAAACTAAGCAATGGACTCTCACAAAACAAGACGAATAGAATACTACCACACTTATCAATTATCTCAATGAATGTTAATGGCTTGCATTCCCCACTGAAGAGACATAGATTGGCTGACTGGATTAAAAAACACAAGCCATCCATTTGCTGTCTGCAAGAAACACACCTGGCTTCAAAAGACAAATTAAAGCTCCGAGTCAAGGGTTGGAAGACAATTTTTCAGGCAAATGGAATTCAGAAGAAAAGAGGAGTTGCAATCTTATTTTCAGATACATGTGGATTTAAAGCAACTAAAGTCAAAAAAGACAAAGATGGTCACTTTATATTGGTCAAGGGAAAAATACAACAAGAAGATGTTTCAATTCTAAATATTTATGCACCAATTTAAATGCTCCCAGATTCTTGAAACAGACCTTACTCAGTCTGAGCAATATGATGTCTGATAATACCATAATAACAGGGGACTTTAACACTCCTCTTACACAGCTGGACAGATCCTCTAAACAGAAATTAAACAAAGATATAAGAGATTTAAATGAGACCCTAGAACAACTGTGCTTGATAGACGCATATAGAACACTCCATCCCAAAGATAAAGAATATACATTCTTCTTATCACCCCATGGAACATTCTCCAAAATTGATCATATCCTGGGACACAAAACAAATATCAACAGAATCAAAAGAATTGAAATTTTACCTTGTATCTTCTCAGACCATAAGGCACTAAAGGTGGAACTCAACTCTAACAAAAAAGCTTGACCCCACACAAAGGCATGGAAATTAAACAATCTTCTGTTGAAAAATAGATGGGTGCAGGAAGAAATAAAACAGGAAATCATTAACTTCCTTGAGCATAACAACAATGAAGACACAAGCTACCAAAACCTGTGGGATACTGCAAAAGCAGTTTTGAGAGGAAAATTCATTGCTTTAGATGACTACATTCGAAAAACAGAAAGAGAGCGCATCAACAATCTCACAAGCCATCTTATGGCATTGGAAAAAGAAGAACAATTTAAGCCTAAACTCAGTAGAAAAAAAGAAATATCCAGAATCAAATCAGAGATCAATGAAATTGAAAACAAAAGAATCGTTCAGAAAATTAATGAAACAAGGAGTTGGCTTTTTGAAAAAATTAATAAAATAAATAAACCGTTGGCCAGACTAATGAGGAATAGAAAAGTAAAATCTCTAGTAACCTCAATCAGAAATAATAAAGGGGAAATAACAACTCCCGCAGAAATACAAGGGATGAGCTCTGAATACTACCAGAAACTCTATGCCCAGAAATTTGACAATGTGAAGGAAATGGATAAATATTTGGAATCACACCCTCTCCCTAGACTTAGCCAGGAAGAAATAGAGCTCCTGAACAGACCAATTTCAAGCACTGAGATCAAAGAAACAATAAAAAATCTTCCAACCAAAAAATGCCCTGGTCCAGATGGCTTCACTCCAGAATTTTATCAAACCTACAAGGAAGAGATTATTCCAGTACTGTAGAAATTATTCCAAAAAATTGAGGAAGAAGGAATCTTCCCCAACACATTCTATGAAGCAAACATCACTCTGATACCAAAACCAGGAAAAGACCCAAACAAAAAGGAGAATTTCAGACCAGTCTCACTCATGAATATAGATGGAAAAATTCTCAACAAAATCCTAGCAAATAGATTACAGCTTATCATCAAAAAAGTCATTCATCATGATCAAGTAGGCTTCATTCCAGGGATGCAAGGCTGGTTTAACATACTCAAGTCCATAAACGTTATCCACCATATTAACAGAGGCAAAAATAAAGATCACATGATCCTCTCAATAGATGCAGAAAAAGCATTTGATAAAATCCAGCATCCTTTTCTAATTAGAACTCTGAAGAGTATAGGCATAGGTGGCACATTTCTAAAACTGATTGAAGCTATCTATGACAAACCCACAGCCAATATTTTACTGAATGGAGTAAAACTGAAAGCTTTTCCTCTTAGAACTGGAACCAGACAAGGTTGTCCTCTGTCACCTTTACTATTCAACATAGTGCTGGAAGTTCTAGCCAATACAATTCGGCAAGACAAGGAAATAAAGGGAATCCAAATTGGAGCAGAGGAGGTCAAACTCTCCCTCTTTGCTGACAACATGATCTTATACTTAGAGAACCCCAAAGACTCAACCACAAGACTCCTAGAAGTCATCAAAAAATACAGTAATGGGGCGGCGCCTGTGGCTCAGTCGGTAAGGCGCCGGCCCCATATACCGAGGGTGGCGGGTTCAAACCCGGCCCCTGCCAAACTGCAACCAAAAAATAGCTGGGCGTTGTGGCGGGCACCTGTAGTCCCAGCTACTCGGGAGGCTGAGGCAGGAGGATCACTTAAGCCCAGGAGTTGGAGGTTGCTGTGAGCTGTTTGATGCCAAGGCACTCTACTGAGGGCCATAATGTAGTGAGACTCTGTCTCTACAAAAAAAAAAAAATAATACAGTAATGTTTCGGGATATAAAATCAATGTCCACAAGTCAGTAGCCTTTGTATACACCAATAACAGTCAAGATGAGAAGCTAATTAAGGACACAACTCCCTTCACCATAGTTTCAAAGAATATGCAATACCTAGGAATATACCTAATGAAGGAGGTGAAGGACCTCTATAAAGAAAACTATGAAATCCTCAGACAGGAAATAGCAGAGGATATTAACAAATGGAAGAACATACCAGGCTCATGGATGGGAAGAATCAACAGTGTTAAAATGTCTATACTTCCCAAAGCAATCTACCTATTCAATGCCATTCCTATCAAAATACCAACATCGTACTTTCAAGATTTAAAAAAAATGATTCTGCGTTTTGTATGGAACCGGAAAAAAACCCGTACAGCTAAGGCAGTTCTTAGTAATAAAAATAAAGCTGGGGGCATCAGCATACCAGATTTTAGTCTGTACTACAAAGCCATAGTGCTCAAGACAGCATGGTACTGGCACAAAAACAGAGACATAGACACTTGGAATCGAATTGAAAACCAAGAAATGAAACTGACATCTTACAACCACCTAATCTTCGATAAACCAAACAAGAACATACCTTGGGGGAAAGACTCCTTATTCAATAAATGGTGTTGGGAGAACTGGATGTCTACATGTAAAAGACTGAAACTGGACCCACACTTACAAAAATTGATTCAAGATGGATAAAGGACTTAAATTTAAGGCATGAAACAATAAAAATCCTCAAAGAAAGCAGAGGAAAAACACTGGAAGATATTGGCCTGGGAAAGACTTCATGAAGAAGACTGCCATGGCAATTGCAACAACAACAAAAATAAACATATAGGACTTCATTAAATTGAAAAGCTTCTGTACAGCTAAGGAGACAATAACCAAAGCAAAGAGACAACCTACACAATGGGAAAGGATATTTGCATATTTTCAATCAGACAAAAGCTTGATAACTAGGATCTATAGAGAACTCAAATTAATCCACATGAAAAAAAGCCAACAATCCCATATATCAATGGGCAAGAGACATGAATAGAACTTTCTCTAAAGATGACAGACAAATGGCTAACAAACACATGAAAAAATGTTCATCATCCCTATATATTAGAGAAACGTAAATCAAAACAACCCTGAGATTTCATCTAACCCCCGTGAGAATGGCCCACATCACAAAATCTCAAAACTGCAGATGCTGGCGTGGATGTAGAGAGAAGGGAACACTTTTACACTGGTAGTGGGACTGCAAACTAGTACAACCTTTCTGGAAGGAAGTATAGAGAAACCTCAAAGCACTCAAGCTAGACCTCCCATTTGATCCTGCAATCCCATTACTGGGCATCCACCCAGAAGGAAAAAAATCCTTTTATCATAAGGACACTTGTACTAGACTGTTTATTGCACCTCAATTTACAATCGCCAAAATGTGGAAACAGCCTAAATGCCCACCAACCCAGGAATGGATTAACAAGCTGTGGTATATGTATACCATGGAATACTATTCAGCCATTAAAAAAAATGGAGACTTTACATCCTTCGTATTAACCTGGATGGACGTGGAAGACATTATTCTTAGTAAAGCATCACAAGAATGGAGAAACATGAATCCTATGTACTCAATTTTGATATGAGGACAATTAATGACAATTAAGGTTACGGGGGGGGGAAGCAGAAAGAGGGATGGAGAGAGGGGGGTGGGGCCTTGGTGTGTGTCACACTTTATGGTGGCAAGACATGATTGCAAGAGGGACTTTACCTAACAAATGCAATCAGTGTAACCTGGCTTATTGTACCCTCAATGAATCCCCAACAATAAAAAAAAAAAAAAATTTACAGCACACCTAAGATCCTCTCATGACACACCAGTGTGCCACAGCACACGGGTTGAAAGTCACTGCTATAGGGTATAGGAAGGGTCACAGGTGCACCCTGGATATCCCAGGATGGTGTCATTTTCAAATATTACTTGTATATTACTTACTTTGTAAGTAAAACTTGTTCTTATCTGATGACATATTGCAAGTTTTGGCTCTATAAAAGATTGTCACCACTGAGGTGAGCAAGCATCCTTAGAGCCAGCATCCTTAAAGAATTTTCAATCTAGTTTAGGAAAAAGGGCACATTGAGAAAGACATAGAATAAAGTACAAGATAATCATAGTCCACATATTTACAATATCTTTTATTTACATGCCACTTCATAATTGAAAAGGTACATAAATGTCCTTACAAGGGAACCTCGCAGAATATTTTATGATTCTCATTATTCCAGGTGAGAAAACATGAAACAGAAAAGCTTCAGAAACTGGCCCACTGACTCACAATGTTAGACAGAGGCAGGAATGAGATTTCTACTCAGATTCTCTTTATTCTACAACTAGCCCCTCTTTGGACTTCTTCCTAAGACAGACTCCAGTAGACAATCAGGCTGTGTAAACTTCATCCTTTCATTTAACAGGTATTTACTTGGCCTCCCAGAAACTTTATGTCCTAATATTATGGAGAGATTCCCATTCGACCAGCTGCTGAGCCCTACCTCTTGGGTGCATTTAGTCTATTTCATGGCCTATAAATCTAGCCTTCTCATGATGGCACAGGTAAAAAATACTGGGTCTGGGTGGGAGGGCAGAGGAGGGAGCCTAAAAAAAATAAACCAGCTTCCAGAGGAGAAGCCGTCACTCTTATTTTCCTCCTGAAATACCTGTTATTTCTATCACAGTGGTTCAAAGGCCTAGTATCTAAGTCAGCTTCTTGAAGCTCTTCAAAGATAGGAATATATAAATTTTAAAAATGTGTTATTGAAGTCCTACATTGAAGCATTACAGACTATCAGGTCTGATCTTAACTCCATAATTGGTCAACTTCTTGGGGCCTATGAAAAAGTGAGCCTGCTAAATTGAACTGGGGAAAGTGGAGGTCCTGAATTAGAAGTAACTATCTGTTCAAAAATGACATTGAGCTAACTCCAGTTTAGGTCACCGTAGTCTTTAACCTTCTTGTCTAAAAAGAAAAAGAAGACAAACACTCTAAAAACAAAGGCGGGGAGGAGAGAAACATGGTGCTGACACATGTCCCTCGCCTTCACACAAAACTGGCAAGGTGAGTGGAGCAAGGTTCCAGACAGAGATCTCAGGAGGTATCTGGCATATCCCCCATTCTTGGAAAATGGAACCGCATGGACGCAGAATATGTAAGCTGGTAGCCAGTTTTTACTTTACTGATAAAATTGTTGACACTGGGTCATAGTTCTAAGGGTGTCACTTTCAGGGACATCCAATGACCCAACTTGCATTCAAACTCTTCTAAGATCTAATCACATCTACCAATCCCTCCCACGCCCCCATCCCCGTATCTGACTGTGCCTCTCCATACCTCTTACATTCAAGTTGCAGGGCCCTAATCACCAAGGATATATTATTCACTCATGGAGACCTGGGTCAGGTGTCAGACTCTGCTAGGTAGTGAGGATGGAAACACAACTAATAATCTCTGGCCTCCCAAAGTCTCTGTCTAGTGAGGGAGACCCATAATTACAGAAAAGTGTTAAGTACCACGACACTGCATTGCACCCTGCCACAGGAAAGCAGAGAAGGACATCTTGAAGAGCTGTTGGAGATGTGTCTTGAAAGTCAGGTATGGTCTCCACCAATGGGACACGGGTGGCAAAAAAGACTGAAGGCAGAAGACTCAGAAAATGCAAAGGCTCAAAGGAGAGAAAGACCTTTCCCCGGCTTTGCGACCTCTGGTTAGAAGTTTTTATCTACCCACAATGTCTTCAATATTTCTACTTTGTTTGTTTGTTTGTTTGAGACAGAGTCTCACTCACTCTGTCACTCTGGGTCGAGTGCAGTGGCAGCAGCCTAGCTCACATCAACCTCAAACTCGTGAGGTCAAGTGATCCTCATGCCTCAGCCTCCTATATAGCCGGGACTACATGCACCCACCAGCACACCTAGCTAATTTTTCTATTTTTAATAGAGACGGGGGTCTTGCTCAAGGAATCCTCCCACCTCAGCTTCCCGGAGTGCTAGGATTATAGGCATGAGCCCCTGTGTCCAGCTTTACATCTGCCTCTTAAAATCCCATGCATTTTGTAAGGCCCAGCTCAAACGACATCTCTTGCAAATAATCCTGTGTGGGCAGAATTATCTTTCTTTCCTCAATGCTTCCATGGTGACTAGATAACCAAGTAATTCAGTGCACTGCAGAGAGCTGGGCACAAAAGTAGGTGGCAGAGGATGAAGAGGTATTTGGACAAAGCAGCTTTGGCAAGATAAAGGATGTTGGGGCCTTCAACCCCATTTCTCTCTGTCAAGACAAAGGCAGCCAGCAGATGTGAGAAGGGCCTTATGCGGCCAGGTCCAAGCAGCCTGCTCTGGCCTAGAATTGAACAGGGTGAAGAGAAAGCTCTGGATACTGGGGAAAGGCACCAACAAAAACATTCTTGGCCTATAAACGATTTGAGCAAATCACATTAAACTGTCCTCATTCTAGGATACTCAATCACGATAATGTGCATCTCTAAAGTGGACAGGGATTGGGAATTAAAGCACTTTAAACTAGTAGTTATAGAGTTTTGGATTTTCACAAATTAGTGACATTTGAAAGGAAAAAGAAAACCTGACAGGGACAGTGGTTACAGGGTTGCTACCTTTATGTTTTACCAATCAAGAAGATTGTCATTTCATTTTAAAAAGGAAAGACATCTCACAACACTAAAAAGAAACAGAAGGATCATCTCAATCAATCTGGCGCTGTGAGAAATGCATGATGCTATTCTGTTCAACTGGACCAGTTCATGCTAGGCAAACTGGTGCTCTGCCATCTATTTATTTAGCATCCCTCTCCCATAGCACAGGTGACAGATCCACCCTAAGGTGACTCAATGAGTCACACCTTTGTATTATTCCCTCCCTCTTGAGTGCTGGTGGAACCTATGGCTTGGTTCTAGTTAACAGATGGCCTGGTCACTCCCAGGGTTACATAAGACTCTATCTTAGTAGCCTGGAGTGACAGATTCTTCTTGGGACCTCCAGAAGCTAAGTTCAACCCCTGGGTTGTCATCAGCAAAAAAATGAGGACCTCACTCCTACACCTCACTCCTACACTCCTAAATTGGAAGAATTTAGTTCCTTGGAAGAGGAATCCAAGCTCCAGAAAGAAATACATCCCAGAATCTAGAAAGGATTGGAACATAGAGAACCACCCATGCAGAGGACCCTGCTGAGCTGTGCCCAGATGCCTGCCCTGTGGAAACTGGGAGACAGGAAATGTGGGTTGTCTGAAGCCACTCAGGTTGTGGTGACTTGTTACGCAGCAGTAGCTAGCTAATACATTCTACACAAGTACCATGAGAGAATATCTTACAAGGCCTAGAATGGCTGTCTCCACATAGACGTAAAGGAACAAATGCGCCAGACTGGCCTGTCATAAGGCTGTCAGTAATAGTTGTCTCTTTTTTTATTAGGCTTTGGTAGTCCTGGAAAGTATGCAGCTGGAACTACATGTGACGTGGTGACCCTGAAGTTTCAAATGTCCTCCAAGGGGTTCCTTTGGGTTATAACACATTGCTAAAATCCTTCTGGAAAGTCAGAATGATCTCTCCAAGGACACTAGTGAAATAGTATCCACAGAGTATGTGCTCTGAGCTGTAACTCACATGTTCAGCTGTGCGGTTTAATCCCATAATCTAAGACAAAATGCCTATGCAAGCTGGGTGGGGTGAAGTTAGAAATGGAGACCTGGGCTCAGCACCCACAGCTCAGTGGTTACAGCACTGGCCACATACACCTGGGCTGGTGGGTTTGAACCCGGCCTGCGCCTGCTAAACAACAGTGACTGCGACAACAACGAAATAGCCAGGTGTTGTGGCGGGCGCCTGTAGTCCCAGCTACTTGGGAGGCTGAAGCAAGAGAATCGCTCAAGCCCAAGAGTTTGAGGTTGCTGTGAGCTGTGATGCCATAGTACTCTACTAAGGGTGACATAATGAGACAAGGGAGGGAGGGAGGGAGGGAGGGAGGAAGGAAGAAAGGAAGGAAGGAAGGAAGGACGGACAGGAGGGAGGGAGACCTGGATGGTAGCAACCACAGCCATAATTGATATTAGTGCAGCACAAATTTCACAAAAGACTCCTGCCTGTCATCACCTGTGACCCTTTTAATAATCTTCCTATAGCAGGAATTATTAGCCTACCCATCGTACAACCAGGAAAGAGTCCTAGAGAAGTTATAAGACATGCTCAAGGTTGCCTGACCAGTAACAGGAGAAATATTTCCTTTAGTAAAATCTATTCTCACAAAATTTTACAAAAACAGCACTTTTGCCTCAAGTGGCTAAGGCGCCAGCCACATACACCTGAGCTGGCGGGTTCGAATCCAGCCTGGCCTGCTAAACAACAATAATGGCTGCAACCAAAAAATAGCCAGACATTGTGGTGGGTGCCTGTAGTCCCAGCTCCTTGGGAGGTAGAGGCAGGAGACTTGCTTGAGCCCAGGAGTTGAAGGTTGCTGTGAGCTGTGATGCTACAGCACTCTACCCAGGGTGACAGCTTGAGGCTCTGTCTCAAAAAAACAAACAAACAAAAATAAAAAAAAAAACAGCACTTTTGTAAAGTAACAAAAAGTGTCCAGCATACCTGGGGCTTGATGCGTGACTCAGAGAAACTGTCATCCCTCTGTCCTTCCCTCCTGAGTAGCAAAATGTGAAGCAAGTTCTTTGAGAATGACGGCACGAGGACACTCAGTCTGTCCTTTCAGTAGTCAACCCCCCACCAATTTGGCCTTGAGAAACAGAAACATCATTTGGGGTGAATTTTCTCCGAAAAGGATAAATGAAAAATAACACCTCTTCTGTTCTCATCAAAAAAAAATTCCCCAAGACATCATCTCACTGCAATATTTCCCTCCGCTTCATATTTGAAGAACAGATATTTTCTACCCTATACTGCCCAGTAGTTAAATGTCAACTTTTTGCCTTTATAGATTATTTCTCCCCATTCCTTTCATATGTATTTTTTTTTCTTTACCCAAAGTGGTCATTTAGGAGAAGGAGGCTGGGAACTAACATTTATTTATTGTTTTCCAAGGGCCAGGCACTGTTAGGCCCTTTACAAATGTCTTCTCAATAGATCTTGGAAACAATTCATCAAAGAAAATATTATTATTATTGTCATTCCTTTTATTTTCTAGTAGAAGAAATGAAGAGTCGAGAGATAAAGACACCTGCTTGAGATGATTCAGAAAAGCTACCCATGGAGTCCAAGTGCACGTGGCTCTTTCATCCATCCGCTCCTTAGTCTTTCCTTAACCTTTCTTTCCTTCCTTTTTCCCTCCTTCCAAATACAAGAACAGATCTCTGTCACCTGGGAGAGTTCTGTCCCTATCCTAAGGAGCTTCAATACAGTAGAAAATATAAAAATCATTCTTGTTGTGATAAAAGGAAGCATAGGGGCCGTGGAAGCAGAGAGATGTCTGCAGGGTCAGCTGCCAGGGAAGGCTCAGCTCTGCTCAGTTCTCTGAGAGAGCAGGGATCAGCAGGCAGAAGACGTTTGGGGTGACGGAGTGCAGATGTTGAGTGGAGCAGACTTGGGGCGCTGCCAGTTCAGTGGTCTGAGTGCCTCGGCTGGAGAATGGGAAGAAAGTGCTGGCAGTGAGCGCGCCTAGAGAGGGCCACACAGCCTGAGCCTTTCCTGCAACGCTAAGGAGACTGGACTTCATTCACTACACCCAGGCTCACTCACACATGTTGCTTTTCTACAGACTTAGAGAGAGTACACACACTCATGGTTAACCCATTCTCACTGGCATAAATATAATTGCTGTCAAGTCCCTGCACACTAGATCTAATGCTAGTCCTTATTTCCCCCCACTTAGGGAATAAAGGAATCAAATGATAGGAATTGTAGGAATGACTCTAAATCGCAGTAATTCAGACTTTATTATTAATAGCAACGATTGGTAACACCCTCTGTCTAGATGCAGCTGGCCCACGCCATCTGCCTCCTGGGCCATCATGTACCTTGCCCGGCTTCCCCACAGAACCCGGCAGAGACCCTTCCGGCAGGCTAAACCCTCTCCTACCCTTTCTCTGCATCTCCTGTAGAAGGTTTCCAACAGCTGACTTGTGCAGGAGAGTAGAGATTTCCAGAAGCACCTTTAGTGACCACCTCGTAAACCAATTTTATTTTTTAAAGGAGAGGGGAAAATAGATAAAAATGGAGATTTCAAGACAGTAGTTAGTTACAGAAGAATGTACTTTCTGTGGTCAAGGCAACACTTTAGTCCACAACAGTATCTAAGACCACTCATGGCCCAGGTCTTCCCCCAGAAGCTGCACACTTGCCTTGCTGGCTTAGAAACGGACAGCAAGGTGTTACCATCCTGTGTCTGTCACCTCCCTTACAAGTTTCCAATGACCAGACTGGAGCTGTGCCTCTGGCCCCTACGTTCAGCAGAGCTACGCATGTCTTTAGGTAAAAAAAGGAAGTGGCCCACCACAGCATCCAACTCCTTGTTAGCAGCGTGGATGGAAGCCAAGCCCATCCCAGGCCACACTGTAGCGGCAGGTGCTGGGCAGAGGCAGGCAGAGGCTGTGAAACAGGGTTAGGGCTGAACTGCAGTAACCAAGTGGAAACCAGTCTTCTTCAGAGGATTCTCCCAGGACAGCCCAATTTAGCAGCCAATGTGGGAGCTCTTCAATGTGTGGGCCCAGCCTCAGGTGGTTGACATGCCAATCATGACCCACCAGTCCTGCCACTGCAGCCCCAGGGGCTGCTGAGACGCCCTCCAGATCCCCTCTCCTCCCCAGCACCACACATCTTCAGGCTGGACAGTGGGATACCAGGGGACCAACTGGCTTAGCAGTCAGAAGAAGCTGGGTTCAATTCCTGGACTGCTTCCTACTTACATGGCCTCAGGTAAGCCAGCCCCTCTCTTGATTCCTTCCCTGCACTATGAGGCCCCTTGGCTTGCATGAGACAATTAGACTAATGGCAGGCACTAGGCTTACTCACGTGTTCCCTGGGTGCCTCATACAGTACCTGGCGCACAGTCGGAGCTAGACAAGTGTAACTGGAGGGACTGACTGGCTCACTGGTTATAAAGAACCCAGCACAGGGTGCCAGGATTTGAATCCTTAATAATGATTTTCTTTAACCTCAGCTGACCTCTCCCTGACCACCACCTGAGTTCTGTTGGAATTATGACCCTCCTTGATTAAAAATACAACCCCTTGGCCTGGAGAATAGGATCAGCCTGTCTCCCATTCCCCTTGTGACATTGGTAGAAGCTTTTTTCCAAAGGTGAACCATCCTGAGCCAAGATGCTGCCCACTAACTAGTCTACCCAGTTCCCATACCCCACCCAATACCACCCATCCACCAGGGCCAGCCTGGTCATCAGAGCCAGCCAGAGTCACATGGAGTCCCCACATTCCTTAGAACAGCATTTCCCTTTAGGGAAGGCCTGGAGCACAGTCATTTTCCCCGGCTCCAGTTTAACACGATCATTGTTGTATAAAGTTTAAAAACTTGATTTTTGTTCCCGGTTCCTAGCACAGAACATCAAAATCTCTTGGAATTCCTACAGGGCTAGAAGTGTCTTTGTGATGCCAGGGCTCTGAGAGAGCTTAGGATGGGGGCTGGTCACCAGAAAGACCAAGGAGGTGATTAAAGGGTAGAAAGATTCAACCAGGCAGCCAGGCCTCTGGGGAGATTCAGTTCCAACACATGGTCAATGCTTTAATCAATCACGTCTACCTAATGAAATCTCAATTTAAAAATCCTCAGAACAATGAGGTCCAGGGAACTTTCTGGTTGGCCAACTTATCCACATCCTGAGGGACACCAAAAGATAGAAAAGGCCCCTGTGGCTCTCCCACCTCAGATCTTGTCATTTTCTCTATCTCGCCATCGGCTGCTGTTCACTTGTATCTTTTATGATAAAAGAGTAAACACAGGGTGGCACTTCTCGGAGTTTTTGGAGGCATTCTAGACAATTATCCAACCTGGGCAGGAGAACTCCTAGATTTTGTAGTCAGCTGGGCGAAAGGGCAAATAGCTTGGGGCTCCCAAGACTTGTCATTGGCATCTGCCTTGGGGTCAGTCTTGTAGGACTAAACCCTTAACTTGTGGGGTCTGCACTTAATCCAGTGGTTAGTGTCAGAATTGAAATTGTAGTACACAATTCAGTAGTGTTGGCGACAGAATGAGCTGGAGGATGGGTGTTGAAATACAGTTACATTCCACCTTTCCCCACCCACCCATGCCACCGAGAACCTGGCACGCTTGACGACCTGGCCTGCCTGACTTCAGTTCTGTTTAACAAAGCCTTCTCCGGTGCCATGCTTCCTGGAAACATGCTGGAAACAGAAAGATTTATCAGCCACACCATCCGGACTCAAAGGAACTCAATGCCCAGGGTGAAAGAGACAGCAGATAATTTATTTTATTTTATTTTATTTATTTTTTTTTTTTATTGTTGGGGATTCATTGAGGGTACAATAAGCCAGGTTACACTGATTGCAATTGTTAGGTAAAGTCCCTCTTGCAAGCATGTCTTGCCCCCATAAAGTGTGACACACACCAAGGCCCCACCCCCCTCCCTCCATCCCTATTTCTGCTCCCCCCCCATAACCTTAATTGTCATTAATTGTCCTCATATCAAAATTGAGTACATAGGATTCATGCTTCTCCATTCTTGTGATGCTTTACTAAGAATAATGTCTTCCACTTCCATCCAGGTTAATACGAAGGATGTAAAGTCTCCATTTTTTTTAATGGCTGAATAGTATTCCATGGTATACATATACCACAGCTTGTTAATCCATTCCTGGCTTGGTGGGCATTTAGGCTGTTTCCACATTTTGGCGATTGTAAATTGAGCTGCAATAAACAGTCTAGTACAAGTGTCCTTATGATAAAAGGATTTTTTTCCTTCTGGGTGGATGCCCAGTAATGGGATTGCAGGATCAAATGGGAGGTCTAGCTTGAGTGCTTTGAGGTTTCTCTATACTTCCTTCCAGAAAGGTTGTACTAGTTTGCAGTCCCACCAGCAGTGTAAAAGTGTTCCCTTCTCTCCACATCCACGCCAGCATCTGCAGTTTTGAGATTTTGTGATGTGGGCCATTCTCACGGGGGTTAGATGAAATCTCAGGGTTGTTTTGATTTGCATTTCTCTAATATATAGAGATGATGAACATTTTTTCATGTGTTTGTTAGCCATTCATCTGTCATCTTTAGAGAAAGTTCTATTCATGTCTCTTGCCCATTGATATATGGGATTGTTGGCTTTTTTCATGTGGATTAATTTGAGTTCTCTATAGATCCTAGTTATCAAGCTTTTGTCTGATTGAAAATATGCAAATCTCCTTTCCCATTGTGTAGGTTGTCTCTTTGCTTTGGTTGTTGTCTCCTTAGCTGTACAGAAGCTTTTCAGTTTAATGAAGTCCCATTTGTTTATTTTTGTTGTTGTTGCAATTGCCATGGCAGTCTTCTTCATGAAGTCTTTCCCCAGGCCATGAAATCATAAGGGTCAGGTAGGGGAGTGCAATTTACTATAAAGATGCAGCTATAGAGATACTTTCCTAAAAAGCACAGCTAATTGACAGTTAATTCAACTGTGTCCGGCTGTAAATCAATCTCTGCGAAAAGGATAATTTATTACTATTTTAGAGATGAATGTGGAGGTAATGAAGTTTTGGGTTTTGCTTGTTTGTTCAAAGCTGAATCAAGCTCCACCATACCATCTTCCTTTGATACAGCGCACACGATGGTTTACATTTAAGGAACCTCGTTCAAGTCTTAGTGTCATCTTACCGACCTGCCAACAGCAGTGGGCCTTCCTCTCCCAGCCTTTGGTTCTCCTGGATTTCTTTCCCTCAATGGCCACTCCTCAGACTCCTTCACTGGCTTCTCTTCATCTCCTCAAGTCCTGAATGTTGAGATCCTCCATAACTCATATCTAAAAATTCTTCTCTCCTCTATGCAAACCCCTTATTTCAGTGACCTCATCCATTCTAACGGGTTTTCGTACCATGTATATGATGGAATCGCTCAAGTTGCTCTCTTCAGGGTAGACCTACCTCTCCCCTGAACTCCGGGCTCTGTTATTGAGCTGCCTACTCAACTATTATACTTGGAAATCTAATCTCCAACTTAATGTCTAAACTAACATTCCCCCAACCTTCTATGTTTCCCATCTCAATAAAGGGGAACTCCACCCTTCCTAATTTCTCAGCTCCAGATTCATGGAGACAGTCTTTTTTTTTTTTTTTTTATTCTTGGGGATTCATTGAGGGTACAATAAGCCAGGTTGCATGGAGACAGTCTTGATTCGTCTTTTCTTTCAAATGCCAAAGTCAAACTTGTGGTAAACTCTGCACGGCTTATCTTTATACTTATGCAGAATGTGATAGTCTCTCAAGCCCTCCACCACCTCCTCTTTTATCTGAGCCATACTCCTTTCCTGCATTCTCTAGTTGACACTTGTACCCCTGCCCTCCAATAATCCTCAACTTAACTTCCAGAGAGAGCCTTTCAATGCTTCCAAGAGAGGAAACAAGGTAAGTAACGTACCACTAACAAGGGGCAATTAGACCTGGAACAAGGATGAATTAAGATGTATACACAAGTCCATCTGAATCCAAAGTCCAAACTCTTCATCATAACCCATACTGCCAAAAAGAAACCATTTAGTTCTCTAAGGACAATAAACCTTTATATCCTAAGCCTTAGTGGAATTGAAATACGCCCTTTCATGCAGACTGTATTTAGAGTACAGTAGAGATTCATTCATGCATTTATCTATTCCATAAATCCTGTTGGAGAATCTCTTATATGACTGCACGCTTCTAGGGCTGTGGATTCAGCAGTGAACATTAAAGACTGTTGTCACAGAGCTGATAGTCTAATGAGGGAGATATACGATAAAACAAAATAGATACTGTCCAGTGGTGATGAGCTATAAAGAGTAATGAAGTTGAGTAAAGAGAAAAAGAGCAACAGCGGTTAATGAGGGCAAATGAGCGGAGGCAGGATGTGTGTGAGGCATTCAAGTGAGAGCAAAAGGCCGGCCGGACTGAAAGAGAGAGGGATGAGTGACAGAAGTAGACGTATCTACTGTCACCGGTTAGGTTACGGTGTCAGTTGCCGCCTGCCGGACAGACCAGAGTGCCCAGCCCACAGTAGGTGCTCCATACGTCTTACTATCTGGGACCTTAAAATCTGCAACCTTTTCTTTCTAAGTAGTGTTCACTATTCTTGGGTGTCTACATTTTGATATCTGTTTTAAAATCTGTCAAGTTGTACACACAAACACTCCCACATGTTAGTCTTTGGACCTGGATCGCACAGAAGCTATTGTTTTCATCTGTGTAAACAGCATTCCTAATGACACCAAAAAAAGATTCCTATGTAGAATACACAAAGAACAAAAAGCAAAAGAAAATCGGTTCAACATAAAAATAGAATATGAACATAAAATTTAGAAGAGAAAATCTGAAGGGCCAATAAACATATGAAAATAACCTAACCTCAGATGTATTTAGGGAAATGCAAATTAAAACCAAGAGGAGGAGGCGGCGCCTGTGGCTCAAAGGAGTAGGGCACCAGGCCCATAGACCGGAGGCAGTGGGTTCAAACCCAACCCTGGCCAACACCTGCAAATAAATAAATAAATAAATAAAACCAAGAGGAGGAATCATTCTTTACCCACCAGACTGGCAAAAACTAAAATGTTTCACAACATGGAATGATTTAACATTTGTTTTTTACATAGAGCATAGGGTATACTCATATTCTACTGGTGGGTGTATAAATTAGAAAACCCACTCTAAAATATAATTAAGTAATATCTAGTAAAACTGAAGATGCATATATAGTTAGATCTAGCAAGCTGGTCCCCGAGATTCACCTTGTAATATCCTCTTACATGAGGCTGAAGAATAGATGAAAGAATATTTATTAAAGCTTGTTGTTGGTGTTGTTACAGCACCATACTGTAAACTACCTAAATTTCCATCATCAGAAGACTAGGTGGATGATATACTAGTCTGTAGTATTTACGTAGCTGATGACTATATAGCAGTTAAAATGAATAAACCAGAGCTACTTCTATCGACATGAATAAAATAAGCTAAGAAAATGGAGAGGTGTGCCTGTTCAGTGCAGATCTGTTTTTGTAAAGCTCGTATGCACCGCCTAAATATGTATCACCTAAAGTACATTTCCTTTTAGGTAGATAATATGCAATGAAAGATTTTTTTAAAACCCTCTACAAAATGTTAAACAATAAACTCAAAATCCTGGTTTCTACCAAAGGAAGAATGGGATGGGTTCCAGGAGGGCTGGACTGGTATCCTCAGACAATAGAACCTCTGTAAGCTGACCACCCAAGGGACTGTCACAAACTGGTCAACATACAGAGGGGGTCGATGTAAGGAATGAGGCCGGCTGTACTGATACATATATGTAGTGCAGTGCATGTCCAGTCTATGAAAATTAAAGTGGTCAACTACAGAGGTTTTACTGTATTTTAATTCTTAAAGAAAAATAATTTGAAGCAATTAAGGCAAAATTTTATGCTTTGCCAAATCTGGATAATGGGTTTGCTGATGTCTACCATGGTCTTCTCTGTAATTACCTGCATTCTTAAACTATTCATAATGTAAAAGGGGACATACCCCAAATCAGGTTGCAAGTGAGACTTTTCACCATTCTGATGGCCATCTGTAGAGTTATATGGCCATTTGAATCTTCCCAAAAGCATGTATGTGTCTGCTCCCATACCAAAGAAAGCACGCTGTATTCCTTTCATTGTCAGAAGAGTTAATCGGCCCCTTTTCTATGTGGAGTCACTCTCTAAAAGAAAAGTCTTTCATTTGGCCTCTGTCTGAACGGAGATCTCCAACATGATGCTCTAAATGTGTTTTCCCAACCATCCGTAGGCAAATTTGCAGGAGACTGGCTACTGTTTGATTTCTGCAGTTCTTTCCTTCCTTATTCGGTCTTTGTAATCAGGATTTGTTTACTGAAGCATACATTTCCCCTCCCTAACATGAAAAATATATGGCTATTACACAGCCTTTCATATTTCAGTTCTGAATTCGATGAACACCCAAATAATCTTTCTTGTGATTACAGATGATTTCTCTAGCAACTTAAAATTGAGCTCTTCAACTCTCATTTTGACTTTTATGCAAGCTAACAACTGCTCTGAAATTGGGCCAGACACAACTCAGAGACTACTTTAACCATTTGTTTTATTTTCAACATCGAAGATATGTTTTACAAAAAGTAAAAATTGTCCTAAAGATTTTAACTACCACCCTTGGGGGGGGGGACACACAGCTGTTAAAGATGTTAAATGAATTAAAAATGACAACACAGATATCAAGTGTACTTACCGCATTTTCAAAAAGAATGTCATCCTGATAAGAAGATGGGATTACTACAATTAAGTGATTATGTAGAAATGAACAAACATCATTGCTAATTCTCCTTTTTGGATTTGTTGCTAACAAACTCAACCATGTTATTTCTCCTTTCTAAAAAAAGAGATTTCTTGAAGCAAAATCATGTTCTCGTACAGAACATGAGCTCTGAAGCCAGACAGACCTGGGTTCCAGTCACAACTCTGCAAATTAACTGATAACTTTGTGGAGTACGTTATTGCCCCTGACTCCATTTTACATTCTGTTGTCAAGTGGAGTTAACAACATCGTCTATGTTAGAAGAATCTGGAGAGGATGACCTGAGATGATGAATGGAAATGCTTAGAAAAATGCATATATTAAAGATGAATTAATAATTATTATTTTTAGTTGCCATAAATGTAGCTATGATTGTCATCAGGTGCCATGTACAATGAACACGATGACCCAATGAAAACAGCAGTAAGGTTTCCTATTAAGCATTCCTGAGTCCTCTATCTCATATGCAAAATTTAAAAATTAATAAAAGAAAAGCCCACACATACAAAATAGTAAAGAACATGTTCTTCCCCAAATTGGGCTCAACATAAGCATCTCCAAAGCTCTTGAGCTGGAGTTCCCTGGATGCTTTCCCTGACACTCCAAGACAGAGCTGGACTTTCTTCTTCTGGATAACCACGGTTCATGCATTCATATTTCTAACACAGATACCACCACACTGGACTGCCATGTGCTGTTTTTCTGTCTGCGACCATCTTCTTTCAATCCTCCCTGCGCCCCATGAGGCTGTCTGTTTCATGTCTGTATCCTCTGTGTCAACGACAGTGCCTATCAAACTGTGGGTGCTCAATGAATATTTAATGAATGACTAGAAAGAAGAAGGCGGAAACAAGACAAGGGCTCCCTGAGGACTTCTCTGTGCGAGACCAGAGCTAGGGCTTTACGTACATCTCCTGATCCAGCCGTCATAACGCCAGGAGAACAGGCACTATTATTAACTGCCTATTAAAGATCGAGCGCCCAAGATGGAGAGAAACCACCAATCAAAGGTGTGAACCAGTACATGATGGTACCAGCTTTCGGAATCACTTTGTTCTAAGTCTAAAACCTTCATTCTCTCTACTAATCCCTATCACCGAGCTTGCAGAATGAAAGGGTATGCCAATAGGCCCTCTTAGGGTGAAGACTCTAATGCCTGGGACTCTACAAGTGAGGTGTGTCTGGTTTTGACTCACCTGGTCTCCTTTCTGATGTCAGATTTCAAGCTCACCATCTTCACTCCTTCTCCAGAATGTCTGATTCAGTGGCCCTGTCCCCCATCTGCAGAGCCTGTGGAGTCTGTCTGCTCTGCCTAAGCTGACTTCCCCTGATTTCAACTGTTGGGACCTTCAACTTGAGGTGTGAGATAAACCTCTAGCTTCTGATCTCTCTCAGCACCTTGGTGGACATCCGCCCCATGTGATGTGGGGACTAGCCTAGCCCCCAGGTTTTTATATTACACACAAAACCCATAATGGGACAAACTGTCTAGGGGTTTAATGGAACCAAGGGCAGCCTACCCATTATTACTCCCACACCACCATACACCACTTTTCAAAGGCAGTGGCCACATTTTTTTTTTTGCACACACTCCATTAAAATAGGCATAAAAGACAGTAACACATGGTAAGGAGCTCTTAAAAATAAATTTATGTTTATTATTATTCATTCATTATTATTAAGAATAAATTCATTTATTCTCTCATCCAGTCATCCATTTGTTCAACAAATATTTACTATACAACCACTCCCTGAGGGGCATTGACTGGGCAAGGTGAACAGGACAGTGAGCAAGACAGATGCCCCTGCCTCAGGAAGCTGACCTTCTTGATGTAATTTTGAGCACTAACAGGTTAAAGGTACCCTAGAGACCATCTAAACACACTCTCCAGGTTTAGGGAGAAAATTGAGATCCAGAAGTCAAACTGCTAGTGGTATATGGCAGTTTCCCTCCCATCCCTCAATTGAAATCTCCTCCAATATTCCAGATGGTGCCCATCTGAAGAGCAACATGTGAGCTGACATTTATTAGGCGCCATGAAAGCACAGACATTTCCAAAGGCTTGGCATTTGGGGAACAAAGTTTTTTAATCCTCAATTCCATTGTCAGCAGCCCCACCAGCCACAGTGGAAACTAATTTGACAGTGCAGTGTAATTCCTACAGAGAGACAGCAGAAGCGATATACATTTTTTTAGAACGGGTCTGTCATCAGCATGACCAGGTCCAGGGAAATTTCAGCTGGCAGCCCATGCTTCTGAGGCATTTCAGCTGCTTCTCTTTCTCCTTGAAGGTCTTCCTGGCCTGGTGTGTTCTTAGTAGAATAGTGTAGGCTGTCTTAGGAAGGGGAAACTGTTTTAAAACTAAAGCTGAGTGGGAAAACCAGAAAGACACTGGCATGGCCTCCGAACACTAAGAAGGGAAACCAGTCCGTGGGTCCACGTCAGGACTCAGAGTCACCAGTCTCCCTCCACATGCTGCCTCTTCCCTGTCCGTTCAGCCCAAAGGCACCACCTTGGCAATGCCTTTTCAAGTTCTTTTCAAACTTATTTTAAACACGCTGCTGTCAGGGAAGTGGCACAGCCTTTTCTGAGGACTGAAAAACTAAAGAGAAGCTGCGTACTGGGAGGCGGGCGGGCAGTAAGGGCACAGGGGACTGCTGGGTAGACTCCGAGAGCTGTCAGTCACCACAGATGCAGGGTACACATCGCCAGATGCCAAAATGGGGCGATTTAGGAGGAAGGCAGGGAAGCATGTTCACCAGCAGCCACCCAGCATGGGGTTCTACCCAGCAAAAGGAGTGAGAACCGTCTCAGAGTTTTCGTTGTGTTACTGGGCCAGTAATACTGTGCAATCTGTTCTGTGCGCTTCTAGGAAAGTTACTTACCCTCTCTGGCCTCTCTCTCATCTTAAGGGAAGTAGAGACAGCGTTCCCTAGCACAGAGGATTTTGTGAGGGCTTAAGAAAGTCACACACCTATGACGCTGACGAGTACAACATGCGATGCTTTGTAGGAGTTCAGAAACTGAACACTGCACTTGACCCCCCAGACGTTATTTGGAGAAATGAGAATGTTCACACCGCCAGGACTGTGATAGGGAGTAATGAGATGATGTAGTATGTGGTCCCAGCACAGTGCCTGGTAACTACGAGCTCCTTCTTCCGTGGAGTGTTCATGATTTCAATGGTTGCACGCCATCTCATTTAAATAACACTCCATCCATGTGAGGCAGATAAGAGCTACTGTGACGGGCATTTCAGAGATAAAAACTTAAAGATTCAAATAACTGATGGGATGTCCCTCCTCCAGTCAGATCAGAGTCCAAGGGTAAACCCCCATCTCAGGCTCTGGTCCAGCATTTTCCATCCAAGACTTTCAGAGACACGAGCTCCCCGTACACAAATGCGTCGCGTCCACTGCATCTGGCATAGTAAGCACAATTTAACGACCTGCATTTTAATCCCCTTAACGCTAAACTTGCAGAATCATGTGGACTCATCACAATGCGAGCGTCCTACCTTGCTGCAGAGTGCACAGCCCAGAATTTACGGGCTTCTCATTAGGAAGACACATGCAGCCTGTTAGCAACACCTGTCTAAACAGAGGCGAGCACCTCCTTCTCTCCTGACCTACATTATTCTGAAAATGATTAACTCATACTCAGGTGTGATGCCCTGGTGTCTCGGTTAACATCTTGAGTTCAAAGATCTTTGCCTCTGAATGCTGGGTGATCTCCCAGGTTTTACAGAAAGGAGAGGAGGGGAGAGAATCAGTGAGAAGCTCAAAGCTCGTTAACCCTCGTGTGGCCTGGGAGACTAGTTTGTCCATCATTCATTCATTCACCCATCTGCGTATCAGTTCATTCATTCCCCAGTGAAGAATCCATTTCTTCTACATGCATTTCCAACTTCCTCCTTTGCCAAGAACAGGGGACTCAAAGGTGACTAGGCCACGTTCTAGCCCACAAGGAGCTCCCAGGTGAGTAGGAGAAGAGGCAGCTCAGAACAGCAGGGCCTGAAAAGCACTGCAGGAGTCACAGGAGCACAGGGAAGGAAGGGGCCGACTTTCCGTAGATGTTGAAGCCCAGCCTTGAAGGACAAGCACAGGAGGGAGGAAGGTGGAGCAGGAGAGGTATTCTCAACAAAGTGCTGAGAAAAATGGACCTTGACAGCAAGACTCAAAAACGGCGAATTCAGTACAGCAGACGAACCCACGGGCCGCGGGACGGGGGGCAGAGGTGGTCCAGAAGGAGCAAATAAGGAATGGCGTTTTATGTCACAGCAAAGAGTTTATCTTTTCTGCCAATGATATAAGAAGCCAACAGCTGATTTCCTTCTACAATGGGAAGCGCTGATAATTGAGTCAGCACGCACAGCACTCTGACTCCAGGGCAGAGGGGGTCGAGCTGAAGGGGCAGAGAGCTGACAGAAGACTGACACCATCAGCCCCGCCAGGCCCTCGGGTCTTTCTAGGAGGCACTGGAGGGGCCACGCAGGACTCGCCATCTAGATGGACATATTCCGGGCTGCCTGATACGGCAGCCACTGGCCACAGGTGGCTTCTGAGTACTTGAAAGGCAGCTCGTGCAACTGAAGAACTAAATTTTTCATTTAAATTAGTTTACATGTAAAGAGCCACTTGTGGCGAGTAGCTACCACTTTAGAGAGAGCAGAGCTGGCATTTCCTCAGAGGCTTCTATCTCCATTTTCTCCTCTCTATCGCTCCGATGGGCCAGTCTTTGGGGGTGAGAAAAACTACCTCTTCTGGAGGCATTTCTGACACTGTTCACTCCCTGGATCTAAATTTTTTGAGGACAGGGACTATGATCCATCTGAGGAAGCCCAAAGTACCCAGTATGGGACCTAAAGGTCCATTTTTTTGAGAGGAAGCAGGTAGTGTCCAGATGAAAAGCAGCCTTTCCCCATGGGGGGGACAATCCATCTTTTCTTAGGGTGGCTTTACAATTAAACACAGAGTGGCTCCTAGACTTTTTGAACAGCCTGGAGGTAAGCCAGATAGGATAATAAATTATCTCTGCTACCTTTATCATTCATCCAAAAGAATCTGTTTACTTCTTTGTAGTACCAGGGCTCTATGTAAGGAAGGAGACTGATCTTCCTTCTGTCTCAGAATGTCACTTCCATTTTCCACTGCCAACCAGCTAAGACATTCATTATAAATTTTTCTAATGTCCCTGATTACGATAAATACTCCAAGCAAAAATACAATAGTTAAAAAAAAAAATAACGCTATGTTTAATACAACTTCCTGGTTTACGAAACATTTGCTCATACACTAATGAGTTTGATCCCAGTCACAGGCTGGTACATTTCGAGCCATTCCCATCTTACCAAAGAGGAAGTCAAGGCTCGCAGAGGTCATCAAACTGTTCACAGATGGGAAGCTTCTAAGAGATCAAGTCAGGTCTGAAAGCCAGATTTATCTAAAGAGCTTCCTACCGTGAGTAAGGAAAACACTTCGGGCCAATCACAGATCTGGAAGAGTAGATTCGACTTGGATCTAAGAAAATTAATGCCTGTGGCTCAGTCGGTAAGGCGCCGGCCCCGTATACCGAGGGTGGCGGGTTCAAACCCGGCCCCGGCTGAACTGCAACTAAAAAATAGCTGGGCGTTATGGCGGGCACCTGTAGTCCCAGCTACTTGGGAGGCTGAGGCAAGAGAATCGCTTAAGCCCAGGAGTTGGAGGTTGCTGTGAGCTGTGTGAGGCCACAGCACTCTACCGAGGGCGATAAAGTAAGAAAAAAAAAAGAAAAGAAAATTAATGGAGAGGAAGACATTTCAGGCAAAGAGTGAGAAAAGACAAATGGGTGGTGAATCGTGAGGGTGAGTGGACAGGCAACCGTGTGGCTTAGGGTGGATGGCCGAGAGAAGCAGGGGCCCGCGAAGCCAAGGCTAGCGGTGAAGCAAGGGGGTGTGTCCCTTCCTACACCAGGAAATCGAGGCCACCGCTTAGAGCAGTGGTTCTGAGCGTGGCCCCTGGGCCAGCAGCCACATCATCCCCTGGCAGGTTTAGAAAGGCAGATTCTCTGCCCTGCCCCAGATCTCCTGAATAAGAAAATCCAGGCTGTTGTTTGGTACAATGCTCCAAGGGGCTCAGATGCCCAGAAACCAGTGGCTCACAGGAATGTGACGAGAGCCTATAGGGTGACTTTCTGAATTAATGAATTTATTTATTTTTGAGACACAGTCTCACTCTGCCACCTTGAGTAAAGTGCCATGGCATCATAGCTCACAGCAACCACAGTTTCTTGGGCTCAAGCAATCCTCTTGCCTCAGCCTCCGACTGGGACTGCAGGTGCCTGCCACAATGCCTGGCTAGTTTTTCTATTTTTAGTAGAGACAGGGTCTCGCTCTTGCTCAGCCTGGTCTCGAACTC
The DNA here is from genome assembly GCF_027406575.1 of Nycticebus coucang. Classification (NCBI taxonomy): domain Eukaryota; kingdom Metazoa; phylum Chordata; class Mammalia; order Primates; family Lorisidae; genus Nycticebus; species Nycticebus coucang. The sequence goes on from NC_069801.1 coordinate 54,301,645, forward strand.
CTGAACTAAAGTGACCCACCTACCTCAGCCTCCCAGAGTGCTGGTATTATAGGCGTGAGCCACTGTGACTGGCCTACAGATTGAATTCTTTGACTCTGTGTCTCAGCTTTGGTGTAGAAACTATACCTTTCCCAGAAATCCAGGACAGACTTTTTCTTTCCGTGGCTCAGACCCACCAAGCTCAGTGCCCTTGAGACCCTTTGCCACCAGCCCGTCTTCTGGCCCCAGGTGGACTTTCACCAGATCTTCATGCGTCAAGTCCCTGTCATCATCCAAGTCCCCATTCAGATGTCACCTCCCCAGAAATGCCTGTCCTGTCCCGTCCATCCGAAGGAGCTCGCCCTCTGCTGTGGTCATCTGTGGCCTTACTCTCTGGTTTTCTTACATTTCCCTGCCGTACACAACGACCTTGTCCTCAGTTTGTTCTACTGGCTGGGGCTCATCTTCCCCCCTGGACTGTAGGCTTCATAGAGGCAAGGAAGATGTTTCTACAGTATTTCCAGTGCCTAGAATGGGCCGATTTAGGCATAGAATGGGGAGTGTGCCCCCACTCTCCAGCCCTGTAGCAGGCCTTTCACTGAACACGCTGGGCCCTCTTCACCTGTCCCAGAAACAGTGACACACGTCCCCCTCAGGACTTTCCCCTGTTCTGTTTCCCTGCTTAGAGAACTGCGTCTTTGTTGTTAAGATTCTTCTTCTTCTTTTTTTTTTTTAATCAACCCCAAAGATTTTTTTCATCCTGAAAGAACCCAGATCCATTAATTAGGTTCCTGATTATAAATAAATATATATATATATATATATCTCAAAATACTACTCCGCTAATAAATTCTCGGCCTTCTATTCACAAAGACTTTCCCTGTCAGGTCATTTTTCAGCTCACTAATTAATTTATCCGTCTATCCAGCCAATAAACTTTGAAGGAGCCCCTGGTGTGGGCCAGTCCCTTCCCCAGGAATTCATAGATAAAAAAAGGAAACAGCCTTTATTTTCTAGAAGCTTTCTTATCTCTTGACCCTGATTATTTGAACAGTTACTCATTTTTAAATTTCATTTGTCTAGAACACAATGCAACCTTCCAACCACACTAAGCTCAGAAGTAACATCTTTATCCATACTGATGACAAATACTTATTAATTGGTGATAGGAAAGAAATGAGGAATACTATATTACTATTTGCTGAGCATTTCTTAAATCCTCTAATACCAAGATAAGACCCAAGGTGGGAGAAAAGGAAGATGACAAATAAATATAAGAAAAGGGAATGTGTCAAACAGTCTATGAAACCAGTGCATGGTGCCCCATGATCACATTAATGTACACAGCTATGATTTAATAAAAAAAAAAGAAAAGAAAAGGGGGCTCAGTGCCCGTAGCACAGTGGTTATGGTGCCAGCCATGTACAGTGAGGGTGGCAGGTTCAAACCCAGCCCGGGCCAGCTAAGCAACAATAACAATTTTTCGGCAACAGAAAAATAGCCGGGCGTTATAGTGGGCTCCTGTAGTCCCAGCTACTTGGGAGGCTGAGGCAACAGTATCACTTAAGCCCACGAGTTGGGGGTTGCTGTGAGCTGTGATGCTACAGCACTTTATCGAGGGCAACAGGGTAAGACTCTGTCTCAAAAAAAAGAAAAGGGCACTTCCCTTAGAATTTGGTTAGGGAGGTGAAACATTTAAAAACCCATTTAAATTAATAATATAATAATATATTTAAAAAGACAAGCTAGAATTGAATGAAACAGAAACATTAAATAATGGCATTGTTGCATACACTTATTTTTTTTTTGCATGATTTAGCAAAAGTTCTTTATTTGACATTTTATTTATTTATTTATTTATTTTATTAAACCATAGCTGTGTACAATAATGCAATCATGAGGTACAATGTGCTGGCTCCATATACAGTCCGAAATATTTTCTCCGAACTGGTTACCATAACCTTCGTGGCATTTTCTTAATTACTGTGTTCAAACCCTTATATTCTACACTTAGTAAACTTCACCTGCACCCTTCCAAGATGCCCCCTAGGTGTGGACCCGCCATCACCCTCCTCCACCTTTCCCTTTCATACACTTATTGATCATCTACAATAGCATACCCTGTGCTGGGTGTTTGGGGGGGAAAAGCTCAAGTAGTAAGCAATTTTTACATATCCTGTGTTGGGACATACCAGTTCTAAAGTGCCAGCATTATTGCCCCACATTACTCAGAAGGACAAACAAGACTCACCGAATGTTAACTTTCCTGAAGTCACAAATAACTGGAGGCATCGAACCTTAAGCTCAGGTCTTCCGACTATTTGCCCAGTGTCACTTGCATTATTCAACGTTGTCCCCTTTTTTAGGGCTTAACTAATGAAAGGCAAGAATGATGAACAAGGGCTAGGAAGGGCTGAGGAGGCTGGGCTTAGATAATGAGGGATGGATATGGTACTCCTGCGGAAATTAAAATTTTAGTCATTAAGTGGAGCTTACTATGGCAGATTCAACGTATATGATTAAAGCACAAGGAACACTCTTACCATCAATGCTTGGTTAATTCTAGCAACCTTCCCTCTGGGATTTACCCCTGTTTGGGGATGGGCCCTCTTTCTCCCCTTCCTGCACTCCCTGCTGGGATTTTTCCAGCTATGCAGATTTGTTTACGTGACATGATGGAGGCCAGTTACATCTGCATGCGCCTGTATTACACACACATCCACTGTCTGGGTGGATATGCTAGGGAACAAAACTAGGGGTGAAAAGCAGCAACCTGGCAGAGGCTGTCTGATTCATCCCATCTCTCCAGCATTTAACAAGACGGCTGTCACTGATCAGGTGCTCAGGAAGTGTGTATTGAATATTGGCCTTGGCCGTCTTTTTCTCTTGTCAAGAATCTATCAGCCCAGTTTAAATCTCTGTGGCACAACAGAGGGACACATGAATATCCTGTGTAACCAGGAGAGCAGAGATAAAGAACCACAGAACCGCAAAATGCACCTGCTACCGGCTGGGGCTCATCTTCCCCCCTAGACTGTAGGCTTCATAGAGGCAAGGAAGATGTTTCTACAGTATTTCCAAAGGTCGTGCTGTTACGACCTTTGCCAGCCTGTCCTTCCTGTTCCAGTCCCTCTCCAACACAGACGTTGTAACCTTGGTAGGAAACACCCTGGTTCCAGTCTATCACATTGAAAGCCCACCAACTGCAGCGGAAATAGACCTGCCTCATTGGCCAGTAGGGCCTGGACTTGGTCGTGTTGCTGCAGACTCAGTGTCTGTTGAGCTGAGCATAAGGTCTGGGTATCCAGGTAGTGATGGAGTTGGTATTCTCCAATCACACCACCACCTTGGTCTTCAGGGGTACACTGTTGCTCATCTGGAACGAGAAGACCACCTACTGAGGTGGAGTCCAGCCCTTTTCCTGAGTCTAGCCTTTGCCAGACCCTGGGAGTAAGGGCCTTCCTCGTATTCCCCACACTGTAAGCTCTTGGCAAAGTTCTTCTATAGAAAGAATGCCATGGACCTTATTCCTCTAAACTGCTGGGCTCCAAACACCCATTGCTTATCTCTTCTGCTGCTAAGCCCCATCTACATACCACCCCCCTGCACCTGAAGCCAGCCTTAAAGAAGCCGGGGTTCCCATGGTCTGTGGATACTCCTTGTCAATGCCTTAGTCACAGTCAAGCCATTGCCCTTGCTCTTATACTTTGCAATTTTATATTAAGTCTTGGAACAACTCATGGAAAAAAATCTGTGTAATGACAACCATACAGTTTTAGTTTTGAGGGAGCTAGATTATTTTTCCCTAGGTACTAAATAGGAAAAGAGATCACAAGTAAATGGCTCGAGGTTTATGGCTGACATTTTTTTCTTTTGGAGACAAGAGTCTCCCTCTGTCACCTGGGAAAGAGTGCAGTGGTGTCATCACAGCACGTAGCAACCTCTGGCCTTCCAGAGTGCCAGGATTACAGGCGTGAGCCACACTGTCCCTGGCCTGAAATGGTTACAGCAGGAGTACGGCATATTTTATCAGCCATCCCCAAGGTCCTGGAAAAAGCGACCTTCAACTTACCCTGAACTTTTCCTAAGAATTAAAATATCTTTACAGTGTTTTCTCTTTGGGAATTCAGCATCTTGGTGACAAAAGCCTTGGCAGGTGCTTTGCTTCCGCCTTTAATCTTTAACTCTGGTCTGAGGGGTCATGAACGTTTTTCCTTGGACAAAGAGGAAAAGAAAAAAAGAGACTTTTCCAGAAGGGAAAAAAAGTATCATGGACCCTTTCCTGACAGTGCTGGGTGTGGACTGGGGGGCAGTAAATATGATGATTAGGCTCACATGCATTTCTAAAGGAGGTACTCAGACATGTGCTGTATCAGAACATATTGGTCTTCATGATTTCCTTAATTTTACTTCTCAGAGAAAAAGTGGAGAAGAGGAGGAAAAATAACACATGTGCCCAATACCACTACAATACCCCTAGCACCGTGGGTCTGCACACAACCAGCCCTGCATGTGCACAGTACCACTAACCCACCCCTAACACAGTGGGTCTGCACACAACCAGCCCAGCACGTGCACAGTACCACTAACAGCACCACTAACACACCCCTAACACAGTGGATCTGCATATAAACAACCCTGCACGTGCACCCCTGCACGTACCACTAACACACCCCTAACACCTTGGGCCTGCATATAAGCAGCCCTGCACAGGCACAGTACCACTAACACACCCCTAACACCGTGGGGTCTGCACATAACCAGCCCTGCATGTGCACAGTACCACTAACACACCCCTAACACTGTGGGTCTGCACACAACCAGCCCTGCACGTGCACAGTACCACTAACACACCCCTAACACCTTGGGCCTGCATATAAGCAGCCCTGCACAGGCACAGTACCACTAACACACCCCTAACACCATAGGTCTGCATATAAGCAGCCCTGCACGTGCACAGTACCACTAACATACCCCTAACACCTTGGGCCTGCATATAAGCAGCCCTGCACAGGCACAGTACCACTAACACACCCCTAACACCATAGGTCTACATATAAGCAGCCCTGCACAGGCACAGTACCACTAACACACCCCTAACACCATAGGTCTGCATATAAGCAGCCCTGCACAGGCACAGTACCACTAACACACCCCTAACACCTTGGGTCTGCATATAAGCAGCCCTGCACAGGCACAGTACCACTAACACACCCTAACACCTTGGGCCTGCATATAAGCAGCCCTGCACAGGCACAGTACCACTAACACACCCCTAACACCATGGGGTCTGCATATAAGCAGCCCCTTGGTTGTTGCTTTATGCTTTGTAAATTTCCCTCTACGAGAGATTTTCCCCACATCTGTTGATATTTTTAGAAGTCACTTACTATTAAGAATCCTGATATTAGCTGGGCACCATGGCTCACACCTGTAATCCTAGCACTCTGGTGGGCCAAGGTAGGTGCATTGCTTGAGCTCAGAAGTTCAAGACCAGCCTGAGCAAGAGTGAGACCCCCATCTGTACCAAGAAATAGAAAAAACTAGCCAGGTATTGTTGTAGGAAATTCCAGCTACTGGGGAGGCTGAGGCAAGAGGATCATTTGATCCCAGGAGTTTGCAATTGCTGTGAGCTTCGATGATGCCCTAACACTTTACCCAGGGCGACAGAGTAAAAAAAAAAAAAAGATTCTAATATTTAGCAGCAAATACCAATCTGCTGAGCATTGTTTAAGCAACTTTTGAACCTGCTTCTCATTTATGACAGAGCTGAAGCCCATTCTCCCTAAGTATTTCAAAACACATCTAGACACAACTATGTTTTTAGACAGTCTCCATTTGTCATTCCTTGAAGCCACACTTCTAAACACAAGCAACCAACGGGAAAAATTTCACGCAAGGCCATTTTAGATGAGGGCGTTTTGATCATTGTTATTCTTGCAGCATAATTTGCGTACTTAGGAGATACTCCATAAGTATTCGTTGAATTGACTCGAGATGTATTGTTACCAGCCCCAGAAAATCCAAAGCTGGTGCTCTGAAGTTCCTGCTTACTGATTTACTCCAGTTACGTGTGAATCATCCTGCTGTTAACAGCACTAATTATCCACCAGCCTTAATGGAAAAGATATGATTGATCGGCCATGGCGGATCAATAGCTATGTTTTTATGAGAACCGTTTTATTTTAATCATTCCTAAGGGCTGCTTCACTTGGTGTAATTATGAGTTGTCCCTGAAATTACTGCAAATAAAGAAACAGCTGGGAGGTACCTGAAGCAAAGCAGAGAGGAATGGTGGTCAATGGCACGTCTGCCAGACACACTCGCACACGGACCTCTGCAACTGCGGCTTTTCCCAATTCTTTTTTGCCCTCTGACACTGATTCTAGCTTTTTCTTCTAACTAAGCTAACCAGATACTAAATATCCAGGAAGCTCTCAATAAGCAGAGTGTGTGTGTGTGTGTGTGTGTGTGTGTGTGTGTGGCACATGCATGTGCCCCTTCTCCGACCCTGTGGTTCACTCTCTCCTCTGTTCTTGAATCTACCCCATTTCTGACTCTAGAACTCCCCTTCCATAGATCAGGCTTGTCAGCTGCACCAAGCCGTATTGAGCACATGGAAGTCGATTCCTCAATCAGTTCCTTTCCTCACTTGGGTCTCCGAAGACCGTCAGGGGCAGGTGGACCCTGGTGCCGCCTACTCCATAAAACAGAAGCAGTGTTGGTGGTCCTCTCCCCCACTCTAAAGGCACAGACTGACCCCCCAAACCACACAGAAGCCCCAGGTGCACATATCATGGAGGCAAATTAAAAAGACATCAGCCTTGGATTTTTCTTTTCAAATATTTTCAATATACAGTGTGTTGAATCCTCAGATGCAGATCCCATGGTTACCGTAGGCTGACTGTATATGGGGGGACATGGGTATGTTATAAGCAAAGACTGCCCCCTTTTATAAAAGAGACTTTACATCTATTGGTTTTGGTATCTATGGGGTCTTGGAACCAATCCCCGTGGGAACAGAAGGACAATTACACTTAAGATCATACCTAGATTACTTATAATATCTGACACAACGTAAATGCTGTGTAAATAGTGGTTATACTGTATTTTAAAATCTGAATTATTTTCATTATTCCGCCCCCCCAACCCCCGCACAACTAAATATTTTGGATCCGGGTTGGTTGAACCCAGTATATGGAACTCACAGATATAGAGGGAGGACCATGCATTTTTGGTGACAGTGGCCAGAATGACCCTGATGCGACTGCACACTCCTTTAGGGCTGAATCCATAGCAATGAATCTACTGCAGAACTAGAACAGTGCTTGGCAAATAGTATACACTCGTTAAGAGTTTCTAAAGGGATTTTTTTAAGTGAACAAACCTACGACTCTATCAGCAAGCAATTTGCAGCGCTGAAAACGTGTCCTTGAATCTGAATTCCTGGACTTTTTCAAAATGGACTATAAAAACAGTGTTCAAAGGATTATAGCTCCTGGCTTTCCTGCCATGTAATTCTCAGCACATATTGATTTTGAAGCTCCAATCTTTGCAATTCCCTGATAATGCTATTCCTGAGAATAATGAAGCAGGAAGGTCCCTAGGCCCACCATTGTGCTGGTTGTGTAGGAACTGTGATTTCCTTTAACCACAGGTATCTGCATTTGCTCAGGCCCTCATTACAGTATATAAGATGTTATTTAATCGCCCTTGAATCTCTGCCTAACATTTTTCCTCCTTTCCTTAAGACCCAGTTGATTCCTTCATAGTTGCTATACCAGATTCGCAGGATAATTATCAGAATTAAGCCACCTGATTTTTTGCTGCCCTGTAAGTAAGGGACATATGTTAAGTTCATGATCCCTGGATGCGAGCAGTGCCAAGGCAGAACATCCATAAAGGTTTGGCACAGTTCTTTAGGTTTGAGTCAAGTGTCCACTGAAGGCTTTTCAAGTGCATTTTGCCAGTGAGGAACTTAGGATCTAGTCAGGCAAACAAATCATCAAAGTCGCACAGTAACTGAATTTCAATGTGGACCTTGGATATATAGGGAAAAACATTCACATTTGCATGAGGTCAATTTATTTACTGTACCATTCATTTGTTTATCGAGGATCATGCCCCAGATCTTAATACAGGAGAAGATTTATCAGTGAATAAAGCAATATCCCCATTCTCATGAAGCTCTCAGCCCAATCCTCCTGCTTGTAATATGGTGGGAATGCCGCACCCAGCCGTCTTCACCTTTGTGCGCGCCGTTCTTCTTCGTAGAATGCCCCCGTCCTCTTCCCACTGCCCTATCCCACCGACTCAGCTTTGTGCATCTGCCAGACAACTATTATTTCTATGCAAAATTATGCTGCTCCAACCATCTATTTCTGCAGATTAAAGCACGTCCTACACTGAGCCCCCTACATTCAACTTCTTTTCACATCTGTCATGTCATAATTCGGAATATACAGGTCTACCTCCACTCTTAAGAAGGTTTTCGAAGGCAAGCCTCGTGTCTTATCCCAGGGTCTGGATTCAGATCTGGGACATGATAATTCGACAAAGTTTTGCTACACTGAACTCAACTGCAGAGGAGGAAATCCAAGTTCAAAGAAGTAAAAGTGCTTATGCAAGACCACAGAACTAGTTAGTGGCAGAACTAAAACCAGGTCAATGCTGTTGCCCTGATAAATCAAATCCCTTGCCATGGACCATGTGGTTTGCAGGAGACAAATGTTAGTTTCGCACCTCGATTGGCAGGATGCTGTACACCAATCTGTCTATGGTTGGTAGTATAATTATTTATGCCACTGACGTTCCAATTATCTTTGTGTGTATTCAAGCTGCAACTGTTGAGGAGTAAAATTACGTAAAACTAAAGTACTGTAACACTATGCAAGAAGGTCATGATCTAGGAAGAGATCCACAAACAGATGAAAAATTGTGTGAGTTATCTGCTTCTCTCCATTAAAGTATACGATCTTTAAGGGCGGACTTAGTTTCTATAGAGATGTTCCTATTGCTTAGCACACACTGAGTCCCAATAAAATGCATTTAAAACAAACTCACTCCAGCAGGTCATTCCACAACTTTCCATGTGCCCCACACTCTAGTAAAAATCTATAGCTTTCTTTTTTTTTTTTTTTAACAGTTTGGGAAAATCTATAGCTTTTCACCATCAGTACATAATAGTGAGCTTACACCTAAGATGCCTTCACCAGCCAATACCTCTTTACTCGTTCATTATTTTCGCAAATGCATTTACTTGGTTAGGTTTTACTTGGATGAACTACTAAATCCTTTATGTGAATAATTTCAGGTAATCTTTATAGGGACTATTTTTATTCCCCATTTCATAGATCAGAAATCTGAGCACCACAGACATGATGTAACTTGACTAACATCGTCCCAGTTAGAGCAGTTTTCAGAACTAGGATTTGAACTTGGGTCTTTCTGGATTCCAAGCTCACCTTCCTATCTGAGGGTACAAAGGCTGTGGGAGTGGGGGTGGCAGTGTATTGACTGAAAGAACAAAATGTGGTATCATTGAATTTATATAAAAACCATATGTTATTATAAAGGAAAACCCCCTGAAGTGCATAGTTGTCCAGATTTCACTCCAGGCCACCCCAAAAGGCACCAGATCTTACCAATGTGAATGACTGTCCTTGAGTATGCCAGCTTAAATGGCTGTCTAAAAAAAAAAAAATAGAATTTTTTTTTTTTAACACAAAGTGAAAGGTCTTATTGTAAGAAGAAGAATGGCTTTGGGGATGCCAACTTACAGGGCCATTTCGGAAAATCCAATCATTATACTGTCTTGATATGACTGCTAATCACGAGCGCCCTTACAAGGTACTGAAATACTGAGATTCATGGCATATTTTGTGAATAGGTACACAGCTTTATTTTATACCCAGATAGCTCCTGTAAAGACCAACCTTTTAAAATCTGTCAAGCCTGCTAAAGCTGAATAATTTTGCCAAAGAAGTATTGAAAGGTTTAGTGCTTTATACAGCCAGACACCTTGAGGACACTGAAATGGCCTGGTAAGAAGCTTAAATGCACTCTTCAGGAGACAAAAGGAGACATCATTACACAAGTGCTTATAACTGCGGCCCCCTTGATTTTCTCATTTCAAGACTTTCATCAGCTCAATTTCAACAGAAAGCAGAGCCAAAAAAAAAAAAAAAGTCTTCTCTTTTAACTTGCTTATTGAAATAGAAAGGAAGTTTTTTTTATTTTTTCTTTCTGGTCTCTGAAACCCTTTCCAAACAAAAGCTGCTGAGAGAAGTTTTTATTCTTTGGAGACAATAATTTTGGAAATAGAAAACTCTGGACTTTTTATGTGATCAGAAGATGGACATGTTGTGCACTCATGTGAACACATGAGGAGGGGAGATCTCTGCTGCAGAAGCCCCCGACACGCAGGGGCTATAGAAACTGCCAAGACCACAGGCCTGAGGATTGATCAATCAAGTCACAGGATGAGAGGAAAACACCCCTCGAGCGGTCTTCCTGTTCCTTTAAGTCTTTAAGGATAAATCACAGCCATTGTTACCCCAGTATCAGTGAGTCTAAGATTTCAAAGAAGAATACTCTATAACTTAAAGGAGATTCCATAATAGGGGGAGAAATTTCATTTATATCCAATGTAAAGATACATTGATTTGCCCTTCCCTTAGACTTAAAAACTTTCATCCATCGCTGACTATCAGCGCAAATCTGGCCCACAGCCCATATTCTCCTGTTTGATTCTACAGAAAGTAGATAAAATAACATCCAAGGTAAAAGCAGTTCCTGCAATCTAAGTACCGGATTAAGATCCTGAAAGACCCCCCGGGCAGTGCCCATAGCTCAATGGTTACGGTGCTGGCCACATACACTGAGGCTGGGGGGTTCGAACCCAGTCTGGGCTAGCTAAACACCAATGACAAACGCAACAAAAAAATAGTCGGGTGTTGTGGTGGGTGCCTGTAGTCCCAGCTACTTGGGAGGCTGAGGCAAGAGAATCGCTTAAGCCCAAGAGTTTGAGGTTGCTATGAGCTCTGATGTCACGGCACTCTACTGAGGGCGACATAGTGAAACTCTGTTTCAAAACAAAACAAAACAAAAATAAATGAATAAATAATAAAATAAAATAACATTTAAAAAAAATTGCGGATAGCTGCGAGTTGTGGCGGGTGCCTGAGGTCCCAGCTACTTGAGAAGCTGAAGCAAGAGAATCACTTAAGCCCAAGAGTTTGAGGTTGCTGTGAGCTGTGACGCCACAGCACGCTACCAAGGGCAACATAAAGAGATTCTGTCTCAAAAAAAAAACCCAAAAAACAAACGAACAAAAGAGATCCTGCAGGACCTAGTTGAGATGAGGTGAGGGTTCTTACTCTGAGTCCCACTGATAATAACAATAAACCTCAGGACTATTTTAAGGAGATTGTTAAAGGAGTGCATTTATTTCCATGAACACTAAAAAGAAAAACAATCAAAACCTCAGTTTGATGATCACCTTTAAGATGGACTCAAAACAAGCTTTATAGCTCTTTTTTAAAAAAGATTCATTTATGTACTCAACACATATTAAGTACTTAGTACGTGCCGAGGAAGAGGTCTCAGGTAGATATCTAGTTGGAGAGATGAAGAAATTCACTAACAGTGAAAATATGCTGTGAAAAGTAATACAAGAGATATAAAATAAATGTGGGCAATTGGTCACCGAAAGGGAGGACGCCCAACCAGCCAGAACAGGCGTGTACTCCAGGCACGGCTTCCCAGCTGAGAGGGAATCGGTTCCTTTAAAGTCCCATCAACACCGGAATGTGGCTGAGCATCCTAGGACATGGCGGAGGGGGCGGAGGCAGAGGCAGGCGGGTCCAGGAAGAGCTTAGAAGGATGCTAACCTGAACCACCAGGGAGCAGGAGGCTCACTACCAGTTTTGTGCTGCAGACTTGATTTCAGACAGCCAAGGCCCAGATCAGGACTGAGGGGAGACAGGGGCCTGGAGCCTCTACGAACAGAGAGACCCAGCTCTGTCTCAATTAAGAAGAAGGTGGCATCAGCCCTTTCATCACTCCCAGTGCTGCAGCTGTTTGAGAAGTGAGTTATCTGAGCTCGGCCCATTCAGGGCTCTTCTGCTCTGGGGTCGGCATGGAGCACAGTGGTGTCAGGCCAAGCAGAGCAAGCCCTGCCCTGCATGTGCGTGGGGGACAGGGCACGACAGGAGTATGGACCCCATCCCAGTGACCAGCCAAGTGCTAGTTTTGCAGCTTCATTTTCAGCCAGGGAGGTCTCTAGGGATAGACTCAGGAGGAATCTGAGTCACATGCTCCAGCCCAGCTTTGCCAGCAACATGAGGGGTATTTTTATCTCTATTTGGCTCTTGTGTCAGGGTCTGGTTTGCAGGGGGAGGCCGGGCATGATCAACCAAGCCTCCCAAAGATTCCCTCCCCGGCAAGGGCTCCAATAACACAATGGCAATGGGGGGCGGGAAGGAGACAGTGGAGGTTGGATTTAGAGAGTCCCTAGGATACGGTAGAATCTACAAAGGGCAAACAATCTCTCAAAACAAAACAAACAGCTAAAACACCCTTTAAATTGAAAAAGAGGAAACCCTATAGGCTAGCACTCTTCCCATATTTCTTGATACTGTTACCATATCCATTTTTCATATAAAACTTTCTTGGGTTGAAAAACACGTTACAACCATCTTCTACTCCCCATGTATTTTAGTTTCTCTGATGAAAAATAATTGGTTTGGAGGGGGAGGGGTGCTATGTTTGGACACCTTTAATCAGAGCATTACCTGATAGGACATTTATTAAGGATAAAACATTTCTTTTATCCCAATAGCTGCCTCAACAGTTGTTAAGATGGGGGGGGGGGAAAGAAAGCCTTTATCATTTCCTGATCTCTCCAGCAAATTGCCAATTTATGCACAGAATATTACAAATACTGCTGAATTATTTGAGCCTGGAATTAATTTAGAGAATCTTCCCCTTCTTTGAGTGCCCAGGGATTTGGCTTATCTTTATTTGCTGAAGGAACCATGTCACTGAAAGCAGTCCCGAGATTATTTCAAGTGAATGAATAATGAAATTGCGGTGCCTCCTAATGGTTTCCAAATTCCATGACCACCTCAATACGCTCTCCTGGGCTGCTTCATCAGCTGGGCTTCTCTTGCAGCGGGCAAAGCGCACCAGGCTCGGACGCAAGAGCTTCTGCAGTGAGTAATTAAGGCCAGTGAGGACAACCCAGTGTCACCAGGGGTTACTGACGGCTGCTTTGGAAAATGGAGAAAAGATATTTCACCCTTCAGACAGCATCATTAGAGTAACACACACAAAATAATCAATTACAAAAAGAAGCTATTTTTTAATAATCTTTCACTTGCATGAAATCCTTTAATCACATCAGAAATCATTGCTCTTGCAAGAGGTAGGAACACACCAAACCAGACAGGGGACTTCTTGGCTTTAAAACAAGGACAAATTCAGGATGATGAGTGAAGAATTCAAACGTATCACTGTTTTATACAAAGTTGTCTGGGAACCACAGCTAACCTCCCAAACACACTCCATTCACCCATGCTGGTCTGCTAGTTACTTACTTCATTTTCTCATCTTGCTAATCAATGAATATTTACTATGGAAAGCTTGAAAAACATAAATACAAGGGTGAAAAAAAATGCATGCTTAATCTGCAAAATTATAAACAGGAGTATTAACATTTAGAGTATTTCCCTCCAGTAATAAATATTTTTATTCATTACACACACACACACACACACACAGAGAAAATTGGAAATACAGACTTCTGTTCTATGTTTTCCACTTAGATAAGTATCTTTCCAAGTCCTAATCATTAAAAAATATATATGACACACAATAGTGTATGTCCACAACATTGAATGAAAGAGACTAGTATGTTTTCTTACTATGGAAGCCCCAGCACACAAAACAGGTCTACCAAATAGTAGGTGCTCCATAAACATGTCCTGAGTGGGTAAATGAAATAATGAATGAACAAATGAATTAGTGAGTGGTTTTCCCTCTGAAGACAGTCAGATGTAAAGCTGGACAATTACACTGCTTCTCTAAGAATCTACTAGTCAGAAGCAACCTCCATTATATTAATAGTGATTTCTGGAGTTTTAAAAAGTCTAGTCAAATCTGGTTATGAAATGTCGCCATCTGTTTAATTATACCTTTTATCTTCTATGAAATACAAAAAACACGTCTTTTCTAGCATGACATCCAATATGCAGCTATTCTGGACTGTTAAAAACCAAAACAAACCATGTCTTTTCTTTAAGACAATACTGACTAAACCAGAAAGTTACCCCAGCACATATAAAAGCCCCTCTTAGAATATTCCTTATAATTTTGTTGAACTGCCATTTCAAGGCATTAAAATAAACAGTTGTAAATATCTAGCGATTAAGCATTAAACCTAAGATATCATAAAATTGCTGTGTTCAAGAGGCTGCCATTTCCCAACTGTTCAGCTCAATTTTGATACACTTGCTTTAATGTGCCATTTATTAAATGTATATCTCAAATCAGCAGTGAAATGAAACCAACATCATTAATTCCACAAAAATCAGGGAGCTGAACACGTGTATCACCCTGCTCTGTGCAGTGTTATCAGCACACACCTCCCATGCTGGATATTACAATTGCTTGGTGTTACCCCTTATTACTTTAAAGGCAATTTTACATTTCATGTCCAAATTAATGGCTAATCTCAAAAGACTTATTATGTTTAATTACTTTCTGTTCCCGAATCCTCCCTTTCACCCTGCACATTCTTTCCTTAAATGATGCTCAAAAAATGAGAGGTAATCAGAGATCACAAAAGTTGTTAAATGGTGGATGCTAATTAGAATAGAGGGAGGATCAGAGAAAATAATCTCTCTAAATTCGAGAGCAAAGGGAAGCCTGTAAAAAGGTCGTTTCGAGCAGTAGAAAGATCTAGCAAAGGACAAAGGTTCTGGGTTCAGCTCTAAACGTCCTTAGGCAAGGGGCTCCATCTCCCCTGTCTTCCTTTTCCCACATTTCCCATCAGAAGCTTCCCTGGGCTGCAGCCAGCACCACATTCCCACGGAAAGGGGTGGCCCGTCCCCCCTGCCTTTGTCCACAGCCTTAGCCTGGGACTGCCAGTGCTAATGCATCTGACACTCAGCTTTCTAGACACTGACCTTTTCAGTTTCTGACCTCGCGCCTCGCTTCATTTTGCTACAAAGCCTGGAATAATACTGCCAATTCTGTATTTTCTATTTCTTTCTTGACCAAGATCTGCACTTGCTGCTTTTCTTTTCTGAAGTGGGGCAAACCGTGACCTTTTGCAGAGCACCTTGGACTCTGGGGTCCAGCTCATACTTCCCTAAGTTGCCCCCAAATCCCACAGCAGCCTATAAACCCTAACAGTCTGACAGCCATGGACCCCAGCCTGCACCCACCACTGTCCCTAGGCCTGTTTCGACCCAAGCAGGATTTATACCAGAGGCTTTCAACCCTTAGGGCTTAGCATTTAAGCTGTTTTGAGAAACCTGTGATCTTGTCTCAGCTGCCCTTTATGAGTTTTCCTCACTGCCAATCAGATCAGGGATTGACATCTCCAGGTTGACATCCTTGCAAAAATGCTGTTTTAATAAACTGAAATAATCATCCCTCCCCGACCCCCAACCCAGTCTTGGTTCTCGCCCTTGGACTTTGCTGAACTGTCCTTCCTCCCCACAAAGCTTCTCCAGGATAGAAGCTGGGCGTGAGGCCCCACTTGGTACACGTGGCTTCTGCCTCCTGCACACAAACTGTCCACAAGTCTCCAATACTCCCAGTGCTGGCTGACTGTCACCTCCAGTCTCCAGAAGTGTGTTCTGAAACTCTGAGCGCTGACTAAATGCTGCCTAAATAAAAACAGACTTTTTTTTAACATGTCTATGGTAGATAAGGTCCATGCCCTATCTCTTTTACATCCTCCCAATAATTCATATAAGTAATAGACGCGTATTTTTATCCCACTTTAAAGGTGAAGAAATTGAGGTGGAGACAGGTGGCCCAGAGTCCCACCCAAGTATCAGAACTGGAGTTGGCCTATATCTTGAAGAATGGGCCAGATTCTCTTCCTACTTGTGGTTGTTTCCTATGTTGCTGGAAAAACAATTATCCCAAAATTGGTGTTTTTTTTTTGTTTTTTCTTTTGACTTTTTTTTATTAAATCATAACTGTATACATTGATATGATCATGGGGCATCATACACTCGCTTCATAGACCATTTGACACATTTTTATCACAATGGTTAACATAGCCTTTCCGGCGTTATCTCAGTTACTGTGCCAAAACATTTACATTCTACATTTACCAAGTTTCGCAAATACCCCTGTAAGATGCACCACAGGTGTGATCCCACCGATCCCCCTCCCTCTACCCACCACCCCCCTCCCTCCCCTCCCTTTCCCACTTCCCCCTATTGTTAGGTTGTAACTGGGTTATAGCTTTCATGTGAGAGCCCCAAATTGGTGACTTAAAAATAACAGAAACTGATTCTCTCATGATTTTGGAGGCAAGAAGTTTGAAATCAGTTTCACTGGGCAGAGCTGTGGCTGGACGGGCAGAGCTGTGCTCCCTCTGGAGGTTTGGTAGAGATGGGGGATCCCTGCCTCTTCCAGCCGCTGTGGCTGCAGGAATTCCTTGGCTCGTGGGTGTAACACCCCAACTCTGCCTCGTGGTCACATTACTTTCTGCTTCTATGTCAAATCTTTCTATGTACCCCTCTTAAAATGACACATGTAATTTTACTTAGGGCCCACCCACATCTCCCTACCTCAAGGTCCTTCCATTTAATTACACCTGCAAAGCCTCTTATGAGGTAACGTGCATGCACTGGTCTAGGGATTAGAATGTGAGTATCTGGAAGGTCAAAGTTTCAACATATAACACTAGTACACAACTTATTTCCAACTTCCATTAATTGAAAGCATTAGGGTTTGTTTTTTTTTTTTGGCATTGAAATATAAAATTATAAGAGTGAATTTTCTGAGCTTTCAAACCAAGCTGCTTTTATTTCTCAGATCCATTATTCTTCAAGGCAGCAGCCAAGGAGGCATTACTATGCAGGGGAAACTGAGGCTCAGGAGAAAGGGCTTCTCACCCAGAGTCACACAGGTAAGGAGAAAGCAATGGACATGTGAACCCAGTAAGGACCAACGTCCAGGTGAGTGTGACCACCTCCAGCCTGATGGTTCACCATCCTGCCCAGGACCCTTCTTGCTTCTAGAAGACAGACGTGTCCTCTCTCCTGCATCCCCACTGCCCGGAATCGCCCGGGTCAGCCTCCCCCGTCCAGCCTTGTGCTGTTTGCCCTTCTCCTCTAACACATGGAGATTTCTGTGAGCTTTCTCCCCAATCACTTTCCTCATCCATAAATTCCGTTACTTTCTCCCCTTGTAATTATTCTACATTTTTGTACTTTGAACCACATTTACCATCTGCTAGCCCAATTACGCAAATGATCCAAATCCTTGTGAATCTGGTTAAATTGTTCTACAGAATCTGCTCGCTCCCCACTTCTGAAATCATCTGTGAACCTGGTTGTGACACGTCACGTCATAAATAAATGGGAGGTGGGGGTGGGGGCGGGGGCGGGGGTGGGAGCGGCCTGTCAGAGGATGTGGGGGTGGGGTGAAGAATGAGAGACGCCTGCTTGGCCAGGGAGGTGGATTCTGCACCCCTGTCCCCAGGTGCCGAGGAGCTAATTGCATCCACCTCTGAACGTGCAGGTTCAGCACCTTTGAAGTCTCATTTTCTCATCTGCTACAAAAAATGAATTCTTCTGCTTTCATAACTGCTTGCGAGATTTTTGTGAGGATTAATGAGATGGTTTTGATTAAGCACTTTGGAGAGAAACGCCGCTAGCTCACGGGCGTCTAGCTAACATTACACATCTAGTTGTTGCAAAAGAAAAGATACACAAGTCAAAATTTCCTGCACCAACCTACCTGCTGTCCTCTGGCCTCACTTTCCCCGGGAATCTCTGCAGCCAGGCCTGCTGGTCCGCTTTTCGTTGCCTGACCCTTCAGCCAACACACTACCATCATAACCTGCTCGGGCGCAGAGAACAGAGGTGCAGCCCTGGTCCTGAGAAGACGAACAGTTCAGAGGGAGGCAGACCAGGAAGGAAGTGACAGAAACAGCGCAGCGAGGCCAGTGGGGGGAGGAGGGCAGCAGAGGATGACAGAGAGGCAGAGAGGAGTCGCCAGTCCCCACTGGGCTGGACAGTCAGGGCACGGGATTCCAGAATGAGGACTGACTAAGCTAAGCCTCAGCCCCACAGCAAGTGCAGGCCCTCAGAGAGGGAGAAGAGAATGCTTTTTAAAAAATTCATTATTAAATCATAACTGTGTACATTAATGTATTTACGGGGTGTGATGTGCAAACTTGATATTCTAAGCCTGAACGAGCCACGTGTGAAAAGACCTAAAGAACGAGGGGCAGGAAAAATTCCAGCAGGTCTGAGGCCCTGCTGCTTCTCAGGAAGGCGAAGCCATGCAAAGCAGCAGCCGGAGAATGAGAAGTGCAGAGCGGAGGACACGCTGAGCAGAGGCTGTGATCGGTAATTCACGCCGGTCGGGAGGAAACTGGCATGCAGCAAGCAGTGAGGAGGTTATGAATCAGTTTTAAGAGGACCTCTTTCCTCTGCCGATTGCTCCCGATGGTTTCTGAGCTTATGCGGCCTGCCTTGAGTCCTAAACAATTAAAACTAGGCCAAGACATCCTGCAATATCTTAGAAGGTCTTCATAGCTCTTTGGGTAGTTAAGTTGGGTTTTGTTTTGGTTTTTACATCAACCTGTATTTCTTCTCATTTGCTTACATTACTGAGGAAGAAAGATTTTTTTTTTTTAAAGGATACAAATTTATATATGTTCAAGTTTGTTCCTGATTGTTAGTTGACAACTGAAATCATCTGTAAAAGGTTTTCAGAACTGTACAATACACGTGAGTGAATCCCAGGCACACAGGCCACTGCCCTGCTCTGCCGGTGGGGAGAGACTCAGCAATGTGGACCCTTTGTTCCTTACCCCACAAGTACTCCCCAGGTCTACAGCACACCGGGGTTGTGCTCAGTGCTTAGGAATGGAGGAGAGAGCATGGCATAGCACCCACCTTCCTTCAATTATACCATTTAGTCTTCATAATAACCTCATGGTGTACCCATTTAACAGATGATGAGACCGAGCCTCCATCTGCCCGACTTCAGCGACTTATCCATGCTGTCCACCCCTAGCAGTGAAATGTAGAGCCTGCAACATGAAAGCGAAACAGCTAATCCTAGAGACAACCAGCCTGGGTTCACATTCAGAGAGCTCTGCCATCTCCTGCTGTGTGACCCTGGGCAAGTGATGAACCTCTCTGTGCCCCCAGTTTCTCTCTCCATTAAATGGTATCCACTGACGTGGATGAAGTAAGTTACCACATATTACATGTAAGAGGCTTAGATCAGGGCCTGCTCTGATCAGCAGCAAAACTCACAGACAGTTATATACTTCTATGATTACTGCTCCTACCCTCCTGATTTGTCCAGCACAAGCCAGCCCTCCGGGGGGAGCTTGCAGGAGCCCTGTCTGCATGCAGCTTGTGCAAGAAACACAGGCAGCCTAGATTTAATTCTTCACACCTTGAAATGAATGTCCTTGGCATGGGACATACATTTCCTTAGACAAATCTACATAGTATCCCTAACCACCCAGTGCTTGAGAATATGAGATGCTAGAAGCTAAAATGTCCTTCAGAGGTCTCAGAGCACGACCCCCACACCCCACAGCAGCCTTTCTAACATTCTTCCTCACTTATTTATACAAGTTTGTTGCTTACCTCTGCCCTCTGCCCCCACTGACGGAATGTAAGCGCCATGAAGGCAGCTACCCCGAGTCTATTTTGGTGTAACCCAAGCAACTAAAATTGGTAAGTGTTGGTCTCAGCAAGAATCAGACTTACTGCCCCCAAGGAAATTATAGATAAGGAGAAAAAAAAACAAAAGCAGTTCTTAGCTCAGCACCTGGCACACAGGAAGTGCTCAGCCCACCTGCTGATCAGTGAAGAAAGTGTCACATGGGCCACACGCCAGCAGAGTGACCAGAGACAAGAAACTTCCACCTGAGTCAACACCAACTTTATTGCCCCAAAAATGATAATCATGCCATTTGCTCACAGATTGCTCCACAGATTAAATAATATTAGGAGAGCATTAAAAACACTTTTCCAAAGTGAAGTGTGGGATAGGAATGTGATTTTTGCTATTATATATGGAATGACAGAAACATCAAAAGCCTTTTTTTTTTTTTTTCTTCATTATTCTTCATTCATCTGCACAATACCCACTCTGGGCAGACGAAAATAAAGAGGCACAGCCACAGTCCTCAAGAGCTCACTGGTTGTGGGAGAAGGAAAGGGAGAAGATTTGGGAGGCAGGGGCTGGGGAGGATTTCCAGCTGGTGAAAGGGGAAACAGGGCTGTCAGACAGAATCCAGGGCTGCAAGACAGAGAGAGGGGGAGCAGGGGCTGAGAAGCTTCCCCACTTATCAGGCAATTTGAACCTCTTGATACTTAACAATGCCCTTGCCGCTGGGTATCCTTATTCCCAAGGAAACTGAGGCTCCGGCAAATTTAGTGTCACATAGCTTTATGTGGCAGAGGACACATTTGAGACAGGCCTGCTGGGGTGGAATCCCGCAAACACAATCACTAAGCAACCTTGGTTAGGTTAATAGTGGGGGTTGGAACTCAGGGCCCAGGGCCTGTGCTCCTGTCCCCAGCCACCCAGGAGGACGAAGGTGGAGCACCAAACCCACACTGGTCTGCTCCTATCTACAACCCAAGCAGAAACCCACACTCTCCCACACAGCTAATGAGTTGGCAAGTTCCCAAAGGAATGCTTTCTTCTTTCTTTTTTTTTTTTTTAGTAGTGAGTGGTTTTAGTCACACCTCCTTGCAGTCATTTGCATCTGTAAGAAACTCATTTGCATCCAGTCTTTGTAAGGTACCTAACCCACAATGGGAAATGTGATCCAGAGCACCCCAGGGCCTCTTCCTCGGGTGCAGTGAGCAGGAAGGAGCACAGCACCCTCACATCAGTGTTCCCAGTCTGAAGCTAAGAGAGGAGGTCTGCTGTCCCACGGGCCACAAGAACCAAGTGAAGGCCAGGTCCCTGACATCTCAGAACACAGCAGATTTGAGAACACTTTTGTCAGCCAGGCAGGAAGGATTCCCCGAGCCTCGGGCAGGTGCCGGGTGTGTGCAGGCGTCAGGGGTGTACTGGTACCAGCACTTCTCTTTCCTGTGGAGCTCAGAGACTCTGAGTGTCTGCCTGGCGTCCCTCCCTCAGAGCAGTGCAACCTGACACAACTTTGTTTGTTCACCCCCTTCTATCTAAGCTTCATCATCTATAGAATGAGAAGATGCCACTTTTTCACCGACTCGTGAAGAGTAAATGGCATGATGTATATAAAAGGCTTCGTGAAATACCGGGACCCAGAGAGGGCTCCTGAACGGAGCCGATGACAGCAGCAATGGCGGGGACCCGTCCAGGATGTGGCAGTGGCAGTCACGTAGGAGGACAAAGAGTGGCAGAGGTGGCAGCCACAGCAGTCATCGGATGCTGTCCCTCTTGGGCGCCATGAGTGACTCGGAGATTTATACCTCAAAGTGCCTGAATAAGCCGCAATGCTGTCAGGGTTAAAGAGGAAAGCAAAGGAATGCTGGCCGACGGGGCGTGCTGCTGGGTGCCGGACTTTGTGCCAGTCATTTTCAATACATTTGTTATTGAATTAAATCTTGACATTGATTTTCAAAAGAGGAAACAGGGACTCACCAAGGTCACAGCTACTTGCAGGTGGAACCTGGATTCAAGCCCAGGTGTACCTGTTTCTAATCCCACGTCCTTTACCCTCCACCACAAGGGGCAAATTGCAGATGCTGGGGATAAAGGCTCCCAGACCGCCTGAGACGCCCGCCTGGGAAAAGAGCTCCTTTCATGCTCCCCAACTCTTTGGGGGACATATAGCTTCAGTAGCTATCACGTTGCAAGCTTAGTATTTTTGCATTAGACCCATTTGTTAATATGTCTTTCCTGTAGTCCCTCAAACTGTGAACTCTTTGGAAAAAACAGTCTCTTTTTTCTTTTCCGGACCTCATCATGTATCTACCTCTCGTCACAATGCTGAAAACACAACAGACATAATTCACTGAATCGATGTTGTTGTGGCAGTACATACTGAGAATTCTTCCTGGAACTTAAAGACACTTCAATGAACAAAACTCACAGAAACGTGCTGCCTTCACAGAACTTATATTCCGTTGTGGGCCACAGATACTCAACAGGAAATGTCGTAGATGAGTAAATTAAACCTACGATTGTGGAATAAAGTGGAGGAACAGTAGAATAGAATGAGGGAATGAAGTGTAGAATGGAGGATGGGCATCCGACCTCCCTCCAACCTCATTCTGCTGTGATCACAATCAGGCTTTCAATCACAGATTCATTTCACACTGGAGACTTACAAAGTCCACATGTGTACCCCTGATTTTATTTGATCTCACGTCGGTCCTGCAGAAAAGGCAACTACAGAATTACGTGCCTCCTTTTGTGAGGAGGGAACTTTGGGTCAGAGATGTCACCTTGCACACCTAGACAAGGAGGACCCCTGAGACCAGGGCTCATCGCCTTGCCCCCAACCCCGACCCTTATGCTCCCAGGTTCTCACTCACCCTGGCTCATTTCCCAACTATCAAATGCAGGAAAGTCTGGCTTTATTATCTGGCATTGGTCTTTGATTTCCTGAGGTCTTGATCTTAACATGCTTCCTGATCAATTTTACTCTCATCTGTTTCTGGTGCATATATGAAGACCCCAGCTGCCCATATCAATAACAGCAATCTTATTAATAGCAATAAAAATGTTAACTGCTTATGTACGTACTCTTCTTTCAATTCCGAAGAGTTTTACTATAATAACTTCATTTGATCCTTCTGACAAACAGCTCTTGTTTAAAATTTCAGATTCACACGAGGGTACAAACGATCAGGTTTCATGTTTGCATTTGTTAGGTAAGGTCCCTGTTATAGTTGGGCCCCTCACCCAGGAGGTGTGCCGTATACCCTTACATTGTGCCCATTAGGTGGGAGCACCCCAATCCCCCTCTTTCCTTCCTCTCCCTTCCCCCCAGTTTGAACTGAAATGAGTTTTTCTCCTGTGTGTGTATTAGATTATCTATTGCAGTGATTCTCAACCTTCCTAATGTCGCGAACCTTTAATACAGTCCAAAGGGGTCGTGATCAACAGGTTGAGAACCGCTCATCTACTGGCTTCATATTAGTATTGAGTACTTTAGATACTTACTTTTTTTTTTTTTTTTTGGTAGAGATAGAGTCTCACTTTATGGCCCTTGGTAGAGTGCCGTGGCCTCACACAGCTCACAGCAACCTCCAACTCCTGGGCTTAAGCGATTCTCTTGCCTCAGCCTCCCGAGTAGCTGAGACTACAGGCACCCGCCAGATACTTACTTTTTTTATGCTTGGGATACTTTACTAAGAAGAATGTGTTTCAACTCCATCCATGTTAACACAAAAGATGTGAAGTCTCCCTATTTTTTTTGCAGAATAGTATTCCATGGTATACATATACCACAGTTTGTTAATCCATTCCTGGGTTGATGGGTACTTGGGTTGTTTCCGTATCTTGGTAAATTGTGAATTAAGCTGCAATAAACAACCTAGTGCAAATGTCCTTATGGTAAAAAGATTTTTTTTTTTCTTCTGAGTAGATGCATAGTAACAGGATCGCAGGATCGAATGGAAGGTCTATTTTGAGTTCTTTGAGGATTCTTCAGACTTCTTTCCAAAGAGGCTGTATGAGTTTGCAGTCCTACCAACAGGGTTCCCTTCTTTCCAAATCCACACCAGCACCAGCAGCTTTGGGACTCTGTGATCTGGGCTATTTCTACCAGGGTTAGGAGATCTCTCAAGGTAGTTTTTGTTCGGTAATTGCCCCAGAAAAGCCCTCCTACCTTCTACAGACCAAGATTAACTATGGCCTGCCCCTAAGGCCTCTTCTGGCCAGGGCACTAACTCCTTATTGGGTATTCTACCCTCCCATCACCATTCTAAGACTTCCCCTAACCGAACCTATATAACTCTCTCGCAGGCATGCTCTCTCTCTCTCTCCCCTCTCTCTGTCTCTTTCGGTCTCCATCTCTTCCCCCCACTTTCCTCTCTCTCTTTCTTTCCTCACTCCTCCTTGGTGTTGTCCTGCAACATCCCCCCCTCACCAATAAAGACCTTTCGTACAAGCCTGGATGGTCTATGAGATCTCTGCCAGTCGAGTGCCCCCCCTTTCACCTGGTGTCAGAAGTGGGATGTAATTAGGGAACGCTCCCAAGGGTAACTTCCACCTCTTCCACAGGATTTTAGCTCTTGGGAGCTCCCTATCCTCCTCTCGCACTCCCGGCGCTCACCACCACACCGGCTTGTGTCCATTCACCAAAGCGCTCTAACCAGCACTCAATACCGACCCCATCCAGACTTGGCGAGTACCCCTGATGGGAATAAATTTTCCCTAATCGTTGGCTGGGTTGCTTACATTCCTGGCGATTCACCCGTTTCTCGAGGTTTGAGTTCCCTATTCCCCGTGACCTTGCGTGGCTTAGGGCAGAGCTTCCACGCCTTCGTACGAAAATTCCTGGCGCCAGGTCTCAAGCTCTCCACGGCCTCAAGGGCCTGACACTGCTCTAGAGTACGGTGACGACCGGCCTAGACTGTGTTCTCCTTTTCTCGGCCAGCAACAATGTAACGGAGTTTGTTCTTTGTCCTGGTCCTCGTGTGATTCTACTCATGCTTTATGCTTTATTTCTGCGAGGAATCGCCATGAGTGAAGCCATTCTAGCCCACCTAACTCCCCCTGGGGTGCTCCTTACACCACCTGATAGAATTAAGAAACTCTACCCAGGTTTAAACACTTTATTTAATTTTTAATTCAAAACTTATATAACTATGGTAAGTGCCTTAGCAAATGGAGCGAGATCCCCTATGTTCAGTGCTTCTCATATCTTAAAACCAAGCCTAATTTATGTTCAGATAATTCCAAAATTCTCATAACAAAGGGCTCTCCTACTCTCTATCTCCCTAAACCAAACCTATTCCACCCGGCAAATAAACCTCCTCCATGCAGACAAGCGGCCACGGGTTCCTAACCGGGAGTAATTTTTGTTCTGGCCCGCCATATTCAACTCCTCCCTCAACCACACAGTTACCTCCACCCTCTGTCCCTCCTACTTCCCCGTCAACCAATCTGAGCTCGACTCCTAACTCCTCCCCTCCAACTGGCACTCAGTTCTTCCGTATGGTCTCTCAGTCCACTTCCGACTGCTCCAAGAAACTCTTCCGGACTTCTTTATTCCTTTCTCCCTCCAGCTCCTCCATATAATAATCCTACAGTACCACCGTATAACAGTGTATTACTATATCCTATCAACTTACCTGGCATAATGTTTTTATTATTTTAACCAATACCCTAACCTCTAACCAGTGCAAACAAGTGTGGGAGAGGACAAAAGAGGCAGCCAATCAATTTCATATATCAAACAATAAGCATCCTACAGGTGACACTACAGTCCCTAACTCCCAGCCAAATTAGAATTATAATAATAATACTAAGAAAAAATAGAAACATTTTTATGACCTACATTCTTTGCAGACTTAAAGCTTCCACCAAAAGATTATCAATTATAATAAATTACCGGAAATCATACAAGGTAAGTCTAAAAATCCTTCAGCTTTCCTCCAACGCCTTACCGAGGCTTTTATTCAATATACTAACTTAAATCCCGAAACAATAGATGGGAAAAACGTTCTCATAACTTATTCCTTTAACCAAAGTTACCCCGACATCAAACTTAAGCTAAGAGAGCTTAAGCTTAAGTTAGTATTAAATATACTAACTTAAATCCTGAAACAATAGATGGGAAAAACGTTCTCATAACTTATTCCTTTAACCAAAGTTACCCCGACATCAAACTTAAGCTAAAGCGTTTAGAGCATGGACCCCTGACACCCCAGGCTGTAATTTTAAACACGGCCTTTAAAGTTTACATGGGACGAGATGATATTTTTTGAAGACAAAATAAAAAATCTCAAACCCAAAATTATCAAATGCTAGCTCAAAACATTACAGCATCTCTAAGGCCATCATTCCTAACCTACCTAAGTAATCAGGGGCAAAAGACGGCTTCATGACTCAACCACCTGAATCATTCTACAAATGTGATGGAGAAGGCCACTGGGTAATACGTTGCCCATCCCAAACCTCCACCACGGCCATTCCCTCTCTGCAAAAAAAGGGTCACTGGAAGGCTGACTGCCCCTTGGCTCAGAGAGGACATGAGGCCAGCCAACCTACAACACCTACAAGCAAACTTGGGAGTTGCCTCTTCTGAAGACTAAAGGGATCCTGGCTTCTCTCACCCAATGAAGATTACCTCCACAGAGCCAAGAGTAACCCTGATGGTGGCAGGTAGGATGCTCCCCTTTCTATTAAACACAGAAACTAGCATCTCAGTTGTTAAAGAGTTCAGCGGTCTTACCTCCCTGTCGCCCACCTCTATTGTCAGGGTAAAGGGTTTTTCCAACCGTCTACATCAAACTCCTTTTTATGCTGCATAATTGACAATTTCTCATTTATACATTCCTTTTTAATGTTACCTTCCTATCTAGTTCCCCTTCTAGAACGTGACATACTTTCCAAATTAAGTACCACCCTAACTTTTGATCTTAAATTGATAAATGCTGACCCATCTCCCTCTGCCTCACTCTGCCTCATCCTTTCCCAAACTATAAAAGACTCGTCACCCTAGCCCATTCCACCAGAGCAGGTAAATCCTAAAATTTAGGATACTAAAACCCCCTCAATTGCCTCCTACTCTCCAATTCTTATTAAACCAAAAGACCCCTCTATTTTTCCTTCTCCACGTCAATTTATCTACTTCCCAATCTAATCTCCTGGAACTCCGACCTCTTTCTCTCTATCCAACAACCTATGTAAAATGAACTGCCCAAGTTGCCATATTTCCCTTACTGGCAGCGGTGGGAATCACGACTAACACAGACACAGAAACAGCTAACATTTCCTACTCAATAACTCGTTTTATTCAAACTCAACTCTCAAAGTTATCTCAACAGGTACTCAATTAGTACTCCAAACCTACAACAAGAGAAACTGTTCGTAAATGGACTACACTACAACCACAAGTCCCAACCACAAGACTTTCCTAAACAACCACCGTTAAAAGAACAGTCTGAAAGGAAAAACTTATATCCTCCCAACAAAAAAATCATAATCGTCCTCTAGTTGGCCAATTGAAACTACAAGCCCCTCTCAGCAGGAAGAAACTACAGAAGAGAGAACTCTATGTCCCCTATCCCAAGGCCAACCCCCTATTTTTAATAAATCAAGAAGGGAGGAATGTTAGGTAATTGCCCCAGAAAAGCCCCTCCTACTTTCTACAGACCAAGGTTAACCACGGCCTGCCCCTAATGCCTCTTCCGGCCAGGGCAGTAACTCCTTATTGGCTATTCTACCCTCCCATCACCATTCTAAGACTTCCCCTAACTGAACCCATATAGCTCGCTCTCGCACACACGCTCTCTCTCCCCTCTCTGTCTCTCTCTCTTTTCTCCTCTCTCTCTCTTTCTTTCCTCACTCCTCCTTGGTATTGTCCTGCAACATCCCCCCCTCGCCAATAAAGACCTTTCGTACGAGCCTTGGTGGTCTATGAGATCTCTGCCGGTCGAGTGCCCCCACCTTTCAGTTGTTTTTTTTTTTTGTAGAGACAGAGTCTCACTTTATGGCCCTCGGTAGAGTGCCGTGGCCTCACACAGCTCACAGCAACCTCCAACTCCTGGGCTTCAGCGATTCTCTCGCCTCAGCCTCCCGAATAGCTGGGACTACAGGCGCCCGCCACAATGCCCGGCTACCCCCTTTCAGTTTTGATTTGCATTCTCTGATGATCAGAGATAATAAGCATTTTTTTCATATGTTTGTTGTCCATTCATCCTGACAAACAACTCTTAGAAATAGCCAAGATTTTATCTTAATTTCATTTTATAGATGGGGAAACAGACCTTGGGAGATAAAGGGTTGCCAGAATCCCACAAGTGGGCAGTGGCTGAGGCAACAGTGGGTGCCCCTCCTCCCCTCTGCCCCACACCCAGCCCGCAGGCACAAGGGATTTGCTCCGAGCCTCTCATTCAACACCTCCATTCCCTCTCCCTTTCCGTGAGTCAGCCACTACCATCCATACTTCTCATTTTTATGCAGCTGAGATGTGCAGGATGTGCGTTCTTGTGTGGATGCCTATAAATCTATTTATGGACCTAATTGTCAGTTTTCATGAGTGACAGACATACAGTGCTTTGACTACCCAGCCTAATGTGTCTGTATCTGACATTTTAAATAGAACTCTTCCCCCCCCATCACCACCCGTTCTTTTAGGAAGTAATTTGAGATAGCAGGTATTTTTATATTCATATATCTTTAATTATATCTACACAACTGTCAGAGATTAATGATTTCCTCAATCCGGCTCTTCTTAAAGGAGAATTTGGAACTTATGAAACAGGAAGAAGAGCTCAAACAGATGCTGTCTGTGACAAAGACATTCCCGAGCAAGGGGTTTGGCCACAGTCAAGTTAGGGTTCTCAATGTAGATTAATTTTGTGCGACGTTTCTATGAATTATTGAAAAAGCAGGACTCATGTGGATGGCAAACATAAATAGATCTATACATGTAAACCAATAAAAAGGCCCGAGACAGATGGAGAGCAGAGTCCAAGTGGAAATACTCCTCCGCCCCAGAGAAATGAGCAGCAACAGGCCCCAAGGGGTATCTATGTATTCTGACCCCAGAAGAAAATCTCACCTTCCCATGTACGCAAACTCAATCTAGAAACTTGAGGTCAGAGAGCACTTCAGGAAAAATTTTGAAGCTCTAGTTTGATGCTAGAATCCGTGCTGCAATAAAACTTACTTGGCAGTGGTTGTTGGGTGCTGTGCTCAAGGCAGACCAAGAGCACCTGCTATGTGCCAGGCACAGCGTGCTGGAATGAAGAGTGTCCCAATAAAGAGGAATAAAAAAAAAAATACAAGCAAAGAACCATCTGTATGCAAGGGGAGAAAGGCACAGGTCCCTGTGTGCCGCTGTCAGAAGGAGCGGAAAAGAAGAACCCTGATACAAGTCTCCTGCTCACCAGGAATGTGATGCCAGGCAAATTAACTTCTCTTTCTTCTCCAGTAAAATGGGATTAATAATATTTCCCCTTTGTGAGCATCCAGTGAGATCTGGCCTTTGTTTGTTACAGCTGTCTCATTTCCACTGCTCTCCTGTACAAACCCTGCGTGCCAGCATCCTGAATTTCTCATCACTCCTTCAAACCCCCGTGAATTCTGATGCCTTAATACGCAGGGCCTCTCGGTGGCCCAGGCACACCTTCCTTTTGTTTAACAAACTCCTAATCAACTCTCACGCTGTAGCTCCAGCGCTGTCCCGCACCCTGTGATGCCTTCTGCCATTGCCTGGGTACATTTATCACTCCTTTAATCCCTGGTAAATACCTCCAGGAAGGTGCTTATCCCACTGGACTATTAGAGTTTTGTTGTCTATCTTCACAAACAGTTTGTCTCAAGAAATGGTGTTTTATTCCCTCAGGGCTGAGCTAGTGGTTGTCCCGTGACAGGCAAGTACAATAAACTGTTGTTCAAAGGAATGAACAGGGAATGAATGGCCATGTGGTCATATAAATGACAAGCCGCATGTGTAAATTCTCTGTAAACTGTAATGAGAGAAGCTACCACTTAATGAACGCTGCCGTCCCAGATGTGAAGGGTATGTGGATGCAATCTCTGTCATCTGCTAGAGCTCTGCAAAGTAGACTGAGTAAATTTCTGAGATAGGCACTGACCAGTCCGAGCGGACGTCCGTCAGTCCTTTAGATAGCGTTGTGGGCTAAATGGTGGCCCCCCCGAAGATACCATGTCCTAATCTGCAGATCCTGTGAATGGGATCATATTCGGAAAAGGTCTTTGTAGTTGTAATTAAGAACCTTGACATGAAAAAGTCATCTGGGGTTATTCTGATGGACCCTAACTCCAAAGACAAGTCATTATAAGGGACACACAGGGGAGAAGGTGATAGGACAACAGAGCAGGAAGAGGCAGGGGGCAGATCTTCCCCATCGCCTTCCACAGGTGCTCCAACCCTGCTGAGACCTTTATTTTATTTCTGGCCTCTAGACCATGAGAAAGTACATTATTATATTTAAGAGACAAGGTCTTATTCTGTTGTCCAGGCTGAAGTGCAGTGGTACAATCATAGCTCACTGCAGCCTTGAACTTCTGGGTTCAAACTATCCCGCCCCCAGCTAAATATGGTAAGTAGCTATAACTGCAGGCATATGTTACCACCCCCAGCTAATTGTTTTTGTTTTTGGTAGAGACAAAGTCTCGCTTTGTTGCCCAAGTTGGAGTGCAGTGGTATGATCAGAGCTCACTGCAACTTTGAATTCCTGGGCTCAAGCAATCCTCCTGCCTCAGCCTCCAGAGTAGCTGGGGCTACAGGCATGCATTATCCCTATATGCCCAGCTAAATTTCTGTTTTGAGTCACTAAGTATGTGCCAATTCATCATAGCAGCCTCAGGAAACCAACACAGAGAGATATTTCCAAACTCTGTCCTAAAGACAAGGAAGCTAACTTTTTAAAAGTAAAAGTTTTCTCTAAGGTACAAAGTGATTCTTCAGCAGAGATGAGATTCAGACCCAGACCCCTGTCTTTCTCCAATGACTTTGTGCTGTCGGTGGTGACATGACCCCTCCCTCTGAGAGCCTCTAGAGAAGACACCTCCAACCTTTGCAGTCTGAGCTTCTGACCCCTACAGACGCCCAGGTCCTGCCTCCAGAGAGGCCCACCTCACTGAATCTGAGGACACCTATGGTTTTTTTTTATAAATGCTCGAAGTGGTTATACCTACTCCATCATGGGGCTGAGGCTGGTAGGCCTGAGGGTGTAGTTTTTATTCTTACGGTATTAGATGAACACTCATTCCAAAACAAACATTGCACAACACAAATGGGGAACTCAGAAGAATGAACCAAACCCCAACTTCATAGTTGAGCTCCTGGTCTTTTCCACGGGTATCCCAAGCTCCCTCATGCTAGAGAGTGGGGGTTGGGAAACAATTAAATACGAGAGTCGGTTCTAAACCCAAGTCACTCCAACTCCCCATCGGGTTTATTAAATCATTTATAATTCCAAGAAGCTGAAGTAAATATTTAATATTTGATTCCTAATCTATAAATATTTACACGTTGGGATTTCTCCATGTTCAACAAGCCCACGAGAGGTTTGACGCTTTTAGCAAGGGTGACGAATGAACACTTACAACTCCCCACCCAAAAGCAAGGAACATCTGGTCAGTCCTTCAAGAGTTCTGATGCAGGGAACAGCCTGTGTGCACCCAGGGTGCAGCCACCATCCCTGAGAACTGTTAAAGCATTTGGCTTTGAACAGCTACTTGGGGGAAGAGGAAGAATAAAAGTAACAGAAAAAACAAAACTCAATGATGCTACTACAGCAAATACCTGTCAAGGCTGCTGTGGTATTTTCTGTTTGTTAATCTTATGTCAATTAACATTTAAAATGGGCTTCCAGGCCCAGTGCAGTGGCTCATGCCTGTAATCCCAGCACTCTGGGAGGGTGAAGATGGTGCATTGCCTGAGCTCACGGGTTTGAGACCAGCCTGAGCCAGAGTGAGACCTCATCTCTAAAAATAGCTGGCGTTGTGGCGGGCGCCTGTAGTCCCAGTTACTCTGGGGGCTGAGGCAAGAGAATCACTTGAGCCCAAGACTTTGAGGTTGCTGTGAGCTGTGATGCCACAGCACTCTACCGAGGGTGACAAATGAAACTCTGTCTCAAAAAAATAAAAAAAAATAATAAAATAAAATGGGCTTCCAATGTGGAAATATTGATATAATGACACTAATAAGAATCCAGGAAACCTCTTTGAATCCTGCCTTAGAAATCTTGAAAGACATAGACCAGCGGTTCTCAACCTGTGGGTCACGACCCACAGAAACTGTATTAAAGGGTCACGGCATTAGGAAGGTTGAGAACCACTGATGTAGATAGAGTCTCTCAATTCATTAACCTGCTTCAGTGAGCTATTTCACTTTACTTATCAAGTTTACATACATTTATTAAGTGTGTGACATCCTGCTAGAAGTTGAAAAATAAAACAACCAGATTCCTTCCTTGAGAGGCCCTCACTGAAAGGGATTGGGTGGTGACGCAGAGACAAGACAGGAGAGATTCAGGCCAAGTTTAAGCAAAGAGGACAGAGACCTGCCTGGGTAAAGATAGCGGCTGCCCCGAGAGTCCTTGGAGGCTTGTTCATATACTGAGCATAGTGGGAGGGAGATTTTGTTAGGCTGGGGCCAGAACTCTTGTTGGGGGCCATGTAGGCCTTTTGTTCTAAAGCAGGTGGGGGAAGTGTTTAGGCCCCTAATACTGTCTTCCTAAATGACTGGTAATAAGTAAGAACACGTGTCGCTCATTAAAGACTTACTATGTATCACACCCTCTGCCATCCATTCACAGATAATCTCTACCTTCAGAATCCTGATTTTTATGGGTGGATAAGGAGACTTTGTGGGTGAGGTCACATGTCCAGAGTGAAACGTCTCCTGGACAGGAAGCCAGGTTTCAAACACAGATGATCTGTCAAGGGCCTGTCAGGCAAATGGAGCCCTTGCTGGCTGTTCACAGTGGAATTTAACAAGGGAAACCTTTGCAATGGTGTTGGAAAGTAGGAAAACTCAGGGGAAAGGAAGTGATCTAAGGATCAGCAGGAGCTGGAAGCTGCTACCAGCCCTGGAATTAAACCAACAGAAGGAGGCAGTGCAGGCCCAGGCCCAGGCGATGGGCGGCTGTGGAGTGGCTAGAGCTCCGGTAGTATTGCTTCAGGGAGATGAGAGAGGGGCCATCTGCAGGAGGACACAGCCACCATGAGAGGCCACTGGGAAGACACAGCCATCGTCAGAAGCAACTGGGGACAGAGCAGGAGAAGTGTCCAGAGGCTGCCTTTGCCCCACCTTGCAGTCCCCCACTAGCGTCTCCCTCAAGTACCGTCCCTTCAGGAGAACATGAGGAAGGGGAGCTTTCAAGTCTCGCTCCCTGGGACACACACAGTGCCCTGCCTTGCACAGGTGGACAAAGAATCCAAGTGACCAGTATCCGGGACCTGCCTCACTTCCTCGCCCCAATGTGGAAATATTGATATAATGACACTAATAGAGAATCCAGGAAACCTCTTTGAATCCTGCCTTAGAAGGATTCTAAGGTTCTATGACTACAATCTGGTCATAAAGATGCCATCTGCTCACCCGTGCTCTCAGCAAACCGAACCCACTCTGTGCTCTCCGCAAACCAAACCCACTCTCAGCAAACCAAACCCACTGCCTGTTTCATGAGAGACGCTGGGACCTGGCTGCTCATGGATGGGTGAACGCCAGGCAGGCGGCATGGTGGCAGCGGCACTTTGTCAACCGTGACAAACTCCACACCCAGGGGTATTTCCACTTTCCTTGAATCCCTGGACAGATTTTCTTTAACTTAACAAGGTAAGAGATCCAGATTCACCCCTCCCTCCACCCTTTTCGGAACATCGCCTTCAGACTTTCTCCCCGACATGCTCTTTGCTCCACCCCGGCCACCTTGCCCTTCTCTTTCCAAGGCTATTTTCCAGGGAGCAGGGAGATGAGAAGGATTTCACAGCAGGGGGTGGGTGACTGGCAGGAGGGGAGAGGGACTAGGGTTGCTGCTCTGTAATCCCCTCTCAATCACGTACGGCAAGAAGCAACAATCATTTCTTGGGACTGAGACAAGATCAAAGGATTAAGGGGGTTTTGGCAAAGAAGGCTTGGCATTTGGTCACAAGAATTATAAAAGATCTGCTGAGAAGAACAGCTTGCTAGGTGAAAGTCTGATCACACAGCCTGGGACGCCTTTTCCCGGCATACATTCCTTCAGAGGGAGGACAGAGGGAAGCCCAGGCTGTGTGTCTGCCCACGGGAGCTCTGCTGCGCACCAGGGCCACCAACCAGCCCCCGTCCACCCTATCCCCTTCCTCCTGAATGCGTCTCCGGGAGGTGTGGTTTCTGTCTGAGCCCTCCAAGTATTCTACCAACAGCAAGGACGTCTTCCTCTATTTGCTGAGCCCTGAGCCCACACCGGGTATCCACACACTCTGTGTTCCATGCTCCATCCTTCCTCCTAAGAAGCCCCTAAAGCAGCAAAAGTTAATGAAGAGACTGAGATGTGGGTATTAAGCAAGTTGTTTAAAGTTAGTCCATTAATAACAAAAGTTACTGAGAATAACTAACTCTATGTGACAGACATTGCAGTAAATGCTTTATCCTAAACTCCCAAATTATGAGAGGCATTGGTATCCCTTATCCTAAATGAAAAACCAGAGTCTGACAGAGAGAGTATTCGCTACAGTCAGAAATGAAATTCAACCCCAGGTATCTCTCCTGCTAGAGCTCTGAATGACTACTTGTTACCTGTTCACTCATGCATTAACAAACATGTACTGGGCACTCAGCAGGGGCCGGGCACTAGCACAGGTGTGGCGGCATTGTAATGCACACAGGAGGGTCCTCAGGGAGTGGGAGCCTCGTCCGTGACACGGCAGTGTGCTGCGTGAGTTGCCTCCCACCACTATTCATTGAGTGCCTGGTAGCACCAGGCTCCATGCGTGGCCCTGTCACACCGCTTCTACCTGGGAAGTTTAAGGTTCAAACTCAGGGCTTTTGGAAGTGTCATACCTGAGGTGTCTCCCCGACCATCAGCCATCGCAGGCTGGGTTTGGAGCAGGGGAGGGAATGTGAGGCTGCGGTGAGCTCAGGCTTCCAAAGAACTTCCCCTCCAACATCTTCCCATCAGTCACCCAAAGTAAACTAAAAAGTGGAAAAGCTGAAGCCAAGAGGCCTCCGAAAGCCTTTCCCCAGAAAGGTTAAACCTGACAGCATCCAACAGTGGGGTTACCGGCTCAAAAGAGCGGCCGGAGTGCTGAGTGAACAGGGGCCAACTCAGCTCATTAAGTCCCCGAGTTCTCATCTTTCCCGGGCTAATTGGCATTAACGCACAGGGTGCCGGATGGCTATTAAGTAGGTAGCAACAGCAAGCTCTTTAAGATTCAAAACCTAAAGGATTCTGGGATCAAAGGCACGGAACACTGGTGTACATGAAAAGCGGTGCTGGAGCGCTGCCTCCGTCCTGGCCGATGCTGACTGCACTTTGAAGGGACGAACAACTGGTGTTTGGCAGGATGATGGTTTCATGTTACCACTGGGAAGCGTTTCTCACTGTGCAGTGTGGTTCCCCCTCCCGTGATACTTCTGTAAATATTTCCTGAGCACCTACCTTGTAGCAGCCATTGGGTTACTGGTAGGCATGGTCTCAGGTGGGGGGACAGAGGTGGGGATGTGGAAACGACTGCGTCAGAGGTTGGTGTCCAGAGGCCACATAGCTCAGGAGAGGGCGAAACTGTCTGTGTGTGTCTGGCTGGGTCCAGGAAGACTGCCGGAAGAAGCGAACTCTAGACTGGACGTGTCGGTAGTTAGGCCTGTTCCACTCACTCCTCACCACTGAGCCTACTACCCTCCACCGTCGGTCATCCACAGGGCGACTCTCTTAACTACTGCCACAGCACATGTCCCCAGCTCTTGAACAGGCTGCAGGACTACAGGTGGCCACCATCAGAGCTGGCTGAGCTCACAAACCTTCGGATCTCAAGAATCAGACATGCTGCCTGGGGTTCACAGCAGGGACCAACAGCAAGAAACCAGCATTTCACTGTACACAGGGCGCATCCTGTGCCACAGTGCACACATAGATGGTTTTATCTGCTTCCATTCTTGAGAAAAGGGACCTATCACTCCCATTTTACATGTTAGGAAATGGAGGATTTAAGGATTGGGAAGCTGCCCAAGGTCACCCAGCTTAATAAATAAATGTGACTGATCAACTTGTAATTCTGAATGCAGTGATTCAGTCTCCAGGCTATCTGCTAACTACCTGTCCGCATTGGCTATTGTGACTTTAACAGAGTGTATTTAAATAAGGCCCCTGTGCACATGGGCCACCAGAGAGATGTTCGGGAATTGTGACATGCCCCACCGCGGCCTTCCTGGTGTGGGGATGGCAGGGGTGGCAGGATGGCCACGTGCCTTTTGTTTGTGCCAAGAAGAGCAGGAAAAACACCAGGGCTGCTCCCTTTTTGCCCTGCCCATGCAAGGGCTGCCTTCTGCCCCCCCTCTTTAAGCCCTTTCATCCCATGAAAGGTGAAATGCTCCGCAAATCACTGGCCAGAGAATCTGGGCTCCCAACTTCTACTTGTACCACGTTTTACCCCCAATTTCCCCACTTCTGCTTGCACAGCATGGGCAGCCATGAGGAGAGATGAGGAAGTTAGAAGGGCCGTCTCACTGCACCTTGCGATATTTAGGAATTTTGGATAGCAGTCTGTTGTAACGTAAGGGCCACGAGAACGCATCAGGTCCACATCGGCAGGCAGGAGAAGGGGCTGACCCAGTGCCCTGTCTGCTGCATTCAGACTCCCATCTCCACGTCGGCCCCAGGACCATTTCCTGTAGGTCATTCCCAGCCCGTGATGCAGCAGGCCAAGACACTCAGGCAAGCCCTTCCCAGGAGGCAGGGCACTTCCGCGATGAGTGACTTTGGCTCAGAGACTCCCCAGCATCCTTGCTGAAGTTTTCCGTAAGAAGGAACTATGGCATGATCTATTTTTTTAAAACTATCTTTTACCTTTATTTATAAATATTAGTTGTCTATTTTTTGATACTTTGGGGAAAAAAATAAGAAGTAGTTAACTGATGACTCCATACTGAACCTCAAAGCATTCTATAATAGACATAACTCTCATTTGACAATGTGAATGTTGCTTTCTTTGCATTACTATTATTATCATTGCTTAATACTGCGTTGCAGCAATCATCTGATTTCTTTTCGGAATGTATTTGTCTTCGTGGGTTCTTGGCGAGGTTTTTGTTTCTGGTCCCTGTCTTAAACATTGTTATTGTTGTTCAACGTTAAGCCTTTTTAATTTTGTGAAGGCAAAAAGTGGAAGCCTAACGAACACATGTATAAGTGAAAATAAATTTAAAAAGAAAAAAAGAAGGGACTGAAGTCGAAGAGGCTTCTGCCCAAACTTCCTTCCTTTCCTCCCTCTCCTCGCACCTGCTCAGACCTGCACTGTGGTCTGATGGTTTCCCGAGTTGCAGCCCACTCCCGCCTGCCTATTTCTTCTCATAGGTGTGAAAAAGTCTTCTCACCTCCCCCGTCCTCACCTCCTGTGGGAATCTCACCTGCCCTCGACTGTACCATCCACTGTGGACATCGGAGCCAGGTGAGTGGACACCGGACAGAAAGAACACCTTCAAGCTCCTGTTAAGAGATGGAAAAGTCCGCCCCAGTGCCTGCAGTGGGACCGCCCATTAAAGACAGGCCTTCCATGTGCAAACTTGACACTATTAATCTTCGTCATCGATGTTACTGGGTACCACAGGCATTTTCTCAAATGTACCAACCTCTGCAGCCAGCTTTAGAAGGATTTTAGAGATGATTTCACCCATCGAGATGGATAATCCTTCAGCTCTGAAATGGGAGATCATAATGCTTTGCCAATCTACTCTGATCCCAGAGAAAATGGCCCGATGAAAGGAGATGATGCCAAGGTTTAACGCCACCTCTTCTAACCCAATCTGCTAAAAATTAAAACTCAGCAAGGCATAGTGAAAAGACTTTTCAACCTGTCATTCTTATACAACAGAGATACTAAGCAGGCTCCAAATTCTCTTCCTGAAAATAAAATAGAGGCCAAGGTGGTGGACACTGTTCTAAGTCAGAGGCGGGAGCTTCATCCCTTCTTGGCTTTGGGCCCTGAGCAAGTTGCTACCCACGACTTTCAGCTTCCTCTTTCAGAAATCAAGATGATTACCTTAAATGAGAAGGGACAGAAAACACACACAACAGTATTATTCAGTGCACAGTAAGAACGCAGCGTTATACTACACAGCAGCTATGGCAATCGTAGGGTATTTTTATTGGTTTTTCAGGCCTTTACTGAACGTTTATTTTTTTCTGAATCTAAACCATGGGCTTAAACAGCATTTTAAAAAAGTGACTTATGCAAGTTTCCCCTTTAAGAGGCAAGGGAGGAGAAGGAGGGTGAAGACTAACATGAACGTAAGGTCTAGGATAGGTGTCTGTCTTTCCTTTCTTTCAAGATCTTCACTGCGTTTTTTGTTTGATTGCAAGCAGTTCTAATCCTTCTGATGGATATGTGTGCTGTGCTCTCAAGAAGAGAGAGATGAGAGAGCGGGGAAAGAGAGAGGGAGAGAGAATATAAAACTACTCACAAGCAATGACGGATGCCAAGGACAAAACATTTCCAGTAGACCTGGTCTATAAATTGTCATTTAAATTTGCAATTTAAAAACACTGTGTGACTTTTTGATTTGGCTGACGGTATAGCAGAGACAAATAATGGAATCCTAATAAGCAATGCTTAAATGACATCTCCAGTCTCCCAGACAGAGAGGGTGGCGCAGAATTCTAAGAAGAGAAAATAAATCTACCAAGTATAGGAAAGACGACCAGAACTAAACAGTTGCACTAATCACTTGATGATAGAGATCAGGACAATGTATTTTTTGGCTGTTTAAAATTCAAATCCTTCACAGATGAAGGGTGGGTTATCAGCGAAACCCCCACCAAAGTCACTGTGAAGGGGCAAAAACGAAGCTCTGTTTTTACATTTCCTCCCATTAAAACAGATGAACCAAAAATCAAGACACCAGGACAACATATGAAGAGTTGTCAAGCCAAGGTTAAAAGACTTCAACTGCAAAAAAAGAAAGAAAACACACACAAGAAAATAAAACCCTCCCTCAGAGACACCTATTGGTAAACCTTCATTCCAAGGCTTTACTCCAGGGGCAGACACACCCACAAAAGGGGAGGGTACCCTGAAGTCTCAGGTTCTTCTCACTGTAGGAACCTATGTTAGCATCTGAGCCCAGGGCCACAAAATAACCAAAGAAAACCCTGCATCAGTTGAAAACAGAAATGAACCAGGGGCTCCTCAAAGCAGTTCTGCAAACCACAGCTTCAGCAAGATTTGGCACATGGGAAAATGGACCCGTGAACATGACAACAATCACAGAAGGGCTGGGAGAGGTTTTGTGAGAAAAAGCTAAAGAAAATATATCACGGAGCTTGTTTTAAAATGATGACTGCAGAAAGCGTAAGATACAGGGACAGCTTCGATTGTGAGGTTTTGTGAAAAAGTCATACGGAATTAAAGACGCGGCGGGATCAGACTCGATGGGTGTGTTTGCACGCCTGCGCACACATAGTATGTGCAGGAAAAAGAAAGACTGAAAGAAAATACACCTAAGCGTTCACTGTTCTCCCTCAAGGTCAGGACACAACTTCAGAATCTTCTACACGTGTTCAAGGCGGCCGACTGGCGCTGGCGAATGGCACAAAGTCTATTTGCAATCTATAACTTCGAGGACAGAAGGAGAAACCACTATAATCATTACTCCAAACATCAAAGAAAAACGAATGAAGCATACATTACACATTCTAGGAAAACATTAAAACAAAGAATTATCTCTCGAATATAAGCTATTCCATTAAAAAAAAAAAACCCTTAATAAGCACATACTCCATACCTGGCCCTGTATGAATACAAAACTCTGTAATCAACATACAGCCCTTGACAAAACGAACATGTGGACAATTTGCGACTCCACTCGCACCTCTCCAACACCCAGTATGAGCTGAAGGCTGCAATAGACACCGTCACACACACATTCAGCTGTTTCATTTTCCACTATTTTGAACTCCAGCTTGCAGATTCGTCATGAAAATCTACTATGGTCACCGAATCACACTGCCCAGGTTCAAATCCTAGAGCTGCTAGTTTCTTCAAGCCGTGGGCAAGATAGTAAATCTCTCTGACTCTAGGTCTCCGTATATATAAGGACATGAAAATAACATGAAAGTAAATATGCAAAACATCTGGGGTATTAATCTTCTCCACAGGGAAATGGTTTTACTTCCTACAAACTTCAGTGTCACATACTTTCTACTATTTAATCACAGCCTTAACCTGACCAAAAGCCAGCGGGTACCAGCTAAGCTCGCAGAAACAAGTCTTTCAGAGCCCCACGAAGCAAGAGCTAGAAGGGACCCTCACAATTCACACATTTGCCACCTGCTATCAAGCACTGAGCTGCCTTTCCCAAGTCCAGCCTGATTGTAGGTCTGATGACTATCCATCACTGCTTCAGCATGACACCCAATGTCTTCAGCACATGCTTCGGTATCGCTGTTAATAAGGGATACGGTGATGATCATTCTCCCAATGATAGGGGTCCTGCTCTTTTTGAGGTTCACATAATAAGAACATTTTTCATTGCTGGAGATAATTCCCCTTCCCGTGCACATTTGTCAAAAGCAGTTTCCAACAGTCCCGTACATCATCCTGAAATACATGATAAGATTCAGGTCTGCTATTCATCATCGGCTGGGCTTCCTCCAAGGCCTGGCTTTTCTTGCTGCTGGTTTGACAATTAGAATACAAGTTCTTCCCACAGCAGCCTCGCCAGCCAGGGGAGACTGAAAGACCCAAGTAGGGAGGGGCCCAAATTTAAGGGATGTGAATCTGCAAGGATGACACATAAATCCTTATGAGGCTAAATGGTATCGGCAATGTCCCTTTGCCAGAGGAGCCAGGCTCCTAAGAATTGAGCTTTCACTGAGGTTTTATTTCATGACCACTCTTGGGAAACAGCAGGGTGTAGCGGGATGATCTGGGCTTTGCATCATTTAGATCTGAGTTTAAAATTTGTGTTCTTTCACTTCCGTGGTGGGTGTCCTTAACTTACCTGAGCATATTTCTTCATCTGTGAAACGGGACTATTACCCAACTCATAATTCTCTTGTAAAGATTTTAATAGGCATGGTATTCTTTGCCTGGCATTTAATAGTCACATAATTAAAATCATTTCCTCCTTGGCCCACTGGTAACTCTTTAATTTTCCTCCTCACAGCTTTGAGAGAATAGAATGACACAGTCCCTGCTATCAGGTCTCATCTTAAAATCTAGAAGGAAAGAAAGGAGTGTGAAGTGGAATCCTAACTTATAGACAAAATAAATTAGGAGCTTCATCTGGAGTGAAACTGAGAATCACAGGGGAAAGAAGGCTGAATACCATGGAAGGAGAGCAACCCCAAGGCAGGCCTCCATGGCAGTCCCGTCTAGAGTTGTGCTTCCAGAATCAGGTGGGCCCTGACAGGCAGAGGCGGATGTCTTCCAGGTTGACAAGAGAGTTGAAGCAAACTCATGCAAGCTCAAGGAGGGCCAAGCAGGGCCATGGTTCAGAATGTGCCAGCACACGAGGGCACACACAACATGTGTTGTATTGATTAGTGGGATGGAACTGCAGGGCCGTGCAGAACGCAGGTTCTGGCCTACAGCGTTGACAATGTCTCACCTCTCCAACCTCTCACGTTCCTCATCTTTAAACTTGAGATTTTAAGAGCAGCTGCCTCAAAAGAATTGAGTGAGAAAGTGCGTGTAAAGATTTGAGTATTATGCCTGACATTTTGTGATTGCTGACAGATCTTACATAGCGACCTTATCATCCGAATCCTCATGATTATTATTATTGCTGGTTTGGGACTGCCTACTGGAAGGTGAATTGGGTTGATAATATAATATTCCTTTTTTTTTTTTTTTTTTTTGTAGAGACAGAGTCTCACTTTATGGCCCTCGGTAGAGTGCCGTGGCCTCACACAGCTCACAGCAACCTCCAACTCCTGGGCTTAAGCGATTCTCTTGCCTCAGCCTCCCAAGTAGCTGGGACTACAGGCACCCGCCACAACGCCCGGCTATTTTTTGGTTGCAGTTTGGCCGGGGCCGGGTTTGAACCCGCCACCCTCGGTATATGGGGCCGGCGCCTTACCGACTGAGCCACACTAAGTTGGGGGAATTTGCAAAATTTCCTGGTATGCACATTTAGAGTATTTATTTCCAAATTAAGATCTAGAAATGATGCTTTCCTTTACATGTATTACTACCTAGTAGGGCCTCTGTACCCACCAGGTTTGGTTCCAGGATCCCCACAGACAGTCAGATCTGAGGACGCCCAAGTCCCTTCCATAAAACATCCAGTATTTGCATATATCCTGCACACATCCGACGATACACTTCAATCATCTCTAGATTATTCATGATTCCTAATGCAATGTAAATGCTGCATGAGCGCTGTTAGACTGTATTTTTTTTTTCATTGCCCTGGGTTTTGTTTTTGTTTTTTTTTTTGTCAAACATTTTCAGTCCAAGGTTGACTGAATGGATGAATGCAGAACTCCGATACAGAGGGCTAACTATATATTTGAAAGAAGCAAAAGCAGGGTCTCAGATGTTTGTATGCTCAAGTTCATAGCCAATGCCGAGAGGCAGACGCAGCCCACGTGTCTGCTGATGGGCGAGTGGTAAGCAACGTGGAGGGAAGGATGTACCCTCTGCTCTCCAGAGCATCTGCCGTCGGTTGG
Organism: Nycticebus coucang; assembly: GCF_027406575.1. Classification (NCBI taxonomy): domain Eukaryota; kingdom Metazoa; phylum Chordata; class Mammalia; order Primates; family Lorisidae; genus Nycticebus; species Nycticebus coucang. The sequence goes on from NC_069801.1 coordinate 54,344,364, forward strand.
ATCTGCAGATGTAAAAGCCACAGATACAAAGGGCCGACTGTACATTCTGACTCATACACAGTCAAAGTCCTTCAAGTTCATGTTTGCTTTACCTTTTTGTATCTGGCATGCCTGGCATCCTCCTTAGAAGGGAAATATGCCCTTGTCAATCACCTGGAGCCTTGTCAATAGCGCCTCCTGCAGGCCACAGACGAGGGAAGGATAGGGCTAAGGCTTGCCTTTGTAATCCCCTTTCTAGCTACACAACTTATTCTGCCAACATTCCTTTCTCTCGCTGAGCCCATCTCAACTACTATCCCAACTACTATTGGAATCTGCAGGAAGATTCTGCAGATTCTGTCTTTTAGCACAGGCGTGACTTGGTAAGAGGACATATCATTCCATAGGGAGCGGTTTAGTCCAATGTCAAATGTGGACAGGCTCCAGGGTCAGAGAATCCATGAATATGTGCAAATGGGACCTTCTGCTTACATGCTGTGTGACCTCGGGCAACCTTTTCACTTCTCTGAGCCTGGGTTGCCTCTTACGTACAATGGGAATACTTGACTAATGGCTGTTTTCAAGTTTGAGTGAAAAAGCATGGACACGTGAGCATAAGAGTAACAGACATTAGTCCCCTTTACCTGCAACCCCCCCTTCTCCTATCCCTTTGATCCACGTGTGTTGTCTTGTGCAAACTCAGTCTTACAACACGTGTGCCCTGAGCACCCAAGAAGGGGAGCTACCATAGCAAGGGGCTGCTGAAATCCCAGCACACCTTGGAACATAATCTGCTCACCAAATTCATAGGGACAATAAATCCACATGCTCTGGGTCATTTGGAGACTGCCGGTAAAGACAAAGGCTCTCCAACTCTGAGAAGGACCATGAACTTGACCTGACTCTCAGTGATATCAAGGACCTTGAGTGCTAACGGGAAGGGCTTTGTTCTTCCAAACATCAAAATTCAGGCCCAGCCACTGCCAGAGACAGCACACTGAGCTTAATGAAGCGGTGGGATGAACTAATATGGCAAATCTTATAGCTCTTACTACCAATATGGCCCACATCACGCTAAATTACAGCACCAGACATGATTGGACACACATCACAAAAGGAGAAGTAGCTCTCTGAATTGTAGAAATTCTGAATGCCACATAATAAGATTCTCAAGAGCCAGCTCTGAGGAGAGATGGGTTTTTCTTTTTCACTTTTTCTCTCCTTGTGCAAATTATTCTCCCTGACGCTTTATGAGAATCAATTCCACAAATGTTTACTGAATACCTACCAGGTGCCAAGTACGATGCTGGGAACTCAAAGCCCATGGAAGACACATAGAAATAAGTGAAAAATCACAGATAGACTGTGGTAAGTGTGTGATGATTTGAGAAAGTACAGGGTACAAAAGACCCCCTCAGGAATCCAGGGAGTCAGGTGAGGTTTTCTGGGCCATAAAGCCATTCCGTCCCTGAGTCATCAACAAGATGACTGTGCACACCTATGTCTTTTGATGATGTCTCAGTGCAGAAGAGAAGTGGCTCACACAGATCGCCCAGCCCAGTGCCGGACAAAGAGGAGTAAAATGATCATTAGCATCCTCGATTAAGATGGAGACCCCACCACTGGGGGTCATGGGGGCAAGCTGCAGTGGGCTGCTAAGCTGTGTCTGAATAAAATAATAGCTAACTTGAAAGTAACAGATACATGGGGTTAGCTTTGAAAAGAAGAAAGAAAAATATATCCCTGGGAAAAGAAAAAGCATGTGCAAAAATCCAAATAGAAAGCAACCATGTGGTCGGGGTCAGGAAGCTGAAATTAACTCAGCTGAGCCACTGAGTGGAACAGGATTAGGAGAAGTGGAGAGAGATGTGTCTGGGAAGGTAGAAAGGAAGGGGTCAGGCCAGACAGGGCCTCTCTGAGGCCAAGGTCAGCAGGGTGGACTTTATCCCGAGGGCAAGGACACTGCTGATCAAATGCCCACGTCAGTGAACAAGAACAGCAGGGAGACGGGTACCATTGGAGACCTCATGCGTGGACAATCCAGATGAGGGCAGCCTGGAACTCCTCAGGAGGGGGCAGTGAAGAGAGAACTAATGCACAGGTTAGAAAGGTATGCAGAAGGTCACATGGATGGACAATCAGCAAGGAGTTAGCTAAAAACGTTAGGAAGCCCAAACAGCCAGCTTCTGAGTGAGGAAGGATGGCCAGGGGTAGCAAGAGGCCAGACCTGGAGAGATGACCAGGGGGAGAGCATTCAAGTCACAGGGGTATGCGCTGGGACCGGGAGCTTAGCAGCTCAGGGTAGGAGGAAGCCAAGTGACAGAAGAAGAAACAGAGCTACGTTTCAAAGGGCCATGGAGTATGAGACTGGGAGCACTCAACAGGTTCCAGGACAAAGAGAAGTATGAAGACAGATTTGGAGAAAGCCTGACCCAGCACAGGAACCCGTTAAATGAGGACCTGACCTAAGTCACCAATTAGACCTGAAACGAGTCTGTCGTCACCAGACTGCGTGAGGTGTCCTGCAATAAATTTGCAGCCCTGTGACCACAGAGAACACAGAAGTCTCTTTCCAGCGTGGCACACTGTATGATTCAATGGTCTTCCCATAAAGAGCTGAACTTACTGCCTCTCCCCACCCCCCCACCCCCCGCAACGATTCCCTTCCTGCAACCTCTTCAGCCTGAGAGCTTTACTGACCAACTGCAGGAAGATTTACGTTTTCTTATCATTAAATCCTTGGGTTTTGAATTTCGAAAGCCAGCAAATCACAAAGAGAACAATCACCTCACCGGGATCAAAAACCCTCCCGAGATAGAAGGGCACCATGAATGTACAGGATGTGGCTCATCAGTTCCGATGGCCATACCCCAAAGAGCAGGACCCCTGCAATTCCTTCACTTGCGTCCACACTCCAGCCTCAAGCCACAGGCAAAGCCACAGAATGCATTCAGGAAAGAAAACACAGGCGTCAGTGGTGGGTACGTCGGTCACAAACATTGGTCTTTCTGAACATCATCTTCTTACTCAGTTGGGTGATGTAAGAACTGGGCTCATTAGGGGCAATTTATCTGACCCAGTTAGCAAGCAGAAAGCGTAAAAGACGGCCTCTAATAAACGCTCGTAGCCTGACAACACCATCCCTTTTGCTTTGTGTTTCCTGTTCGCGTTCTCATTTTTGGAACAGCATCCATTTAAAGACGAATGTTGCCTTTTTCTCAGTAACTACCCTGTAAACCTCTGGAGACAAGGGCCCGTCTCCCAGAGAGACATCTTAGCTCACTGAAAGTGCTGCCTCTAGTAGCTGTGGGAGTTGGGGGCCACGGAGGGCTGGAAAGTTTCTTTATCTTGATTCTATGTCTTGAGTTCTACTCTAGACATTTGATATGTGTGAAGTTGTGTAGTCCTCACAGCAACACTCTCAGATCGGTTACTCCGAGCATCCCTGTTTTCACAGATGAGGAGGATGAGGCTTAAAAGATGAAGGAGCCAGCCCAAGATAAACAAGTAGATGCTAAGCCCTGCCTCAAAGGTGCTAAGCCCTGCCTCAAACTTAAGTTTATCTAACTCTAAAGCACAGGCTTTTTTCAGGAGACTCCCTTACAAGAAAGAAGGAGCAAATCACAGGTTCATGATGTTAATCTAAGAATGTGACTTGTTTGAAATCTGTCGAGCTGAGGAAGCTTCAGCCAGGCAGTCATTCCTGGGCTGCAATCCTGGCTCTGGTCAACATTAGTAAGTCATGTGGCTCTTTCTTCCTGCCCCCGCCCCCTTTTTTTTGAGAGAGAGTCTTACTGTTGCCCTGGGTAGAGTGCCGAGCCATCATAGCTCACAGCAACCTCAAACTTCTGGTTCGAGTGATCCTCCTGCTTCAGCCTCTGACTCAGACCAACTAGAGTCAGAGCTGGGACTAAAGGTGCCAGTTACAACACCCTGCTAGTTTTTTCTTTTTAGTAAAGACAGGATCTCATTCTTGCTCAGGCTGGTCTCGAACACCTGAGCTTAAGTAACACACCCGTCCTGGCCTCTCAGAGTGCTAGGATTTCAGGCATGAGTCACTGCTCCTGGCCATCATTTTGCTCTTGAGACATCGACTGTGAGAAGCAGGTTGGGGCCTGCCCCCAATTAACTAATCCCTCGTATCTTTCCATATGCATCAACTCCCAGAGAACATTCACATTTCGATGTATAAAACTTTCAGGATATTATGTTACTTGTGTCTATTAAGATAAAAAATTCACTTGCTTTTGGTCAGGAAAGCATTAAAACGAGTTTTAAAAAGAACTTCCCTTGTCATGATAAATAGGCAATATTTTAATTAGTAAAAATAAACTTGGAATAAAAGTGAAAGTTTTATTCATTCATTTTATGAATGGCAATAGATTGGAGATGAATAAAGGCAGGAAAATAGAGAAACCAGCTATTTTTTCAGGGGAGAATGAGACGGATGAAAACCTGAAGGGTCTGCCCTCCGCTAGACATTCCTCGGCTTAAGACCAACTAGAGTCAGGAGCTCCTTCCAAGGTGCTTCTCTCTTCCCCAGGGCCTGAGCACAGGCTGGTGTCAGTTTGTGGGCATTAATTGATTGACTATGCCTCTCTTATGTTTCCAATTTGGCTGATCAAGTTATTATTGCTACATCCGTTTGGTGACGAAGGAAACCGAAGCTCAAAAAGCGAAGGGAGAGCTTGAGGCATGAACTCAAATACCCAGTGTCTCCACTGCCCCCATGCTGCCTACGGGGCAGGACCACAGCAGCAGACAGACGGAACAATCAATAATACTGCTAAAAAGATCACTTGAAAAAAATCAACCTCTCAGCCTCCGAAGGATCCAATGAGATAATCAACACGACAGCACTTTAAAAGCTGTTAAGTGGTAAACCAACCTTAGTAGAGGTCATTTTCTGGGACTAACCCATCAGCTGAACGCTCATTCCTTAACCTACATTGAACAGAATTTTCTAAGAAATCTCTGAACATTAGCACAGCTGCTGGGGTACAGAGCCAGGGTTCAGACTTGGTTTGATGGGACTCTATAGCAGAAGCATCTGCACCAGACCACCAGCTTCTCCTGGATCTCATCACAGCCTTAATTCTGGAAGCCAGAATCCTCCTGGTAGGAAATGATACGGTAGCTTTTTGTTACTGTTGCCGTTAACTCATGAGCCTTGGTTATGGCACGAGAATAAATATAAGTAACTTAAACTATTTCCAGGTATTTCTAGAAAATAAAGTGATCATGCGGGCGCCGCCTGTGGCTCAAGGAGTAGGGCACCAGCCCCATATACCAGAGGTGGAGAGTTCAAAACCCAGCCCCTCCCCTCCCAAAAATAAATAAAGTGATAATGCTGAATTGTGATCTCAGAAAGAACGGAATAGGAATGCTGACTACGTCATGCCATGTTGCAGCCCCAAGCTGTAATATCTCCCTTGTCCTAATGGCAATTGGAAGTATTGTTAACACACACACACACACATGCACACACACACACACACGCACACACACACACATGCACACGCGCATACCTTTAAAGATAAGCAAAACCAGGCTCAAAGAGGCTAAGTAATCTTTCTCTGATTACACAGCAGATAAAAAAGAGGAGTAAGAATTAAAAACCAGGGCTGCCGGGCACCCAAGTCAGTACTGTTTCCAGACTAAGCCGCCAGATGGTGCTGACTAAAAACCCCAGGCACCGCCCCTAGAAATATCTGTGTCTGTTCATCCTGGGAGCTGTTCCTCGACCACAGTCTTTCACTGGGTGCCCAAATACCAGGATTACAATTAACAAGTCTTGTGTCAACTGAGTCTCCTTCTTTGATGGCAGGTAACAAAGCTGAAAATATACATTCCCTTCCTCTGGCCCTGCATCAAATTCCACTCCCGGAACAGGTGCTGTCTGACAAGCTCTATGTGCAGCGACACAATCCAATAAAAATAAAATGAAGCAAACAAGTTTATTTTTCACTATCTCCATCCCTTATTTGAATTGTGAATACGCTAGTCACATTTCATACATGGCCTCCCTAAGAAACTCATTCTGTGGTACATATGCCCCTTTGTGACTTGTATTTGAAACCATCCCGCTTGCTTTCCAGGGGCTGAGTTAAACAAGGTGATACACTTGTGAGAAACTCTGCAGGGGCCTCTGAACTTTCTTCAGGGCTCTTTCTTACAATAGATGACCCATGTTGTCAGGTATTCTTTCTTTTTTTTTTTTATTCTCAAGACAGTCTTGCTTTGTCATCCTTGATAGAGTGCTGTGGCATCATAGTTCACAGCAACCTCAAACTCTTGGGCTCAAGTGATCCTCTTGCCTCAGCCTCTGGAGCAGCTGGGACTATGGGCACCTGCTACAATGCCTGCTATTTTTAGAGACCAGGCTGGTCTTGCTCTGACTCAGGCTGGTCTTGAACCTGTGAGCTCAGGCAATCCACCTGCCTTAGCCTCCCAGAGTGCTAGGATTACAGGCGTGAGCCACTGCGCCTGGCCCCTTGTCAGGTATTTTTACTCAGGAAATAAAATAATAACTTTTTTTCCAGAACACGGTTTTAATATTACTCAGGGTTTTCTCTCCACCAAAATAATTATGTAAGCATATTACTTTAACTAACGCCAGACACACAGATTGTCCAAAGGAAGAAAGTTATACACCAATCTTGCTGATAAATGCAGACCAAAAACTACTCCTATACCTAACAAAACAAAACCAGAATGGTACAGAAAACACTATATCATGACCAAGTAAGGTTTACTCCAGATATGACAATATTAGAAAACATAATCAGTTAAATTCACAGTGTTATTAAGAGGAAAAATATGTATAATCACTGAAATAAACACACAAAAAATCACATGGTAATATTAAACACACGAACTCAAGATTAAAAAATACTTTCTAGAAAACAATACATCAAGGGGAGAATTAATAAAGTATCTTCAATAAAAACTTAAATGTCACATTTCAGTGTAATTTAGAAGCATTTCCATTAATTCGGGAACAAGATAGGAATGCCTACTATCACTAAATATTATACTGACAGGCCCAACCAATGCAGTAAGAAACGAAAAAGACACAAGGATTTAAGGATTTAAGAAGATAGAAACCTACTTGCAGGTTTTTCGTTGTCTCTATAGAAAAATCTAAGCAGAGCTGGAGAAAGTATTAGTAAAAGAGCTTCAAAGTATTATTTTATTTACGATTCGAATCAATATATAAATTTTTGTTTCTTTGAATGTTTTATTCATTTTATCCAATTAACAACATTTATTTAATATAATACTCACTATTTCATTCAGGGGTGTCCAACCTTTTGGTTTCTCTGTATCACACTGGAAGAACAAGAGTTGTCTTGGGCCACATATTAAATACACAAACAGTAACAAAGCTAATGACAAAAAAAAAAGTCCGTGCACAATTTTCATGGTATCTGTACCACATGTAAGCAAAACAGTCTTCACATAATCCAAATGTGGCCTGTGGGCTTCGGTTCAGACACCCACAGACAGAAGAACATGAATTAAGGCTGTTAGCAGCACGATCTCTTTCTTTCCTTATAGTTTAAGTATGTGCTTTCATCACGCGCTGGTCCAGACAACTATCCTGAGAGTAACGATTGTTTATCACTGTCGCAAAATTAGAAATAATTGCAAAATAGTGCTCAGAGACCAATCAGCTGTATATGCATACTTTCTAAGAACCCCTTTGGTATAAAATGGGATAGGAGAAAAGACTGTAGTCATGATAATGCTAATGATCATGAAGCTGAGGAGGAGGAGGAGGAAGAGGATACGGGCTGAATGTCTGTGTCCCACCAAAATTCACACGTTGAAACCCTGGTGTGATGATATTGGAGATGGGCCCTTGGGGCCTCATCAAGAAAGTCGCTCTCTTTTCCTACCCCATGAGGATCCAGTGAGAAGGCCACCAGCTACCAGTCAGCAACTGAGTCTTCACCTTGCTTCTCCTGGATGTTAGACCCACACTTCGCTAAGCCAGCCGGCACCGGGATCTGACCCTTCCAGGTCCAGATCTCTGAGAAATGCATTGCTATGGTTTAAGCCACCCAGTCGACGGCACTGTGCAATGGAGGCTCAAGCTGATTCAGACAAGATGGGTGAAGGGAGGAGACTCAAGAAGAGACGAAGGGGAGGGAGATGGAGAAAAATGGCGAGAGAGGAAGGGGAAGTGAAGGGGAGGAGAGGAGGAGAGAGGGGAAGGATGGGGAGAGGAAGACGGCTAACCTTTCTCAGGCATTTCATAAGGATTTCATTTGCCTTGTTTCAATTAATCCTCACGGTAAACCTGTCAAGTGTATAACAGAAAATGAAGCAGAGAAAGGTCAAATAACTTTCTAAGGTCACACAGTGAGAAGCTGGCAGAGCCAGAATTTGAATCCAGCTCTGCCTGCCCAGACTCCACGGTATCAGCCACCAATTCACTGGAGGGCATTTCTCACCTATGGATTACGCGGACCACAAAACTGCTTAGGGTATGAAGATGAGGACGGGTATCTAACCGGCCGCCCACGGGCCGCATGCTGATTCTCGAAGAACTTTTTTCCTTTTTTACTTATCCGTGTGGTGTTGCACATCATGAAAAGTATGCTCAGACTTTTGCTTTTGCCAACCAGCTTTCCTGAGTGCTTATGTGTTTAATGTGTGGCCCAGGAAAACTCGTGTTCTCTCCGTGTGCAGCAGAAGAGAAAAAAGCTTGGACAGCCCCATAAGGGTTACCTTCGCACTCCCTTCCCAAATCTCCAACTAAGCAACGTCCTGAAAACCTGAGTCTTCTCTGCAAAATGCTTCTTGCTTTGCAAGAAATGCTTGCAAAAAAATGAAAAAAATAAGCACTGAGATACCATTTTTAATACCTTAAGCATTCAAGGGTGCAAGTTTAGTGGAGAGGTTAAATTGGAAGCAGGAATGTAACTTGTCAGTTTTCACTGCAAAAGCATGTGAATTGTAGTACGTACAGGGCTCCACAATCTCTTTTTTCCCACGGAGCAGTTCTCCCGAGACTGTTCTCTCATCCCCTTGATTCCTTCTCTTATTCTTGGGCCATAATGCATAAAGAGACAGGGTTTACATTAATTTCTAGGGAACAAAACAGACTGCCTCCAAATTATTTGTGTTTCAAATAAATATCAAAAGCAAAATCTATACTCTTTCCTGAGGTTTTGGCCATCCGGAAGCTGAATATGTGTTACATTTTAGTCCCTTGCTTCATATAGAGTGTCAGACAAATGCCATCATGAAACACTACGGGGCAGACACAGCCATGTGGCAAGCAAATCACTGCCTCTATGAAGTGGCCAAGGGCTTCCTGATTTGCAGGCCTACATGGACAGATTTCAAGACCTGAAAGAGAGCTCTGTTAATGTCCTTCCATGCATCAGAGAAAACAAGGACCAGGAAGCTGAAATCACAGGACACACACACACACACACACACACACACACAGAGCAAGAATAATATGCTGCTTATATCTAGTGAGAATAGAGACACACACTTACCAAAAGGCAAGGTCATAAGCTACAGGACCAAACTCTTCCAAACACATGAATAATCGCAGAGTAACTTTATCATCACACTCTGTATGCCAGTCTTCATTGCCAGAGAACTCTGGGCCCCTTCAGTTTCTCAGTGCATGTTTATTCATTCTTAATTTTAACACACAAAACAAGAAGTATTCTGCAGAGAGGATTTTGGTTTTCAGGGACCTGGCTTAGCGGGGGATTTGGGAAGGATGTGGGAAAGGGATCCTTTCAGAACCACCTCATCGTTGCGTCTGTCCTAAGAAGTTCTAAGAACACTAATATGAAGCTAGCAGACGAACAACTACACACCCACACAAGAGAAAAACACAATTAAACTCATGTTGGAGGGAGGGAATAGGGGAGGGGAGGGGCCCTCACCTAACAGGCACAACGTAGGGGTTTATGGCACACCTCCCATGAGGGCTCAGCTACAAATGCAAACAATGTAAGCCAATTGTTTGTGCCCTCATATTCATCTGAAATTAAAAGAAAAAAAGAAATTCTGAGATCAGTTCTGTCTCAGTTTCTAAGTGTTGGGAATTCAGAGTGAACAAGATGTCTAGCTCTGAAGGACTTACAGAGTGCTAAGAAAACAAACTAGGTCACACAGTGACCTCATTTTTACCCCAATTTGGGAATAAGGAAAGTCTCCACTAAACTCAAACCTGGTGAATAAGCAGGAGTCAGACTAGGAAAGAGTGAAGAACAACAAAACCATTTCAGGACAGATTAAGAAAGAGTCCAGTGGTCCTCAAAGTGTGGTCTCCAGAATGGCAAAGTCTTGGTTCCCACCCCAGACGTAATGAATGAGATGCTCTGGGGATGGAGCTCAGCAGACTGTGCTTTGACAAGCCCTTCAGGTGAGCACGGGCTGCTGGAGTTTGGAGAATCACTGGTTATAGGCAAAGATGAGTGGCAACGAGGTGGGACGGCTGGAGAATAAACTCTGGGCAGGTGACATTAGGCAGAGATGTTGCTGGGGGGATGGGTAGAAGGCATGTGCAGAGGGTTTTGTATATTATGAAAAGAATTTTGGGTTTTACCTAGAAAATAATGAAGAGCCATTGAAGTATTAGGAGTATACATAACTATTAAAAAATACCAGGGGCACCCCAAAAATGTAGACACATTTTAAGAGATCTTATTGGAAGTAAAATCAATCATTCCCAAGAAGTGTATACATTGTAAGAAAAATGGATACATGCAGCACGTCTAGTGACACTTGACCTAACAGTGCCTTCAATTCAACAGGTAACAGCTCCCAAAATGTGTACACATTTTGGGGGGACCCTCTGCATACGCAATCATCAAGGTAGTTGTTTATATCCTTCCAGAGATCTGCAAAACATATTCCTGTACACAGAAGTAGCCATTAAGAACAGAAGCGGTCGGGCGGCGCCTGTGGCTCAAAGGAGTAGGGTGCCGGCCCCATATACAAGAGGTGGCGGGTTCAAACCCAGCCACGGCCAAACGCTGAAAAAAAGAAGGGAGGGGGTTCAGGCTTACCCTTCTTTCTGGAGTCTTTCTTGGTGCTGGTTTTCACAGCTACTTGAAGTTCTGTCTCAGTTGACATCATACTTAATCCTCAGTCCACTTCACACAGATCCCGGGCTGCGGCCAGGCTCATTGAGGACTCCTCTCCGAGAGAAAGGCTCCTCCCTTCACAAAGGACACGCCAGGCTGTGCACTTCATTCACTCGTCCTGAGCGCTGTAAGTCAAGGCAAGAAGACATTTTACCAGGAGGACATTCACACGTGCATGTTTATAGCAGCTCAGTTCACACTCGCAAAGATGTGGAAGCAGCCCAAGTGCCCACCAACACAAGAATGGATTAATACACTGTGGCATGGGTGTGCCATGGAATACTGTTCGGCCACTGAAAAAAGACAGAGGCTGCACCTTTTGTATTAACCTGGATGGACCTGAAGAACGTTCTCCTAAATAAAGTGCCTCAAAAACAGAAAAGCAAGCATCCCAGGTACTCAGTCGTGATCGGAAACTAGTAGATGAACAACTACAGGCCCAAATGGGGGAAAAACACAATGAAATTCAAGAAGAGGGGAGAGGTGGGCTGGGTAACTTCTCCCAGATTGGATATGATGTAGGGTACATGGTGAAACTTCCTGAGGGAAGGACTCAACTATGACTCCGACTTTGGACTTGACAAATGCAAATAATGAAAGTTAATCCTCTGTACCTTCATATTAACCTGAAATTTAAAACAAAAAAGAATATTTACAGGGCAATGCCTGTGGCTCAAAGGAGTAGGGCACCAGCCCCATATGCCGGAGGTGGCGGGTTCAAACCCAGCCCCGGCCAAAAACTGCAAAAAAAAAAAAAATAATAATAATAATAATATTTACAGTAATCACCCTTCTGAAATAGAACAGACATTACCAAAAAAAATGAACTGGCAAACATAAAAACAAGAAAATCTTGGTCCTTGTTTATAAGCCATTCATGGGAGTCCATGAAGCCAATAACAAGGTTTATTCACTCAAAGGAATGAGAGAGGCTTAGAGAAGCAAAATTGTTTCTCAAATTAGGTAACTCCAAACACATCTTTTAAAGTCTGGATTTTTGAGAGGGGCAAAGCCCAACCCTTTTTTTGTTTTCTACATTTATTTCCGAGCACTAGATGTTACCCAGAAAACATAGCAAAGACACATCCTGAACAGCCCTACAGAGACATTTCCAACAAGAGGGCACCCATTGGGTGGCCTGTGGCTCAAGGAGTAGGGCGTAGGCCCCATATACTGGAGGTGGCGGGTTCAAAACCGCCGCGGCCAAAAACTGCAGAAAAAAGAGGGCACCCATCCATCAGCCAAGCTTGATCGGAACCTGGGCAGTTAAAGCAGATCATAGGGACGTAACCTGTGGTCTGTTCCTCTCTGGCAGGCAACAGAGGGGACAGAGTTGACATATGATTAGGCTCCAAGGGTAAGGTGACAAATAGGGCTGAGAAGCTCCAATTTTTATGTCAGCTTTTCCTCCAGCCATAAGAGCAGACAAGCATTTTAATGAAGGAGGAGAAAGGAAGAAACAGTCAGATACACGTTTCATTCATTCATTCTCTAATAAATATGCATCATGTGGTACCAGGGACTGTGAAATTCAGACACTGTGCTAGGGAGAGAAGGATGATAATCATGATAATAGAATCACTTCAATTACAGCTACTATTTACTATGCATTTACTAGATGCTATACCCTCAGCTACTGCTTCACACACGTTATCTCTCCGGATCTCATTTAAATTGAATTAACCTACACCATTCCCTTTGTTAGTTCCACAGTCCCTCCCAGTGTCTATCTGATACTTACATCGGAGCATTCCATTAAAAGTAAACATGTCACCAGTTATCCACATTTAGAGAATATTAAGAAAAACCTATTAGAAATGGATCTTTAAATTAGGCACTCGATTCATAGCTCAGCCCCCAGATCTACAACTGTTTAATTTAAAGGGACTGACCTCAAATGCCAATTTCAGCTCAGAAAGAATAATAACTCAAATCTTTTAATCATGATAATCTAGTTAATGGTAAGTTAGAAAGTCTAACATAAAAGCTACACAAAATTATAGTAAGGTTTAAATAGAGGGAAATTCCCACCTTATCCAAAAGATATCTGGTTTTTTGTTTTTTTATATATAAGCTATTTGTTTCTGTTTTTTTTTTTTTTTTTTTTGTCTCACTTTGTGGTGCTTGGTAGAGTGCCGTGGCATCACACAGCTCACAGCAACCTCCAACTCCTGGGCTTAAGCGATTCTCTTGCCTCAGCCTCCCGAGTAGCTGGGACTACAGGCGCCTGCCACAATACTCGGCTATTTTTTGTTGCAGTTTGGCCAGGGCCGAGTTCGAACCCACCACCCTCGGTATATGGGGCTGGCGCCCTATCCACTGAGCCACAGGCGCTGCCCTATTTTTTATTAATATTTATTTATTTATTTGAGACAGAGTCTCACTACGTTACCCTTGGTAGAGTGCTGTGGCATCACACAGCTCACAGCAACCTCCAACTCCTGGGCTTAGGTGATTCTCTTGCCTCAGCCTCCCGAGCAGCTGGGACTACAGGCGCCCACCACAACGTCCGACTATTTTTTTTTGGTTGCAGTTCAGCCGGGTCTGGGTTTGAACGCACCATCCTTGGTATATGGGGCCGGCGCCTTACCGACTGAGCCACACGCGCCACCCAAGACACTGGCCCCAAATGAAAGCACTTGATGTAGAGGATGGGAGGCTGTAAGTAAGGAAAATACAAAGTGACCTTTCTAGAACCGGGCCTACCAAACCACCTGCCACCCTGTCCCCTTTGTCTGAACCAGGCCACCAGCCCCATACCCTTCCCAATCCCTCCTCCCAAATGCAACATTCCATGGGAGATGATAGACACACAAAACCGGGTCATATATGGACACAATCTTTTTTTTGAGGCGAGACTCACTCTGTCACCCTGGATGCACTGCCGTGGCATCACTATAGCTCACAGCTACCTCAAACTCCTGAGTTTTGGGTTCCAGTGATCCTCTTGTCTTAGCCTCCTGAATAGCTGGGACTACAGGAATATGTGCCATCACACCTATTTTTTTTTCTATTTTTAGTAGAGATGGGGTCCACTCTGGCTCAGGTGGGTCTCAGACTCCCGAGCTCAAGAACCCACCCACCTTAGCCTCCCAGAGTACTAGGATTATAGGCAGGAGCTATGGCACCTGGCCTATAAGTAATTACATTAACAATATTATTTTATTTCAGTAAATAATTTACTAAGAAGCTGCTGTGGGCCATGTGGAAATACTGGCTTGTTCACATTAACAGATACTTACTGCTCACCCATGCTGGCCAAGAGGACACAGTGAGAGCCTGATTTCCGTCCTCAAAGCAGCTCAGTCTAGCAGAGGGACTGCCACACACACATGTGACCAAAACAGAAAGAGGGTAAATACCAGGCAGGACTGGAAGAAAGGAGCGATTCGGCTTTGCTTAGAAGAGTCAGTAGAGCTCCCAGGACATGAGCCCTACTGTGTGAGACCCTAAAGCATGATGCTCTGTCAAATGGACGTTAAGGGGAAAGACCCGCAGGGCCTCAGTAAATACACCTTGAATGAATGAACGGTTGTTTCCAGCAGCATGTGCAAACACAAGCATGAGGCTGAATAGCCACAATCAAACCAATCAAAGGAAGCCCCAGCCCAGGAGGAAGGTAATATACTTTTCCAAGTACCCATTTTTCCTTCTGCTGTTATGACATTCTACTGACGCTTTAAGGTTCAGTTACAAAGATATCTAAGGCAGAAATATTTTCTGATCTGTCTAGTAAAATGGAATCTCTCCCGACACTTACGATTTGATTTCTGACCAAGTTTATAGTTTGAGCCACTTAGAAGCAGGTGATGTTTAGAAAGGTACGCAACCCTTCATCTGGAGAATGGGGATAACTGCACCAGCTTCCCAGTGCTGCTGTGGAAACTAACTGAGGTCACCTATACCAGGATCAGAAGAGTATCTGGAACGCCTCCTGGAAAGCACTTGATAAATGTTAGGCACGTGGTTTCCAGTGTTACCCACTCCAGGGCGCGTGGTTGGTAAAGGACCAGAAGTCCACATTCCTGTCTCCCCTCTAGAGAAGAGAAAGCTGAGCCAGGTGAAGCTGCTCTCCGAGGACGAAGTGCAGGACCTGGCAAAGTCTCAGGACCAAAGTCTCAGGTCCTTCCATCAGGCTGAACCTAACCCATAAGCAACCACAGGAAGGAGCTGGAACATACGGATTTTACATATTTTCAAAGATTCTTAAAACTCAGTGCATCAAGACTGGATTGGATTTGGGCCATATTCTCCCCTTTAACTTTATAAATCACAGCATAGCGCTTGTCCTGATTCCCATCTCCAAAGTCCCTTGTTCAAGAAAACAAGATTGTGTTCAAGTATCACCAGCATTATGTGTGAATTTCTGAAGTACATCCCTTTTAGGAATGAAAGGAAAGCAGCATCATTTTGAATAAAAACTTAAACGAGCCGGCTGCAGTGGAGAGAGAACACACCAGGAGATGAACCTTGGCGTCTCCTTTAATTTTCCAAAAGCTAGAGGTTGACCAAATACTGTGAAGTAACTCCAAATTATTTAGGAAATTCATTTCTTTGTAATTAAGGAGATTAAAGTCCTCCAGAAACCATGTGACAACTCAAATCATTTTCCCCAGTAAAAGCTGTGAAACCCTATCAGTTAAACCCAGGCTTGCCTAGAATTTTGAAATCCTTCAATAATGTTTCTCTGCTTCACACAATCCGCAGTAATTTAATATTCCTGAAGTGTGTCAGGTTTTTTATAATGAGCTCTTCAAATCTAAATGTGAATTATGTAACATTCCACTACAGACATTCTGTCTCGTGAACGGCTTCTAAAATGTAAAATTCCATGTTCACTGATGGGGTGGGGGGAGCAAAAAACACCCAACCATAAAGCAGAGAAAACAGATACGCCAAAAAAAAAAAAAAAAAAAGCATGAAGGTTTGAGCAGCTACAACAAATACACAGTAAAACACATATTATAACACAAATTTGTACTCTCTCTCCCCCTCTCCCCACACAATCCTGCAATTGATGAACTATTGATATTGAGAGCCACCATCTGCCAGAGACTGCTCTATGAGCTTTTCACACATTGTCTGATTCAACCCTTTGGACCGCTTGAAGAGTTAGATATTATTATCTTCATTCAGGGCAAGGTACAAGCCTGTCTTCTTCCCCACTTCACCTGAGACCCTCCCAGGTGTCCCTCAACAGATGAATGGATAAATCAATGTGGCATGTCCACTGGAGTGTTACTCAACCATAAGACAGAATGCAGAGCTAATGCAAGCTACAACACGGAAGAACCTTGGAAACATCTGGCCAAGGAAAACAATTGGATAAGAAAGATTGTACGTCATGTGGTTTCATTTATCTGAAATAGAATGGGTGGTCGCCAGGCGCGGGGGAGCGGGGCGACTCTGTAATGGGCATGGAGTCTTCTCTGGGGATGAAGAAAATGTTTTGGCTGAAGGTGGAGGGTTATACAATGATGTAGTAAAGGGCATGTTAAAATCATTAATTTTATGATCTATGAACTTCACCCCAAGCAGGAAACCAAAACGGCCTGAGAAATAAACCTTATGTGACTCGCTCAGGGCAGCACAAATTCCAATTTTAAAGGACAACGTCGCCCTCAGCACCAGATGAAGAGGTAGCCTTCCCAGAACCAGGATCTGGGGTTGTGTGGCAGTCATCCCAGGTATAAGAACTGTGCACGGGGATCTGCATGTTTTATGGTTTGGCGTCTCTTACTCAGTTTCATCCAAGCTTTAAAGCACAGAAAACAGGCCACTTATCGACAAGGTTTTAGCTGCACCAGTACCAACGAGAAGCCTCAGTTTCCTCATCAGTGAAATGGGAACAGCACCATCAAATATGAACAGATTTAAAAGATAACATTTAAACACTTTAAAAGTCTAGCTCCATCTATGGCAGGGGTGTCCAACCTTTTTTTTTTTCTCTGCTGCACATTGAAAGAATAAAAGTTGTCCTGGGCCACACAGCAAATACACAAACACTAACAAAAGCTGATTAGGAGTGGCGCCTGTGGCTCAGTAGGTAGGGTGCCGGCCCCACATACTGAGGGTGGCAGGTTCAAACCCGGGCCCGGCCAAACTGCAACACAAAAATAGCTGGGCATGGTGGCAGGCCCCTGTAGTCCAGGCTACTCGGGAGGCTGAGGCAAGAGAATCGCTTAAGCCCAAGAGTTTGAGGTTGCTGTGAGCTGTGACGCCACAGCACTCTACGGAGGGTGATAAAGTGAGACTCTATCTCAAACAAAACAAAACAAAAGCTGATTAGCAAAAATAAAGGTCTTAGCATACTTCTCATGATATCCAACACCCCAGATAAGCAAAAAATGCCCTCGCAAGATGAGCATTTGGCCACGGGCCACAGGTTGGATACACGGCATGCTGTTTTTCGTGAAAGAAAGGAGGAGACAAATCTGCTTATCCTCACAAAAAGAAATGGGTCTAAGAGCCAGACAACAGCAACAGTGAAGTTCCTTTTCTATATAGGGAAGGTACCAGGTGGTAGAGTGGCCGAGTATCAGGGCAGAGGGTGACACTTCTCCCAGTACAGCCTCTTGCACAATTTCCATATTTGGAAACATATTAATGTTCTATGAAAAAATGTAATTTACAGAGATGAGAAAGGAGAACCTACAACTGAAAGGAGACAGAAACAGTCAGCTCCACTGCATGTTACATGAACGCTGTCAGCACACTTGCTGAGGGGGCGGGGGGGAAAGACCACATGGAACAATGTACGAACACGGAATTGGACGGCAGACACTTGGTCTCATGCAGGGTTGGGGCAGGAGGAGCCGCACAGAAAACCCAAACCCCTTTTAGGAGGTTCTGCAGGGCTCAGGGCAAAGCAATGCCGTGACTCTTGGGAGGTACTACCGGGCTGAGCACAGGACTCAAGGCACTGATGTTCGGGGGAGCCAAGGTTCTTGCTCTGGATGAAGAGAAGTTAAAGTAGGGGAAGGAAGAAGGTAGAAGGCAGGAAAGCAGCTTTCGTGATAGATGGGAAATGGGAGGTTTCCCCATAAACTCATGATTAATAAAATACACATCTGTACACGAATGAGCACAGGTGGATGTTTGGATGTGTTGATACGCAGGTTATTACCAAGCACTGCCTGCTAAAAAGGCCTAAAGCAAATAAAACGACATATTGAATACTTTACTTTAGATCATTGGCTTCTATTTACCATTTTCCAGCAGAAGACAGCAGAGATTCTTGGAGAAATGAGTTAACTCCAGAGCTGGGGCAGGGCAGGGCAGGCACAAGGTGAGCCAGAGATATTTTGTTATTTCAGAAAGTAAGGAAGTGCTCAAAGCAAACAAACAAAGAAATAATCATGAGAGAATGTCATAACGGACATGCAGCCATCGGCAAGGAGCTTCTACTGGCCTAACCAGGAACAATTTAAAAATACCAAGATGATTAAAGATGATGATAAACAACCACTGAAAAAACAGGAATCCGTGAATCCATACTGATGACAGACAGACAAATGGGGGGAAAGGGAAAGCTGTCCAGCTCGCAGGAGAGCAGGTGCTGACCGGGGAATACCCAGGGAGTGCTGGAGTTATCAAATCAACATTTTTCAGCCATCAGAGTAAAGACTGATCGGGTAAGAATCATCAACTGAGACTAAATCCAAGTAAGATTTTTTGTGGGAAGCAGGATATTTGCAGGTCTTAAAAACTGCCTTCCCATTTATTGTTTATCAGTTCCAAGGGAAACTTGGTAATTATACAACAGAGAAATTGGACAACACCTCAACTGGGTTATCAAAATTAACATGGACAAAGACGGGCAGATGGGCAGCCGGTGATAGCCCGAGAAGAACCTGGTTCACTTTGTAGTCTAGGCAGCGTTCTGGCCAGGGATCTAATAAGATTAGGCATTTTAAATGGAAAGGGGAGGGCTGTGTTCTTCAAAAATGTAATAAAAGACAAAGAAAGGCTAGGGAAACGTTTTAAATGAAAAGAAATTAAACAGATATGACACCTAAAATACTATATCTATACCAAGAAAATCAGTGTTACAAAAGAAATTATTGGGTCAGTGGATAAATCTGAATATGCACGCTCAATGAGATGAAAATATTGGATCAATGTTAAATATATTTAACTTGAAAACTTTCCTGTGGTTATATAGGAGAATATATCTGTTTTTAGGAAATACACATGAACTATTTAGGAATAAAGGGATACGACATGTCTGTCACACATTCAAATGATTCAGAAAATAAATCCTATACAGTAGACCCTCCATCGCTGATCACCTCCCTACCCTGACCACCTCCTTAAGTTGACCTGATTTCCATAGGCCGGACACGCACCATGTGTGCACCAGTGCAGTAGGCACAGATCCTTATGTTGGCCACCTCCGTGTGTTGACTGTTTTCTTAGTCCTTCGAGTGGTCAACTCACAGAGCTGCTGCTGCATGTGAACAGATGCACACATAGGCATATATGTTTGAGTATACATCTGTGTATGTATCAAGGGATAGAAATGCAATGATAAATCAAATGGGATGAAACATCAGCAATGGGTGCATCTAAGTAAAGAACAAAGAGTCTTCTCTGCCTATTCTTACTCCTATACTTTTTCCTATAATTTGGAGATTATCTCCAAATAACATTTTTTAAAAGAAAGTCTAGCTCAGACCTTTGCACACAGAAATACACAACTAAGCCAATTCTGGCCTGATGTTTCTTCTAAGTTCAGGCCCATTCCAGCTCCCTAGACAGCATGCTTTCTAATTCCCAAAGCCAGCTGAGTTTAAAATTAGTTTACAGCTGTCAGTTCTGATTACAGACTCCAGCTCCACCCCGGTATCTGACCAGACTGCCTAGCTTGGCAGAAGTCTTTAGACCAAGGTTGCGTGGAGCGGGTCTTTTTGTTTCCTGCACTCTGAACTTTCTCTGGATTATACTCTATGCGCCTCAGATTTTCCATTTCTCTGCCTCCTGGACCATTCCAGTCTCTTCAATGACTCTGCCCAAGGAAGGAGGCCTTTTGTAGATTACGTCTCTGTCCATTCCAAGGACTCTGTCATTAGCCTTTCAATGGCAGCACTTCTTAATAGCTGCTGTGGGTGTGAGAGGCGCAGACTCTGCATAGAGTCTTGGAAGAATGAATGCTATCCAGAGAAGCCACATCTCTCTACTAATAAAGGACCACCATCCTCATAGCAAATAGAGAGCCATCACCTGCACAGAACCAACCCTTCAAGAAAACGAATGCATTGATGGGCTATATCCCTGGCCTTAAAACTTGCCATAAACCTAATAAGGGCAGAAAAATCACAAAGATCGTATCTCTTAGCCTGTGAGCTCATCTTTATTATGTTGCATGTTCATATGTTTATATTGTATTTTTGAAAGAAAAAACAGAGTTCCAACGAGTTATAGAAATTCGTTCCCCATAACCTGATAAACTAAATAAACGAGAAAACTGGAGCAAGGACATATCATGGATTAGAAAAAGATGAAGAGAGAAGCAACAATGGGATATGATGGCTGAACAGGCAATACATTTTTTGATGAGATTCCTAGAGGCCAAAGCAATGAGAGAAATAAGATCAGTTACAGTTTCTCAAAGTCTATCACTCACAACACTCTTTTCCCTCCTTGGACCAGAAGTGGAGGAGGAAAAGTATCTATTGGCCTTCATAATATCTGTAGTGTCACACTAAACAGAAAAATATCTCTACAGAATTGCTCTGGAGAACATCTAACGTCCCTTCATGGACGCTGAGATAACAAAACTCACGCTGGAAAGTATAATACTAGTAGTGAAAATTTCAAATGGTGTCAAAACAATGTGGCCCCAATCCATTGTAATTGTTTATAAACAATGCATATTTTCTTTGATTTGAAAGAACATATGGTTTGGTAGTTTTACTTTTCTAGAGTAAAAGCCAGAATTAAACAAATGGTTTCATCCATTGATCAGTTTACTCAACCATAAAATGGGGTGATACTGGGATAATCTTCTGTGTTTTATGGGAAAATATTTTTGGAAAAAAATAAAATGTTGTGTTCCAGAAGGCAGGCCTATTTATTATTCAGTTATCACTCAACCTGCAGCAAGGCAATAATGGTGGGAACAAAATGTGTTTCTTTAATGAAACTCAAAGCTAACAAAAGTCAGACGCAGGTTTTAGCAATATTAAAGGAATTTATGTGACAGCAAAACAGCATACGTAGGACCATTTCATTTAACTCATGGATCACAGTTTCATTAAGTATTTATAGCACCATGAAAATTCATTACAGAAACTCTTAGGGTGTTGGAAAAAAAACAAACGTACAAACCTACAATAATTCCATTAGTGTTTTTAATACTTGGGACACTAGTTCCATTCAACCTTATACAATCCTTACCTCTGCTTTTGTAATATATCGTAGGATACAGAACCTAAAGCAACAAGCCATCCCAGGTGCTGGGTTGGAATCCAGCCTGGCTCCATCCTATGCAAGTTTAGGCACGTGAGCCGTTTAAACATTCTAAGCCTCCGTTTCTTCATTTGTAGAATGGGGGTATTTATTTTGCTAGAATTAGGGGAGACCAAAATGAACAAAGCTATATAAAATACCGCAGATGCTTACCAACTCACACCCTCCGCCCCTCTCTCCTTCCCTCCTCCACAGCCCACTCTCCAGCTTGTGTGTTTCCCCAGCTAGGGCGTGACCCACCCTGACCCCAAGCAGGAACGGGCCCCATCCACCTTTGCCTCCCATCAGCCTCCTGCACAGGACCTGACACAATGTGTGGCTAGCAGCAAATATTTAAGTAAGGAAGCAAATTCACTTAGTCACTGAATTCACATAGTCATCAAATACCTATTCCCTGGTGGGCCATGGTTCTAGTTCTGCTCATAAAGAGACAGATACATATCACGCAGTTCCAACCTCAAGGAGCTCCAATTATCTGGGCGGAGGCAAAAAAAGACAGTTATTGGTGCAGAGAGATAAAAGTTGGAAAGACAGAAATAGCAGGATTGTTCAGGGATGCAGGAGATGGGAACCTGCCTCCACGTGGGGCCGGGTGCTGGAGGCTGGGGTGGGGCAGAGTTCAAAACGGGGACCCAGGGAAGGTTCTTAAAAGAGGATATTCTCAAAGTGAGTTCTGAAAGACTAGTGAATATCACTCGCATTGAGAAGAAAAGCTGTGAATGACAGAATGAAAGAGAGAAAAGAGAAACCAATCCCGGGAATGCAAATAGTTCATCACTTGTCGGGAGTAACAGGAGGTGAGTGTGGAGACGGAGGCAGAGGCTGGACTGTGTGTGTGTGTGTGTTTGGGGGGGCTGCAAGGCAGGGGGGTATGCCACCCAGCGGGGGCTCAAGAAAATCTACCAGGGTGAGAAAATCAAACTCTGCCATATCTATCAACTAAAACACAGGGTATCATTTAGCCCTTTAATATAGAGATTAACAGGGCAGTGCTTGTGGCTCAACAGAGTAGGGCGCTGGCCCCATATGCCGGAGGTGGCAGGTTCAAACCTAGACTCGGCCAAAAACTGCAAAAAAAAAAAAAAAAATATATATATATATAGATAGATAGACAGATTAATAGTAACACATGTATGTACATTTATATACAAAAATTCATGTCAGTGTAGACCTCCAAAGTTATTCAGCGATCAGTGATGCAGGGTTACTATTAGTGACGGGAGGCTATGGTAATGTTAACTGATGCGTTTGCGATCTTGCAGATGGTACTAGCTCAAAAGTCACCCAGGGCCTGGAGGCCGAATGGGAGGCTACTGCATTAATGGAGTTACTAGGTTTAAAAGCTCATGCACTTCAATTTTCCTTTCCAAAGAGGTCCTGGATAAATGGATCTTCAGGAAAAAAGGCAAAAGCAAACATCCCCAATCCTTTAGAACGTAGCCATAACATCCCAGGTGCTGCCCCTCAGAGCAGCTGGACGTGCACCAACTCTGCCCCGAGCAGACCCTTCAGATGCTGGAGGGTCCTGGCCACTGTGACCCCCGCAGCGCAGCGTCTGGCCTCAGGCGACCATCACGCCTATCCCCAAATGCACAGTCCTGAAGTGGCACCACCCTCACCAGTCACAGTTCTGCTCTTCACTTGAACCCCCTCCCAGCTGGCCAGAGGCGGCTGTGGGTACACCCGGCCTATTTGCTCTTCCAGTGGGAGCACGGCCTGCCCTCATCCCTGTCTCCTTCACAGAGTAACTCAGTCTTTTGTTATTCCCTGGGGTCTGGCAGAAGAACAGACAAGTATTTAATGAGGCCCTCCCTGTGAAGGGGCTTTTAAATAAACAAACGCAGCATTTGGTAGCTTCGCCTGCTGATCTACCTAAAATATATACCGCCATTATTTACTTATTTCATTATCTTCCAAGTTGACAATGGGAAAGAGGACAAATGGAGCTGGCACCTGTAAGGAGCAAGCCCAGTGAGTGTGCAACGGATGTCCCCAGGCAGCCTGGCTCCTAGGGTGGCCCTGGGCAAGGTCGTATCCTGCGGGTGTCCGTGTTCCACATTCCAGTGACTGCCCCACTCGAGATCATTGCTAATATTGCTAATGGACGCTACCCTCTCTCATCTGGAGAAGAGGGACGGAGCTGGGCTTTCTCCCCTCTCTGGCATCCTGTTCTTCTTCACGGCTTCTCAAACATCCAATTTTTACCACCTTCCTTTTGAAAAAAAAGAGGGGCCGTCATGTTCCTTTAGTGCGCTGATGATTTGCTAGTCCAATCTCAATTACTGTAAAATGGGATACACGGATGGCTCAAATTTTCTCCACAAAAGGATCGGCACTTGACGGGAAGCAACCCAATTTCCACAATTATCTCCCTGACAAAAAACATACCGACAGCAATAACTGTGGGGCCATGTTTCCCTGAAGCCATAAAATGAGAATGGATGCTCTGACAAAGGATGTCTTTTTTTTTTTTTAGTTGTTTCCAGATTTGTGAATGTATTTATTCAAACCAGCTCACAAAAACATAAAAATTCAATCACACTTGGAAAATAATGAGCAAATCAACAACAAGGAAAGCCATTTCCTCTCCATGAAAATTCTCCTCACTGTTTCACCCAGCAACCCCCCCAGGGATCTCACTTCAAACTCCCAATCATGGGAAGCCTTCCACGACCACCTGCTGGGGCTCAGCCTGCACACACCCCACTTCTACCAATAAAGGACTCAGCATGGGGCGGGGCCTCCCCACCTTTGCTGTTCTCTGGCTTCACCTGTGGAACTGCCATCCACCTGGCAGATTCTCACCTCCGTAGTCTACGGTGCAACCTGGGCACGGAGGGGAGGGGTGTTTAAAAGCTTCACAGGTGATTCTAAAATGCAGCCAAGTTTAGGAGACACAGAGATAAAGGTTAAGTGAACTCACGTGGGCCTCGGTGGCAGCATCCACTCACCCAGTAGTTAGGAAGGGTTGGGCCAGTCATTTAACTGCCCCAGCCCCGAATGTGTTCACAGCGAAATGGGATGGCCCAGCATATGCACCACATTATGGAGATGGTATTAATCTCTACAATGAGATGTAATCTACACGAAGTATAAAATGTTCATCACAGGAGTAAATGTTTCTATGGGAGTTCCATGCTGGTGGTAGGTGGAAAAGTTCACCCACCTCCCAATTATGCCCTAATTGCTAGGATGTAACGTGGATGATTGAATTAATAAAAATCTGGACTTCTGAACTCATGAAATTTAGATGAGATTTGAGGTTTTGAATTGATGAGAAAAGAGACAACTCGGGATTTTGCTTCACCCCAGTTGAGTACCAGGATGGCTGGGCCTGGGTAGATCCCTTTCCCTAGGACCCCACACTGCCAGACCAGTGGCCACAGCTCAGCACGGAGGAGCTCTTCCAGACAGCCAAACTGGACACATAAGAAGGGCTGCACATTTTCTCTTTCGAGAATCTGAACTCAATCATACAGACTCTGTCCATTCAGAAAGGAGCCTGAAGTGGAAAGAGACACAGGGAGATACAGCAAGACCACAGCTCGGCAGCGGGAATGAGGATGAAGAGGAGAAAAAAAATGCATAATTAGGAGAGAGAGAACATTTTCAGTACCACGAGGAACTGAAGGTACCCAGTGGCAGGGAGTAAACAAACCCTGTGCAGTGGAATGACATGGCAACCTAGTCCCGGGAGAGGTCCAGGGTCCTTCCAAGTCAGGAAATCCCACGCCAGCCTCCACGAGGCCAGACTATTCCTCCACTCCAGAAAAACTGCTCCCTGCTCTGCTGCTGTGCCTGGCCTTACAACGCCACACTCCTGACTGGGAAGGCCTGCAGCAAACAGTGGGAAGCTCGTAAGTATAGGGTACACATCTGTACCCGTCACCTGAACCCTTACACAGATCACTGTTCGTATCTTGTGCCCAACTGAGAGTAAAAAACATGGGCATAATGGTCCCGTGGACTTGCCTTTCAAATTGTGGCTTCACTACGTCCCAGATACGTACTCTTTGGCAAGTCTCTCAAAGTTTTTGAGCTCCAATTCTTACCTCTGTAAATCTGGGAAATTGGTACCTTACTCATAATGGTGGCTGAGTAGAATAAGGTAATATACGGAACCCGCCTGGTAATGAAAGAGGTAGTCATTACATACCGTTTGCCCTCCCTTCCCTCTATCTCATTTGCACAGAATTCTTTGGACTGAAAAGAGATTTTTCCGATATTTATTTCCTATCGCATATACCTATTCAATGCACACCTGGCAAAATGAATTAGAGAACAATTACCGAAAATTATTTCTGCTGTGAGTTTTGATACGTTCATTTAGCCTGGCCTTCAGGCTGTGGTTCAGCCTCTCTCCCTAAACTCACATCTCAGTTCCTCCCAGGTTGGTCACAGACCCCAGAGCACACCTTGGCTACCCAATGCCACATCCCCACACCTACTCAAACTCAACTCATCCTCGGAGATTGGAAACAGAGGACGAACTCGCATTAAGATTATTCCCAAAGATTTAATGAAGAGATTATTTACATCACAAGGGTAGGACGGGGTGAAGGGAAATCCTAAGGGACAGGGCAGTATCCCAAGGACAGATGAGCAGGACCCTTACGGTGGGGAGAAGCTGGCAGGACCAGGAAGGCACCCCACACAGAGCGACAACTTGAAAGGAGCAGTTGCCTTCAGTGCAGGAATTAGCAGGCCCGAGGCAAGCTGGCGGGGAGAGAGCTTAAAGGGGATTCAAACATAGACTTCACCATCTCTGTGCTCTTCAGGCTCCTGCTGGGACCCAGCATTGGCTGACCCAAGTGGTCCAGGGGACAGGAAACCTACAGATGGGCTATGGATGGAGACAGCCCCACAGGACAGCTTCCTGGAGGTAGGAGAACAGGGCAGAGAGAGCCCTAGACAGGCAAGCAGAAGACAGCCAAAGATCCAAGTTAAGACCCTCCTCCACCACGATGAACTTTCTTCATTGCCTGTATTCTTCGAAATTCCTGAAAAGTGCATGTCTCCTCTGATAGAGCAGAAAACGGACGGGAGAAACAAAAGGAAACAAGGAAACAGATGATGAGAACCTCCCAGGCACCGCATTCTGTGGCTAAGCATTAAACACTCTTCATCTCATTCAATCATTACAATCTGGCAAGTATTATCCCCATTTTATAGCACTAAAAAGTGAGGCACAGAACTGATGAAATATCAAGTCCTAGATCCCGTTTCTAAGGTGAATCCAGATCTAGAATCCAAGATTATCTGACTCCACATATCACAATGTTTCCATAAAACATCCTGCCTCCCCTAAACGGTCATCTTTTTATCACCTGTATCATATCCCTGGTGAGCCTGACGGCCGTCGAGAGCTCACATGGTCCTCTCTTCCTCCCCACCTGTGCTCATAAGAAGCAAGGAAGCCCCATGTGTGTATATATATATATATTAGCTGAATAAATAAATTCACAAAATCTTTGAAATCCCTACAATCTTATTTTTTCTCAACTTAAAAATAGCCTGTTTTGCCAAACACTCAGAAACTTTTTTCCCTTCTTAGAACAGACTAATTTTTTTTTTTTTACACACATCTTATATTGGGATTCACAACTCATCACTCCCACAAGAAATACCCTCAGGCTCCCTGTCTATTCAGGCAAGCTCTTGGTAAATTCTGAAAACAGTTTCCATTAATTTCTGCCTGCCCCATACAAGGACTCTGGGCCACTTGTTCTTATGCAAAGTTTTAACAGGAATATTATGCTCCTTTATTCCAGCATTTCCAACACTTAAAAAAATGAACTCTTTGGATAAAGTCGTACTAACTGAAACAGTAAAGTGATTAATAATCCCAGGATGACCGCACTGTACATGTGCCTCTCTCTCTGTGTGCACCAAGTTACCTGGTGAGAATTTCTAAAAGCCCTCCAGTGCCTTCCTGGCATTTCATCATTAACTGCTTTTGCCTTCTCTGCAGGGGAGCAAAGGTGAGCTGATGTAGGGAGTGGAGGCCTGCGGCCCCAACAGCCAGCTTTCTCCATTCCACACTCACATCCTGGTTTCACTTAATGGGAAGACAACAGGCCTTGTCAAAATACAGACACAGTGAAAAGAAAGAAAGGATCTCACTGCTTCCTTAGGAGGGGCCCCTGGGGTCTCCCTCAGTCTGCGAACTCCTTTGACATTTCCTTGCTAAGGACGACTGTCACAGTTTGCCAAGTGCGTTCCCCTTTGAACTCTCATTTCATGTTCATGATAAGCAGGAAGGAGAATCTGCTGTCCCCATTTGACCATAATGGAGCAGAGATGACCTAAAGGATTCCCCACAGCTTGTAAGTGTTGAAAATCAGACTGACAGGACTGGAATCCATGCCTTCTGGACCCTAAATCTTTTTGCTGTTCTTTTTTTTGAGACAGAGCCTTGTTCTGTCTCCTGGTTACAGTGCAGTGGTGTCAGAAAGATCACCTCCCTTCAGGAATTCCAAGGGGAAAGACCCACAGAAAATCACAGCATAGCTCACAGCAACCTCACACTCCTCAGCTTAAGCAACCCTTGTGCCTCAGCCTCCCTAGTACCTGAGACCACAAGCACCTGCCACCGTGCCTTTGGGCCTTTGGGCCCAGACCCAAGATTTTTTTTTTTTTATTGTACCTTGTAAATACCACCTGACTCCTGGGTCTAGACTATGTTGCTAGATATCAGCTCTAAAGTTAAAATAGCACGTGGATGGGAGTGGGTGTGGGCAGTAGGTAGGAGAGTGGGGAGGAGGGTGGGCACTGCCTTCCTGAGAGATAGTGAGAGGCACTATCTGTAGTTGCGAGGTGTACGGTGTGCAATTTGCCCCCAACCCTTCCCAACGTTCCTAGATGGAGAGGCCACACCCCCACCTGCTGAACCTAGACCACACCCCCATCTGCTGAACCTAGGCCACACCTCCATATGCTGAACCTAGACCACACCCCCATCTGCTGAACCCAGGCCACACCCCCATCTGCTGAACCTAGACCACACCCCCATCTGCTAAACCTAGACCACACCCCCATCTGCTGAACCTAGGCCACACCTCCATCTGCTGAACCTAGGCCACACCTCCATCTGCTGAACCCAGGCCACACCCCCATCTGCTGAACCTAGACCACACCCCCATCTGCTGAACCTAGGCCACACCTCCATCTGCTGAACCCAGACCACACCCCCATCTGCTGAACCCAGGCCACACCCCCATCTGCTGAACCCAGGCCACACCCCCATCTGCTGAACCTAGGCCACACCCCCATCTGCTGAACCTAGGCCACACCCCCATCTCCTGAATATAGGCCACACCCCCATCTGCTGAACCTAGGCCACACCTGCCTCCCCCTCTGCGGAACTCTAGACCACATCTCCTTCCCCATCTGTTGAACCTCTGCACCTGAATCAAGGCCAATCAGGCCAATAACCTGAATAATGATGCCTTTTCCCTCTCAGAAGAGTACTCCAACCTTTGCTTATTAAAATTTACAGTCTAAATTAGTAGCATTCTTTAGGGATAGAAAGATCAAAATAAACATAACAGAATTAATACTAAATGGCTTCCAAGAGCCAAACTAGTAAATTAATTACTCCAATTTTAAAATTGGGTTATCTCTAAAAACTGAACCCGTCTTCATCGGGCGCCCATTAACTAACAGTTTCCAGAAAGCAGCTAGCTCGTCCTGCAAAAAGTCACTCTCTCGACATTTGTGATTCTCTAGGTATTACCCATTCTTGTCTATCCAAAGAGGAATGGATATATGATCAGAAGCAGCACAAAAAGATCTCCTCCCTTCAGGAATTCCAAGGGGAAAGACCCACAGAAAATCACAGAGTTGAAAAAAATGGGGATATCAAATACTCCTTTGAAAAATTTCATGAAAGCTATGCATCCTTTCCCCAAGCTCAAGTCAAGAACTTAAGATGTAAAGCGGGGATTTAAAAGAAAATTCAAAAGGGAGACAAACCCAATAGACTTTAAAAGCACAATTTAAAAATTGTCAGAGAGATATGCAATGAGTTTTCATCTCCTAACTTCTATCCCATTTTGGTGACAGATTGCCCCACACACACCAAATCATAATAAAATAAGAAGTTGCAAAATAGGAAACAACTTATTTTGTCAAGAAGTACTTTGACATCTATGTGACCAAATAAAATTCTCTGAATGCCCTTGGAGATACACAAAATCAGAATCTTAGTCCATATTCTAAAGTTTGAGCAACTGAGATGCTAGGAAGGAAGGTGACTTATCCAGAGCTCCAGTACTAGTAGTAGGTGGTTGTAATCAAGTTAAGATCAACATCTTTAGGCTCCTACTCTGGGGTTTTAAAGCTGGCAAGAACCTTGGATATTGTCTGAGCCAACGGCCTAGAGCTGCGGTTCTCAACCTGTAGGTTGCAACCTCTTTGGGGGTCTCCTGCATATCAGATATTTACATTACGATTCATAACAGTAGCAAAATTATAGTTATGAAGTAGCAACGAAAATAATTTTATGCTTGGGGGGTCACCACAACGTGAGGAACTGTATTCAAGGGTCGCAGCATTAGGAAGGTTGAGAACCACTGGCCTAGAGCCATGATTTGGCATATAAGGAACTGTGTCTTTGAGAGAGAGAGTGATTTGCCCAAAGTCACCCAGTGAGTAAATTACACGGAACAATTAGACAGGTCATCTGATTCCTCGTCTATTTCTGATTCCACTGAGCCAATGAGCATGTAACATCAGTCACAGAAGTACCTCCTATGATTTCATGTTATTAGATAATTTCTGACTTCACTCACTTACAGGATTCCTGCTCTAAGACTAAGATATTTTTAAACATTTCAAAAGGCACAAAAACACCTTCAAAAGAATGAAAGGCCAATAAGACTTTTTGCCCACACTGGAAGGAGCCCTCTGCATAGAATGTGATTTTCCAAAACCAGCTTCACAGAGAGGCCTTCTAGAAAACATTTCCCTAGAATTTCAGACAGAGGCAACAAAGAGCTCAGACACTTTTACGCAGGGGAAATGCCTCCGCATTCTAGAAGCAAACAAAAGCCAACAACCTGGGCAAATTAATTTCTAATAAGGAGCTCTAGTCAGAGATAAAAGAAAATTATATTATATTAAATACTGCATTACCCACGTTACTCACGCTGTAAAGAGAAGCTCCTAAAGAGACAGCTGCCCTGGGCCTTGTGGGAGGCCGGCAGCAACCCACACGGAAGGAAGGGCAAAGTGCAGAGCCTAGATCACTGTGAGTGCGTGAGTTTCAGCGATCACGTGGGGAGATGCAGGTAAGTGTCCTAGCACAAGCACCGTCAGGGCAAGGGGCGTCCCCCTACAGACCCCTGCCACTCCTCACACCTTTATTTACTCAGCTAAACGTGCTGACTGTGGGCTGTTCATCATGCATTGTTCAGTTCTGAGGATGCAGCTTCTGTTCTAGCAAAGACAGGCAGACAATGAACAAATAAATCAAGGACATGTGGACGGCAGGTAAGAGATTGGTGAGTACTACCAAGAAAAGTAAGGGCTGGGCCCAGTGGCTCACGCCTGTAATCCTAGCACTCTGGGAGGCCAAGACAGGTGGATTGCTTGGGCTCAGGAGTTCCAGACCAGCCTGAGCAAGAATGAGACTCTGTATCTACTGAAAATAGAAAAATTAAACATTTTTCTGGACATGGTGGCATACACCTGTATTCCCGGCTACTTGGGAATGGGAGGCAGGAGGAACACTTGTGCCCAGGACTGTGAAGTTGCTGTGAGCTATAACACTATGGCACTCTGGCCTGGGGTGAGAGAGGGAGACCCTAACCCAACTATAGCACAAAACTATGGGGAAAGGGCCAAGGAAGGGGAAGGGAGGGGGGAGGTTTTGGTGGAGGGAGGGTAATGGGTGGGGCCACATCTATGGTGCATCTTAGAATGGGTACAGGCGATTGCACTAATGTACACAGCTATGATTTAACAATAAAAAAAAAAAGGAAAAAAAAATAACTGAACAAGCCAGGAAGAAATTAGTGAATGATTTTTTGTTTAATGAAAAACATATATGAGGAAGAAATGAAAGTAATAAAATTGGTCTTTACACTAATCTCAAAAAAAAAAAAAAGAAAAACAAAGAAGTGGAGAGGGCCTTAAGAAGTGGTGGAGAGGTGGAATTTTTAAAAAATAGTAGTCAGGGAAGGCCATAGTAAGATGAGAATGGAGCAAAACTTTTAAGAAAGTGAAGGAGGATGCCAGGCAGAGGTCTTAGGGAAGAGCATTCTAGGCAGACGGAACAGCAAACTCAAATCCCTGAGGCATAAAACAGCCAAGCATATTCTTTCTTTATTTTTCTTCTTTCAGACAGAGTCTCACTCTGTCACCCTGGGTACAGTGTCATGGCGTCACAGCTCACAGCAACCTCGCACTCTTGGGCTTAAGCGATTCTCTTGCTTCAGCCTCCCAAGTAGCTGCAACTACAGGTGCCGGCCACAACGCCAGCTATTTTTTCTGTTGTAGTTGTCATCATTGTTCGATCCTGGACCGGACTGGGTTGGAACCTGCCAGCCCTGGTGTATGTGGCTGGCGTCCTAACCACTGAGCTAGGGGCGCTGAGCCCAGCCAAGGATTTTCTAAGAATACTGGGGATGCTCCTGTGAAAAAGAGGGATGAGGGAGAAAAATGTAAAGGATGATGGCCTTACAGAGGAGTCCACGGTCAGGGTCTGGGGACAGAGAATACAGCAGGGTCCTCACTCGTGAGCTCATGGTCTAGAAATAAGCAGAAGGCTGGGTTTTCAGAGCTGGCTTCACCTGTCACTAGGCATGGGACATGGGGAAAGGAAAACTTCAGGGATGCTCCTTTAAAAAACAAGAACAGTAATAATCTCATTTCATCGATTCCACTAACCCTGCTCCCATCACTGTCTCGAGAGGGCTGCAAGATGCTACTGTGTCATCTCTCTTCCTCTGCAGACACACCTGGGTTTAACAGCTTCATTTTCATGTCACAGATAAAAAAACATAGACACCGACTTAAAGTTGTTCAAGAAAACACAGGTAGTAGCAGAATCTGGATTTGAACACAGGTCTTCATGGCTGAGACGGGCAGAGTTGCTCGTGTGATGGCCCCAGGGAAAGGACGGCTGCAAGGCACATTCAGCAACATGGCCTGATGGTGGCTGTGGCTGTCCTAGTAACACGGTGGGTTAGGGAGGACCATGGAACGAAGTGCTCTCTCTCCCAAGGCAAGACCTGAGCAGTCCCACGGGGCTGCTCCCCAAGATGAGGGTGCCGAGACTGACCATGTCCTGCTTCTCTAGGCGTCTCCACAGACCTGGTGCTGGGGATCCCTGAAGCCTGAGCACACTGGGAAACTGAGGCAGCCATCCAGGCTGTCAATCCCAGAGCCTTTGAACATCAAGCTTTGTTGGGGGAAAAGTGGTCTGATGTCAAACTCTCCCTGTAGCTTAGAAAGACAAGGGTTATTCCTTATAACACCCCCCAGGTCCCCATAGGGCCTCCTGCCTCCAACCTGTTTGAAGTAGAGAAAAGAAAATCAGTTATGTTGATGAGCATTTATTTATGACACCGGATCTTGCTCCCAATAAATGAAGACTCGGTTTTATTCCCCGGGAGAAGATAACATTTTCTGGGTGCTTCATTACCTAGAATGTTGCACATCCTGTATACCTATTACAGCAAGGTCTTCAGTGGACATCTCAGCTCAAACCAGTTTAACTTGCTCCTGGCTGAGCTCCTTTTGCTATCGACACGAAGGCCACGTTCTTCTCAATTTGACTGTAAAACAACAGCAGCCAAGGGGGTGGTGATGATCATGACGATGAAAATAAGGAAGGACAGAGGGGAAGTCACAGTCTTGAATTTAATTCCTCGCTGTAAACTTGACTCTTTCTGGACCTGACTGAAATTCCTTTTTCTGATCAATGAATAGTGGGTCATTAGGAAACTTTTGAGATATACAAAAATCAAGAAACTTAAAATCCACCCGCATGCCGCCCAGGCGGAAACAAATGAAGCTGTCTTACCAACACCGTTAAGGTGAGCAAATTGAAATCTGCACAGGTTGAATCAGAAAGGAGAGCATGGCCTGTGTTTCTTGGAAGTGAAATAATGGACCGTAACACAGCCTGTCTCAAAACTTTCATAGTGACTCATGTATTTATCTCGCAATATTAGTTTTGGGGGGAAATTACGTAAAGCCCCTGCTCTACAGTTGTTCCTCTGCAATTGAGGGTTGTTCATCTCCAGCAAAGGAAAGGTAAATAAGATTTACGTGTCCTTGTTCTGCATATGATCTCCTTTCATCTCTTAACCGCAGCCCTTCACTTGGGGTCTCTTCCACTTAATAGCCACTTAAAAAATAAAATCCAGAGCTTCACACTGTGATCTAGTTATACTGCAGTAGCATTATGTATAAAAACGCATGTAGTTTAATTAATAATCATTGTTAAAAATGCAAAAATAAAATCCAGAGCTAGAAGAGAGTTGAAATAATCTTAGCTTTTCAATTTACCACTGGAGGAACTGAGGCTCAAAGAGGGGACACGTGATTTTACCCAAATGCCTTCTACAATAATTCAGAATCTCTTCTCGCCGATAAACTCAGCCAAAGGTAGCATGGTATCACAAGCTAAGTGCCATAGGGAACGCAGCCAGGACAGGCTGATGTATCCAGGATTGGATGTAGCTGTTGTGAAACTCTGAATCAGAATCATTCAAAGGCTTTATTAAAACTTCATTTTCCACTGGCGAGTGGAGGAAAGTGTCCCGTACCTCAACTGTAAACAGCCTCCGTCCGTACTGACCTCTTGCCCAGGGAAATGAAGGCCAAACTTTCTGGAGCTTCTCATTTGCAGAAGCAGCTGGTGGGCAGGAGCGGGGTGTACAGGCTCTGGCACGACTGCGTCCCCCGTTTCTCCACTTGCTCATTATCCCAGAGTTCCAGGGGCCCCCTTCCACGCTCACCCTAACGAGACGGGGTGGGACCCTTCTGCCTGGTGGAACCGTCCACTGTCACAAGGTCAGGACCCACAGAGTCTCCCTCCAAGGGCACCCAATCCTGCAAGGGCCTTGGGTGAGTCTGCGCACTTGTTCGGGAAGGTTTTGTACATTTCTGTCTGCGTTATCCAGGAGCAGATGGGGTGCTAAAATTAAGGATGCAGTGCCCCAGTTTTCAAGCACTTACTGTTTCTGTGGAAATGACGCTTAGGCTGAGAGTGTGGGGTGAAGCCAAATGAGTGAGGGCTCAGGGTACAGCAATTTGGGGTCTGTGTCTGTCTCGCTGTGCCTGTCCTGCAACTTCCCTGAGCCCCCACAGGGCCCCCAAAAGGAGATGGTGGGGGACCCCAGGCACTTCTTTTTTATAGGCCCCTTCCTCCATAAAAATTGGTAAAAATTATACTCTTTTAATACTCTTTGAATGTGTTGGTATGATTAACAACATAATATTCAACCCTAAAAGTTTATTTCCTTCTTCTGATTTTAAAAGAAATTAAACCACTTTTGTGGGACCCTAAAATCCCTGTGGCACCCAAGGCACCATGCCTACTATGCCTAAGGTGTAAGTCAGCCCTAGTCTGCGCTGCCAAAATTTCCTTTTTTTTTTTTTTTAGATAGAGTCTTACTTTGTCACCCTCGGTAGAATGCTGTGGCATCATAGCTCACAGAAAGCTCAAACTCTTGGACTCAAGCCTCCCAAGTAGCTGAGGCTAAAGGTGCCCACCAAAAGGCCTGGCTATTTTTTAGAGGCAATCTTGCTCTTGCTCAGGTTGGTCTCAAACTCCCGAGCTCAGGCAATCCACCCACCTTGGTCTGCCAAAGTGCTAGGACTACAGGCATGAGCCACTGTGCCCGGCCCTGAGCCACTTAACAGAAAAGTGGAACTGATGGCACCTGCCACCCAAGATGCTATGAAGATTTGTAGTTTAATATGCAATTAATCTACCACCATGTCTGGTATCCAGCCGAAGCTCATTCAGCCGCAGTTAATATTGTTGTTGTTATTATTCAGAATATGTAATTTAGTCATTGTTATAAAGTGATTATTTGCCACCACCACCCTCACCACCACCCCCATTCTCATGTTAAACTCCAATTTCTAAGGTCATTGTGTCTGGAAGTGGGGCCTTTGGGAGAGATGGAATTAGTGCTCTTATAGATGAGACCACAGAGAAGTCCCTGGGCCCTTTAACCATGTAAGGTCATAGTGAGTGTGAACCAGAAAGTGGGCTCTCCCCAGACACTGAATGTGCGGGGGCCTTGTCCTTGGAGTGCCCAGCCTGCAGAACTGTAAGAAATTTCCATTGTGTATAAATCATCTCATCTGTGGTATTCCATTATAGCAGTCTAAAGGACTGAGGCAGTCACTCTTCAAAGAAAACAGTACCAAGAGTTGGCAGCGCCTGTGGCTCAGTGAGTAGGGCACCGGCCCCAAATGCCGAGGGTGGCGGGTTCAAACCCAGCCCCGGCCAAACTGCAACAACAACAAAAATAGCTGGGCGTTGTGGCAGGTACCTGTAGTCCCAGCTGCTCGGGAAGCTGAGGCAGGAGAATCATGTAACCCCAAGAGTTAGAGGTTGCTGTGAGCCGTGTGACGCCAGGGCACTCTACCAAGGGCGGTAAAGTGAGACTCTGTCTCTACAAAAAAAAAAACAAAAAAACCAGTACCGAGAATCTTTTGGAAGGGGAAGCTATGCAACTTACTCATTTGTCAGCTCCTCAAAATGTCCCCAAAGCTGCAAGAACATAGCTGTTCCTCCATAGACGCACGTACTGAGTAACGACAACAGGCTTACAAGGGAACATCCTCCCATCAAAGGGAAATCGTGTCAAAACTGTCATTGTTATTAACAAGCTGTGGTATATGTATACCATGGAATACTATTCAGCCATTAAAAAAAATGGAGACTTTACATCCTTCGTATTAACCTGGATGGACGTGGAAGACATTATTCTTAGTAAAGCATCACAAGAATGGAGAAGCATGAATCCTATGTACTCAATTTTGATATGAGGACAATTAATGACAATTAAGGTTATGGGGGGGGAAGCAGAAAGAGGGACGGAGGGTGGGGGGTGGGGCCTTGGTGTCTGTCACACTTTATGGGGGCAAGACATGATTGCAAGAGGGACTTTACCTAACAATTGCAATCAGTGTAACCTGGCTTATTGTACCCTCAATGAATCCCCAACAATAAAAAAAAAAAAAAAGATTTATATAACTTATTCTGTGAATATATTTAAATACTGGGGAAATCCCCTCACTGTCTCAGAACCAAGCAAGATTCACTGATGTTTTAATTGGTGTTCATTAGCCTGTTAAAGGTGAGGGCTGGAGAGAAGGTAGCAATGTTTACTTTGTACTTTTGATCTTTATTATGTCAATATAATTTCCCTGGGTCTACTAAAATGCTGCCTTTTATTTATTGAAAGGCATTTTAGTGTGGTTTATGTGTAATGTCAAATAAAAAATATTTAACATTTATTTTATAAAAAAAAACTATCATTGTTACTAATTTTTAAAAAATATCAAACTATCAGAGCACCTAGAAAATGTAGTGTCCCGGGCTCTGTCGGCTGTAGCTATGGCAGGGAGTTCTGTTAAGTCTTGGAACCTCACGTGACCCTGCAGATAGGTCTGGCTGGTGTTGATCACTCCAGGCCACAATTCTCTTTTCTGTAGCTTGGAGATGCCAGTCCTACTTAGGTTAGGGATGTGGTGAGCCTCCAAGGGTCTAATGAGCATTCACTGCACAATGTACCAGGGTTTCCCAACATCCTTGAAGGATGCTCTTTACAAATAAGAGATGAACAGAAGGAAGGACAGATGGACAGATAGACGGAAGGAAGTACGGAAAGGAGGCTAAACAGTTCTGAAAACACTTCACAATAGTCCCTGATCCCTTGAAAAATCATAATAAACATGAGTCTACGAACAAATGTAAAAGGCCCTTTGTTGAAGACACCTGCTTTACATCTCTTATCAGGAACTCTGCCATATGCTTAAGCAAATTCCCCCCCTGGCCAAACTATAAATAACTTATCTAATCTCGAAGGGTTCCCCCGCCCCCTGCTTCCTTCTGTTCTTTAATGCTTCCGGGTCTTTGTAGCTGTGCACTCTGGGGTCCCCTGTCATCTCACAGGTCTCCATTCTAATGTCCACTTCTTTAACGTGGCTTTTTCCTGGGTCACCCAACCTCAGGTAGCCTCCCCGTGTCCTCCCAACCAGTAACTCTTTCTCATTTTAAACTCTATTAATTTTATAGTGTTTATCTAAACTCTGTAACTAATGTGTTTACTCATTGCTCATGTTAACCCCTCAAGAGCAGGCAGTTTACTGACGTGTCCATCTCTGCAGCCACAGCGATGAGAAAAACACCTCAACAAACACCAGGTACATGGGCAGGTGGATGAATGGATGGTTGGATGGGTGGGTGAATAGATGGGTGGAGAGGTTACTATTATGTTATCTTTCAGAAACATCTTAAACTTTCTGGAAATAGGTTTTCCCATCACATAGGGAAATTTGTTTTGTTTTTAAGACAGAGTCTTACTCTGTTGCCCTGGGGAGAGTACCGTGGCATCATCATACCTCACAGCAACCTCCAACTCCTGGGCTCAAGCAATCCTCCTGCCTCAGCCTCCCACAGAGCTGGGACCACAGGTGCCTGCCATGATGCCCAGCTAATTTTTCTACTTTTAGTAGGACAGGATCTCGCTCTTGCTCTGGTTGATCTTGAACTCCTGAACTCAAGTAACCTACCCAATTCAGACTCCCAAAGTGCTAGGATTATAGGAGGGAACCACCAGGCCCAGCTTTACATTGGAAAACTTTAAAGTTCCTGCCCCCATTGTTATCCCAATTAGAGCTGAGCAGCTATAAACATGCCATTTATTAAGTACCTATTATATGGCAAGAACTTTTTTGGTTGTTACTTTTTAACTTGATCTTTAAAACAACTTCATGAGAGACTACTCCAATTTAAAGGTCAGAAAAAACGGTAGAAAAAGCTTCAATCCCCTCCTAGTAAATGAAGGAGCCTATTGTCCATCCAGTCCTAAGGCAGGGTTGTTGCTCCATCACAAACCTATAAGGCAGAAAGAAATAGTGGCTCTGACTGTTGCAAAAGAAATATGACTTCACAAGGAGCAGAAGAGAGGAAACAGGTAAGGCATTGCCACGTAATTCAATTTACTGCGTGTTATTCTATACCTAGGAAACAAGCACCATTTCCTCAGTCCGTGGATTTAAAAGAGACAAATCTTAGATCTATACAAATGCCTTTTATTTTTTAATAAAATTGTGTGCATTTGACTCACAGCACTTGTTCTAAATCATCCCTATGCTTGACAGTCAGGCACCGTGCGCCTTCCCCCTCGCGTCAAGAGTTTATTTTCTCTTGGAGAGCAATTACCGGACAAATGCCAGGCTGCAGAAGGTGTTTCTCCAGCAGCAGCATCTGTCTCCTTGGCAGGCTCCTCAGGCAATTTTATTGGCAGCATTAAAATGGCCAGGGGGGTCAGTCGGAGCTCAGCTGCCCACAAGCTCTCAGGTGGCCTACCAGCCTCTGCTCCAGTGTCTCAAAAAGAAGGAACAGGCTTGGATCCACCGCCAAAGTTGGAGACCAGCCAAAGCGAACTTAGTTCAGACAGAACCATGTGGGCCAATCCTCCTTGCCATTTGGAGCCAAAAAATCCCGTGATCCTCTTCGCTCAACAACTGCTAGTGATGGCAGCCCACATAAGAGCCCGAGACACCCAGGTTTTCGGGTGATAGGCAGATGTATGGCATGGTGGGCAGCCTTGAAAATGACCCCTAGTGATCCCTGCTAGTGGTGGCCATGCCTGCAGCAATCCCCTCCCCAGAATGGGAGCTGGACAGAGGGACTCATTTCTGAGACACACAATATGGCCGATGTGGTGGGATAAATTAGGCTCTGGAGAGACTCTGACTTCTCCTCACTCTTCACCTCTTGCCCTTTCACCTGCTGGCTCTGATGGAAGCCAGCTGCCTTCCTTGGGAGCTGCCCTCTGGGCCCATCCACACGGCAGGGAACTGAGGACGGCCTCTGGCCAACAGCCTGGGGAGAACTGAGACCCTCATTGCAGCAGCCTGTGAGGAGTTGAGACCTATCAGTGACCACACAAGTCGCCTGGAACACATCCCCCCAGCAAGCCTTGAGGTGCCAGCAGCAGCCCTGGCCAAGGCCTGGATGGCAGCACCATAAGACATCCTGAGCAGAGGACCCAGCTCAGTTGACCCACCGAAACTGGGAGATAATATTTACTGCTTCAAGTTGCTTCATTTCAAATGACTGTATTATCCAGCAATAGTTAATGTGTTCTTAAAAGAGAAAATAATTTGATTTTTTTAAATACTTTTTTTTTTTAAATTGTTGGGGATTCATTGAGGGTACAATAAGCCAGGTTACACTGATTGCAATTGTTAGGTAAAGTCCCTCTTGCAATGTCTTGCCCCCATAAAGTGTGACACACACCAAGGCCCCACCCCCCTCCCTCCATCCCTCTTTCTGCTTTTCCTCCCCCCCGTAACCTTAATTGTCATTAATTGTCCTCATATCAAAATTGAGTACATAGGATTCATGCTTCTCCATTCTTGTGATGCTTTACTAAGAATAATGTCTTCCACTTCCATCCAGGTTAATATGAAGGATGTAAAGTCTCCATTTTTTTTTTTTTGTAGAGACAGAGTTTCACTGTACCGCCCTCGGTAGAGTGCCATGGCATCACACAGCTCACAGCAACCTCCAACTCCTGGGCTTAGGCGATTCTCCTGCCTCAGCCTCCCGAGTAGCTGGGACTACAGGCGCCCGCCACAACGCAAATAATTTTTTTTTAATCATGTAAACAGAATTGCCTCTTCAAGTCTGTTCAGATCTTACCTCCTTGGACCTAATCATCCCAAAGAATCATCCCATACCACCTTGTCATATTTCCTGAATCCTTAAACATTATCTTTCAACACTATGTTACTCAAGGTGTCAATTTTGAGCCACCAGCATCAACATCAGTTGGGAGCTTGTTAGAAAGGAAACCTCTGGGACCATTACAGATCAACTGAGTCAAAATCTGCACATGACAGATGATTTACAGGGACATCAATGTTTGAGAAAACTGGTCTAACATCCTATAACACTTTCTTATTTATTAAATGGTATCATCTTTTTCCATCTCCCATCCGCCTTCAACTCCAATGAGAAGTGAGACAGGGAAGTCACTGTTGATCCCAATCACCACCTTTTGTAGGTACCGCGTCTGCTTTTGTGAAGATGAACACAGACGTGAGAGACAGCGGGACTGTGCTTGCTTTCATAAATTTTACAATCAATGCCACTTTTTATCTAAGCTCCCGGAAACTTGGTTTCTATCTCCTGCAGCCAGGAGTATTTCCAAATGGCAGGGTCAGTGCCATCAACAAACTCAGCACAGTCAGTGTCACTTTGTTACCAGTGGATTGAAATCTCTGTCCTAAGCTGCAGCTCAAAAAAATCCCAAGGAAGACTCTGATTGGTCCAGACACAGTCCTGTGCATATT
The DNA here is from genome assembly GCF_027406575.1 of Nycticebus coucang. Lineage (NCBI taxonomy): Eukaryota > Metazoa > Chordata > Mammalia > Primates > Lorisidae > Nycticebus > Nycticebus coucang. The sequence continues at coordinate 54,385,493 of NC_069801.1, forward strand.
CTGAGACCCATCTGACTGTGCCCAAGGGGGCAGAGCTGAACAGTAGCTCCAACCCACCCACACAACCTAGATGGCAAAGAAGCTTCTCCGGAAGAAAAACATTTTCATTTCCCCGATAGTAAAAAGTGCTGAGTAAACAAAATGTCAGATGCTCGTTGCATTTTACAACTTGATGCATTTTAGATGTCATTCCTCTATATGAACTGCAACACCCGAAGTACAATCCCTGACACCTATTTTTACCTTCATATGCCTGACCAGTTTCTACTCAGCCTTCAAGGATCAGATCAAAAGTTACCTCCTTACTATGAGGCGCTCTGTAATTCCCAGGGAGATAAATACTTTCTTCACTAGTATTATTATATTCTTCCACTCTGGATTAGAGAAAATAATTATAGGGCACTCTGACTCAATGAGATAAACACATTATTAAATTTTCAAACTTTATTTACCAATCAATTTGCCCCCCCAAAAAAAAAGTCAATGTTCATAAAATCCCCCAGTCTGTGGATTAAAGATGTAAGAGATAGGTTAGTTCATGGACTGGTTACACAGTGTTCCCAGATTGTGCATGTTTATTTTGACATGACTGCACCATCACAGTTCTATAGATTCCCTGCTTAACCTTTAGGGGAGCACAATTTGCCAAGATCGTGTACAAAATAAGCTCTTCCGTCAAAAACAGACAGGCAGCCTCCATGTCCACCTGTTTTGCTTTTGTCTCTCATCTCCCAGCCCATACCCTCTAACAACTGTGGGTGAAAGGCCTGTGCATCATTAGCATTGGAGATCCCCCACCTGTCTCTCCATCTGGGCAACACTCAAGGGCCGTGACAGATCTTATTGAATCACCTTGCCTTTTAAGAGGTGTTGCAAGGCCCTAGGGCTGCTGCTAATTACACTACCTGTTACTACCGTGTGTGCTACCCCCTTCTCCAGGAACAGCTTGTTTGGAGATGGAGGGTGGGTGGGGGCTACTGAGATGGGCACCTTCACCCTGGCAGAGCTCATGGTCTGGTTCCCAAAAGGATGCAATGGTACCAGCAGCTGAGGATTGGGGGAAGGCACATTTGGGTCAGAGTTAGCAGCTGCAAACAAGAGCAATTGGCTGTCTCTTCCGTGACAATTTTTCTACACACATATTTGGAATCCAGGCACTTCCGCTGCGTGAGTCACTGATGAATGATGCCTGTTCTGGGTAAGGCATCTCGAAGGCTCTTGAAACCCTCCCCAGTTCAATGCTTCTTTCCCTGGATGTCTGTTTCTTACTGAAAACACACCCCCATGCACATTCGGGTAGTTGGTGCAACCTCTCTCATCACGTTTTTATTAGTGCGTTCCCTACTGGAAGCTTCTCTCCTTACATTGGCTTTCCACCCACCTCCTTTAGACTTGCTTTCTCAGCCCCCCTTCTGGCTGGGAATGGTGCTATGATCCAGTTCTGGAAAAAGAATAAGCAGGGGGTGAGTGTGTGTCTTGCTTTGTAGGAATTTCTTTGGGGGAAGACTTTTTAAAATCTCTGATAAAAGAAAGGAGACGAATAAGGAAAGCTCTATCGCAAGATCCTGGCTGGCCTGGCTTCTTTCTGTTTTCCATGAAGTTCTAGGAGGGTGTCATTCTTGGAACGATAGCAGCTATCCTGGGATCAGGAGGCAATTAATGTAAGGATGACACAGAGCGGAAGGAAAGACCTTGAGCCCCTGATAACATCTTGGAACCACTGCACCTGTTCCTGGAAGTAGACTCTGACTCTGTTATGTCAGACAGCAAAATGACTCTGGTTCTGTAATACCAGATATCAAAATGACTTTATTCCTGAAGTCGCTGTTAGCCAGATTTTTGGTTTTCATTGACTAACAGGCTCGTGTTCGTCTGTAAGATTCTTATGCACATTAACATTTTTTGAATTTTGTTCAGGATTCATGAGAAAATAAGACTCTCACCTGCCATTTCAAGTGCAGCAAATATTCCCTCTAAGCCAGAGGTTCTCAACCTGTGGGTCGTGACCCCTTTTTAACAATGAAAATACATGGCGGCATTAGGAAGGTTGAGAACCACTGCTCTAAGCCTACCCATGCCCACACTACAACACGGGGACCTCTTCCTCACAGAGACACCTGCTACAGATCACGTTTGCACATTACGGGATTATGCAATCAACACTGATCCTCACGATAAAGACCCCAAGCCACGGCAAGTCGGTTTCTTATAAAATATGAAATAATATAATTATCATTTGTTGAATGCTTATTATGTGGAAGCTCCCTGGGAACTGTTCTAAGCACAGTATACATGTAATGTCATTTAAAGCCAAAGCCCTCTGAGATGGGTGGTATGACTATCTCCACTTTATACAGAAGAAACTGAGGCTTACAGAGACTAAGTAAATTTCCCATGTCACAGGGCTAGGAAATGATGGTGTTGAAATTTGAACCCAGGCAATCTGACTGCACGGTTTTTCTTTCAACATTTCCACTACTCTTTGCTAATTCAACTGTATATAGCACAGTATGTATTATAGTGAGGGAGGAGATTAATACAGTGTGAAACCTGCAACAAAATTGATTGATATTTTATGCTAAAATGTTTAACTCATGGTTATCAGTTGCACATTTTAAGAAATGCAAGCTCAGGCCCGGCACAGTGGCTCACGCCTGTAATCCTAACACTCTGGGAGGCTGAGGCAGGTGGATTGCCTGAGCTCACAGGTTCGAGACCAGCCTATGCAAGAGCGAGACCCCTTCTCCAAAAATAGCCAGGCATTGTGGCGGGCACCAGTAGTCCCAGCTGTTTGAGAGGCTGAGGTAAGAGAATTACTTGAGCCCAAGAGTTTGAGGTTGCTGTGAGCTATGACACCATAGCACTTTACTCCGGGTGACAGAGTAGGACTCTGTCTCAAAGAAGAAAAAAAAAAAAAAGGAAAAAGAAAGAGGAAGAAATGCAAACTGAATTCTTATAGAGTGGCTGGATCTGAATAAGGCAGACAAGATGTCCTAAGGTAATTTGTAATGATTCAGCATTTACTTAGATTTAATCATCTGAATGCAAACGCCAGCATGTGTCAGCACTATTTAAACACCCTCCTGGATTATTTTACCTTTTTCTCATGTGAAACCAAGGAGGAAGTAGGGTTATCCCCATTCTTCAGATGGTGAAACTGAGGATTATAAAGGTAATGTGGGTCAAAGGACACACAGCTAGGGGAAGAGCAGTGCCCAGGTCTCAACTCACAGAGTCTTACAACCCCATTTTCCCATATGCAGTAACAGCTCACTCCTTCCTACTCAGAAAGCAGGAGTCACTGCTCTTCCCATGGCTTTGACTCCAACAGCGCCCAAGAAGGATTCAGGCCACCGTGACCTTTCTCTCTGCAGTGACCACCTTGGGAGTCTTAACAGCCTAATGGCACCCACCCTTGCCCCTCAGCAGAGGGGTCTCAGGCCTTGCCCTGCCCTCCTACCCATGCTCTCCACCCCCCACCTTCATGGCCAGCTCCCCACAGGACCTTTTCTGCACAGATATCACTTCAAATCCGGCACCTGAATACACTTGACCTCAGGGGAGCTTAGAGATGGAAGGGATTATAAAAACCAGAGGGCACGTTTCAAAGATTATGGGTTTGAGTCATAAAACCCAGGGTTCAAATCCCAGCCCCGAACCCATTTCTTCTACACTGTGGGAGTCATAACTCTGACTTTCGTGAGGACTGCAAATGGATATTAGGTGCCGATGAACGCAAACACAGTACCTGGGACTGTGCAGGCACTCAGTGTGTGGCAGTCACATTTACTACTGTTATCACCATCAGCAAAATTTTGTTCATCCACCAAATGCACGAATCCTTCCAGAATACCCACGACAGATGGCTACCCAGTCTCCGCTAGAACATTTCCAAAGATAGAGCGCTCGCTCTCACCATCTCCCCAGGCAGCCGGTTCTATTATTGGATGGCTCTCACTGGCACAAAGTCTTTGCTCTGTTGAGCCAAAATCTGCCTCCAGGAATCCCACCGGCCCTCGCTGTGTCCTGGAGAGCAGCACAGCACAATTCTGCTCTCTTTTCACACAACAGTCAGCCCTTCTGAAAAAAAGCAATCATGTCCTGGCCACATCCTCTCTTCTCCAGCATCCATTTGCATACCCGCCCCTGCATGCAGGCAACATGATTTCTACAGAATCCACAGTGTTCACTTCACTCCCTCCTCACAGCGTGGCAGCCACAGGAGACACAGTAGTCCAGGGCCCACTGCGAACCCACAATGCCCCTCCCTTCGTGCACTTGAAAATCATATTGTGATTTTCTTAGTGGATGGATAATTATCACAGTTGCATCACCTAAGCCTCAAGGTGAACAAAACTGGAAGTCTCCCCTTCTTGTATGAGATGAGATCAAGCTGAGACATCCCCATCCCATCTCATCCCATTTCCGTGAAATCTAGACACCAACTACTCAACTGTAGACTTTGACTTTGCCCAACCAAAAACCTTCTGAACCATTTTTCTGCCATGTCTATGACTCACTTCTTCATTCAAGCTTTTGATGCTATTTTTCAATAAGTTTGCTCCTATGTCATTGCCCAAATCAGCATTGAAGATTTCAATGCTTTCACCCAGGTTCATTTACATGGGCTTTAGGAAGCAATTATGAAATGAAAGATATACTAACGTCTCAGGGCACTAAAAGACAGAAACCTGTAAGAGAGGACAATATGTGAAGATCACAATTCAGCTGGCAAGTGAAAGGATAGCGGACAGCCTGACAGTACACATCAGCATTACCTGGACAGCTGTGACTGGCCCCACCGAAACCCGGGACACCGAGTCTCTGTGGGTGGGGCCCAGGCAGCATCAGTCCTTTATCAAGACACTCAGGTAACTGCAGTGCTAGACCAGCTCAGTGCTTCCAAACACTAACGTGCGTACAAATCATCTGGGGTCTGCTAAGGTCCAGACGCTGACTCTGTAGGTCTCAGCTCGGGTGTGAGATTGTGCATAACCATGTCCCTGCTGGCCCACGGACCACAGACTGAGTAGCAAGGGCGTGGGACATAACACCTTGTTCTCCCCAAATTCTCTCTCTGGTCTTGCCTCCCCATGTGTTGTTAGTTCAATTCTTGGCTCCAGCTGATTGAAAGAATCAAGTAAATGGCAAGATACATACAATACTGGCTTTACAGGGTTCTGCAAGCCCAGGAGAAGACATTAATCAGACAAGGGGGTGTTGGCCAAGGAAGAGTCCCCCGAACAAGTTAGTTATGCCTTTACTGAGTTATAGAGAGAGGGAGGTTATTGCAGACCCAGGGAAAGAACTGGGCATAGCCTCCGAAAACAGAGTCAAGAGAGAAAAACAGAAAATCAAAACACAGGGCACATTCAGAAACATTGGAAATATTTCTTATTCCCCATGGATTCCATTAATCATTTAACCATTAATCACATCTGGCCTTGAATTTCCCCCTTTAAAGCTGACTTGCATCACTATTTACTTTTTCATACATGTAAACCGTATCGCCAGAAGCAGACGGTGACCTCCCTGAGGGCAGTATCAAATTCAACCATGTTGCACCACCTATGCCCTTGGGACCTACCTGGCAGGATGTCCAGGCCACTACGCAGATCTCAACGTATGCTTGTGACATACTTGCCTCCCTTAAAAAAATAGATTTTTCAAATCCAGTATTCTTGTGTTGAAGCACAGACTAGCATAAGGCGTTAAAGTTATTTACCAAGATTTTGAAAATGATGTAAATCAGTGAGATTGCGTTGGAGAAATGTTACCAAGGGTAATTAGAAAAGAGGAACGTTTCTGAGAGCGGTGTCAAGGGTTGTCAGGCAGCATAGACGGTCTGAGGATGATAAGTATTTGTATTTGCAGAAGATTGTTGAGTTTTCTCTCTAAACTGTGAGCAGCACAGCCCATCCTGCTCAGAAGACAGGTACGGAGGGGAAGAAAAGTTACAATGTGTTTGGGGCAAATGAAATTGCAAAGAGCCAAGATAGAGAAAACTCAGCCTAATTCGAACAGACATTAAAGTCAGACCTGGTTAATACGAGACAATTAATACAATCCATTTTCATGCAGATTAAAACATTTCAAATTAATAGGTCAATAACAGTCATATGTTCTGAATTTGGGCCCCACCAGTGCCCGCTGAACCGTACGTGAACCAACCTAAACTTTATTACGGAGCACTCGGATTCTTAGGAATTCACACTCAACTCAACTCGGAGTTAATCAGCCACCTTTCTGTCTCATCTACCAGATATCCTAATTTAAGACAGACCTGCTAGGCTTTCTCGGAGGACACAAAACCAGGAGGACATGAATTATTCATTCGTAGTAAAGCTATCATTTTATCTGTTTATTTTCCAATTAGGCGAAGTCAGATAAAGAAGCAGTCAATAAAACCAAGAGATTTTTTTTCCCCCATTGTATGGAGTTACAAGTAGACAGTGTTCATGTGGGTCTTGGCGTTCATAAGAAAACATTCAATTAGCAGGGTGCACTAGTGAGGGGATGAAGAGACCCAAATAGTGAACAGTCCAAAGCCTCAGCGCACAAGGAGGGCTCTGAAAGTTCTCCAGGGCTGAATGGACCTACCAGCCCTTAGTTCCTCCCTCCCTCTCATCACTGGCTGTCCCCACCCACACCAGCCTGTGGAAATTCAAGGCCAGATATAATTAATGGTTAAATCAGCCTCTGAGCCTTTGCTCAAGCCCCTCCTGCACTCTGCCCTTCCCTCTACTGCCCAGCAAACGTCCCTTCACTCCTCTGCTCCACTCTCCACCTCCCTCCCCCTCCCCTCAACTCCTGCAAAGCACAGATCAGGACCCCTCCTCAATGCGCCAGGCACTCTGTGCGTCCCACTGTTGGGAGTTTCCATTGTTTTCCTTGAGAAGGGATCAAAACCCAGGAAGGAGGCTTCTCCCTTTGACATCTCCTATGCCCCACACAGCACGGACGCTATTTGCCCCATCTCATAATAAGACAGCGTCGCCTGTAGATCCTGGGGCCTGCCCATTTTATTCTTCTGCCTCTGTTTTTACTCTTACTTTGTAATAAGTCTCTAGGAAGGGATGAGACTGTGCTTCATGTCCAAGTTCCTTTCAGGCCAGCCTGGGGTGGAAGGTGGCCAGTGAACAGGAGGAAGAGCAGCTCACACTCCCTGGGCATACTTTGGACCCTCTGCACCCCCAGAGTCCCTCACCTGCCTCCTCTGGGCTCTCAGCGCCAGCCAGAGCTGGGCCTGCTTTGGCGAGTGAGCCCCACACACTGGAGCAGGACGCCAACCCACCCTGCGACTGTGAGCGCATCGCTCCACCTTTCTGAACACTGGTTCTGTAAAAACCTCACTTACCTCTGTGTTAGATGCAAGGATTAAAAGAACCACGTGCAAGGTAGGTACGACGCGTATTGTTAATGGGATGTTCACCCATCTACTTGCGTGCATATTCTAATTGGATGTTTACATATTTTACCATCTACTAGACCCTGAGCTCCTGAAGGGCACAGACTTGCTTATTTATCACTTCTCCCCCTGCAGTACTGGAGCCCAGCCAGTCATTGTGAACAGGTGACAAGAGCTGGTGAAGAGAATTATTCGTTCAAACGGACCAAAGGGCAAACTCCATGAAGTTCAAAGTGTCTCTGGCTCTCCTCACCTTCCCATCCCCACAGAGAAAACACTCCTCCATTGTGCATTTTCAATCTGCGATAACCCCTTATTAAACTTCAACAGATACTCCTTCTCACTGAATCTCAATTTACTTTTCTCTGAAATGGGTTTAGACTAATTGTTTGACGTCTTTCCAGTGTTAACGGATTCTAAGGCTGGGCACGGGGGCTCATGCCTGTAATCCTAGCAGTCCAGGAGGCCAAGGTAGGTGGATTGCTTGAGCTCAGGAGTTTGACCAAGAGTGAGACCTATCTCTACTAAAAACAGAACAATTAGCCAGACGCTATGGTGCACGCCTATAGTCCCAGCTACTTGGGAGCCTGAGGCAGGAGGATCTCTTGAGCCCAGAAGTTTGAGATTTCAGTGAGCTATGATGACACCACTGCAACACAGTCAAAGTGACAGAGCAAAACTCAGTCTCAAGAAAGAAGAAAAAAAAGGCTTACGAATCTATTGATAAGCCCACAAATGATTTAACCCGCGAGCACTTACTAAGACTGCTCTGGGCTCAGCACTTTTGCTAGGCCAACAGGGCATATTGCCTGCCCTCAGGGAGCTCACTGTCCTGTAGTGAAATGTTCAGGGATAATTAAAAGTACACCATGAATTGACCACCTGGTCCTTTCTACAATTTCTCTTCATATTTAAAATCTCATTTTACCTTGATCTTCTTAGCCCTCAAATCATTCATGGACACTTGGGCCCGAGAAAAAAAAGAAAACAAAAATAGAAAAAAAAAAAAGGAAATGCTTGTGTTCAGCCTGAGCCAAACATGCAGGAAGGGAAAGAGGGCAAACTATGACCTATTTCAGCTTTTTCCAAAGTGATTTTTACAGAAAACTAGTCAATGGAGGTGCCTTTGAAAACGGGTTCTGTGGACTGCTGAGTAAAGGAAGCATTATACTAAATACCTTCTCTACTGCAGGACTTCTCAGAGCCTTTGATGTGACCGCACACACTCTCCTACTGTGACTGAGTAGGGAGAATCTTAGCTCAGATGCCACAACAAGCTACCATAGACTGGGTGGTTTAAATAGCAGGCATTTATTTCACAGATCTGGAGGCTGGGGAGTCCAAGGTCAAGGGGCCAGCCAATTTGGTTCCTAGGGAGGATCTTCTTCATGCAGACCCCAGCTTCTTCCTGCATCCTCACATGGGGAAGGAAGAGACTAAGGCGTATGAAGACACTAATCTCATTATGGGGGCCCCACCCACATGACCCCGTGTAAACCTCATCACCTCCCAAGGGCCCCACCTCCAAATACCATCACAGTGGAGGTTAGGGCTTCAACATGGGAATCTGGCAGGGACGTAGTGTTTTCTCAGACAGAACCCTCTTTACAAGAAATGCCACACAGGGCTATGGGCCCAGTATCCTACACTGAGATATATAGAGAATGAGCTATCAGCAGAGATGCTCTTCTGTCTCCACTGGGTTTATCCCACATGTCACCATTCTGCAGAAGCAGGTACCATGCATGAAGGAGTGTGTTGATCATTTTCCAGAGGGTGTAAACTCATCTCTCTGGGACTTGTAAGAAAATAATCTTCCAGTCCTCTGGAGCTGCAGATGGGGCCTCTTCAGACCTGCTGCTGAACCTGGCAACCAAGTGCCTCAGAATGGTTACCTCTGCCCTGGGGAACGTCAGGAGGGAAAGAAGGTTAAGAGAGCACCAAAACGATACCAGGTGTCGAAACACCTCCGGTGCCCTGGCAGGAGAGGGGAAGTTGAAATGCTAAGACACAGCATGTTAAGCTAAGCTTGCCAGGGAAGGGGACCAACACGGAAGGGAAAGGATCCCAGTCATGTGAGCAGGGTAACTCCCAGTGGCCCCTGGAAATGAGAGTGGCCAAATTGCTTCCTTTACCAAAATTATTTTTAATCTCTCCAAAGATGGAAAGATTAAAAGGTAAAAAAAAAAAACAAAACCTCACATACATCTGAAATTCAGGTCTCAGGTCCCTTTATGATATTTAAAACCAACCTTCAACGAAGCTTTTTAAAAACTGAGATCCCTACTTTAAAGCACCACAGCAGGTCATGTTGAGGGGGAGAATCCAGTCATTACAGAGCACACACTATTGAGTCTATTGGGCCTAAAAATATGCATCTCTTAGTCTCGCCAGGCTGTTTGCTGCCCACGACAGAGCTGTATCCTGCAGGGTGACATTTCTCCCAGCTGCCACCTAACTGGTAGCGTACAGCACAGCCACCTCGCTCCTGAGAGTTTCTGGGTCAGATCATGGGAACTGGAGGTAAAGAGAGAAGTCTGCCTCGGAGAAAAAGGAGAATGGCTAAGTGCAGATCCCGAGTCCAGCTTCTGGGTGAGGATTAGAATGGACTTTTTAATGCACTTTTATCTCACTTGCCAGATTCGACCAACTGGTAAGTGGTGACCTGGGGTACTGCACTGAAAAGAATTCTGAGACTGAGCGTTGGCCAGTGGATAAGAGACGTCCACTCCGGAGGTGGGCTGTGGTCTCCTCGGTGGCAGGTACCAGACATTCCGACGCTAGAAGCACCCCACGCATGCACACTATTTTCCACTGGTGACATCCTTTCTTATACCTTACTAAATTATATGCATCTGTCAGTTTCTTGGTCACATTTGTTTCAAACGTTTTTAAAATATGGACACAGTAAGGATCTCGTGACGTTTAAATAATTTGAAAATTCCTGAATAATTTGATAACTGGAAGTGCAATGACTCCAGGCTAGGCCTTCTGATTGGATATGCTCTAAGCCACCAGTTCCCACATCTGACAGCCACGGCAGGGTGGCTACAGCCCTCACTGACTTCAAATGCCTGGGGAGAAAACTCGGAGGCTGGGCACCTGCCTGAAATAATGTCACCGGTGTGGCATATGAGAGATGGAACTGCATATCTAAAAACATCACTTTGCAATTTACAAGTCACTAGAGACATTCTGCCTATTGTTAGTAAAACTATCCATAGTACCATTAACGTTTGGAGAACGCGAACATGTGGACACGAAATTAGGGCGTTAGTTACAACTAATGAAGGCTGACACTTTAAGACACAAATCTCAACCTCTTCTTCCTGCATTCGAAAATACCTGCCACCCCCACAACCCTCTTTTTATAACCCTATCATTCATATGCTGTATTCATTTTACAATCTTCCCCCAGCCTGAAACCAGGACCCCACAGAACAGCTGGAGTTCAACACAAGGAATGCTGGGCTCTGGTCAAGAGATTTGGCTTAGCAGGCCAATTAATCCCAAGGTCACAAAACTAATTAGTGTCTCAAAAGAAGCGTATCTCAGACAGTGTGCCTTCCAGCCTCACCCTCCTTCCTCTTGGAACAAACCCCGAGAGCCCTTGTGAACACTGTCCTCTGCCCCATGGCATGAGCTTTGTGGGTGCGCTCCTGCACTGCTGTCTAGTTCTTGGTTACAAAGTGAGAGAGAGAGACATGCTTTTATGGACCGTGACTCATGTTTTATTTCAGCATTAGTTTTGCAACGCATTCTCCTTTCCAGGATTGTGTGTCTACTTTTTGCATGTTTAAAGAGTAGTTCTAATTGTGCAGGCTTGATTATCTGTCTCTGAAACTTTTCCTCCGTGTCATCGGCAGCTGGATTCTTTGTCATGCTTCAATTTAGCAAAGCTATTTATGCACCACGTTCATTAATTCTAGGATGGCCCGCAATATGTCTCTCCCAAATTTAAAAAAAAAAAAAAAAACTATTAATAGATACCCACACACCTCTGTACCTGGAGGTGGGCTGCAGCTCAGAAGATGCTCATGTAAAGGTCTTAGCAAAATAACTAAGAAAATGCTACAAAAGCTATGTTAACTAATGTGATGAAAATGTGTCAAACGATCTATGAACCAAGTGTATGGTGCCCCACGATCATACTAATGTACACAGCTATGGTTTAATAAAAATAAATAAATAAATAAAGAAGATGCTCATGACTGCAGAAGGAGCTGCCTGGCTGCTCAGTGCTCCATCTTCTGAACAGTGAAAAATCTACTATTAAATAATCTGGAAGGGGTCAATCAATAATAATAACTAAATAATGGATAGTGTGATATTAGGTTAAAATATAATGTATGACATTCATTAACCCGTCAAGAAGTATCACTTGAGTTAAACCACATCTCTCCGATGAGTATTTCTGGTGTTAATTCAAAAGGCAATAGCCGTCACCCGGGGATGTTTTCCGTGTTTTTGTGCTTTTACTGCAGTGGTGTTTTCCGAGGGGCTAGCAGGGTAATAAGGATCATATTTAGGAAGGCAGCGTATGACAGCTAAGGCACTGAGCTACAATCAACTCATCTCCTTCACTTAAACAACCTGGGCAGCTGCACTCCAGCTAATCAGCCTGGCTGAGAAGGAATTGACAAGCTTGTGGAAATTCACTGTCATAGTATAAAAGAGGGGCTTTCCTTGTTCTTCAGAAATAAATAAATAAATCCCGGCACTGGGCGCTTCTATTGCACTTGGCTCTGAAGGGCTCTCTGATACTGTTTCATTTTGCCACTAGGACGGAGCATGTGCACACACGACCCAGGCTTCTGGAAGCCACAGCACACACACGTGGTGCAGTCAGAGAGCCCTGGTCTGAACCCTCGCTGTGCCAGCCACCAGCTGGGTTCTCCTGGGGATAGCTCCTTGCATCTTAGCAGGTCTCAGTTTCCTCACCTATGGTAGGGAGAGACTATTGAAGAATAAATGGTCTTCTTAAAGTTCAACGAGACAATATCCACAAAGCATTCTAACCCTGAGGTGCAGGGGCTGCACCTCCCTCATCTTTGTGTCCCTAGGCAGAGGTCCCTAAACTGCGAACCCCAGGCTATATGCAGCAGTGTGATTGTATTTGTTCCCGTTTTATTTTTTACTTCAAAATAAGATGTGTGCAGTGTGCATAGGAATTTGTTCATAGTTTTTTTGTTTTTTTTTTAAACTATAGTCCGGATCTCCAACGGTCTGAGGGACAGTGAACTGGCCCCCTGTTTAAAAAGTTTGAGGACGCCGGCAGAGCAGGGGTGGTGCCTGGCATAAAGGGGCGGTGCCTGGCAAAAGGGGAGGAGCCTATCATAAAGGGGCGGTGCCTGGCATAAAGGGGAAGTGCCTGGCAAAGGGGGCGGTGCCTGGCAAAAGGGGAGGTGCCTAGCATAAAGGGGCGGTGCCTGGCATAAAGGGGTGGTGCCTTGCAAAAGGGGCGGTGCCTGCCATAAAGGGGGCCCTGAGGAAATCTTGCTCACGTCTATCTACCTGGCTGGTCTTGAACCCAACACTGCTGTGCAGCCTGCTGGAAATACCCACAGCTCCTCAGCAGGCCACACAATGTGACCCTCTGTGACTTAACATGTGCTGGGCATATGAGGCCTGACAATTAAGTTTGTGAACTTGCCACTGTGCACTCACAGTGGCAGAGCTGCACAAACATCCCAGTAAGGTTTCATAACCCTGGTATCTCAGTGTCTCACACTGTGTTCAGGTTGACATGTGTTGGTGTCTTGCTGAGGGGCGTTAGTTTTTCTTGTTGTGTACTTTTGTGTGCTGTCTTGAGAATGTCAGAGCTTGAATAAGAACAAAAAAAACAGTCATAAGTTTCTTGTTAACTTGGCAAGAGTGGGAGTGAATCAGGTACATGTTAGTCCGAGTTTATGGGGATAATGCCATGAAGAGAACTCCAGTGTGCAAATGGATTAAATGTTTTTCTGAGGGGAGAGAAAGCATCACTGATGAGAGGTCAGGGTCACCAGTAATGAGCAGAACGGATCAAAACATTAAAAAAATTCATAAAACTGTACATCAAAATTGTCGGTCTGCTGTGAGAAGCATAGCAGACCAAGTGAATGTCAATAGAGAAAGAGGAAAATCTTAACTGAAAATCTTGGCCAGTAACTCATGGCTCTTGGATCACGACGGTGCACCAGCTCACACGGCACTGTCCATGAGGGAGTTTTTAGCCACCCGATCTGACCCCCAATGACTTTTTTCTTTATCCAATGATAAAGGAAATGCTGAAAGGAAGACATTTTGATGACATTCAGGACATCAAGGGTAATATAATGACAGCTCTGATGTCCATTCCAGAAAAACAGTTCCAAAAGTGCTTCGAAGGGTGGACTAGACACTGACCTGGGTGCATAGCTTCCCAAGGGGAGTTCCTCAAAGGTGACTGATTGTAGAGATACTAAGTAATGAGGTATGTAACACTTTTTCTACGATGACTGTATGAACTTATTAATTGTCAGAGCTCATATGCTATTCCTTCCAAAGAATACCCTTCCTCTCCTCTTCCTAGTGAACCCTGCCTCATCTCTTTACAGCCACCTAAAGAGCATCATCTCTCTGTAAACACCCCCCTCCATCCCTGGCCCTGTCCTTTCTGGTTCACCCAAGAGAACGCAACCCTCCCTACTCCATACCCCTGCTGACCCTTGCTCCATCATTGAAGTAAATTTCTACCTATGAACAAGTCTAAAAGGATGAGTGCCTGCAGAACTAAAGCCATGTTGTATTATGATTGGCTCTCTGTATCCATAAATATTGGCAAAGAAACTAGTAACAATTTAAGAACAGTAATAATTTGACAGTAAGAACAGCTAACACATATTTGGTGTGCACTTCCCCGATGCTTTATAAGAACTAGCCTGTTGTATCCTCCCAAGAACCCTGTTATTTAAGCACTTCACTCATCCCCACTTTACAAATAAAAAGAATTGGCATAAAGAGGTTTTAAAAAAACTCATCCAAGACTCCCGAGCCTCTCTGATAGGTACTAGCCCAATGGTTCAGGATGTGACTTCTGGATTCAAAATAACTGAGTTAAAATACCTTGTTTTACCATTCACAGACAAACTATGTAACCGGGGCAAATGCTGTATGCTGGCTCACCCGACACCCCTTCTGACACCCTCTCTCTAACCTTTGCCTATTCTGTGGACTAGAAAGTGAAATACTAAATCCTGCTAATCCTGGGGTTAGTCATGTGTCCCAGCTGATAAAAAGGAGAGGTAGATGAATGGTCTTGGGAAAAGCTTTCTCCCTCAAAAATACAAAGCCTCGCCAGTTGAAGCCTTTTACCTTTCCCACAATAGCTCTTCTCCTTTTGGCTCTCCTCTTTCCTTCTGATCGTGGCCATAAGATGAAAAAACTTGAGCAACAACAGCTACTTTGATCTCATGAAGAAACAAAAATGACACATTAAGGATAGTGTAGCAAAAGGCAGAAGTATCATGGGGTAACCTTCTTGAGCAGCTTTATCAGCACTCACTGGCTCTCACTCCGGGATTTTTTTTATATAATAAAAATAAACATTTTGCTTATTCAGGACACTCTCCGAGTTCCCTGTTATTCACAAACACATGCATGAATACTGAGACTCAACCTCACTGTGCCCCAGTCCCTCAGTCCCTCCAGTGATGGGAACAAGAGTATCTGTGTCCTCCGTAGTGCTATGAGGATGAAACGGTAATGCATTCAAAGAGCTTAGCCCTGTTTCTGGCATAACAGACACTTAGTGAATATTGATTCCTATTATTATTAGTAGTAGTAGTAGTCAAGGAAAGACTTAACACTCAGGAACTTTAAATAACTCAGCTTCCTTTTTTCTTCTACAATCTGTCTTCCAAAGACTCCCCTTTTTCACATAGATAAATGCATCAGGTAAATTACCCGTCCTTCTCCGTGGTCTGTAAAGACAGTGTCTGGATTTCCTTATGTCACTTAATTTTTAAACAATCCCTGAGATGTACATAAAGCAGGGATCATTACCCACATCTAACAGACACAAAACTGGAGACCTAGCACGATAAAGGATTGTTCAAGGTCATACAGCTAATTTTATTCTAAGTTTTGCGTAAGTTAGAATAAAATACAGACTTTCTACCCAGTTCTGCAACAGCCTGCTCCATCTGCCCTCTGCCTGCTTCCCACCATCCACCTGGCCCTCCTTCTTATTCCTCAAATATCTGGTGTCTCCTCCCACTTCCAGGCTTTTGTTATGTCTGCTCCCTATTTTGTCTGTCTGAAACTCTCTTGGCATGGCGGTTTTCTTCCTAACCCCTGGACCACAAAGAGGTCATCCCAAGTAGCCCAGTAACATCAGTCTCTTGAAGGCGAGAAGCTTGTCTATTTTGTGTAAGCTAGATGGAGGGAAAGGAGGAACTTAAACCCAGGCAAATGTCTGAGTCCCACACCCGGACAGATATGGGTTCAAATCCCAGACTTTCCAACTAACAACATAAAATAACACAATTCACTTCATGGCTTAGCTTCTCAGCATCCTTGTTTCTTACAGTGTCTGGGCACGTGTCCACATGACACATGATAACACATGAAAAGGACGCAGCCCCCCACACCGGCACAGAGGGCTCAATAAATGCTCATCCTCCTGCAGCTTCTTCCCCACCTCACCTGTGCTGTCTGCACAGTGCCTGCAATAGCACAGTGCTAGGTGACTAGTGAGTGACCCACCAACTGACACAGAGAAGAAGTGAGCGGGATGAAACTCTCAAGGACCAGCAACCCTTGCAAAGCCACCTGCTCCCGACAGACAGGTGAGACTACAGATTGCAGACCGTACTACCACCTCGTATATGGTGTTGCTGTGGGGATAAAAGAAATGAACATGTATTAACTGCTTAGAACAGTTATGGTACATAGTAAACTCTCAATAAATGTTTGTTATTATTATCATCTATTTTCTGTGAGGACCAATCTAAATAAATGTGATACTTTCCATTACCAGGGAGTGTCTACACCAAAACAAACCAGAATCCATCACTGGCGTCATCACTGTGGTCCTGATAGCTGGTGCTGGCATTTCCCCTTGTATTGGGAATAACAAAGTAGAGACAGAGGTTGGAGAAGGTAGGGGAGGAGTGAAATAGACATTTGGTGGGGAAGGGGAAATAGAAATGGGCCCCTGGCCTCAGGCTCCCACTCGACCCCAGTAAGGAAATGAGGCCAAGGGGACGCTGACTCCGTGCGGGTGAGTAGGGAAGTGTGGTCCACCCAAGGTACTGTAGTGAATTTGGAGACAAGACTAAGGGAGGAAGAGCCTGGGACAGGACACTGAACAGAGGATGTCAGCTCAGGACACGGGCACCTGAGCACAGAACTGAGGAAGTGCGGGCCGTCAAGGGCACAGGCTCTGGGGGTCAGGCTGCCCGAGGTTCAAGTGAGGCCCTGACTCTGCCCCACATTCTACACGTCCCCTTAGGCAAGTGGCTTAACTACTCAGAGCCTATTTCTTCTTCTACAAGGATGTTAGTAACACTTCCCTCCCAAGTTGCTGTAAAGATTCCTGATATAACACCCCACCAACAGCAGCTCTTCAAAAATAGTAGATAACTAATAATAATCATAATAGCAAATACTTATAGGACTTATTACCCGCTAGAGTTTGCTGTAAGTACTTTATAAATAGGATTTAGTCCACATGGCAGCCCTATTAATAACAAGAATGATGGTGATGCTATAACTGAAAACATAAATAGCACTTCCCAGATGAGAGGCATTGTTTTAAGCTTTAAGTATAGTAACTCTTACAACAACCCTGTGAAGTAAGTACAGTTACTGCCCTCACCACACACATGAGGAAACTGAGGCAGAGACTGGTGAACCTACCTGAGTTCTAGCTAGTAACAGTGGGCCCAGGCTTTTATAGTGGTTCCCAAAGAGTAAAGCCTCATGAAAATCCTAAAGAAAGTTAAGGAATGTTGGTTCACTTCCTGTTTAAATATGAAAACTAAGGCTCAAATATGTCACATGGCTGGAAACCCGGAAACCAAGTGTCCATTTCTTTCTGGGAATGATAATCAAACCACAGTGTTTTGATGTGTGGTCCAGCACTTTATCCATCACACCATAGTCCTTTCAACAATAAAATAAGTTAGTAGAAACATGTTCTAACTGCCCTCCCAAGCTGGGCTGAAATCTGTACATGCGTAAACTTGAGAATTGAAGAGCTTCTTGGCTTTCTTCTCGAGATGAGCAAATATAGCTATGTGGGGCCTGGACAATTAAAAAAAAAATCACAATGTTAAAGAGGAACTTTATGTGCCCAGATAATTAAAAAGAACAAAATACATTTGACCCAAAACAGGATGTAGTTTCAACAAAAATGGGTCTTCAATCATCTGGAAATGCTAACACGCCGGCTGCCTGATTAAACACAATTTGTATTGTCAATAAAAAATGCAAATGACTATTTTACTGGCAAATAGAGCATTAGACTTTGCTTGATATGAGGATTAAATTGCATTTCAAGAACAATTCAGGAGGTCACATTATAAATGAACATTCCCTTCCATTGTCCTTTGGTTCTGGAGGCCGGGATAGGAAATACAATAACAAAAATAATTGCCTGCCATTGTGTGCCATTTCAGTTAAAATAAAACCCACGCCAGTTTTATGTAGTGGAGAATAATATTTAAGCCCCCAAATAGGTCCTATAATTTAGTACATAATTCCTTGAAATTTACATGGCACCCCCCCCCCCACTCATCTAAATCAACTGATAAACTTTCATTTATTTGTATTAAAAAAAAATGGGGATTAAAAGGTCGGGAATCCATGCAGTGTAGATACTGAAATCACGGGGACCGTTTTAAAACCTTTTAGTCAGTCTGGCCCAGAGCTAAATCAAGTACACAGGAATTATGTTTGACTGCAAATACTCCCTGGTTACAGATAGGACGAAGACACGCATTTTGAATCCCACAGAAAAATATGGAACCACAGATGTTGCTTTTGAGCCTCTCTATTTCTGAAATTACAAATAATCATTGTTGGCATCTGCAAGTAGAAAAACTAAAACAGCAAAGAAATACCTCATCACGGCATTATGATGTGATAAAACCTCAGGATGGCAGCAGCCGGCGAGGCATTAATGCGGTCGGTACATTTACATTCAGAGACGCACATGTCATTTTGGGGAAACATCATTGCCCAATTTTCCAAATTTCCCCTTGTTATTTTCCCTCCCCATTTTTCACATTAACTTCAAGTAAGACAAGTTTATACAATCTCCAATACCTTGTTATAGCTATTGTAGCTCTCTTTCTGGAGGCTGGAACGTATTTTTAGAGCTGTTGGTAAACACAATTAATCTAAGAAGAAATGAAAGAGGCCCTCTGATCACAAGGGATGAATACACAGAGAACCAAATTTAAGGATTTGCTTTAGTTGAAAGTGTTGGGACACTTAGGCAAAATTTGGATTCAGAAAACACTGAAATAAAGAAAATGCTCTGGAAATAAGTACACTGTAGCTTCAATATGCTGAAGGTATGATATTCTGAACAACTTCCATGGAATTTACAAGCCGGGAGGGGCTTTGATGGCTGAGGGGTGGGGGGTGGGGGGCGTTATTCTACACACTAACTCAGTCAGTCCCTGCACCAACCCCGGCAGGTAGGTACTATCACAATGTCCTTTTCACAGATGGGGTCTAGGATGACATAGGAGATCTGGTTTCTATGAGCCTGGGCTCTTAACCATGACATTATTCTGCCCTTACACTGTGTATTTGTTATTAACAGGTGCAAGTAAGTACATAAATAGATATCACTTTCCAATTTTACAAATGAGGATGTAGACTCAGAGGTTAGAAGACTGCTGCTCAACCCCCCTCCCAGCACACAGAGGGGCAGGCTGGGACCTCAAGGTGGTCTCCTTCCACACAGCACTCCCTCTCCCTCCCAGCATCAGTGCCTCTAGCAGCCTCCACCAGCGGAGAGTGTATTATTCACTCACTCTGAAATGACACTGATTCTCCAAGCAGGTGTCTATGCAACTCCACAGCATTGAACGTCTCTATCTAGAACCCAAGCGTCTCACCCACTGCACAGCCAAACTCTCCTGAAAGCCCCATCTCCCTTCTAAGGGACTCCTGCAACAGCCTCTGAACCGCATTGCTTCTGCGCAGACTCTCCTACAGTTGCATTCCAAAAAAGCAGCCGGATTATTTCATGACATTCCAGGTCTCTCTGAACTTCCCACCTGAACCCCTCTGTTTCTCTCAACACCATTCTCCCTCGCCCTCACCCTATCCCAGGCACACTGGCCACCTTCCCATTCTTCCAACGTACAAGGCAACCCCTGGCTCCCTTTGCCCTGGTATGACTATCGCAGGCTATTGCTACCTCCTTCAAGGCTTTGCTCAGATGTCACTTTCTTAGAGAAACCATCCCTAATTTCCCTGTTTGCAATTACAGCCCCCCCACCCCGCACTCCCAATCTGTCTCCCCTGTTACGTTTTTCTCCATAACACTTTCTAATGTGCCCTGTACTTTACACATGTATTTTGTTTACTGCGCAACTCTCCCAACTATAATGTAAACCCCACGATGGCAGAGAGGGTTTGTTTTAACTGCTGTATCTTCTGTAACTAAAACAGCGCCTGGCAAGGAAGCAGGGGCTTGTGAATCCATGTGAGTGAACGAATAAAGAATGAAGCCCATTCTCAACAGCATCCTCAAACTCCTGGGCCAAGTGATGCTCCTGCCTCAGCCTCCCCAGTAGCTGGGACTACAGGCGCCCGCCATCATGCCTGGCTAGTTTTTCTATTTTTCATGAAGAGCGGGTCTTGCTCGTGCTCAGGCTGTTCTCAAATTCCTGAGCTCGAGTGATCCACCTGCCTGGGCCTCCCAGCCTGTGGGATTACAGGTGTGAGCCACCGCACCTGGCCTGTCCAAGCTTTCTTCTCCTCTTCTCGCCCCCTCTCTCCACTCCCTTTCCCTACTCCTAGGTCATGTGCCCCAATCCAGAAAGGCAGAGTTTTCCTGAAAAATCTAAATCCTATAACATAACATGGGACACGCAGACGCCCTGTTCATGAAACAGTAGCTGTGAGGGTCTGAAAAAAATACAGGCTCGTCCTTCTTGATTGGCTATTTCAGATCGTTTCTTGTACAGGCCACTTTCTGTATCTATTTAGTAGCCTGAACCCAAAGATCCGTGGTTCAGGGTATTTTTTAAATTTCTGTTCAAAGTGGAAGTAAGCTGACACCAGATATAATGTCGCACAGCAAACAGACCTGGTTAAACATGTACACCGCACCTATCTCTGCTTGCTTAACCCTTGGCAGTAAGATGGACCCTTCTCCAAGTCCCTAACTCTGCATATAATTATATGGAAATAGAAAAACTGCAGTCTTTGAGGTCCACCGCCCAGCGTCCTAGTCCATGGCCGCCGTGCCCCTGACAGACTCAGGAGCTCCCGACACATCGTTTCAGCACTATTATCCCAAAGATGAAGAGTCCTCACTTCCTGTGTTTACTGAAATGAACAAAAGAGATAAGGTACGTGCAGGAACTTGACAAACCTTCATTTAGAAGCTTTATTATGCTGGCCAAGGTACTTACCCTATTCAAGCCTGCGCTCCCTTATCAGTGCAGCGAGGACAATGAATACGGGTGTGAAGATGGAGCCACAGAAGGCCGGACACCCCCCTACTCGGGACACATCCCGACCATAATGCTTCCGCTTACCTCCTACGTACTGACTTAGAAAAAAAGTAGCACTTCCTTCTTTGCAGATTTAATAAACTGTTTTCAAAGCCTTTAACAAAGCAATCTGGTGTATTCTTAACACTAAATTGCTATTCGAAGGGTACACTTAAAAAAGTCAAGTGGAAATAAGAACAAGTGATTACAGACCAATGATCTCAGGCTGACACATTAATTGAGCCGCTATGTGGAAGGTCCTAACAGTCTCATTTTTAAAAGTCACTTTAATCAAAATCCAACCAGTATTTGCCGAAAATATATAAGGTGCACACGACTGAACTAGATGCGATAGGCATTTTCAAGGATTATAATTAGAAATAGGTGTTGAATTAAAAAATTAAGATATGGTGCTTATCATTACCTTCACAATCGAGGTATGATAAAATGACATTTAGGACCGAAACAATGAAGCCTCAACCCCTTCGTGTTTAAGCAATAGATAAGCTATCCTGAAGCACTACTTAATCAATTTTCAAGTCAGTGCTAGGGAAGCAGAGCTCGGGAGCTTGGCTGAGATGGTAGAGATCGCACAGGGTGGGTCCAGGAGGGTGTGGATTCCTCCAAAGGATTTGTCCTCTGATGGAAATTTTGGATGCTGCTCACTCAGGCCTGTTTGGAAAATGCCAGGAACTGAAGAAAACTCCAGTTCCCTTCAAGTTACCACCAGGTAGCAACATCACAAAGCAGGCCTATGGCAAGCTCACTCTGATTTAATTCAAAACTATTTAGATGATGTGAACACCTCTCCAGAAAGAGGAAACACCAAACAAAAAGCGAAGATCGCCAAACTCTGCAAATGTTAGCAGTGAGCAAGGACAAATGAATGCTTATTCCCACGTCCATTCTTCCGAGTTACATTTAAATGCACTCACCTGTTGTCAATTTGCACTGTGTTCTGTGTTGGAAAATAAGCACCCTGGATCTAATGAGGAGAAAACGGCGAAAATCTATCCCATCACATAGCCGGGGAAACTCTGCCCTGTGTGTCATGGCCTGTAAAGACTGTCTATCAGATACACTGTTCTAGGATTGATTGGGCAGCCGTCTGTATTGATTCACGCGGCCACCGTGGAAACTCAGTCACTGTAACCACTTGCGAGGCCGCACGGAGACACAACTGCATTTGCTTCAGTCCTTTGGAGGATGCAGCGTGCAAGGTATATCTGGCCGGCGCAGCTCAGCGTCTAACAATAGGTAACCTCTGTTGAGTGTCAGCCTCGTGCCTGGCCTCAAACTGCTAGATGCACGCACTGTATCATGTAGCCCTCACGACCAGCCACCCTGGGTGGGTGCCCTGTGGGAAGCAGAGTGCAGAGCCTGAAGGGTAAGAAGGCTTCCTGGCCAGTAAACAGCCATCCGGCACCAGCACCTGAACCCTGCATTCGGAGCAGAGCCCTCCGCCCAGCCCTGCACTGAGCACCCATCACCTTAGCTCTTGTGATCTTCCCAACAGTTGCGGAGGGTGGGCACAGTAGGCCGAGGGAACAGAGGCTCGGAAAAGCTGGATCATTCACCCAGTAAGTGTTAGATCTGGGTTTCCACCGGCAGCCCAGATGCAGCTGTATGAGGCGACCTCTGCTCCTCGGCCTATGTCACAGATGGGATGTCAGAACCCACGGGAATCATCACTGGCCCATTTACCCAGCTGGTGGGTGGCAGGGCAGTTTCCATCGGAGACAGTCTGACCTCAGAGCCTATGTTCTTAGGCCCCATGCACCTAATCACTAATCTAGAGTTCCCTACATCCAAACCTGCCCCCCCTTTTCTCCACTCGCACTTATCCCTACATTCAGATCCAAGCCACTCTGCCTGGATCATTCTCTACCACACAGCTGGGAAGATCTGGGAGACCATCTAGCACCAGAGCTCAGTTCTAGCAGGAAGCAAAACAACCACAGGACTTATTCCTATACGTTGAATTTTTCATGTGTCCCCCCAATGCCCATGAATACCTGTGACAATTAAATGATGGAGGCTCGGCGCCCGTAGCACAGTGGTTACAGCGCCAGCCACATACACCAAGGGTGGCGGGTTCAAACCTGGCCCAGGCCAGCTAAACAACTGCAACAAAAAACTAGCCAGGAATTGTGACAGGCGTCTGTAGTTCTATCTACTCAGGAGGCTGAGGCAAGAGAATCACTTAAGCCCAAGAGTTTGAAGTTGCTGTGAGCTGTGATACCACAGCACTCTACCAAGGGCGACATAGTAAGACTCTGTCTCAAAAAAACAAACAAACAAACAATTAAATGATGGATTAGGCATGAATATCAGAAACGAATTTATTCAGATGCCAAAGACTGACATATACAGGGGCTGCCAAGAAAAATGTATTCACATTTTAAGGAAGGAAAAAAATGTAATTAAATTTGTAATACTGAAGTCACATCTGACTTCTGCAACTACAAGAAGTGCTCGATGAGACTTATATTCATTTTTTATCTCTGGTATGTTTCAAATATTATAATTTTAAAAGGTTTTTTTCCTTTTTTAAAATGTGTATACATTTTTTGGCACCCTCTATGTGTACATGGTGTATACGTGTGTGTACACGTATATGAATATGTATATGTCTGTGTATATAGGTTTGTGAAAAATAGAAAATCCCTAAAGAACCACCCAAAAAAGGAGCAAAAATGCTTGACTTTCTCTCTCTTGTTTTTGAGCTATTAAACTCTCACCTCGGTTAAACTTTTTTACAACCAGAAACAGATCTTATCTGGTATATCTATCCACAGCCTTTCTCAATCATTAGGAGTACAATGTCCTACAAAAAAAGATTATTACCAAAAACTCCCTAAAAAGAAATGTTCTCTATTCATCCCATGGCCAAACAGGTGCGGGGAATGCTAAATGTAAGAAAGCCCTTTTCACCATACAGACTGCAAGCTGTATGAGGTCAGCCCCGAGACGCTCTCAGGAAGGCCATCTGTCAACAGTGTCCAAGGCCAGCCAATGTTGCCGACACCACTCTCTGGGACTTTGTGCCAGGCCTCATTCCAAATCCAGTCCTTGCTTTCACCTCACTGTATCCTGACCGCAGGCCTATGAGACAGGTACTATTATTATGCCCATTTTGCAGGTGAGAGAACTTTGGCAGACGTAAGTTACTGGTTGATGGCTCCAACCCTTCAAAACAACCCAGAAGTTCCCGGAATGAAGCTTGCCCTTTCTCTCCTCCTCTGCCGGGAACTTCCTTCCCACCCTTCTCACCTGGCTGACTGCTACACAGACTTTGAGTCTCTGCTCCCCATTACTGCTCCCTCCCAGGGGGCTCAGAGCCCCTTTCTCTGCATGTCCCCGGTGCTGAGCATCAGGATGCTTTCAGGTGTCTGCCTCTGCACTAACAGTTTTTTTATAGCAGGGACAAGTCTTGTTGCTGCTTTACATCTGGTGTCAGAGACAATACTTGCCACACAGTGGATGCTCTATAAAGGTTTGCTAAGACCCAACAACACCCATCTATGACAGTGAGCATGGCGGCAGGAAAACAAAGTCCGAGGAGGATGCAAATAATAAAAGCTCCGGTGGACAGAGACTCTTCCCTGTGCCAGGCACTGCACAGGCACATCACAAACGATCATGACATCCTCACCAGAAACCTCTCAGATGTTTGACAACGTCATCCCCATCTCAGAGCCAGGCAAACGGAGGCTTAGGAAGGAGAATTAACCTGCCCCCACTCACACAACCAGTACCCAGCAGAGCCAAAAGACAACCCCCAATATTATCGAATTCCAAAGTCTAGCTCTTCACACACACACACGCGGTTCCACGCTGTCGCTCTGCAATTTGCGCACCTGATTCTCTTTGTGATCAGATCACGGCGGTCTCTTCTAGAACATTGTGCTCCTAAGAACACTACCTCTGCCCCACTCTTTCTCTTACTGTTAAAGAAAATGAGCGGAGATAGCCTTCAGCTATGCCATCGTGGCAGTGCTTGGAAAAATTAATCCTGTGCCATTTTGCATTTGCTGCTTGTGAATCAAACTGTGAAAGCTAATTTAAAAACTTTCACACGTGGTTTGAATGAGGGCCGTCAGTGCTTGGGGAATGCTAAGTTGTACACAATTAGTTTAAACGGTGCTGGCTTTGGCTACCCAGCAGTCTCCTAAACAAGACGGCTCTCATGGTCACCCCAGTGAATCAAAGAGAAGGTGATAGAGAAGGTTCTGGCAAAAAGAAGTACGAAGAAGTGCAAGCAGGTCACCATGGGACTGTGCGCTGATGTACCTGTCCTGATGGGTAGTTCTATGGAGATGGAGTTCCCTCCCGCCCGCCCAGGAACGACCATGCTCCCCTGAGATCACAGAGTTTGGAACACACAGACCTGGCCGTGATTCTCAGCTGGAAGCTGCATGGCCTGAAGTGAGCTCCCTAAGCCACGGAAGTCTGCTTCATCATCTGTAAAATGGAGATAACGTGACTGTCATCATAAAGCTCTGTGAGGACTCCTCAGCGTGCTCAGAACACCTCGCCTTGGTGCCTCGCATGTCAGAAGCCAGTTGACACTGACGGCTGTTACTCTGCCTGTCCTGTGCTAGGCTGATGGGACGTGTGTTCCCTCTGAACAAGGCCCAGACGGTCTTGTTTACCTCGATGTTCCTGAACATCTGCATTATCTTAGCACCCCATCTTCTTCAGGGTATTATTATTATTATTATGAATAATACTATTCGTCAAAATACAGTATGGACTCTGACAGGGGTCCCAAGTCTTGCCCGATGCTTTGGATGAGTGTAAGGGATGGGGCACTGCCCGGAACATGAAGACCTGGTCCCCATCCTGGACCTGTCCCTTCCCGAGTGCCACCTGCACCTGCGCTGACCATTTGCTCTCCAGGCACGATGCCTAACAAATACCACACCGTTGGTAAGTGGCTTTGATGAACACATAACACACCAAAGCCTAGATGTTCTCATCTGAACAATGAAAATAATAATAACTGCCTTAGAGAAAACAGAGATGAGCACAGTCTGCAAAAGTACAATAAGGCATATGTGAAGGTAAACATGATAAGAAATAAGCAAAAGCCAGCCGGGAAGACGGAAAAGCTGCTGCTTCCTCTCCAGGCTCTGGTGTTCCAGCAATGTCGCCTGTTTGGGCCCACTCCTGCATCTCATCATTACAGCTAATATGCCTGTGATGTCTAGTGCACAGGAATTTGACTCGGAAATTCTACCATCTTTCATAACCACCAAAGGGAAAAAAGATTTAATAAAAGAATTTTAATAACAGCAGTTCAATTTTAAGGCAAAAATAACTGTAATTATTTGAAGCCTCCATAACATCTAAAATCTGATTAAAACGTTCCATCGTTTATGAGCTGAGACAGTTTTCGTGTTTCCCGGCCCAGCCCGCAATGACTGCAGGAGCCTGGGTATGCAGGAAAACTCTGGACAGCTTCTTTTTCACACTTACATTGTACTCTAATCCCTCAAGATCAAGGGCAGTTTCAATGCGTAGCAGATACAAAAGAAAGAAAGGAATGAACACTTAAGGAGTTACTGCTGAGGGTCAGGAATTTAGGCTCTTTAGAAGCATGGACAATGGCATTATCATCATCATTAAATGAAGAAAAATCCTGAGACTGAGAATTAACTGGCTCCAAGGTGACAAAACTAGAAAACAAAAGAAGTGAGTGATTGGGAACCTTAAAGCTACCTGGCTGCAGAGGGAAGGCTGGGCTTTCCTTAAGCCACAAAAGGGCTAACTGGGCTGAGTATTATCTAAATCACAGCTTCTCTGTCCTCAGATCCAGGGTACTAGCTCTTACTAACTTCAGAGGAGAGGGGAGTGAACTGGGGAGAGAAGATAGGAAAGAAATTCATGTGCCAGGTAATAGTTCACCTTCAACTTGACTTCACAAATTGGAGCTTACAATCCTTCTGTACATTTTACTTGAAGAAAGTTACTTGCAGGTATTTTGATGTGAAAACAATTAGTATTTTTAAACATCCATCCCTTCAACAAACACTTAATGACTAAGCATCCATCCATTCATCAAATATTGGAATGGCAGTTCTTGGGGGGGACCTTCTAGGCTGATGCTACTTATCTCTGCTTTGTTCTTCTGTTTATATTTTGTGATGCTTTGGCATAAAACACACAGATGAAATCTATAAGTCTGTCTACAAATTTATTTTACCTAATTTATGTATTGTCATTTCAATAGACCAAAAATAGAAGCCGTCCTTTGGCGGGGATTTCTGTTTTGTCGCTGCTGTTCCCTAGTACCTGGAACAGTGTCTAGAATACAGGAGGTTCTCTGAAATATTTGTTCAATGAATGAATTCATTAAAAGCTGAGGTGACAGTAGTGTAAATAGATGGATCCATTTTCAGACCCATAGGTCAAGTTTTCAAGATAGACCAAGGGGTTTTCTTAAGTCTATTTACTTTCAGGCTATCTGAATTTGCCACCTACCTCCTTCCATTATCCATTTAATCATTTAATAAGTATTTATTGAGTGCCTGTGGTACGCCAGACATTCGTCCAGGTGCTTGGATTCCAGTTGTGAACAAAACAGGTGAAATCCATGATGCTTACACATCAAAACACCAACAAATAAAATAAATGATACCTTCTATAATGTTAGGTAGTCATAAAAGCTATGGCATCAATCAGGGTAAGGAGACAGTGTGATTGGGCAGAGAAAGAAAAAGGAGGGATTAGTTCAGCTCAGGGTCAGCGAAGGCCCCTCTAAAAAGGTGAGTGTCAACAAACACATTAATTCAAACTAGGAGAGACCTAGGGTCAGCAAGGTGGTGGCAAAGTTCCGCCCCATTGTATCAAGATGGCCCAAATATTTTCTTTTCTTTTTTTTTTTTGAGACAGAGTCCCAGTATGTTGCCTTCAGTAGAGTGCTGTGGCATCACAGCTCACAGCAACCTCCAACTCTTCGGCTTAGGTGATTTTCTTGCCTCAGCCTCCCAAGTGGCTGGGACTACAGGCACCCGCCGCAACACCTTGCTATTTTTTGGTTGGAGTTGTCATTGTTGCTTAGCAGACCCGGGCCAGGTTCGAACCCGGGTTCGAACTGGTGTATGTGGCCAGTGTCCTTGCCAACTGAGCTACAGGCGCTGCCCAGCCCAAATATTTCTTATCTGCAACCTCCAGCATCCTTATTTGGTGCAGTGGTAATAATAACACTTGCCCCTGTCTACCTTGCTATGACCATCCATGAAATATCTCTTTTCTCTTAGCCAGAAGATGAAGGGGTTGCCTTACACAATTTCTATGATCTCTTTCTGTTCTAATTTGCTAAGATTTTATTGATATGGAAGAGTCTTATAAACTCTAATTTGCTGCAAAAATGTTTGAAATAATGGTCAGCATGACTGGGACTTTTATCATCATTCCAGCAAATCCACTTTGGTGGTGGAGTTCACAGCCCTCAGCATCAAAGCCCTCGTCAGTCTCATTTTGATTTAAGTGATTTCAAGATCTCATTGAAAATGTAAGTTGAATGGTAATTTCATTCCTAGAGATGTTTTGTTGTCTAAGCCATAATTTAAATGCCCATCCTAAATTATGCTAATTATCAGCACTAATGGAAGACTAAAATAGCATAGCTAATCCAAAGGCCTGTTCTAATTTGGTTTTAGGCTATATTTCAGGAATTTTTTTCAAACAACAGAATCGCCTTCCTGATCTTACTGTGCCTGAGTTACTAGGAAAAACAGTAAGTGCCCAGTAGGTAAGAGGTGTCAGGTAAGATGAGGGGATTGCTACACTGCTGTCTGGGGTTCCAAGCACCCCACTGAAACTGTAAGAAAGCATCTGTGTCTTCATTCCAACCTCAAGAAAATGAATTAAACTTGAAAAATTTCCAGGTTCCCTTCTCGATGGCACATTTGGCCCTTTGATCACCATGACCTAAAACAATCAACAAGGATATTTGAGGTACATGGAAATATAAATTCACCTCAAATGACACGTCAGCGTGAACCTGCAGGAGAAGAGCTGGTGTGTTCAAATTTGCCAGTGTTTGCCTACTCCAGGCAAGTCGCTATAACAGGAATCCCGAGAGGACTGAAGACTTGTCTCAGCCCCTGGGAAGCTCACTACCTGCTGCTGCTGGTGTCAGATCACTGATAAGTCAAGGAAGCCCCTAAACCATCACAGGAATACTACAGAGAGGAGAACAGGACACGGGAAGGGACAGAGGACAGGGGTGGTTTTACCTGGGTTTAGAAGGCAAAAGGCAACTCTTCCTGTTAGAGGTGGTCCTCAACCTATAATTAATAGATGGTTACAAAGTACTGGTAATATAGCTGAAAGACGGGCACTAACGGTCAGTGTCAGGTCCAGTACTGGGCAATGACTGTGACTCATTTAATCTCTGAAGTACCCAGCAAGTTTTATCGTCTCCATTGTTCAGGAGAAATAACCGAGGCATGGAAACACGGCATAACTCTATTTTATTCCTCTTGCCAGAGTCAGGAATGAAATCTAAACTATCCTCGAGGAAGCCCACTGGAATGCCTCCCCTCCTCTGCAAGTGCCTCCATGATGCCTTTGCAGGATGTGACCTGCAGCCAACTCTGGCTGCCTGACTTCAATCACCCACCCCAAAGCCCCGCTGGAAACACCCTCTTATTTAGTCCTCTACATTAGTCCTCTAATCTCACATCTCCTTTTCGAGATTCCAACATACTCCAAAAAAGAAGCCAGATGTGCCCACGGCCTACACCCTTCACTCTGCCCAACTGCTGTGTTCCTCCTACAGAGGTAAAAGATGGGTCCAGCCATCAGTACAAGAGGCACCAACAGCCATCGGTACAAGAGGCGCCAACAGCCAACACGAAATTCAAATCCATTCCCTTCACACTGGTCATAGAACAGAAAACCTACAGAGCACGGAAAATCCATTTCCCTCATTGAAGTAAGTTCCAGGCAAATAATGCAGATGGCTCCCTCCGTTCTAAAACAGGTGGACTCTTCTTCCTCCGGTACCAACCCGGCCTGCGACCCAGGGTCCTTCCACACCGCCCTCTGTCGTCCCATTTTTCTTCTATTTTGTCTTTCCTTTGTGCTCTCATTAGGGTATTTTTCCCTCCCAAACCATTAGGGAGTGGCAGTGATTTCTAAGCATTTGTCTTCTCTTTCATCTTGTTTTGGAAAATACCTGTGACATTCTAGGTCAGAAGAGATCTTTTTGGTGGCAGGACTCTGGAGTCCGGGCTCAGCAGGACTCACACAGACTGAGCTTCACACAACCAGCCTTTAATTTTCTGACATTAAACTTTCTCCACTAGATTTGCAGCCAAAGTTCTAACACATGGAAAGCTCTGGTACCTTTTTTCTAAATGGGTAAGGGGAGGAAAGAAGCTCCCTAAAGAAGGTCATCAGGGATTTGAAATGTTTGAAAATAATCTGCTAGTCTGAATGCCCAGACTAATGTATTCCCCCTGCTGTTGAACGAAGCTTTCAGGACCCGTGATTGACTCACAGTCACACTACGTAGGCACCTTCAAGAAAAAAGCACCATGAATTATTTCAGTGTCTGTGGAAGAATTCCGCCTCAGGTACACCTCGTGATAAGGATTTTCTCCAAAGAGGGAAAAAGAAAATAAAGGTCTGGACAAAAACTAATTATACTCATCTGCATCTGTCCAAAGATCACTACAAAAGGATCTATGTTCATGTGGCTAAAGTGTTCATCGTGGCCTCTTTGCCTCAATAACTCTGTCTGCAGAATCTCACCACGGTGCAGCCTGGCATAGACACGTTCATACATCAGCAAGAAACCAGAAGCCTGGATAACTTTGTCTTCCTAGTACTGAGACACTGCAACTGGTCCAACACTCGGACCCGGCTGCCACCAGCCCACTGCTCTCCCCAGCAGCCCACGCTGGCACATCAGCCTGCACTGAGTGTTTACCACGTGATGCACCCTGTGATAAGTTAAACATGTACTGAGTCATTTAATCTTCACGGGATTTGTAGATACTATTTTCATGCTTGTTTTTCGTTCTTTTTAAAAAGTAAGGTCATTCCGGTACAAAGAACTTAAAGAAGAGGCTTTAGGTCCAGCAGCTTAGACAGGGTCCAGCTAGGATGTGGACACGGACCTGCCTGCTCCCATTCCTGCTTTTATCTCCTTGGTCGTCATGATCACCCACCAGTAAGAGACGACCACCCTTGTAGGTTCAAAGCTGTGTAGCAACAAACCACAGGCTAATGCCTGTTTGTTCCTGGCAAATGCTTAATGACAGGACTGTAGGAAAAGCACGTGTTGCTCCCACATGGCCCTTGGAGCTGAATGGAAGGAGCCTTCCCTGCATTTAGATCAACCGTGCAGGATGCTACTCAGGGAGAGAGGCAATAATTACAAGTTCCTGCCTGGCTAAGCCAACCCAAAGCACGCCTGTACCTCTAAGCGGCCCTAAAGAGAGACAATGACCTTGGGAAGGGAAGAAAAGTCAAGCCCACATGCCAGGTGGCTCCACACAAGTCAAAATGTCTGGCTTCAACCGTCTCCAAAGACAAATAGCTGCTCAAGTCACATGCCTGACGCTAAATGAACGTCTGCTTAATGAAAGATCACAGTGAACTTTGCTAATCACAGCCTGTGGGTTTGTAAAATGAGTCTATGGATTTGGTACTCATAGAATTTACTGGCGAAGTACTTAGCACCCTGTGCTGGGGGCTAGACATTTAGAAATAAATAGGACAAGACTTCTGACCTCAAAGAGTTGGAATGAAACAGAGAGACAGGAACATTGAGATCGCAGCCCCTCTGCTCATAGAGCCATGTGGGCTGCGCTCCCTGCTCCCTGTTCATTATCTCCTTAATGAAAAGATGCACTGTCGTCTGCAGTCTACAGAAGAGAACGATGCGGTTCAGAAAGGCTGAGTCATTTGCTCAAGTTTTAAAAACTAGCAAGTGGGGGCGGCGCCTGTGGCTCAGTGAGTAGGGTGCCGGCCCCATATGCCGAGGGTGGTGGGTTCAAACCCAGCCCCGGCCAAACTGCAACAACAACAAAAAAATAGCCGGGCGTTGTGGCAGGCGCCTGTAGTCCCAGCTGCTCGGGAGGCTGAGGCAAGAGAATCGCGTAAGCCCAAAAGTTAGAGGTTGCTGTGAGCCGTGTGACACCATGGCACTCTACCCTAGGGCGGTACAGTGAGACTCTGTCTCTACAAAAAAAAAAAAAAAAAACTAGCACGTGGAAGAGCTGGGACTCAAACCTATGGCTTTCACCCTCTAAAGACTTCAGTCTTAACCATGGAGTTATACTGACTCCATGCTCAGAATTAACCTCAATGCCCACCAATCCAGGAATGGATGAACAAGCTGGGGTATATGTGTACCATGGAATACTATTCAGCCATTCAAAAACATGCAGACTTTACATCTTTTGTATTAACCTGGATGGAGGTGGAACACATTCTTCTTAGTA
This sequence comes from Nycticebus coucang, assembly GCF_027406575.1. Lineage (NCBI taxonomy): Eukaryota > Metazoa > Chordata > Mammalia > Primates > Lorisidae > Nycticebus > Nycticebus coucang. The sequence goes on from NC_069801.1 coordinate 54,418,069, forward strand.
AAGCATCACAAGAATAGAGAAGCAAGAATCCAATATACTCAAGTCTCATATGAAGGCAGCAGATGAGCTAACATAAGGGAGGGGTAGGGGACTGAGGGAGAAGGATGGGGGTCACAGTGCACGGCACATCTCTTGGGGGCGGGACACAATTGTAAGAGGGACTTTATCTAACAAAGGCAATCACTGTCACCTAATTCTTTGTACCCTCGATGAATCCTGAACAATAAAAAAGAAAAGAAAGGAACTATACTGCATCACAGCACTGTAAAGACAGCAAGAGAGAAGTGTGCAAATCTCAGAAGAGCCATCAAAGAGAATGGACTCAGCTGGGGGCATGAAGGCAGGGCTTACACCTACAGAGGGCTAAATTGGGTTTTGAAGCATACCTACAAGTTTGCCAGGCAGATAAAAGGAAGGGAGTTGAATGCTCAAATCAGCAAGCTCTCAGGAGCCCAGCAGCCCCAAAGGACACAGCCCACTGAGGAGCTGCAAGGAATTCCATGTGGCAATTACAAAAAGTCACACTGAGACTGATGACAACAAATTGGCTGCAGATGTGGGCAAAGCAGAAGCTAAACGTGTGTGTGAACATCACACACACACTCACGCGTTCATGCACAAACATTGTTTCATAAGGTTTTCACAGAGCAGGGACTCACTTGAGTTTCACTGGACCCCTGGTGTGAATGCAAACACGCAGAATTCAGCTAAGGCCATGGTTGACTTTCATGGGGCCAATCGGCTGCAAAGAGCAGGTGCTAAGTGCATAGAAAACACACTGTTATTTCTCATTTCTTCCTGCACAGAAATAACCACGCAACTCCAGAGCACATAAAACGTGGTGTGTTTGGCACCTGTGGTTTTCTAGAAGGCCTAGCTACAGTCACAAAGGAAATAAAGCAGACAAAGAATCAAAACTAAACATAAAAAGTTGGATACCTACAATTCTGTTACATGAAGAAAAATACTATTAAATTTAACCCCACCCCCACCCCCCCCGAATGCCTGTATTTCCAAATGCAAGGAGGCAGAAAACTTACACCGGGCTGACTCTGTTCCATTCAATGATATAAAGGCATGGTGAGGTGGGGAATGAATCAGATGAGGAGTTGAAAGAATTCTGCCTGAGATCCCTCTTGGCTGTGGGTCACCCTATGACCTGGAGTGCACCATTCAGCCTTTCTAAGCCTCAGGTTATCATCTGTAAATGGGCACAGTAATATACCTAAGGTCACGTGTGTGATACAAACTAAATTTAAAAAATGCATATAAAGTCTGGGTGTGGTGGGCTCACCTCTGTAATCCTAGCATGCTGGGAAACCCAGGTATACTTGAGATCAGGAGTTCTAGACTAGCCTGAGCAAGAGTGAGACCTCCTCTCTACTAAAAATAGAAAAACTAGCCAGGTGTTGTGAAGGGCACCTGTAGTCCCAGATATTCAGGAGACTGAGGCAAGAGGATCACCTGAGCCCAAGAGATTGGGGTTGTCATTGGCTATGATGACACCACGGCACTCCACCTAGGGCAACAGAGACTGTGTCAAAAACAAAAAAAATTAAAATAAAAATGCACACGAAGTACTCAAGCACAGTAGATGGCAAGTGGTACTTATAACAGCAACTTGAACATATGTTAATCTCAAACTACTTTTGCCCCAACTATTTTTTTTTAAATGCAACGAGAGTTTAGCCTTCTAAGTGTGTGCAAAAAGTTAAAGGCTTGTACATGTCTAATACCAATAAAGCAGGTCCAGTTTATCAAACCCTTACGTTAACGTCTTGCACGGTCTCACTTAAATTTCACAACGACTCTGTGGCACAGCAGGCACAGTCACATCTATACAACTGAGTAAACGCCCTCCATCTGACACACGAGGAAACCAAGGCACAGAAATTAAATAAGGGGCCTAAAGGTAACACAGAAAGAAACTGAAGGCATGAGCTCTGAACCCAGACATTCTAGTAATTTACATTCTTTCCTGATGTCTAAAATTAATTGCAGTAGCCCCTCTGTAAGTTGACCACCCAAGGGACTGTAACAAACTAGTCAACATACGGAGGTGGTCAACATAAGGAACGAGGCCCACTGTATGTACTGACACGCATGTGTGCATGTCTGACCTGTGAAAATTCAGTCAACGAGGTGCTCAGGAAAAAGGGTGGAAGGGAAGATTGAAAAGACATACACTATGGAGGTTCAGCTAGGGAGGTCAGCTATGGAGGTTCTACTGTACTTCTAGGGTGCGACGTTTAACTTTATATATCAATTTGTAGCTTTTTTTTTAATTTTCTTTTGGAGACAAGAGTCTCAAGCTGTCACCCTGGGTAGAGTGCCGTGACGTCACAGCTCACAGAAACCTCCAACTTCTGGGCTTAGGCGATTCTGTTGTCTCAGTTTCCCAAGTAGCTGGGACTACAGGTACATGCCACAACACCTGGCTATTTTTCTTGTTGCAATTGTCATTGTTGTTTAGCTGGCCCAGGCTGGGTTCCAGTCCTCCAGCCTTGGTGTATATGGCCAGCACCCTACCCACTGAGCTATAGGCACCGCCCTGTAGCTGTTTTGGATGAGATTGATATTTAAATCATAGACTTTGAATAAAGTAGATTACCCTCCATAGTGTGGACGGGCCTCCTCAAATCAGCAGAAGGCCTCGATAGAGCAAAAAGACCAGCTTCCCCAAACAAAACAGAATCCCCCAGAAAACCACCTTCGGAGCTCTGCACCACCGGCTCTACTGTGTTTCTAAAGCCTGTGCAGCCTGGATGGCAGATTTTGGGCTCACCAACCTCCATCACTGCAAGAGCCAAATCCTTATAATAGACCTCTTTCCCTGTGTCTACACATCGTATTGGGTCTGTTTCTCTGGGGAAGCTTGACGAACGTGTATGTCTTTTCAATCTTCCCTTCCACCCTTTTTCCTTATCTTTTCAACTCAGTTTATTCAGCAGATAGTTACTCTGTGCTTCACGTGACCCAGACATTGTTCTAGACCTGATTATCCAGCGTGGAAGATGTTTCTGTCCACAAGGAAGATACGGCTGTTCCATCCTATTCTGTCCATGGTTTTCCATTCTAGGTCCCTCTGTCTCCTCTCTAGATCACAAGGCCCTTGAGACGGATGGCAAGTCTTCTTTGTACAGCATCAAGTACAGAGTTTCCAATAGACAACACAGCAAATGCCCATCAATGTTAGTAGAACAAATACCACTGTGTTTTTTCTTCTCTCTTTTTTTTTCTTTTTTTTTTTTGCCATTTGCTGTGTGTGTGTAAAGCCCCATGCTAGATGCTCAGAATTCATTTCTGTCTTATTTTGTCCCAACTGTCAGCAACAGAAAGGAAGATGCCAGGAGGTCAGGTGACCCACCCGGGGGATGGTCATTCACACTCAGGTCCTCTGAAGCCACAGCCAGTGAGAGTTTCACCACTGGTTCTGCTGCAGCTCCCCGCCTCTCCCCCTTCCAAACTGTGAATAACAGATCAGCCTGGATCAGCCTGGATGAATGAACACCCCCAGAGCTCCAGGGCCTCCAGCCAAACCCCACAAACACACAACTTCATAGCTTACATGAGGCGAAGGATAAAAATGAAGGCGGCCAGATGTTATCTATAAACACCTCAAAGCTTCTTCTCCTTTCCCTCAAAAATTCCCTAGTAATTGTTTTTACTGCAGTTAATCATAAAAATGAATCACCTCAAATTTTTGAAAGAAATTCTCCTTCAAAACCTGTCAACTCTGCACCATGAATTCATTTATTACGAGGCCACATGATGCCTCCAAGTGCTGCATTTTATTTAAACGTGACATTTTTTCCACTCTGTTTTGATTCCACATCTGAAAATCGCTTCTATCAATCTTTCATCGGAGCCAAACATAACTGTTTTGCTCACTGAAACATTACATACAGACTCGGGGTCCTAGAATCAAATTAAAAATAAAAATAAAAGAGTATCTAGCTAACATTCACAGCGTCACATCCAGAGAGACCACAGATTTGAGAACTGCCTTGAACCTACTTCCAAGATAAAAATCAATCAGTCCTAATCCTTTTGGACCTTAGATCATTTCAAAAAAACCAAAGACTTCATGTGGGCTGATTTTTCTTTTTGTGATTCAATTTCGGAAATTGTCTATTGTTCTGATTTTGAAAGGGGTGTGATATCTTCAATGAAATTGCCAGGCTCAGATGGGGCATCGATCGTGATCCATGATTTTCCACATCGCTTGCTGTTTTGAGGGTGGGGGGCTGGGACGCACACCCTGTATTTATATTCCCCACAAGGCATCATTCTCTCTCTCACACAGGCAGCCAACAGGCATATCCAACAGGGCATTACTTTCTTTTTTCATTCATGACAATGATCCATACAGGCCCTGGCCGTCTGAAAAGGGAAGTGTTTCCCAGGTTCCGAGGATGAAGGGAACCCTGACGGATCCATCATGCTTCATCTGCTAGTGACAGACTCAGGCAGAAGAGCTACCATAGCTATAGAAAAGGGCAGCAGACATAGAAAGGACTGCACCAACCATCAAATGGTTGGGATCCGAAGGCCTGCAAGCTGTGATAAGAATTCTCAATCAGGATTCCCCTGTGCATCGTGCGATTGGAGAAGATGGGGAAGTCAGAGAGGTTTGCACAGGCATGTTCCTCCATCAGCCCTATCTTCTCCATGATCACCGGAATTAAGTCCTAGGGGCCGTGGGAAACTCGGTGTCTCATTGACCTAAAGAAAGAAACTTTGGAAGATCTGCTGAAGTGGGGCAAACGCCTGCCAAGATAAAACAACCATATGTTCTCCACGCAACGCTCAAGTTAACGTCTCTAAGACGCAATCCTAAGACTCAAAAGGCTCTGATTTCTTCCGTCTTTCCCCTCCCTTCTTCTCTCCTTCTCCCTCCACACCCCCTTCCTTCCTTCGTTATTGAATTCTGTTCCTTCCTGGCTTACCTTCCTTTCTTTCCAGCCTTCTTTCTTATCTGCCTACTCACCGATCTACTGTCCTTCCTTCCAGATTTATTAATCAGTTACAGAGAAAATGATTCCCAGAGTGAAGAATTCAGTCCGCTGGTAGAGGGTCGTCCACAGACAGACCAGCCCAACAGAGAGCAAAACAGAACACTGGTGCCATGGGAGGGACGGACGTGCAAACCATGTTCAGAAAAGCTTCCCCGTGAGGAAGGAGCGTGTCACCCGCAGAGCAAATACCCCAGGCAAAGGCACACAGAAAACAGGGCTGGGAATTTTCAAGGAAATGCAGTCAGATCTGTGAAGCCAGAGCACAGTTTATGGGGAAGTGATACGTCGACCTGGAGAGGCAGACAGGCCCCTGTTACGAAAAGCTTCCTAGGAAAGGGTTTTATGAAGGCAATGGAGAGAAAGCATGGATTCTAAGCAGAAGTGGTGGTATTGACTAGCTTCGGAATTAAACTTCAGTAAACACACACGTCTACATACAAATAAACATACACATACACACATATACACACGTGTACACACACACGCACATGTACACACACACACATACACACCTGTACAAAACACATACACACGCACGCATACACATGTATATACCTGTACACACACACATACATGAACACATACACATGTATACACACATACACATACATGTACACACCTGTACACACACATACATGTACACACGTACACACAGACATGTACACTCACATACACATGTACACACGTACACACATACACATGTACACATGTACACACAGACATGTACACTCACATACACATGTACACACGTACACACATACACATGTACACACATATACACCTGTACACACGCACATGTACACACACATACACATGTACACACCTGTACACACATACATGTACACACATACACACATACACATGTACACACAGACATGTACACTCACATACACATGTACACATGTACACACATACACATGTACACACATATACATGTACACATACACATGTACACACATATACACCTGTACACACGCACATGTACACACACATACACATATACACACACATACACATGTACACACCTACACACATACATGTACACACATACACATGTATCACACATACACACACATATACATGTACACTCATATACACATGTACACTCACATACACACACATACGCACCTGTACACACATACACATGTACACACACATACACGTGTACACACACATACATCCTCTCTGAGCACTCTATTTAAAACTGCAAACTCACTCGTTAGCTACTCGGCTTTCCTACTTTATTATTCTTGGCCACACTTACCACATTTAGGCTCAGATTTACATATGAATTTCATTATCTAAGTGCCTCCATGGAAACATAAGCTGCATGAGAACAGGGGTTTTTATTTTGCCCACTCCTATCTTCCTAGAAGGGTATTCAGCATATACTGATGAATGTCGGTAACAAATACAGGCTTCTCAAAGACAGTGAAACTCAATCACTTCAATGTTTTATTTGGAGAAAAGCTCTGGTCTTTAAAATGGATGTATCACCAAAACTTGCTCAATCCAATCCTCTGAGCTGTACCATGCAAGCAAAATGCTTTAAGTAGATAAAATGTAAAGTTCTGTGAAGAATTTAGAACAGGAACTGACATGCAATCAAGTGCTCAATAAACCTCAACTCTTGTTTTAGGTTTTTATTAGCCTCACTCCTTGGGAAGCTCCTCAGGACAGGAACCGGGTCTCAGCATCCAGCACATGTCAGGAGCTCAGTGAATGGCCTCTGACTCACGGAATTGAACCATAAACTAATTCTCTCATTAGTTCAGAAGGTGAATAATCTCCTTAGGATATTTCTAAGTATTGCAATAAGGTCTCTTTAGGCAGAAGTCTTGGAAATGTAAAATGCTTTTCAAATAATGCAGTTTGAGCTCGGCACCTGTAGCTCAGCAGCTAGGGCACCAGCCATATACACGGCAGCTGGTGGGTTCGAACCCAGCCTGGGCCTGCCAAACAACAATGACAACTACAACCAAAAAATAAAAAAATATATATACCCAGGCGTTGTGGCAAGCATCTATAGTCCCAGGTACTTGGGAAGCTGAGGCAAGAGAATCGCTTAAGCCCAAGAGTTTGAAGTTGCTGTGAACTGTTGACGCCACGGCACTCTACCAAGGGCAACATAGTGAGATTCTGTCTCAAAAAAAAAAAAAAAGCTCGGCGGTGGCCAAAGGATGGTCCTAAAGCCATGTGACCCTGGTACTTAGTAGGACTGAGACTATTCACATGACATCCTCCTATAGCTACGAGGGCAATGTATAACACGTTTGAAATTGTGACTGCCTCTCACCATGGACCATATGCATCTTAACAGAAGGAAATCACCACCGAAGAAGCGGCAGGCTGTGATGAAGAGCTGGGGATACAGGGCCCAACCCCTGGGTTGAACCTCAACTTTGCCTCTTTCTAAACAGATGACATTAAAATATTTACTTCCTCTCTTCCTGCCTCAACTCTGCACTGGGAACAATAATGACCCAGCCTCATAGGGTCACTGGATCAATCAATTGAGTTGATCGTCTAACAGAAGCAACAGTGTCAGGGACATAGCATATGTTTAAAAATATGCTGTATTTTATCATCACTACATCCTAGCATATAACAGGTACCCAGGAGCCCAAGCAATGCTTATTGAATTGACAATGTATTATAAACACATTCGAATGTCCTTTTAGTTAAATGCTGAAGATGATAAAAAAGTGGCTGACACCAAACTCAACCCCTATCCCTGCTCAGAGAATTGTTTTAAAGAAAATACTGATAACTCAAAGGCTTCTTTCCCTTCCTGGTTGTATGACGTGGGCTACTTAATGTTAATCTTAACTACAGAATCTTAAGTTAATTCTTAACTGCAGAATCTCAGTGTCTTCACCTGTAAAACTCTCCTATCTGCCAGGGTTGCTCTGTGGCTTGGTCAGATAAATCCTGATCCAGTATTTTAGCAGCCCTGGAGCACCATGAAATATTAGGTGGCTTCTTCCGTTTCTTTCATTAATGAGCTATAGTTTTCAAAGTAAAGATCTTTACCTCCTTGGTTAAATTTGTGCCTAGGGTTGTCTTTGTTTTGTTTTGGTTTTGGTAGCTAGTGGAAATGAGATTGTTTTCTTGATTTCTTTTTCACTAGCTAGCTTACTCTTAGTGTGGAAAAACACTTCTGATTTTTTTTTTATGTTGATTTTGTTTCCTACAACTTTACTGAAAATCTTGATTAATTCTAATAGTTTTTGGTAGAGTCTTCAGGGTTTTCCATATATAAGATTAAGTCATCTGCAGACACAGTTTACCTTCCTCCTGTCCAACTTGGATGCCTTTTCTTTTCTTTCTGTTGACTGACTGCTCTGTCTAGGATTTCCAGAAGTGGTGAAAATGGGCATCCTTGGCTTGTTCCTGATCTTAGAGAAAAGCTTTCAATTCTTCCCCACTCAGCATGGTGCTGGCTGTGAGTCTGTCACCTGTGGCCTGCACTGTGTTAAGGTGCATTCCTTCCATGCCCAATTTGCTGAGAGCGTCTTTAACGAGGTGATGTTGAATTTTATAAAATGCTTTTGCTGTATCTACTGACACTATCGTGTTTTTCATTTCCATTCTACTAAAGTGAAATATCATTGATCACTTATTGATTTGTGTGATGAACAAAATTGAAGTTATAAATAAATGGAAAGAAATCTGCATTCATGGATTGAAAGAATAAATATTGTTGAAATGACTATGCTGCCCAAAATGACCCATAGATTTGACGCAATCGCTATCAAAATACCAATAACACTCTTCAAATAAATAGAAAAAGAAAATTCTAAAATTCATGTGCAATAAAAAACTGTGAATAACCCAAGCAATCTTGAATAAAAAAAAGAACAAAGGTAGAAGCATCACATTAGCCTGACTTCAAAATACACAACAAAGCTATAATAGCCAAAAAAACATGGCACTGGCATAAAAGCAGACACATAGACCAAGGGAACAGAATAAGGATCCCAGAAATAAATTCATGTTTTTGTAGCCAACTGATTTTTGACAAAAGAGCTAAGAAAACACATTGGGGGAGAACATAGTCTCTTCAATAAATGTGCCAGGAAAACTGGAAATCCACAGGCAAAAGAATAAAATTAGAACCTTCTCTCTTTACTCACAAAATAAACTCGAAACGGATTAAAGACTTAAATAAAAGAATCAAAACTGTGAAACTACTAGAAGAAAACATAGGGGAAAAGTTTCATGACATTGGTCTGGGCAAGAATTCTTTTTTTTTTTTTATTAACATCTCAAAAGTATAGACAACCAAAGCAAAAACAGACAAATGGGATCATAGCAAACTAAAAAGCTCCTGCACTGCAAAGACACTACCAGTAATCACCACAGCAAAGAAACACAACTACAGAACAGGAGAACATATTCACCAACTATACACCTGCTAAGGGATTAATATCCAAAATGCGTAGGGAATGGAATGCAATTCAATAGCAAAAAACGAAACCCAACTAAAAAATGGGTAAAAGACCTGAATAGACATTTCACCAAAGAATACATACAAATGGTCAACAGGTATATGAAAAATTGTTCAACATGAATAATCATCAGAGAAACACAAATCAAAACCACAATGAGGTATCGCCTCGCCCCAGTTAGTATGGCAGTTATCAAAAAGAAAAAAGTAACAAGTGCTGGTAAGGATGTGGAGAAAAGGGAATCCATACCCAGGTGGAAATGTAAATTAGTACAGGCATTATAAAAACAGGATCGAGCTTCTGGGTGGCGCCTGTGGCTCAAAGGAGTAGGGTGTCAGCCCCATATGCTGGAGGTGGCGGGTTTAAACCCAGCCTGGCCAAAAAAAACAAAAACAAAAATAGGATCAAGCATCTTCAAAAAATTAAAAACAGAACCACCGTATGACCCAGCAAATGTACTACTGGGCATATACCCAAAGGAAATAAAATCACTCTATCAAGGGTATCTGCTGTAGCCCCACTCACAATAAGCAAGACATGAAACCAATCTGAGTGTCCATCAAAGAGAATTGGTGTGTAGACACAATGGGTATTTATACACAATTCAGCCATAAAAAATGAAATCCTGTGCTTTTGTGACAACAGGGATAAACATGAAAGATATTATGTTAAGTGAAATAAGCCAGACAGAGAAAGAAAAATACCACATGATCCCACTCGTACGTGGAAGCTAAAAACATTGATCTCATAGAAGTAGAGATTATAATAGTGGTTATGAGAGGACAGCATTTTTGGAGGCAGAAGCGCTGGGGAGACTTTGGTCAAAGGATACGTAATTACAGTCAAGGAATAAATGGTAAGAGACCTTTTTACAGTGAGGTGACCATAGTTAATGCGAGAAATAGTATTTTTGAAAAATACAAAAATAATGCTCTCGCTACAAAAATAACTACCCGATGTAATGTGTTTGTTAACTAGCTAAACTCGACCATTCCAAATGACAAAAAAACCACAATGTTATCTGTTAATTTAAAATAAATAATCTAATTGTGAAAGTAATTTTAAAATAACACCCTTTCCCCCCAAAAAAAAATTCTAGGTGGTATTACAAACAGAAAAGCCCCAGTTGGTCAGCAAAAGAGAGGGTTAATAAAAAACTGTACATCCAACTACGTTGTCTCTTATATTTCTGCAAAATTAAAATGACTCTTTGCAGAATCTAATTTGGATAAGCCCATGTCAATACTACTAATACAAGCCATCACTAATGGCAAGACTGATGGCTCGGGAGGGCGAGTCACTTCATGTTTTCTGTGCGCCATGTTTAATTCGCCAAAAGGAGTTTCTGTGTATAATTAATGCGCTTTTCTTTCTGCCTTCATTTGGAAACATGTAAAGGGTCTCCAGGGAATTCTGTAAGTTAGAAACAATTAATAAAATAAAACCACTGAATTGAAGAGAATAATTGGAGCCTATCTTATACCAGAAAATGGAGGGATAAAAATCACTTTGCAAACACATTGTACAAAAATCGCTGAGTTTTACAAGAAAGAACATTCTGCAGAGAGAACACATGTAAGTCGTGATCCTGGGCTGATTCCTCAGGCCCTTTGTTCTGAAATGATTGAAATCCAAGTGACTTCACACGTGTCTGAGATGCATGGCTGCTGGCCCTCCGATTACAAGTCTCAATCTTACGTAGGAAAACATCATTTATTCATTATTTCAATGCACACTTACAGGACCTTTTATGGGCCACTTGTGTAGGGACACAGTTAAAAAGCAGCAACCCCCCCTACCCCACTGCCTTCCAGAAACTCTTAGTTGGGGTACAGAGAAGTTCACACACATGCAATTAAAATGCAGGGGGCAGTGTATTACGGGGGAACAGGGGACAGCACCGAGCACGGAGGGAGGACCCCCCTCCCAGCCGAGGAGAGACAAATCGTGCTTTCAGATGCCCGAGTTTTCAGAAGGAAGAAATGAGCATCGAGCAGCATTGAAAAGAAAAAACGGCGATGACAGATGAAGCGTCATGTACTGAGTCACAGGCACATGAACGCACACATTGCCTTGGTGATTTACATCAAACTCCGTATGTCCCAAGAAGAGAGTGTATGTTTTAGAGCAGAAAGAGGCATAGATGGAAACCAGATGGGGAAAGAGCACGCCCGTGAAATCAGATAAGCAGTTCAGATCATGTAATTACGTGACCCCGTAGGGATGTAACATGTCCAGGCTCCGGATTCCTCCTGAATAAATATGCAGGTCAAGGAACACTCAGACGGCAGCACACTCTCTTACGCTTCCTAATATCTGTGTCCTTCCAACACAAAGATTACTCCCCGCATCCTTGGCCACATGACTGCCAGCACGTTGAGGTAGGTGGAGAACATTCCCTGCCCCACTGCCTGGTCCGGCATGTGACCTGCATTGGTGAATGCACCGTGAACAGACTGAGCAGAAACTGGGAACACACTGCATCATTCAGTTTCCAGCTCTGACATGAAAGCCACGTGATCTGGAAGGGCTGTTCTCTGAGCCTGAATTCCCGGAATGAAAAAGGTCTTTGGAGTAGAGCTGCTCAGAGCCGCAGTAAGCCTGCAGGGCCACTGAAATACTGGTGGGGCTTGTGACCACCACAGCACATCACCGCCACATAGGTAAATGACTAGCTTCTAGTCTAAGAGGAGGATGGGCAGGCAATGACGCAACACCCAGAAAAGTGTCCTGATAAACATTGCTCACCTACCTAAAGATACAGCCCAGGTCAGGCCTGCAATCAGTGTGGGATTCCTTTACCTTGGACCTTCCAGGAAGAGGCAAAAGTCCCAGGTAAAGCAATTACAAAGCATGAACATAATACTTTGCTCCATATTTGATACCTGCCATCAGATTTAACTATACATATTCCAGCCTGGCTCTCAACTTACCGTGGGTATGTACTTAACATCATTTTTACCTCAGTGTTCTCATCTGTACACGGAAAAGGTAACCTTACCTGCTGTGACATTCTTTTTTTTTTTTTTTTTTTAATTTTCTATTTTTTTTTTTAAGAAATCATTTTTATTTATTTATTTATTTTGCAGTTTTTGGCCGGGGCCGGGTTTGAACCCACCACCTCTGGCATATGGGGCCGGTGCCCTACTCACTGAGCCACGGGCGCCACCCTGCTGTGACATTCTTAACAGAGCCTAACACGTGCGTAACAGGTGCTCAATGAATGTTTGCCAGTTTTCATTATTACTGTTATCATTCAATAGCTATGAACTTGCTGCAGTTTGCTTAGTGGGGATTACGCCTCTACCGTCTCAATAACACCAACTACGAAACACCATAATGTTTACCTATAAGCTGATCACCCACGGCTATGGGGTGAATGCTTGCATCCCTCCAAAATTCCTATGTTGAAACCTAATCAATGATGGCTTTACAGAGGTGAGGACTTCTTGAGGTGATTAGGTCATGAAGGCTGAGTCCAGTGATTGGGATTAGTCCCCCGTAGAAGAGGCCTCAGAAAGCTGCCTTCCTGCTTCCCACCAGGCCAGGGTACAACTTGAAGCAAAAAGCAGCCCTCGGCAGACACCAAATCTATCAGCACCTTCGTCTTGGACTTTGGTTGCTTATAAGCTACGCAGTTTATAATATTGTTTTATAGTGACCCAAACAGACTTAACACCCACCCAAACTATATGCACGCACATGCCGACAAGCACCCAAACACACAACACTCCTCACCCAGACAAAGCCCTTTATCCTTTACTGTTAGCTCTGAATAAGTAATCCAGTTGTTCCCAGTTCCCCTGAAACCTTTTAGTAGAACGACATGGTGATGAAGTATTTGGACGAGGGATGGTACAGCTCACAGACAGGTCACTACTTTCTGTTCCTTAGGTGAATTCCTTACAAGTTTCCACTGTCATTTCACAACTCCAAAATATTTGGTCAGATCATTAAAAAGCCACCTGGAGGGTTTATTCAGTCATAAGCCCAATGGGTCTACTTGTCTAAATATGGTTGGTTGTGTTAGTCTGTTGTCTTAGTGACTTTAACATCTACATCAGTGGCTCTTAAACTCGGAGGGTTGCAGACCCCTTTCACAGAGACAGATGCCATAGGCACTCCACACACAAAGGCACGTCAACAGTTCAGAATACTCGGCACCCATAGCACAGTGGGTAGGGCCCCGGCCACATACACCGAGGCTGGCGGGTTCAAACCAGGCCTGGGCCTGCTAAACAACAATGACAACTGCAACAAAAACATTGCCGGGCATTGTGGCGGGCGCCTGTAGTCCCAGCTACTTGGGAGGCTGAGGCAAGAGAATCACTTGAGCCCAAGAGTTTGAGGTTGCTGTGAGCTGTGATGCCACAGAACTCTACCCAGGGCGACATAGTGAGACTCTGTCTTAAATAAATAAATAAATAAATAAATAAATAAATAAAATACAGAATTCAGAAGCTGGGGCCGGACTGGGTGGCTGACATCTGTAATCCTAGCACCATGGGAGGTCGAGGCAGTGGGTCACTGGAGCCCAGGAGTGAGAGACCAGCCTGAGCAAGAGTGAGACCTCATCTCTTCTAAAACTAGAAAAATTAGCTGGTATCATGGCAGGAGCCTTTATTCCCAGCTACTCGGAAGGGTGAGGCAACAGGATTGCTTGAGCCCAGGAGTTTGAAGTTGCTGTGAGATATGACACCATGGCACTCTTCCCGGGGCTAGAGACTAAGACTCTGTCTTAAATAAATAAATGATAAATAAATAAATTATAAAAATTGAAAAAAAAGAATTCAGAATCCTGGCCACATTCTCCTCTGAAGTTCCCCAGCTGAGAGAGAGTGAAACGGCCAAACCTTTAGTGGAAGGATTGTGTGGGTGAAGGGCCCCCGTGACACAGAAGAGCTTCCAATGGCAAGGTACGAGGGGACACAGAGGTCACCCAGAACAAGTGTTCAAAGCCCTGATTACATGGGGACCTGGGGATTGGTTGAGCCAACTATGCCTTCATTCCTGTGCTCAATTTCCTCACTGCAAAATAGGGGTAATATAGGCTCAGCACCCGTAGCACAGTGGTTATGGTGCCAGCCACATACACCAAGGCTGGCAGTTACGAATCCCAGCTGGGACCAGCTAAAACAAGAATAACAAGCACAACAAAAAATAGCCAGGCGTTGTGGTGGGCACCTGTAGTCCTAGCTACTTGGGAGGCTGAGGCAAAAGAATCACTTAAGCCCAAGAGTTGTAGGTTGCTGTGAGCTGTGACGCCACAGCACTTTACCCAGGGTGACAAAGTGAGACTCTGTCTCAAAAAAAAAACGGTGGTAATAACAGTCCCTACCTCACAGTGTCATGGTGTAAACTAATGGGGGGGTCTCCACCCAGAGTTTCACAGCTGGTCCGTGGCCAGGCAGGATCAAGGGCAAGGGGCTTCATGAAGACAGCTCCCGAGGGAGCTGAGTGCTGCAGCCAGCCAACCAAGACATCTACAAACACGAAGTGCCAAAATCAGCTGCTATTTGTTTGTGGCTCAGCTGTTCCACTGCACAAGCTGCTCAGAACATACAGACGCGTCCGGCACAGAATCACCCCATCCCGTATTCATCCCATCAGCCTCAAATCTAATTTCAGTCTCAGGGAGTTTTTTTGGAAAAGGACCTAAAATTGACTATCCATTCCTATTTATAGTAAAGGGACATTTCCTGAGAAAGCGCCATGTAAGGAGGGATCCAGATCTCTTTTCCTCAGCAGTTCCCCCCTTGGCCATTTTGAGTCTATTCTGATCTCTTCCCTGGTTGAAGCACATCTCAGAGGCCCTCACTGCTGATGGAGTAGCAGCTTATCAGCATTTCCATGGCTATGGGTGTGCCTAGGGCTGACGCTAATGGGACCAGGCCTTTAGGGATGAGAAGAGAATGATCTCAGTAGCAAACACCATACATTTTTCTAAGGGAGTATTGAAGAGCTAGTCCAAATGAAAACTCTACAATTATATTATCAGTAGCATGGGAAATTATTAAAATTAAAAGAAAAACTCCTCAGTCACATAGTCTGGTCACAGAGAGGCACCATACCGGGATAAGAGGCCTGGGTTACTCTCCCCTACTGCCATTCACTGGCTATGAAGCCTTGGAAGTCACCTTGCTTTGCACCCAGACAGAGGCAAGATATCAGACTAAATGGTCCACTGAGAGCTCTTCAGCATAAGAATAGAAACTGAAAATTATATTCAGTTTCTATAATTATATTTGGCTTATGTGCAGCTTATGCATATATAGAAAAGAACAGAAAAATATTTATAGCAATATTTTCCTTTTTCTTCTTTTTTTTAAATTTCAGGTTAATGAAAGGGTACAAACAACTAGGTTATAATGTTTGCATTTGCTAGCTGGAGTCGCTCTTGTAGCTGTGTCTCACACCCACCCAAGAGCTGTGATGCTCACCCTTTCATTGTACCAATCAGGTGGGAGCACACCAATCTCCTCCCACCAGCCGGCTCCTCCTCCCTCCAACTTGAACTAGATTGAGTTTTTCTCCTATGTGACCGTGTATTAGATCATCCACTGGCTTTACAGTAGTAGCAATATATTTTCCAATAGCCAAAAACTGGACAACAATGACAACTACAATGAAAAAATAGTTGGGCACTGTGGTGGGCACCTGTAGTCCCAGCTACTTGGGAGGCTAAGGTAAGAAAATCGCTTACCAAGAGCTGTAGGTTGCTGTGAGCTGTAACGCCACAGCACTCTACCTAGGGTGACATATGAGACTCTGTCTCAAAAAAAAAAAAAAAAAAAAAACTGAAGACTAGATAGGAAAATAAAGGGATACTCTTAGAACGGGATATTATACACCTGCAGCAGTGATAATGAACTCCACATCTACATACATGGATATCAAGAAATCTTGAAACCACAATGAGAACCAAAGTTCTAAGAACATTTACAATACAATTCCATTTATATGAAGTTCAAAAGCAAGCAAAATGAAATGAAATAATAAATTGTTTTAGGGACACATCTGGAATGACCTCAGAGAAATGATTAACACAAAATGCAACCAGAGCCAGGCTCGGTAGCTCCACCTGGGAGGCTGGGGTAGAAGGACTACTTCAGGACACAAGTTTGAGACCAGCCTTAGCAATGTCACAATACCGCCTATCTAAAAATATCTAAAAATGAAATTTAAAAAATTCTGGCCAGAAGTGACCTAGGGAGGAAGAACAGGATGCTATCAAGGAAGGGTCTTGTTCTTCCTCCTTAGGTAACTTCTGGCCAGAATTTTTTAAATTTCATTTATAGATATTTTTAGAGGTTCAAACTCAGCCCCGGCCAAAAACCACACACACACAAAAAAAAGGAAGGGTCTTGGGTGGCTTCTGGAGACTCACAAACATTCTACCTCTTGGCCTGAGAAGTGAGCACCTATGTTTTTATTGTCATTGTTCATTAAATCACCCACATATGTGGCCAGAGATTCTTTTGTATATATTCTGTACTTCGCAATAAAAAATAGGCTATGTTAGAAAAAATTAAGAGTCTACAAGGCCTCAATACTTTTAAAAGAAGGAGTCCTATATTCCAATAAAATACATAATACACCATTAGAGAGTCTGAGACACAGGTAATAATATCTTCAGTGTGCAGATGAGGAAACTGTGGTTTCAATAAAGCAAAGACACCACAATTCAGGTGACTGCAAACTCCATTTGCCGTGTATGGTGCCAGGCATAGATAGAACAAGTATAATTGTTCTCCCCAAGTTACAGATGAGGAAAAAGTCTCAGAAACATGCTGTGTCTTCCTGGACATTGTCCAGGAATGTATAATTCTAAGGAGAGAAGGGAGGTAGGACATTTTAACCCTAAAGTCCAGTCTCGAACTTCCAGTATGCCTTGCTGAGTCCTGTAAATTATAGGCAAGGAAAAACTAGAAACTGGTATTTACAGGCTAGTTCTAGAAGAGACAAAATATACTAAGTATCTCCATATTATCCCCCTCCGATCTGGTTTACATGAGGTCAGAGGCTTACGTTCTGATTCATGCAGCAGCAGAAAGGTAGCAGAAAGGACTGTGCAAATTGGTGGTCACAATATAATCTGCATATCCAAATATGTCCCAGGACCAGCTATCACCAAGGACAGTACGTGCAAATACATGCAAATATGCTCATGCCTTCCTCCTCCCAGACCGAAACAGTACAATGGCCTCACTCCATACTCTGATATCTGTGCATTTTCCCATTTAAATAGTGCTATTATCTTGCCGGCTTATGAGTTTGTTTCTCATCTAGGGAAATTTCAACCCACACATGAGCTACAAATATGCTTCCTTCCATTTTTGTTCCTCACTTTTAATTAGGTAGTAAAGTGCAGCCCACCTACGTGAACAAGATGAGGAAAAGAAAGTAATAACCAAATGCATTTTTCACTTTCCACGCAATGATTTGTTAAGCAGAGAAATCAGCCCCCTGGAGCAAACCCCACAGTGCTTCCCCCAGAGATGGTTGTTTACATCCATCACCAAATGTCAGAGTGGAGAAGGACACAGGGATCACCCCATTATCTGGAACGGTGTTTGGAGCATGGCAGTGGGATAGTAAATATCTGAAAAGTAACTAACGGCTCATAATTATAGCAGCTCATACATACAGAAAAAAGCTTATCCCATGTCAGATACTGTTCTAAGCATTGTACCTATATAAATTAACTCATTTAATTTGTACGGTAATCTCAAAAGTTGTGCTGTTATTATCCCCATGTCAAAGACCGAGGCTCAAAATAATTAAGGCCCTTGTTTGACATCACATCACCAGCAAGTGACAGAGTTGGAATCCAGGCTGTTGGCTGCGGAGTCTATGTTCTCAACCCCGACACTGTCCTGAAGGCCTCTGCTAAGAAGGAGGTCCAGAAATAGTAAAATGACCATGTAAGTCACACAATATGGTCCTCTGCAAGACAGCTCAGACTGTGATCTACAGCAGAGTTTCCAGGCAGAGCTAGGTACCATACTTATTTGGGGACCTGAGCAGCACACAGTTGCAAAGACCTCGGGTACCAGTGATTTGAAGATTGCAGAACTTACAAGATTAGCCTTACATTTGCATGTTTCCATTTCTTCCTGTGCACACTGAAGCCGGCACCATCAGCAAATAGCAGTGAGAATCAAATCAGGAAAAGACCGAACATTCCCCAGATGGCACCTACCGGGAAGGAAGCCGTGTAAGTTCAAGTCTAACCATCACGCCATACGCTTGCCCTCCCAGTGAATATGGTGGGTAAACTTACCAAGGACGTATCTTCATTTCTCACCTCTCACAATTAGCAAAAGGCTTATACAGAAAACACACTACCAAGGCCACAAATCAAGGTGGGAGATGGAAAGGATTAGCTCAGGACTCCAGGGAAGTAACCATTACACGTGCTCCATTGCAGCACCAGAAAATGCTCAGAAGAATTACCCAAATCAAAGGGATAAGTGACTGCTGGAGTTGACTGTTAGAGCCAGGCCGATTTCAGGGTTGCACCCTGCCTCTCCACTTGCAGGTCAGGCAACCTCTCCAGGACTTGGTCCTCACTTGCCATGGACGCTGTGGGCACTCATTACAGTGGCTATCACAGAGCAAGAGCTCACTCACTAACAGGTAAGAACCCAGCAAACTATAGGCTGAGAGAGAGATAGGAAAAGAGAGCTAACCCTCCCTCGGGGTTAGATGCCCGAGTCATATCCAGATGACATCCATTCGAGAGGTGATTTAAGAAGAAGAAATTAAAAAGTCAGAAAAATATACTTTCCCCCTATAGGCTTGAGTGATTAATATTCTTGACACACATTTTCCTTTTTTACATTTTACCCATATACCACACCTAGAACACCAGCAGATAAGAAATACGAGTAATACACTTATCTGTCCCCAAGCATCAGATATAGAGGAAAGTTTATTATATTGAACAAACAATTAACATTCACGGGATGTACACTTCCATGCAGTTCTACCAGCTCACGAATCCTAAACAGTCTCGTACTCCCAGAGGTGACACACCCTCCAGCCTTGGCTCTGAATTTAGGCTTGGGTTGAAATCAAGGCTCTGCTAGGAACCTACCAGGAATCGTCATCCTCTAGAAATGGGGGTCATGTTAATTCCAACCACTTAACACAGGGCCAGACATCTAGTACTTAAAAAAAAAAAAAAGGTACATGTGAGTATACTAAGTGTTACTATCATGATCATAATGACATTAATGCTTCAGAATGTCACTCAGTGGGTGGCGCCTGTGGCTCAAAGGAGTAAGGCGCTGGCCCCATATGCTGGACGTGGCAGGTTCAAACCCAGCCCTGGCCAAAAACTGCAAAAAAAAAAAAAGTGTTACTGAGTGACTAAACCAGCATCATCCCCAGCCAGAGGTCATGGTCTTCCATGAAGACCCACGTTCTTCACATTAACTCTCCCTTTCCAGGTTTTCTTGCTAGCTCTGGGTTGCTTCTCAGCCCTTGTGATAAACAGCACTCTGCCTGTAATGACCCTCACATTCCCTGGTGTCACCAGCAGCAAGAACCTTCACTGACAGCCCCTCCCCATCTTCCTACCTCTAATCCCGGACTCTGCAGGCACTTCCTGCTTCTCAGGCCCTCACCCGTTAGAGGCCAAGGGCATGTCTTGCTGAGGGCTGTGTCTTACCGCCTGACATGGAATAGTAGCTCAGGAAATATTTGCTAATGAATGAATGAACAAATGAATGAATGAATGAAACAAGGAGGTGCAAAATAAAATACTAAGCTGGACGCCTTAAGGAAAGGATAACTGGCCAGGGAAGAGACCTGAACTCAAGTTGCAGGATTGGCCAATAACTGGCTTTTTATTTTAAACTTCAGCAGCACAATATCCACTCTCTGTTGACTCACAAAGTAAAATAAAAGAGTTGCACTTGACTATGTTATTTTATGTAGGTCTCATGTGTTAGCAATCTAGGAAAACCACTGCTTATCTGTGATTTGTGCATCTGATGTCTAATTTTACTGGGTTGAGGGAGAGTAAGAAAGGAAGAAAGAAAAATGGAGATTTAAAAGACAAACAGCAAAACAAAAAACCTTGGACAAGTCATTTCAACTCCCAATGACTTACAGTTTCCTCACCTATAAATGGAGAGGGTTGAACTAGGTCATCTCTTCTATCCTTTCTGATTTTTAACCTAAGTGCCTTTTAATTCCACTTTCCTCCTCCAAGCCTGGAGTTCTGACCCAGAAATCCACTGTACCTTGTAAATATTTTTTATGGTCATTTTAAAATTCACACCATTGTAACGGTCAAAGCCTAGAAACTGAATTTAAATCTAAAGTGCAAAAAGTGATCCTAGACACTTTTCAGTAACACTAAACATTTCAGTGTTAAGTCTCGGGAAGGGCCGCTGTCCTCTGACTGTTTTATAACTTGAAATGCAGGCCATGGAAACAGAGCTGTCACCCCAAGTTGAGACGGGGCGCTGGCAGGACAGCCAGGGTGCTGCTGTGGGAATAAGCAGCAGCCGTATGTGCAGCTGTGATGCTTGGGGGTTAAAAGTAAAATAATCCCTTCTTTACTGAACCAGAATCTTCTCTCTCTCTCTCTCTCTCTCCAGCAGGGCTTCAAACAGACTAGACAGCCCCCTAAGACGAGGAAAATGGAGGCATCGGGTGTGAATTTCAAAGAAGGCCAAGTGAACAGACTTGGCAAGGTAGCCACGATGGACTAGCCCACACCCAACTCAGTCTGCTGTAATCACCACAGAAACACATCTCCCTGGCTCATGGCCATGGATGTCCCGTTAATTCATCATTTCAACATACTTTTTATGTGCTAGGAAGCCACTCAACCCACATCTGCTATGTTTAGACTCTGGGAAAGAATAGAACGATCATGATTCAGTACGTTTTTCATGGAAATACACAAGTCCATACATTATACACACACACACATAAAAAAATATATAGATTGATGAAAGCATCTAATGGCAGGCAATTGGTTTCCTTCATTCATTTAACCATTATTTACTGGGGGCTTAATATTTTCCAGACAGTACTTCTAGACCACGAGGATTCAGAAAATTCAACGGCCCCCACCCCAGAACTCAGACCCCAGAGGAGAAGAAGTCAATATAGAAATAAGTATCCTTATTCCATTCACAGCAGTGCCAAAGAAGATGAAATATTTGGGAGTTCATCTAACAAAGGACGTGAAAGATCTCTATAAAGAGAACTATGAAACTCTAAGAAAAGAAATAGCTAAAAATATTAACAAATGGAAAAACATACCATGCTCATGGCTGGGAAGAATCAACATTGTTAAAGCAATATACAATTTTAATGCAATCCCTATTAAAGCTCCACTGTCATACTTTAAAGATCTCGAAAAAATAATACTTTGTTTTATATGGAATCAGAAAACACCTCAAATAGCCAAGACAATACTCAGAAATAAAAACAAAGCAGGAGGAATCACGCTACCAGACCTCAGACTATAATACAAATCAATAGTGATCAAAACAGCATGGTACTAGAACAAAAACAGAGAAGTAGATGTCTGGAATAAAACAGAGAACCAAGAGATGAATCCAACTACTTACCGTTATTTGATCTTTGACAAGCCAATTAAAAACATTCAGTGGGGAAAAGATTCCCTATTTAACAAATGGTGCTGGGTGAACTGGCTGGCAACCTGTAGAAGACTGAAACTGGACCCACACCTTTCACCATTAACTAAGATAGACTCTCACTGGATTAAAGATTTAAACTTAAGACATGAAACTATA
The DNA here is from genome assembly GCF_027406575.1 of Nycticebus coucang. Classification (NCBI taxonomy): domain Eukaryota; kingdom Metazoa; phylum Chordata; class Mammalia; order Primates; family Lorisidae; genus Nycticebus; species Nycticebus coucang. The sequence continues at coordinate 54,440,320 of NC_069801.1, forward strand.
AAAATACTAGAAGAGAGTGCAGGGAAAACCCTTGAAGAAATTGGTCTGGGTGAGTATTTTATGAGGAGGACCCCCCGGGCCATTAAAGCAGCTTCAAAAATACACTACTGGGACCTGATCAAACTAAAAAGCTTCTGCACAGCTAAGAACACAGTAAGTAAAGCAAGCAAACAGCCCTCAGAATGGGAGAAAATATTTGCAGGTTATGTCTCTGACAAAGGTTTAATAACCAGAATCCACAGAGAACTCAAACGTATAAGCAAGAAAAGAACAAGTGATCCCATCGCAGGCTGGGCAAGGGACTTGAAGAGAAACTTCTCTGAAGAAGACAGACGCATGGCCTTCAGACATATGAAAAAATGCTCATCATCTTTAATCATCCGAGAAATGCAAATCAAAACTACTTTGAGATATCACCTAATTCCAGTAAGATTAGCCCATATCACAAAATCCCAAGACCAGAGATGTTGGCATGGATGTGGAGAAAAGGGAACACTTCTACACTGCTGGTGGGAATGCAAATTAATACATTCCTTTTGGAAAGATGTTTGGAGAACACTTAGAGATCTAAAAATAGACCTGCCATTCAATCCTATAATTCTTCTACTAGGCATATACCCAGTAGAAGTACTTGATAACACTTGATAACAAAGATATTTGTACCAGAATGTTCATTGCAGCCCAATTCATAATTGCTAAGTCATGGAAAAAGCCCAAGTGCCCATCGACCCACAAATGGATTAATAAATTGTGGTATATGTACACCATGGAATATTATGCAGCCTTAATGGAGATGGAGACTTCACCTCTTTCATGTTTACATGGATAGAGCTGGAACATATTCTTCTTAGTAAAGTATCTCAAGAATGGAAGAAAAAGTATCCAATGTACTCAGCCCTACTATGAAACTAATTTATGGCTTTCATAGGAAAGCTACAACTCAGTTATAACCTAAGAATAGGGGGAAGAGGGAAGGGAGGGTGATTGGTGAGACCACACCTATCGTGCATCTTACAAGGGTACATGTGAAACTTAGTAAATGTAGAATGTAAATGTCTTAACACAATAACTAAGAAGATGCCAGGAAGGCTATGTTAACCAGTGTGATGAAAATGAGTCAAATGGTCTATAAAACCAGTGTATGGTGCCCCATGATCACATTAATGTACACAGCTATGATTTAATAAATAAATAAATAAATAAAAGAAATAAGTATCTTCAGGGCTGAAGTTTTCATCTTGTGCACCTTATTTTAAACTCTGAGGTCGACTTCTTTCTGTGTTTAGAATGCCGAAAAGCGTTGACCAGATCCAACCATTAAACACTGGTTCTCAGGCTGGAACTAGTTTACTCCCCTCTCTAGGGGAGAATGTTTGAAGACATCTGTGATTGTCACAGGTGGTGGGGCAATGGGCTCCTGGCGTCTACTGCGTAGAACCAGGAATGCTGCTGAATTCCCTAACAGGCACAGCAAAGAAAGATATGGCACAAAATGTCAGTAATACTGAGACTGAGAAATTCCGCTTAAGGTGAGTCGGCCAATTCTAAAAGAATCAGGGACATTTACAGAATTAGAAAATTTAACAGCAAAAAGCCTGTGGTTCAGTTAGAAAAGAAAAAAAACTTAAGAATCAAAGAAAAACTATTCAATTGGATTTGCATAGAAATGATAAACATTCCCAGGAATCCATTAATATTTGCCTTACCCGAGAGGAAAGCCGGGGACATTTACAAATTACGACAATTTCTTTATATATGCTATAAAACGGTGTGTTTAATACCTCCCGATTCACAAGGGGGAGAACAGTGCCCAAGTGTGCCTGCAGATTTCCACCTTGTGGGGGCCACTATTTAAGACCTTACATCTGCTGCTTATAAGAAGAACTTATCTCCAGAAAGACACATGGGGCCTGAGGCCTAATTCAAGATTTGAGGAAAGCTGTTACTCAGGCATCAGACAATCAATATTCCAATTTGGAATTTAGCATGCTGGAGCCCGAACATTCAGAAACAGACATAAAGGATCTGCTTAGGATTGAAGCCCAACTCATATTTATAATATCATCACCTAATAAAAACGGTAATGACCTTGGGCTGGCTTTACATAGAACGCGGTGACTCACAAGCTCCATAAAAGAATTTTCACAGAGCTTGCCTTCAAGAAAAGACATCTAAGCCCCTTTTTTTTTTTTTTTTCTATCAAAGCTAAAAAGCTTTGAAAAAAATACTGTTTTGCTTTCAGGGTGCCTACATACACTATACGTACAGTAGATTATCTTGCAATAATACGATATTGTCCTCAAGATCACTTTTGTCGCTTTAACTCCAGAAATACAAAAGCAATCCATGTCACCAAAGCACGCGTACCCCTGTAACATTCTGAAATTTAAAAAGTGAAGGCAAGAAAGAAATCAAGATGTTGACCAGTTGAAATGCTTGGCTCCTGGTCTGTCTGCTCCAGCTCTCTGCTCCCCTGGTACTATGATCCTTTCCTGACGACCAACCGTGATTAAATGTTAACAACACATAACTAATGGGACTGATAAGCCAAGTGTGTATTTAGTGGAAAATAAAGTTCTCTGAAAGAGAGAAGAGAGTGAGTGTGTGTGTGTGTGTGACAGTTGACACAAGCAGTCCTGGTCCAAGCCCCTCCCACCCCCTCCAAGGCCCAGTTGGAAAGCATTTGTATTTAATGGGAAATAAAAGAGAATAAGGTGCGGCATCCACAAGAGCAAAGCCGAGAGAGTGGTATAAAGAGATCTCCACCATATAAGTTTATCTGCCTCCCAAATTGCCTATGCTCTACTTTTATTATCCATGATCTGTTGTTTCCACATCTGAAAATTACTTCCTGAATCTATTAGCAAAAGTGGATGAAAAGAAATCAGCAGTCGCAAATTCTGGTCCAGGCAGACTAAATCAGGGGAGGGTGGCTCCCCCACCATATGAATGTATTTTAAGAACATAACAGCTAGGTTCTTATGAAATTCAAGTTCATCTTTTCCCACTGCAAATTATATATCTGTGGCACCATTCTGAAACACGTATCGGAAGATACTTAAAGGATTATTAAAGAATTGAATGCAATTTTTCCAGCCTTATTTCAGACCCCCTCCAGGAAGTATGCACATTTTTTTTTTTTTTCTTTGAGACCAGTGAAATTGTTGATGGCATAGCTTTTCTGTGGTACACCCAGGGAGACAGGTTCCTTGGCTGGAATTTGAATTGGCTGATACAGGCAGGCGGAGTTTACCCTGACAAATTCAAACAAACAAACAAAAAAGAAACCCTTTATGTTTTAACAGTAAATATTTGTTGAATAAATGAACAAATGGATCATTTTATGATTAATGATAAAGCGAAATGCTTTGGCAGTTAAATAAACAAGAAAAAAAATAAAGAAAAAAGGTTTAAGAATAGATAAGCATTTTTGCCAGAAGCTATTATAGTACACCCAACAGAACGAAGTTTTCTAATTTCAAAGCTTTAGTCACTTATAAACCAAGAGCATGTGAATCTTTATTAATTTCTTTTAAACTTTTACATTAAGAAAAGTATTATTTTAAGCCTGGAAAGTAAGCTGCTTTGTGGAAGTGAAATGATCTTTAAAATTATTAGCATTCTGTTAGTATTTGACATAAAAAGAAATTCATTCCAGAGTAAATCACCTTTCCAATTATGCTGAATAAATTCAGGGTTGCATTATTTGGAAATAAAAAGTAAGTATTTAAGTTTCAAAGAGGCTTACCCCTCCAAGACATCGAGCCAATTCTTTCTTTATCCTCTGCCCTGTCTTGTCATTTTAGCCTCTCCTCACAAACAGGACATCTTGGTTCACCCTGGGTTGTTAATTCCTGCCCCACATTACTACTATTTAGAGATCTTCCGTGAAATGCTTGGGTCATTCCCCCACCCCAAGAGACAATGTTGTGTGAAATGCTTGGGTCACACACACCCCCCACCAAGAGACGATGTTGTGTGAAATGCTTGGGTCACGCTCCTCCCACCCCCCACCCCAAGACAATGATGTAATTGGTCTGGAATTGGCCAGTGCATCAACACTTTCTGGAGAAGATTTAATGTTCTGGGGACTCTGTCTCATCTAGGAGTGGAGCTGGAGCCCACCCCTGCCTCAAGCAACTCCTCAGCGTTCACAAGGGACTAGCAGGGCCCCACTTCTTCATAGCTGGTCCTGCTGTGACCTGCCACCCTGTCCCAGGACACAGGCTCCCTCTGTGCTCCAGAAACACTAATCCTAGCAACAATACGTTCATTGAGAGCTTGTTCTGCTCTGACTTACAGGTCCCCACTCTTCTATTTCTGGCTGCATCACCAAATAGCACGTGCAGCAACTGATAGGGACAAAGGGACTCTCACCACCCTAACAGTGAGTTTACCCTGGAAGAAGCCCTGCAGGCACCAGGCCGCTGTCCCTTGTCCCACTCATCCCTTCCGCCACAGCTAAGTACACCTGCTAATAAGAAGTGCTTAGGATGGTGCTGAGTGCTCAATCTACACAATCCTTTAAGTCAGGCAATGTCCTCAGACTACTTACATAGCAGCAGACCTGAGGAGAAGTCACTTGCTTCAGACACAGAACTGGGAAGTCACACAGGTGGGACTCGAACCCAACTCTGGTGACAAAAGCCACCCTTTGTTTATTAACTACCACAAGAGCCAACAGTTGCATGGTGCAGCTATGTCCCAGGCTCTAAGCTCTTTACACGGATTATCACAGGTTGGTCAGATGAGGAGCCCAGGGCACGAGAGGCCATGCCTTGAGAGTGCCCAAGGTCAAGGAGCTACTTAATGTTGATCCAGCATTTGAATCCAGGTGGTCTGGCAGGACAGCCTATACCCTGAACCAGTGGGCCCCACTCTGTTCTCAACTACCACCCTGGAACCTAGGGAACAGCGGCTGCTATGACCTTCTGTCATCCCCCTGGGCACACAGCACAGGAGCCAGGGTGCACACATCTGCTAACAACACCGATGGGAAGTACCCAAAGGAAAGAGTAAGTCCTCTCGCTCCCATCTCCTTAGAATCTAGCACCACACCTGCGCATACAGGAGACACTTAACAAAGAGCTGCTCAGCACGACCTCATTCCCTCACTCAGAAACACTTCTGAGGATGGCCTTCTGGGAGGGATGCAGGGGTGATGGGAGCGTGGTCCTTGTTCTATAACGGACCTGCAGAGACGCGGACGCAGACAACTGGAAGAGTGCGCAGCTCATGATGAGGGTGAGCGCACCCACAGAGGGGCCAACGATGTGCTGGGTGTGCTGCCAGAGGCCCCAGGAACAGGGAGCCCCAGTTCTTACCACTGTCTTTTTTTTTCTTTTTTTTTGTAGAGACAGAGTCTCACTTTTATGGCCCTTGGTAGAGTGCCGTGGCCTCACACAGCTCACAGCAACCTCCAACTCCTGGGCTTAAGCGATTCTCTTGCCTCAGCCTCCCGAGTAGCTGGGACTACAGGCGCCCGCCACAACGCCCAGCTATTTTTTGGTTGCAGTTCGGCCGGGGCTGGGTTTGAACCCACCACCCTCAGTATATGGGGCTGGCGCCTTACCAACTGAGCCACAGGCACCGCCCGCTTACCACTGTCTTGTCTTCAATGTACACCCAAACAATATGGTGCTTCTCTTAACATTAATATCAACTGCTCTGCCAAAGTGACTCCAAAATACTGCAGTTTTAAGATATGCAGTCCTTGGTTGAACCCTTTCCACTCCCAGTCCCTGGTTTCTCTAATCTGTCCATGTATATTTGCACTGGTCATCAATGGGCAGGTGTCCAGGCATTCAACCGAGACTCAGCCTTGCACACTGCTGGATGCCTACAGAGTCCATAAAAGCAGAAGTCCGTCTTGTTGTCCATAAGAGCAGAAGTCTGTCTTTTTGTCCATAAGAGCAGAAGTCCGTCTTGTTGTCCATAAGAGCAGAAGTCCGTCTTGTTGTCCATAAGAGCAGAAGTCCGTCTTGTTGTCCATAAGAGCAGAAGTTCGTCTTTTTGTCCATAAGAGCAGAAGTCTGTCTTTTTGTCCATAAGAGCAGAAGTCCATCTTGTTGTCCATAAGAGTAGAAGTCCATCTTGTTGTCCATAAGAGCAGAAGTCCGTCTTTTTGTCCATAAGAGCAGAAGTCCGTCTTGTTGTCCATAAGAGCAGAAGTTCGTCTTTTTGTCCATAAGAGCAGAAGTCTGTCTTTTTGTCCATAAAAGCAGAAGTCGGTCTTTAGTTTCTTTTCTTATTTTTTTTTTTAAGAGACGGGATCTCACTCTAGCTCAGGCTGGTCTCCAACTCATGAGCTCAAGTGATCCACCCGCCTCAGCCTCCCGGAGTGCTGGGATTATAGGTGTGAGCCACCACGCCCTCGTCTTCTGTTTCTAATGATGCTATTTACTCTTAGAAAATTAACAACATGAGAATTTAAGTTGTGTGAGTGCAGGGATATCTGGCTATTTTATTCACTACTGTATCCCCAGGGCCTAGAACCGTCCCTGGCAAATATTGGGTAATCAATCACTATTTGCTGACTGAGTGGACAAAAGCATATTGCTGCATGCTTACTTTCAGCTACCTGTGAATGACATCCTGAAGACCTGGAAGGCTTTGTGTCTCTAGCAATCTAGCAAAGTGCCTGGGCCACAGTGGATGCTAAATAAATGTTTCAGGAATGAGTGAACAAATGGGCTGAATGACGAAAAAGACAGAAAACTGAACTACGCCGGAGGCTGATGCAAGAGAATCGCCTAAACCCAAGAGCTGGAGGTTGCTGTGAGCTGTAATGCCATGGCACTCTCACCAACAAAGTGAGACTCTGTCTCTAAAAACAAAAAAGAAAGAAAAGAAAACTGTTTGAAGATAAAGGGACTCCCGAGAAACTACCACCTTCAACTACTTTCATTAAGCGAAGAACACAACATTATCTTACTTCAAGGTTATTTTCAACAAAATTTCCCTTTATTAAACACAAACACACACATACAGAACCTCGAGCGATGCCAAGGCCACTGGGAAATAAGAATTTGATCGTAGAGTCTGACAGAAAAAGCAGTGTATTGGCATGAAGTAGATTCAACCAGGACCTTGTTATAAATGAAGACTAATGAGCTCTACTCTTTGTCTACAGAACCAGAATCTTTGAGGAAAGGCACCCAGAAATTGGCAGTTTTGACAAACTCCCCACGTGATTCGCATGCACATAAAAATTGAAAATCACAGGCATGTGTACACAGTCTTATATACATATATAAGTCAGATTTATTACACACACACACACACACACTCCAGCTCCTGTATCCAAGCTCACATTTGAAAGTCAAAGAGAATGAACTATCAAATGGGCAGTGCAGAGGACATTTTCCAGTAAGTCTTCCTCTTACCCTGGGGAAGTCTTAAAAGGTAAGGCTTTATAGTTTACTATGTGTTACCTAAGAAGCTTCTGTCCGTCAGTCAGGGCCCTGGGTAACCTTAGAAGGGTTTGATACAGAGACGGGGCACCAAGGTGTAGGCAGGGTTACGGGGAAGCTGCAGGAGACGGCGGAACTGCAGGCCGGGAACCCTGAAAACTGTTCCCACCCCCAGGCCTGAAGGGACTAGGGAAGAAGCGGTCACCAGAATTTAAAGATAAGAGTCTGGATGGGAAGGGTCGTTCCCCACGACAATGACCACTGGCGGAGAAAAGCAGACAGACTAAAGCAGTCCTGATGTGTGGGGCGGGAAATTCACTCTCCAACTTCACTCATGCCCTTCCAGAGGCCTCCTGCAAATGCTCCCCCTGGCCAAATGAACCAGAAGCCTAGGTCAAGGATGCTAATGGCATCACACAATCCAGCCTCCCAGGACACAGAGAAAGACGAAGGCAGGAGCTAGAGGGACAAATGGAAGATGTCTGGGACAAGCGGAAGATGTCCAGCACAAACCTTCAAATGTCTCTAGAAAGGTCAATACAGGCACTCCATATTTGTAACTCCTTTACCAAATGGGGCATTGTCTCCACAGACTGGAACTATCACCCACAAACTCAAAGTTAGTTTAGCAGTAACAACAAAATCTGCTAATATTCTGTCTCTGTCTAAAAATAAGAGGCAGGCAGTCTGCAAAGAAATAGGAGCGTTTAGAGTTGAAAGCTTACTTTTAAATCCTATAGAACTACAACCTCAAATTGGAATTTCTTTCTGAATTATGAAATAGGTATAAATGAAGCCACCTATTCTGTCTACCTTGATATACCTCCCGTAATCCATCATAGGAGATATTGGGTATAAAGTGTCTTCAGGCAACTGCCAAGTCCCATACGATGGAAGTCGTAACTCCCAAGTCACTTCAGTACAGATGTGCAAATCTGTGCATTAGGAGGATGGAGCAACCAGTTTTGTTTTCACACTTGGATGATCTGTGCCCAAATCAAAGACAAACCACGACATAAGCTTTTGTGTGAGTTTTCTTATTTTTAGCAATGCATCAGGGAGAACAAGGAGTCACTGGAATGTACAAAATTTGGCAAACGCAGCACAGAATTCTGCCTCAGCGACTTGGAGGTGGGTTAAGAACATATGTTTAACAGTCTTTTTCATGAACCCAAACGGAGAATAGCGAGGTTGTCACTGCTTACGCAAACTGTTGCTACTTTAAGCATTTCCTACCTTTGATTAGCTTATCTTCTAAAGTAAATTAATTGCAGTGGAGCAAAAAGTGTACTGGAACGAATGTCACAAGACCCGGCTTCCAGATGCTGCCTCTGTCTGCAGCTGGGCTGAAACCTTGGGAGTGAAGCTACTCTGAAGTCTCTAAATTGTCTGGGATGGGCCTCAGATGGTTCATAGTCTGAGGATGAGGAAGAGGGCAGGAGGAAGCTGATAGCTAAGGACCTCCCCCATCCAATCTTTTCTTTACTGTTTCATACACTGAGGTAACATGTGACCTGTCCCTCTTTTCTTTGGGTTTTTTTTGAGATAAGAGTCTTACTCTGTTGCTTAGGCTAAAGTGCCATGGCATCAGCCTAGGTCACAGTAACCCCAAAGCCTCAGCTTCCCAAGTAGCGGGGAAGGTGCCCACCACAATGCCTGGCTAATTTTTCTATTTTTAGTTGGGATGGGGGCTCAGTCTTGCTCAGGCTGGTCTCCAACTCCTGAGCTCAAGGGAGCTCAGGCCTCTTGCCTCAGCCTCCCAGAGTGCTAGGATTATAGGTGTGAACCACCGCACTCAGTTATGAAATCTTATTCTTAAACAGTTTCCCACTGCTTAAAAAACAAAGCAAACAAAAAACACTCTAAAATATATGCTCTCCAAATGCAGAATACAAAGTAACTAAGAAAATGCCATGAAGGCTATGTTGAACAGTTTGATGAGAATATTTCAGATTGTATATGAAACCCGCACATTGTACCCCTTGATTGCACTAATGTACACAGCTATGACTTAACAATAAAAATAAATAAATTTAAAAAGAAGTAACATTGGAAATTGTATGAGCTTATTTTGTATCCCATCACATCTAGATAGAACTGCGAAGTCAAGCTTCAAGTCCACCTTCCAGTAGATAAAAGCATGTCACCTCATCATTGTACTTAATGAGGTGACAAGGAATCACCTACCCAGATGGAAAGTCACTATGGCTCATAGGCAGGTTTGCCATGAATATGTCTTAGGATGAAGGTAAATTGGGTCTTTTCTGTCCTTTTGCTATGGTTTAGCTGGTACAGCAATAGTTTCATCACAATATGCTAACAACTATCTCTGGTGAGACCAGCAGGCCAGGCCCCAATATTCTACCAGGCAAGTGTTCCAAGGTAACGCAAACGATGCTGTTTGCTTGTTCACTAGCTGTTAACAAATCATGTTTGTTCCCCCAAAATCATGCAAATGAGGACAAATTTAATATTACTCAGGGGGTAAAGTCTGATCTCCAAGCCACCTATAGAATATGGTTTATACTCTCAGCAATTTGCAAAGATGTATTAGAATAGAAAGATTACCAGACTTCACGCAGAAGGTCCAGAACTTGCATTCAAACTCCACCACTCACTAAAACCGTCAGTGAGTAACTTCATTCTGATGACAGTTTTTCCATCAGCCAAACGGAAATGGTGATATTAGCTCATACATGAATCCATGTGAGGCTCTGAGAAGTGTTTGTCGTATAGGAAATTGTCAATTAATAATAGCTGTTGTTTCAATTCCTTCATTCATCAATAAGGAAATAGATGACAAACACACCGAAATGTTTTAACTTTTACTAAATATTCATTGAACACCTACTGGGCAGTACTCACTATTTCAGTGAATCCCACAACAACCCTCCAGTATGATTATTCCTATCATGCAGACAGGAAAACAGAGACAGAAAAATTAATAACAATATAAAAAGTAAAACTTTCTGACTCAAAGCTACTAGGCTTTCTATTTCTTTGAAGCTGCTATAAAGCTGCTATGGTATTATGTAAATAAAGCACCTAGATTAGTTTAGTGCAGGTTCTAATAAATAGCGGCTACCGTTGTTAATTGTTTGTTATAACACTGTTTGCTACCCTGTTTCCCAAATATTGATCAATCAGATACCACCTGGTAGTTTTTACCACAAAACTATGAACCTTTACTTACTAAATCATTTTCCTTAAAGTAACCAGCCATTGAGATAATTCAGCTTAGTACAAAGCCTTCAATGTAGTAATGATGGTGGTGATGACCATGAAAACAGCAATGATAATAACGTGGTTACTATCCCTGGTATCATTCCATGCCAACACCAGGAACACAGAGGTGTGGCGGCCTGGTCCTCTTAGCTCTTACAGGGCTAATTCTCATGGGCAGACACATAGAGCAGTGCCCAGTGCTGGACGTGTTACAGCAGGAGCCAAACCTGAGTCTGTCTCAAAGGAATCAAGAAAGGCTCCACGGAGGATGCAGTCTTTGATGAATAACATGCAGGATGAAGAAGAGTTTGTTGAACAAATAATAAAAGGATAGTCCCAACCTACAGGCTGTATCTGAGTCCTCCACAAAGCCCCAGCCCTAGCTCATGCCAAGTGGCACCTCCATTTGCTGGTCACACTGGAAATGGACATGATGGTCACGGTTCCCTGTACCTCCGTGCAAGCCTACATTCCACCCTCTGCTGAAATATCAGTAAGACTTCCGGCGGGTGGGGGTGGGGATGGGGAGAGAAGTTCTCTTGAGTAATCTGCTTATTGTTAAGAAATACAACCTCATGTTTCTTTGTCATTCCCAAAGGGATGCTTCCACACGACAGGCTAATCACCTGCAAAATTACCGCAAGGAGCTCGTTCTTAGTTATGTATGAGCAGAGCAGCACTCAAAGCATCTTCACATGGCTGGTTTTACAACTCAAGAAAGACTGCTCTGATTTAGCTTATTTTTCCAATTCAAACGTAGAAGATAATAAATGGATACTGGTACCTGTCAAATGAGAGAGAAACAGAAATGCAAGAAACAAGCCCTAGCTAATCAATTCAAGCTTTCTACACCCAGTCGTGTAATTATGTTGGAGTCCAGAGCATAAAGTGCAAGGCTCTTGCGATCCTTACCTTGAAGAGGTTGCTCTTGAGACACTGATGATGTGCCAGTGTCTACAGATCAAATAGCCTCCGTGTCCCAGAGAAATGTGCGTCACTCCCTCAGATTGCCGCCTGTGTTCTGTTTTCATATGGACGATCTCTGTTTTGTTAGTTCCAGGAAGCAGTACCCCCATCACATTCTAGCAAAACTTTCAATAGGACATTTGTATGAGGCAATCAGTCCCTGGCTGTTTTCTCCTGTACACACCATCTGCCTTGGCTGGCCCACCTCACACAAAAGCTTCAAAATCCACCAAAATAAATCTGTGGGGTCTGTGCAATCAATTCTCCAAATGTATGACTTTACAGGCCCTCTGTCCACGTTCATCCCTTAATATTAACGATTAGACACTGGCTTCAAGATGGATCTCAGCACTGACAGAGTGAAATTAAACTTGGAGCTCTCTGTTTCCCAGACCGAGACAGTCCTGGGTCCTAAGGTGACGTGCCCCTGGTGAGGTTCAACCCTGGCTCAGAAGTCCAGATGCTGAAGGCAGATGTGGCCACTTCCCGTTGGTCACAGCCAAGAAGATGCTGGATGTCTTTGTTTGTTTATTAGTACGTTAACAGGAGCACATGCTCCGGTGGTTATTTACACCTCTAAATCACACACAATGCAACGATGCTTTGATTTGCCCTCGCCCAGCCTCAGCTGAGAGACACGCCTCCCTTATCTGAGCATCAGCCAACGTGAGACTCGCTATGTATGGTTGGGCAGATCACTACCAAACCATCACCCTCTCGCACAAGAGCCGGGAAGGCAACGCAGGGAAGAGGCTGAGAGTCTGACAGATGAGAAACCCTGGTCTGCTAATCTCTGCCTGGAGACACTGACCAAGCTATATCAACCCACTGCGTCTGCTTCCTCTTAATGAGAATGGATCCTTACGTTTCCCTGTTGATCTGAGGTTCACCCAGTCATTCACTCATTCTCAACAAGTATTTACTGAGGGCTGTCTTAGTTTCCTATTGCTGCCATAACAAATGAGCACAAACGTAACAGCTTAAAGCAACACGGCTTTATTATTTTCACTGCGATAGAAGTCCAATAAAGGTCTCACTGGACTAATAGAAAATATCAAGAGATGTGCGTTCCTTTCTCAGACTCTGAAGGAGAATCTGTTGCCTGGCCTTTTCCACCTTCTAAAAGGCTGATTCCTTGGCTTGCGGCCCTTTTCTTACAATCTATAAAACCAGCAAAGCTGAGGAGAGTCTTTCTTAGGCTGCCAACTCTCTGATTCTCTGCAGCTGGGATATGACACCAAAAGCACAGGCAACAAAAGTAGAAACCAATAAATCAGACTGAAACCAAAATTTAAAACTTCTACACATAAAAAGACACAAACCACAGAATGTTAAAAACTGGGAGAAGGGCGGCGCCTGTGGCTCAGTCGGTAAGGCGCCGGCCCCATATACCGAGGGTGACAGGTTCAACCCGGCCCTGGCCAAACTGCAACCAAAAAATAGCCAGACGTTGTGGCGGGCGCCTGTAGTCCCAGCTACTCGAGAAGCTGAGGCAAGAGAATTGCTTAAGCCCAGGAGTTGGAGGTTGCTGTGAGCTGTGTGAGGCCACGGCACTCTACCGAGGGCCATAAAGTAAGACCCTGTCTCTACCAAAAAAAAAAAAAAAAACTGGGAGAAAACATTTGCAAATCATTTATCTAATAAGGGACTAGTATCCAGAATACATAAAGAACTCCTACACTCAACAACAAATTAAAAAAAAATAATAACTCAATTAGAAAATGGACAGAGGACTTGGGTGGACATTTCTCCAAACTTCTTTGGAGATACATAAATGGCCACAAGCATATGAAAAGCTGCTGAGCATCACTAATCATTAGGGAAATATGAATCAAAACCACTGTGAGATATGGTCTCATACCTATTAGGATGGCTAGTATTAAAAAAGAAAACAGAAAATAACCAATGTTGGTGAGTGCATGGAGAAATTGGAACCCTGTGGCTACTGGTGGACAGGTAAGCTGGTCCAGAGACTATGGACAAACAGAATGGTTCTTCAACAAGTTAAAAATAAAGTCACCATAATGTCCAGTAATTTGGTAATTAAAAAGGAAGGAAATTCTGACACGCGCTACAACAGTGGTGAACCTTGAGGACATTATGCTAATTAAAATAAGCAGATAGCTAGGACAGTTAAATTCATAGAAACAGAAAGTAGAATGCTGATTACCAGGGGTAAGGAGAGGCGGATAAGGGGACTTATTTTTTTAAAGGGTATATAGATCATCAGTTTTGCAAAATTAAAAAGTTCTGCAGATGGGTTACACAGCATCGTCAGCATACTTAACATTACTGAACTGTACACTTAAAGATGGCTAAGATGGGGGCTTCCCACTTAGGTCCCCCCCTCCACTGCTGGAGATTCTATTTCCCCCCTTTTGCTTCCCCCTATTTTGCTTATCATACTTATCAATCTTTCTGCCTATCAATAAGTTCTATCCTGTTGCTTAAAAAAAAGTCTAAGATGGTCTTCCATCTCTTCCGCCATGTGAAGACTCCGTGTTAATTCTCTTTTGCCTTCTGCCTTCCACCCTGCGAGGACACAGTCAAAGGGCTTATGCCAGGTGCTGGTCCCTTGACCTTAGACTTCTCAGTTTCTAGAACGGTGAGAGAATAAATTTCTGTTCTTTGTAAAAAAAAAAAAAAAAAAGTCTAAGATGGTAAATTTTATATTATGTTCATATTATCACAACTTAAAACTTTAAAATTTAAAAAAGTAATGATGACAAGTTGGCCACAGGGGCTCACACCTGTAATCCTAGCACTTTGGAAGGCTGAGGCAGGAAGATTCCTTGAGGCCAAAAGTTCAAGACCAGCTTGAGCAACATGGTAAGGGTCTGTCTCTACAAAAAAATACAAACATTAGCCAGGCGTGGTGGTACACGTGTGCCGTCCTAACTACTTAGGAGATTGAGGCAGGCACTGGAGTCCAGGAGTTTGAGGGTGCAGTGAGCTATGATGATGCCCCTGCACTGTAGCCTGGGCAACAGAGTGAGACACTGTCTCCAAATAAATAGTAAGTACGATGATGTCACATCAGTATAACGTGCTTGTAGGATGTACATAAAGCAGGTTAAAATGGGAGTACTCCCCTGTGCTCGGATGTGTTCTTTAGAAGAGAACGATGGGTTACAGAGAAACATGAACCCCTCCCCCAAGATCTCTAATGATGAACAACACATAAAATGGAACGTCTGCCCAACCACTGCCTCCAGATGCAGCCTCTCAGCGTCTCTGCCGCAGACTCTATACTCCCATAACACAGGTGAAAATTTAGGGATTAACCATTATTCAAACATTGCCAATCAGCCCAGGTAAAATATGTAATTAAGTTTTGAAAAAAGAGGAATAGGACAACCTTGAATCTAAATGTTTCAACATAAAATTCTTCCTTGAATTGTGTTAGTAACTTTTATTTATTTATTTATTTATTTTTTTACTTTTTGTGGTTTTTGGCCGGGGCTAAGTTTGAACCCACCACCTCCGGCATATGGGACCGGCGCCCTACTCCTTGAGCC
Source organism: Nycticebus coucang (assembly GCF_027406575.1). Taxonomy (NCBI): domain Eukaryota; kingdom Metazoa; phylum Chordata; class Mammalia; order Primates; family Lorisidae; genus Nycticebus; species Nycticebus coucang. Next base: position 54,455,441 of record NC_069801.1, read on the forward strand.
ACAGGCGCCACCCGTGTTAGTTCCTTTTAGCGCTTCAGGATCACAGAGAAATTCATGGTCACAGGCATGTGCAAAACAAGAAAACTCGTGGCAGACACTAGCTATGTGCCCTCCCTTGTACGCTCGGGGCATCAGAAGATCACCTCCTGGATCATCTGAAATGCGTTCATTCAGCGAACATGTACTAAGCAACTACCATATGGCAGCCCTTGGCCAGGCCCTGGTGATGCCTGGGAAAATGAGACCTATCCCCCCCCCACCCAGGAGAGACAGTGCAGAATTGAGGAGCTGGAAAAGTAAACTTGTAATTACCTTTCAGGATGTAAGGAATCCAGAGGCAAGACGGCATGCCACACTCAGATAAAGAGTGAATAGTTCAGGAAGGGTGAAATACCGGCTTCAAGGCAGGGAACTAGAAAGAGAAGGGCCTAAAAAATTACTGGGTTAGAACAAAATGCAATTTAACTCTAGCCATATGGCAGTATTTCTCATTAAAACGTCCCCAGAATGGCAAGGAGCCATGGAGACTACCAAATGGCACTGCATTTCATCACAGATTTCATCCTGCTCACAAAGCAATGGATGGTTCATTGATCACTCCCCTGGGGAGGTATTTAAATGTGTCCTCAGCCACCTCTGGAGAAAGGCGCTGTCTAGTGAGCTAAAAGTATGGGTGACAGAGTTAGCGATGGCAGAGGTTTTGATCCTAACTGCATCACTCTCTAGCTGTGTGGCCCTTGAGTGAACCTCATCAGACTTGTAATTGCCACTGTTCTAGACACCAAGGGTCCCAAGACAAATTAGGCAAAGTCTTTATTCCTCAAGGAACCTCCACACAGACATAATTATACAACGGGTCAATTTGTTTTTTCTCCCCCCACTGGGCCTGTCTTGTTATCTCCATAAGAATTCCTGCACAGAATCCCCATCAGCTGTGATGGAGCCCGTAGGAAGTGAAGGCCAGTCCTGCAGACCAGTGATGAAAGCAGCAGAGATTGAACAGAGCCTGCTATGGGTTCTATAGCTGATATTCGGGAGAGCCTGCTGGAACCAGAAAGGATCCTAGAGATCAAATAGGTCCTTCACTTTGCAGATGGGTAGACTGAGGCTCAAAAGACCACAAAACCCAGCTACGTTCACTCCACTGAGCAACCAGAACCTCTTTCCCCTCCTCACACCTTGCTCCTCATCACCTTCTGTTTCTCAGTATAAATATATTTTTTTTCTCATGGAGAAAACATGCTTTCTGCACCAGATTTTTCAAAGGGGGAAGGGAGCAGGTGCATGGAGCTAATTCTCCACCTCTCAGCAGTGGAAGCAGCATTATCAGTCAAACTCTATTTTCCAAAGATTTATCTCTCTCTCCACTGATCCTCCACTTTGAGGTGGAGAATTAGGCTCTGGATTTAGTTAGACAAGGATCTGGATCTAGCCCCTCCATACGACGGGGGAGACCTCAGGCAAGTCACTGAACCTCTCTGAGCCTCAGTGTCCTCGTGTGCAGAATGGGTACAATAGTACCCGCCTCTGTAAATTACCGTAAGGACTAACAGAATACATGTACGAAGCCAGCACAGGGCTGGGGAAAGGGGGAGCCCTCAGTAATGATAGCAAGAAGGAAAAGGCATTCACAGCAGCATCGGATTTTTATCTTCGCCAAAGTGGACAAAGGGAATTCTCAAGTTCTAACTTTGCCCTTTGACATTTACATACCTTTTACATTTAGCAATAAAATGTGTTAATGCCAAACCATATGTTTTGTGTGGGTAAATCATACACACACCACACACACACCCAACACCCTTCTAACCGTCATAGTAACATTGTGACCCCATCATTAAACTGAGGTTCAGAGGTCAGAATGCCTGGTGCCAGCACAGTATAAAAAGTCAAGAACCAGACTGGGGATCAGGAGGTTGACCAGGCCAGGGTCTGGCCGCCACATGTCCACCTCCTCCCCCAGGTCTTCCGACAGATTCTAAATAGAAGCTGCCAGGAAGGGCTGCGTTGGCCTCTGTTTCTGGGTGTTTCCATGAATTGCTGGAATCCCTTCCCCATAACTACCCATTTCACTCTGGTGGCCACGGCCCTGTCCTTGTATACGTTTTTCCTTACTCGTTGCTCCTTGGGAGGCATGTGTGCACACAAATGGGATGAGTTCCCCTTCCAAATAAGTATCAAGAACATAGCTTGCCACAAAGATTTCCTTTCAAACATCTCCCTGCTGTTTTTAAACAACATGTGACTCCCCTACTGAGCAAACGTAGTCCCTGCTCCCCAGAGCGCTTTCATCATCCCAGCCAGCCTCCTTCCTCCTTTTAAATTTATAACTGGCGTCTCCTCCCACAGAGAGACCCAGGAGCCTTTGGGTTTTTCTGTTCCTTGGACTGCAGAGTCCCCCAATTTTTTTTTTTTTTTTATTAAATCATAGCTGTGTACATTAATGTGATCATGGGACACCATACACTAGTTTCATAGACCGGTTGACAGATTTTCATCACATTGGTTAATAAAGCCTTCCTGGCATTTTCTTAGTTATGGTGCTAAGACATTTACATTCCACATTTACTAAGTTTCACATATCAGGGTCCCAAATTGATGTGATCTCATTTTACTTTTCAAGACCCCTCTGTTCCCTGCAGCCCCCCTGACCTCCGGCCAGCTTCATCACAAGCCAGTGTCCCCTCCTTTCTCCTGGGCTTTTCCACCTGCTTCAGTCCCTGCCTCGGTTTCTTTCTGGGAAGTCTCTTCCCTCTCCTTCCCTCCTCCTCCCGACAAAGACCTTTCAGAAGTGAGCGCAGCTTCCTAGTTTCTCCTGCCAGGTTCTTCCTGCCACCTTTTATTTACCACTCACCATTCCCTTCTCCAAGACCCTAAGTCTCTCTTCTTCACTAAATACTGCTCCCTCTCACGGACTCCTCTTCCAGCTCGCCCTGAAGCCTCAAAACGTCCCCAGCTCCCCACCGTCTCTGCTTGCCTCAAGACCCTTGATGCTGTTCCAGCTGTGCCTGCCTCCTTTTCATGTTATTCTTCCAGAAAAAAAGAAAAAAACTTCAAAGATACTCTCTTTGAAATTGACACGGGAGTGACAATTCATGCCTCAGCTCCCCCTTATTATACACAGAAGCTGGAACGCACCCCCAAATGCGCCGCACGCCTCCATCCACCGTCCTGGCTGCGGTCCTAATTATTTTCTCCTCTACTCCCTTTAATCCACATCCCCAACTTATTTCTTGTCAATTTCCATCTGCGCTTCACACCCCCTATTTTAGACTGATTCCAAAAAACAAATTTGATCAATTAATTCTCCAGCTTACAAGGTTCCACTGGCTCCCCATTACTTTAAGGCTTTTACCCTTCTGGCCCGGGCTGATGGCCGCAGCTCAGGTCCTCTACTCAGCACTGTCCAAGCTCTCAGGGGACCAAGAATATGGGACGGTTTTGCAGCCACATGGGTACAACACAAGGAAACACGCCATAGTACCCTGTTTTCCTGAAAATAAGACATCCTCCGAAAATAAGACCTACTTACAGGAACGATAAGACGTCCCCTGAAAATAAGACCTAGCGCATCTTTGGGAGCACACCTTAAAATAAGACACTGTCTTATTTTTGGGGAAACAGGGTAGTTCACGTTGCAGTGCCTGGAATATGATGTTTTTTCTGTTCTGAATGCCCTTCCCACATCTACTGTGTACGTAACAAACTACTGGCCTCTTCTCTCCTATTTTCCTATCATCCTTCTAGTCTCAGCTCCACCAAAGAAATGAAGAATAAATATATCTTCATGGGGCAGAGTGACGGGGGGTGGGAAAGAGTAGGGAAGGCACAAGCTTCTGCACAGAATACTGCGATGACTCATTGACTAATATCTCTTCCTATCGTCACTATACCTAAATTGTTCCCCAAATGAACAGCCTATATCTAATCAGCCCTGTATCTCCCTTGACACAGTCCATCTGGATAACTAAATGCCCCAGTCTAAAGTAGTACAAAAATAACAACAGTAAAGGTAATAGCTAATACAGTATACTCCAGAAAACTTGAGTTCTCCACCTGTATTAATTCTTTTGGTTCCTTAGTAAATGGTGAGGAAACACAAACATATTAAGTGATTTGCTCAAAGCCATCCAACTTTAAGTGGAGGGCCAGACTGCAAAACTGAGCCGTCAGATCCCCAAACGGGCGCTGATAGTCAACACACCAATCCGCACACAAAGTCCGCTATGATAAGCAGCATTAATAACACTTGCCAAACTTGCTTACGCAAGAGCTGACTATCTCCCAGGCTAACTGTCTCGTCACAGACAATCAAAGTTGGGCCCCTGCATGGCGCTCATAAGTAGACAGTGACATCCTTCCAGAAGCCCGTGATGATGATGAGTTTGAATCAGACGACCAACGGCATTCAAGCTCTGTCTATGTTATTCATTAGCTGTGTGGCCTTAGGCGAACCACTGAACTTGGACTTCAATTTCTGCCTATGCTGGTGACATTAACATGTACCCTCAGAGGGATGCTCTAAAGTATAAATGAGATAATGTCTACGAAAATATTTGACAAATGGTATCATTTCAATTCTAGCAGTTCTATTCAGACACCAAAATAACTGGGATCATTCTCCTGGAGCTCCTTAATTCATGGAAACTGGAATTCTTGCAAGCATGCGCCCCAAATGTAGCTCAGTGACGTAAATAATCAGAGCTTGGGCATGTAACCTTTTTCTGGACAGTAACTCTTATCTCGTACAAAAGTACTCCTCCTTCCAAATCTTCCCTTGAAGGGGACCTGCAGAGATAATTTCAGCTTCCTCCAGGCATGAGACAAGGAGAAATCAAGGAGAAAGAGAGAGAAAAGCCAGCTTAGACTGCGTTTCCTTTCTTTTTTTAACCAATCATGATCTATCTTAGTTTTTATTTCATTATTGGCTGTTTTCCCTCTTCTCCCAAATCAAATCTTAAACATGCTTGCTATGGTCTCAACTAATGCTGAGGAAACAATCTGCTTTCAGAATAGCCAAATTCTTAGAAGTCCTCCTCCAGCGGCGGCCACTTTTCCTTATCTACCTACATTTGTACGCCCATGGTTCACACAAGCATTCCACTGGCATCCTGCTAACCTCTTGATTGACACAATTATTGCCTACAATTTGAGTCCTTCAACCTTGTTCCTACTGGCCTTGCTTTTTTTCCAGCTGAACAGGGGGAAGCTTCACTGATCCTTATCACAGCCAGCTTGGGACAGGGCTGGAATTTGAACCCAGGTCCCCCCAACCATTACTCAGTCCCGCATAACACACATGGACACCCTAACCTCATGTTTTGGTTCTAAGAGTGTTTGCTCATTCCTAAGTATTTAATAATCCAGTACTATGCTTGGCATTGAAATCCTCAAGAAATGCAGTCTAAGAAGAAGCTATGTCAATACAAAACACACTCAGAGAGGTGTACTCAACGAGGGTTGCAAGAGAGGCAGCTGCTATTTCTTCATGATATTTTTTGCTCCAAGAATGCAGCACCAGTGAGTCCAGTAACTCCCAATTCTTTATTGTAGGATCCACCATACATAACATAACCAGGAAGAGCAAGTGGGTTGTGCGTCTGGCTCCTGTAATCCTCCAGATCTAGCTCCCTGCTTGGAGCACGGGGTGCAAGCTAAACATGTTGGCTGATGCCCCCACAAGCTTGAATCTCCAAGAGCATAAATCCTGCTTTGTTGTGTGATTCGCTTATTTATTTAACAACCAACATTTACTGAACATCCATGTGCAAAGATAGGTTCTGGGAAACAAAGACTAGAAGACAGCTCATGACCCCGGAGATGTGTCTTGACAACACCAGATAAAAATAACTTTATATAAGATGTTCCTGAAGCCTTAATCCACCTATCTATACTGTCTTTTTAAAGGCAGAGGAACAACACACACACACACACACACACACACACACACACACACACACACACAGAATACAATTTCATAATGCTGGAGAGTTGCAATTTTTAAAGTTAAAATACAATGTTAATACCAAGAGTAAATCTGATGACAATATTTTTCATTCATCTGCATCTCCTAGATAAGTCTGGACAGGCTCCACTCATTTCTTTGTGGGGTTTTTATTTTTTTTGCAGTTTTTTTTTTTTTTTTTTTTTGTCCAGGGCTGGGTTTGAACCCGCCACCTCTAGTATATGGGGCCTGTGCCCTACTCCTTTGAGCCACAGGTGCCACACTTTCTTTATGGTTTTTAATTAACAAGTAAAAACTGCATATATTTATGGCATATAACATGATGCTCTGATGCATACAGAGGGTGCCAAGAAATGTATACATATTTTCAGAAAGGAAAAAACTGTATTACAATTGTAATATTCGATAGATACCCATAACAGAAGATGAATACAAGTCACCTTTGACTTCTGCAATTACAAGAGGTAGTGGCTACTATCAACGTCCAGCAAGACAGAGATAAAAACGCTTACGATGTGTATACACTTTTTGGCTCTGCCGGATATGCATTGTGGAACGAGTAATCAAGGGATTTCTTCACTGCATGACCCTGAGGAAGTTAACTCCTCCGCCTCACTTTCTTAGGCAACATGAGAATGGTAATAACAGGACCCAACTCACAGGGTTGCTGACAGCTCAGTGAACATTTAGCATAATGCCAGATCACTGCGATCTGCTGCAAAATCTTTATCATCAGTGATTCATTAAAAGGTTTCTTTGTTTTATTTTCCCAAAGGCCCCCTGCAGCATGGGGATTGGAGTGAGGTAATCATTTCAGGAACTGCCCCTCACTGGTGTTTATAATGATTATCAAAGAAATAGAGGAGGTCACCAAACAAACAGCCAGTGGGCTAAATCTGGCTCAATGCCTATTTTCCTAAGTTTTACCAGAACACGTTCATTTGCATATTATCTGTACTGATTTCGCACTACAACAGCTAAGTGGAGTAGCTCCAACAGACAGCGTACAGCCTGCCAGGCCAAAAATATTTACTCTCTGGTTCTTTTCCGAAGTTTGCTGACCCCTGTGATGGATGACTGGATGCCACAGAGCAAGGCAGGTCTGTAAAGCTAGTGAATGATGCCCCATGATCATATCAATGTACACAGCTATGATTTAATAAAAAAAAAAAAAGAAAAGAAAAATGTTCATGTGTCTCTATAATCTAGAACAGTGTTTTCAACCTTTTATCTCCCGGCACACTTCGACCTATTTTTAAACTTCTGCAGCACACTTACATTATGTTGATCAAAAAAGAAAAAGTCAAAAAAAAAAAAAGAATATACTTACTATGCCTTAAACATCTTTTTTGTTGTTGTTGTTATTGCAGTTTGGCCGGTGCAGGGTTTGAACCCGCTACCCTCGGTGTATGGGGCTGGCACCCTACTCACTGAGGCACAGGTGCCACCCGTCAACATCTTTTGAAAATAATGTAATTCATGATCTTTAAATTTTTCACGGCACACCGGTTGAAAATCACTGATCTAGAACCTTGATCTGGTCATTACACTAGCATTTCTTAGTGTGGTATCGCTTTTGTCCTTGTTTATACAAGTGGGTTTCTCTGTCAACATTTATCATAAGTGGTGTGGAGGAAGAACAAAGCTGAAACCATTATCTTAGATTTTACAGATTACTGGAGTCAACACAGGCAGTGCTTTATTCAAAGCAATCTTTTTCCTAACACAGGTTGAATTACATTCCCCTTCTTCGGTCAGACCAACATCAGATCCAACGGGCATTGTGTTGCAAAGACAGACTGCTGAAGGCAGAGTTTCCAAACCCCTGGCCTTCTAAGAGAAACACAGTTCCTTTAGACTCCAGTCTCCAGGTAACAAAAACAGCCTTTATGGTTGTCTGAAATACAAGAGATTTCAATCACTGTTTACTGAACCTTAAACCCTGACAAAATAGGTTACCTTCAGGTCCTGAACTAGCTTCAGATCCATCCTTTCCTTAAGAAACTGCAAAGAGAACCTGTACACACCACACCCCTTTTGTTATATTAGAATTAGGGTTCGTGCAGAAGGAAATGCTTTTCAGTGAACCTCCCCTGCAGACGCCTCTGGAAGACAGCGTTGATCAAGCCCTTTGAGCTGTATGTTCACCATTTTAATAGGATTCCTTAAGAACAGGGAGAGGTTTCATGTCCATAGACGTTCAAAACCACATTACAAACTTTCAGGCATATTATTTCTATCAGGACTTCTCAGAGCCTTTATTTTGCACACCATTATTCTCCCAGAAGCATAAAGCATGCAGATTTTCCCAAGTTTATTTGACCAAAGAAGGCTTTGATCAATCTGATGTTTCTTAGTACATGGTTGGGAAATGTCTTTTGATTATAAGTTTCCTGCTGGTTACAAACCTCCTTTATATACCCTCTTAGAAAAGATCTATTCGTGAAAAATTGGTTGTATTTGTCATTCTGCCCACCAAAGGAACAATTACTCATATAAATGAGAGAACTTATGCACAGGCCAGGCTTTGCAAAACCTCAGCCTTACAAACTGGCTCTGAGCTATCAAATCTGACATCACATGTGCTGACAAACCTAAGGAATGAATTCTGCCTGAGCCTCGACGACTCGCTGAGAACTGTTTGACCCGTAACATCATCTCTTTCAATCTTCAGTTACAACCCTGCACACTAGTTACCGTTCCCATTTTGCAGATAAGGATATTGGGGGGGCCGCAGAGTAACTTCCCTAACTACAAAATCACCGGTGTTGAACCTGTGTCAGTCTATTCAATAATACAAAGTTATGCAAAGCACTGTAATAGTGCTTAGGGAACAGTCCACGGTGATGGCAATGACCTGTATCTGTGCTGCCCCTTACATCTACCCTGAGGTCACTGAGCACCCAAACTGTGTCTGGGGTGACTGCATGTTTGGATTTGTTTATTTCAATTAATTTAAATTTGAACAGCCACAGGTCTCCCCTGCCTATTGCATTAGAGAAGGTAGCCCTATTTTCTTAAGAAGTATTCTCTTCTTAAGAAAATATAGAAGCTATTTGACTCAATTTTACCCACAAGGCCAAGGTCATAGTATTCCATCATCCAGTTCCAATTTTACTTTATTTTGCTAATCAAGGAGATCTCAAGGACTGGCGAATACAGAGGCAAAAAGAAGTAGAGGCTGAAAATACGGCTCAGATTGAATACGATGGAGAACAGTGATTCTCAACTGGTGTGCCATGAGAGGATCTTAACTGTGCCGTGAAAATTTTTAAAGATCATGAATTAAATTATTTTTGAAAGAAGTGCAAAGCACAGTAAGTATATTCTCTTTTTTACTCTTTTTTGGAGGATCAACATTATTTAAGTGAGCCACGAAAGTTTAACTACAGGTTTAAGTGTACCGGGAGATAAAAAAGGTTGGAAGACACCGGTTAGGGGAGCATCGTAAGCTACAGGCATTTCCTGGAGGGCCAGACCATGCAAAGCGTCTTCATGAGTTATCAGGTGGGGTGTGGAGGGGCACAGCAAGGGCAAAAGCACTGGCCCGTCTGTGGACTGAGAAAGTGCCCAGTGCACTTGGGTGGGCTCTGACATTCCATGTCCCACGTCCTCGATTTTTTTGGGAGGGAGAGGGAGAACAGAGTCTCACTCTTTTGCCCTCAACAGAGTGTCATGGCATCACAGCTCACAGCAACCTCAAACTCTTGGCTCAAGTGATCCTCTTGCCTCAGCCTCCCAAGTAGCTGGGACTTCAGGTGCCCAGCAGAACTCCTGCTAGTTTTTAGAAAAAGGGTCTCGCTCTTGCTCAGGCTGGTCCCGAACTCCTGAGCTCAGGTAATCTACCCGCCTCGGCCTCCCAGAGTGCTGAGATTACAGGTGTGAGCCACCACACCCGGCCATGCGTCCTCTATCCTAAGCATTGCCACTGTGCACATGAACGGTTTGAAAGTTCTGCTCAAAACATCAGACTGCAAGATTTGGAAAAATCCATTTCACCCAGTACATCCATGCCAAACCAGCCGGAGGACTGACAGTAACTACAATGGAGCACGTGTAGGTGTGCAGGGTCAGTTCTCTGCCTCCCTTCACCAACTTGTGTTTTTTTTCCTTTTTCAAATCTTCTTGCTACCCTTTGACACATACCCCAAGATTCCACCTTTGGGGGAAAAAGAGCACCCTAAGTTGTTAATTTTCATCTTGATGATTTGGGGGATGGCCAAAGGTCATGGGGGGGCTGTACTTTGACTTCACTAGTTTAGCGATTCATCAGCTGATTTTAGAAAGGTTAACAATAGGAACAGAGGCTAACAATAGGAATGCCGCAATCACACCGTCTGGTTCATACACTGTTCTGTTACGTAACAGCTATGTGACCTTGCCCGTGAACCAGTGCTTACCGTCCCTATGCCTCAGTTTCCTCATCTGTAAAATGGGGGCAAGAATGGAACCTACCTTTCGGGGATGTTCTCCATGCGAACAGTGAGTCAAGACCTCTAAGCACTTGCTGTCGAGGACTCAGCTCCTTTAAGGATACTGACCATACCACTTGTTCATACCAAATCAGTAGGTTTTTTTTACTGTCCATGTGTGTATCTTTCTTTTCTTTTCTTTTTTTTTTTTTTTGCAGTTTTTGCCCGGGGCTGGGTTTGAACCCGCCACCTCCAGTATATGGGGCCAGCGCCCTACTCCTTGAGCCACAGGTGCCACACAGTTGGAGTGAGATAATGTAAATCAACATGCTTTCAGAAGCACAAAGTGATACAATAACACTATTTGCTCTAAGGTTAACATACTACCTTTTTCCTGGGATTAAAAAGGACCTATTTATTTAGCTGGGGTGACCCTATCTCAAAAGGGGAAGGTGGGAAAGACCTGTTTATTCAATAGAAATCCTAATATCTGAGCATCAAAAAAGGATATTTAGAAATCATTTTATTTGCGGGCACTGTGGCTTATGCCTATAATCCCGGCACTCTGGGAGGCTGAGGCAGATGGATTGCCTCAGCTCAGGAGTTGGACAGCTGCCTGAGCAAGAACAAGACCCCCGTCTACTAAAAATAGAAAAACTAGCCAGCTGTGGTGGGGTAAACCTATAGTCCAAGCCGATTGGAAGGCTGGGGCAAGAGGACCCTTGAACCTAGGAGTCTGAGGTTGCCGGGAGTTCCAGTGACGCCACAGCACTCTACCCAGGGTAACAGAGTGAGACTCTGTCTCAAAAAAAAAAAAAAAAAAGGAAAAGAAAAGAAAAGCATTGTATCCCATCCCCACTTTCCCTCACATTTTCCAGCTTGTAAACTTTGGGAAAAGAACAACATTATATAAACCCTTTCACATTTAGACAATTCCTTAAGCCCAAACCTGGCTCCTCCAACCTCCACACCTTTGATGATAAACAAAAGAATTCTAATTCCCATTCCACACTTCCACAAGGCAGTTTCCCAGATATCTGAAGACAGGGATCCTGCCCCAAGCCTCTCAATCACCATCACCATTAACACACATTCTACAGTACAGAGATTTCTGGTTACTTCTATTACTTTTCTAATTTTCATTGGCTCCTTAGAGGCGGAAATCCATAATCAACTTTTTCCTTGTGTACAGAACACTTCAGCAGTGCACTCCGAGAGAGGTTACATATATAATTTCAACCAACTACTTCCTAGCCCCTTTATAAGAAGGCCCAGATAATGGCCACATTCTGTTTTGCTATTAATGTTTGCACCCAAGTGGACGCCTCTGCATTTAGCCCTTTTAAATTCTACCCCAGTTGACTCCATCAGCCCTGATGGAGTGTGTATCAGGGACTGTGTGAAGATCGGTTTTTAGCCTGCTGTTCTGTCTCTCTTGTCTTGTGTTATCTGCCAATCGGGGAGGCATACTTTGTTCACTCTCTCCCAATGCCTGATAAAACTGTTCACAATCAAAACAACTTCCAGTGGACTGCCCAAGTTTGCCAGAGGATAGTAGATATTTAAAGCTTGCCCATTCAAACATTTGCTTCTAATTCAGTCGATACTACTGAGTGCACCCTTTAAGCAAGGCCCGTAGGCCCAGGAGAGAATTACAAAGAGAAAGAGACACAGTCAGTGCATTTGGGACACTTAAAAAAGTCTTAGGGGGCTCGGCGCCTATAGCACAGTGGTTACGGCGCCAGCCACAGACACCGAGGGTGATGAGCTCGAACCCAGCCCGGGCCAGCTAAACAATGACGACTGCAACAAAAAATAGTGGGGCGTTGTTGTGGCAGGAGTTTACAGTCTCAGCTACTTGGGAGGCTGAGGCAAGAGAATTGCTTGAGCCCAAGAGTTTGAGGTTGCTGTGAGCTGTGACACCACAGCACTCTACCCAAGGTGACATAGTGAGACTCTGTCTCAACAACAACAAAAAAGTCTTAGGAAGGAGGACTGGACATGAATAAACAGAATGCAGGGTTACTGTGGATGCCCTGGAGGGTGGAGGGACAGCCATTCACCCCAACATGGGCATCAGCAAGGCCTGAGGGAGGGGAAAACAACGCAGCCAGCGGGTGTTGGCCCCAGGCGGGAGACTTCAGGCAGTGAGGCTGAAAAGGAGAATGACAGAAACTTGTAGGAAAACGGGATTTTAAACGAAGGAAGTGGCATAGCTAATTTTTGTTTGTTTATAATGGAATATTTTTCTCCCTTTTGGGAACTTTGCTGAGACGTATTACCGGATGTTTGCTATTATCTCCTAACCCTTTCCTTTTCTAGAAATGGTTCATTCCACTTCCATTTTCTGATTTGGGAGTTGACAATAAAGTGTATTGCTTGTCTAACTTAAACTGCAAAGTAAAAATATCCCATGTTTCCAAAGCAGGGGCAAACTCTTCCAGCCTGTGCGTCCCAACCCTCTGACTATCTTACAACACGCACACTTGCTGCTGCTGAAAGCTGGAGGCGCTGGCTCTGGGCTTGGACACCGGCCCACACTGAGGCTGTCATGCTCCTGGGGCTTTGTCCAGTTCCTCACAGGGGGCCCAATTACATTTCATTTTCTGCAAGGCCCTTCCTTCCTTTGAACACTGATGTGAGGGCAGGGTTAGGGTTTGAATGCCTGCTCTTCTGATACTGAAGTCCTCCATCGGAAACCGCAGGCTGACTCCTGGCTGGGCTTTTGTTTATAAATGGGCTTTTCACAGTTCTTCCTTCCAATTCAGTCTCTAGTTGAAGCTTGAAATGATTAAAGATGTTTGCAGGAGCCAGAGTTAAAGAACTTTTTTTTTTTCCTTCTTTTCAGTTGGAGGTTACATCAACGACACTCAACCACGTGAAAACAAAAGACAGGACAATCAGGAGTGGCTGGTTTCTAGCAGAAGGGTCTCCTTGCTTGTGAGGGTGATGATGGATTTGTGGACAGAGACTGTACCCCGGTCTTCTTTGTTTCCTCAGCACTGTACACAGTACCAGACATAAAGCAGTTCTTAATATTAATAAGAGGATGCTATATAAGAGGATAACATGATGGATGGGCGGATGGATGGATAGATGGATGGATGGACGGATGGGGAGATGGATGGATGTGGGGATGGTTCCCATAGTTTCTGATCTCAAACTGAGATCGTCCTAAATAAATAAAATTTTAATATTAATTCAAGCCCGTGAATCTAGGCTTAATTTATGAAGTAATTAGGACACCCAGGCACATTTACTTATATAATATGCATATGCTTTAGAACAGGCCACTTGGAGAATTCCAGTAGTCTACAGAGTGGATATAACCCGAATCCCTGGCAGCTGCTCCCTGGTCTAGGAAGCACCGTATTAAGAACCAGAATCCTATCTATCTATCCCAGAATCTAACACAGAGCCTTCATTTTACAGATAAAAAAAATGAGGCTGGTAGGAGTAAAGTGATCTGCCCAAGGTCACACAGCTAGAAGGTGCGTAGCTATAAATAAAGCTAACAAATCCAAGACTGAATTTATTGTTGCTTTCCCCTCATCATTCATATTCAAGATAGAAAAATAATCTGCACCAGCTCGAGCCATAATAGACCTAATGGACTCAATTAACTCAAAGGTTCCTGCCTTGTAATGAAGACCCAGCAAGTTTAAGACACTGGAAGCCAGACTGAAAATGATAATTGCTCTAAATGGACTGTTCTGGATCATAATTGTCTGTCTTACCTCCCCCAAGCTTGAGGTACTGACGGAATGGCTGTCTATGCCCAGCACTCAATGAATTGAAATTAGGGGTAGTTTCAAAGGGATTACAAGATAAGAGGGCCTTTGTAATCATCACATAAATGTCTTTCAAAATTATAACAGCGTTAGTATTCAACACCTCCAAGGACTCATCCAGGTTAGAGATCTACCTTCCGATATAAACTGCTGGAATCTGGAACACCATTCATGGCTGTTGGCAAGTCTAGGCAGAAACACAACAGCATTGGAGCTCTTATTTTGGAGGTGAATTTTTAACTTCTGAAGTGGAAAAAAATGGAAAAAAAAAAGGGGGGGGCTCATTCTGTGAAGCTTTCCTATTTAAAAACTCTTAACACCTATTACTAAAAGTGTTCTTGGCACACAAGCCTCTTGGCTAACTTCAAGTGTATCAATGAACAAAGATTATAAATGGTTGCCTGACCTGGCACCAATTCCCAACGATAAAAACGAACTAAGCGGATGGTCTTTCTATGACTGTAACCTGGTAGAAACACATACGATACTATAAAAAGCAAGATTATTCAAGCACTGCTTGCCAGTATCAGAGTTGTTATTGTTTTTTTTTAACAAGCCAAAAGAGTGTTTTTCCTATTTTATCTGGTTAAATAGTAATATCTTACACTGTTCCATGGAGACTTACAAGTATGGGTCCCAAACTGTCGTGCAGCCTGGGCTGTTTAGAGATACTTCTCCCACAAATCCCCAGCATTACCATTTAGTTACGTTGAGGACGGAGAAGCAATCACAGCTTGCACCCATCTAGACGCATTACACAATTCATACATGGTGCAATCATGACACGGGGTTTATTCAGTCTCCACGCTGACACTGATGGGGCTCAAACCTCATTTTCTAGAGGACAGCACAATTCTCATTGATTCGGGGAGATACATTCACAGAGTCTCGCTTTGCAGACTAGCTCTCCCAGAGTCCAGCAAAAACAATTTCTGAACGTCAAAATACCAGTGAGGATGATGGAAGAAAATTCTTTTCTTTTTAAAAGCACTGGAGTGAACTTACCGCCAAAAAGGCCCCATTTTGACAGGATGGGAAATAACAGCCTTGGCCTACCCTAAGTTGCTGACTAATCAAAAATGTATAAAAGAATTCCATTATGTGCATAAAATGATTTGCCTATTCACTCAACTGTAAACATTTGGCATTTTCATAGACATTAAAATGAAATTTCCTGGAGAAACTATTGAATTTACTTTACATGATGTAAGTACCTAAACAATTTCACAATTACGTACCAGTCCCCTTTCAGATATGGATGTAGTTTGCTTTTATTTTTCCCCTGTAACATCTCTGAAATTTAATGTAGCTTATACATGTGGTTGCCAAATACAGTAGAACCTCTGTAAGTTGACCACTCAAGGGGCTGTAACAAACTGGTCAACATATGGAGGTAACTCAACTAGGCCTACTGTACTGATACATTCATGTACCAAATGTCTGATCTGTGAAAATGAAGTCAACTTAAGGAGGTGGTCCATGTTGGAAGGTGATCAACCACAGTGTTTCTGCTATATTTACTGAGTATTTCATTCAAAAAGGAGTTTCACTTATGGAAAAACATGTGAAAAGACACCTGACCTCAAAGAATTCACAGCATTGAAATGCGAGACATAAAAATGCCTTCTCTAACTATACTATGTCAGCTGTGAAAAGGATTGTAAGAAAGAAAAGGAGAGTGCTTAAGTCAGGGGACCCTGGGAAGCCTTCTGCAAGCGTGTGTATATCCACAACCCTAATTATACACTAGTTATCAGGAATTATCACACAGAGATAAAGAAAGCGTACAGAGTGTAACAATAGGCAGGGATCTTAAAGATATCCATCCACCTGTTTCCCAGTTGAGAATATGCAGTCTGAACAGGTCATGTAAGTAGTTCAAGGGCACACAGATCTTCTGGATGACCTGAGGCTAGAACACACATGGCCTGTCCTACCCTGGTTCTGCGACACAGCCTGCCAGGTGACTCCAGTACAAGTGGCCACAAAGATTTTCCAAGAGTGAGCTTCATCATTTAGGTCCTTTTTAAACATGGAAAGCCCATCTATGATTTCAGATGGAATAAAACAAACTAAAAAGTAAGCCGTGTTCATGACATTGTATAATGACATCATTACACAAAAGTGACTCACTAGGTAAAAGCTGATAACACATTAGCACTCCTGCCACAAAGAAAATGAAGTAAAAAAATAGAGAGATAAAGAAAAAGACTCCTAATTTCACGGTACAGTAGATGTTAGAACAAGAAATGAACTTATATCTACAAGGTCAATCTCATCTTATAGTCAGGAAATATTAATTTGCTGATATGCTTTATGCCGGAGAGTTTAAAAGAAAATTGCCGTAAATGGTGATACAAAATTTCAACATCTCTTACGAGGCTAAGCAAGAACAGTAAACAGGAAACTGTTTTAGTCACCAGATTTTACTACACAAAGGGTTGAATCCGAAAATTGCAATATTAATAAAATATTTTCTACATGGACTCTACAGATTAAATACATAAGCTTCATGATTTAACAAGGATCTAATACACATTACAGCCACATTTAAGGGCAGGGAGTCCTTTTTTGTAATTACTAACAGGGCTGGTTTAATTACACCCAGAAGTCCCAAGGTACTGAAGAAGACAGCAGCTGGGGACTGAAGTGCCCACTCTACCCGATTCCTAGATTATCAAGAGTCTGACAAGCAAATCCCATCAGCTCTGATTCACATCCTTGTAAGAAGAAGCTCAGGCAATATATCCTTGCCTTATTCATGAAGAAAAATAATCATAATAGATGCTTCGATTTGCTTACATTGTTAATTCTCTGGGGCATAGCTACCTTCTTCCTAGAGAGAAGGAATTAACTTGTGAGTACACTGTTACAGCACAGAGAGAATCCAAACACCCCACACTCTGGTGACTGGAAGACACATCTCAGGACCCTGCCTCTGCATAAGAGAATGGTTCCATTAAATAATAAAAGCACACTATGTGAATTGATAGCAATTCCTGGGATAGGAAATCTAGCTGCCCTCCCTCTCCCTGCCCAACAAACCGACTTTCCTGAAAGAGCACTGGAGGAACCAAGATTTCAAAGGCATGGGTCAATTAAAACTATTTTAAATATGCATTTCCCATCATGATTTTCCTGCTGGGAATTATCTTCTCATCCCAGTTTTATTCCATGAAGTTTAGTGGGGTGACCTCACCCTCTGGCTGCAGAGGCAGCCCTGAGGTCCAGTCCTGGCCAAGGATAGCAAATTCTACCACCTCAAACCTAACTGTGGTGACTGGTTTAGGGACGAGGACAGGTCCCCTGAGAGCCAGCATCAGGCCATTCTGAAGATCTCTGAGAAAAAGCCTTCTTTCCTCCTAGGGTTGCTGAGTGGCCAGCTTTGCCACTGCTTGGGGGAAGCCTAGGAACAGAGACAGCAAAGAGAAGGGCAAGTGGAGGTGTGCAAACAGCTGGCTGAGCGTTCAGCTATAGCTAGACTATGCCTATCTTGGTTCTGTGAGACAAGAAATTCCCTTTTTATTTTTTTATCTTTTTTGTTGAGACAAAAACCCACTTTGTCACCCTGGGTAGAGTGCCATGGCATCATAGCTCACAGCAACCTCAAACTCTTGGGCTTGAGCAATCCTCCTGCTTCCCCTTCCCAAGTAGCTGGGACTACAGGCACCTACCACCACATTTGATTCATTTTTCTATTTTTAGTAGACATGAGGTCTCACTCTTGCTCAGGCTGGTTTTGAACTCTTGAGCTCAAGCAATCTACCCACCTCAGCCTCCCAGAATGCTAGGATTACAGGCATGAGCCACCATGCCAGCCAAGAAAATTCCTTTTTAGACTGAGTCATACAGAAGTTTTTGTCATTAACAACCTAAACTTTTACTTTAATATAGTACCAGGCTTGAAAGGGACTCTCTGCCAACCTTCTATCAAAATTAAAAGATGTATATAGAGGAAAAACTGCAGTCTCTTGAGACTGCACCAGGGGTTAAAGGAATCTTATATCTCTGGGTTGGCACCAGTAGCTCAGTGGCTAGGGCGCCGACCATATACACGGGGGCTGGTGGGATTGAACCCAGCATGGGCCTGCTAAATAACAATGACAATTATAACAAAAAAATAGCCGGGCGCTGTTGCCGGTGCCTATAGTACCAGCTACTTGGGAGGCTGAGGCAAGAGAATCGCTTAAGCCTAAGAGTTTGAGGTTGCTGTGAGCTGTGATGCCACAGCACTCTACCAAGGGCAACATAATGAGACTCTGCCTCAAAAAAAAAGGAATCTTATATCTAGAAAACCCCAAACCCCAAAGATTCTACCTAAAGACTCTGGAACTGATAAACAAATTTAGCAAAGTCTCAGGTTACAAAATCATTGTACACAAATCAGTAGCATTCCTATATGTCAATAACAGTCAAGCTGAGAGTCAAATCAATGACTCAATACCATTTCCAATAGCCACAAAAACCAAAGAATACCTAGGAATTTACTTAACTAAGGAGAGGAAAGATCTCTGCAAAGAGAACTATGAAAAATTAGGAAGGAAATTACAGGTGACACACACAAATGGAAAATCGTATCGCGCTGAAGGACTGGAAGAATCAACACTGTTAAGATGTCCATGTCACTCAAAGTGATTTACAGATTCAAAATACTCTTCACCAAAATACCAACATTATATTTTACAGATCTAGAAAAATAATTCTACCTTGTTTGGAACCAGAAAAGAGCCTGAATAGGTGTAAGCCAAAGAACAAATCTGGGGGCATCATATTACCAGACTTCAAACTATACTACAAGGCTTCAGCAACCAGAACAGCATGGTATTGGCACAAAAATAGAGACAGAGACTAATGAAACAGAACAGAGAACCCAGAAATAAAACCATCCACATACAGCCAACTGATCTTTGACAAAGCAAACAATAACATACACTGAGGGAAAGAAGCCCTATTCAAGAAACGGTGCTGGGAAAATTGGATAATCATATGTATAGGAATGAAATAGGATCCATATCTCTTACCACTCACAAAACTTAATTCATGATGGATAAAAGACTTAAATGTATGACACAAAACCATAAGAATGATAGGAGAAAATACTGGAAAAACTCTTCTTGATACCGGCCTAGGCAAAGAATATATGACGAAGACCCCAATGGCAATCACAACTACAATAAAAATAAATAAATGGGACTTAATTAAATTTAAAAGCTTCTGCTAGCCCATATCACAAAATCCCAAAACCAGAGATGTCTGCTAGCCCATATCACAAAATCCCAAAACCAGAGATGTTGGCGTGGATGTGGAGAAAAGGGAACACTTCTACACTGCTGGTGGGAATGCAGACTAATACGTTCCTTTTGGAAAGATGTTTGGAGAACACTTAGAGAACTGAAAATAGACCTCCTATTCAATTCTACAATTCCTCTACTAGGTATATACCCTGAAGAACAAAAATCACACTATAACAAAGATATTTGTACCAGAATGTTTATTGCAGCCCAATTCATAATTGCTAAGTCATGGAAGAAGCCCAAGTACCCATCGACCCACGAATGGATTAATAAATTGTGGTAGACGTATACCATGGAATATTATGCAGCCTTAAAGAAAGATGGAGACTTTACCTCTTTCATGTTTACATGGATGGAGCCAGAACATATTCTTCTTAGCAAAGTATCTCAACAATGGAAGAAAAAGTATCCAACGTACTCAGCCCTACTATGAAACTAATTTATAGCTTTCATGTGAAAGCTATAACCCAATTATAGCCCAAGAATATGAGGAAAGGGAGATGAGGGGCGGGGAGAGGATGGGTGGAGGGAAGGTAATTGGTGGGACCACACCTACAGTGCATTTTACAAGGGTACATGTGAAACTTACTAAATGTAGAATATAAATGTCTTAACACAATAACTAAGAAAATGCCATGAAGGCTATGTTAACCAGTGTGATGAAAATGTATCAAATGGTATATAAAAACAGCGCATTGTACCCCATGACTGCATTAATGTACACAGCTGTGATTTAATAAAAATAAAATAAGAATACATTTAGTTAAAAAAAAAAAAAGCTTCTGCATAACTAAGGAAATACTCGAAAGAGGAAATAGACAACCACCAGAATGGGAGAAAATATGCACAAGCTGTACATCTAAAGGACTGATAACCAGAATTTACAAAGAATTCAAGCAAATAAGCAAGAAAAAAAATTAAAATGTGAGCAAAAGACATGAACAGAAACTTTTCAAAGAAAAGACACAAACGGCCAATAAACATATAAGAAAATGCTCAATGCCACTAATCATCGGGAAAAAGCAAATGAAAACCACAGTGAAATACCCCCTTATCCCAATTTTGTTTATTTAAAAAATCCAGAGAAAGAGAGAGAGAGAGAGGGAGAAAGAGAGAGAGATGCTGGCTGGGTGCAGAGAGAAAGGAACACTGATATACTATCGGTGAGACTCCAAACTGGTAAAACCTCTTTGGAAAACACTATTGAGATTCCCCCAACGAACTAAAAGGAGACCTACCATTTGATCTAGCAATTCCACTCCTGGGTGTTTACCCAAAGGAAATAAAGTCATTTTTATCATAACGATGCCTGCACTCTAATTTTTAGGGCAACACGGTTCACAATTGCAAAGATGAGGAATCAACCCATGTGCCCACCCATTCATGAGTGGGTCATGTGATATCCGTGTGCTGTGGAATCCTACTCGGTCAAGAAGAATGGACCTGGAGGACATTATCCTAAATGAAGTGATCTAAAGAATGGAAAAACCACCACCACATGTACCCGCTTGCTATTAAATTGGAAATAAAGGATGTACCTGAGTCGGGGGGTGGGGGGTAAAATTCAGTGGATATCAAGCAGCGGGGAGGGAGAAGAGAGGGGAAAGCCAACCCCACGGGGCCACTGAACACTATCTGAGTTACAGGAACATTTACCACCCTGTCTCAAGCATTACAAAAGCAATCCATGCTACCAAAAACATTCGTGTCCCCATAATAGTTTGAAATAATTAAAAATAAAATAAATGGTAGGTAAATGTACTGGGGAATTTTGAATATAAATTTCAATTGGTTTCATGTTTCTACTCACTATTTTGTGACTTAAAAGTTATATTACATCTTGCTGATGTTTTAAAAATGTATTATTAATATGATTTTTTTAAAAAAGAAAGTGAGAAAACTATTGCCAATCCTCATGATTCTGTCTTCACTATTTTGTACTGGACTATATTTACAGTAATGCTGAGAACAAAACAAGACAAAATAACACCAAAAAAGGAAAAAGGACAGAATAGAAAAACTACACGTTTTATGGGTATGTAGACCTACTATGAAACTAATTTAGGGTTTGCACATGAAAGCTATAACCCAGTTACAACCTAAGAATAGGGGGAAGGGGGAAAGGGAGGGGAGGGAGGGGGCAGGTGGGTAGAGGGAAGGGGATTGGTGGGATTACACCAGCGGTGCATCTTACAAGGGTATATGTGAAACTTGGTACACGGTCTGTGAAGCTAGTGAATGATGCCCCATGATCATATCAATGTACACAGCTATGATTTAATAAAAAAAAAAAGAAAGGTCAGTGTCCCAGGAAACTGAAGCTGAAAAAAAAAAAAGAAAAAGAAAATCCAAGCTCCAGTCTCTACTCTTTGAAGCAGAACTATATAAGCCCCTGCGGTCTAGTACGGTGGCCACTAGCCACATCAGGGCTATTCAAACTAAAATTAGGCAAAATTTATTTTAAGAAAAATCACTTTCTCTATCACATCAGCTGCATTTTAAATATTCAATAGCCAAGTGGCCAGGGCTACCATATTGAACAGCACAGATACAACAGAACGTTTCCACCATTGGTAAAAGTTCTAGCAGGAAACATTGGTAATAATTCTGCCCATCCCAGATGTGGGATGCAGTCACTATACTAATCAGAAAATCAAGCTTCCGCCACCAAAGATTAATGAATTAAAGTATTCACCCAAGAATTAAGATAGCCATCAAAGTATTATTTTTTTAAATAAAAGAATTAAGTGAGGTGTGGAGTATATACCTATAATCCAAGCACTCTGGGGACGGAGGCAGGAGAACTGCTTGAGCTCAGGAGTTTAAGACCATCCTGAGCAAGACGGGGACCTTGTCTTTACTAAAAATAGAAAAATTATCCAGGCTTTGTGGTAGATGTCTGTAGCCCCAGCTACTCGGGAGGCTGAGGCAGGAGGATCACTTGAACCCAGGAATGTGAGGTCACTACGAGCTATGCTGGCACCATAGCACTCTAACCTGAGCAACAGAATAAGACCCTGTCTCAAAAATAAATAAATAAAATAAATATTACAAAGGGAGGGGTTAAAGTATGATACAGACATGTAAAAAATATTACATAACCATAAACAGTATATTTAAAAAGTGTTGTTTAAAGAGATATGGGAATAATGTGAAGTTTTTTTTAACCAAAATAATAATAAGAATAATAACATATTAACAGGATAATCTTCACAAAGTAAACCGTCTACAGCAAAATGTATAGAAAAATAATCATAACAGCTAATTCTTAAAATGTTTTCTATGTGATAAGTGCCAGGCTTAAATGCATTACTTGGTTTAATAATCAAAATAGCAGATGGCATTGATAATATCTTTATTTCCATTCCAGAAAAATAAGCATTGGCAAGATTAGGTAAATGAAGGAGACTGGACCGAAACCCCCGCCGGGCTGACCTCATACCCTACAGCCTTTTTATCTCTGGAACTGAAAACATAAACAGTAATTGCCACGGGGGTAGAAAAATAAGCAACGTTTTTTTCTCTTATAGGCTTTTTGTTGTGTGTTCTCTGACTTCACTAAACCAGGGAGAAAACACTTCCTGAGAAAAAAAATTCTGAAAGAAAATTTCATTGAATTTGACTACAGCCACTACATGGTTAAAACCAGGCGGCTGGATGCCGTGGATCCTTGCTTAAAACGGGCTAATTATGAACACTAGGAGTTTTCATATTCTGCTAAAGCTGTTCAAATCTAATTTCTCAAAGTATATTGCTAGACATTAATGAAAACCCAAAGAGGCACACGCATTCAGGAGATGGATAGCCAATGCATTTTCTGTTGTTTTTATAGTGAGCAACTTTTTTATATCCTAACATTTTTATGCTAGCTATGAAAAGAGATAAATAAATATTTATGACAGTCACTCAATTCCACAGTAACTACTAAGTTGCTCATATTCTCACTCTGGTTTGAAATGTGCATATTTTAATGGCTGGGAGTTTCAACCCTAAATAAGAAAGCCACAGAAAGCTGTTATTACAGACCCTAAAACTACCCATCTGCTCACGACAAAGATCAGCCCTCGGTAGCAGCAGACAGGGAGCTGAATTAAAGCAGCTGTAGACCGAGGACAGATAACAAACCCCACTGCTGCCCAGCAAACAGCTAAGAACACGCCAGAACTCCTGTGGACACTGGTTTCACTGACGCTTTCACCATATCACGGAAGAGTTCCATCAAGAAAAACAAGAGGATTGAGTAAACACAGAAATGAATGAGGACCCGTTTGTACCATTCCACTGTTTTGAAGAAATTTTTTCATTTGGCAAATATGGCCCAATTTACCCCTGGGTATACCGACTCGATTTCCACTTGTGGGAGATTCATGTAGTCATAACATACTAATTATAAAGAATAGGCCAGAATTCACTAGTGTGTGGTTCATAGCTAAAAACGGCCCTTAGACCAGTTATGTTTAGCCCATAAAATGTTTCTTTTAAATTGATTTACTGCCAAATTTTTAAACAGAGGGATTTCACAGCAAAACAAGATTTGTAACTTCTCTTGAAGAAGCCAAAGCCTACAGGAGTCCAGCATTCTGTTACCACCACCATCCATTCCTTGGAGACCCACGTTGCCCTTTCCAGTCGCCTCCCAGACCATTTCACTCACTACTGCCTGGCCCTCATGGGCAATTGAGTTTGCAGTTCTTGTAACAGGAGACACCTGAAAGACCATTAAAATACACCACACCTCATACATGCACATCCTTACTTCACTTAAACAAACATAACTATCTTTCTTCTTGGACTGTTCTTGGACTCCAGGCAATAGAAGAATCAAGTTACCTGCAGAGGTTACACAAAGACAAGGCTATTACAACCCCAAGTCCACAACCACAAACTCAAGGCTAATACTTGGGGACAAGCTGCTCAACAAACTGGCCCTGAGAACCTTCCTATCCTCATCTTCCCAGCTCCCAACATACCACCACGTTCTGATCCACTCCAGAGAAATCACCGAGGACTCCCTGGGTGTGAGGCTGCCTTTGTTACTGTCCCCTAACGGAGAATGCTGATTCTTCGACTTCCCCAGGGCAGCGACAGTTCTCCATCACACTTTACGCTGTAAAGCCTGGAGCCCAGCACAGTACCCGGTCCTATGAATTACATGAAAGACTCCCCAGCAAATTCCAAGTGACCCCCCAAATGCTTAGCTTGGATGGTGACCTTTTGCTACCCTGGCAAAATTCATCCTGCTATATTATTTTTTACTTCAGCAAGTGCCTTTCTGGTTGTACTTAGCCACCGCATCACCTGCTCATTTGTGCTCCTCTGACTATTCCTGTTTCTCCCTGAGGAAGAACGTCTGTGTCTTTTACAGGACCACATTCATTGTGCTCAGGGCCCCACAGCAGCTCAATAAACAATGAGCAGGTGAAGAGACTGAGCACGGAGCCCTTTCACATAAAAGATCACTTCTTGTAGTGGACACTTCGGTAGCCATTACCTCTCCTTCCCTGTGCCACTATCCTTACCATCACATCGTCACTGCCACTAGCACCACCACCACCAAGTGACAGATCATAGAGACTCAGAACACACAGCTCCTCTGCCAAGAAGTGAAGCCTTTCTGTCCAGCAGAGCTGAAATGCAGCCAAGGGAATGGGGGAGATCAGAATCCTATGGGCTGTTATTGTTCCATATGCTTCCATCTACTACGTCACACCCTCCCCCCCAAATTAAAATAAAACGAAATAATTGCTGGTTTAGATCATGTCAAAGATGAAGTCACCCTTATACCAGCAACCTGGGATTGCAGCTAGAAGAGACCTCACGTAACAGACACGCAGAATTTAATTCTAGTGACACCCGCACATCTCCCATCTTCTTCCTCTGGAGTTTTCTCTAAGTTATGGATGAATAAACTTCCTGCCAAGAATGCACCTTTATTAATCTTGCAAAATACTCAGAAAAACAAAAATATTTTATTAGTCCCGTCTAAAGTGAATTATGGTAAGGTCCCACGTGGGCTCCAGGGATAGAAAGTTACTTTCTACAGCAGATGGTGCTTGTTTTCCCCTCTCCAGCCGGATATGGAGTAAACAAAACGTCAACCTGTCTCCTGAACGGTGAAGGCCATAGGGGCTACTAAGGGCACAGCCAATCACGACCTTGTTTTTGAAGGGAGAAAGAGAAAGTCAGCATACGGGGACTGTTAGTTCGAGCCCCTCCTTTAAAGTTGAAAAAAAAAAAAAACAGGCACAGAGCGAGGGAGTTCATCATCATTTGACTACCGAATTCTCTGCATTTATCTCGAAGCATGTCCTTGTCGGTGAAAAGCTGTGTGACAACACTGTGCAGTGTGTGTCACCTCTGCAGGTGGAGGGGAGGGAGAGAGGAGCAAGTGTTTGCAGCCTGCCAGCGAGCACCGGGCACAGTTCAATCGGGTTGTGTGTGTTACTTCTTTGGATTTACACAGCAACTCTGTTAAGAACCTATTTTTTGACTGAGGATTAGGCGCATGTGGCTCAGCGGGTAGGGCGCGGCCCCACATGCCGAGGGTGGCGGGTTCAAACCCAGCCCCGGCCGAACTGCAACAACAAAAAAAAACAATAGCCGTACGTTGTGGTGGGCGCCTGTAGTCCCAGCTACTTGGGACGCTGAGTCAAGAGAATCGCCTCAGCCCAAGGATTTGGAGGTTGCTGTGAGCTGTGTGATGCCATGGCACTCTACCGAGGGCCATAAGGTGAGATTCTGTCTCTACAAAAAAAAAAAAAAGAAGAAGAAGAGAGGGAAGGAGTTTTCCATGGTCCTGGAGCTACTTAGGAGCCATGCCTTGGTTTGACCATCTCCTAAAATGGGGCTTGTGATGGTGCTTGTTTCTTAGGACTATTCTGAAGATCAAAGCAAGAGGCATCTGAAGAGCATGTGTGTGTGTGTGTGTGTGTGTGTGTGTGTGTGCACGCGCATGCCTGTACGCGTATGAAATCCTACACAAATGTAAGATTATGGCAGCTGGTGTGTGGATTTACCAAGCCATTCACCCATTGGCATCCTTTATTACCTCTAAATGTCAAACATTTAAATGTTTGAATGGACCGAAGAATAAGACCTAAAACAAACATCACTCACTGCAAAGGGGAAATAAATGGTTCTGGCTCTACTACTAAGCCTCGGGTGACCTTACACCCCGCACACCAGCCACATCTCCCCACGCAAAGTCTGCTCCTCTACCGAGCACGTAGGCTGTTCTGCCAGGCTAAAGGCATTGACACGGGGCCATGGGATGCCACCAGCACTGCCCCAGACCTGCAAGGGAGCAACCACATTTCCATTCATTCTCCCTCTGTCCTCGGAAAGTATAAGTTCACAGTCCCTCATCCCTTATCAAATCCCTGGGGGTCTGATGTGCTGAGAATGTGCACTTTATCTTGGATTTGAGAAAGGCAGCAGACACTGTACCACATCGTTACCTTTTACTTGTAATGTCCCCACCCAGGTTCGAGATGACATCTTGTCATCAAACCCCTTAATGCTCCCGGAGCACAGGGACACCTGTTCCCGCTCAGAGGGATTATGAAGATGTTAAGTAGCCTGACGTCAGTTCAGGTCTGGTCAGATTTTACCACTAAATGACTTATCAAAAACTCTGACTTTTCAGAACCTTTTAGATTCTGGAATTGCAGAAAAGGGAAGGGACCGTGTGGCCCTGCTGCTGCTCTGCTGCTCCCTGGGGCGCCTGCACACACAAGGCCCAACTGCCAACCCAGAGCCTCCTGCCAGCTGTGGCACCGTCAACTCTCTGCGGGGGAAAGTGAGGGTAAGAGAACAGGAAGAAGAAAGAAAGGGGAGCCCACCCAAAGCCAGTGTTCCACTGCTGTCCTCTCCTCAAGCTCTCTGCTAGTCACCCATTTCCCGCTCTGTGAACAGGTGTGCTTTGCCTGTCTCTCTCCAGTCCACCTCGGCCCTTCCTGTGTTCTGCTGGACGTCGCAGAAGTTGATCCTAACTCCACATCTCAGGCTGTTGACCTCCAGAGGGAAAAACCTGGAGGAGGCAGAGAGGAGGAGCTAGAGTATTTCTCCCCCTTTCTGTCTCTTTCTGCTCCAAGGTAGCCTCCCCAGAAAGCGGCAAGTCTCTCCTCCCAGCTCCAGCCCATCCCTGGGTGCGGGAGGTGGCCTCTCACACATGCACTCTGCTCCGCTCCCAGCAGCCCAGACTCCTGGCAGTTTTCCCAGTGTGGCCTCCAGGCTCCACCTGCCCCCCCAGTGGACCCTCCTCCTGGGTGCTAATGACACTATATCCTCCTTGATGCCTGCAGATCCGTAGGCAACTCGGCTTCCCGCTGCTACTAACGTCTGTCCTTTGCTGCATTATCACACTTCCGGCTCTTCCAACACCCTTGCAACTAGTCTCCTATATTAAATTCCTCCTATTACACTCCTGGTATAGATCACGGGGCTGTCACGGATACAGCAGACGTCATTAAAATTATCAAACTGTGTGTAGAGTCGTGGGAGTGTGGCTGTCGCTGTGTTCAGATTTACCCTGACACGTAAAATTGGCCACGTTTCAATCTGAAGGCTAATTTTAAACCAGCATCGGATAATCCACCAAGTGCAAAATCACACATAGAAAATTCTTTGATTACTCTGGGACCTGACAAGGAACTAGGAAGTCCACCTCTCAACCACATGCAAAGCAAAATACTGCCTCCCCTGATGAAATGATGGCTGTGAGACAGCGAGAGCGAAGCGCACCCTGTTAACTGGAAAATCCCACTGCAGACCTTGAGGACTGACCTTGAGCCAGTCTTTGGTTATAGCTGATTTCAGGGAACTCTTTTGCTTTGACAAAACTGGAGGATAAAAGGACAGAAAATAAGAGAGGGTGGAAGACCAGAAAAAGACAGCAATGGAAAGAAAAAAGCAGACCTTGGGAATAACAAAAACACGTCTCGAAGGAAATGGTTAAAGAAAGCCCTTATTTTGTTTTCATGGGCTCACTATGGGAACGTCTTCCCCTCTCCTGCAAAAAACCTACTCTAGACTTTAAAAACTAAGGGTAGCAAGTATTTATAGTGACTTTTTTTGAGAAGGCACTTCAGAAGCTCTCAAACTTTAGAGGACTCCAGATTAACAGGTGTAGAGCAGAAGGCATGAAGACATCATCAAGTGTGGCGTTTAAATCGGTACCCGAGAGGCCTCAGAAAGAGACACATCCAACTCAGAGGAAGCCTACAGCGTATGACCTTTATTTTGTCAAGAAAGCAACGATAGTCCAGTCCCTCAAGTCCCCTTCCTCTCGGCCCCTCTTACTCCCAGACATGTTGATTTATGGCTACTCAAACAAATCGAGACTTCCCTCTCCACCGATATGTTTGGAACAGGCAAAGTCCACAGAATGAAATCTGGCCTGACTCCTGTGAACCCACAGATAGCAAACAGAAAATATATAATGTGATCAGGGTAACTAAGTCATAACTAGGTAGTCAGCTCTCCTTTTCCTTAACCTTGTTTTATATGTGACATCCTCTTTTATATCAACCTAAACTAGTTCCATACATTATCTTTGTTCCAGAAATCACAATGAAACATGCTGATGACAGATATGAGAATTAAAGAAAAAGGTACAACTTTTGCCCAGGGGAAAACAGAAATTTGAAATTTATCAACACGCATGTTCTAAGTGGTAACTTGTAGGGAGAAATGAGTATTTGCCCTAGGTCCTTAAACACAAATATTATTTGAATGGGGAAAAGAGAATGGGAGGAGAATTGTGAAAAGATTAATTGCACCAAGATATGGAGGAGGGGGGGTTATTGCCAGGTAATAATCACTACATGGGCCACAGTCAGACATCGCTCGCAGTAGCCCTTTTTTTACAGATACAAATTAAAATTTCTACACGTAATGGCATTACTCAAATAGAATAACCCTGCCAGTATGCCACTATTTTACTATATTATCATCATAGCACAAAGATCTTAAGTCAATGTGATGAGAACCAAACAGAGCTGGGTCTCTCTTCTAGCTCAACCTGATGACCAGGACACATCATTTCACTTCTCTAGACCTGCAGCTCTTCACCTGAAAGAGGGAATAATATTCCCTGAATGGTGATCTCAGCCAAAACTCTCCCTTCAGGCTGCCAAATGACTACTGCAGGCCTGAAATGCCAGACCACACCCCCACACCTGTTACACAAGCCGGACAGGGCCTCTAAACAGGAGGGAGCTGTGCCTCCTTCACACATCTCACTCTCCCCAGGGGAAATCCAGAAACGTCTTTCAAAAGCCTCTGCCACCTAAACAAAAGACCTGGCCCTGCTCTGGTACATCCCCCATCACTAACCCCTTCCTTACCCCACCCTCCCGCTGGCCCACTGGATGAAGGATGTTGTCCCCTTAATGCCCTCTGCATGACCAGTCTGCAGCAGAGGCCGGTGACCTTGTGAAGAGTGGTGCTGCGCGAGCCACAGCTCTGCTCTGGGGGGGAAATGAGAACATGGAAAGCACCACCTACAGCAGACCCTGTCTGACTGCCCTTCACTTGGCTGCTCGTGGCCACTGCCCTGTTCCTTACACATTGAAGGTCTGTGGGTGGCACCCTGCGTCCAGCAAGTGCGTCTCACAGTCCCATTTTTCAGCAGCATGTGCTCACTGCCTGTCTCTGCGTCACATTTTGGTAATACTCACAAAGTTTCCAACTTTCTAGTTATTATTGTATCTGTTAGAGTGATCTGTGGTCTTTGATATCATTGTTGAAATTATTTTAGGGAGCCACAAACAAGGCCCATTTGAGAGGCAAAGTTAATCAATAAATGTTGTGAGTGTTCTGACTGGTCTACCCGCTGGCTGTACCCCCATCTCTCTCCCTCTTCCTGGGCCTCTCTAGTCCCTGAAATGCAACAAGGTTGAAATTAGCCAAACTAATCACCCTACAATGGCCTCTAAGTGAAGGGAAGAGTCACTTATCTCTCACCTTAAACCAAAGCTAAAAATGATTAAGCAGAGTGGGGAGGGCATATGAAAAGCAGAGAGAGGCCAAAATCTAGGCCTCTTGCACCAAGTTGTTAGCCAAGTTGTTCATGCAAAAAAGGGGGGGGAAAAGTTCTTAAAGGAAATTCGAAGTTCTACTCTAGTGAACACATGAATGATGAGAAAAGGAAATAGTCTTGTTGTCAATAGGGGGAAAGTTTTAGTAATCTGGATAGGACACCAAACCAGCCACAACATTCCTTTAAGTCAAAGCCTTATCCAGAGCGAGGCCCTAATTCTGGACTTCTGTGAAGGCTGAGAGAGGTAAGGAAGCTATAGAAGAAAAGTTGGGAGCTATCAGACATTAGTTTATGAGGTTTAAGAAAAAAAGTCATCTCCATAACATGTAAGTGCAAGGTGAAGCAATTAGCACTGACGTAGAAACTACAGCAAGTTACTCAGAAGATACAGCTAAAATCGTCAGTGAACATGGCTACACTAAACAACAGATTTTCACTGTAGACAAAAGAGGATTACGTACATATTAGAAAATGCCATCTAGGACTTTTACAGCTACAAAGAAGAAATCAATGCCTGATTTCAAAGCTTCAAGGGACAGGCTGACAGCCTTGGTAGGGGCTAATGCAGGTGATAACTTTGAGTTGGAGCCAATGCTCATTTACCATTCTGAAAACCCTAGAGTCCTTAAGATTATACTAAATCTACTCTGCCTGTGCTCTGTAAATAAAATAACAAAGCCTGGATCACATCTGTTCACAGCATGGTTTACTGAATATTTTAAGCCCACTGTTGAGACCTACTATTCAGAAAAAAAAAGATTGCTTTCAAAATATTCCTCCTCACTGACAATATACCTGTTCATCCAAGGGCTGTAGCAGGTATGTGCAAGGAAATTAATGTTGTTTCCATATTTTCTAACAAGTATCCATTCTGCAGCCCAGGGATCAAGAAGTAATTTTGACCTTCAAGTCTTATTATTTAAGAAATACATTTTGTAAGAGTACAGCTGCCACAGTGATTCCTCTGATAGATTTGGATAAAGTTAACTGAAAACCTCAAAAGAGTCACTGCTGGAGAACTATTAAAAACATCCATGATTCATAGGAGGAGAGCTAACTATCAGCATTACCAGGAGTTTGTAAGAAATTGATTCCAACCCTCATGGATGACTGACTTTGAGGGGGTCCTGACTTCAGTGGAGGTAGTAATTGCAGATTTGGTAGAAACAGAAAAAGAATGAGAATTAGAAGTGGAGCCTGAAGATGTAACCGAATTGCTGTAATCTCATGATACAGCGCTAATGGATGGAGAATTGCTGTTTACGGATAAGCAAAGAAAAGTGGTTTCTTGAGACGGAATCCGTTCATCTTGAAGATATTAGGAATGTTGTCAAAATGACAACCAAAGATTCTGAATATTATATACATGTAATTGATCAAGTAGTGGCAGAGTTGGAGAGGATTGATCCCAATTTTGAAAGTAGTTCTACTGGGCGGCGCCTGTGGCTCAAGGAGTAGGGCGCCAGTCCCATATGCCGGAGGTGGCGGGTTCAAACCCAGCCCCGGCCAAAAAAAAAAAAAGTAGTTCTACTGTAGGTAAAATGCTATAAGCAACACCATGTGCTATAGGGAAATCGTCTGTGAAAGGAAAGAGTCAACCAATGTGGCCAATTGTACTGTTGTCTTACTTTAAAAACTGCCACAGCCACCCCAACCTTTAGCAACCATCACCTCTGATAGGTCAGCAGCTATCAACATCAAAGTAAGACTCTCACCAGCAAAAAAATTACAAATTGCTGAGGGCTCAGATAATTTCTAAAGTTTTTACTAATAAAGTGTTAAGGTAGGCACACAGGATTCTTTTGAACAAAAGGTTTTTTTAAACATTAAAAGATGGTTCTAAAATGTATATGGAAGACAAGAGAGCCAAGAAAAGCCAAGGGACTTTTGAAAAAGTAAGCTACCTTTTTTGTAGCTTACTATAAAGCTACAGTGAAGTCTGGTTTGGACTGAAAAGTTCCATGAAAGTTATTGTTCCACATGAAAGAAAATTAGAAGGCCTACCTCATAACACACACACACACACAATTACAGAACCCAAAATTTAAAAGGCAAACAAAACAATAAAGCTTTTAGAAGACAACAAAGGAGAATATGTTCATGACATCAGGGTTAACAAAAGGCATAAAAAGTTCTAACCATAAAAGAAAAGATTGATAAATTCAACTACATTAAAATTAAGAAGTCAGATAGCAGAAAATTGGCAAGAACCCAACTTCTCTGGGGTCTATAGATCTATTCAGGTTCCCAAAGGCATAAATAACCTTTTTGCTTTCATTGGAACTAGGTTCTAACAATACACGCCATAGCTCGAATTCAGCCCACAGCTGGCCCATCTTTGATTTTATCCACTCCTGGTTTAACCTGGAGCGTATTGGCACGGTTATGGTATACACTTAGGACTTTTCCTGGGTGTGCATATAATATCGCTCAGAATAACGTGGCCTGCAGTTCAAGACGAGCACCATCCTGTGCCCTTCATCATAAGTGCTATTAAGCAATCTTCTACCCTGTTTCCCCGAAAATAAATCTTATTTTAAGGTGTGCTCCCAAAGATGCGCTAGGTCTTATTTTCAGGGGACGTCTTCTCTTTCCTGTAATTAGGTCTTATTTTCGGAGGATGTCTTATTTTCGGGAAAACGGGGTCCTAAGCAATCAACGGGGAACAGCATTGCCCAGCATCTGTTCCTTACCTCTGTGCGGTGTTTTTAGTATGTTCATGGTATTCACACTGCCAAGTTTACTCTGGTTCTGCTCACTGCTGGGATTTAACTACGACTTCCAAAACCACCAGGAGAAATCTGTACCAGCAAAAGCCAACGCAGAAGAAGGAAGGGGTAAATCCTCTGCCATGATCAACTTCTAACCCCACGGGAGAACCTAATGCTCTACCTTCCACATGCTTTCGCATCAAAAATGTCCCCTCGTGATTTCTGCTCTTGTTCTTCCCAGAATGCATTCTTTGCCAATATTCTGCCATTCACTACATGTTGAGACAGATACAGTAATATACGCATATAGCCAAGAATAACAACAAAGGAAAATATCACCCCCAGTATGACTTACATTTATGGTGATGGAGACTTTTTCAAGCGGATGTTCCTTCTATGTCCCAGGAAAGATCGTTGTGTTGCCACGAGAATAGTTAATGACAGCAGAACCCCTGTAAATTGATCACCCAAGGAACTACAACAAACTGGTCAACATACAGAGGTGGTCAACATAAGAAACCACCCCAACTATGCCGAGATATACACGTGGCGCATGTCCACTCTACGGAAATTAGGTCAACTTCAGGAGGTGGTCAGCGTAGAGATGTGGTCAGCAATGGAGGTTCTGCTGTATAACACTCTGTTCCTGACATTGACACCCCAAGGATAAGACCCTCCTAAGGCTTCGAAGTATTTGTTGTCAGGAGAATGAATGACTAATCAGCATTGTCATTTTAAAATTTCCTTTTTGGCTGAAAGCGTTTCTATTTGTAATTTTTCCTGTAACAGAAGTGGATTGCTCTACTAAATCAACTATTTTAATAGGACAGATGTAAATAAGTAGCTATTGTTAATGATTCTAAGAGATGTCAATGAAACACAGAAATGACTTTCCATGGATGATTATTATTATTATTCACTTCCAAATCCAGATTACAAACTAAAATACTGCAACAAAACATAGGTTGCAAGTTCACTGATCACAAAGAATTTCAACATTTTCCATGGAAAACAATTAATTTACCCTAATCTTTTTATCCACATTAAGTTAATGAACCACATATGACTGCACACATTTACTAATAATTCAATTAAGCAGAAACTTATTGAGCATCTACTGTGTTCCAGACACTGGAAATAAAAGGAAAAGCCACATTTCCCTCCCCCAACAATTTATAAATGGCAATAAAGGACAATTATTGGACAAAATACTATTTCTTTCTTATCGCCCATGTCATGATTGGCTAGAAACTGAATGAGAATTCAATATAATTCTTTTAAGATTTGTGCTTCTGCAAAATATATTCAAAAGAATTATACAGAATGATGAACATCAAATTTATGATAGGGACTGTCTGGCAGGAAGGGGTTACATATGATAAGAGAAGGGTTATGTCATTAGCTGAGTGGTAGGTATGAAACTTATTAGTGTATTTATACTTTTAGTATGTCTTAATATTATATTCTGCATTTCAAATTAAATGCATTATTTTCATGATAGAATTAACTCTTCCTGAAAATCTTAAGTGATGCCCTACAAACATTTTCCCCCATCTATTTCAAAGACATTGAGAAATGATCTTTGAAGTCAGAGGTTCTAATGAATTTAGAAAATTCTTCATGAGTCAAATGAATGTCTTTGCTGCAGGAAATCTCTGGCCCTTTCACAACGCCTGCCACGGAGCCAGAGCCAGGCACACAGTGAGGGCTCAGTAAATATTTATCGAATGGACATAGGAGTGATGTTTATATGCATGACCAGAATTTCCTTCCTCAACTTCCCAGATACTCTTAAGGCAAATTCCCAACTTTTCAGTCTTTATTTTCAAATGTATTACTACCAAGGATGGAAACAAATACACTTAAAGACTGACCAAGACAAAGATAGAAACAGAAACAAGGAAAGGTAGAGAGAGAGAGAGAGAGAGAGCAAAGAACGAGATGGCTAAACGGATGGGCAGGAAAGGAATGGATAGTAAACCTACAGATCTTGAGTCCAGTCAAGAGATGGAGAGACATGGCCCCGTGCAGTGGTTCACACCTGTAATCCTACCACTCTGGGAGGGAGGCTAACACTCCCTCCCTTGAGCTCAAAAGTTCAAGACCAGCCTGAGCAAGAGTGAGACTCCCTCTCTACTAAAAAAAGAAAAAAAAAATAGAAAAGCTAGCCAAGCATGGTCCCAGCCTGTGGTCCCAGCCCATAGTCCCAGCTACTCAGGAGGCTGAGGCAAGAGGATCTCCTGAACCTCTTGAGGTTTCTGTGAGCTACAGTGATGCCACAGCACTCTGTCCAGGGCCACAGAGTGAGGGAAAAAAAGAGAGAGAGATGGGGAGATTGACCAACGATCAGAACTCAATATGAAGCTCTGAGCAGACACACGGGGATGGTAATTTTGCAAGACTCACTACAGGTGGTCAACACTGCTGACCAGGGGTTCACTGCGAAGTAGTTACAGATATCTGAGAGGGTCTGCTCCTCCCGATATCCCCTAAGCTAAACAACCCACCTTTGCTTCCACAGATCTTTCATCAGTTCAGCTGTGAGCTCTTCCGTTCAGCAGAATTTTATTTCTGTTTTCCTTTCTGTTTATGAGAATCCCCCACTGGCATCATAGATTGGTTATATGTTGGGTTGAAATAAAATAAAATAATAATAATAAAAGCAAGCTGGCAATTTCTTTCTGATAGACTATGCTACACATTTCATGAAACAGAAGCCAGAGGAGTTTTATGATTCCTGA
Organism: Nycticebus coucang; assembly: GCF_027406575.1. Taxonomy (NCBI): domain Eukaryota; kingdom Metazoa; phylum Chordata; class Mammalia; order Primates; family Lorisidae; genus Nycticebus; species Nycticebus coucang. The sequence continues at coordinate 54,491,396 of NC_069801.1, forward strand.
ACCAAAACTTTCCCCTAATAGCTAAATGGAAGAAAAAAATACCAGGAGTATGTCACAGAAAAAGAACCCTGAACATTTGCTCTCCAACCAAAGGGAAATATTCAGGTGATGCATTAGAATAAGGGGTTGGTTTAGTTGCTTCACATGAGTTCACATCCTGATGTGTGTTTCATAGATTGAGTTTAGCGCTAGTTTTCACGGAGATAAACACAGTATATCGCAGAGGAGAGGTTTTCTTTTCCTGCTAACACTCTTTATTCAGTACAGCATGTCTAGCTGGCTCATGCTCTGAGCCTGACAACACCTTCACTGCCAAATTTTATTTATATTTTCAAGTCACTTCTCTATCCTGGTACAGGAGACAATCTGGTCTAGTGGAAGAGCACTGGACAAAGAGTCCAAGAATGCTGGGTTGCGCTGGTGCCTCTCAACTGTAAAATTATGTATCATCAATCATTTTTTTCCAATCTATAAATTGCGAGAGTTGACTAATCCACCTCTAGAATCCAATCAAAGTCATATTACCTTCCTTAAAATAATGACTACACAGGACTGTGGCATTCAGAGTTCAGCATGAAGGACACTTCCAAAACTCCTCATCGCCTAGAGCAGAAATGTTCAAGGAAATATTTCCAATAAAATAAAACAAAACCTTTGCCTGAAATCCTAAAATATATCTCTTCTTAAAAACAGGCCAGATGCTATTAACATACTTAACTCAGGATATCAATGACAAAAAAAAAAAAAAATGATTTTGATTATGTAGGGGAAGGATTTTTACGTCATTTAAAGGGTAACATTAATATCAATATTATACCTACATTTCTCATTTAAAGGGTGACATACTTATATCCTGGGTACTATTCTAGGCACTCTGTGTTAATTTCTGTAATGGCGTAATCTTAGGAGGTAGGTACTGTTGTTTTGTTATAAAGGAAACCAAAGTACAGAAAAGTTAGCTACGCTGGGCAAGGCCACACAGCTTTTGGAGCTGGTGGAAGTGAAATCTGTAGCCAGGAAATCCCGTGCGAGTCCAGACTTCTTTTTTTTTTTTTTTGTAGAGACAGAGTCTCACTTTACTGCCCTTGGTAGAGTGCCCTGGCGTCACACAGCTCACTCCAGCTCTTGGGCTTACTTGATTCTCTTACCTCAGCCTCCTGAGCAGCTGGGAACACAGGCGCCCGCCACAACGCCTGGCTACTTTTTCATTGCAGTTTGGCCAGGGCTGGATTTGAACCCCCCGCCCTCGGTATATGGGGCCGGCGCCCTACTCACTGAGCCACAGGCGCCATCCCGAGTCCAGACTTCTTACATCCTGCTATATACCACCTTTCAGTTTGAGAATGTCTGCTTATCACATATAGTAACTGACAAGAGCAGTCATGCAGTTTCTGCATTACTAATTGTCTAATTGATTATTTACTAATTGATTACTAATTAATTAACCAATTAATAAATTTTTCACAAAGCAGATGAATGTGAATCAATATTACTAACACCTGTTGGTGGTGATCACAGAGTCACAAGTGTTCAAAACACCTACATCAAAACAACAACAACAAAAATCTACATCAGCCTCAGGCCCTGTGGGCAATAAAGCAGCACCCATTTTGTGATGTTAACATCAAAAAAATGGGACAATATGTAGATTCCTCCCATAAAAGCCTTACTATTTCATTATTCCCCATTAAATTTTACAACCAACCTGGGAGAGAGCAGGGATCACCTCAACACTCAGAAGTCATATAACACTGTGGCTCCAGGGCAGACCCTGAAGCTGGGATGGTTGGGTTTCAATCCTGGTTCCATCATTTATGTGCTGTGTAATTGCAGGCCAGTTCCCAAATCTCCCTGTGCCCCAGTTTCTTTATCTATCAAACAGAAATGAAAACAAGTATCCACTCCCTGGAGTCATTTAAAGATTAAATAACATACTATTATAAAACGTTAATAAACATGTAAAGTGCTTAGAAGTACTCCATAAATATTATTAATAATTATTCTTTTTTATTAATATGAGGTGACTCGCCAAATGTCACAAAGTCAGGAAGTAGCTGGATTCAATCCTGGTCTCCCAATTCCAAATGGGACACTCTTTCTTTGACAGAATCCCATGCTGTCTATTAACAGAAGTTGCCACTCTCTTGGAATCCTGCTCTGTGCCAAAGCTGTGCTCAATGAGTTGATCTTCCCCATAAAAGACCCAGGAGGTAGGTAATATTGTTTTGCAGATGATGGAAGTGGGGTTCTGAAAGGTTAAGTGACTTATCCAAAATTCTTTTTCACAGTAAACCCTAAATAATATTTAAAGTTCCTGACAACACTCTTCAATTTATGCTTTTACTTAAAGTGCCATCTAAAAGACATAAACTGTGATTTCCCTGCTTTGTTTGCTTTATTAGTTTGAGACAAGGATTAAACCTCAGTAAAAACAAAATGTTTGACTTTAGTAAATGATCAAAATGAAATGCTGCCTCCATTAGATTCTTCACCCGCCTGCAGGTTGGCTCCAAGCATCCAAAAATCCACTAAAGGCAGTTTTTCAGATGGGTGCTATCAGATACCACGCCAAACACCCACCCTTTTAAGAAAAATTACTTTGGAGGGCAAAGGGGAGTGAAGACGCATATTCCCCTCTGGCCCAGGGTGGAGAAAATGAACAAAAGTGATAGGATCTCTTCCCAGCAGCCTCGCACAATGGTGTGTGTCTTGCAAATGAAACATACTGTGAAACAGCTTGTGAGCTGAGCATCATCAACAGTAAGTAATTTTTATTCAGATTTTATTGTTGAATACAATGAACATGATTAAATGTTTCAGATATGCCTATTCAGGCCTTAAGCAAACCACCAAAAAAAAAAAAAAAAAACACCCTACTAAAAATCATCTTCTAAATCTGCTTTAGGAAAGAGATTTAATTGCCAACTTTATGTGCAGAACCAAATTCCCCCTCGATAGCAGCACTATTCCCGAGAAGATAGTGAGAGCACGTTTACACTTCCCACCTCAGCCTCTTTTCTCATCCTTGTGCCAAATAGTTACAAAGTCAGTCCTTTCAAACCACGCGTTTTGAACTTCCTAAACCTTTCAGAGTGTGTCTGTATATGGAAAAGAACAATAGAGCTTCAAAAGCCATTTCTGGGAGTTATTCAATACTCCATTTGAATGCTCGGGTTTCAATCAGGGACCTCAGCAGACAATTTCTGATTGCTTAGAAGTTGACTTTTATCCAGCTTTGATTAGGTCGCCCTTCTCAATAGGAAATCAAGAAAATCTTTGATCCCTTTCAGTTCAGTTTCCAGAATTGTCACCAAGCCTTGTCAGGATAGGGAGCGAAAGAGATTGGGGGGGGGGCTGTTCCCACTCCCTCTAACCTCCCCCCATCCAACCCCTGTCTATCTCCCCGCAGGCTCAATTCAGGATTCAATCCACACTCATCGCTGAGATAATAAAAACAATGGGTGCTAATTCAGAGGGTGGGGATGGTTTATAATTCCATGGATTTCCCCAAGACCTATAATTGACACATAAATGTACAAACGTGAACTGGATAATTAGGGGGTTCTGAACGCAAGCCACCTTTAATTTATATGATTACTTGAAAACATGTTAAGTGTTGTGAAGTGTAGAGGAACCCCCACACAGCCTTTATTCAAAACCATCAACACTGTGAAAGTGCGTCTAATGGACCAGCGGGAGGGAGAGAAAAGCTACCGGAGCAGAGGCGTCTTGCTCCGGTGCTGCGGCGCAGGGCGAGCTGCCTGGTAGCCCCTCGCCCGAGCGTCCAGCTCCGAGCAGAGAAAGGAGCCCTCGTTTCTGCAAGCTCTCGACTCGCCCCTCTAACAGCTAAACCCAGACGCCAGCAACCAAACGCACACGCAGGCCCAGACCTCCGCAGGCACGCACCCCCGCCTCGGACACACGCACCAGGGCGCACAGATGCCCGCGCTGCGGCGCCCCCTACTCCGCCCGCCGCCGCCCCGGGCCTCCCAACCCCACCCCATTCCTGCAGACTCTCCCGGCCCAGGCGGAAGTGCCCCCAACAGACCCCCAACAATGAAGACTTGTGCGGTGCAGTTGGGGGTTGGGGTTAGTTTCCCCGGAGTGAAATAGACACCGTCTGGCCGGCCCGGGAAGAGACCACGCAGCAGCCAAGTGGCCTCGGCCTCGACAGGCACTTTTACCTTGTGCCCACCTGCCCCCTGTCCTCCCCTCCGGTCCACAAGCATCGCCAAAAAAGAGGGAAAAAACAGAGAAAATAAAAAGCACCTTAAAAAGTGCGCAGAAAAGACGCGCCCTCCCAGCAGGGGTCACAATACGTGGCAGGACGCAGCCCGCGGAGGCAGAGTCCAGCCTGCGCTTGTCACCCTGGTTTTGAAATCTACTTTATGCACTCACCCAATGGCCCCTTTCTGACGCTGCGACACAACCTCCCCCCATCTCGGACTCCCGGGCTCTAAGCTCTTCGGGCAGTTGGGACTCCCTTTTATGGCTCCTTTATGAGCCGAACCGTGGGGATTTAAAGTTTCCCCAGCAGAAAAAACTGAGCTCGGCATCCAAGGCAGAGCCCCAAGTCTGGAGCAGAGAGACGGTAGGGGGCTGGGGAGCAGGTAGCTGAGTGGCGGGCGCCTGGGGAGTGGAAAGGAGGGAACCAGCCCCAGAGAACAGAGTCGACAGAGGACCCGAAGTAAAAGGGCCAAGTGGGGAAGAGGGTCTGACCAGGGGCCGTCACCAGCGAGGCAAGGAGGTGGTTTCAGGAGCACAGATCAGGCTCTGGAGTGGGAGAAGGCAGGCTCGGAAATGGAAAGAGCCGGGACTGCGGAGGGGAGGAGGGTGCAGGGGTCCTGGAGAGAGAAGAGTGTCTTGTAGACAAGATCACGCGTGGCCAGAAGTACGGACATGGGAGAGGGAAACACACCAGGGAGAAGCAGAGATCGCCCCTTTCCTCCCAGCAAGTGGTGGGAAACTGCTGCAGGCGCCATCCTCTCAGCACCCCTAGCCAAACTCCCGAGAGGCGCGCCCGGGAGCCCTCCTCCGCGCCCGGGGCCTCCGCTTAGCCCTCCGTGGGCTCCCCGGCGCCGCGTCTTTGCGAGCCACCTGCCCGCGCTTAACTCCGGGGCTGCCGCGCGCCCCGCCGCGCCTCACCTCGGCTCGGCCAGAGCATCCTCCTCCGCTGCCGCAGCCGCCTGGGAAGCGGCTCCCCATGCCCGGCGGGCGGCCGCACTCAGACGCGCTCTCCAGCCCGGGGAAGCCCCGGCGAGCGCAGAGCTGGGTCCATCCTCCTCGGGAGCCGCGGCCCGCGTCAGAGCAAGGGGAGGAGACCGCCCCCGCGCCGGCCCGCCTCCTCCAGGGCCCCCGCCCCGCCGGCCCCGCGCCCCGCGGCGCCGCTCACCTGCCGGCTCCCTGGCCGTCCGCGGTGCGCCCCTCGCCCGGGCCCAGCGGCTCCAGCTCCTGCTCCGGCCGGGGCGCTCTCAGCGCCTCCCGAACGCGCTCCGACAGCTTAGCCGAGTCGCGGTGGCGACAAGGAGCAGGCAGCGCGAGCGAGCGAGCGAGCGGGGGCGCCGCGGCTCGCAGTCGCGCCTCCGGAGCCCCTGCGCTCTCTCGCCATCCCGGCCTGGAAGGGGGAGAGCCGAGCGGGAGCACGGGGTCCCCGCCCCAGCTGCGCCCACGGGGAGGGGTGAGGGACGCGAGAGGCTTACGAAGTAGCCAGTGTTTGCGCCACCATCACCGCCAACACTAGCAGCAGCCCTGCCCGGCCTTGCGCATTTTTCTCCGGGGTCTACTCTTTTATTCCAGCCTCTAAACGTACGCGTACCCAAATAAAAAGAGAGCCAGTGGGCGCGACCCGGAGGGGAGGTTCCGCGAGCGCTGGGGGTCCCCAGGTCGTCTGCAGGAGGGGGCGCTCGCTCCCAGCCGCCGGCGCAGCTCCGAGCTCAGGCTTCCCAGGCGAAGTTGGGCCGCGGGGAGGGAGAGGCTTCCGGGCGTCACGTCTGCCCCAGTCCCGGGGAGAGACTCGAGCCTCTGCGGCGGTGAGGACCCCGGTCACCTCCGACGTACTTTTCCCAACCACGGTTCTTCTAATGCGCGGGAGTAAACAGTCCCCGGACTCTGCGCGGGGAGCGCACGGTAGCTCTCTCCCTCCCTAGGGACCTGGCGTGAGAGATCCTACAACACCAAACGCAGAAAATACTGCTTTGGTCTGAAAATTCTTCGTCCTGAGACCGGATTCCACTTCAGTAAACGCCTGTTGTGAAGCGTGGCTGTGTCCGGAGGCCTGAGCGCGGCGGCCTGGGGCCTGGGGCGTCCCATCTAACGGAGCGCGACCCTGCTGGAGCCCTGCCCGAGAGGAAAGGGGAGGCGGGCAGCAGTTCCTCAAAAAGTTTACGTTTATTCTTTTTAGGGGCCACACTTCCAGCTGTGTAATAATAAAAGTAATGTGGTGCATTTATATTTGGGGCTTTTTTCCCTTATAGCTTCTTTCTAGCATCCACCCATGAAAATTTAATGAAGCATTTGGGGTTGGTACCTCCAGAGTCAATGGGCTAAAAATATTTAGTCAAATGCACTCCTTGTGGAGCCAAGAGGTCCAATGACTGGTACAGACAAAGTCATCAAGAGACTCTCCCTTCCTCCACAAAATTCACGACCCATTAAACTTATTTTGTAATAACAGCTTCTGTGCAAATGGGGCCTGAGCAAATGGAGGCTGTCACGCACCTCCTGAAAAGATAGCAATTTACGTAGAGACAAGAAAAATTGTGAGGTCATTGGCAGGATGCAATCTTGGGAGAGGGGTTGATCAGAGGAAACTCCCAGCAAAGTGGGAGGGAGGTCCCGTCCTTGATATTACCCAGTTTCTAAGGACTTCTGGGTGGGACCAGGGAAACTGGCTCCAGTCTCTCCAACTTTCCCCAAGTTCTAGAAAATGGGAACAGTTGCAACCAAACACACTTTTTGCACTGTGTGTGAGAAGTTCAGTCTCACCAGGCCATTCAATTAAGATTAATAAAACACTTAGTTTCCCTAATCTATAAAGGCACATCTGGGGATGCTGAACTCAATATCAAGAAAACAAGAACAAATCTCAGGAGACAGATCTGAAATAGGGGAAGGGAATGTCGAAAACTGTTCTGGACTTCAGAATAAACTTCACATCTTGGGTGATGGAACAAAGGTTCAATTTTTCATTGACTCTTTAACACTCCCAAGTTTCTTAATGCTTTGAGGGCAGGCTTGGAACAGCAAAAGCATTTCCATGCATTTTAAGCCCCTTGAGGGAAGGGCTGTCAGCTTCACCTGCCTTCCCCCTGTTCTGTTTTCTACTGGCTGGTATTACAATTGAAGGGAATTCAGGATACCGAGTTGGCAGAGTAATAGACATGCACGAGCTTCATGAAAAGTCTTATCACTATTCAGTGTTGGACAAAGTCTACCACAGAAACTGGAAAATTCCCATGACATTCAACAGGGGTGACAAGCACAAGTGTTCCCTGTTCTTTCAGGCTGAAAGAACCCATATTATATGCAGTCTAACCGTACACAAACTACCCACCTAGGACCTAATGGTCTCCTGAGCTAAGCTAAACTAAATCTTAAAAGAGTATTTTAAGTTATGGTACTAAATATGTTATGAAACAACTCTTCTAAAAGTTACGTTTTTGGTTTTTTTTTAATGTCATTTTGTATTGAGTATGATGTAAAAGAAAAAAATCGATCAACATTCCTTTATCATCTAGTCTGGGAAACACTGAAGTCCGTATCGCTTATTCTCTTCCACATACAGTGTGGGTAGTTTCCATAAAGCTCGTTTCACTTACACAGCAGCCCAGTGAGAGAGAGACTCTTATTGTACTGGAACCTGATAGAGCCGATTCATCCTCTCTAAACTGCAAAATCCTCCAGTCTACAAGGGTGAAGAATAATCCTTTCACCTTCATAACTGATCTTTGTAAGATGGCTGTGAGCCTTAAATGGGATGATATGTTGAATGGGGATGGTACTGAATAAGACACCAAGTAAAACACTGGTTCTCTTCCCAGAATAATGCTGCAATATTTCATGCTTATTCAACAAGAATTTGTGGAGTTCATCCTGTATATCAGGCACTGGGCTAGGCATTGGGAATAATCACGACAAATCAGAAAAGCAGAAACAGATTCTGCCTGTCAGAAGCTCAGAGTCAACGGAATAAAAAGACATGGGCATGAAGAGGATGTGGATAAACGAAAAGGAGTTTTATCAAACATTGCATAATTCATAACAATACACACGATTCTCAAGATATATAAACAGGCAACCTAGGAAAGAGCTATTTGAAACTGACTCATGACTGCTATCAAAATCCAATGTCAGGAGCCATAAGTCTGCTAAGTAATAGCTATTCCCACAAAGAAAAAAAAAATGCAAAATAGCTCAGGTTGTGCATTGTATATTACTTAAAATCCTGTTTATTCCTACAATTGTTTTACATTGTAGCTCTCATTAGATGAAGGGTAAAAAAATGAATTTATGCCATAAGCTTTGAAAATTTTTTTTCTAGCTTTATTGATGTAAAATTGACAAATAGTGTATATATTTCAGGTATACAATGTGATGTTTTGATATATGTAAAATTGTGTGTGTGTATACATATACATGTATATATGATTTTGATACATTGCAAAATTACCAATTAGGCCAATTAATATATCTATCACCTCACAGTTTGTATTTTGTGTGTGTGTGGTCTCCTCTCCCAACAACTTTCAAGTTTGTAGTACTTTATTATTATTAACTAGAGTCTTCATGTTCTACATTGGATCTCCGGAACTTATTCATCCCATAATTGAAAGTTTGTACCCTTTAACCAAAATCCTCCCCCTTTCCCTACCCTCCAACCCCTGGCAACCACCATTTTACTCTGTTTTTATGAGTTTGATGTCTTTAGATTCTACATATAAATGGTATCATGCAGTATTTGTCTTTTGTTGTTGTTGTTTTTGAGACAGATTATCACTGTCACCCTGGGTAGAATGCTGTGGCACCATAGCTCACTGCAACCTCAAACTTTTGGGCTCAAGAGATCCTCTAGCCTCAGCCTCCCAAGTAGCTGGGACTTCAGGCACCTGCTGCATGCCTGGCTATTTTTAGAGATGGGGTCTCGCTCTTACTCAGGCTGGTCTCCATCCTGAGCTCAGGCGATCCACCCACCTTAGAGTGCTGGGATTACAGGCATGAGCCACCGTGCCCAGCCAGTATTTGTCTGGATTTCCTTCTTTTCAAGGCTAAATAACATTTCATTGTAGGTATATATACTACATTTTCTTTACTTATGAATCTGTTGACAGATATTAGGTTGATTTCTTATCTTGGCTATGTGGATAATGCTGTAATAAACATGGGAGTGTAGATATCTTTTTCTTGAGATACTAATTTAATTTCCTTTGGATTTATACCCAAAAGTGGGATTGGTAGAACATAAGGTAGCTCTGTTTTTAATTTTTGGAGAATTGCTGTATTGTTTTCCATAATGGCTGTACCAGTGTACAGTGGAACCACACGGGGCAGTGGTTCCTTTTTCTCTGCACCCTGGCCAAGAGGGTCATCTCTGGCCTTTTGACAATAGCCATTCAAACAGGTATAAGGTGATCTCATCATGATTTTCATTGCATATCCCTGATGATTAGTGATATTAATATCCATGCTGGCTATTTGTATGTCTTCTTTAAAAAAAAAAAATATATATATATATATATATATATATATATATATATCTGTGTAGGTCCTTTTCCCATTTTTAAGTCATTTCTTTTGTTTGTTTTGTCTGTTGCTATTGAGTTATGTGAGTTCCTTATATATTTTTGACATTAACCCCTCATCAGATATATAGTTTGTAAATATTTTCTCCTATTCCATAGGTGTGGAGTACTGGCTGTGGGGCACAAGGCTCCCACAGCCTGGGGAGGAGTTTAAAGAACGAACCCCAACTGCTTCTCCTCCTGGAACAACAACATTCCTTTTTCCTCTGCCAGAAGTCACGTAGGCCCTGCATACTTCACTTTTTATCTTTTGCTGGGAAGCAGGTAGCTTTTCCTCCTTAAAGTTATTCTTTACTCCATGTACTAGAGTCATGTCAATTTCCCTCTGGTAAGCAATTTTGTTTAAATAAGTGACCTTGTTTAGATACTATAAAATAAAGCTGTTTTCGGGGTTCAGTGCTGGTTTCAATCATAACTGCTCTAGTCCTCCTAATTTATCTTTGTCTCCTGTGTGTTTTATTTCCTCATTCCCCACCATTCCCATTCCGGTCATTCTGGTTGGAGAATAGCTTGCCTTTTCATCTTGTTGTTTGTTTCCTTTGCTATCAATAAGCTTTTTGTTTTGATACGGTCTCTCTTTGTGGTGTCATGTCTTAAAAAATCATTGCCAAGACTAGTGCCAAAGGAGTTTTCCCCTGTGTCTTTTTCTAGGATTTTCACAGTTCAGGTATTACACTTAAGTCTTTAGTCAAAAGACATAACTTTTACAACATAGTTTAAGTTATGATTTTTGTGGTATAGTGTAAGATAAAGACCTAATTTCATTCTTTTGCATGTGGATATCCAGATTTTCCAATATGATTTAAAGAAGAGACTATCCTTTCCTCATGTGTATTTTTGGTGGTTTGTCAAAGATCAGCTGACCATGTATGCATAGATTTATTTCTGGGCTCTCCATTCTATTCCATTGGTCCATGTATCCGTTTTTATATCTGTATCATAACTGTTTTGATTACTACAGCTTTGTAATATACTCTGAAATCAGGTAGTGTGATGCCTCTGTGTTTTTTCGTTTTTTTTTTTTTTTCTTTTTTTCTAAAGACCATGTTAAGTATTTGGAGTCCTTTGTGATTCCCTATGAAATTAAGAATGTTTTTTCTGTTTCTGTGAAGCATGTCATTAGAATTTTATAAGTATTGTATTAAATCTGCTGGTTGTCTTGGGTAGTAGACACTTGAATAATATTAATTCTTCCCATCCATGAACATGGGATGTCTTTCCAGTTATTTTTGTGTTGTTCAATTTCTTTCATCCATATTTTACAGTTTTCAGTGTACAGATCTTTCACATTCTTAGTTAAATTTATTCTTAAGTGTTTTATTCTTTTTGATGCTATTCCAAATGAAATTGGAGTTTTTACACACAAATTTTTACATAGCCACTATTTATCAAATAGCTTGTAAGACGTATACATACCAGGAATATGGTAATATATATACACACACACACATACACATGTACATAAAGCTCTCAAATGAATACAATTTTTTTTTTTTAGAGATAGAGTCTCACTTTGTCGCCCTTGGTAGAGTGCTGTGGCATCACAGCTCACAGCAACCTTCAACTCCTGGGCTTAGGCAATTCTCTTGCCTCAACCTCCTGAGTAGCTGGGACTACAGGTGCCCGCCACAACGCCCAGCTATTTTTTTTGTTGCAGTTTGGCCTGGCTGGGTTTGAACCCACCACCCTTGATATATGGAGCCAGTGCCCTACTCACTGAGCTACAAGTGCCACCCGAAATTAATACAATTTTTAGTAATGTTCAGTAGGATCTCACCTGAGAAGTTGATTAGAGACATCATTTGCTCCAAGTGTGCTGACATATTGAATGCAAAACATTTCAAAGGTGAATAGCAAGGATATTTACAATCCTCTCACTATTCCTTTTCATTCAGGTTCATATTCATACTCAGATTCTGTATTTTGAGCAGAATGTTCTATTCTTTATTCAAAAGACATTTACTGATGTCTTTCTTAATAGCAGACACAACATCAGGCATTGGCAGAGAAAGAAAACTAAAAGCAACCAAAAAACTCTTTACCCTCAAACAACTCATAGCCAAGTGATGAAACACATCATCCCATCACATTAAGACAAATGCTGTGATGGTGCTGAGCACAGGATGCTGCAGGAGCATCAATTAGGGCATTTAACGCAGGGTAGCATGTTAAGAGGACTTCATGGAGGAAGCAGTATCATCCTAAAGGATAATCAGGTAATCAGATGAAGCAGGAAAGGACTTTCAAACAAATAATAATGATAATGATAATAATAATAATAATAATAGAAAAAGGGGCGGCGCCTGTGGCTCAATGAGTAGGGCGTGGGCCCCATATGCCGAGGGTGGCGGGTTCAAACCCAGCCCCGGCCAAACTGCAACCAAAAAATAGCCGGGCGTTGTGGTGGGCGCCTGTAGTCCCAGCTGCTCGGGAGGCTGAGGCAAGAGAATAGCGTAAGCCCAGGAGTTAGAGGTTGCTGTGAGCCGTGTGACGCCACGGCACTCTACCCGAGGGCGGTACAGTGAGACTCTGTCTCTACAAAAAAAAAAAATAATAATAAAATTAAAAAAATAATAATAATAATAGAAAAAGGAAGAGAAGGAGAGGAAAATGTAAAAAAGGCTAGAAGAGATTTTTCTTTGGGTGGTGATTATCATTGACTCTAGAGAAATGAACATGGATAAATCACAAAAAGCCTTTTTTTGCCACATTCAGGGCTTTGGAATTAAGGAAGAAATAAAGGGATTCACTTAAAAAAAAAAAAAAGCATACCAGGAAACAAGTATTTTATAAACCTAACATTAACTTAATTTCAAATACTACTCTGGCATGCCCTGGACAAAAGTAAAATATCCAATTGCTGTTTTTCTTCTGAAATACAAAAAGCAATGAAAAAATATTTCTCTATGTGGCTTCATCAGAACAAAACAGTCCTTCTTTCACAACGGGGGCCGTGCTTGATTCCAGGAAAGGTGGTGTGGCAGCATCACTAACTTGACTCTGGTTTACAATAGCTATAAATAGCATTGCTTTCATTTTTCCAAAGAGATAGTGGAGGAGAACAGCCATACTGGTGATCGTATTTATGCCACCTGTCCACTTTTTTCTTTCTTTTTTTTTTTTAGCTAAATGCACAGTAGAAATAAAGTGAAGAACTAAAGTGATTGTCAAAGGGCTCTTATGTTCCAGTACAAACCTCTAATTTTTTTCACTCATAAAGTGGAGTTTAAGTTAGTGCTTAAAAATAGGAGCAGACTAAAAGCTATCAGAAAATGGCTAAGTTCCTGCTGAGTACCCAAAGCACAGAAGAATCAGCACGACATAGCTGCCACGTATTTTGTGGCCTCTATGTTAAAAGTATGACAGATACGAGCTATTTGCCTCTCTGGGACCCTCCCTCCTTCTTCTGAAGAAGCTCCTAGATTTTGGTGGGGAACCATTGCCCCACTCAATACTATGTTTTTTCATTTAGTTTTGGCAGACCTGAACTCTGCTCTCATCTTCATGGATGGACAGGTGACTCAGTGAAACACATTTCTTGACCACAATACAGGGAAGGCGAAATGGGTGAACCATGTGTCAGAAGATGAAGCAACTGGGGGAAATGTTTTCTCTTTATTACTGGACTGGAAACTGGAAAGATTTTAAGCCTATAGCTACCAAAACAACAACAACAACAACATTCCACAAAAAAAGCCGTTGGAGAATGAAGGTAACAGAAAAGAAAATCGTTCTGAGAATTCAGAAAATAGAGATGTATGAGGTTATTGTTGAAGGATTTTGGTTTAGTCATGCCGGCAGCCAAGCACCCTTTCTTCCTAGATTTTTCTGTTATATGAGCCGATATATCCCCTCTATTACTTAAGGCAATTTCAGCTGTTGGTTTTTTTTTTTTCACATTGACAAAAGAATTCTTTCTAATGCACCAGCTATTGTATCATATAGTCTCTGTACATTAGCTAATCTAATACTTAAAGCATTTCAGTAAAGTATTTGTATATATTTATACTTGGCCTCATTCTAAGAACATGAACTCACATTTTAAGGTTTAAAATAAACTCAAGAGAGGTTAATTTATTAATCTAAAGTTACACAGCTAGCCAGATAGTTCAAAAATGGAAACCTAAAATGCCATTTATTTCAGCACAATACGAAATGCTTTGAAACAGACTGAACAAAATGTGTGCAAGGTTTCTATGCAAAAATGTATAAAATATTGCTAAAAATAGACCCTATCTAAATAAATGCTGAGGCATACCACATTCATGGTTAGGAAAACTCAGTATTAGTTAAATGTCACTTCTCCTCAAATGTAAGTATACATTTAGCACAATCCCAATAAAAATCCTATCATGCTTTTTCAAGAAAATTAAAAGTTAATTTGGGGAACATAAAGGGAGTTAGAACAGCCAGACAATCCTGAGAAAGAAGAGCCAAGTTAGAACATTTGTCCTGCCTGATTTCAAAACTGACTTCAAAGCCATAGTAATCAGAACAGTATGGTACTGGCATCAAAGTTAAAGTGGCCGATGGAGCAGAATGCAGAATCCATGAGTAAACCAACACATATATGGTCACTTGGATTTTTTTCCTCCAAAGGTGACTATGAGGTCTCATTTCAGCAGCACATATATCCCCTCTATCACACATACAAAGGTGACAGCGAATTCATTGAGGAAAGGAAAGTCTTTAAAACACGGTACTGAAACAATTGGATAAACATTTGGGGGAAAAAAGCCAACCTCAACCTCTTCCTCACACTGTTATCTAGGGCAAAATGTAATAGCTAAAATGGTACAAGTTCTACAAGAGAACCTTAGAGAGTATCTTTATGATTTGGGAGTATGCATGCTTACTGAATATTAAAAAAATTGACAAATTGGACTTTATCAAAATATAAAACTTTTGCTGATCGAAAGAAAATATTCAGAAAATGAAATGGTGAACCACAAACTCGGAGAAAATATTCTTTATACATATGTCTGACACAGGACTTGAATCTAGAAAATATAAGGAAGTCATACTAACTTATAGTAAAAAGACAAATTAAATAAAATACACAGAAGACTTGGATGGTTCACACAAAAAACATATATAAGTAGGCACAGGAAAACATACACAGCATCATTCATTCATCCTGAGAAATATACAGATAAAACCATTACGAGATATCACATTACACTCACTAAAATAGCCAAAATTTCAACATCTCCTGACAACATTGCCTCATAATTGGTCAGGATGTGGAGCTTCCCTGCATTGCTGGCAAAAGTGTAAAATGTGTCACGTTTTGGAAAATTATCTAGCACTTTCTCATTAAGTGAAACAGATGCCTACTCTAATGGTACTTGCAGGTTTTCCTATCCTTAGGTATTTACCCAAGAGAAATAAAACCAAGACATTCTCTCTCTCTCCTCTCTTTCTCTCTCTCTCTCTCTCTCTCTCACACACACACACACACACACAAGAGTTCACTGCAACCTTATTCATAATAGGTCAAACTGGAAACAGTCCAAATGTCTATGCACAGTAGCATGGATAAATTGTAGAATATTCTTACCAAGCAAGAAATAAAATACACTACTCACATATGGGGCAGTGTAAATGAATCTTAAAAAACCACATTGAATGAAAGAAGTAAGACCCCAAAGAGGACATTATTATGATTCCACCAGTATGGGGATCAAAAACACACAAACTCAATCTGCAATGAGAAAAATTAAAATAATAATTCTCTTAGTTGGCTGGGTGTGGTGGCTCATGCCTGTAATCCCAGAACTTGGGAGGCCGAGGTGGGTAGATTGCCTGAGTTCACAGGTTTGAGATCAGCCTGAGCAAGAGCAAGACTCTGTCTCTAAAACATAGCTGGGTGTTGTGGCAGGTGCCTGTAGTCCCAGCTACTTGGGAGGCTGAGGCAAGAGGATCACTTAAGCCCAAGAGTTAGAGGTTGCTGTGAGCTGTGATGTCACAGCACTCTACCAAGGGCAACAAAATGAGACTCTGTCTAAAAAAAAGTTCTCTCAGTGGAGGGCAGTTGCCCAGAAAGGGACATAAGGAAAGTTCTAGGATAATGAAATATTCTGTATTTTTAATATGCTATTGATTACATAGGCAAATATGTTCATGTATCCCTTCATGATGGGGACATATTCTGAGAAATGCATTGCTAGATGATTTCCTCAGTGTGTAAACATCATGCAGTGGATGGACTTGCACAAACAGGTGGTGACCTACCACACACCTAGACTATATGGTAGGGGGTATCACTTAGTGGTTGTAGACTACAAATCTTTACAGCATGTCATTGCGCTGAATACCTTGGGTAACTGTAACACAATCGTAAGGATTTGTGTATCTAAACATTACCCAACTTAGAAAAGGTACAGAAAAAAAAATACACAATAAAGAAAAAAATGGTACACCTGGAGGTGGCTTGGGGTCCACCGGTGAGTGGCAAGTGGATGAGAAGGCCTAGGGCACATTACTGCACATTACTGCAGATTTCAGAACCGCTGTACACTCAGGCTACACTAAATTGATTTCCAAAAATTTTATTCTTTAATAATAAATGAGTGCTAGCTTAATGTAACTTAAAAAAAATTCTGATTCTTGTAATAATACTTAGTTTAAAGCACAAACATATACAGTTGTACACTTCTTTTGTTTTTTTCTTCACTTTCTTTCTTTATATCCTTATTCTATAAGCTTTACTCCCTTATTTATTAATTATTATTATTACTTACTTTTTAGACTCTTGTTAAAAACTAAGACACAAGCACACCCATGAGCCTAGGCCTACACGGGGTCAGGATCAAGAATATCAGTTTCAGTCTCCCACCTCCACATCTCGTCCCACCGGAAGGTCTTCAGGGGCAATAACACACATGGACCCACATGGAGCTGTTATGTCCTATGCTAAGAACACCTTCTGAAGGACCTGAGGCTCTTTCACACTTAACTTTTTCTTAATAACATAAGCAGAAGAAGTACATTCTATAATAGGGATTAAAAGTATAATAAATACATAAACCAGAAACACATTTATTATCATTATCAAGCATCATGCTCTCTACATAACCATACATACTGTATCTTTATACAACTGACAGCTCAGTAGCTTCGTTTATAGAGTATCTCCATGAACGTATGAATAATGCATTGTACTACCATGTCACAATGGCTATGATAACTGAGCAACACGAATTCTTTTTTGCTTCATTACAATCTTAGGAGACCACCATTGTTTGACTGATCAAACCGCTATTAAGATCTGTGTATTTCAATAAATGTCCATTTTCCCTTAGTTAAATTATATATATATGTATATATGCAGGCACAGAGAAGATGGACCAGCTGACCAGTCCCCACAAAGGAGCACTACTCCATTATGGCTGACCCAGACATCTGTGCTAACAGTGCAAGTCCTGGATAAAATGTTACACTTTCAATATGAAAGAGTGCGCTCTGTGTCTCCCTGTGCTCCACTGCCATAGCAACAGATGAATTAAAAAGATCCTTTAGGGCAGCGCCTATGGCTCAGTGAGTAGGGCGCTGGCCCCATATGCCAAGGGTGGCTGGTTCAAACCCAGCCCCGGCCAAACTGCGACAAAAAAAATAGCTGGGCGTTGTGGCGGGCGCCTGTAGTCCCAGCTACTCGGGAGGCTGAGGCAAGAGAATCAAGTAAGCCCAAGAGCTGGAGGTTGCTGTGAGCTGTGTGAGGCCACCGCACTCTACTGAGGGCAGTAAAGTGAGACTCTGTCTCTACAAAAATAAATAAAAAAATAAAAAGATCCTTTAAGTTACATTCATGCAAGAATGGTTAGACCAAGAAGGAGACCAGTGATGGCATGCCTGTCATCAGAAGGTAGAGAATTTCCTGGCACAGGAGTTCATCAAATCCAACAGAGATTAGTTAGATGATGGCTTGGCAGAAATTCCATAAAGAGATTCAAGCTTCAGGTGGTGCAAGTGAATGGGGAAAGTGGTCTCAAGCAATAAGACTTTGGAGTTCTCTTTCCAAACCCTGATATTGTTTCCTTGAAGAGTTCTTACCCCAATGCTCTGAAGCCAGAGTCATATTGCGAGCGGTTTTCATTTTCACTGTCCCCCAGAAAGCTAATGAGGAGGTCACAACTCCATCCTGGAAAGTGTAGGTTTCATGGTTGATTTGTATGAAAACCTCACAAAGAAAAAGTCACCACTCTTTCCTCAAAACACACTGATGCAAATCACACTTTATAAAATATTTTTTTAAATAAAAAAGAATGTAATTGCTCATTGAATTGTAATATGAATGCAAATTAACTTACTGTAATTATACTATGCAATTTTCTACTTTAAAAACGTAGAAAATGGAAGAGACCTGATAAGTAATTTGAACTGTAATTCTTCATTGTGTTTCCTCATTATGCGATGGTTACCATAAGCAATTTGCTCTGTTTTAATGTAAAATGTTTTGAGTTCGTACCTTTACCTCCACAGAACTCAAATGAAACGATTCGGTATATGCAGACACCCATCCCCCCGACACAAGTGCACTGTAGAAATAAGACAAAATTAATATAGCACAAGGGAATCTGTAAAGGATTCTGAATGTATTTTCACTTTGGAAACTTTATCATGCTAAGTGTCTTTTTAGCCCACGCCCTCAGTATGTTTCAAATGATCAGGGAGCGACAACCACATAGAAATCGGATGATCAGCCTTCAGGGCTTAGTGGCAAGACTCTGGCATAGAAGTAAAGAAAATGGGCTCTTGGCCAAGCTCTGTCACCAATTAATTGTGTGACCTTCCCCATTCGGCCCTCATTCCCCTAATCTGGAAATTATAAGGTTGGGGCAGGTGAATCCCAGCTTCCCCGCTGGCCCCTACAGCCTGTTCTGTCCTCACTCTTTTCTTTGTATTGTTTAAGCAACAGGAGTGACGGGAAATGAATTTCTTATTTAGAATTAAGGACCCTTGGAGTGAACCACAAGCCCTTTTTGAGTTCAGCCATTCACTGCTAAAAATGTCTGACACAAAGATCATCTGAGATGATGCAAATGTAAAAAAATAATAATTACCCATTTTTACCCTAATAATAATTTGCATGTGGTTTCTTCAGTGTGGGTCCTGTTAGCTGCAGGGCATTGATGGGAGAGCCAGGGAGGTCCTTATGCATTGGTAGAAAGAGAAGGGTAAGGCTTGGAATCCCAGGACTTCTGCAGTTTGGTTTCCTGTGGCTAAGAAGCATACAACACCTTGGGAACTTCACCTTTCCCTGGATGGCGTGAACATTAAATATAAACATAGAACGAATGGAAAGCCATTTGGTCACCTATATTTGTAAATGTCTCATTTAATCCTCTCAGCAATGCTGTAAAGAAGGTGCCATTATTATCTCTATTTCCCAGCAAGAATAAAAAGAGGAAGAAGAAACGTTAAATATTTTGCTCAAGGTCACAGCTTACGACACTAATCTGTCCTGCCTCTGGGGAGGGGACAGCAACATCCTTTCATCTTCTGGATGACATTTAGTTACTATTTTTCTCTTAACGTATATGAGCTTTGTAGACAAAGGAACTATTTCCAACTCCGTGCAGCTAATGGTACTAGGAACCTCCATCTCCTCAGCTATGAAAGGGAAATAAAAGCACCTGACAATATTTCTACATAGGACACTTTCCCATTCCCTCTTTCCTTTAGCATTCAGCCCATGCATCCATCCTCACCCCATTTCCCACTTCCTGAAAATCTCAATTCACGTTTGGGGAAGTAAATGATTTCTCAGAGGCTGACTCTACCCTCAGCACTGGGCTGGATCACAGGACCCCACGTACGTCAACACATTCCATCTCCTTGGCCAAACAGGTTGATTTAGGGGTTGGCAGAGAATTTAACCTTGTCTAATTAGACTGAGTCTCAGCACTTCTGCTGGAGATAATGAGAGAAAAATGCCTTCTTTGCCAGATTTGAATAAGGGAGAATGTAAACACAGGTAGGCCAGGAAGCAAGAGCTTGGCTCCTAAACGGAACAGGTCTTCAGATGAAGCTGGCCCCAAGGAAGTCAGAGGAGAGGGGTGAAAAGGAATCGGTTCCCTGTCACACTACTGAACCATTGCCTAAAGCCAGCAGTGCCTTAACAATAATTTGAGCAAATACATCCCCTTTATCTTGTAAGCCAGCATGAGTTGCAATTATTGTAACTTTCCACCAAAGCCATGCCATACCTCAGTAAATATAGTTTACAGACGTAACAAAGACTATGAATGAGATATTGTAAAACTCTCCACAAGTGTAAGGTTTAATAATAGTGAGTATGATAAAAACAATGATGGAGGTGAAGGAGGAAACGAATGTCTTTCAACAAACACAACACTAGAATGTCCTGTAGATCAGATGTTTTCTTCAGTGATAAACAAAACGAGTTCATTCCTCTGTTTCTCCCATTTGATAGGTAAAAATGGAAAGAAGGAGAAGATTGGAGCGCTCAAGAGCAAAGTGTAACCAAGGTGGCATTGTTTATTTTGACACTTGCGTTATTTTGACAAGTGGACTAAAATCTAAAGGGTATTGGGGTGGGGGGTTAGGGAGGAAGGCTGTTCTGGCCGATGGGCAGCTGGTTTCTATCACGGAGCCACCAAACTATGGTTCTCATCAGGACGTCAAAGATGCGGTCTCGTTATTGGGACTCTCCTGGCAGGTTCTTCTTATCAGAGTGTCAGCATATTTCTCTGGGGTGGGTCTGTAATTGGGCAGGTGCAAGGATGAGCCTGCCACGTATCTCTCTTATCTGAGTTATGACCACCTGTAGCAGAGTCTCACAGATGGAGTTAGTTTGTCCAACCTAACACAGTTTATCTGCTAGCAGCAAACTCTTCTTTACCCCTGATCAAACCATACCAGATCATAGACCTTTTCCTGACCACATCTTCCACCTTTTTGCCTACATTCCTTTGTCTATGCTCTTTCCTTCTCCAGAGTTATTTTTCCTTATTTTCATTTATTGAAATTCTTCCCAATCTGAACAACCTGATTTAAATGAAACCTCCTCTGATCATTCTCTCTTCTTCACTTCCTTTATCCGTTGTGCCTACTTACAATCTTCATGCCTGCCAGGGGTCAGAGCCATATTTTCACATGTCTGGATCCCCCACTGAGATGTAATCTCTTAAAGTAGATGCTAAGCTCCTTATAAACTGTAGAGAGAAAGAGCTGTATGCAACATCTGCTGTGGCACTGATGTCTGGGCCAGTCAGCCGATGTGGTCATAATTCCACCTTGAGCTGTCATCAATCAAAAGCATACAAGAAGCATACGGAGATGGGAATGTTTCACCGTTACCAATGCTCAGACCACAATCCGGCTGGGGGGTGTGAAGAAACACAGGTGAGTGCTGACACAGCTAAGAAGAAAGACGTGACAAAAAAGGAGAAAATGGAAGAAAGAAGGAAGGAAATCAGGAAGAAAGTTGGAAGGAAGAACAAAGAAAAGAAGGGAAGGATGGAGGGAGTGGTATGATTTAGGGAGTTTTATCCAGAGATGCTAAGGGAACATTCTCCCTAGCTGTTGTCTGCCTTCCTATGCTTTAAGGAGGTAAGACGTGGTCAAAGGATCCTGTAAACATTGCCCTTCTCCACTGGAACATCTGCAGGATAATCAGAAGTATAGAATCTGTCCTATGTGTGTCCCCAGGTAGCAGTATTATTATGTACACATAGAATAGAACATGAATAATTATTGAGTATACAGTTTGAAACAATAGCCTCATTTCTAAACTAAACATACCCCTCTGAAACTAAGGGGTTATGATTTCTGGTGCATTCTTTAACTCTCAGCAGATAATAATGAGGATAATAATACCCGTAAAATGGGCATAATAAAGGCTGATTTCAGTGTCTGTTTTAATTATTAAATGAAATAATATTTTCAAAGTTTTGCCATCCTACTTGGTATATGTCCTATAAAACAGAAGCTGTCAATACTAGAAGTTTCTGTAGCAATCATTAACTTTGGACATGGGTTTCTCTCTTAAAAAACTGACCCATAAGACAACAAGAGCCATATTCCAAAGTAAAGCCATGAAAAACTTTGGCAACACCATTGATAATCCTGGTATCCAAACTTCCTAAAATAATGACATGAGCTGTGCCAGATGAGCATTAAGACATTGTTACTTGTTTTATTTGAGTGAGTGACTTTCCCCTACCATCAATAGTCACTGGTCATAAATTTTCTTGTGTTTGAAAATGTTTACTAGGTAGGCTATTGGGCCCATCAGATTCAAAGTTACGCCTGTAAAAACGTTATTCTTATGCTCTTGAATTCTCGTATGATTTCCTGAGAGAGGAAGGCTAGGGAGAGAGAGGCATGCCCCAAATTGTCACTGACCCATGGAGGGTGCTGTCCCTGTGAGTGCCATTCGCCACATATGTGGCAATGGAAACTATTTTGGAAACTGCTAATAAACATGACTGGAAACTATCAAAGGGTTTTGAAGACATTTGAGAGATTAATGTGAAATTTTTGTAGTGGACATGTCGTTCTAACAGCATAAAGACGGTTTGGGAATGTATCCAGCTCTCCCTGGGGCAGGTGTTTCCTTCCAGTCCTTCTCCCTACCAGGGCAGCACACACCAGCCCAGCCAGCACCACCCACAAGCCCTGAGAATGGAAGAGCTTGACATCTTGTGTATTTGGTTCAAAATTCAAGTTAAAAAGTCTTGCACAGGTATATAAAGTTACTTCCAGAACTAAGTCAATGTATCCTGCCAAATTCCAAAAAAAGAGACTTAATCATTGGGAACTGTCCATATCTGGATTGACTCAATCCTAACATTTAGGCAGTCTTGGGATCTGAGTCTGTAGTCCCTGAGCATGTTGTATGGTCTGAGATGGTTGTACCCAGTTCTCATGGGTTGGTGGCAGAGAGGCCCAGGTGGTAGCAAGGCTTGAGATACTACAATAACCGAAGGACCACGATGCTATTGAGAACACAAACATTCACATGCGTGCTTCTCTTCAAGCAGCTCTGCTCACTCCTTGAACATGCCATGCACTCCCATTATCTCGCCTTCTGCAGGAAATGCCTTTCCCTGCCCTTTTACCTAATTAACCTTCTTCAATGCCTACCTCAAATATGGCTTCTTTAGCCCTCTGCAACCCTACCCCAATCCTGTTCCAGGCACTGTCACTTGCTCTCTCATCTGTGTTACTCATTACATTACATTACAGATCACTCTTTCATGTCATTTCTCAAATTTCTGTCCTTGAACAGACTCCAAGGCTCCTGTCCTTGGAGCCTCCCTCTGCCTCATGTCCCGTAGCCAGGTGTTGGGAATTCCCACACCATGCCAAATCTACCTCCAATGTGTAACTCAAATTCATTCCTTCCATCATCTCTCCTGCCGTCACCCTGGACCAAGCCACAGCCATCCACTGCCTCACATTTCCTGGCTCATGTTTTCACTCTTGCTTGTCTATAACACATGTTTGGAATGTGAGCCACAGTAACATTTTAAAAACATAATTCATATCTTGATGATGGTGTGTTAAAAACACATTGGTGGTTTCTCATTGCTCTTAGGTTTCCAAAATCTTGCTGAAGGCTTTAAAAGCCGCCTGTGGCCTGACTCAACATCAACTTACTCTACTCCCCACCACTCCACATACTCCAGCCATGTGTTTCTGCCAGTTGTCAAGGCTTTGGCAAGCGATGTTCTATTTTCTTGGAGTGGTCTCCACATGTATCCCCCTCAGCTCTCTCCAGACCCTGCCTCCTGCACAGTCAGCTTTGATATCACTTGTTTAGCGAGGTCTGACCTGACCCCCATCCTTACTGAGGTCCCTTTGCTATAACCTTTCAAAGCAGCCCATAATCTCCCTTCATAGACCTGATTGCAGTTCTAACTATGTACTTACAACTATACTTAAAATATACTTACATTTTATCTATCAGGCTTGACTTTATACCTATTTCCCCCAATAGACTTATAGGCTCCTTGAGAGCAAGGGAATGTTTTGTTTGCTTGTTGTTTCTTTCCTTGTTGGGTCACTGTCATCAGTTGAATGGTGGTGCCTCAAAACATGTCTCTATGTCCTAATTCCTGGAATCTGCAAATGTTACCTTATTTGGAAAAAGAGTTTCTGCAGATCTAATTAAATGAAGATCTTGAGATGAGGAGATAGCCATTGGTTATGCAGGTGCGCCTTACATCCAAATACAAGTGTCCTTAGAAGACTCACACAGACAGACACAGAGAAGAGGAAATATGACCATAGAGGCAGAGACCAGAGTGACATGACCACAAGCCAAGGAACCCAGGTTACCTCCAGAAGCTGAAAGAGGCAAGGAATGGCTTCTCCCGTGAAGCTTTCAGAGGCATAGCTACGCCAGCACCTTGATTTTAGAATTCAGTCCTGCAGAACTATGAGAGAATAAAATACCCGTTGCTTTACATCTCCAAGTTTGTGATAATTTGTTATAGCAGCTCTCAGTAACTAATCCTGCCACCTATATCTTCCCAGGGCTGGTCAGTGACTACATGTCGAATGAATGAATGAAAAAAAAATGAGTGTTCTCTGAAGAAAAGTCATGCACATTCATCACTATATAGCAGAACTTTACCGTAGGGAATAGGAAATAGTAGGTGCTCTAAGTATTATCAACTTGTACTTTGCAAAATTATAAGCATTCAACATTTTTAGAGCTTACATATACAAAGGCAACTTGAAGATTAAACTAGGCAAGTTCCTTCTTTTATAAATGAGAATAGCAGAATAGAGAAAGGTTATCTGATTAACCAAAGGTCACGCAGAAAGCTCAAGCTGCAGGAAACTGTGTTTCTTTATATAATTCCCCTCCCAGCATCTACTGGTTTATCTTCCCTGCGAGCAATCACATCCTTCTAATTAAAATCCTCTGGTACGTTGCTGCTCTCTCCAGTCCAAGACTCCAGTCTCATTGTCATTAAACTAGTTAATATGTGTAGGTCTGCACTGATAATGGAATAAATATTGAACCAAACCCCAAGCATTGTAAGATAAAAATCTTTATCCATGCAAATTCCCAGGAATCCAAGAGGGAATATCAACATTAGATAGACATTTACTATATTACATTTTACTTGATTTAATTATGATTTCACTTCTGGCATTCAAATATTTAAGCAGCTTATCAGGTATTATCTCTTCCTTTAAGAATTTACCCCCCAAATATATGAAAATGCATGGAAGCACCCAACTCACTTCAGAACTAAGTCCTTTCATACTGAATTTCTGACTTAGGGAAGTCCATTTGGGAGTTGCTAATAACTGAAGTTTGGGTTTAATACTTCACTGCATAGGATCTGGTGCATGGCAGAAGGTACCGTGTCTGTTTCCATTAGCACAAAAGGAGTTTCTTGAAACAATACTTCTTTCCTTCTTTCTCAGTATGGGAATGAACAGCATAGCTCTAGGAACAGTATAGCTCTAGGAATTAGAATATCTGACTTTACCCATGTAATCTTATGATTTTAGGCAAGTAACTTGACCAGTTTGCCCTCACCAATCTGTCTATCCATCCATTCAAGGATAAATTTAGTAAATAGTCATCCCAGCCTACGTCATCTCCTTATAGAATTCACGTTAATTTGCCCTTGTGTCCCCAATAGGTCCATCTTCAGCACAAGTGTGTCATTAACCTATGTTAATACCAGTCTATAAGATGCACTGTGTGAGGGTGGCTAAAATTTGGCATTATGACTAAATTATATACGACTAAATTTGGATTATCCAGTTGTAGCTAGAGCAATCCAGAAGGTCGTTTACTCGTTTCCAGCTGTAGATGATTTTTAATTTACCCACGCCTATGTAAGCTTATCCAGTGCATCCTTTAATTTTCCTTGGAAATGGTGTTCTCAAAATCTTCCCTAGAATCTGTTTCTCGGAACCATTGTGTCCACTTCTATTTATAAAGTTCATATTTTTATCATTCATAGGTTCACTTATGCAAAAGTGAGTCTTCTGTGTGAGCAACGCACTGCCCTGGGCACTGATGATAAAGGCTTAAAAGACTAGCTCTGTTTCATAGTAACTCACAGAACGATGGGAGGGAAAGACAAACAGACAGCTCTGCAAAATAGTGTCCTAAGTACTAAAATAGAGATAGCTACTGAACACTTTAAATACTCCTTCCTTTTTTTTTTTTTTGTAGAGACAGACTCTCACTTTATGGCCCTCGGTAGAGTGCCGTGGCCTCACCCAGCTCACAGCAACCTCCAACTCCTGGGCTTAAGCGATTCTCTTGCCTCAGCCTCCCGAGTAGCTGGGACCACAGGCACCCGCCACAACGCCAGGCTATTTTTTGGTTGCAGTTTGGTCGGGGCCGGGTTTGAACCTGCCACCCTCGGTATATGGGGCCGGCATCCTACTGACTGAGCCACAGGCGCTGCACTAAATACTCCTTCCTTTAAAATGTGGAATGTAAGTGTGTTGGCACAGTAACTGAGAGAATGCCAGGAAAGCTATGTTGACCAGTGTGATGAAAGTGTGTCCAACGGTCTGTAAAGCTAGTAAATGATGCCCCATGATCATATCAATGTACATAGCTATGATTTAATAATAAAAAAAAAAATTAAAAAAAAATAAAAGGAGATATTAACAAGTCTTCAAGAGAAGGAGCCCCTGGGAGTCTGTTAGAACAAAGGCATCCCTTAGGGCCACTGTGCTTCTCCACTACTCAGTAGAGTCTGTCCAACCAGCTCCTCTCAAGTAACACTGGTCACCCTGTTAACATTCTCAAAGAAAATCCAAAGAGGGAAATGCTGTGAAGATTCATCCCTTTCTGAGCCACTGTGTGGCTACTGCCCAGAGGAGATGAAGCCATCGGGCCTTTATTTGTATTCACACTTGCACTCTGTTTCTGCTTCATTATATTTCATTCATTTTCAGAAGATTGACTCCTTCTACCAGCTCGTTTTCAGAATGGTCGATGAAGATCCAGATTCCCAGAGAAAAACATTGTATGATGGTTATATAACGTGAAACCCGAATCTGATTGTACTACGCCCTTACTTAAAATCATGTCTTGGCTCCCAGGTGCCTACAGGATACAGTCTAGAGCCTTTAATCAGGCTCCCACCCCCTGCAAGGGGAGTCCTTGACCACTCTGCTGCAGCATCTGTTATCAAGACCCCTCACACTTCAGAGGCTGGCAGGGCCCCTTTGGGCTGTGGACAGAGAGGAGTCTCCGAGGCCTTTTAGTGCAGAAGTGATAAGATGGGATCTTCATTTTAGCATTCTTTTTTTACATTCCCCAGATGAACTCTGGCAGGAAAGTGTATGGATAACTCAGCTTACTTCCTTAGAACCCTTCTGGAATGAAGGAGGCCATCAATGTGTAAAGCAGGAAAAAAAAAAAAAAGCAAGGAAATAAGGACCAAAATGTTCATATAACCCTTCCCCAGAAACATAACCACCAAGGAGCCCTCTAGTATTTACTATGTTTCCATAAAAATGTCAGTCTGAAGGTTTGCAGACAGCCTCCCTGAGGGACTCCAGTAAGAATCCAGTAATTATTCTCAGATAACTGGGAATCTTAACAAATCCTAAATCTCACAATAACCTAATAGTTTGTAGAAATAGCATGCTCTGTGCCCCAGCCAGTGTGGACAGGTACATAAGGGTGTATATGTGAATTATTGTAAGTGCTCAGTTGTCATACTGTTTTTTTGGAGACAGAGTCTCACTCTGTCACCCTCGGTAGAGTGCCATGTCATCATAGCTCACAGCAACCTCCAACTCCTGGACTCAAGTTATGCTCTTGCCTCAGCCTCCTGAGTAGCTGGGACTACAGGCACCCACTGTGACACCTGGCTAAATTTTCTACTTTTGTTAGAGACAGAGTCTTGCTTTTGCTCGGGCTGGTCTCAAACTCCTGAGCTCGGGCAATCTACCCACCTCGGCCTCCCAGAGTGTTAGGATTATAGACCTGAGCCACCACGCCCGGCCTGTTGTCCAAATTTTCTGTACTCATTTATGAAGTGTGTCCTAAATTCAGATTTTGATTGTATTTTATGTCCTTTGTGGAAAAACACAATACAAAACATAAAACCTTTAAACCAGCTGAGCAACAACACCCAGTACTCTTCTCTACGGGGCAGTAAGCTAGTAGAAAAAAAATCCAGCAACTTGGAGAGGTAGATTCAGAACAGCTGAATCTGTAACTAACAACCACTGAGCAGTGAACAAATAATTATATATTGAACAAATAATTACCAGATTTATCTCCTCTGATAAATTTATTAACCCAACAAATATTTGTTGAGGCTATTAGACCAAAAAAAAAAACACAAATTACCGACCAGGATGTTGATAACGCTTGCCTTCAAGAAGCAGAGTATGTCCATTTATTTTGAGGTCTCACTAGCACGAAATTAAAAAGAAAAAAAAAAACCCACAGGACATAATGTGATCTGTCCTGTTCCTTCACGCTCTCATGTCAACCCCTATGTGCACAGACGCCCAGACACCACACTGATAACATTGATTAAGAATAAGCCCTTTCCAGGAGGCGCCTGTAACTCAGTGAATAGGGCGCCAGCCCCATATACCAAGGGTGGCAGGTTCAAAGCCCGCCCTGGTCAAACTGCAACAAAAAATAGCCAAGCATTGTGGTGGGCACCTGTAGTGCCAGCTACGCGGGAGGCTGAGGCAAAAGAAATGCCTAAGCCCAAGAGCTGGAGGGTGCTGTGAGCTGTGATGCCACAGTACTCTACTGAGGGTGACAAAGTGAGACTCTGTCTCAAAAAAAAAAAAAAAAAAGAACAGGCCTTTCATGTGACCCACCTTTTGGGGGAGGGACACAATTATAAGAGGGACTTTACCTAACAAATGCAATCAACGAAACCTGGTTCTTTGTACCCTCAACGAATCCCCAACAATAAAAAAAAAAAAAATAGGCCTTTCATGGTTACTGATTTCACTATGAAATCATTTTTTCCTCATCTACTTTCGTGCTCTGGATATTGCTGGGTCTTCCTTTTCCCGTAACTGACCTGCAGGTTCATTTTCCATAGTGATGCTTTTTCTTAGTACTCATCTTGGGACAGGGATTTTGATTCCTCCTGAGCAATACCACTTCAACTTTTCTTGGGTAAACATTTCACCCCACCTGACCGGGGGTTCAGAGGCTGTGACGAAGGGTCAGGAGACGAGGGACACCCACCCACCACCATCCAACATGCCCTCATCTAACAAGCCCATATTCCAAAGGAGAAAGGTGCAAATCTAAGACATATGACAGGAGAGGAAACACCTGTGAGCCAGGCGTCTACCTGCTCCATGACACTGTAAAATCACACACGTATTCCATTTAAAGTCGTGACTAAAAATTAAGGCACTCTGGGCATGTTGACTTATGAAGATTCCCTACGGCCACCACATCAGGCGGAGTCCTGAAGGTCCCTTCTTTATCCTTTTCGTGTCTTTTTGACCCGATTTCATAGGTGATTCTGGGCAAGTAATACATTATTTAGGTGTCTTAAGAGATCCTTTTCCGATCGTGACAATGCCTGAGAAACTCTTTGGGAATATGCCATTTAGTTATTTAATTATTTCTTGAATTAAGTTTATGAAAATATGGCATCTTTGACATTACTTGCTATATTTATTAGGCTGGTTTTCTTGATTCTAGAATTATTTAGAGTGTTACGTATACAGTAGGCTCTGTCTGCTATCTCAAGTGATAGAACAGCCGGCAAGACGGCTGTGATCCTCTTCTCTTAGGAAGGATCTCATGGGAAGAGGCATTTTACGACTTAGGCTCCCAATGTATTGCAGATTATTCTTCACGAGGGGCTTTTAAAAGAGGTCCCTCAATCAAAATTCTTGAAGCTCTTTATGCTCCTGAAATTCTTTTAGGAGGGCACAAAGGCTCACGTATTATTGAACTGAAAACTAATGACTGAAATGTAAAAATAAACACAGGAGCAGAGCAGATTGTCTTAAATTCACACTAACGTGAATGATGGACACCAGATATGCTTTTAGGAATAGAGACCTTGGTGGGGATAAAGAAGAGAGTATATTGGATTCTGAATTAGAGAAATCATGGTAGACAGAAACGTGGTGTTATGAGAAAAAAAAATTGTTTGCTGAATAACTTAGCTTATGGTGGGACCTTTGCAGTATTTTTTTGCTGAAAAGACCAGTTAATCTGAAATCAGAATTCTGGGTTCTTCTCAGGGCTTGACTCCGCTACTTCACTGGGTGGCTCTGAAGTCACCTATTCACTTAAACAGAAAGTTAAATTACTTATTTATTTAAAAGGTAGCAAGTTCTGCCCTACTACCTCACAAATTCGTAAGAAAGGAGGTATTGACCATAGCCTACACAAGTGTAAGTTTTTTTTTTGTAGAGACAGAGTCTCACTGTACCACCCTCAGTAGAGTGCTGTGGCATCACAGCTCACAGCAATCTCTAACTCTTGGGCTTATGCGATTCTCCTGCCTCAGCCTCCCGAGCAGCTGGGACTACAGGCGCCCGCCACAACGCCCGGCTATTTTTTTTGTTGCAGTTTGGCCGGGGCTGGGTTTGAACCTGCCACCCTCGGCATATAGGGCCAGCGCCCTACTCACTGAGCCACAGGTGCCACCCCAAGTGTAAGTTTAATAAGGCAGAGCCACTGTGATACCTCGGTGAACACCTCAATATCTTCAAAGAATGAGTCAAACAGGTATAATCTGGAGGATTGGTTTCAAATTAATTATACTCGCAAATATCTTTGTTGATCCAATTACAAATGTTCTAATCTCACTCTCGTAAATACAATAATGAACTTCAACTTACTTAAAGCATGCTTTCAGAGGACAACGAACAGATGATGCCTAGGCTATGTTAACCATTGTGATGAAAATGTGTCAAATGGTCTATGAAGCGAGTGTATGATGCCCCAGGATCATATCAATGTATACAGTTATGATTTAATAAAAAAAAAGAAAAATGAAAAAATAAAAACAGTGCAGCCCCCCCCCAAAAAAAAAGAGAATTAGCGTGGCACAGAATTTATCTCACACTTGAAATACACATGTTCCAGCTATTTACTGTTCCTTGTGGTTTCTGTTACCTCATCATCACTTGGTTAACAGGCGTGATAAACATTTCACTTAAAATACCGTTTGTGGCTGTGGGAGGCCAAGATGGCTGGATTGCTTGAACTCAGCCTGAGCAAGAGAGACCTGACCTCTACTAAAAATAGAAAAACTGAGGCAAGAGAATGGCTGGACCCCAAGAGTTTGAGGTTGCTGTGAGCTGTGATGCCAAGGCCCTCTCACACAGTGAGACTCTGTTCAGACAAACAAACACCTTTTGTGCTTTTGAAATGGTTATGTTTTCTGAATAAGGTTGTTTCTTGTTTCATGTTAGCTATGATTTAATTGCAGGTCCTTAAACTCAGTGGGCTTATCAAGTCCTCAACCCCAGCAGGTGTCACATGACCCCTCCTTCCTTTGGCTGTGCCACTATCAGTCCAGATCCCAGCTCCCACCAGGACGTCCAGCCTGGACACGGCCCAGGATGTGCCTCACATCAGTAACTCTCCCCACTTGTTTCCTTGTTGTTAGCTGCAGAGTGTTTGCTGAGAGGTTAACCTGCTGAGGTTCAAAGAAGTTAAGTTTCAGCCCACAGACACACAGAAGGAGGTGAGCCTTTAAGATTTGAACTTGGGTTTCTATGGCACCAAAGGCCATATTTGTTCTATCACATCCTGCCAGTTTGTAGAGCATCTGATTTCTCCATAGTGAGAATGTTTTTTTTCAAGTGGGTGAAACTTGGGTTATAGTATTTTATTGAAAATAATTACCTATGTTAAAAGATGTTTTGTGATGTGTAGGACAAAGAGGGCTATTTAAATTGAAATCATTTTCCTGGTATCCAAGATCTCTAAATCTCATGCACATTAAGTTCGAATTAGCACTAACAAGGGTCTAACAGCTTTGATGCTGTGTTCTTAGATAATTAAATTCTTAGAAAATCGTTCCACATTTGAGGGGAAAACGAAGGACGCAGAGAGTTCAGTCTTAATTCAAAGTTACTTACACGTCATTACCTGCTGTTTCCAGGCCTTCAGTGGTGGAATCAGCAGGGAGGATTTCATATTAAAAATGAGTTTTCGCTTTCTTTTGGGGGGAGGTGAGTACAAATTCTTGTGGGGGGAATGTAATTGTCAACTGGAACTCTTCTTAAGCTAGCACTTTGCCTTGGCATATCATCGTACCCTGGAAGATACAGTCCATTTTGCATCCTGAAGCTGAGGCTTGTACCAACAATCTTCCTTCACAGCCATATCCTACTTTACACATACAAAATACTTTTTGGTTTACAAACCCCCTTTTCCACTATGATTGTATGAGACCCTCAAAGCCCCTGCAGAAGTTTGAACGATGGCACGTCCTTCCAGTGTCATCCAAAGAAAGCCGAACTGGCTGTCAGTAGACCCCA
The DNA here is from genome assembly GCF_027406575.1 of Nycticebus coucang. Classification (NCBI taxonomy): domain Eukaryota; kingdom Metazoa; phylum Chordata; class Mammalia; order Primates; family Lorisidae; genus Nycticebus; species Nycticebus coucang. The sequence goes on from NC_069801.1 coordinate 54,523,651, forward strand.
TCATATGGCACTAACCTTGGACTAATCGCTCTAATCTAATGTCTGACCATGAGACTTAGAGTCCTAAAATAACCTTCTCATGTCTTAGAAGCAAGCAGACCTGGAATATTGACTCATAGTACCAACCTCACAAAAGACTGATGAATATATTTGAATTCCAGTTTAAGATTTAGGACAAAAAATATTATAGAGTGGTCAGTGGGTGATAATGGTTAAATCAACATGACCAAGGCATTTTGTTCCATGACAGCCAAGTTATCTGAAGGTCGTTTGATAAGTAAGACAAAAAATCTGAGGCCCAGAGGGTTGAAATAACTTGCCACAAGTCACCCAGATGATAAATGGAGAAAACAATTTGGACATTTCATCTTTACCCCAGGGATAGAACTGGAGTGGTGATGGGGTGGGGTGAGGGCTTAGTTCTTAAGCTAGGCTCCCCTCCCCCTCTTGGTTAGTCCTGGGTTGGGATGCTGGCCTTCATGTCTTTTTTGTTTGTTTGTTTGTTTGTTTTTATTCAATCATAACTGTGTACATGGATGCATTTATGGGGTTCAGTGTACTGATTTGATATACAATGTAAAATGCTTACATTGAACTAAGTAACACATCCATCATGTCTTTCTTTTCTGTTGCCTTTGACTAACCCCCAACTCCCACCCCTCCTTTGGATTAGCAAGGTGTAACTTCAGCTTTGTCAATACTTTCAACAACATGCTCCAGTGTGGCTGGATTGGTGGGGGATCTTGTTAAGGTGTGTTTTCATATCTCTACTTTGATCTGGTGAGTGTTGGTTTAGAGTTGGACCCTCGGACGGGAACCGTCCTTCCTCTGATACCACACAGCCAGCTCCGTTCACCAGGACACAGCTCTTTCTAGTATGTGGAGTAGCAGTTTCCTCATTTCCAGTAAATGAGGAAACTGTGGCACGGAGAAGCCAACTTCCTAGGTCAAGGTCATGCAGTGTACAAGTGGCAGAGCCGGGATTTAAACTCAGTCTGGCCCCAGCGTCTGTGCTCAGAACCAGGCCCTCACATGTACAAGAGGGAAGACATCCTGGTAGGCGGTTTCAGGGCATCCAGAAGGGTCTTGGCCTGGCTGCGGCCACATGCCCTTTCCTCATCTATTGGCTGATGCTAAACTTTCAACAATGGGCCTCAGTCTGGTTTATTAGGAGGGTTTTATAGCCCCCTAAAGGTGCGAGTAGTCTCTCTCATCAATTACTCATGTAACTGTTGTTGAAACATCTGAAAAGGTGAAGGTTTTGTGGACGGGGATTGCACCACCCTGGGACTCTGCGGAGAATGGGAGAGGAAGTTCAGCCACTGAATCTGAAGATTCCAAACAAGATGGAGAAAATGAAAATGTAACTGCCTGTGAAATTCTCACGTCCATCTGATGTGGTAGCAATTCTTTTCTTTTTGCAGTTTTTGTCCGGGGCCGGGTTTACACCCCCCACCTCCGGTATATGGGGCTAGCGCCCTACTCCTTTGAGCCACAGGTGCCACGCCTGTTTGCAATTCTTAATTCAGATACTGAAATAATGTCCACAGCTTGTAGTGGAAAAACTGGAATTCAACCCCTGACCTGCCTAACTGCCAAATCAGTGGCCTTGCTAACATCACAAGATTGTTTCCAAGGACATAAACATTTTACTGATGTCACAAGCCCCTTCCTGCCCTCCACCTAACCGCCTCCTTCTACAGCACTGTTGTTCAACCTTTTTTATCTCACAGCACACTTGAACCTATAGTTAAACTTCCACAGCACACTTACATTGATCAAAAAAAAAGGTAAAAAAAAGAATGTATTTACTGTGCTTTGAACTTCTTTTGAAAATAATTGAATTAATGATCTTTAAAAGTTTTTGTGACACACCAAAGATCTTCTCACGGCACATTGGTTAAAAATCATTGCTCTAAAGACTTCACTTTCCACATTGTAAAAACTTTAGGTCTACACTAAACCAGACTTTTAAATACCAGGCTACTCTATCTTTAGCAAATAGAATGTGGGGAACAGTTCAAGAGAGAGTTTTCTGACTGTTGGTGTTTGAAACGCCTTGCCCCTGAGGCCCTAATTCAATCACTTCTAGCTCAGGAGCCAGTGTGGCCAGTGCATTTAACAGAATAAACAAGAATAGGGAGCTGTCAACTTTCAGGAAGGAGAAGGGGAAAAGGGTCAAGATGACACAAGTTAGGGGCCCCTAAGACAGACCAAGCACGGTTCATAATACCCCATAATCCTCCAACAACCCTGCAGGGCAGGCACTAACTACTCTCCTTCTCCGCAGTGGAGGAGACTGAGGTTTAGAGGAGTTAAACAATAGATCTAGAGTCCCACAGATTACAAATGCCAGAGCTACATCTCCAGGGCAGCACCACCCTTCTCTACAACCCCACAACCAGCCTGCCCCTTGAATTTGGTTATTTGACCTGTTCATGTCCATGTTAAGACAGCTACAAGGGCTGGGTGCAGGGCTCATGCCTATAATCCCAGCACTCTGGGAGGCCCAGGAGGGTGGATCGCTTGAACCAGGAGTTGGAGACCAGCCTGAGCAAGAGCGAGAACCTGTCTCTACTAAAACTAGAAAAACTAGCTAGCCATCACGGTGCAGGCCTGTAGTCCATCTACTTAGGAGCCTGAGGCAAGAGGATTGCTCAAGCCCAAGAGTTTGAGGTTGCTGTGAACTATGAAGCCCTGGCACTCTAGCCCAGGGTGACAGAGTGAGACTCTGTCTCAAAACAAAAACAAACAAACATAAGGTATTAGTACATTATCTCACGAATGGGAAAACAAAACTATATCCAATGTACTCAATACTACTATGAAATCACTATATAATCATCTACACATTCATACGAATGGTAAAACATAATTATAGTCCAGAAAGAAGGAAAGCAGAGGGAGGAGAAAAAGGGAGGCCGGAAGGGGGGAGGGGTGGCTGGGAGGAGGGAGGGCGTGTGGTGGGACCTCACCTAATGTGCATAATGCAATGGTACGTTTCAAAATTATTAAGAATAGAGTATAAATGTCTTACCACAACAAATAAAGGAGGTGATGGTTGTGTTAATCAGCTTGATGTAAGCATTTCACAGTGTATATCAAATCAGTACACTGTACTCCATAAATGCATCAATGTACACAGTTATGATTTAATTAAAAAAAAAAAGATAGCTACAACTCCTATAAAGGTCAGGAAGTTGCATTTATGTAGCATTTTTAGCCAGCCTTGTTTCTGCAGCTGGACCCCTATCCTATGTGCCAGTCTCCACCTGGTACAGGGGGAAAAGTTCATTGCATGTCTGAAGAAAATACATTTAAAGGATGCTTAGTGTTTTGTGAGGAGAGACCACACCTTGCCTATTTGATGCACCATTGGATTTTCAGTGGAAAGAAGGAAGAAGGAAGGAAATGAGGAAGAAAAAAATACAAGGAAGGAAAGAAGACAGAGGGCAGGAAAAAAGGAAGGAAGAGATGCTATAGGCCGTGAAGTGGGAGAACTTAAGAGCTGATTATGGGGGGACAGAGCAGAGAGAAGGGACAGTAACTAAGAAGCGCAGACGTAGGCCTTAAGGAATCTCATTGTCCAGGGCTGAGAGATGAAAGTTATGCCTGTGAATATTTATCACCATTTTATGAGTGTGTTCTCTTAATAAATGAGAGTTCCAATTATTTTTCTATTCCAAAGTTTCTATTCAGTCCCACCACTAGAATTGCAAACAAGGATTTAACCATATATGCGATTTCTGAATTCAAATCCGAGAACACCTGCTGAAATGCGTTTAAATAAGACTCAAGAAAATGCTTCTGGCCAATGAGCCATAAAAAAAAAAAAAGTATTCTGTTCAGTTGGTGAATCAGCCCTATGTTCATACTTTGGAGCTCCCGGAGCCCTTTGATGTCTTCCTGACACTTGGCAGGTACCTCCGGAAAGCACGATGAGGGGCTGCTGGGGGTTTGCTCATCTGTAAGGGGAAGCCCAAAGCCTGAAAGAAGCACCTCCAACACCGCTCCAACTTTGTAATCCAATTTCTTTAAGTCCTCAGATATGTTCTCAATGAAAACATAACCACACACACACACAAAAAAAAATAGGATAAGGACAGATATCAATTTTCTCATTTAATCAGCTTCTTTGTTAATTCAACCATAAATTATGTGCCAGAGAAGTCTAATCACATTGTATATGAATTTTGCATAATTTGCATTCATTACAACATAAGATTTAAGTACATTCATTATGTAGTATTGTATGTATTTTTAGTTTATCTCATAAAAAAAGTTATAGCTGCTTATGGTAGACATGACTTCTTTATTTCCCCAAGCACAGAAAGGAGAAAAACAAAATCCTACTGATTTGTTTAGGAAATGGTGTCTCCTGTTTACTAGTTGTTGAATCCTTGAGGAATCCACTGCTCCGGACTCTTGCCTGGGTATTCCCCTGTGCCCAGTCTCCGTTGCAGCCTCTGGCTCAGGTGTCCGAGCCCATGAGCCCATTGTCTGTCTCCCTGCAGATCTCTGGCTCAGGTGCTAGAGTCAGGTCTCTCGTGCCCGGTCTTGGTCTCTGTTCTTCAGACCCTCAGATGACTAGTAGTGCTCTTCTTAGCCTCTGTTCTTTTCCATTTTGTAGTCACAGCACCAATTCTCAACCATCTTGGAAGTGGAGTGATAAAGGGGAATGAGGTAAGTCTCCCCAAACCAATACAAGTTGTTGAAGACAGTTATCCAGATGGGAGGATGGGTTTGGTTACCTTTCTGGCTAAAGATCCCAGAATACGATACTCTGCTCATCCTTTCACTTATTTAAAGAAACTTTTTTTTTTTTTTTTGAGAAAGAAAAAACCCTGGGTAGAGTGCAGGGGCATCATAGCTCACAGCAACTTCAAACTCTTGGGCTCAAGCGATCCTCTTGACTCAGCCTCCCAAGTAACTGGGACTACAGGCACCTGCCACAATGCCCACCTATTTTTAGAGATGGGGTCTCGCTCTTGCTCAGGCTGGTCTTGAACCCGAAAGCTCAGGCAATCCATCTGCCTCCGCCTCCCAGAGTGCTGAGATTACAGGTGTGAGCCACCACGACCGGCCCACATAAAGGAAATTCAATGTGCCTATCATGTACCAGAAATTAAGCTGAGCACTGGGGATTCTAATATGAACAAACAAAACATCTCGGTCTTCAAAAAGAGATCAGTCTGGTCAAAGAAGCAGAAGATAATAAAATTATTTCAATATCATGTCACAAGTGCTTTAATAAAGATATGTGAAAAGAATAGTAATTGGTACAAACAGAGGACAACTCCATCTAACAGGGAGAGGCAATTAGGCCAAGAAGGGACACAGAGTTTGATTTAAAAAAGGAAAGGGGATCGCAATCCAGAGGAGAGATGCCAAGGGCATCTCAGGAAGAGGGAAAAGCATGTTCAAACCCAAGGACCATCGCTTGGCATGTACAGAGGACATTGAACGTAAGTGGTTCCCCGGGGGCTGCAGTGATGAAACTGAAGAGGAAAGAGTGGGTCATTTCACAAAGCAGCCGAGTTCTCTGTGTATGTATCAGGTGCTATGCTTGATACATATACATTTAATTCTCACAGACCTGAGAGGTAATCATATGCATGATCCCCAATGTACAGACGAGGAAACTGAGGAAGACTGGGCTATTCAAGATCACATAGCTAGAATAAACAGCAGCAAAATCTGGACACGTGGAGTCTAATTCTAGAGTCTCAATCATGACAGGAGAGTTTGTACGTTATAGGTAGGCTAAGGGGAAGACTTTCCCATAGAAGAATGTCATGATTCCAGTAGGTTTTAGTAAGATCCCTCAAGCTACAGTGGAGAATGAGTTAGATAAGGATGTTCAGAGGCAGAAAACCACCTAGGAGACCCAGGTTAATGACCCAGACAAGAAATAATGAAGACCTTCCCTCCTGAAGTAGGCTTGGTTTCTCTACCCGAGGTGCTATAAGCAGGCAGAATCTGGCCTAGAAATCAGGGCCTGGACTCCATTCACCATGCTGCCCTCTTTATGATCTTGTTGAATACAGAATTAAGAAAAAAGACCTTCTGTCCTAACTTACAGTTGGGGTCCAGAGTCACAGAACTTGGAACTGAAAGAAAACTTAGGATGGTTCGGTATAGCTGTCCCCCATGTCCGCCCAGTCAGGGATTCCTTATAGAGCGTCACCGTCAGGGGATGGTCCATTCTCTGTCTGGATTATTACCACCAAATGTCTTTGAAATGATTAACATTTCCTCCATACACATTTATTGAATATCTATTGTGGTTACCACCCCGTGTTTAATGCTATGGATATAATGAACATGAGCCAACAGGTTCCTTTAAGGAACACACAATGTGCTATGAAGGTTCATTTCCCTGTGACATCCACCTCCAGCCACCGCTTCTGTTCCTTCCAATTAGAGCATAAGCTCATTCTCTTACGCATGGCAGCATTTCAAATACCAAAAACAAATCAACTCTCGGATGTTTCTCTTTTCCAAGCTAAACATTCAGTTTCTTCAACCAATTTTCACATAAGGTAGTCAAAGCTGCCAATGGCTACTCAGTTTTCAATGAAGAAATTGCTGAAAAGGAGACCCCAAACCCCAAGCTTCTTTCACCATCCACACAGGCAAAGACTGGTACAGAAATCAAATAGGTCCTAATCAGAAAATTTGCAGACATTGGTGACTTTGAGGTATCCAGTCCCTGGGAGTAGGCTCCATATTAAAATCCAAAGGATAGAGCAAATTCAAAATAAAAAAAACTGAGATGGATTTCCACACATATTCAATATTAAAGCAACATTATTAAAGCATTTTAATAATCAGGGGACTGTGGTTTAAAATATTATTGGAAAAGTAGTTGGAAGAACTTTCTCTCCGTCTTTTATTAAAAACTGAAAATCCAAACACCCCCCCAAAACAAAACAAAACAAAACAATAACCACTATCAAGATTTGTTCAAGATTTGCTCATTAACTACAAGCATCAAACGCTTTGAAAATATAATGTTCCGATGTATGTTGCCCTTCTGAGCTTAAGAGAACTGTTTCCTCAGCCCTTCTTAGTCATGTCCTCTCTGCTTCCAAAATTTCAGATCTGTTTCAACTTAAAAACTGGGTAGGTACCCTTCTCCTAAATGGGTTCCATGTTTGAAAGGAAAAAGTAGAACCTAGACTGCCCTTACTAACCTTCCATATCAGAATTCACCTTTATAAGCTCAGCAAACCATAACTCTCAGAATTAAAAAGACAAATAAATAAAATTAGAATCAGAGAAAGATAAACTGTTAATGGCAGTGCGTTGAATCTTTGGAGGGATGATTCTCCTAAGCAAAATTGTCAGATTGCTGGAGGAGGAAACCAAGAATTCTGTAGCAGCCAACCTGCGGACTGGCTCTTGTACGTTTCTCTCTTTCTTCTTCTTTTTTTTTTTTAATTAAATCATAGCTGTGTACATTAATGTGATCGTGGGGCACCATACACTGATTTTATAGACTGTTTGACACATTTTCATCACACTGGTTAACATAGCCTTCCTGGCATTTTCTTAGTTATTGTGTTAAGACATTTACATTCTACATTTACTAAGTTTCACATATACCCTTGTAAGATGCACCGCAGGTGTAATCCCACCAATCCCCCTCCCTCCACCCATTCTCCCCCCTCCCTCCCCTCCCTTTCCCCCTTCCCCCTTGCTTGGGTTATAACTGGGTTACAGCTTTCATGTGAAATCCATAAATTAGTTTCATAGTAGGGCTGAGTACATTGGTACTTTTTCTTCCATTCTTGAGATACTTTACTAAGAAGAATATGTTCCAGCTCCATCCATGTAAACATGAGAGAGGTAAAGTCTTCATCTTTCTTTAAGGCTGCATAATATTCCATGGTGTACATATACACAATTTATTAATCCATTTGTGGATCGATGGGCACTTGGGCTTTTTCCATGACTTAGCAATTATGAATTGGGCTGCAATAAACATTCTGGTACAAATATCTTTGTGATCATGTGATGGCTCTTGTACGTTTCATCTGATCACAGTGGCAGGGATCCTTGAGAGGAGGGAGAAGAGGACAGAGCCTTTCCCAGTTCAGCACACAATAAATGTGTGGTAGACATGACCTCTGGACTTAGGACTCTATCCATCAATCTACCACCTAGGCACAAATCTGTTAAAGGAACTTGACCAACATGTCAGTAGACAGAAATTGGGTCAAGGTCAATCCACATATCACATTTGTTAGATGTCTGAATAGGTCTGAGTAGGTCTCTTCTGTTAAAGGAGGAGTACATGGGTGAATGTAGTTGACATGTCGGTGAAAATGTGCTAGAGAATAAGGGAAAGGAATTAACGTACTTAGAAGACGACTGAAAATTATCTATGGCAGGAACTCTAGGAGAAATAATTTTGGATAATCTAGCTGGCATCCTCAATGTATACAAAAAGGCATGTTTTCCATGAAAACTGGAGTAAAAAAAGCCATGAGAAGAAAGGAAGGATGGAAGGAAACTAAAAATGAAATGGTAAAATGAAAAGTCTACGAGGAAGGGGTAGAGCCCAGCCTTGACAGTAAGAAAAATGGGATTTGTGGAGAGAAGAGATTTGGAAAGCTCCCAGAGGGATAAAAAGGGCAAAAACAGTTCAAAATTACAGGATTGGCTAGGCATGGTGGCTCACACCTGTAATCCTAGCACTCTGGGAGGCGGAGGCCGGTGGATTGCCCTGAGCTCAGAGGTTCAAGACTAGCCGGAGCCAGAGTGAGGCCCCGTCTCTACAAAAAAAAGCCGGGAGTTGTGGTGGGCGCCTGTAGTCCTAGCTACTTGGGAGGCTGAGGCAAGAGAATTGCTGCAGCCCAAGAGCTGGAGGTTGCTGAGAGCTCTGATGTAATCTATCCAGGGCTGCAAAGTGAGACTCTGTCTCAATTAAAAAAATAAATAAATAAAGGGCAGCACCTGCGGCTCAAAGGAGTAGGGCACCGGCCCCATATACCAGAGGTGGCTGGTTCAAACCTGGCCCCAGGCAAAAAAAAAACAAAAAACAAAAAAAAAATATATATATATATTAAATAAATAAAAGAAAAAAACGAAATAAAAAAACCAAAACTTCAAACTAAGGCAATCGAAAGCAAAATTCCAAAAAAACAAACAAAAACAAAAAAAGAATTACAGGATTGCTCAGAGAACTGAGAAGCACGATTCCAATAGAGCAATCACTGAAGATATAATTGAGGAAAACTTCACTGAGAGAGAAAAACAAAAGGAAAACAACAACCGATCTTTGTTTATGAATTGAAAACCTTTCTGTATTTTAGGTAAACTCAGGCTCACACCTGTGAGTACCAGAAAGGATCGTGTTGGTACTCACCAACGGTTTGCGTTGCGTCACTAATGAAGTGTGTAAATGCATTGGAGTCTTTGTGTATGTTCTCCCCTGTAAGATATTTCCTGTTTGCACACACTTATATGTTGCACACATGTACACGTTCTGCATATTCTTTTATAGTTTTCTCTTTTCAACGAACAAGTGTGTCAGGAACATTTTCTGGTGTTGTTAAATATTCTAAAACATTTTTAATAGTAGTCTATTGTATCATAAGTTGCTTAACGTGCTTTGTTCGTGGGCATTTAAATCATTCTTTTCTTATGATTATAAATATGACTTTATTATAAAATTTACTATAAACATCTTTATCTCTGTTCTAGGAAGCAAATAGGTCAAGCTGAAATTGCTGGAAGTGTGAAGGTAATGGAAAGATGGGCAAGAGCTCAAAACATACACCCCTTAGGTACCTCTACTTGAGAAACGAAACATTCCTGAAAGAGCAATGCTTACTAACTTCAGGAATATGAAGCTTTGGTTTAAAAGAAAAGGCATTGACTTCCCCATTCTAGGACTCTGTCTTAAGTCAATAATCTAAAGTTTGGACAATGATATATACCTTATAAAGACCATGTTAGGGGTATTTATCAAAATGTTGGAAATAATTTAAATATCTAACAGAATCAGAAGTAATTGATGGATTAAATGTTCCATTATGTGTTTGTAAACCTCTTTGATGACAGAAAAATACGGTATAAAACCAAATGATAATAAAAGCTAAACAGGAGCCAGGGACGGCGTCTCCTGCCTGTAATCCCAGCAATTCAAGAGGCTGAGGCTAGAGGATCACTTCATCTCAGGATAGCAAAAGACAACACAAACCCCCCCCCCCAATAACAACCAAAAAAATGCATATACTTATATGCAGGGGTGTCCAACCTATGGCCCGTGGCCGGCATGCTGATTTTGTGAAGACTTTTTTGCTTATCTATGGTGTCAGATATCATGAAAAGCATGCACAGACCTTTTGTTGCTTATCAGCTTTTGTTACTATTTGTGTATTTAATATGTGGTCCAAGACAATTCTTATTCTTCCAATGTGAGGCAGGAAAAAAACAGACACATCTGATAGCGTGACCTGCTTAAATAACGGAAAACCAAAATCAATGCTTAAGGATAAGAAGAAGACCAAAATCTCAAAATGGTTTGCATCCCATGAGTGGAATTTGAATTTTTTTTCTTCTTTATACTTTGAAATTGTTTATACTTACAAGAGAAATAGATGAGTCAAAATGTTTTGATGAAAACCTTTGATCAAAGTGATAATGTGACTTAAAAATTATAAAATTAATTTTTGTAAGCTACTCATGAACCTAGCACCAAAATAAACTTGTATGTTTTCTCTTTGAGTCTGAAAATGTATTTCTCACATTGTTTACACATCGTTTTAAACTGTATGTTTTCCAGTTCATTTTATTTCACAAACACGTACGCATAGTTATATTTAAAGAAGTATCACGTTTGCAATGCTTTTGTGGCGAACCATCCTATCACATATAATGCTTAAATTTATGTAACCATTCTATTGGGGGTCATTGGGGAGTTTGCAGTTTGTCATCATGACAGATACCCCTACTTTGTACTCAGAGCTCTCTTTTTCTTTTGTATAATTTCCTTGGGATATTCTTCAGAATTTTAACTGTTGTGGATAAGGGTATACATAAGTGTTTTTATGGGTTGGGGTATGCATTGTCAGATTTCCCATGAAATAATATGGGAGTTAATGTAGTCTTAATAGTCTGTTGTAAAAAGCAAATCAAAGGCAAAGCCCATTAGGATTTTTGGACATTAAACTGGAACAGATTTTGGATGTCAGCCATCTAGCGCAACTCCAAAGTCATGGCGGGGAAAGGGCCTCGGAGTGGTCACTGGCTGCAGGACCCAAAGCAAAGCTCAGACTTAGGTCTGCTGACTCTGAGCCTGTGCTTCTCTCAGACTGATGTCCCAACACACTCTCTCTCCCTTCTCATTTCTCTTCCACAAGTTAGAAGTAAAGTAAGTAAAGAAGTAAACTGTGTTTTCAGTGTAAGGCACCAGGGGAAATGGAATCTGCTTCAGCATTTGACCCTGTCCTGGCTCTGCCATGAGTAACTCTCACTGTGTTGCTTAATCTTCCTGAGGCTCAGTCTTCTAATCCATACAATAGGGATTCTAACACAATATTTCCATTGCAAGGTTATTGTAAGGATGAGAAATAATATTTGCAGGGCCACCACCAGCCCAGAGGGCACTTTGGTGAGGATTAAAAGGCACTCCTTCTGAAAATGTATGAAGGCTAGAGGGAGCTATTAGTTGAGCAGACAGTACCTTTGTGCCGCTTAGAAAGAGGGGCTCCTTCCTCCAAGTGATGTACATAGGATAGATTTCGGCCCTGGTTCATCCCTTCCTTCGGAAGCCTTCCTGTGCAGGGAACCGTCTGCTCCATACACTAAGGCCTGGTTCCTGAGAGCCAATGTTCTTACTTTATTCTCCTTACTACTTGGAGGGGGACAGTAGGTCATTTCTACGGGTCAGTCACCCCCATCCATCCTATCCCTACAAAACTGAGGGCAGTGAGTGCTTTTTGGCAAGTAAGAGTTAAACAGGAGGCCAAACCCTGTTGCTGTGAAGGCCATCGAGGCCAAATGTGAGCTCTGACCTTCATTAATTCAAGCTTTGTACTTCTGCTATGGGAGAAGTTTGCCTGATGTCGTCTGCCTGATGCATCTGCTATTCCTAATTTGGCCTGTTTGGGTAACAAAGCTCCCAGTGATCATCTAAACCTCATTTGATGCACCTGTGAACAATTCATTATATTAATATAACGGCAGGGGAGGAGCAGAGACACTAATAAATAGACTTCAGCTGCCAGGACTCCTGTCACAGCCACAGCAGCCCCTTGCTTCGCTCTGCAGACAGTCCCCAGCCCTCGGCCACAGTGGGGAAGGTCCCACAGACCCCAGGGCCAGCATATGTCCAACCAGCAGGCTCCACAACTGGCCAGAGTTAAGCACATCCATTAATTGTTTCTTCTCAAGCTCTGTAGAACTTTCACCGAATTTGAAAAATTCGGTCTTAGGTAGAGGCGGATTACAAGTGTTTCTAACGAGGGTGGCTGTGACCAGTATTTGGTAACTCTTCTCTTGGTTGAATCTAGTTTATCAGAGCAGATCTGGACCACACAGAATCACTGGGCAACATCTTTACTTTGTGGGGTCTTTTCACTCTTCTGGGCTGGCCTGATGTTGGGGGGAGTTTTCCTTTTTCATGACTTCAGAAGATACAAACCTATATGTTTGATGGTGTCCTGTTTCAATGCTCCCGTGGTTTTCCATTTTTCCTGCAAACATAAAGCTGTTCAACTGCAAAGTAAACTATGTCATTCTAGACACCATAACTGAGCCACAGGTGTTCCAACATGGCGGGCACACCCCTCTCCCCGTCTGACCACATTACGACTGTCTTTCTTGCCAGCCCTTCTCCTCCTCATTTCTGGTCATGCATATTACGTTCTAGTAGAAAAAGCAAATTATTTGCAGTTTCTGGAAAATGCCATGTTATTCCCTGACCCCGAGTGTTTCCCAGAGCTGTGTCCTCTGCCAGGAATGCCCCCACCTGCTCAGCTGGCCTCGTTAACCCTGACCCATTCTTTCACATTTTGCTGAAAGCTGGATTAAGGATCCCTCAGCTTCGCTTTCTGTGCATAATCGTGTCATCGCACCCATTTTCTTCCATCATAATTATCGGTTATGTTTCTATCCTCCCTCCCCCACTCAGAGTGTGATTTCGTCTGTGGGTCTGGTTTCTGTCTTATCTACATCCTCAGTGGATGAAAACACCACGCAGGGCTTTTTGCTAGGTGGGAGGTGGGAGCAGAGGGAAAAGGAATCCTCAAAGGACAAGATAGTCCTGGGTAGTGTAAGTGGTCTACGGTCAATGACCTTCTCTGCCCACTATTGGTTCTGTGAGCTTAGAGAAGTCACTTCCCTTCTCTGGGCCTTTAGTTTTTAAATCTATAAAGAATGTTGGGTAAATCACTGTTTTTTGTTTGTTTTTTTTTTTTTAATTTTTACTTATTTAATTATTTATTTTTGAGATAGAGCCCTACTCTGTGATCTAGGCCAGAGTTCCCTGGCATCAGTTTAGCTCACAGCAATCTGAAACTCTGGAGTTCAAGCGATCTTCTTGCCTCAGCCTCCTGAGTATCTGGGACTATAGGCCCCCACCATGATACCTGGCTAGTTTTTCTACTTTTAGTAGAGACGGAGTCTCACTCTTCCTCAGGCTGGTCTCCAAATCCTGAGCTCAAGCAACCTGCCCGCCTGAGCTTCCCAGTGCAGGCGTGAGCCACTGCACCTGATGAGCAGTGGTTTTTAAACTACGCTCTTTGGAGCTCCAGGTGTTCTGGTACAGAACTACGCTCTTTGTGAGGTAGGTACTCACAAAGGAAGTGGGTACAACAGGCCCAGCTCCACTGTCTTCCTTCCTTAGGGTCAGCTTCCTTTGAGGAATGAGCCCTCTGTCTTTAAGCATTGGCCTAAGAAAATGGCGAAGGATGACTGAGAACTGGCAGGTGCTCAGCCTGCATTAACTCTCTTCCTCCTCATAACAACTCTATGAGAGAAAAGTACTGTTCTTGTTTTTAAAGGGAAGAAACCGAGGCACAGAGACAGAACATGCCCAGACGGACACAGCTGGGAGATGGTAGCGCTGAGAGCTGAACCAAAGGGCTTTCCAGGTCTAATGTTTGGTGGTTCTATTACTGAAATGACGGGCTTTAGCATGTGAATATGAAGATGACTATGTATGTGACATGTGCGTTTGCCAAGCCAGGGATGCAATGTGATTGCCCAGTGACGGGATGCAATCCCGTCTGTGTGACCAGTCGGGCTCGGCACATGCAATCAAGGCTTTTTGGAAGGAGTAAAACTTAAGCAGAATCTCCAAACAGAATGAGATAGATATTCGGGAGTGGGGTGGAGGGCTATTCAACTGCGGCCCGTGGGCTGCGTGCAGATTATTTGAGGACTGCTTTGCCCATCTGTGGTGTCAGATACAGAGAAAAATATGCACAATTCTTTTTCTTTTGCTTATCAGCTTCCATCAGGGTTTGTGTATTTAATGCGTGGCCCAGTACAACTCTCCTTCTAAATCTTTAGTAGAAAAGAAAGAAGGTTGGACATCCTGGATGGAGGAGTAGGGGAGTCTCAGGAGATCTAAGAGAAAGGACATACAATCTAATACTATATAAAATGAATATGTTTCCCAAATCCCAAGGTATCAAGGACTTCATGTCACCTTGAAAAAGCATCCATTCCCTCTCGTCACAACATACCCAGGACCCCGTCAGGGCTAAGTACCAGCTATGGTACCACTTAGCCACTGTGCTGCCCCGGACGGCTTCTGTGTCTCCGTGGAGCCTCCATTTCCCCATCTTCAGAACTTGATTCCAGAGAGTGAATTGTGGAGTTTCGAATGAAGTGTAAAGGCACTGAAGTTACTGCTGCATTTGGGCATTTGAAAATGTTTTCAAAAATACCCATATTGTAAACAGTGTGCACATATAATTCTGGAATCACAATATATTAATAACAAGGATTTGTATTTTGAAGGTCTTAGATTTTCCATTGTCATGTGTCACACAGCACAGCTGCACATTCTTCCTTTAGGGGCATAGAGAAGAAATTCGACTCCCGAAATTCATTCTCTAAGGTAAAGGGGACGATCCCTAAGACGAACACGCTTTCCACTGCCCTGCTGTTTCAAGCTTTTAGCAGCCTGGAGAGGCAGCATTTTCTATCAACCCTTGAACAACAGGTTTCTCAGGGACTGAATTAAAAGCCGCTTGTCTTTGGATTTCCTGTAGCACTTAGCACCCAAATTCAACAGGATTCTGCGGGATTCTATTCTGTTCTATTCTACTTATTTTTTCTATCTACTCATTCATTTATGAAACATTTATCGAGAAACTATTTTGCGCCAGGCACTACATTACGTGAGTGGACACAGAAGTAAATACAAATAGCACTTGTCTACAAAGAGCTGAAAATTCTGAGTCAGCTCACATGGATTATGATGGATACTTGTTCCATCTATACGCTGCAGAGCATCTTGCATACAACACAGGCCGCTATGTAGAGGAAGCTTAGTGTCTAAAATCAGAATAAAACATCAGGGAGCTCAGCCACACTGATCTTGGATTTTTCTTATATCCTCAACCAATGAATAAATGCTTGCTAACATTTCATGGGTACTTATTAACAAGGAACTAAATGTTTTATGTGAACCCATTATTTCTTAAAACACCATCCTATAGGGTTTTATCATTGTTCCCATTTCAGAGATGAGAAGATTGAGGCACAAAAGTTATACAACTTGTCCAAGGATATTTGCTGTACCTGCTTTCACCTTTGAAGCTTTCTATATGCTGTGTTCTCTGTTTACGACACGATGCCTACTTACTTCTCACTGTTCCCTTCCCCATTGCCCAGACAACTACTAACTCCCACCTGGCCTTCCAGTTTCAGTTTAAAAACTACTTTCTCAAAATAGCTGTCTTTAATCTGATACTACATTGCCTCTTACAGCCCATGTGCTCTGTAATCTTGGCTCATCATCATATATCGGGCCTGCCCATGGAATCCTCCTCTCCTTCACCAGACATAATCTCCATGAGGCCATCTCGTCTCGAGTTTGTTTCAATCATTAGGATATTCTAAGGGGCCAGCCAAGGGCTTGGCACATAGAAGGTTTCAATAAATAGTTCTCAAATGAAAGCAGAAAGAAAGGTCTATTAAACATTTCAAACAGCCATCAAATTCAAAAGATCTCCAAGCGCTTACGAAGGAATTCTTCCTGTGGTCTTATCATACTGTTTCCACAGATGGGAAAAAGACAGCCGATGGGTGAATTGCACCCGTTATCTTAGGCAAGTTGACATTTGTTGTACTGTAGGGAATTTCTCTTAGCACAATATTTCCTGGGAGGAGCAGGTAAATATTGAGACAAGATACACATCAAGGTTTTTTTTTTTTTTCTGTGAACCACTGTACAATCATCAATTCCAGAGATAACAAAGGCGTTTGTTAACAGCTCCATCTCTTTTTTCAAAGCTCAGTTCTCAGCCTGGCAACGTTACAAAGCTCAAGAAAAGAAGCGTTGTTAGCAGATGCCAACCACTTGTCAGAGGAAAACTCCAAAGGCACTGTGCGGTACCTCAGCTTTTTAACATACAGATAGGCTTTCTGTCCTCCGGTGCATCAAAATTCCTGACGGAGTAGCTGTAGAAATGGAAAGTTGAAAGGGTTTTACCAGTAGATTAAATAAGAAAAAATTCAGCCCAGCAGAAAACTCCTTGCACAGGCCCTTCGGTTTTTGCGTAATGGTTCTGCAAACGAGTTTGTGGCTGGGGACATAGCTTTCCCCGGATCGGAATGCTTTGCACACTAAACGTGTTATTATTATTAATGTGTTTTGGTCACCTGTGCAAGGTTTTGCACACAAGAACGTCGTTTCATGCACTTTTGTACCTTCGGCCCCCTCAGTAGCACGTAGACGGGGCCCAGAACAAGTGACAGAACAATATGAATCAAATAAACAAATGACAGGAATAAACTCCATGCGGGAAGCCGCTGCAGTCCCCAGTTGAAAGAGCTAAGTAAATTATTTGTGGGCGGATTTCTGCAGAATTTCTGTTACATAGTTTAGGAACTTGCTTTTGCAAACGGATTAATACAAGATAATTCAAAATCCTTTTCAAAATAGGGTATCGGACTTAGCGACAGATTTTAATTTTTACTCTTTCTTAAGAGAAGATGTGTTTTATTTTGTGCCAAAAGTGTGGTCTGAAGAAGCCTGGTTGTCTCTGTATCCCACCGGGCACAGCAGCGGGAGCTTAGTATGTGTGTGGGCAAGGGCATGAATGAATGGGCCTTCCCGCTGTGTTGGCTTCCCTAGGCAGTGTCTGGGAGAAAACGCTGAATGGGAAGACCAGGTGAAGCAAGCACGCGCCACACTGTGTGTGTCCTGCAAGACTGCCCCCTCCTGCCTTAGGAGCTTCCCGGGTTTCTCTGTTTTATGTCTTGGCCTACATCTCTACGCATTGCAGGCGGATGAAACACTGCCAGAGTTTTACCTACCTAAACGTTTTCCTTTTCTCTGCTGAGCTAGGAGGATGCAAGACCCACGGTTGAGGGGTTGAGGAGCAAGCCCAGGTGCCTGTCCCTCCTGGCATATTTCAGAGCCAATGTCAAGGACTCTGACTCTGCAGTCATCTCCAATGCATGAACCGCGATTGCATTAAGCCAGACGGAACACCTCAGCCCTTCCTTTTCCGTTCAGACCATTCAACGATCGTATAGAGCACATTAGAGTTGGCAGTCCATGTGGCCATGTCAAGAAGCAGAGTTTATTTTCTCAATGTCTGCCGAGTGGGCCTTTCTCCCTGGCTCCGTCCTGTCCACCTACTTAGTATATGCTTGACCTTTCTCCTTGTTCCCCCCACTCCCTTTTTCAGAGCTAGGAAACTTTGGGGGGGAAAAAAAGAAATTCAAGTCGAAATTATAGTTCTGCTATTAGGTGTGAGACTGTGGGAAAAGACGTAAGCCCTCTGAGCCTCACTGGGTCGCCTGCCATGTGAGGACAAGCGTGCCCGGGTGTCCAAGCGTGAGGGAGGATCGGATGCCTGTATATGGTCATTGCCAATCCTAAACGTGCACACGTGGATCCTCTATAGCTGCAAATCACCACACGCTCGCCAGCTTAGCACACACCCACGTACTCTCTCACAGGTACAAGCCAGGTCAGGCCTAACTGGGTTCCCTGCTTAGGCACAAGGTCCAAGTCAAGGTGTCTGCTAGGCTCTTATCTCAAGGCTCCTGGGAGTAATCAGCGTTCAAACTCACTCATGTTGGCAGAATTCAATTCCATGCAGTTATAGGACTGAGGTCCTGTGTCCTTGGTGACTGTCAGCCAGTGACCCCGTCAGCCTAAGGCCCCCCCATGCTCAGCTCACCCCACCATCTTCAAGCCAGCAAAAGGTGCCTCAGCCTTCTCATATTTGAAACCTCCCCAACATTTTTTTTTTATTGAGGGTACAATAAGCCAGGTTACACTGATTGCATTTGTTAGGTAAAGTCCCTCTTGCAATCATGTCTTACCCCCAGAAGGTGTGGCACACACCAAGGCCCCACTCCTCTCCCTCCTTCCCTCTCTCTGCTTTTCCTTCCCTGCCCACCCATGACCTTAATTGTCATTAATTGTCCTCTTATCAAAATTGACCTCCCCAACTTTTTCCTCTCCCAGAAGCCAGACAAAATGATGCTTTTAAAAGGCTCCTGTGTTTAGATCGGACTCATCCAGACAACCTCCCTTTTGCCACAATAATGAGACATAATCACCAGAGTGGCAGCTCATGTATTCACCAGCTCCACCCACACTTGAGGGCAGGAAATTACACGAGGGCAAGGACCATTCTGACTACACGGTGTATCAGATTCCCCTTGGAGCTTTCTAAAACTATTGATTTTTCTGTCTCCATCCCAGGCCCTCTGAATCAGAATCTCTTTGAGTGGGTCCTGAGATTTGTACAATTAAAAATTTCCACAGGCAATCTAAATATAACTAGTCTATGAATGTAATGTAAATACCATTAAGTAAATGAATTCCAGGGCCTTGTACAGTGCTTGATACAGAACATCAGTTCCATGAATGCCATTTTCATGTCTTTTCCTGTAGTACCTTGGTATTTAAGCTACAGTCCAAGAATCAGGAGACTCATCCAGGATCATCACTGCTCAGAAGCATTTTAGAGATGAACAATCTCCGCACCTGTAACCCAGTGGTTAAGGCGTTGGCCACACGCACCAAGACTGGCGGGTTCGAGCCCAGCCCAGGCCAGCTAAACAACAATGACAACTGCAACAAAAAATAGCCGGGCGTTGTGGCGGGTGCCTGTAGTCCCAGCTACTTGGGAGGCTGAGGCAAGAGAATCGCTTAAGTCCAAGAGTTTGACGTTGCTGTGAGCTATGACACCACAGCACTCTACCTAGGGTGACATAGTGAGACTTTGTCTCAAACAAATAAGAAAAAAATCTCAAGAACCACCCTGGAGAGTCAGACTCTGTATTGTAAAAAGATTATGAGGTCATTGGTAATGTGAAAGTCTGATAAGCACTGCTTTAGAAAACTCTCCAAGGACAGACCCAGAGCATCAACCCTCAAATGTTCTTGGAACGGACCACTACCAAATAGATACGTCTGTACACATAGTTCAGTTTGATCATATTCAATTCAACTGAATCCCAGATCACTTCCCCCCATTTGTTGTATATCCAGCACAGGATATGTGGACACGGTAGGTAGAAAAAAGAATCGCAAGCCATAATATGAGTTTATTAGATGATCTCACCATCACTGGGGGGATAAGACAGAGAACTATTCAAAGCTGCATGTTTGAGAAAACACTGGGAGAACTACAAGAACATTTTGTTTCAGAATAGGCTGGGCTTGAAGGATACAGCCATTATTTAGGAGCTAGTTTATATGGAGTCTCATTCAGTCATTCACTCAATAAATATTTATTAAGTTCCCATTGTGTAGACCTTCTGCCTGAAGTCATGGGCTGCCCTGGCTGTCCCCTGGCCTGGTGGCCTTATTATAATGACAGTGCCACACTGAACTATGTGCTCTTGCTGTCTGTGTTAGGTTCTAATGGAGGAGTGTGTGTTTCTCAAAGACCATAGTACTTTTTTTTTTTTTTTGGTATGTGAGTGCTTAGCATATACGTAAGTAAATTACTGCATACATGAATAAGTACAAGAAAGAAAAAGGTCACTGCAGGGGTAAGGGACAGTCACAGATCAAGGGGGATGGTGAAGGGCAAGCAGAGCAACTTGGAGAGACAATTCCAGCCAAGTCTTGTGTGACAGTTCACTCTGAAAGAGTTGAGGAGTAAGGTTTGATGGAATTAGAAAAATCAGAATATTAGCATGGAAGATGTACTTTTCAAATACGTTCAACAGAGAATGTAGTAAGTTAATAAGCAGTAGGAAGCTACTATAAGATGATGAGGAAAGTAGAAAGAGATCTGGTCTATGATTTGGTAATCTTCAGTACCTTATCAAAAGTCATCTTACAGATCGGGTGGGTCCTAACCCAAAGGATTGGTGCGGCAGAGATGGGGACAGAAAGACAACGTATGGGTGTGACATGTGTGTGCTTGATTTGTGTATTTGGGGGGTGTGAGGAGAGAGGTATCACAGCCATCCAAGAAAAAATAAATCGCGAGCAGATGCTCCATATGGAAGAGTTCCCATTTCAAACAAGCCAGAACATTTAAAAATAGATTGATAGGCCAATTCCGTCCCAACAGAGCGCTGAGAAAACCTCCTTGGAATGCTGATTTACAGTGCATTTTCTGATAGACTCATTCTCGGATTTATTCATTCATTCAACAAATATTAACTCGGTTCTGAGTGCCACGCTAAGGTCTGGGGTTACAGAGATGAATAAAATAAGGTCTCCCGCTTCTGCAGGGGGAAAAAAACCTTCAAATTAAACTTACTCATTTTGTTAGGGGATTAATTGTGTTAGTGATAAGATGAAATTGCTTGAAATTGAAGATGAAATACTCCATCTGCAAGTTCTTTTAAGCTTTTGTTGGAAGTCTGGTATTTTCTGGCTCAGCAATGTGTTTAAAATGGAAGGCAGACAGATAAACCTGAGGCTGGGTCCATCCCTTGCTAGCTATCTAGCTATGTCAGCTTGTGTTGACTTCCTCATTTGTAAATGGGCATGATTCCTGCATTACAGGATTATTGCAAAATTCAAGGAAACAACATATGCCAAGCACCCAAGTCAGTGCACAGCACACCCCTGTGTTTCAGAGGCTGACCCCAGAAACTTCATGACCCGGGCTCCATGGCCAGCTGGCTTCCAGCTGTATTTGGCTCAGGGGGGAAAAAGAGAAAGATGTTGGGATATTTCTTTTTTTTTTTTTTTTAATTTTTTTCAGTTTTTGGCCAGGGCTGGGTTTGAACCCACCACCTCTGGCATATGGGGCCAGCGCCTGACTCCTTTGAGCCACAGGCTCTACCTGGGATATTTCTTTCTTATTGCTTCTTTATTCTTTTCCTTCTTCATCACTGAGTCCCTGGCAAAAGCCACACCCTTCTGAGATGCCAGGCCCACTCCGGAGCTTGCACTGGGCTCTTCTCGTCCCCACAGTAAGGGGGTAATGCTTCTGCCGTTGTTCATTTCTGGGTTCTTTAACAGCCTTTGCTGGCTTCCTAACTCTGACCAAATCTCTTTGTTAACATTGTCATTTGTAGTTTCTTTGCTACCATTGTCATTTGAACCATCCAGGCTGAATTATGATAACTGTTCGTACCTTGACAGGTACAAAGAGGTCAGATTCTACCAGCAAGGCCAGAACTGCGCAAAAGTGTCTTCTATGACAAAGAGTTCTGTGAAAAAGAAGTTTCTATGGTCAGATAAGTTTGGAAAATGCTATATATTTGATCTCCCTCTTGGAGAGTCACAATATATATTCATAGATTAAAGGTTCAGAGAAGCCCGAAATGAAGAAATGTGTTTAATTTTATTGAACATCATTTTCTATTCTCATTTGACCATGAAACTATTATTTCATGTAACACCTATTAACATCCCACACTTGAGGAAATGCTGAACGAGGCTAAACTAATAAGATAATTTGTCACATTTATAGCAGTTCGAGGGCAAGAGAACATCGGACTTGGACTTAAGATTTGCTACTTCTCAACCTGAGTCTGCCCCCGGCTCATGAAAGACCTTGAGCGGGCGTCTCGCCACACCGAGAGCCTGGTCTCCACCGAGGGGCTGGGAAACACGCCGTCTCACGGAGACGAATCTGACTCCAGCACGCGCTCGTAATACTTTCCCCAACACGAGCAATCTTGGCAGTTTGGGGAGAAGCATCTCAGCAATGTTTTGCTTTGTTTCTTTTGCAACTGCAGCTTCTCACCCCCAGCCACTTACTTCTTCACAGTTTTAGTTTCAGTTGAGACTCCAGAATTTCAAAAGCACTTTCATTGAACCTCCCAGAAATGTTTGTAAAGCAAAATCCCACCATTTGTAAAGCTCTTTCCATAATCCCACGCGACAATTTCTGCAGGAGTGAAACGATAGCGCTGAAGGCATTTCCAAGGCTAAGGCTTTATGAGGGTTCGATATGTCACTTTTCACTGGGCTACTTATGCATCATAGTTAGGAATAGCCCCTCCTTGTAAGCCAGTAAAAACTGGACTTGTAGCACATTGGGCCAGAATTCCCCATTCTCAGAAGATCTCATCCCGAAAGCAAAGTCTGCACACATTTAGACCCTGATGATCCCTCAAGTGACGTAAACCATCCGTGGCTATGGAGTAGCCATCGTATATTGTCCTAAACCCTAAAAAAAGAAATCCATTAAAAAGAGCCATAGCTGTGGCTATGTAAGCAACACCACAGACATTTCACTCTGCCTGGTTGATATTATTCCATACGTAAAACACAGTCCAGATATTTCTCCCAACAAGGCAAATTGTTGCTCACAAGAAATGGAATTGAATACAGATTTCAGTTCTCAGAGTTTTAGATTAAAATTTTAATGAGGAGCAAGACAATAATTAAACAAATCATTCACAGGAATTTTTATGGCCTACTTAAAAACCATTAGCACAATTCAACACACAGCAAGAAATTCTGAGTCCTCAAAATAATTGATCTGTGGCAAGACAAACATATATTTAATCACCACACTGGAGTTGAATGAAAGGCTCATATCGTTGGCATCCAGTTCCTACGTTTTCATACTTTATTTTTCCCCAGACATTGGAGAAGAAGGTCCTTAACCAAATTCTGAACAAAGATCAGCAAGACAGTCTAATTTATCTGAGCACACATTATCTCACCCAACTTCAAAACTATCAGAGATGAGCATGATGTGTAAAAAAAAATCTACCCTTCCAAATGGGGTGGAGGAGAGGGAGGAACGTTGTGAAATAACTGTTTTCTTTTTAATCAAACGTGGAGTTAAATCTCCTTAATGTACAAGTTAACATGCCTCATTCATTTCACAACTGTTGGATAATATTTGGAGCTAGCATTGTGATGCACCTTTGACTGGTCCCTCCCCCACTATCACACATCTGTACGATATACCACTCTGGGCATAGCTAAAGGCCATCCTAGATGAGTTCAAGGTCAATGAAGGTGTTTGTCAAGGAGAGCGAACAAGAAGGGTTGAAGACCAGAAGGGGTCTTGAGGATAGGCTAGAGAAATTGAGTCAGGTGGAAGAGAAAATCTGGGATTGCGGATGGGAGAAAGGATGATACCAGCTAAAACCAGAGGAAGCAGGAGTGAGAGAAAATAGTATTTCCTTTCTAGGAGTGAGAAAAACAAAGCCCAGTGTTTTTTGACCTTTTTTATCTCACGGCACCCTTGAACCTATAGCTAAACTTCTGCAGCGCACTTCAATTATGTTGATCAAAAAAAAAAAAAAAGAGTAAAAGAAGAATAAATACACTTACCGTGCTTTGAACTTCTTTAGAAAATCATTTAATTAATGATCTTTAAAAATTTTCACAACACATCTAAGATCCTCTCATGGCACACCGGTGTTGAAACCCACTGTCACGGACACGCAGTTGTCTTGGTCCCCTAGTGAGCCAGTGGCAGAGCCAGGGCCACAGTTCTGGAAGGGACTCCTAGGCTAATTCTCTCCCTGCGTGTGTGGTGGGTCCTCCAGACTGATTCTGGCGCAGGTGGTTTTAGAGCAGGTCTCCTACAGGGAAGATGGTATTTGCCGTTTTACCTTCTAAGACTCACAGAAGGTCATTCCGGCGGAAGAGAAGCATTGATTACTGTCACCACCTCGACTTAGTTAGGGTCTTAGGAACGGCGCTCTGCTGTTCCCATTTGGCTCAGCACATCCATTTCTTTATATTTCTGGTGCACAAAGGAGTTTTGCTCTGCAGCAAAAAGTACGTTAAAGGCTTTCTTCTCTGCTTTTATGACTTTGAATTTTAAGGACATAGTTGCCTCTCATTTTATGCCTAGAGCAGGGAGGGTTTGCTTTATTTTCTTCACGTAGCACTGAATGCCTTCACTTCTCTAGAAAGATCTCCCCCCACCCCCCGCCATGCTGCCTCTGGATCTGCACATGACTTCAGCTGAGAGGTCATTACCATGACGGTGTTTATGGTGAAGGTGGTGTGGCGACGAGCTTGCAGCCAGACAGACCTGGGTTCCAGCTCTAATTTACTGAAAGTCCACTCTGGGCAAGTTAAACTCTTGGGGCCTTAGTTCCTTATTTAAAAGTTGAGATGGTATTAGGTACGTCCGCTGGTGTGTCACCAGGGCTGCAGGTGCCTGGGCTGGACACCATCTCCAGCTGCCCTGTGTGTAGAATTGCCCTCCTCTCCAGGCAAGTCTTTCACCCGGAGGTTCCCCCTGCAGTCACTGACTCAGGGCAACAAACTCTGTAGTATGAGATCCAGAGACCATGTCCTAGCTCAGTCCTTCCCCACCTGCCCGATGTTGCTTCCCTCAGTTTACCATACTCCCAATTTATCTTTTTTTTGCATCCAAATTCCTTCTTAGGCTCTGATTCCAGGGGATCAGCTTACTGCAGAGTTGTGAAATTAAATGATGAATCAGTTTGCATGTCACCTGGCCTGGGTGAAGCATTCCCACATGGGATCTATGATTCTATTATCAGCCATTTCTGGTACCTTTAGCCCAATTCCTGGCACCTAGAGCTGCTCCATCCATCAAACAAAGTGAGGCTACACAAAATCACATCTTGTCCTCTGTGCTTCAAGTCTGCATACCCCAAATACCCTTTGGGGTGTCTGCATTTGTCTCTGTCATCTCCATCCTATGAACACTTCCACCTCCACTCATTTCTATATATTGTCTTTGAACCACAACCGCCAAGGTGCCCATAGTGGAGAGACAAAAACTTAGTTTCTCTTCTCTACAAACACCAACGTGTTCTCAGATTTACCATTAACATACAATAAAAGAACAACGCACGTCGTTAGATTTCAGGAAAGCATTCAGGGGAAAACTATTAAATTGTTTATAGGTCTGTAGTTTTATATGTAACCACGTTAATGATATATTGATATTTTTAAAGTAGTTACTTCCTTTTTCCCTTCTTAAAATACTAGGGTAATAATAATACTGAGCGTCTGATCTGAGAAATCAAAATAGCTGGTGAACTTGTACTTTAAAATGTATAACAGCAAGTAAGTACATGTTGAAATTAAACAGGGGCCTGACACTTGACTTTGGGAATAGTAATAATGTGTTGCCTCCATTGACAACTATGAAAATAAGTTCAATTCCTCGTTCTATTGCCTACCCCGTTTATTTCTGCTTAACAGACCAAACCTTATTTCATTCAAAAGGAGAAAATCACATGATTTTGATGACTATGGGCCCAGGTTTTTGCTTCCATTAGGGAGTATAACATGAACTTACATTTCCTATAGTTTTCCAGACAGCATGACAAGCTCAGGCTGGGGTGTTAGGGAGAAGCAGCTCAGCTTCACGGCTTGGTAGGAAAATATTTAGGCAAAATCATATGTCCTATTACAAGACATAAAAAGCATCAGTATTATTTTTATAAAGAAATTACAGTTGGGGAAAAGAGGGGTTCTCTTCATAAAAAGGGCACATTCCCCCAAATTACTTTTCTTTTAGAAGCTTTAGTGTTTAAGGTAGATGAAACACAGGGCCTATAGGGTATATCTTAGGATGCCAGCTAAGAAGTATTATGATGTAAATACTTCTTATAATGATAAATACTCTGGAAAAAATATAGGAACCAGGAGGTGTTAGGGAACTAAGAGAGGGCGTGTTGGGTTTAGGAGAAGAGAAGTTGTAGCCTGTGCTCAGTAAAGATGAAAGATAAGCCAGGGGACATTGGCCTGGACCCCAGTTGCAGGACACAAGCAGGAATCACAAGACGGAGAGCCGGTCTCCCCTGCCGGCCTGTTCTCAGGGTGTAGCGAGGTCGTCAGTGAAGCAGCTTTAACATGATAGCCTAGCTCAGTGCCTAATTCCCGGAGGGCGGCTCCTGAATAGTAATTAGCAGTCAGATTCACTGGCCTGTTATTTGGATAAAGATATCAAGGCAGAGAGTGAAGGGTGATGTTACTTGTCTGAGGTCACGCACATAACAATGTTAGTGATGCTCATCCACCGTCATTTCTCTGCATAGGCTCCCTGTGCCAGGCTCTGGGCTAAGAGCTTCCTGTGCCTTATCTGACAGGAGCTCTGTGGGGTAAGAAAATAAGAGCACACACATTAGGGGTGGTGCAGCTTCTCCAAAGCAGAGCTGGCCTCCAGCCCAGGCCCCACTGGCTCCTGCCTCGAGGCCACTCACTGCCTGATGGTAGTGGACCATGCCATCTTTTCACTCCTACGCATTCACTGTGAGCTCCTAGAGGGCAGGAACTACACCCTGTTATCCCCCCATTCCAGAACATACCTCAGAGCTTGGCTCCGGAGTATTTGTTGCATGAATAAATTGGTGCTCAGGCATGTTTATAAACAGGGCAGTCATGAAGGGAAAAGGAAAAGGTATGGGTATTTTATATGCTACATATGGGTAATGTTTCCCAAAGTGCCTTTATCTTTTGAAGAAATTTCTCATACCTCTGTGAAGGTCTCCCTGATTTTCCCCGATCCTCATCCAAAGTGATCACCCCTGCTACTAAACTTCGTAAATAAGTTTATTAACATAGAAAGAGGCTAAAAGGAACAACAGGGCTCCTTTCTTCTTGGACATATCTGTTTCTTGGTCTGTAGAATGGTGATAACGCCTCTTGGTGGCAGCCAGTGTGAAGGTTCTAAGGATAATACATAGTATTCACGGGTGTCTTCAGCACGGCACACATACATGGGCACGGTCCTAAAGCAGAAGAAAGGAGCTGGACGTAGTTCTTGTCCTCCCGGATGCCATCACTTAATGTGGGAGACAAACAGGTAAACAGATAATTACAGCACACAGTGTCACAAGTGCCATCCTGAAGGCTCTAACTAAGTGTCAGGGGAGCACAGAAGCAAAAGTGCTGGGCTCAGCCTGAGGGTGTTACAGATGGGCTGTCCAATTTAACAGCTAAGACTGTAAACTCAGGATGCAGAGGCCGTGGGTTCAAATCCCAGCTTGACCACTTATCACTATCACTTATCACCTGTGAGACCTTAGGCAATTTACTTAATGCACCTGTCACCTTCCACTTCCCTGTCCGAGAAAATGGGGGTAATAATGGTTGTGGTAAGTGTGTTGTGTAACTGGAAATGGCAAATAATATCCAAAGCACTCAGCATCACAACTGACATATGGTAAAACCCTGGTCAGGACTTCATGCAACAAGCTGTTTCCTAGATAGTGAGCTGGAATTTGTCAGAGAGACAAAGAGAGATATTGCATGCAGAAGGCCTTAGAGATGGAATAAAAATGGTTGAGCGGTGAGAGGGTTTGGATCTTTTGACTTTATGACCCACTGTAAAAAGTACACTTCACATCACAAATTGGCACACACACCCATACACACATGACCCTGAAGCTGGAGTTTAATAAGCAATACTTACCCTAACTTTGTGCAGCGTACTCTGATCTAGCCTATTATATCCCATCCCCCTACGTTCTATTCTATTCCATCCTAATTTTTGTAAAGGCTTGTTGGAAAGTCTATTAAATTGATTTCCTGGCCCCTTAGTGGGAAGAGACCCACAGTTTGGAAAGCACTTACTTCAGGAAATTGTGAGGGCTGTAGTTTTACAGTAGCAGAAGTGCGGGTGGGTGTCACCTGATTCTGCTACACGCTGCCTGGTCCTGAGCTCTAATATAAATGGAGATGGGGAGAGATGGGGCTGAAAAAAAAGTCAGGGTCTTTATCGTAGAGACCATCGTAAACCACATTGCAGAGGCCAAACTTGATTCTGCAGGTGGTGAGGAACCACTGTCGAATTCTGATGTGATGGGTTTTAAGGGTTAGAGTGATGGTTTTGGTTGGGAGGAGGGTGTAGGGGGCAGGACAGCTCACAGAAACCAGGGCTGCAGGAATGCTGACGAGTTATGCTTTGACACAAGATCCAAATAACTGCTAGATTCCATTATGATAAACTTTACATTAAATTACACACCTCATCCTAAAATGCAGTACCTCTCCCAGAGTCTTGGATTCTATTCATTTATGGTTATACCGAGACTTGGCTGGGGGCTAGTTCTTGGGGTCTCAGGTCTGTACAAGGAGCTTTCCTTTATAACTGTAAATGCATTCAATAGTTATAGTATCAGAGAGACTTGTCTTAATGTGGTTCATTTTTAACAAGTGATTTGAAAATATCGTGCACCGGACCTGAACTCTAACCCATGAGAAAAATGATTTTCCATACATAGGAATGTAATAACATTTTCTGAAATAATATGAAATTTAGATGGCTATCAGAGGCTACTTTGTTAGTAAAATTCTTTTGCTGGTATTTGGTGACAGGGACTATTTGCTAGCAGACTTTTTGGCAAACTAGGACTTCATGGTTAGAGAAATTAACATTTTTTTGAGACAGAGTCTCACTATGTCACCCTCAGTAGAGTGCCGTGGTGTCACAGCTCTCAGCAATCTCAGACTCTTGGGCTTAAACAATTCTCTTGCTTCAGCCTCCCAAGTAACTGGGACTACAGGCACCCGCCACAACGCCCGGCTATTTTGGTGTTGTAACTGTCATTGTTGTTTGCCAGGCCCCGGCCGGGTTTGAACCTGCCACCTCCAGTGTATGTGGCCGGAGCCCTACCCACCGAGCTATGGGCACCGCTCAAGAAACTAACATTTTTGTGAATGCCTATGATATGCAAGTGATTTTATACATGTCATGCTAGGCAATCTTGTAATCCGCCTTCGGTTGACTAACTCAATTGATTAACAAGATTCCTAATCTTTTGATAAATCCATTGACCAGTATCAATAAATTTTAAAAACATAGATGGCTAGTAGACGTCTGTTCAGAACACCTGTATACTCCTGTTCATAGCAGCTCACTATATAATTTAAATTCAGATTGTACGTGTTCTTTTTACCCTGTGATTAATTGACACGTATATTGATGGCATGATATCTACAAAAATAAACTTTTCCTTTTATGATCTCTAAATTGAATGCTTTGGAGAGTCTTGATAAAATAAATGCCCTGCCTAATCAAATGCTAAATTAAGTTTGACACTTACTATTACCATTTACAGTGCAACTGCAAAGAATAGAAAGAAGTGGTCAACCTTTTCTTAAGTGTTTTTAAGCCCTCATTCTACTTTAAAGAATCTGACATTGGAAATCACACACATAGGTGCACAAAAAGTCTACACGGGTATGGTTTATGCCAGGATCCTTACACAAGCCAGGATGCTGGGTTAATGGTCTATAATCTACAAGGAAAGACCTGGCTTTTAATCAGAATGTTGCTAAATAAAAGAACTGTCTTATGTTTTAATTCAAAATAAGCTATTTAATGTCTCTCTACATAAGATTTTTTATTCCTCCCTGGTATTCCAGTTACCAACTGCAGCATATCACAGCACCCAACAGTTAGTGGCTTAAAGGAGTAATAACATTTATTTTGATCATGAACCTGCGTTTTGGGCAGGCTGGGTGGGAGCACTGTGCCTCTGCTATGCTCTAGGCCACCTGGGGCAGTTTGAAGGTCAAGGCTTAGGGCCTTCGGAAGGCTGCTGGATGCACAGTTTCTCAGGTGATGCTGAGAAAGCTCCAACAGTTGGGGGTCTGGCATGAAGGGGGTTCTTTGGGGACTTTTCTGTATCTCTCTGTGGCTTTTCCACATGGTCTCCCCAGCATGGCAGTCCCAGGGTAGCCATAGTTCATGCAAGTCAGCACAGGGCTCTCAAGGCACATGTTGAGAGAGAGAATGTTTACAGAGAGAGAGAGAGAGAGAGAGAAGGAGGTGAGGGAGAGAGAGAAGCTCTGTTGCTTCTCTCTAAAGCCCACACCTTTTGTGATCTAACCTCTTAAATCAAATCACACAGTGTCCTTTCTTCCATAGTCTACTGATTAGGGCATTTACAAATGGGACCCCAGGTGCCAGAGCAGGGCACATAGACTCTGCCTTGGATAGATCAGTGTCAATGTCACATTTTAAGAAGAGCATGCGGGATGATATATATTTTAGTCATCTTTGAAAAATACTACCTATTACACCTGCTTGGACTTAGTATTTTTTTTTCAATTAACTGACTAAAGATTCTGATATCACTGAATAAGATTAATTTCATCATGATTAATTTAATTCTGATCACTAACCTCATGGATAGGGAGGATCATAGCCATTCTGGGGATAAGGAAGCAGAGATTGAGAGCAGGGAACGCCTGTCCTCTTCCTCTTCTGATAGGGGTTTGGGACCTGCGCTTTCTATCTGTAAGTGGTATGTGTATTCCAATAAGGCCTGTAGATCAACACAACCCACTGGGTTGTCAAAAATCCTTGATGGACAAAATGGAGTCTTTCAGTTCACTACACAGATGAGTCCAGACACCACTAAGATTAGGGGCTTTGTAACTTTGGGGCATATTAGAATCATCTAGAAAGTTAAAAAAAGTCCTGATGCCTAGGTTATTTGTTTTTTTTTTTTTTGAGACAGAGTCTAGCTTTTTGTTGCCCCTGGTAGAGTGCTGTAGCATTCAACCTCCAACTCTTGGGCTCAAGTTATTCTCTTGCATCAGCCACCCAAGAGCTGGGACTACAGGTGCCTGCCACAACACTAGCTATTTTTTAGAGACCGGGTCTTACTCTTGCTCAGGCTGGTGTTGAACTCATGAGCTCAGGCAATCCACCCACCTCGGCCTCCCAGAGTTCAGGGATTATAGGCATGAGCCAACATGCCCGGCATCAGTCATTTTTAAAGATTCCCGGGTGATCCAAAACGTGAAACGACCCACACCCTAGATTCCCCCAATCTAATCCAACCCCCACCATTTCAGGTTTCCAGTAGGTTCTCTCTCTCTCTTGCCGTTGTACATGGATTCTCCAGTTTTGCCCTGATCTGTTTACCCCAATGGTTTTACTCATGTAGATTCTTCTACCAAACTTCACACCCTCAACTGGAGTAGAGAGACACGGCTGGGTTGGACTCTTTACTGCTCTGAGTCCCAGTTTTCTTATCCATAATATACAGGAGATGATGATGATGAGGTCAAGGTAATTATGATGCCCACATTGCCATATTATTATAAGAATTAAAAGAGACATTGTTGGAGGTACTCAGTAAGCTTGTTAAAATATTTGTTGAGTGAATGAAAGAATCTGAATCATTTTATGTTTCCTTTATGACCAAAGAAATTAAGCCAACATGAATCTGGCTTCAGGTATTAAACATGAATTAAATATTCATTCTTAGGATACATTTGTTTTACATTTAACACATGGGTTCATGAACGATGCTATAAAGAACCCATTCTTTAAAATATTAATATAAATATCTATGCACAAGGGGGAAATAATTGAGGAATTTTATCTCCTCTGACAAAGGGGAAAAAAGCCCATTAAAAATATTACTTTCTCCCCTTCAGACAGAGAGTGGAGTTGTGCTGCAAGGAATCCAAGTTCACATGAAAAGGACATGATAAAAAATGCAGGTGCTGTGAAACATTTATATGGGCTGAGTGTAAGACAGTATGTAGGCTTGAATTTGAAATGACATTTTGGCATAAAACAGATCTCCCATAGGCTGATTTGAAATTTCCAGAAAAGTCTTAAAATGACATCTTTCAAAATGAACAATCATCAAATGTGCCCAAGTCCTTACCTCAAAGTACTTTGCTAATGAGACAGGCTGAAGAAATAGCTAAAAATAATTGACCCCAGTTTTACAGCTGAAAGTTGTAAAAAAAAAAAAAAATCCAAAAATGCTATTGCAGGGTATGAACCTAGAATTAGGCATTGGCAACTGTTTAGCATATTAAATACAAACATTAGGACATGTCTCACTCAGCACAGAGAAATTGCCAATAGCTCTTTATTCACGAATTTCAAATTGCTTTACAAATTACTTGTTATCATATTCCCTCCCGTAAATCTTATTCCACTGGTACAATGCTGTGGTTTAAAAAATGACATTAGCTCCAATATCCAATGAGCTGTTTGCCCCAATACCTCACTGGATCCTTACACAAGCCTGTAAATTGAACAAGGTAGGTTTTATTATCCCGATTTTGTAGATAGAGAGGTTGAGGTCTCCTGAGGTTAATATCTTGGTTACGTTTACAGTCTTTGGAGCACATTGTCAGTTTGTTTTTTTTTTTTTTTTGGAGACAGAGTCTCCCTCTGTCATCCTAGGTAGAGTGTTGTGACATTATAGTTCATAGCAACCTCGAACTCTTAGACTCATATGATCTTCTTGCCTCAGCCTCCTGAGTACCTGGTCTACAGGAGCCTGCCAACTACACCTGGCTAGTTTTTTCTACTTTTAGTAGAGACAGGGTCTTGCTCTTTCTCAGACGGTTCTGAAACTTCTGAGCTCAAACTTGCCTCAGCCTTCCAGAGTGTGGGATTACAGAAGTGAATCACTACTCTCAGCCAAGAACAGTTAATTTATTAATCCACCTTTCCTATTGAGCACCTCCTATATACTAGGCATTATTCTAGATACTGGTTGTGGACAGTGAAGCAGACAGATGAAATGCCTGCCCCTGTGTAGAATATTTTCTAAAGGTAAAATGGACAATAAATGGGAAAGTCAATCAATAAACAAAAACATCTCCTGTGGTCATAGTACTATGGGGGTTGAGGGGACATGGTGGTACAAGTTCACGAGGGGTAGGAGGTAAGTGGGGGTAACAAGGTCTCAGGAAGAAGTGTTGCTGGGTGGGAGACATGGAGATATAGCCTGAGATGGGAGGAGCTTCTGGTTTTGAAGACCAGTGTCCTGGAGCAGGGAGAGAGATGGGGCCAGAGTGTGTTGGCCATCAGGGGTTGTGTAGGACACATGGACTTTATTTAAATTTTATAAGTATCATGGAGTTTTTTGAAAATGTGTTTTGGGGCAGGGGAATCATGAATTAGTTGGTTTCTATGTTGTAAATACCCCTCTGGTTATTGTATAGAAAGCTGGTGGTAGAGAGCAGCAGGGAAATCGAAGCGGCCAGCTAGAGGCAGATGGCAACTGGCCAAACTGTCTAGTCCAAGTAAGAAAAGACAGTGGCTTGGTGACGACAGCAGATGTACAAAGAGCTGGTGAGAAATACTTTGATTTGGGATATTTTTTCGGGGAGGGGGGTCTAATTGTGAATGATGCTGCCAGCCGAGCAGGTGGGGAAGACGAGGGAAGAGGTTGCTGGGAGAACATGGAGGCGATCGGCTGGGGACCTGTTGGCTTCCACCTTCCCACAGGAGGAGGCGGCCTGGAGCTTGGGGCTGGGAGGGCCCAGCACTGGAGACATATGTTTTGGAATCACAGGCATGTAAAGGACCTTCAAATCCACAGAGCCGGCTAAGACCACCCAGAAAAAGAGAGTCATTGGAAACGAGTTCTCAGAACTGGGATTTTAATTCTTAGTTTTACTTAAACATGAGCAAGAAAGACAGAGGGAGGACATTAGTTCTGTAAGTTGATGTCACATACACAAAGTACCTGTATTAAGCTGGTGAACAAACTGCCAAGAAAACTTTTCTTTAAATTTTAGATTACTATGAAGGTACAGACGATTAGGTTACATCGTTTGTGTTTGTATGGCAAAGTCCAAGTTGTAGTTGTGCCTCAGACCCAGTAGATGTGCCATGTACCCTTACATTGTGCCCATTAGGTGGGAACACACCAATCCCTCAGCCTCTTCCTCTTCCCTCCTCCCTAACTGAGTTTAATTGTGTTTTTCTCTGGTGGTGCCTGTGGCTTAGTGGATGGGGCGCTGGCCCCATATACCAAGGGAGGCAGGTTCAAATCTGACTCAGGCCAAACTGCAACAAAAAATAGCTGGGTGTTATGGCAGGCGCCTGTGGTCCCAGCTACTAGGGAGGCGAGGCAAGAGAATCGCCTAAGCCCAGGAGCTGGAGGTTGCTATGAGCTGTGACAGCATAGCACTCTACTGAGGGCGATAGAGTGAAACTCTGTCTCTAAAAAAAAAAAATTGGTCTGAAATTCTCCTTTTTGGTTGGGTCTTTTCCTGGTTTTGGTATC
The DNA here is from genome assembly GCF_027406575.1 of Nycticebus coucang. Taxonomy (NCBI): domain Eukaryota; kingdom Metazoa; phylum Chordata; class Mammalia; order Primates; family Lorisidae; genus Nycticebus; species Nycticebus coucang. The sequence goes on from NC_069801.1 coordinate 54,558,229, forward strand.
AGGGTGATGTTTGCTTCATAGAACGTGTTGGGGAAGATTCCTTCTTCCTCAATTTTTTGGAATAATTTCTGCAGTACAGGAATAAGCTCTTCCTTGAAGGCTTGATAGAATTCTGGTGTGAAGCCATCTGGACCAGGGCATTTTTTTGGTTGGAAGATTTTTTATTGTTTCTTTAATCTCAGTGTTTGAAATTGGTCTGTTCAGGAGTTCTATTTCTTCCTGGCTAAGTATAGGGAGAGGGTGTGATTCCAAATATTGATCCATTTCCTTCACATTGTCAAATTTCTGGGCATAGAGTTTCTGGTAGTATTCAGAGATGATCTCTTGCATCTCTGTGGGATCAGTTGTTATTTCCCCTTTATCATTTCTGATTGAGGTTACTAGAGATTTTACTTTTCTATTTCTCATTAGTCTGGCCAATGGTTTACCTATTTTATTAATTTTTTCAAAAAACCAACTCCTTGTTTCATTAATTTTCTGAATGATTCTTTTGTTTTCAATTTCATTGATCTCTGATTTGATATTGGAGATTTCTTTTCTTCTACTGACATTAGGCTTAGATTGTTCTTCTTTTTCCAACTCCATAAGATGGCTTGTGAGTTTGTTGATGCGCTCTCTTTCTGTTTTTTGAATGTAGGCATCTAAAGCGATAAATTTTCGTCTCAAAACTGCTTTTGCAGTATCCCACAGGTTTTGGTAGCTTGTGTCTTCATTGTTGTTATGCTCAAGGAAGTTAATAATTTCCTGTTTTATTTCTTCCTACACCCATCTGTTATTCAACAGAAGATTGTTTAATTTCCATGTCTTTATGTGGGGTCGAACATTTTTGTTAGAGTTGAGTTCCACCCTTAGTGCCTTATGGTCTGAGAAGATACAAGGTAAAATTTCAATTCTTTTGATTCTGTTGATATTTGTTTTGTGTCCCAGGATATGATCAATTTTGGAGAATGTTCCATGGGGTGATGAGAAGAATGTATATTCTTTATCTTTGGGATGGAGTGTTCTATATGTGTCTATCAAGCACAGTTGTTCTAGGGTCTCATTTAAATCTCTTAATATCTTTGTTTAATTTCTGTTTAGAGGATCTGTCCAGCTCTGTAAGAGGAGTGTTAAAGTCCCCTGTTATTATGGTAGTATGGTATTATGGTATTATCAGATATAATATTGCTCAGACTGAGTAAGGTCTGTTTCAAGAATCTGGGAGCATTTAAATTGGGTGCATAAATATTTAGAATTGAAACATCTTGTTGTATTTTTCCCTTGACCAATATAAAGTGACCGTCTTTGTCTTTTTTGACTTTAGTTGCTTTAAATCCACATGTATCTGAAATAAGATCGCAACTCCTCTTTTCTTCTGAATTCCATTTGCCTGAAAAATTGTCTTCCAACCCTTGACTCAGAGTTTTAATTTATCTTTTGAAGCCAGGTGTGTTTCTTGCAGACAGAAAATGGATGGCTTGTGTTTTTTAATCTAGTAAGCCAATCTATGTCTCTTCAGGGGGGAATGCAAGCCATTAACATTTATTGAGATAATTGATAAGTGTGGTAGTGTTCTATTCATATTATTTTGTGAGAGTCCATACAAAAAGTCTCAACAAAATCCTAACCAATAGATAACAGCTTATCATCGAAAAAGTCATACATCCTGATCAAGTAGGTTTCATCCCAGGGATGCAAGGCTGGTTTAACATACGCAAGTCCATAAACGTTATCCACCATATTAACAGAGGCAAAAATAAAGATCACATGATCTTCTCAATAGATGTAGAAAAAGCATTTGATAAAATCCAGCATCCTTTGCTAATTAGAACACTGAAGAGTATAGGCATAGGTGGCACATTTCTAAAACTGATTGAAGCTATCTATGACAAATCCACAGCCAATATTTTACCGAACAGAGTAAAACTGAAAGCTTTTTCTCTCAAAACTGGAACCAGACAAGGTTGTCCTCTGTCACCTTTACTATTCAACATAGTGCTGGAAGTTCTAGCCAATACAATTAGGCAAGACAAGGAAATAAAGGGAATCCAAATGGGAGCAGAGGAGGTCAAACTCTCCCTCTTTGCTGATGACATGATCTTATACTTAGAGAATCAACCACAAGATTCCTAGAAGTCATCAAAAAATACAGTAATGTTTCAGGATATAAAATCAATGTCGACAAGTCAGTAGCCTTGACGCCAATAACAGTCAAGATGAGAAGCTAATTAAGGACACAACTCCCTTCACCACAGTTACAAAGAAAATGAAATACCTAGGAATATACCTAACAAAGGAGGTGAAGGACCTCTATAAAGAAAATTATGAAATCCTCAGAAAGGAAATAGCAGAGGATTTTAACAAATGGAAGAACACACAATGCTCATGGATGGGCAGAATCAACCTTGTTAAAATGTCTATACTTCCCAAAGCAATCTACCTATTCAATGCCATTCCTATCAAAATACCAACATCATACTTTCAAGATTTGGAGAAAATGATTCTGCGTTTTGTATGGAACTAGATAAAACCCCATATAGCTAAGGCAGTTCTTAGTAATAAAAATAAAGTTGGGGGCATCAGCATACCAGATTTTAGTCTGTACTACAAAGCCATAGTGGTAAAGACAGCATGGTACTGGCACAAAAATAGAGACATAGACACTTGAAATCAAATAGAAAACCAAGAAATGAAACTAACATCTTACACCACCTAATCTTTGATAAACCAAACAAGAACATACCTTGGGGGAAAGACTCCCTATTCAATAAATGGTGTTGGGAGAACTGGATATCCACATGTAAAAGACTGAAACTGGACCCACACCTTTCCCCACTCACAAAAATTGATTCAAGATGGATAAAGGACTTAAATTTAAGGCATGAAACAATAAAAATCCTCCAAGAAAGCATAGGAAAAACACTGGAAGATATTGGCCTGGGAAAAGACTTCATGAAGAAGACTGCCATGGCAATTGCAACAAAAACAAAAATAAACAAATGGGACTTCATTAAACTGAAAAGCTTCTGTACAGCTAAGGAGACAAGAACCAAAGCAAAGAGACAACCTACACAATGGGAAAGGATATTTGCATATTTTGAATCACACAAAAGCTTGATAACTAGGATCTATAGAGAACTCAAATTAATCCACATGAAAAAAATCCAACAATCCCATATATCAATGGGCAAGAGACATGAACAGAACCTTCTCTAAAGAAGACAGATGAATGGCTAACAAACATATGAAAAAATGTTCATCATCCCTATATATTAGAGAAATGCAAATCAAAACCACCCTGAGATACCATCTAACCCCAGTGAGAATGGCCCACATCACAAAATCTCAAAACTGCAGATGCTGGCGTGGATGTGGAGAGAAGGGAACACTTTTACACTGCTGGTGGGGCTGCAAACTAGTACAACCTTTCTGGAAGGAAGTATGGAGAAACCTCAAAGCACTCAACCTAGACCTCCCATTTGATCCTGCAATCCCATTACTGGGCATCTACACAGAAGGAAAAAAATCCTTTTATCATAAGGACACTTGCACTAGACTGTTGCAAGCTCAATTTACAATCGCCAAAATGTGGAAACAGCCTAAATGCCCACCAACCCAGGAATGGATTAACAAGCTGTGGTATATGTATACCATGGAATACTATTCAGCCATTAAAAAAAATGGAGACTTTACAGCCTTCGTATTAACCTGGATGGAAGTGGAAGACATTATTCTTAGGAAAGCATCACAAGAATGGAGAAGCATGAATCCTGTGTACTCAATTTTGATATGAGGACAATTAATGACAATTAAGGTCATGGGGGGGAGGAAAAGCAGAGAGAGGAAAGGAGGGAGGGGGTGGGGCCTTGGTGTGTGCCACACCTTCTGGGGGCAAGACATGATTGCAAGAGGGACTTTACCTAACAAATGCAATCAGTGTAACCGGCTTATTGTACCCTCAATGAATCCCCAACAATAAAAAAAAAAAAAAGGAAAAATAATTGTGTTTTTCTCTTGTGTGAGAATATAGGTTTCATATTAGTATTAAGTACTAATTGCTTTTCCATTTTCATGGATACTTTACTAAGGAGAATCTTCCTCATCTCCATCTAGGTGAATACAAAAGATGTAAAGTCTCTATCTTCATTATACATGTACTCCATGATACACACATACCACAGTTTGTTAATCCATTCCTGGGTGGAGGGACACTTGGGTTGATTCTACATCTTGGCGATTGGGAATTGAACTGCCATAAACATTCTAGTGCAAATGTTCTTATGGTAAAATTATTTTTTCTTCTGTATAGACACCTAGAAATGGGATTGTGGGATCAAATGGAAGGTCAACTTTCAGTTCTTTGAGGACTGTCCATGCTTCTTTCCAAAGAGGCTGTGTTAGTTTGCAGCCCCACCAACAGTGTAAAAGTGTTCCTCTGTCTCCACATCCATGCCAGCATCTGCAGCTTTGGGAGTTTGTGATGTGAGCTATTCTCGCTGGGGTTAGGTGCTATTTCAAGGTAGTTTTATTTGCATTTCTCCGATGACTAGGGACAATGAGCATTTATTCATGTGTTTGTTGGCCATTCTTCTATCTTCTTTGGAGAAGATTCTATTGATATCTCTTGCCTAGTGATAAATGAAATTATTTGCTCTTATTGTTTTGGAAAACTTTTTAAAAAATGTGTTCTGGAAAATCACCACAGAGTTTAAGAATGGGGTATTGACTATTGGGGCAGTGAGACTGAACTTGGTATAACATCTCAGTACAACTTCATATCAGAAACTACAGGCAACTTGGATTCTTATCTGTAAAGCAGGGATGATGGCAGCCACCCTCAGAACCTACAGGCTTAGCAAAGCCACCTTGCTTTGTGGCCCTGCACACCCTGAGATGATTCTTCCCACACTGGTGGTTTGAAATGTGTTGTTTCCAGGTCTGACTCCAGTTCTAGCTGGTGAAGTCCATGAGGACACTATGTTAAATACCCTGGGTCCCGAGGGTCTTACCAAGAGGACTGGTGTGTTGATAGAGGATTAGCTAACAGATCGCTTATCTATCCCTCTATCATTTTTACTAGCAGTGTAACTCTGGGTGTATTATTTACCCTCTCTGGTCCTCAGTTTTCTGCTACTTAAAGTAGGAATTAAGTCCTATATTGGATGATTATTGGGAGGAATAAACAAGATGTTGTATGCATGTAAAATGCTTAGCACAGTTCTTGGCCTTGGATAATGTAAAATGAATTTTTAGTATTTGTGTGGATGTGTTTTGTGAATCACTGCCCAGCCCTCTCTATCTGAGCTTTTGACTGGAACCACACCGTCAAACAGACTTGAATTCAGATCTTTGCTACTCAGTTCACCAGCTGCCTCTGACACAACGTGTGTGACTTTAAGCACCATGAGCCTTAGTTTTCTCCTCTTTACCAAGGGCATCCAAACCCCAAACCTAAGAGTGTTATTGGGTGAAATGTGTTTAAGCACATAGCACTGCTGTCTAGTGAGCCCTCAGTACATCCTCATGATCAAGGTCATTGCTGTGATGTGCAAGAAAGCCCTCTGCAAACTGTAAAACCCTGTGCACCCAAAAGAGATGTCTCGATTGTTATTCACGGGGAGACTCATTGCTGCCAAGTTGAAGGGCTGCCCTTCACCAAAGCTCCAAGAATCTCTTTCTCCAACACTTTATGGGATCTGTGATCATTTTCTCTTCTCAGATTTGGACCTGGCTCACCCCCTCCAGGAAGACTTCCTTAATTAATTGCACTCTGTCTACTCTTTATTCTCCAAACACTGGATCCTTCGGAGTAAATTCAGCTTTACAAAACAGATGAATGAAGTTAATTAGTTGTAGCACCAGAGGATTCCTTGGGATTGCTTTAAATCATGCTCTCCCAAAGCACAGTTAAACAACACACAATTTACAAACGTTTGATTAACACTCAGGGGCTCTGGGACATCGATATTGCCCAAATTGAGGCCCAGCTTTGGTGCGGTCTATTTTAGTGTTTGACTTCAGAGCTGGCTTTGCCTCTTTTAGGATTTACTATTAAATTCCCAAGGAGAGGGCCCTGGACTATAATTTCCATCACTTTCAGGGAGGAAATGTAGGGAAGTACCCTGGGTGATTCTGGAGGAGGGGAGACTCTGATCAAGCGCCCCGTTCACACCTGTTGTGCAACCTTCATCGACTCTCCACCATGGAAAGTGTGAACTTCTTGGAATGGGAGTAAATTGTATACGAGGAGTGGAAAATTTATGTATACTAACAAGGGATTGTGGAACTATAGAAGACAACAGTTTAAGAGATTTTTCTCTTCTTAGTTTGCTTCCTGTGTTAGCCCCTTTTCAAATTATGGTGAAACCTTCCACGGAATGGGTTGTTAGGCTCAGCCTCAGGGACAATGGGATGCGGAGAACAGCCTGCTCCTCCTCGGGGAGGGGAAGGCTTTAAGGGATGGAGATGGCAAATCTCCATGGGACAGTGCTGAACAAAAAGGCAGGCTAAATCCCGGCCCCTTCTGGGAAGGAAGCAAAAAGAGAAGACAGGGACTCCTGCACTTTGAGTTCCGGAAAAGCCAGAGACAGATGCCCAAGGTGAGTTCAGAGGGCTGAGAAGCCAGAAGATGCCACGAAATCAAATAAAGATCTCCTGAGAGGGGCATGGAGGAGCTTTGTAGAAGAGACAGTTGGATGATGGCCCAGATCAAGCCCAGACACTCCACTGTTAGGAATGATGGGACAGCACAGCCTTTGGAGGTGGGATGACCGCCAGCAGAGGCAGACACACAGCTCCTCCCCAGCCTTCTGGAGGCTCACAGTGAGTCCTTGTTAGCAGTCGTCTTGCTTTCGTGACCTTCCTGGTGTGGAGTGACCTTGACATCTGTCTCCACACTTCCGGTTCGAGAAAGTCTGTCTTACACCAGGCACTCCCTCGCTCATGAGAACAACAGGGCACTGCCTGCAGAGCCATGGCGAACCCTCAGACCTTCTTCTTCCTGCCCTGCTCTTGCTCTCTGCTCAGCATCCATCTGGCTTCAGGCCTGGGCTCTGTCTTGGGAGGAAGATCTGCTCCCAAGGAAGTTCTGGTATCTGGGCTTCCTATCTGGTTCCCTTAGTGTTTTCTTCTTAATTAGTAAACTAATGATTCAGGCCCGGCCGTGTTCTCCCCCATCCAATTCTACTGCTGTGTGAATGATGGTAACAGTCAACTATCAACACGTTCCTTCCACTTTTTCACCTATCCTCACTTTAGCATAGAGAGACATGCGTGTCTATGTGCAGGGTGCCAAAAAAGTGTATACACATCCAGAAAATGCCTGTAGTATACTTGTAATACTCACTATGTACCAATAACAAAAGATGAATACAAGTCACAGAGAGCACCTGTTGGAATTGCAGAAGTCAAAGGTGACTTAAGTATTACAAATTTCATACAGTTTTTTCCTTTCTTAAGAGGTGTACACTTTTTTTGGCACTTTCTGTGTATGTGTGTGTGTTTTACAAAAAAAAGAGATAGCAACATATTCATTAATCTGCACCCTGTTCTTTTTCCTTTCCACAATGTATTATGAACATTTCTCTAGATCTATAGTCATGTGCCAGAAATATAGTCAAGGTCATTGCCGTGATGTGCAAGAAAGCCCTTTGCAAACTGTAAAACCCTTTGCACCCAAAAGAGATGTCTTGATTGTTACTCACAGGGAGACTCATTGCTGCCAAGTTGAAGGGCTGCCCTTCACTGAAGCTCAAAGCATCTCTTTCTCCAATCCACATAATGATGTTTCTTTGAGTCAATAACAGGTAAAACATGTCATAGCCATCCCTTAAGGTATAATACTGTACCTTTTTCATGTTTAGATATATTATGATGCACACATATTTACCATCATGTCACAACTGCCTACGGTATTCAGAACAGTTACATACCGAGCACGTTTGTAGCCCAGGAGTAACAAACAGGCTTACCATGTAGCCTGGTGAGTGTTGGGCTACCCCATTCAGGCTTGAATAAGTACACTCCATGATGTTTTCACATGACAAAAACCACCTATTGACATGTTCTCAGAACGTATTTCCATCATTAAGGGAGTGTGGCTGTATGGAAAATCAACTCATCCTTTTAATGGCTGAGTAATATTCCACAACATGGAGTGGAATAATGTTGGTAACCATTACCAAATGGAGGAACACTGAGGTTGTTTCCTTTTTTTTTTTTTACAGACAGAGTCTCACTTTATGGCCCTCGGTAGAGTGCCGTGGCATCACACAGCTCACAGCAACCTGCAACTCCTGGGCTTAAGCGATTCTCTTGCCTCACCCTCCCGAGTAGCTGGGACTACAGGCGCCCGCCATAATGCCCGGCTATTTTTTGGTTGCAGTTCAGCCGGGGCTGGGTTTGAACCCGCCACCCTCGGTATGTGGGGCCGGCGCCTTACCGACTGAGCCACAGGTGCCGCCCGGTTGTTTCCTTTTTAAACAGTACTATAATAAGCATCCTTATACATACGAGCTCACAACTAAATCTCGTATTGCTATTGAGTATATCCAGTTTTCACAGTGGTTGCTCAGTGCACAGGTACAACTAGGCTGACTCAAAATGGAATTTCTGGGTCAATTGGTACACACATTAAAAAATGCTATAGGTGCTAAAACTGCCAGATAACACATGAGAGTAAAATTCATAGCTAAACTTACTTGCCACTCACTGACTATTGACTTTAGGCAAGTTTATGTAAGGTTCTGAAATTCAATTTCCTCATCTACAAAATGGAAATAATATATATTTTGAAGCATGAAGTTAAAAAATATATGCCATTTAGCACAAACTAGAAGCTTAATAACTTACATCTCTTTAATATTCTGCTGTTATTAAAAGACACATCCTGAACTTATAATTAGCAGAAAGAGTAAAACCAAGGGCATGTGGATGGAAAACCCATGCGCTAATACTAGCTCTCCCATTATTTGGTATCAATTGGGTAAATCCTTTGAATCTATGGGCCTCTAAAGCCACAATTATTAGATGTAGAGGTCAGAATAAGCTGCGTCTCCATTCTTTTGCAGCTGCATGATCTCTGTAATTGCTTACTTTATTTCTAGGGCATTATCAGGAAGAAGCTATCAATATTTCAGATCTGCACAAATTATTTGTGCTAAGACAGAGATAAGACTGCAAAATAAACAAACATCCTGGACCAAGCCTTTATGAGTGAGAAACGCAGTTGACCCCTAAAGAAGGATTTTATGAGACTCCATTGGCAATCACATCAACAATAAAAATAAATAAGTGGGACCTAATGAAGCCAAACAGCTTCTGCACAGCTAAGGACACAATAATTAAAGCAAATAGACAACCTTCAGAATGGGAGAAGATATTTGTACATTAGGAATCTGCCAAAGGGCTGATAACCCAAATCTACAGAGCACTCACACTAATTAATAAGAAAACAGCAAACAATCCCATTTATCACTGGAAAGAGATATGAATAGAATCTTCTCCAAAGAAGACAGATGAATAGCCAAAAAATACATGAAAAAAGGGCGGTGCCTGTGGCTCAAAGGAGTAGGGTGCTGGCCCCATATACCAGAGGTGGCAGGTTCAAACCTGGCCCCAGACAAAAACTGCAAAACACACACAAAAAAAACCCCAAAAAACAACACATGAAAAAATTCTCATTGTCCCTAATAACTAGAGAAATACAAATCAAAACCACCCTGACATATCACCTAACCCCAGTGAGAATGGCCCAAATCACGAAGTCCCAAAATTGTCGATGCTGGCGCAGGTCTAAAGAGAAGGGAACACTTTTACACTGTTAGTGGGACTGCAAACTAATACAGCCTCTTTGGAAAGAAGTATGAAGAATCCTCAAAGAATTAAAAAGCCAACCTTCCATTTGATCCTGTAATCCCATTACTAGGTATCTACCCAGAAGAAAAAAAAAATATTTCACCATAAGAACGTTTGCACTAGAATGTTTATTGCAGCTCAATTCACAATTGCCAAGACGTGGAATCAATCCAAGAGTCCATCAACCCATGAATGGATTAATAAACTGGGGTATAGGTATACCATGGAATACTATTCAGCCATAAAAAGATGGAGACTTTACATTTTTTTAATTAACCTGGATGGAGTTGAAGAACATTTTCCTTAGTAAAATATCACTAGAACGGAAAAGCAAGTATCCAATGTACTTAATAGTAACATGAAACCAATAGATGAACAACTATATTCTCACACAAAAGACAAACACAATTAAATTCAAGTGGAGGGAAATGGGGAAGAGGAAGGAGTTTGGTGAGCTCTCACTTAATGGGCGCAATGTAAGGGTATATAGCACACCTCCTGGGTAAAGGGCTCAACTACAACTTAGACTCTACCTAACAAATGCCAACAATGTAACCTAATAGTTTGTACCCTCATAGTAATCTGGAAAAAGAAAAAGGACATGAAAACCACAGTTGGTCCCTAAAAAATCATGTCCTTCTTTCTGATCTCAGTTGTTGTCAGATCTTAGCTGTGGCACTATGTCCACTAGGTTCTCAAACTACTTCCTTACAAAGAGGGTCCTTAAAATCATCTCTGTGGAGACTACGGGTTGGTCTCTACAACTCTGTTCAAAAGCTCAAGTCCCAATTCCCTGACACCCAGGCTGACTCTATCTCTCCCCACCAGGCTCACAAAGCCCCTATCAACAATGACCCCACAGTCTGTTCTGTAACCTGGTTCCCTGCATGTCTAAATTCATCTTTTGAACCTATGTCTAAGTTATTGTTGTATCCCCAAAGCGTCTGACCTGGGGGCTGTCTTTTGCCTAGCAGAAGCTCAAGGAACCTCTGATGAATGGAAAATTATCGTGAAATGGCTCTTTTTATATAAGTAAACTGATTCAATGCCATAATGACACAAGCCTCTTCTCTTTCTCAGTAAACTTTTCTTATAAGTGCAGCTAAATTTAAGTTCTGAGTCATAAACTATTAGTGTGTTTCACCACGTGAGGACACAAGGAGAAGTTGCCATCTATGATCCAGGGAGTGGCCCTCACCAGACACTGAAATTCTGATGTTTGGATCTTGGATTTCCCGGCCTCCAGAACTGTGAGAAAGACATTGCTGTGAGTCAGTCACCCCATTTATGATATTTCATAATAACACCCTAAATGGACTATGACATAACACTTTTATTTATAAATTTCCTTCACTAACATTACTGTGTCCTAGAAGCAGGAACTAAGGTCCAGGTAAGTTCAGTAACAATTTTCAGAGGAGCTAGTGGAAGGTCTAACATCAGGACTCACCCTTTCTGACTATTGATTCAGGGCTCACTTTATTCTGTGCAGCAGTAATAATTTAGTGCTCATAATTCCATACACCACTGTTTTCCATGGTTATTTTAATATGCAGTTTTCATTTTAATATACAGAAATGCCGAGCATATTGAACTTTTTTAGTTCCCTAGGATTTGTATGAAATTAAAAAAAAAAATCAATCCATACATTTCCCAGGTGATAATTTTTTCCTAAACCCCATGTTACGTAATAGAACATTTATTTTTGTTTCAGCTTTTAAGCTAGAGAATCCTTGGTAACGACTGGAGAAGTCACCACGTTTCTGACAGAAAATGTTAATTTAACTAAATGTCAACATCCATCATTACTGTTATTTGGCTGGTAAACGGTGTAAATGATGAATGATGGAGTTTCAAAACAAGACTAGGGCTTTGAAATGTGTACTCTTCACATGATTTCAAAGCCCACAAAGACTAGGGCTTTGAAATGTTTACCACTTCATGTTTTCTGAAACCTGATGCCATATCCTAGGTGGAGGGTTGATATAAGTGGAACTTGCAGAGCTTCGTAGTAATAGCCATAATAGACGTCTATTTAGTATGTGTTGAGTATAATATACAGGTAGGAATTTTTCAGAGCTGAAAAGGATACAGCTTCCACACACTCACTCTAACAACTTGCAATGCCTCAGCACATGCAGAGAAGACTTGCACTCTACTGAGGACAAAAGCACAGGCTTAGAGTCCAGATGGTCCTAGGTCAAATTTTTGACTTGTCATTTCATCTCTCTGTGTGTTTGTAACTCTTCTATCCTCACGGAGCTGCAGTTACTTCTTGGGTAAGATAGAGATAATAGTTATCTTTCTTACAGTGTTGTTGGAGGACAAAAAGTGAAAAAGAAAGTGTAAATGTGCCCAGTACAATTGTTGTTACATAGCAAGGGGGACTGAAGTCAAGCAGAATGTGAATCCAATAGGTCCCAACAGCAGACATGAGAACAGACACTGAGGAGGGTCTACACGAGGAACTATGGATCACCAAGATGAGGAACATAGTCTACACATAGGTCCCAACAGCAGACCTGAGGACAGCCACTGAGGAGGGTCTACACCAAGACCACTGGGTCATTTAGATGAGGAACATGGTCTACATCACAGGTCCCAATAGCAGACCTGAAGACAGCCACTGAGGAGGGTCTATACTGGGACCACTGGGTCATCAAGATGAGGAACATGGTCTACATCACAGGTCTCAACAGCAGACCTGAGAACAGCCACTGAGGAGGGTCTACACTGGGAATGCTGGGTCACTAAGATGAGGAACATGGTCTACATCCCAGGTCCCAACAGCAGACCTGAGGACAGCCATTGAGGAGGGTCTACACTGGGAACACTGGGTCACTAAGTTGAGGAACATGGTCTACATCAGACTGCATTCAGACAATGCCAAGGGTTTTACTAGTAGGAGGAGAAGAGAGGCCTCTATAGAAGCAGAGGAGTGGTCTCCCAAGTAGTGTCACATACGCTGCATCTTGGCCTCCAGGAAAGACAGGAAAAAAGAGTCTTTATGGCACAGATTGGTCAGGAAGACTTTCTAGATAGAGAAGTCATGGACCAGAACTTGAAAGACAGGTGAGACTCCAGTAGGTAGAAAGGAGGAGGATGGAAGTCCAGGAAGAGGCATCTGGGGCAGCAAAGGCTCAGAATGTGGCTGATACTTCTGGAGCAGAGAAAGAGTGTGTATGTGGGACAGGGGAGAGGGGGAGAGGGCCAGAAGGAGGGGCAGGAGGAGATGCAAAGTGCATTTATTCCAATTTGTGGAAGGCCTTGGTTCTCAGACTAAGGGATCTGTGTTTTCTCCAGCTGATGAAGAAAAGCCATGTTCATAATTTGCTGAAAAGTGGTCATTTAGGAAGAATATTCTGAACGCAGAGCAGGAGCAGAGAAGACGCTGAAGGCAGGGGAGGCCGTGGACTAATGACGAGGTATTGAGTCTGGACCAAGAGGGCTTTGGGACTTGTGTTCCCGCAGCGCTGCTTAGCAGTTGTGACACCATCAGCAAGCTCTTCAGAGTCTCTGAGCTGCAGTTTCCTTTTCTATTAAATGGGAGTAATAACATCAGGATAATTTGTGTAATGCTCAAATACACAAATAGATTGACAGCAAGAGAATTATGCTGTAAACTCTAGAACAGACCTGTTCTAAGGAACCTGCTGTGGTAATGGAAACGTTCTATATTTGAGCTGTCCATGTTGGTTGTCATTGGACGTGGCTAGTGTAACCAAGGATCTACATGATTAATTTTATTGAATTCAAATGAATTAAATTTAAGTTTAAGTAGCCACCATATTTGACAGCAGAGCTCTAGAGACTAGGATAGTGAAAGAAGAATTTAAATTTAATTTAAAACAGAAAGATCCAGGTTTCCAACATGGCTTTGACCCTACTGGGCAAGTCACTTGAACTCTCTGGATGGGATATTAGCTACATGTCCTTGAGCTCTGGGCTCCAGCCATCAGGGACGTCTTGCTTCTCCTTAACCTCACTATGCTCTCTTAAGCCTGCCTGCTTCTGCACTCACAGCTGTCTTTACATGAAGTGATTATCTACCTTTGTCCCTCAAGTTTGCTTTTGTAGAAATTAAAATTTTTTTCCTTTTTTTCTTTTTGAGAAAGATCTCAGCCTGTCACCTGGGCTCAAGTGCAGAAGCATCATAGTAGCTCACTGCAACCTTGAACTTCCGAGCTCAAGCGATTTTTCTGCTTTGGTCTCTCAAGAAATTCAGGTTTCTTTCAGACTCAATACTGGCACCTGCCATGCATTGTTCCTGAAGCAGGGCAGGCTGTAAGCTCTTATCTACACCCTGAGCCCTCCGTGACTCCACTCAGATCACGTGTCACCCTGCAGCCTGCCTCCCCCCTTCCTCAGTATTCACCATTATGTTAAGTTCCACTTTATACGAGGTGCAAATACCTCCCTAAAAAGGGAAACGATCAAATTTTTTTTTTGTGGTAAAATATACAGAACATAAATTTGTCTCTTAATCATTTTTTAGTGTACCCGTAGGTGGCATTAAGTATATTCACACGGCTGTGAAATTATCACCCCCATCCTGTCCAGAACTTTTCCATCTCCCCAAGCTGAAGCTCTGCCTCCATTAAATACTAACACCCCATTTGCTCTTCTCCCAGCCCCTGGCTATCACTATTCCACTTTCTGTCTCTACAAATTTGACTAGTCTAGGTATTGGTACCTCCTATAAGTGGAAGTTAGCATAATGACTTCAAGGTTCATCCATGTTGTAGCATACATCAACATTTCCTTCCCTGTCAAGACTGAATAGGATTCTGTTGTACAGAGAGACCATATTTTGTTGACCCATTCATCCATCAATGGACGCTCAGGCTATTTTGGCTATTACGAATAATGCTGCCATGAAGATGAGCCTACAGCATGGAACTATGTATCATATTTTTCTGTGCATTCCCAACACCAAGTACTGTTCCTGGAAATAAAAGAGATATTTAGTAAAGTATCCTGTGGAAGGAAGGGTGAGAATGAAAGGTGAAGGAAGGAAGAAAGAGAGGTGGAGGTGAGGGAGGTAAGTGTGCGGGCCGAGGTGGTCACAGCCCGGACACACACTGATCGGCTCTGCGTCCCTGTTGGGGACGCCCACCACGCTGGGAAAGGGTATCTCAAACTTGACTTGAAGCAGTGATTTTCAACTGGTGTGCTGCTGCACGCTGCTGTGCTGTGAGAGCATCTCAGGTGTGCTGCGAGAATTTTTAAAGATCATTAATTATTTTCAAATGAAGTTCAAAGCACAGTAAGTCTATTCTTTTTTTAACTCTTCTTTTTTGATAAACATAATTTAAGGGTGCTGCAGAAGTTTAACTAGAAGTTCAAGTGTGCAGTGAGATAAAAAAGGTTGAAAAATATTGCCTTAATGGTGTCCTTATTCATTTATTTAATTTTAGTTTTTCCCACTGGCAAGAACCTGGTCTTGCAATCAGAGGCCCTGTGTGTATTTTTATCATTTCACTTAGATTAGCCTCAGTTTCTTCATCTTTGAAATGAGACAACAGTTGATTTTTCTCTGGGCTGTGTGTGTGTGTGTGTGTGTGTAGTATAAGGATGAAATATCAGTATACTTTGAGAACTTGAAAGAACTATTCCAACTATAGAGATTTCAATTATTCTCCAAAACTTTTCTTTCTCCTACATTTCAATTACAACAAGTCAGTTAAAATCCATAATGGAAAAAGAAACTAGAGACTTAAGGAGAGTTTCCTTTCAAATTTCGTTTCTAAACCTAGAGGCATCAAATTGTTAATTTCTTGTTTTTTTACATTCTAATCACTTTCCGATTCTCTTGAAGTTTGGGGTGTTCCATTTGGGCTTGACACACAGTCCATGAAAATTTCAAGCCTTTATAACACCAAAAAGTGCTAACACACATCTACAGTAATAGTTCAGCCATGGACGACATTTAAAGAATCCCCAGCCACATACACATTAACATTTCACGTGCCCAAGTTCAGCTGGAAGATATTTCCTCTCTGCTGCCTCTTCCTCCTGAAACAAAAATGCCAGTGGAACTGGAGAATCCCATTTGTGTCCTGTGATGAGTCCCCACAGAAGAGAGGGTTCTTCAGACCCCGTGCCCACACGGGCTGCTCGTCGAGGTAAACACAGCTTGCACGTGTGGGCAAACATCTTTTATCATTTTACACCCTTTATAGGTCAGCCAGTTGGAGCTGGAGACACAGGAGAATTCCCGGAGAAATTCATTACTGCCACTCACTCTGGTTTTCCATCTCAGTATAATTAAGCTTGGCTAATTGTCTATCAGGATTAAAATCATGCCAATAACAACCTTGTTCTCGAGTTTGGCTGTGCTCCAAACTTGCTAATCGCTCTTGGTGTAGATTAGGTCATTCTGTACCTTGCCTCGGCTGTGAAATTCCTCATAAATAATATGCTTAGATAATAAGATCATCCTTGGATGACCAGGAACCGTGAACACGTGTGACATGATGTGGCTCATAGACGGGATAACCAAATCACAGATGAGTCATTCTCAATAGCCTGGAACATCGAGCTTAGTTCCACACGGTCCATTTCACTAGGAAGAAAAGGCGAGGTCCAGAATCCCTCGCATAAGGATATGAGAGAAAGAGTTTGTAAAACCATGCTCGACTATGCAAAGGGAGCCAAAGCTCAATGTGAGTGAATGCCGCTTCTAAAAATATAAGATTTGCCTAGATGAATTGAAATTCAACATCTAACCTCAGAGGCATGGGTTCACGGTGTACTGTTATTTTATGTACCTGTAGGAAAAAAGATGCTGCCAGTTACAAGTAATGACGATACTTTCTTGTCACTGAGAATTTTATTTTATACTTAGCCAGAGGCCTCTTCCATGCGTTTGTATCTGATATCATGTGGCTCGGGCTTCGTGCCTTTTTGAGCACATGTAACTTTTCATTTCCAAGCTGAATCATAGCGAAATCTTCTGGAAGATCCTTTAACTGTCACTCAAGGGCAGCCCTTGTAGTAACAGCAAGGAGCATAACATGAGCCCATGGACGTGAAGGTAGCATGTGTAGGACCGTGCGAGTGGAGGTGACGAGGGCTGACCGGTGGCCAGCAGTGATGGGAGGGCGTCAGCAGTTCTCATTTCTCAGATATCAGAGTGAGGGATAACATGCCTGTTAGAGTTTGGAAAGCATGGCTTAGGGTCCAAAGCAAGAGAGATGATAACCCTGCTTTCCTTGGTGGGTCCGTGTCTTAAGCAGGAATTTGACCTCTGAGCCTTCTTGTGCAGGCCCTTCCTGACTTAGGTGCATACAGCTCCTCTGTGCCTGCTGAACGCGGCCTGGGGTTCTGCTCATACCAATTGTCTTAGGGCAGTAATCATTTTTGTCCCCATGTTTGTTTTTGAAACTCTATGGCCCTTGAGGTCAAAAGCATCTTTTTTCTTTCTGTCCCATTAGGAATTTGAGTAGGACATGGCACATAGTAGGTGCTCAATAGATGCGTGAACATATGTAAGCAGAATGACTAAGGCCAGGCGCGGTGGCTCAGACCTATAATCCTAGCACTCTGGAAGGACGAGGCAGGTGGATTGCTTGAGCTCAGGAGTTCCAGTTTGAGCAAGAGAAAGAGTCCGTCTCTAAAACTAGCTAGGCATTATGGCAGGCGCCTGTAGTCCCAGCTATTTGGGAGGCTGAGGCAAGAGGATCACTTGAGCCCAGGAGTTTGAGGTTGCTGTGAGCTATGATGCCACAGCACTCTACCAAGGGCAACGATGTAAGACTCTGTCTCAAAAAAATAAAAAAATAAAAAGCTATCACTATTATACTATGATGGACTCTGGACCACACATTTTTATCTCTTTCATAAGAATTTGCAAAAACGTCATTACGTTGTAGATGATGTTCAAGCAGTTGTATTTACACATACAAGTGTGGCATTATTGACAGACAAATTTCTTTTACTTCAACCATGCCGCTGGGGCTGGGATTTCAAACAACTCCTCGCCCCGTCCCCTGCACTTGCACACACAGATAGACTTTGTGTTCTAAAGAGGAGCGTTTGAGTCTTGAGGCCCACAGTATCTGGATGCAAAGCTATCTCTCTCATTCGACTGCATGCGGGAACCTGAGGTTTTTGCTCTTTCTAGATCTAAGGAGACTTAAGCTCATGAGATTACTGTGAGGGTGAAATAGCACATACACGGAGCCTATAACGGTACTTACTATAAATTCCGTTTATAAAGCAAATTTACAAAGCACTTCCACGGCCACCACGTCTTCCGATTGGCAGGCCCCTCCTGACAGGGTTGCCCTTCTACTCTTAGGTTTCAAGCACCAGATAGAGAGGAAAAAAGGAGCTTGCACAAAATCACAGTTACAAGCTCCAGTTCTTCTTATCAAATCACATTCGTATGAAATGACCTGGAAAGAACACTGGAGATAATCTAGTTTCACACTCTCCCTTTTCACATAAGGAAACTGAGGAACAGAGAGAGAAAGCGATTTGTTTGCAGCACCCTCAGCTGCTGGTGGCAGAACCAGCAGTGGAATTTTCTCCCAGGAAGTAGGTGTCCCAGTCTGAAGTGTGGGTCCTCACGTGGTGCCGTGCGCTCTGCTCCTGCCCTTGCCTCTTCCACGCCCTCCACACTGACCTCGCGGCTAACCCGGAAAGGCTCATGCCCACACGCCCTTGGCTTCACTCTGTCCAGAAAGCTCTTCCCCCAATTCTTTCTTCCTCTGCTTTCTCACCCAACGCAAGTCTCTGCTCAAATGTCACCTGTGCAGAAAGCCCCTCTCTACCCAAAATAGCCTGTTAGACCCTAAATAAAAGAGCCCCGGTGCACTACTATCTAACATTTCCAATTCCCTTGCTCTTCTATTTTCTTTAGGGCTTTCTATAAAGAAAGCCACTTTCCAATATTATACATTTATTTACTTGTTTGATCCTGTTCCTTTCCACTATGAGGCAGGTTTCATGAGGACAGAGACCAAGTTTGTTCTGTTTATCATGATATCAGCACCAAAACAGTGCCTGGTGCATGGTTAAATGCTTAATGAAAACATTTGTGAAACGTTTCCTATGTTCTCAGCATTGGGATAAGCACTGAGAAAATAACAGCAAGTTGAAAAGACATGCCCCTCCACCCTCACGGAATGTCTAGTCTAGTGATGGGTATAGACAGTGATCAGATAATCACAGAATAGACGGTGCCATCGGGGTGTCCTCAGCAGAAGTGAACTTGAGATGGTGGGAAGATTCCTTGAGCAAGTAAATTTCTATGACACATGTGATGGGCAAGAAGGCATGAACTAGTAAAGAGTGGAAGACACGCATCCCAATAGAGGAAACATGAGCATCGTTCTTGTGGCAGGAAGGGGTATTGACAGAGGGCAGGTGTCAGAGGAATGGAACCTGGGTCAGAAGCACAAGTTAACTTTGGCTTTTATTTTGTGGGCCATGTGAAGCCATTGGAGGATTTTGATCAGAGAGGTGACACAACCAGGTCCATATTTTAAAACCATCGCTTTGTTTGAAAACGATCACTTTGGCTGTCGTCTGGTGAATGTTCTAGAACAGGACAAGGCAGAAATTATAGTAACCAGTCTGGAGGCCACTGCAATAGTCTCCGAGGGGAAGTGACTGTGACTTCTACTAGGAGGGAGACAGTTCAAGTGGAGAGAAATGGACAGATCAGGTGATCTTAGCACCATAGATTTGGTTAGAGATCAGATGAAGACCAAGGAAGAAAGTCAAGATAACTACTACTACTATTATTATTATTAACTTTTGCAATTGGAGAGAGATGGAGAATCCTGGAAGAGAAACAGCTCATCAATCCTGTTGGGGATCTGTTAGATTTGAGATGCTTTAGACATATCTAGGTGCAGGTATGAGATAGACAGAAAAAATGTGTGGGCTGCAGCTCAGCAGAGCTCTGCAATGGGGATAAAACCCAGCCAGTCAGTCTTCAGTGGTTCTCAAGGTTGTAGAATGGCTCTGTGCCTGTAGCTCAGCAGCTAGGACACCTGCCACATACACAGGGACTGGCGGGTTTGAACCAGGCCCGGGCCTGCCAAACAACAATGACAACAAAACAACAACAACAACAACAAAATAGCCGGGTGTTGTGGCAGGTGCCTGGACTCCCAGCTACTTCGGAGGCTGAGGCAAGAGGATTGCTTAAGCCCAGGAGTTTGAGGTTGCTGTGAGCTATGACACCACAGCACTCTACTAAGGGTGGCATAGTGAGACTCTGTCTCAAAAAAAAAAAAAAAAAACTGTGTAGGAATGGAAAGTCTGACGATGTATGAAGAGGCATTTGGTGGAAAGTTAAGAAACCCCATCACTTAATGGCCAGGTAGAAAAGGATGAGCTCAGCCGAACACAGACGGAGAAAGAAAAGGGAAGGCCCGGAATCTGTTGCACAAGGATATGCTGGTGAGAGTTTACAAAACTGACTTGGATTCCATAAAGTGGGTCCAAAGTTCAATGTGAGCTAATACAGCTTCTAAACATAGAATATTTGCCTAGATTAATAGACAGAGATGAACCTGAAAGGGCAGAGTGAACGGGCAGAGAGAATGGCCAGAAGTGAATGCACAGACCAGGAGAAAGTGTCCGGTGGAGGTGGGGGAGGGTTTTTCACGGGACAGAGGGGTCAGCAATGCCAAACACGGCAGAGCAGTCAAGGAAAACAGGTCCTGAGACTGGCCCTGGACCTTGAGGACCTCAGGACCACGTGGTGACTTTAGTGAAGGCTGTTCAAGTGGAACAATATTATAAGAAACCGGATTAGAAGAGGCCAAGGGCAGGAGAACAAGAATGGTAATAGGAGCTGCACTAAAAGACCTTAAAAAAACAGCTATGTCATTAACAGAGATAAACAAGAAATGTTATGGCTGGTGGGGAATTGGGGGTCCCTGGAGGGTTATTTATTCATTGATTCAAAACTGAAGGGACTCAGGCATATTTAAATGATGGCAGGAAGGAAGATTGTTTCAAAGGACACATTTCAAAGCCTATGAGAAGAAATTGGCCTTGGCAAAGGAACTCGGACCACTCCCTTCTGTTGTAATAGGAGGAAAGCAAGCACAGGCACTTAGGTTTGTATCTTGGTGAAGGGTGAAGGGTTTCTCATTTCCAAGATTTACTTAGCAGGTAAAATAGGAGGTGAAACCATGCCCTGAGAGTCAGAGGGGAGAGAGGGAGGCTGGGAAGGGGAATGGACAAAGTGGGGAGCATTTATTGCAGAGAGCAAGACAATAGTTAGCACAAGGGGACCCAGTGCCATATGGGTGCCTTTAAAACTGGTAGTCATGCCAGTCTTCCAACTGAAGTGACACTACAGTCACCGGGGCAGGAATAGAGTGACAGGGTTGAATCAAGATTGCTGTTTTTTCTAGATGCATGAGATGAAAAACCAGGGAGGCAATGGAGCTAAAGGTGGTGGCAAATGTGTTCCTGAAAGGAAGGCCTCGCAGCTGTTTCTTGTCTAACTTATGGACAATCTGTTGAACAAAAAATGTATTTCTCATTACACATACTGGTTGGATGGAATACATTTCCTCTTTCATTCATTCTTAATTCAAGCACTTTTCTATTATTATTTTTATTAAGTCTTTTGTACATAGATCATAAATACATTTATGCTATTTTCAATGTGTTGATTATTTGTACAAATTGGAGGGCTTACATCGTACTAATCAGCATAGCTTTCACCTCATTTACCCAATTATAGCATTAGGACAATTGTGTTCTATACCTGATAGATCCAACGTGTACTTGCAATGTGCTCCATAGGTGTGGTCGCCCTACTATCCCCTACTATCCCTCCCACCCCCTCCAAGCACTTTTCCAGGTGAGATACTGGGAATTTTATGCTTGCTGGGGTTGGTTTGTTCATGTCCACCTTCCACACTTGACTGTGAGCTGTTTGGAGGGAAGGGGGAAGAACCCATCCGACATATGGATGGCTGGTGCCTACCTGGGTGTTTTTCACATGGGAGATGCCTGATAAATATATACATTATATACACTGATGTATGCAGAGGACAATAAGAGTGATTACCAGTGAGATATTTACCCGTTCCATCTCTAATAATAAAAATAATAACCACCACCATCTTCCATGCAGATTGATGGTTTACTTCTCAAAATAGAATAGAGTGAGTTCTGAATGAGAGATGTGGTCATTATTCTCCAGTTCTTTTTGCTACTTCTCCCCTTTACAGAGAAATGAGAGAAAGAGGAATGAACCAGACTAGATCGTTTTAAAATTCTTCATTAGCATCCACACTGAATAAATTTCAGTGGCAGGAGCCTTAACGTGGCTTTCACTGTATCTGATGTGCAGCAACGAAGCCTGCCAATCTTGAAACATGTCTTGAGATGAAGAAGGTCAACATATCAGAAAATAAAATCAGTAGCATAGATTTCAAAGAAATTCATCCCAAGAGTTCTTCTCAATGAATGCAGTGCAAGATTGAAGAATTCAATTACATGAAAAAAAGGCCTTTTTTTCCTAATACCATGCCCAGCTATTAGTTTTTTTGTCGTTGCTAACATGAAGGCATATTGTTAGCCATCAGGAAATCTCAACAAATTCATACATTCAAA
Source organism: Nycticebus coucang (assembly GCF_027406575.1). Classification (NCBI taxonomy): domain Eukaryota; kingdom Metazoa; phylum Chordata; class Mammalia; order Primates; family Lorisidae; genus Nycticebus; species Nycticebus coucang. Next base: position 54,580,657 of record NC_069801.1, read on the forward strand.
TCACAAGGGATTTGTTTGGTAGATGGATCTAAAATCTGGTCTGCCTCCAACTTCTCACTCAAGATTTCATTTATGCCAGGGAGAATGTTATTCTTAATCAGACATAGAAAAACCCAAGGCATTGCCACTGAGCTGCCTTATACCTTTAGGGAACAAAAAAAATCATGCTTTTAATTCTAATAGCACATTAGAATTAACTTTTTTATTTGGAGTCGACCAATTGAATTTCCTCTGTTTTAGGAAGCAGGGATGGTGAGGGGGTCATGTGAGAACATTCTGGAAAGCAAGAGCCTTTGTATGCAGAGCCTTAAAATAGATCATCTTTTTAGCTGGTAAATCAAATTCTAGGGATTAATTTAAAAGAAGCGATGTTTTAGTCTCTAAAATATAAAGCTTCAGTTATGAGAATGTTCACTGGAGCAAACTTAAGTGGTTGACTGGCAGCTCAGTCTGATGCTCTTGTTATCCAGAGGTAGAGTCTATTTCTTATCCTTCAAGTTTAGACTGGTCTTGTGACTTGTTTTGAACAAAGGAATGATGTAGAAAGAATATTTTACTCATTTTAAAGCTTAGATGTTGAGAGGCCTTGGAGCTTTCTTGGCCATCTTAGAGGGCCATCTTGAAACCTCTTGGCGAGAAAGTCAGTCTAGCTAACTAAAGAATGAGAGGCTTCATGAAAAAAGACCCCCCACTTCTCCCCAGTGTGGTCAGCATCAACTTCCAGACAAGTAAATGTGCCCATCTTGGACTTTCCAACTCGACTGACCCTCCAACTGAAAATACCTACTTGAGGGGGCTCAGCTCACATTAGTATAAGCCACACGGCTGCCCAACAGAAGTTTGAGGAATAATAAATAAATGTTGTCTTAAGCCATGTACAGACAGCAACAGACAACTGATACACCAGAGAATTAGAAGCAACCTGTGCAATACAACAATAGTAAAATGGTTAAGTAAATGATGCCATATTCACACGCTGGAATATAAGGCAAATATTACAAATCACACCTGAAGAGAGTTTTCAGTGACTTGGGAATGTGCCTGTGTTGTAATGTTTAGTGAAAGCAGCCTCAAAAATTTTATGCGAAACGACAGGAGAAAATGACGCTAAAGCACTTAAAAGGCTGCGATGAAAGGATCAGTTATGTCTTATGACTTGTTTTTCACCTTAGTTTCTTCCTTATAATTGTAATTGGGCCTCCTCTCTTCATCCAAGCCAACCACTGTGAATGATTTTTAAAGTATTGTGGTCCTGAAGAAATGTGGCAGAAATCTTGCTAATGTTGTTAGAAAAGATTGTTGCCTGCAACTGCACTGCCCTGCCTAACTTCCTCTCCTCACATCCCTTCTCTGTCCACAGTACCGGTGGAGAAAAAGGTCTTAAAATGAAAGCAACCCGCTACAATGGATAGTCAATTGCAGAAAAAAAAATATATATATTTTTTGAGACAGAGTCTCAGTATGTCACCCTTGGTAGAGTGCTGTGGCGTCACAGCTTACAGCAACCTCAAACTCTTAGGCTTAAGCGATTCTCTTGCCTCAGCCTCCCAAGTAGCTGGGACTACAGGTCCCACCACAACACCCAGCTATTTTTCTGTTGTACTTGTCATTGTTGCTTAGCTGGCCCAGGCTGGGTTTGAACCTGCCAGCCGTGGTGTATGTGGCTGGCACCGTAACCACTGTGCTACAGATGCTGAGCCAGTTGCAGAAAATTTAATGTGGGCAAAATAGTTGAAGCAGGGCCAATTAACAATATGTGGCAGGTCAGACATATTCCAGCTTAATTTTTTCCATAGCCCTTAGCCATCTCCAATGTCACGTTTCACATTTGTTTGTTTTTGGTGTTGATGTTCGTATTTGTGTGTTTGTGTATCTCTCTAACTAGAAGGTGGGCCTGTGTCTACTGGGTTTCCGCTATTCCCTGATCATATGTTTGCCATAGAACAGCACTTTAAACAAATGCTTGTTAAATGAACAAAAAGGTCATTGATCGAGGACTAGCTTCACATTTAACAAATGTCTTTCTGATAAAAATGTAGGGGAGAGATTCTGGTATTGGAGCCCCCAAAACCAGTTCTGGAAGCTCGGGCAGATTTTTTTCACTACTCTGTGGTGACGTTTCTTTTCGGGAAGAGAGACGGTTAAAATGGGCTGAGAGATGAAAAGAAATGGATGACCAAGTAAACAAAACAACCCCGGAAATGGGAGAGCAAGAAGCACAGGTGCCGCACACCTCTGTGTCCACAGCATCCCGAGCATTAACTCCCGTCCCGTGACAGCCTTGGCAGGCGGCCGGCCTGTTTCTCCACTTTAGAAACGAGGGGATGATGCAAGAGCCCTAGGCCAGATAACCCAGCTAAGCAGAAGAGGCCAAGTTTGGCGGCTCCGCTCCAAACCACACTTGTTTATTCTTGCAGACAAATGATGCTACCGTTACCCTGCATTTTAAGGTTCTTCTGTCCCGACTCCTTTTCTGGCAAACTCAAGTTCCCAAGATTCATATGATAGGATGCTGTAGTCATATTTATGAACTTCTCCTTAGCATATTCTCCTTAAATCTCTTTTATTGCCCAGGGGCTCACGCTATACATGCTAGGAAGAAAAGAAATGCAATAGCTTTGTTGTTTTTCAAATTTTATGTCCTGCCGATTTAATATACATGAGTTTCTCTAATTTGAACTGTTTCTGCCCTGGTTTAGGTCCCGAAAATCCCTCCCCTGGACCTTTGCTGTTCCCTGATAATTGGTCTTATAGTGTCATCTTAGACTTCCCATCCGTCACCTGCATTGTGTCAGAATGACCTGCCTATAGATCAGATTTCAGCATATTCCTCCGTCTTTCCCTGTCATTTACAAGGAGGGCCAAGGTTCCTCCCAGGACAGACACACACTCTAAGCCCGAGCCCCTTTCCTTCCTCATCAACCTCAACTTTCCTCATTCCCTGCCTGGAAGTATCTCACTGCTCACCTGGTAGATGAGTTCACTTTTTACCGTGTTTACTTACGGTCTCTTTTTGCGGAAACATGACCCCAGATATTCTGCTCATAATTCCTTTTTGTTCCCCAGGATGCAACTCAGATGTCACCTCATCCAGAAGGTCCTCCCTAAACCCAGTTTAGTCCTCCTGAACTGGGTGCCTTTCCTCCCTGCTCCTTTTATTTTATTTTTTCACCATACACTGGTTTTATAGACCATTTGACACATTTTCATCACACTGGTTAACATAGCTTTCCTGGCATTTTCTTAGTTATTGTGTTAAGACATTTATATTCTACATTTACTAAGTTTCACATGTACCCTTGTAAGATGCACCATAGGTGTAATCCCACCAATCACCCTCCCTCTGCTCATCCTCCCCCTCCCTTTCCCTCTTCCCCCTATTCTTAGGTTGTAACTGGGTTATAGCTTTCATATGAAAGTTATAAATTAGTTTCATAGTAGGGCTGAGTACATTGGATACCTTTTCTTCCATTCTTGAGATACTTTACTAAGAAGAATATGTTCCAGCTCCATCCATGTAAACATGAAAGAGGTAAAGTCTCCATCTTTCTTTAAGGCTGCATAATATTCCATGGTGTACATATACCACAATTTATTAATCCATTCATGGATTGATGGGCACTTAGGCTTTTTCCATGACTTAGCAATTATGAATTGGCAGCAATAAACATTCTGGTACAAATATCTTTGTTATAGTGTGATTTTTGGTCTTTTGGGTATATACCTAGTAGAGGAATGATAGGATTGAATGGCAGATCAATTTTTAGATCTCTAAGTGTTCTCCAAACATCTTTCCAAAAGGAACGTATTAGTTTGCATTCCCACCAGCAGTGCAAAAGTGTTCCCTTTCGTCCACATCCACGCCAACATCTCTGGTCTTGGGATTTTGTGATATAGGCAAATCTTACTAGAGTTAGATGGTATCTCAAAGTACTTTTGATTTGCATTTCTCTGATGATTAAAGATGATGAGCATTTTTTCATATGTCTGAAGGCCGTGCGCCTGTCTTCTTCAGAGAAGTTTCTCTTCAAATCCCTTGCCCAGCCTGCGATGGGATCCCTTGTTCTTTTTCTTCCCTGCTCTTAATATCCTCTATTTGTATATTTTGTCTGTGAGAAGGTGACCCTCTGGGTGGCAGGGGGTCACCTTGGCATATTAGTCTATAAAATGAGAATCCTAATAGGATCTTACCTAGAGTTGTGATAGGGTTTAGCTGTTAATGTAACGCACGTGGAATGGTGCACGGAGTTGGAATGCCTGTAGGAAATGCTCGGTTAATGTCCTGTGTCATCTTCCTGTCTTTGGAAACCTACAATACATTTGGTACATAGGTAATGTGCCGTATGTGCTTACTCTGAGACACGGAGTTGTCTATACTGTCAGCATTGTTTAGAAAAACAAACAATGAATTCCTACCATCTTCATTATGTGTCCTAAAGCCAGGAGAGAAACTGACATTAAAGGTTAAGGAATGAAGATTTCTTGGAGAAAGAGCTCATTCTGAGTCTGGGGAATGCAATATATGAGACAAGCCTGGGGAATCGCAGCGCTAGGAAGTGAGGAACTGCTAACACAGGGGCAGAAAAGCACACGCACACAGGGACGAGGCTGTCAAAGGGACACAAAAGCCAATTCAAAGAGCTTCCAATGGCAAATATTGCTACAATTTGAGAACAAAATAGTATTAGATGGTAAGATAAGGTATCAAATAGGAATAAATATCTCTGAGTCCATACTGATAAAAATAAGTGATTAAATATATAAGGAAACATGGGAAACTAGAAAAATTTCCTAAGCAGAAGAATTTCAAATAATTTTTGTAAATATTTTACCCTCAAAAGAGGTAGAGCAAAACTCTCTACTCCTTAAGTTTGAGCTGGACATGGTGAATTCCTTCCAAAGTATACAACAGGGTCAGAGGATGGACCTGGTTACGGTAGACGAATGCCACCTTCACCAGGTGACCAAAATCATGGAAAGCATTCTTTACTTTTTTTTTTTTTTTTTTTTCCAGTTTTTGGCTGAGGCTGGGTTTGAACCTACTACCTCCAGCATATGGGGCTGGCACCCTATTCACCGAGCCACAGGTGCCGCCCAGCATTCTTTACTTTGGTGGACTTCCTCCCAAAACCTATAACCACAATCTAATCAGGATAGAAGGTATCAGACAAATCGCAGGTGAGGACTATTCCACAAAATACTCAACCAGAACTCCTCTTTACTATAAGAATATCAAAAACAAGGAACAGCTATGACTCTGTTTCAGCCAAGCAGAGCTTAAGGAGGCATGAGGATTAAATGTAATGTCCTCTGGGTGGGATCCTGAGACAGAAAAATGACATTAGGTAAAAACTAAGGAAACCTAAGTGAAGTGTGGACTTCAGTTAATGAGAATGTATCCATATGAGTTTGTTGTGGGAAGAGTATTTACTAATGTGAAATATTAATTACAGTGGAAGCTGGGTGTGGATTATCTGTGGAAACTCTCCGTATATTCTTTGTAGTTTTTCTATAAATCTAAAACTACTCTAAAATAAAACATTTATTATTTTTTTAAGTATCCACTCCATACCAGGCACTCAGCAGGGTGCTTTCCACTTGTTACCTAATTTAATTCTCACAGCATCGGGTCTCAAGGAAATTAAGGGATTTGCCTAAAGTCACACAGCTAATAAATCTCAGATTCAAACCTGGGAGTAACTGCCTTCAAACTTTGTGATTATGTGATAACGTTATACGGCAACCTCGGAGGAGAAGGCTTCTCCCTGAGGGGGTTGACTGGGGAGAGGAGGCTGTGGGTGTCACTATGGAAGACGGGTGGAAAGTATACTCACATACTTTTGATTTCTTTTATTATTTTTGTACTGTATTTCTTGGCTAACTCACGTTTTCATTTCATAGTTTTCACTTTAAAATGACAATACATTAAACACCTTCTTCCACTGTAAGAAATAAACTTTTAGAACAATATTTCATTTTCCACTCTGTCTTTGCAGAAAAGAAGCCTTTCATGACATTTTTGGCTTGGTAACTTTTGCTTAGGAGAAGTCTTTATTTTTTTGCAACAGGATCTCACTATGTTGCCCTCGGTAGAGTACTCTGGTGTCACAGCTCACAGCAACTTCATACTCTCGAGCTCAAGCGATTCTCTTGCCTCAGCCTCCCAAGTAGCTGGGACTACAGATGCCCGCCACAATACCCGGCTATTTTTTGGTTGTCGTCATTGTTGTTTAGCAGGCCCGGGCCAGATTCCTACAGCACTGAGCTGGAGAAGCCCTTTTGAAAGTACCAGAGTCCTCTTGAGCCCAGCAAGGCTGTTGAAATGGTTGGATTTAGCATCGTGTTGTTAAGAAATAAAAGAAGAGGGGTGGCGTCTGTGGCTCCAAGGAGTAGGGCGCCGGCCCCATATGCTGGAGTTGGCGGGTTCAAACCCAGCCCTGGCCAAAAACTACAGAAAAAAAAAAGGAAATAAAATAAAAAAAAAGGAAGAAATTTTTACATCAATATCTAGCTTTATCTGTACTCTCCCTTGAAGAATTGATCCTTTTTTAAAAGTATTTAAAAATGAAACTTGGAAGAGAAATCAGTTTTCTAATCAGTTCTGCTTATTTTCCCGGGGTAGATTCACCCTGTTTTATCACCAGGGCAGGTTGGTTTTTTATTCTCACATTTCCTGGATTTCTGGCAGGAGTTTTACCACATGGGGCGAAGTGAACAAAACTAGACTCTATACACATATGTAACCCAAGATTTTGTTTACAGCACATATTCATTGAATCCGTGTCTGTGTGGGGAAAAAAAGCATCTGAATGACTGCACTGGGTCCCATCAACAGTCCCTGTGGCCATGCATTTGACCACAAAGTCTGGGACCTCCCTCCTCTGACCCTGCACCACCATCAACCTCCCAGAGTGGCAGCCATTTGTACCACCTGCTCAGCTGGCGCTTTTCAAACCAACAGGCTCCACACCTTTCCCCACTTATCCATCCCTGTTCTCCCAATTTCTGTAAATTGCTCCCACGTCTCCGTGGTGATCCAGGTGGGAAACCTCAGGTTCATCTTGGCCTCATCCCTCTGAAATGCTCTGTTTCTCTATTCAGTTGCCAACTCCTGTAGATTCGAGCTGTAGATTACTGTAGATTCCTCTCCTTTCCCACTGCTTCTACCTCATTGAGGTCCTCGTTATTTCTCACTAGGGCCTTTTCAACGATCTCCTAATTAGTCTCCTCACCTCCAGTTTCTCTCATCTATAATCCATCTTCCTTCCTTCCACTGGTTTAATTTCCCTAAAGTGCAGCTCTAATCATGTAACCCCACTGCTAAAAAACTTAAATGGCTCCCCACTGCCTCCAGGACAAACGCCAATGTCCTAAGCTTAGCGTTCAAGGCCCTTCACCATCTGGCCCGAAACAACCTTTCCAGATTCCGCTCCTATCACTACTCTACATGAATTTCCTATTACAGCCAAATTGGGTCATTCTTTACCGCACAAACATGCCATCTCTGATTGTGGGTCCCTGCCTGAGCGGTTTCTTTGGCTTGGATATACAGATTCACTCCTGTTTGTCATTAAAGGTGATGTCCCACCTAACCCAAGGTTACTGCCAGCCACTCAGCCCTACCGAGGTATCTTGCTGTTAATTTTGCCTTCTATTTTCACCATGTCCGAGCATGTTCTATGTCAGCAGTTCTCAACCTGTGGGTTGCGAACCATAGGAACTGTATTAAAGGGCCACGGCCTAAGGAAGGTTGAGAACCACTGTTCTATGTTTCCCCCTCAACTATCTTAACTTGGACCTCTCTAAGATAGTAACAGTGCTTCCGTGGCCAGTGAATGGGTCTGTCACTCTTTACCTGAAAACGAGGGTGCAAGGGCCTGAGCTGTGAGTCTCCTCAAAATGCACTTGGCATTGTCTGTCCCTTTGACGAGGGGGCGTCTGTATCAGCCCAGACATTTTCCTTCCTTCTGTCCCCAGGAGGCTCCACAGTCTCTTTTGTAAACGGGCTTTGTACTTCCAAATGGCCTCATCCCTTGGTTTCCAAGAACCTGTGTTTTTAACAAGGTGATTCTGACGGTGGTCTGAGCTCCATGGTAGAGACTGGCCCCCACGGCCGCCCTCCACACGTCTGTGGGACAGTCTGGACAATTTCCCCCTGAACATTCCAGCCGCAGTGCCTTGGGTCCACTTCTTCTCGAATGGTCATGACTTTTCTTCTGTTTCCGCCTCTCAACATGAACGCCATATAAGGGTAGAGACATCCGTCTGTGCTGTTCGCAGTAAACCCCCCAGCACCTAGAATAGTGCCTGACACAGAGCAGATGCTAAAAACATCCTTGGGGAGTGAAGAGATGAATCTGTGCAGAGGGAATTTGAAAGTCCCTTTTTCCTTGCCGCCGTCTTCACCCACCAGCAGGGAGCACAGCTCCGTCTTCTCCTTCCTAGCACCTTCTAGTTTACCCCAGGGCTTGGCAGTCATTTTCTATAAAGGGGCCAAATCAATATTTTAGGCTTTGTGGGAGCGGGATGCACAAACTCTGTCGTCACTATTCTCGTCTGCTCTGACTGCCCCAGTGCAGAGACAGTATGTAGCCTGAGCGGTTTGACTGCCTTCCTTCCAACTCAACTTCATTTACAAAAAATAGGCAGGTAGTGGGCAAGATGTGGCCCCCAGACTGCAGCTGCTGACGCCGGCTCTACTCATTTGTATGTGAAATTTATCTCCTTGGCTGCGTTGCCAGATTATAAATTCCTTGAGACGGATAGAATCTTATTAGAGTATAAATGTGGGTATGAATATTGATGTCTGTATATGTGCATTCCCGAACGTATACATAAAACACGTATAAAACACGTTTATGTATGTGTGTCGATAAGTAAAACACGCACACAAACACGTACACCGAGTGGTCGTGGACATGTTATTTAGACGCTTTGATCTTCGGCTTTCTCCTCGCTCAAACCTCGTTATAAGATCCTACAGATGAAGTGTCTGGCCCAGTACCTAGCCTGTGACACGTGCTCAGGCAGACTCTGTTCCTCCCTCGATTTCCTTAAAATAGCACTGCCACCCCCTATACAATCACGCAGCAAACATTCATCGTGGACCCACGATACTAAAGGACCGTGCTCGGAATGCAGCGAGATTCCGAGTTGAGTGGAGCATGTGGACGTCGTGGAGGAGACATCACTCTAGGTCAGGAGTCGGAGACGCACGCCTTAGTTCCGACTCCACTCCCTGCGCCCCTGGTCTGTTCACTTCCTCACTCGTGGAGACAACCGCTCACCTGTCTGCGTTCTCCTCACACCTCCCATACACCTGCGCGTACCCTCCCCCGTTAGCCGATGACCTCACCTCATACGTCACGGAAAACAGAAGTCACCACCTTTGGTCACCTTCTCCCACCGATCCCCCATCCCTGCACTTGTCGTCCATCCTCCTGGTCCCATGGACGCAGTGTCCCTACACCTGTCAGGGGCAACCCCCACCCACCGCTCACCCTCAGGGGCCCCTCCATTCTCTCTTGCCACGGACTTCATTCTTTACACACAATCTCTCTCTTTTGCACCATTCGTCACCCACCAACATTCTCATATCTCCCACTCAACAGCAAAAACTACCAATAAATGACGAAAGCCTCCCCTGACTCCCACATCAACCACCTACTGCTCATAGCTCTGCAAATTTCACAACCAAATTTCTCCAGCAGTTACCTCGCTGCTTTCACAGTCTCACTCCCATTATTCTTTTTGTTTGTCAGAAAATAAAAATAAAAGGGAACAGAAATGCAAAGAGACAAACATTCACGTTCCCATCTTCGTAATTCACAAACGATAGGATTTTGTCTTTTTAGCTTCTGGAATTTTTAAAACAAGTAAAACCCAACAGACACAACTGCAGCTCCCTTCCCCTTTCGCAGCGTTAACCCAGCCCAGTTGGCTTCCATCCACGCCACTCCCAAGGGCACCGGTGCCTTCCGGACTGCCAAGTCCAGCAGCCTCTCTGCCCCCGTTTTACCTCTCGGTAGGGCTCCAGAGCTGACCGCTGCCTCCTCCTTGAATTGCTCTTTCTCTTGCCTTACCCCACCTCATCCTTCCTGCTTCCCTCTTACTTCACCTCTGCTCTGACTCCTTGCCTGGCTCCTCCTCCTCTTCTGAACCCTGGGGCTCTGGGCTCCTAGGTCCGTCTATCTACCTGTTCCCCGGAGTGAGCTCACCATGGCTTTCAGTACCATCTAAATTTAACGATGCCCACATTTATGTTTCCAGCACAGACCACAAACTCTAGATATTACCTGGTTTTCTAACTGGGGTCTGGAATTTAGTAGGGAACCTCTTGATACCCACCCAGGCCAGCTAGTCTCCCTCTCTTCCTCATCTCAGTAAATGGCACCATTTTCTTGCTTAAGGAAAACACCATGCAGCCATCCTTGATTTCTCCCCCTTTTCACGTTCTTTCTGCCTCTGTCTAATCTCTTATCAAGCTCTAGTGGTTGAGGTTCCCAAATCTACCTTCACTTCAACTCTTTGACATAACCTCTCCCTCCTGAATCATTAGTCTGCTGCTCTATTAGACCATCAACACTACCCAGCAGGCAGAATCTCTTTAAAGCAGAACAAAGACCATCCCTTGCTGGGAAGATTACAGCAGTGCCTAGCTGGTCCCCTACTTCCGCACAAGACCACCAGGACCTATGTTCCACATGGAACCCACAGGGGTCACAGAATAAATATAAACCTCACTGTGTCCTTTCCACACCTGGAAACCTTCCTTTTACTTTCTGTTTGTCTACAAAAATAAGAAAACAGGCGTGAGTAGGGCGCCAGCCCCATATACTGAGGGTAGCGGGTTCAAACCTGGCCTCGGCCAAACTGCAACCAAAAAATAGCCGGGTGTTGTGGTCGGCGCCTGTAGTCCCAGCTGCTCGGGAGGCTGAGACAAAAGAATCCCGTACGCCCAAAAACTGGAGGTTGCTGTGAGCCGTGTGATGCCACGGCACTCTACCTGAGGGCGGTACAGTGAGACTCTGTCTCTACAAAAACAAAACAAAACAAAAAACAAAAACAAGTTTCTGTAGCCCCTCACCCTCTGGGGTCCCTCCAGAGGTACAGTTAATGTCACTACTTCCTCCGGCAAGGATCTTCTTGATGTTGACTAAACCCGGCAAGCCATTTCCCACCTCCCGGCCTTTGTATTTGCTTGAAATGCCCTTTGTTAGCTCTTTTCCTGACAGCCTCATTCTATCCTTGAAGGCTCAGCTTAATCATACCCAACATAATATCACCTCCATAAATGCTCACTCAATTTCATATCACGCTGTTTCTTTCATATTTATAGACATACTTGCAATGGGTTTTCTTTCTTTCTTTCATTTTTTTTGAGCCAAAGTCTCACTCTGTTTCCCCAACTCGAGTACCATGGCGTCAGCCTAGCTCACAGCAACCTCAGACTCCCAGGTTCAAGGGCAAGACCCTGTCTCTATTAAAATTAGAAAAATTACCCAGATGTTGTGGTGCATCTGTAGTCCCAGCCACTCAGGAGGCTGAGACAAGAGGACCCCTTGAGCCCCAGAGTTTGAGATTGCCATGAACTAAGATGCTTTTTTTTTTTGCAGAGGAATCCCTAGTGTTCTTAGAAAATGTTTGGCTCGTTTATGCCTCAGGGATCTGAGTTTTCTGTTCCCTGTGCCTGGAATGCTCTTCCCCCAGACTTCTGCAAGGCATCCACCTTCATGTTCTTATAAGTTTTGCTCCATTCTCATTTAGTGTGGCATTCCCTGACTATTCTTTTTTAAAAATTCCCTATTACTACCACTTCTTACAGCCCCCTCCATATATATATTTTTATTGTTTTGGAGAAAGTAAGTTATAGGGCAAGAACTTGTCTGTTTCCTTCTATATCTCTAAAATTTAGTACAATGCCTAGCACATAGTGGACAATGAACAAATACAGAGGGTGCCAAAAAGGCACGCACATTTTCAGAAATGTTATCTTTGTATTATTTTCCTACATTGAACTGAAGGTATCATTACTGGTTAAGTTTACTTAGACATGCTATGCACATCCATTTTACCTGCCATTCATACTTTTTTGGGAAATGATCAATTTTACACATTTTTTGGAATGATCAATTTTATTGCCATCAAGATCTCTTGAAATGCATATCATTTTTTGGCACTCCAGTATTTGTTGAATAAACAAATGACACATTCTCATCTCTCTCTCTCCACTCACTTTTCCATATTTGAAATGTTTCCCTTCTCTTTTGACAAAGACAATGCCACATTTATCACCTGATTCCAGCCATCATATCATCTCCTGTCTCAGGACCTGGGTGCTCGTGGCTCTCCGTTCACACCTCTATCACAACACCAGTAATAATAACAATCCATGATTTTATTTTTATAACTTCCTGTATGATGGGTGCAGTGTCAAGTGTTTAAAAACTATTATCTAACTCAATCGAATAACTGCATTTTTAGGAGATAGGAATTATGTTCTCCTTTTACAGATGACCAAATGGAGCTCTGGAGAATTTAAGTAACTTGCTCGAATATCACAAATAAAATGAAACCAGGACTTCTAACCCAGCATATCTAATTCCAAAGGTCATGCATTTTAGTATTGAGCTAGATCTTGTATACTTAACGCATTATAATTTCTTATACACCTGTCTCTCCTAACCTCTCCTGAGTCTAGAACCCTATTAGTTACAGAATGGGTACTTAATAAATTTGTCCTTCATAATTTATGTGAGTACTTTAAGAACTGATGATTAAATGTTTACAGGCATAGTCGGATGGTTCTAAGAAGTAAGTACACGAAATAGTTAACTGTAAGTTTTTGTGGAGCCCCAGACTTGATTTCTTTCATACCAAAGACAATTCCAAGGTCACTGCCAAAGAAGACAGACATTATGTAATGAGAGGACACGGAGCCAGCAATTACTCCAGAAGCCATTTCAGCCTGAAACATGCCAGTGTTTGCTCATGTCCCTGCTCACACAGACAAAAGGCTCACATCTTGGAAACTGTTTTACTTTGTTTGTTTGCAACAGCTCAAGTCATTCTTCACTTGGCAGCCAGTGGCACAATCTTATTGGAAGCCTTGCCTGGACCCAGCTTCGCTGTGGTCTGCTGACAGCAAATGAGGAGGGAAATGAGATGCCTGCCTGAGGCTTGGGGGCCTGGCACTCAGATGGGCTTCAGGACACAAGGGACCTGCAGGCTCCTGCCTGCTGGGCTGTGACCCACTTCCACGGATGGCACAAATGGAGCCTCTCTCTGGGGCCAGTCTGGGGGCACCTGCAAAGCCAGGGTAGAGCAGGGCTGTGCCCCCATTTCTGGGCCAGGCTTATACTTTCTCATTGGTCCTGACAGCATGTTAGTATTCCCATCTCGTAGAGGAGAAAACAGAAGCTCAAAGGCATACGCAACTTGCCAGGAAGACACAACTGGTGGGTGGGTGAGCTCAAAGTTAGGCCCCGGTTTGTGGGACTACGAAAGAGTCGCATTATCTCCTACCCTCTAGCACCACTCCACCAGATTAGCATCCTTGCTTTTCCTCTGTCCTCCAGGAGCGCCTGCCGTAGAACCTTCATTTCTACCTTCAGATCCTGACCCAGATGCCGCCTTTCCAGCAAGGCCATCCTCACAGCCTCCACCTCTCCTGTCCTCTCTCTTTCGTCATTTTCCTCCATCAAACCTGATATAGCATCTAATCTATATAGGTCCACATTAGCTTTTTCAAAAAATTTATTTATTTATTTATTTATTTTTTGTAGAGACAGAGTTTCACTCTATGGCCCTCGGTAGAGTGCCATGGCATCACACAGCTCACAGCAACCTCCAACTCCTGGGCCTAAGCGATTCTCTTGCCTCAGCCTCCCGAGTAGCTGGGACTACAGGCGCCCACCACAACGCCCGGCTATTCCTTTTTTTTTGTTGCAGTTTGGCCGGGGCTGGGTTCGAACCCGCCACCCTTGGTATATGGGGCTGGCGCCCTACCGACTGAGCCACAGGTGCCGCCCAAGATTTATTTTTTTAATTGACACATTAAAATGACACACATTTATGGTACACAAGGTTGTGCAGTGAAATAGGTGTCCATTGTGGAACTGCTGTCGGGCTATTTGTCACATCTGGTGCCTCACACACTTACTGGTTTGTGGTGAGAATACTTAATGTCTGCTCTCTTCGCAATTTTCAAGTATACAATATGTTATTAACTGCAGTCACCATGTTGTGTGGTAGATCTCCTGAATGTATTCCTTCTGTTTGACTAAAATTTTGTCCCCTGTGACCATCAGCTCCTGAATCCTCTCCGCCACCTCCTGCCCTGCCCTACACCCCTGGGTGACCATTCCCCTCTCCGCCACCTCCTGCCCCGCACCCCTGGGTGACCATTCCCCTCTCCGCCACCTCCTGCCCTGCACCCCTGGGTGACCATTCTCCTCTCCGCCACCTCCTGCCCTGCACCCCTGGGTGACCATTCTCCTCTCTGCTCCTGTGAGTTGGACTATTTAGATTCCATGTATGAGTGAAGTCACGTGGTATTTGTCTTTCTGTGCCTAGTTTATTTCACTTAGCAGAATGTCCTCTAGGTTCATCCCTCTTGTCACAAATGACAGGATTTCCTTCTTGTTTAGGGCTGAATACTATTCCATTCTGTACATGTTTTCTCCATCCTTTCAACCACGATAAACACTTAGGTTGATTCTATAGCTTTGCTGTTGTGAATAATGCTGCAGTGAAAATGGGTGTTCAGATGTCTCTTTAACATACCCAGTGATGAGATGGCTGGATCACACGGTAGTTCAATTTTTAATCTTTGCAGGAAGCTTCATACTGCTTTCTACAAGGACTGCACTAATTCACACTCCCACAAACAGCGTACAAGCGTTCCCTCCTTTCTACATCCTTGCCCACACTTGTACCTTGCACCTCTGTGTTAATGGCCCTTTGAACAGCTGTGGTTTCTCTTGCTGTGGTTCTAATTCGCATTTTGTTGATCGGTGGTGTTGCTTTTGCTTTCAGCATTGTTTTTATTTATTGTCTTTCTTACTGAACAGAACACAAGCTTCACGAAGTCAGTGACTTTATCTTTTGTTCACTGGTGTATATCTAGTTCCTAAAACAATGCGAGGCACACAACTAGTGTTCCATAAATATGCATTGAACAAATGAATAATTTCTGCACCCACACATTTTGGACATAGGCAGGCCAAGAACATCAGTTAATGCTTCTGGGGGAGGTTTTTGGGAAAGCAAAGGTCATACTGAAATGCTAGCAACACAAGCAGTGTAGACCAGCATTTTTTCAACCTTTTTAAATCTCTCTGCACACTTGAACCTATAGTTAAATTTCCACGGCTCACTTCCATTATGCTGATCAAAAAAAAAAAAAAGAGTAAAAGAAAGAATATACTTACTTTGCTTTGAATTTCTTTTGAAAATACTGTAAATAATGATCTTTAAAAATTTTCACAGCACATCTAAGATCCTCTCATGGCATACCCGTGAGCCACGGCACACAGGTTGAAAATCCCTGGTACAGAAAAAGGGTATGTTGGAGACAGGATGTCTGGCTTCCCGTGCTAGCCCCACTCCTCATTAGCTCTGTCCCCTTGAACGATGAACCTAGCATCTTTGTGCCTCAGTTTCCTCATCGGTAAAACAGGTATGATAGAAATATCTTTTTCATGGTAGCACCTGTAGCTCAGTGGCTAGGGCGCCAGCCACATACATCTGGGCTGGCGGGTTCGAACCTGGTCCAGGACAGCTAAAACAATGACGACAAATGCAACAACAACAACAACAACAACAACAAAAAAATAGCTGGGCGTTGTGGTGGGCAACTATAGTCCCAGCCACTTGGGAGGCTGAGGCAAGAGAATCGCTTACACCCAAGAGTTTGAGGTTGCTGTGAGCTGTGATGCCACAGCACTCTACCCAGGGTGACATAGTGAGACTCTGTTTCCAAAAAAAAAAAAAAAAAAAGAAAGAAGTATCTTTGTCATAAGGCTGTTATAAGTCTTAATGAGTTCTTATGGTATTTAGGTATTTAAAACAATGCCAGCACATCATACGTGACATGCAATTATTGGCTTTTGTTATCATTATCTAATGACCTTAAAGAATAAAGCTTAAAATTCTCCCATAAAAGGACCAAAACCGAGGTCTACCCATGTATTTCTCTTCAGGACCTCAGAAACCACTCATCCACGCTATTATTCTGCAGGGGAAAAAAAAAAAGAAAGAAAAAGGAAAGAAAGAAATGACAAAAACAAAACAAAGCCAAGCACAAAACAACTGAAACCGGCCCCAAACCTCACTGCTTTATCCGTCCGGGGTTAGACATCAAGCCCCGTAGCATTATGTTCTGACACTCAGACACTGATTATAAGAGGCAACTTAGACTTTCCCTGACATATGAAAAGGGCAAAAAATTACGGTGATGCTGGACTAATTTGATTGATGTGGGAAGAGAGGTGAGCTTTATCAGCTTATCACCACCATGGCTACCCTCTTCTTCAGAATCAAGAATAGGGTTGAGGTTCAGACCTCAGAGCAACTCAGAAGATTTGAAACAAGGTATTTGCATCAGTTAGATCCTGAATGGCATCTTAATAGTCACCTGCTTCTAGAAGGCAACAAAGAACTGGTTAGTCCTGAAACTGCTGCTGGCCAATGTCTGCCTATGGGTTTGAGAGATGTGGGACAGGGGCAGCCAGTGACAGTTCCCTGTTCCTTTGTTCTTTCTTTCAACAAATACTCATGGATCATCTGTCTTGTGCTAGGTCTTGGGCTAAGGGCCAGGAGTACAGAAACAACAGGACATAGTCCTTGCCCTCATGGTATTTGTAATCCAGAAGGCAGCCATGCTCATTGAAGCGATGGGCCAGGCTTTTCTGAAATAGAGTTTCTATCAGAAAGTCCAATTCTCTTTCTCTCTTCACCTCTATCTTAAAGATACACTTGTGCAGGACGACATGGGTCTCACAGCCAGGAGCCAGGGACTGCACTGATAGGGATTCTGTCCTGTCACGCAAGGGATGTTCCAAGACGGTACATAAATAAATAAATGCATAAAGTGCCGCAGTTGGCCCCGGCCGAGAGAGGATGCCATGGACGATAATTGTGTTTTAAGTGAAGGCGAGGCGTCAGGAAAACACTGCAGACGGGAGGTTGGGGTCAGTGAGGAAGGCTTCTCATCAGATGGAGTACAGGGTTAGACTTCCGCCAGAGGACAATTTAAGTAGTGCATATTAATGTACAGGTAACACCCAAGAGTAAAAACGAAGGGACCCAAGTGCAAGGGGGTCAGAAAAACGGGGGGAAAGACAAGATGATATGAAGGTGCAAAGCTGATAGCCAGGTGTGGCGCCCTCGCCTGTACTGCTAACACTCTGGGAGGCCAAGGCAGGCGGAGTGCTTGAGCTCAGAGTGACCACCCTGAGCAAGAGTGACACCCCCTCTCTACTAAAATACAAAAATCAGCAGGACATTGTGGCAAACACGCATACTCCCAGCTATTCGGGAGGCTGAGGCAAGATGATCCCTTGAGCCCAAGAGTTTGAGGTTGCTGTGAGCTGTGATGACACCATGGCACTCTACCCAGGGTGACAGAGTGAAACGGCTGTCTTTAAAAAATATATATATATATACACACACATATATATATCTGCAGGTGTTCTTGAATCTCAAATTCACAAGTACAGAAATGTGTGCATATTCACACGCGTACAAGATAACTGCCTTTCCAACTTCCTCTTAAGCTTGATCTTTCATCCGATGGTTGTTTAATCACTAATGACAGCTCCTGCTTACACCGTGACAAGGAGAGAACCAGAAAGCCATCCTACTCTGATCTTGGCTTCGACTGCTCAAAAACCAAGGGCTGGCAATTTCCTCCAGAATTAAGTTCAAGCTCCTCCTCGTAATTCTCCCGGCCCCTTATGAAGTTCTTCCCATGGTCTCTCCTGCTGCTCCTTTCATGGAGCTCACTTAACAAGGTGCCACCTTGGACCCCCTGGGCTGCTCTAACCCCTGACTCCACCTCCTCACACCGGAGCCCTGCTCCTTGAACAGCATTCACCAGCATGCCCTCCCGGGCACCTTGCCCTGCTGGGATGCTACGCCCACGGCTCTCATTTCTTTATTCATCAATCTACTCAGGAATTATTCCTTAAGAACCCTACCCAAGGTCATGCCTTGGTGATACTAAGAGGAATGAGAAACAGGTGCTTGCTCAAGGAGCTCAGAGTGTTACTCAAAAATGGGGGAGGTGGTGAAAGGAAACGAGTAAGCACAAGTTTGATGAATATTTTTCTGATTTCTCCAGCCAGTCAAAATCAATATTCTTCTTTGCTTCCAAAGTTCTTGGCACAGGATCAGGCATACAATAAGTGCCATTTACTTATTTGCTTAATTATTTTATTGTTTATTGCCTCTATAATTGTATTTAGTTTGTGTTCACGATCCTTTTCTTTTTCTTGTTTGTGACTGATTCTTCTATCAGAGAGGAAAGTTGTTGACTTAATTGCATGAGTGACCAGCTGTGCCCACTGCCTTCCACATAGTAGGTATCATAAGAGTTAGCCGAGTGGAAGCGAATTGCAACTGAGAAAAGAGTAGGCTAAAGGTAGTGGGGAAGGGAGAGCTGATAGGCCAAAGTTGTCTCATTAACTTCTGGATGAGTGTTTTAGAGCCTACTGTTTCCTCCAGGTTACTAAAGCAAATTTATCTCAGCAAATAAGCATTCATATTTGCATTTCTTTGAACCTTAATTTGACATGCAAATAAGCCACTAACTAAAACTAGGCTTCAATCAGCAGTGTTTAAACAGAAATCCCCACAGATATGGAGCCCGGTGCACAGAAAGAAGCTAGCATTAGCCCTGTAGGTGTGAGAATGGCTGCCAGGGCAGCTAAGGGGACAGACACATTCCCCACACAATTTTCTGAAGCTTCCTTCCCACCTCTTCCAGGGTCTCTTTCCTGAAGCACAGACTCTGAGAGCTGAAAGCAACTTCCAGGCCTTCCAGGCCACTGGGTCCTGCTCTCCCAGCTCCTCAGCCAGCGACCAGGAGCTCATTACCTCTTGTGGGTGCTCTCCTGGTCCGAAAGGTCTTCTTATACGGAACACAGGAAATTCCACTCCTTATAACTTGATTCCCACTGGAGCCAGATGAAACTAGAGCATCCTCTTTCCTAATAGACTTCAGATGATTGGATACAGTAATCTGAATCTTCTTGCTAAACACAACAGTCATCATCATCGTTACCACCTGCACCGATGCTCACCCATCTCGTACATTCTCTTCCCTTGTTTGTCTTTTATTTTGACTTGAACCTATTGAGCTCACTCCGGCCTTGCTGAAGCTGGCACGCACTCCCTTCTGAAGGGAGAGCTTATGGCTTACCACTCCGGTCCCAATTCAAATGTCACCTCTGTAGAGCCACATTGTGCGGCCATCCTAGCTAACCCAGGACTGTCCTCATCCCATCTCCCTTTCCACATACTCCAGGGACTCTTCCCCATGTTATTTGTTTTTCAAACAAAACAATGAGTGCTCAGCCCATTCCTACCCCTAACTACCAGGAAAACTCAAACCAGTCTCCACCTTCTCCCTAGAGCTATTTTCATGCTCAAGGGACGCCTGCCTGCTTTCTCCAGCAAGCCTTGGAATGAGGGTAATAAACCTTCTTACAGCCTCTTGGGGGAGGGTTGTGGTGTCATCAGTTACAACATCTGAACCAGCTTTTGGGTGGAAGTCAGTTCTGTTTCTCAAGAGTGGCTACAGCAGCCAGCTTGCTCGTTTCTTGCCCATCTCTTTGGGATCTTTCTCTCGCTGGAATGCAATCCCCGGGATTTCACCATCTCCGCAGGGCACGGAAAGGAGACTGCCTGCTGAATGAAGAAATGGTTCTAAAGTTGCTGCAGGACTTCTTATTACAAACCTTCTGAATAATGACTCCCATCACTCTTACTTCTAGCACCAGCAAACTAGCGCCAAACTTGGTGCTCGGTGCTTTATTGAATGGGCCCTTTCCTCCACGTATCAGCTCTCTAATTACGCACCTCCGTGTACAGATGAGCAAGCTGAGGCCTAGGGTGGCAAAGGCACTCGCTCACAGTCACATGGCCGACATCGGAGTTGAGATGAGCAAGTGGGTGGGGGTCCCACACCTGCTCCTGAGCCCTTCTCTGGACTGCCTCTCACCACTGCCTCCGCTGCTGCCCTGTGGCCACTGGGTGCAGTCACCACCATGTGCCAACACCTATAATCACCCCATCCCATTCTTCCAATGCCTTCCGGGTAAGTTCCTTGATCCCCATTGGCTGATGAGAAAACTGCATCTCAGAGGGATGAGAGACTCCCCTGGACATGGCAGGTGGACAAAGACGCCCCCACGTCAAAGCCCGCAGATATGGCAGGGTAGCAGTAAGCCCCTGCAGGATTTTGAGGTCAGGAAATGAGGAGCACAGATGCCTGTGCTGAGACATAACTTATCCAGGAGGCTTGGTTGATAACTAACAGGAGGGATTTGGGAAAACTCCTGAATCCTATCTCCTATTGCACATTAATAAAAAATAAGGAACCTTATAATTAACATTTAGCTGTTCAAAGGAATATAATCCCCCAGCACTTCTATTGATCTAAGGGAACTGCTTTTTTTTTTTTCTAAGTAATTTTTTATTGTAAAAGTAATAAATGCTTATTATAGAGAACAGACAGAAAGAAAAGAATCATGAGAAGACTATGAATAACTCTTCCATCCATCATCTACTTATGACAGAGGAGTTTGTAAAAGCATGTAATAATTGGGAGTGTCGGTTCTTAAAAATGTGACATAGCTTTAGCTTAAATTCTGGTTTTAACTAGCTCTATGGCTTTAACAAGTGACTTTACCTCTTTGAGTCTTAAGTTTCTTTGTAGGACACCCAGTATCTGGATTAAACCTGTTAAGGTGATTTACGAGAGTTTAATAATCAAGAATGCATGCTAACACTTAGCATAGTGATAGGAGCATAGCAGTTCCCCAGTAGGGCTGCTTTTCTTCTTTATTTCTTTGCTTTGTAAATTTGAGCCCCATACTTTAAAAACAAAGAATTTTTGCTTTTTTATTCTAAACATGTTCACTGATAACCTATCAGTTGCTATTCTGATATGGTTTCTGAACTGGTAGAGAAGAAATTAATTTTCTTGACCTAAGGGTTAAGATGTTACTTTTCTAAGTTCATATTGGCCCTTTATTCTAGAAAAATCCAAGGCCATTTTTTATTTTTGGCATGTGTTCCTAATTTTTAATCACAAGGTTAGAAAAAATAAGTATAAATTATGCTAAAATCAGTTTGGGGGATTAACTCACATGGGAAAGAATAATCAGAATAAGGATACTATCCAGAAAAAATATATGTTAGGTATTATTATAGTGCTATTAACTGGAAGCAGACAGAATGTTCCCATAATGAACATAGTTTTTCCTTTGTTTTGCATATATTTAGGAAACAAAGTCAAAGTAATAATAGCTTCTCTTAGCTCACAATCAAGAGAGAAGAGTAAATTAACAATTTTTGCCAATTTTGATAATAAATACTACGATAGAAAGATGCTCAGAAAGGGATGTCTAAGCAGGTGGCAGTCAAGGAAAGCTTCCTAGAACTGGCCCTTGAGCTAAGTTTTGGCATAGCCATCTAGCAGGTAAGAGAAGGGAGGGACATTCAGGCAGAAAAGACACTGGGAAGGTGTGTGGGCACAAATTACAACATTGTCCTCAAGAAACCAGAGATGCATAATCATTCGGCAGCTGGAATGAGCAACAGTGGTAGGAGGCATTGAACACCAACCATGTGCTACAAACTGTTCTAAGCAGGGAATTTATTATAAGGAGACCCAGAAACCCAACCAGCAAAGCACAGTCACAGAGGTAGGTCTCAGAAATGCCCTGGAACTGGAGAACCAGACCCAGCAGGGCGGTCTTCCCGTTTCTCTCTTTCCAGATGGACTTTCTCTGCTTCTCCTCCCTTTCACGTAGAGAGGACAGCTGCCACATCGTCTGAGACTTTCAGCTTCTCAGAATGTCTGGGGAAGGCATTAACGGCCTCCCTGGCTTGGGTGAGTCTGCAGTGACCCAGGGGACAAAGTCAGTGTTAGGAAAGACAGTTCCGCCTGTGGCCATGCCACTGGGAACCTGGCCCAGAGGAGCAATTCTCCAAAAGGAGGCTGCGGGCGGACATTCCCACCGTCTCACTGTGTAGCCAATTGGTGATGAATCTGGAGAGGCTGGCTGGGGTCCCATCACGAAGGTTATTGTCTGGTAAGTTAAACCATAGTCATCTCATGGTGAAAAGTATGAGCAGGCTTTGAAGGATTTAGAGTAAGAGAGTGATACAGGGCCAAGTCTCCATTTTAGAAAATCACTGTCACAGAGGCTTTCAGGTAAACTTAATGGATCAAATATGGGAACATTTGTCTTTATGCCCTGCCAAAGCATCAGCCCAAAGTGATGGCCCATAGGAGATGTATATATATAAAAATATAAATACAGAGAAAGAGCACAGGCGGGGAGGCAGGAGCTGATAGATGGAACATCACTACATTTTTGGAAGATGGATTAGAAATGGACTAACAGGGCAGAAGCTGAAATCAGATTGCCAACAGAGGGGGTGGCAAAGAGAAAAGAGCCATTTAACCAACCCCAGAGCATCTCAGAAAGGGCCAGGATTTGGAGGCATTAGATCCCCAGACAGGCAAGGATGAGGCGCCAGGCTGAAAACAGGTCTGGCTAAGACTAGACACAGAACAGTTAGACAACCAGACCTCCGCCTTACCCTCCCCTGTACAGTCAGGTGGCCAGTACTCTCTCACCCTCACAGGACTGTTTGGGAGAGCAGTTGCACTCCCGAAACTCTAAACTTGGGAACACCAGGCACGGGGAAAAGCAGGTGGAGAGGCCCTACTAGGAACAAGAGAATGAAGTGAAATTTGGATCCTAAAATGTGAGACCCCAACCCTAACCCCAATTCCCTCTCTGTCATCAGAACACCAGACTGGACTCCTGCCTCTTCCCAAGTAAGAGATTAGGGAATTTTTCCACAGAGAAATGGATTGGTTCTGGAAGATGTATGAATAGGCATCAATATTTGGGAGGAGGGAGGAAAGGGTGTCACTTCCAGAGAAAAGGTTGGCTTATAAGAATGAAGTCTATTTGTTGAGTAGCTTCCCTTCTCTCCCACCCCAACCCCACCCATCTAGAAAATTTATTTTGTAAGATTTTGGAAAATCTACAAAATCAAAGGCTGGAATGTTTGAGAGGGCTCAACTAAAGGATGCTTTCAGAAGGGACCCTACAGCAGAAAATTAGGTGTTCAGCTCTCTAGCATTCACCCAAGAAGGTCTACGATTCTTTAAAATTTATTCTGATTTAATTTTGCACCAAATTAAGCATCCAGCTTGTACCAAAAGAACTTGGGGAAACTTCTAATACACCATAATTCCGATGGAGGCCCAAATAGGTAAACACTGTATCACTGAAGTGATCCACTCCTTGAAGTATTTCTTGACTATCTATTATTATTAAATAGTTGGCTGGGTACAGTGGCTCATGCCTGTAATCCTAGCACGTTGGGAGCCTGAGGCAGGAGAATCACTTAAAGCCAGAAGTTTGAAAGCAGTCTGAACAAGAGCAACACTCCATTTCTACTAAAAATAGAAAACAAAAAATTATCCAAGCATGATGGTGCACACCTATAGTCCCAGCTACTCAGGAGGCTGAGGCAGGTGGATTGGTCGAGCCCAGGAGCGTGAGGTTGCAGTGATCTGTGATGATGCTACTGATCTCTAACCAAGGTGGCAGAGTGAGACTCTGTCTTAAACAAACAAACAGTAGTAAATAAGATACAATTCCTGCCCTCACAGAGCTTGACTTCTACTATCTGTGATAGGACACATGAACGTTCAGACATTTACCTAACTAAAAATAATAACCCTGCACCTGCTCTAGTGCTTTGTGGATTACAAAGTACTTCCTCAAACGTGATTTCATGTTACTTCTTACCAAAATCTTACAAGCAGGTGTTATTATCATCTTTTTAGGGAGATTAAGTAAATTATACTTGCTAATTACAGCGATCGTATTGTGAATATTAACAATAGAAGGCACTCTCAAGCCATGATCTTTATAAGCACATCCCATTTAAAGGTCATTCCAACCTTTTAAGTTAAGTAGTATGTGTATTACTATCCTAATTTTCTAGGTCAGGAAATGAAGACATAAAAGAGTTCTGTCTTCCATGTCCAAATCCAGTGCTCTTTCCACGAGACCAGGGCACTCAAATCTTAACATAAGCCTCCTTAGTCTCTGCAAAAGCCTACTTTAATTATGCTCCTACTGTATGTTGCTATTATAGTCCTTGACACCATCCAAGATGCACCTGTCATAGACCAATTCCTTATCCATCTTGACTCTGACCTCCAATATAGTTCCTCCTTGATGACTGGACTGATTTTTGTTGGACATAATCATATCACATTAATTTTAATTTTACTGACTTTTTTCTTAACTCAGATTAGAGCAAATCTTCTATCATTTTGAAGATCATTATGCACCAGGCACTGTGCTAAGTATGCAATATACATTTTCCCATTTAATTCTTGCAAAATACGAGGAAACTGAATTTTATATGGTACAAATTATTTCCTCAGGACAGGAGAGCAAGTTTCTCAGTTTTGAGTCAAGGTCTTTTGGTTACTATTCTTTCTACTGAAGCACTCTGCTGCCTACTACACACATACTACTATATACATACTATCTACTAATGTATAGTTGCACAAACATGTACACAAAAGTATGTTAAGTCTGTTTTTGGATTTAAATGGAAATGTAACAAGCATTAATTTTCACCGAGCTCTGTTCTATTTCCTGAAGAAAGGAGGAGGGATATAAAGATGAATTGCTGGGAAAATGGGGACACAAGACCCCATTCTTGGCAAAGGAAAGCACCGCAGTAAAAGAGAAAAACTAAAAAGTAAGCTGAGTGAGTTGGAACAAAGAAAAGTCAGCTGGTTTATGTTTAAGCTAGCCATTTCTAGCAAGCTTCTTGCCTTTCTGAAATTCTGACCTGTTGGGGATACAGCTTACAAACCCCTGCTGGGTCTGTGAGCACTCTGAGGAGAGTAATGGTCATGGAAGAGGCTATGACAATGTCCTAGGAAAAGATACATCTTCTAGGGGGTTTCCTGCCCATTAAACAGGCAAAGGAGATACCCATTGTGGAGATTTGCATTTGCCTGGGGCAGAGACCAAAGGAGTAGCTTGAACTCTGAGATATGGGAAGAGAGCTTGTATCCCTTATTACAGAGGAAAATCCTCTGTGGCAGTGATGGGAGGAAAATGCCTCCCTCCAACCGATCCCTCAGAGGAGATTAACGATGGTGGCGTTTTACTCCACAGAAAACTAGTGGAGCTTAACACCTCCCTAGAAATCTGTGTGTGTGACCTCAAGCAGGAGGCTCTCTCAATACAAGGCTCAGATTTCAGATATCTGAAGGCTACGCTTAAGGTTAATAATAATAATAGGAGCTGATGTGATCAATCTGAGAAACTGCTGACATCTTTGTTCCCTCCCTCATCTTACCCTCTGGGCAAATAGACTTCAATAAAATCAGAGTGGAGCAAACACTCTGGGCCATTTCTGGAATCCCATGATGGGTAATGGACCCCTGAGCTTCCTTCCACTTTGAATTCTATTCTATGTCTCTTGTTTTTCTTTACCCTTGCTTCTTACTCTATATTTCTTCAGTCAATTGCTGCCAGTTTCCACAGGTCTCAGCGGACACTGCTCTTGGGGCAGGACTTCCACAATGAATAACAAAAATTATGCTTTCCTATCTAGGGCCAGGTGTGCAGAATTGGGACAGGATGGGTGAAAAGGGAGCTTGATACAGAAGGTCCATCTCTGCATGTCGGGTAAAGAGTCAGTATTTTGACAAATTGGTGCTGACTTGTCATGTTTAAATCTAGATTCTAAAACACAGATATAACCATTTCTATTAACTAGTTCTCTTAACCTAAAATTGTGTTGAACATAATGTGTCTCATACAAGAAAAGACTGCAAGATATGCAAAGAAGTTGAATTTGACTTATAACCAAAAGGATAATCAAGTAAAGGAAATTGACCTGCAGATTATGCAGAAATGGGAATTCTCAGATACAAACTTTAAAAATAACTATGGTAAATATTTTTCAAATACACAGAAAAAGGTAGACACAGTGAATGAAGAGATAGGGACTTTCAGGAGAGATTTTAAAACTACAGAAAGAAAAAAAATAAAGAAATGTGAATTGTAAGAATGAAAAATTTTATGTGAACAATTAAAAAATTATCAAGTGGGATTAATAGTGGAATGGAAATAATAGAATGCAATAGAATTAGATACCGGGGAACTTCAAGAGAGGTCAGCAGAAGTTTATAGAACAGAGAGAAAAAAGTTTAGAAAAAAAGATGAACAGAGCCTGGGTAATCTGTGGGACACTATCAAGAAGTCACTCACGTGTATAATTGTAATTCCAGAATGAGACTAAAGAAAAATATTTGAGAAATTATTAGCTGAAGCATTTTCCAAATTTGATTTTTAAAAGGTATATGCCAAGAAGTTCCATCAATTCTGAGTAGAATAAATATAAAGAAAACATCTCTGGGCACATCACAGCAAAATTCTTGAAAACCAGTTTAAGAGAAAAATCTTAAAAGCAGCAGGAGGGGAAACAGCCACATTACGGAAGTGGGAAATACAATAAGACTGACATTCGACTTCACAAGGGGATCACGGGAGAGCAGAAGGTGACTTTAAAGTGCTTAAAGACAAAAAAAAAAAAATCTAAAATTTTCCATCCCAATAAAAATATTTTTCAAAAATGAAAGATAAATAAAAATGGAGACAATTTGTTGCCAGCAGAATCACACTCTAAGAAATGCTAAAGGAATTTCTTCAGGCTGAAGGAAAATGATTCTAGATAAAAGACATAATAACAATATGCATACCCACACTTAAAAGGACTATTGACATCCTCAAGCAAATATAAAGAGAGCACAGGGAAGGGTCTATGCCCATGTAGCCAAAGAATACGTGACCAACAGAGCAGAAAGAGGAAGGGAAGGTGCTGATAGAACTATCAGGGTGTTCTCATATTATTCACAAGGTAGCAGAAGATAAATAAAATAATATTATTTGAAGGTAGAAGATAAGTCAAGGCACACAGGTAATTTAAATAGTAACCTCTAAAAATTAACACAAAAAAGTATAGGCAAAGTCAATAGAAGAGATAAAATGAAACACTAAAAGAGTACTTCGGTAAGTAAAAGGTAAGTCGGGCTAGAAGGAATAGAAAAACAAACAACAGGTAGAACAACAGAAAATAAATACCAAGATGACAGGCTTAAATCCAACTCTGCCTTCATTACATTAAACGTAAATGGACTAAACATCCTGTAAAAAACAAAGATTATCTGACTGTATAATGAGGTAAGACCTCACTATGTGTCATTTACAAAAAAAAAAAAAAAAAAATGCCCTTGAAATATAAAGATACGGATAAGTTGAAAGGGAAAGAATGGGAAAAACCCTATATAATACAAACAATAAACTAAAAAATAGTGACTATGTTAATAAGTGATGCCTTAGATTTCAAGATAAAAAGTATTACTGGAGATAAAGAAAAGCAGCTTATAAAAATGATTACAGAAAAATTCAATTCATTAAGGAGCTATAACAATTTTAAGTATGTATGTACTTAACAGCAAACTTGGACAGTCTGTGGAGTCCAAGACACTGTTACTCTGCAAAATTCCATTACCAAACACTGGATTGTAACTCTCATTCTTGCTTATTGTTCTTTAGCTGAGAGATAGAAATATTTCTATAGATCAATATTTGTGCTTCATGTCCCACTGTCTCTTTTTGGGAAATAGAAACACAGATATCTACTCTTTCTATACACACTTATTAAGTGTTTGCTAGATATGTAAATGTACAAAGCAACTATTTTACACGGTACCCCATGCTGGGTGGTAGAGAAGAGCGAGTAATTAACACAGCCCCTTACGGTTAAGGCATTCATAGACTAGTTGAGAATCCAGAATAAACACATGATATTATGCCCTAAGATGCATGCAATAATGGGAGGACATATGCAAAGATTTTGGTGTAAATTTTCAGGAAAGCAAGACTACATTGTGTCCTAAAGATATTTCTATGAAAATTTGCTTTCGAAGAATCTCACTGTACAATATTTGATGTGTCAGCCTCTGTGCATCTAAGCTTTGTCATGCACTAAAGGAGGAAATTAGGAGCCTGTGTTCTTTTTTCTTACCATCGCTATGTGATGACATATAAATGGTGACATACCATTTCCCTCCAGGATCCAGGCTGTGTATCATTATGTCAGGCACGTGAACCAATCTGGATTTTACGGCAGAATGTATGCCATCTGTATGTTTAAGAAAAAAGGATTTGTGGAAATTTAGCTTATAATGGAACCCAGTGGGATCCTGTGCTCTTTAATACATAATAGAGTGTAATGGCATTAAATTAAATATGGTATTTGTGGAGAGCCATTCTGTTAACCTCTTCTGTGCTGGGAAAACAAGTCCACATGTGACCAGATGGAGAGAGACAAACATATTACTTGGGAAAATAAACAATTGTATTGTGAAGAAAGAGGAGAAAAAATTATTTCTTCATTCAATCTCCCAATTTTTATCCAATGAATGACTTTCTTGGCAAACAATGACACACAGAATGTTCATTAAGAGGGGCTGGCAGCTTGTGCTTGTTTAGTGTGCTGCAATCCAATTAAATGATACAGAGATGGCATTAAAAGCATGAAACAGGACTGTGGAGAGTGTCTTGGTAACAGGAGACAGCAATGGCAGGGACCTGGGGTCCAGATTTCACCCTGGGCTCTCACTGTCTCTTGATAAGCAAAGAACGGATGGCTGGTGTTGGGCGGTTTCACTACACACCCACATCTTGAAGGCAGACAGCCAATACTGTCAAATCAGTCCCTGCAAACACAGTACGTTGGTGTTGGGAAGTTTATAGATTGACACATCATGTATCAATCACACGCTAGAACTCTGCAAAAAACATTCTTAGCCATAAGGTGAGAGGAAGGGAAGGAGAGGGCACATGGTCAGAGATACGAGAAGGGAGCTGCAGTCTCACGATATGAACAAATTGAAGGAGAAAACAATGAAGTGAAGGTTAAATGAAGAAAAGAGACAAGGAGGGCAACCTCAGGGAGAAACAGAGGGGACGGTAGCCAGAGGGCAGCTGGTGAAGTTTGCAGACCAGCTCTAGGACCCCATAGCCTGACTTATGTTACTTCCGGGGTGTAAATAATCCTAGCACAGCTGATTCTGTGCTACCAGCATGAGGCCCCTGAGTGTGGAGGTGGGAAGGGTGGTCCAACAGCAGCGCCTCCGTGTGCAGTGTTTGCATCAGCTGCATGCAGTGGACGCAAATAACTTCAAGTCACAAACAGTAAGGAAAAACGTAGGAAGTGATGCATTTGGAGTATTAATTAGCTTTGTTTTCAATATAATTTATTTAAATGTAGTTTTATATCATTTCGTTTTTAGTAGTGGCTGTTCAACAACAGGCTTGCAAAATTCCTAATAATTTAACAGATGGACTCTGGTAAGCCATCTAGGCTTAAATTGAATTCTGTCTAACTGCATATTAAGTAAACTGAGTGTTAGGTAAGCAGTCAGGTCTGCTTTTCTGGGCTTAGCGATGGGGTTTGGGGGGGCGGTTTGATATGGGTGTGGAGACTTTTAAAGGGACAGAAGTATTGCTTCACTGTTCTTTTAAAACACAGCTTCTTTAACAGAGAGCCCAGGGGGTACGGAGAGTGTTCTAGGCACATAGGCATCCTTCCATATCTGACTCCAGCAGGTTGGATTAGAAGCCCTTTCTCTTCATTCCTTCATGTCCTTGTATACACCCTAGTCTGGCATTTTTCACAGTGTGCGCTCTTTTGGTTTATTTACCATCCCCATTAGTTTAGAAGCCATCTGAGGGCAAAGCCTGCAAGATGATTTCTTTCTTTGCTGTGTGATTGGCCAAGACTAAAGCATACACAGATAATTTTTGTATGAATGAATGGCTATGATAGCTTACTTCTATCTGGTCTGTGACATGCACCTGCAAGAGGTTTTCTATTTCCTCCATTGTGCAGGGTGTGTTGAGCACATCAGGGTGACAGCACCATCAGCTTTGGGGTCAAACAGCTCTGTGCTGAAATCCAAGCTTCCCAATTCTGGGACTCGGGCAACTCACTCAACTTCTCTGAGCCTCGTGATGGGGAAGTAATAATGTAATGGTGCAGAGTGACGAGAGAACAATAGGACAGCACAGGTAACATGCCCAGCAAGAGAAGGACAGTGAGAGCAGTTAACAATTACTAAAGGTTTACCGTGTGCCACTCATTGCCATGGCCACGTTATATATATTAGCTCCTTTATTCCTCATAATAACACCATGAGGCAATATCTGGTATTTGACAGGAGGCCCTATGATGCCTAATAACTTGCCAAAAATGTCTGCACAGTTTGTAACAGAGCTGAGGTTCTAACCCAGGCTCTCTCTCCCTAGAGGCCAAGTCCTCTGTTATCATATTAAATGCTTTCACCTCGGGGGATAACTCATCTGCCAAAGGCTGCTGCACCACCCTCTCCTGACATGTTTATATCTTATCATCATGAAACCACCATCCTTTGTCCAATCGGAAATGCAGACCGTTGCCCTAATGGCGGTTCAGAAGTCAGAGTTCCCTGATTCGCTGCAACCTCAGCATTCTCGTCGAGGCCTCTCACATAGGTCTTGTGGGTTCTTACCTAGAACTTGAGCCCCTATGATACCTGGAGTAATATTTTCTTTTTTTTTAATTTTTTTTTTTTTTTGGCCGGGGCTGGGTTTGAACCCGCCACCTCCGGCATATGGGACCGGCGCCCTACTCCTCCAGCCACAGGCACCGCCTGCTGGAGTAATATTTTCTGAATGAAGGCGTGAAAGTTTAATGGTGACTTGTTGGCTTCTTTTTTTCTTAATTTCCAAGTATTACAAGGGTGCAAATGTTTTTATTTATCGACTTCTTCATGCTTTCTAAAACTTTTTGGATGATTTAAAACTTTTACAATTAAATACTGATAAAACAGAGTGACGATAAATAATTGGGGCCAGGAAAATGTGACTAGAAATATTAGTAATACATTTATAATAGAATATATATATAACTTACATATACTTAATATTAAAAAATACTTATATATAAAGTATATATAAGTTATATACAATATATATATTTTAAGTATAATATATACTTATATATAATATATAAGTATACTTATATGTAATATATACATGTATAATTATAATACTTATATAAAATATATACTGTATATACTATCTTATATGTACTTATATATTATATATTAAATATAAGTTATATATATAACATATATATTAATATATATAACTTATGTTACTTATAACATATAACTTATGTTACTTATATATAAGTTACATAAGTTATATATATTCCTTATACTTATTATATATATAACTTATACTTTATATATACGCATATATATGTCTATATCTGCAATTGTCTATTTTTGCAATTTTTCTTTTTTTTGGCTGAGGCTGGGTTTGAACCTGCCACCTCCAGTATATGGCGCCGGTGCCCTACTCCTTTGAGCCACAGGTGCCACCCTATATATGTCTATTTCTGCACACACATACACATACAAACCATAAAGGTCATATGATTGTTATGGCTGAGCTTCAAAAAAAAAAAAAAAAAATCTATCTTTCAGCTTCCTGGCTGCCTAAGTGAAAAATAACGTATGTATAATACCCAAAATAACATCATTATCAGTTTAAAAGGAGAATAGGAATCCCTACAGTACCTCTGCAGGATGGGATTTTATATAGGGAGCATAGGCAGAAGAAATGATCATTATCTTGGGCAGCGCCCGTGGCTCAAAGGCGTAGGACAACGGCCCCATATGCCAGAGGCGGCAGGTTCAAACCCAGCCCTGGCTAAAAACTGCAAAAAAAAAAAAAGATCATTGTCTTCAGCAAGGGCACCAGAGCAAACGTAGCTTCAGACATGATTCTGATCTCACAGCCCCTATGGGAAATGTCAAAGGATTTGAGGAACACCAACACAAAATCAGGGGGGCCGATTCCATTGTAAATATTGAGGACACTGACCCGTCCACCTTCACCTCAGAGCGCAAACATACAGAACGCCTGGGTCTTCATTCCCTTTCCCGTCAGTCCCTCTCCATTGGTACTTCACTCCTGCTTATTACATTGTTTTGAGACAGAGGAGCAGATCTAATGCTCTCCCTGTCCTCATGGTCGAACCATTCATTCTGCAATAATGCCCAGATTTGGATAATATAATCATCTAGGAGGGCTCTGAAATGAAATTACAGGACGAGCCTGGATTGGAGCTTCTCAGAAGTAGTGGGTCCACTCTAAAATTACTCGCTGCCCTTTGCAATGGTGGCAGTTAAATAACTCAAAAGGCGGTCCCTCAGAGAAAATCAATACACACCAAATTACAAAAATGTGGATGCAATTTGTGGGGAAAGTGGATTTGATGTGAGTCTGCGTTGGCTGTCAGCATGGGCGTCACTCTCAAGGTGGAGTAAAGCGGGCTGCAGCTCTTCCTTCCCAGGGCTGGGCTGGCCTCTTCCTTACCCTCCAGACCTCACCTCCTCAGAACTAAACAAGCTGACCTCTCAGCACCACCCTGCCCCAGGACATGGGACCAGTTCTGCCCCAAGATGGGGGCCTGAAGTGGCTTCAGCCATAGTTGACATAGGCATTGAGTCAGAGGGGTGTTGGACACAGGCCAGCAAGCCCTCCTGGCTCAAGGCAGAGAGCTCCGGGTGTGCACTGGTCCTCGCAGTGGGGACTTGTCCCTGAGCCTCCCCGTGGGTTCTGGCCCTAGGAACAGGAGTCCTGTTGTGTTCCTCGTTTTGAGTCCCTGGCTTGCGAGCTTACTTACCACTAGGAAAAGGCTCTCTTGCTCTGGCTCTCCTGAGTGCCACGTGCTGAATGAAGCAGCCTTAGAAAAATGTAGCTGAAATAACCCGACTTTTCTGAAACTACTCCCTGTATTCAGAGAACATTTCAGCGACCTCATGTGACCCCCTTCCTCCTAGTGCTGCAAATTCATCTTCTACAAATTCTCTATGCTCAGGCCTTGCAGAATCTTCTCAATTTCTCCAATAATCGAAGATGCTCCCACAAGCATTTGTCCCCACGGCGCTTTCTGGCTGGAATGCTGGTCCCTGAGCTTTCTGCACAGCCAGCTCCTCTGTGTTTCTCAGACTTCAGCGACAGGGTATCTCCTCAGTCAGGCTTTTCCTGACCACCTCTCCTAAGTCAGTAATCTTTTCTCGTAATTTCTGTCACTGCATTGATTTCCCGATCTCAAGCTACGATAATTGTATTTATGAGTGTCCACGTTGTATTCTGTTTTTGCTATGCATGATAGCGTGGTGGCAGGCAATGCAACTACGGAGTCACAGCTGTAGTCCCACCACCCAGCGTGGAGCCTGTGGGTGATACTTACAGAAGCATCACCTTGGCTGAGAGTTCCAAGGAATCTGCTGGTAAAAGCCCAGGTCCTATGAAACCTTCTGTACTGAAAACAGCATAGGGGTTAGAATGCTGTTTAGGGGTTAGAATAGAATACAACAGAATGACCAGCAATAAAGATAAAGTTAGTTAAACAGGACCGGGGAACCCGGCAAACCATGTGCTTTCAAACTGGGATTCTCCTTTGAAGACTTCCAGCTGTGTTTGCCTAAGTGTGGATAAATGTCTACTGGCAGCTCGGCTGGGGGCCTCCCTTTCTTGATATCCGCTTAGTGTTTGAGGTTATCGGCGTCCCCAGGCCCCTTGGGTGTCCTCCTACAACTGAGTAGGAATTGTGCCCAGAACATTTTGAACTCACAGGATCCAAGTCACAACAGGTGTAAAATAAATATTTGTGGAAGGAATGAATGGTGAACTAAGGATTGATCGAGAGACCTGGTGCTACCTACCCAGTCACCTGAACTTGACATCCATGTGTGCCACTGTCTTACTGGGGTTCTGCTTTGATATGCTGTTGGACATTCTTGACAGGGAGCAGGGGAGATCGCAGTAAGAACGCTCGGCCACAGTGTTACTAGTTGTCTGAATCAATGTTCTCTCAAGTTTTGGAGGTACAGACCCTTTTAGGAATAAAGATGCAATCTTGTGATAAAATCCACAAGATAAAACTAATGACACTAGGTTGGCTCTACTGGACGTAGGAACGAGAGGACTTAAGCTTCCCTTTTCTCCTTTTAACTACCTTGGGAAAACTTGGAGTCCTGGCAACACGGTGTGGGAATCTATATTTCAGTATTGTGTGATGAACTCCCTGGTCTGTCTTCTGGGCTGGAGTTCTCCTTACAGGGAGTTGATTGGCAGACCCCAGCTCCATACTGGAGTGAGGTCTTACTGTGATCTCTTCTGCTGTCCCCAGCTCCACACTGGAGTGCGGTCTTGCTGAGATCTCCCCTGCTGTCCCCAGCTCCACACTGGAGTGAGGTCTCGCTGTGATCTCCCCTGCTGTCCCCAGCTCCACACTGGAGTGAGGTCTTGCTGCGATCTCACCTGCTATCCCCCAGGTCCACACTGGAGTGAGGTCTTACTGTGATCTCCCCTGCTGTCCCCAGCTTCACACTGGAGTGAGGTCTTACTGTGATCTCCCCTGCTGTCCCCAGCTCCACAATAGAGTGAGGTCTTACTGCGATCTCCCCTGCTGTCCCCAGGTCCACACTGGAGTGAGGTCTTACTGCGATCTCTTCTGCTGTCCCCAGCTCCACACTGGAGTGAGGTCTTACTGTGATCTCCCCTGCTGTCCCCAGCTCCACACTGGAGTGTGGTCTTGCTGCGATCTCTTCTGCTGTCCCCCAGGTCCACACTGGAGTGAGGTCTTACTGTGATCTCCCCTGCTGTCCCCCAGGTCCACACTGGAGTGAGGTCTTACTGAGATCTCTTCTGCTGTCCGCCAGGTCCACACTGGAGTGAGGTCTTACTGCAATCTCTCCTGCTGTCCCCAGCTCCACACTGGAGTGAGGTCTTGCTGCGATCTCTCCTGCTGTCCCCAGCTCCACACTGGAGTGAGGTCTTGCTGCGATCTCCCCTGCTGTCCCCCAGGTCCACACTGGAGTGAGGTCTTGCTGCGATCTCCCCTGCTGTCCCCCAGCTCTACGCTGGAGTGATGTCTTACTGCGATCTCCCCTGCTGTCCCCAGCTCCACACTGGAGTGAGGTCTTGCTGCGATCTCCCCTGCTGTCCCCCAGGTCCACACTGGAGTGAGGTCTTGCTGCAATCTCCCCTGCTGTCCCCCAGCTCTACGCTGGAGTGATGTCTTACTGCGATCTCCCCTGCTGTCCCCAGCTCCACACTGGAGTGAGGTCTTGCTGCGATCTCCCCTGCTGTCCCCCAGCTCCACACTGGAGTGAGGTCTTGCTGCGATCTCCCCTGCTGTCCCCCAGCTCTACACTGGAGTGATGTCTTACTGCGATCTCCCCTGCTGTCCCCAGCTCCACACTGGAGTGAGGTCTTACTGCGATCTCCCCTGCTGTCCCCAGCTCCACACTGGAGTGAGGTCTTGCTGCGATCTCCCCTGCTGTCCCCCAGGTCCACACTGGAGTGAGGTCTTGCTGCGATCTCCCCTGCTGTCCCCCAGCTCTACGCTGGAGTGATGTCTTACTGCGATCTCCCCTGCTGTCCCCAGCTCCACACTGGAGTGAGGTCTTGCTGCGATCTCCCCTGCTGTCCCCCAGGTCCACACTGGAGTGAGGTCTTGCTGCGATCTCCCCTGCTGTCCCCCAGCTCTACGCTGGAGTGATGTCTTACTGCGATCTCCCCTGCTGTCCCCAGCTCCACACTGGAGTGAGGTCTTGCTGCGATCTCCCCTGCTGTCCCCCAGCTCCACACTGGAGTGAGGTCTTGCTGCGATCTCCCCTGCTGTCCCCCAGCTCCACACTGGAGTGAGGTCTTACTGTGATCTCCCCTGCTGTCCCCCAGCTCCACACTGGAGTGAGGTCTTGCTGCGATCTCCCCTGCTGTCCCCCAGCTCCACACTGGAGTGAGGTCTTACTGTGATCTCCCCTGCTGTCCCCCAGCTCCACACTGGAGTGAGGTCTTACTGTGATCTCCCCTGCTGTCCCCAGCTCCACACTGGAGTGAGGTCTTACTGCGATCTCCCCTGCTGTCCCCCAGCTCCACACTGGAGTGAGGTCTTACTGTGATCTCCCCTGCTGTCCCCAGGTCCACACTGGAGTGAGGTCTTACTGCGATCTCCCCTGCTGTCCTCCAGGTCCACACTGGAGTGAGGTCTTACTGCGATCTCCCCTGCTGTCCCCAGCTCCACACTGGAGTGAGGTCTTACTGCGATCTCCCCTGCTGTCCTCCAGGTCCACACTGGAGTGAGGTCTTACTGTGATCTCCCCTGCTGTCCCCCAGGTCCACACTGGAGTGAGGTCTTACTGCGATCTCCCCTGCTGTCCCCAGCTCCACACTGGAGTGAGGTCTTACTGTGATCTCCCCTGCTGTCCCCAGCCCCACACTGGAGTGAGGTCTTACTGCGATCTCCCCTGCTGTCCTCCAGGTCCACACTGGAGTGAGGTCTTACTGTGATCTCCCCTGCTGTCCCCCAGGTCCACACTGGAGTGAGGTCTTACTGCGATCTCCCCTGCTGTCCTCCAGGTCCACACTGGAGTGAGGTCTTACTGCGATCTCCCCTGCTGTCCCCCAGCTCCACACTGGAGTGAGGTCTTACTGTGATCTCCCCTGCTGTCCTCCAGCTCCACACTGGAGTGAGGTCTTACTGCGATCTCCCCTGCTGTCCTCCAGGTCCACACTGGAGTGAGGTCTTACTGTGATCTCCCCTGCTGTCCCCCAGGTCCACACTGGAGTGAGGTCTTACTGCGATCTCCCCTGCTGTCCTCCAGGTCCACACTGGAGTGAGGTCTTACTGCGATCTCCCCTGCTGTCCCCCAGCTCCACACTGGAGTGAGGTCTTACTGTGATCTCCCCTGCTGTCCCCAGCTCCACACTGGAGTGAGGTCTTACTGCGATCTCCCCTGCTGTCCTCCAGGTCCACACTGGAGTGAGGTCTTACTGCGATCTCCCCTGCTGTCCCCCAGCTCCACACTGGAGTGAGGTCTTACTGTGATCTCCCCTGCTGTCCCCCAGGTCCACACTGGAGTGAGGTCTTACTGCGATCTCCCCTGCTGTCCTCCAGGTCCACACTGGAGTGAGGTCTTACTGCGATCTCCCCTGCTGTCCCCCAGCTCCACACTGGAGTGAGGTCTTACTGCGATCTCCCCTGCTGTCCCCCAGCTCCACACTGGAGTGAGGTCTTACTGCGATCTCCCCTGCTGTCCTCCAGCTCCACACTGGAGTGAGGTCTTACTGTGATCTCCCCTGCTGTCCCCCAGCTCTACGCTGGAGTGAGGTCTTGCTGCGATCTCCCCTGCTGTCCCCCAGGTCCACACTGGAGTGAGGTCTTACTGCGATCTCCCCTGCTGTCCCCAGCTCCACACTGGAGTGAGGTCTTACTGCGATCTCCCCTGCTGTCCCCAGCTCCACACTGGAGTGAGGTCTCGCTGCGATCTCCCCTGCTGTCCCCAGCTCCACACTGGAGTGAGGTCTTACTGCGATCTCCCCTGCTGTCCCCAGCTCCACACTGGAGTGAGGTCTCGCTGCGATCTCCCCTGCTGTCCCCAGCTCCACACTGGAGTGAGGTCTTACTGCGATCTCTTCTGCTGTCCCCAGCTCCACACTGGAGTGAGGTCTTGCTGCGATCTCCCCTGCTGTCCCCAGCTCCACACTGGAGTGAGGTCTCGCTGCGATCTCCCCTGCTGTCCCCAGCTCCACACTGGAGTGAGGACTTACTGCGATCTCCCCTGCCGTCCCCAGCTCCACACTGGAGTGAGGTCTTACTGCGATCTCCCCTGCTGTCCCCAGCTCCACACTGGAGTGAGGTCTTACTGCGATCTCCCCTGCTGTCCCCCAGCTCCACACTGGAGTGAGGTCTTACTGCGATCTCCCCTGCTGTCCTCCAGGTCCACACTGGAGTGAGGTCTTACTGCGATCTCCCCTGCTGTCCCCAGCTCCACACTGGAGTGAGGTCTTACTGCGATCTCCCCTGCTGTCCCCCAGCTCCACACTGGAGTGAGGTCTTACTGCGATCTCCCCTGCTGTCCTCCAGGTCCACACTGGAGTGAGGTCTTACTGCGATCTCCCCTGCTGTCCCCCAGCTCTACGCTGGAGTGAGGTCTTGCTGCGATCTCCCCTGCTGTCCCCAGCTCCACACTGGAGTGAGGTCTTACTGCGATCTCCCCTGCTGTCCCCAGCTCCACACTGGAGTGAGGTCTTACTGTGATCTCTCCTGCTGTCCCCAGCTCCACACTGGAGTGAGGTCTTACTGCGATCTCCCCTGCTGTCCCCAGCTCCACACTGGAGTGAGGTCTTACTGTGATCTCCCCTGCTGTCCCCCAGCTCCACACTCGAGTGAGGTCTTACTGCGATCTCCCCTGCTGTCCCCAGCTCCACACTGGAGTGAGGTCTTGCTGTGATCTCCCCTGCTGTCCCCAGCTCCACACTGGAGTGCGATCTCACTGTGATCTCCCCTGCTGTCCCCCAGCTCCACACTGGAGTGAGGTCTTACTGTGATCTCCCCTGCTGTCCCCCAGCTCCACACTCGAGTGAGGTCTTACTGCGATCTCCCCTGCTGTCCCCCAGCTCCACACTGGAGTGAGGTCTTACTGCGATCTCCCCTGCTGTCCCCCAGCTCTACGCTGGAGTGAGGTCTTACTGCGATCTCACCTGCTGTCCTCCAGGTCCACACTGGAGTGAGGTCTTACTGCGATCTCCCCTGCTGTCCTCCAGGTCCACACTGGAGTGAGGTCTTACTGCGATCTCCCCTGCTGTCCTCCAGGTCCACACTGGAGTGAGGTCTTACTGCGATCTCCCCTGCTGTCCCCAGCTCCACACTGGAGTGGGGTCTTACTGCGATCTCCCCTGCTGTCCCCAGCTCCACACTGGAGTGAGGTCTTACTGCGATCTCCCCTGCTGTCCCCAGGTCCACACTGGAGTGAGGTCTTACTGTGATCTCCCCTGCTGTCCCCAGCTCCACACTGGAGTGAGGTCTTACTGCGATCTCCCCTGCTGTCCCCAGCTCCACACTGGAGTGAGGTCTTACTGCGATCTCCCCTGCTGTCCCCAGCTTCACACTGGAGTGAGGTCTCACTGTGATCTCCCCTGCTGTCCCCCAGCTCCACACTGGAGTGAGGTCTTACTGTGATCTCCCCTGCTGTCCCCCAGCTCTACACTGGAGTGAGGTCTTACTGCGATCTCCCCTGCTGTCCCCCAGCTCCACACTGGAGTGAGGTCTTACTGTGATCTCCCCTGCTGTCCCCAGCTCCACACTGGAGTGAGGTCTTACTGCGATCTCTTCTGCTGTCCCCAGCTCCACACTGGAGTGAGGTCTTACTGTGATCTCCCCTGCTGTCCCCAGCTCCACACTGGAGTGATGTCTTACTGCGATCTCCCCTGCTGTCCCCAGCTCCACACTGGAGTGAGGTCTTACTGCGATCTCCCCTGCTGTCCTCCAGGTCCACACTGGAGTGAGGTCTTACTGCGATCTCCCCTGCTGTCCCCAGCTCCACACTGGAGTGGGGTCTTACTGCGATCTCCCCTGCTGTCCCCAGCTCCACACTGGAGTGAGGTCTTACTGCGATCTCCCCTGCTGTCCCCAGGTCCACACTGGAGTGAGGTCTTACTGTGATCTCCCCTGCTGTCCCCAGCTCCACACTGGAGTGAGGTCTTACTGCGATCTCCCCTGCTGTCCCCAGCTCCACACTGGAGTGAGGTCTTACTGCGATCTCCCCTGCTGTCCCCAGCTTCACACTGGAGTGAGGTCTCACTGTGATCTCCCCTGCTGTCCCCCAGCTCCACACTGGAGTGAGGTCTTACTGTGATCTCCCCTGCTGTCCCCCAGCTCTACACTGGAGTGAGGTCTTACTGCGATCTCCCCTGCTGTCCCCCAGCTCCACACTGGAGTGAGGTCTTACTGTGATCTCCCCTGCTGTCCCCAGCTCCACACTGGAGTGAGGTCTTACTGCGATCTCTTCTGCTGTCCCCAGCTCCACACTGGAGTGAGGTCTTACTGTGATCTCCCCTGCTGTCCCCAGCTCCACACTGGAGTGATGTCTTACTGCGATCTCCCCTGCTGTCCCCAGCTCCACACTGGAGTGAGGTCTTACTGCGATCTCCCCTGCTGTCCCCAGCTCCACACTGGAGTGAGGTCTTACTGCGATCTCCCCTGCTGTCCCCAGCTCCACACTGGAGTGAGGTCTTACTGTGATCTCCCCTGCTGTCCCCAGCTCCACACTGGAGTGAGGTCTTACTGCGATCTCCACTGCTGTCCCCAGCTCCACACTGGAGTGAGGTCTTACTGCGATCTCTTCTGCTGTCCCCAGCTCCACACTGGAGTGAGGTCTTACTGCGATCTCCCCTGCTGTCCCCAGCTCCACACTGGAGTGAGGTCTTACTGCGATCTCCCCTGCTGTCCCCAGCTCCACACTGGAGTGAGGTCTTACTGCGATCTCCCCTGCTGTCCCCAGCTCCACACTGGAGTGAGGTCTTACTGCGATCTCTTCTGCTGTCCCCAGCTCCACACTGGAGTGAGGTCTTACTGCGATCTCTTCTGCTGTCCCCAGCTCCACACTGGAGTGAGGTCTTACTGTGATCTCCCCTGCTGTCCCCAGCTCCACACTGGAGTGAGGTCTTACTGCGATCTCTTCTGCTGTCCCCAGCTCCACACTGGAGTGAGGTCTTACTGCGATCTCCCCTGCTGTCCCCAGCTCCACACTGGAGTGAGGTCTTACTGCGATCTCCCCTGCTGTCCCCAGCTCCACACTGGAGTGAGATTTTACTGCGATCTCCCCTGCTGTCCCCAGCTCCACACTGGAGTGAGTCTCGCTGTGATCTCCCCTGCTGTCCCCAGCTCCACACTGGAGTGAGGTCTTACTGTGATCTCCCCTGCTGTCCCCCAGCTCCACACTGGAGTGAGGTCTTACTGCGATCTCCCCTGCTGTCCCCCAGCTCCACACTGGAGTGATGTCTTACTGCGATCTCCCCTGCTGTCCCCAGCTCCACACTGGAGTGAGGTCTTACTGCGATCTCCCCTGCTGTCCCTCAGCTCCACACTGGAGTGAGGTCTTACTGCGATCTCCCCTGCTGTCCCCAGCTCCACACTGGAGTGAGTCTCGCTGTGATCTCCCCTGCTGTCCCCAGCTCCACACTGGAGTGAGGTCTTACTGCGATCTCCCCTGCTGTCCCCCAGCTCCACACTGGAGTGATGTCTTACTGCGATCTCCCCTGCTGTCCCCAGCTCCACACTGGAGTGAGGTCTTACTGCGATCTCCCCTGCTGTCCCTCAGCTCCACACTGGAGTGAGGTCTTACTGCGATCTCCCCTGCTGTCCCCCAGCTCCACACTGGAGTGATGTCTTACTGTGATCTCCCCTGCTGTCCCCAGCTCCACACTGGAGTGAGGTCTTACTGTGATCTCCCCTGCTGTCCCCCAGCTCCACACTGGAGTGATGACTTACTGCGATCTCCCCTGCTGTCCCCAGCTCCACACTGGAGTGAGTCTCGCTGTGATCTCCCCTGCTGTCCCCAGCTCCACACTGGAGTGAGGTCTTACTGTGATCTCCCCTGCTGTCCCCAGCTCCACACTGGAGTGAGGTCTTACTGTGATCTCCCCTGCTGTCCCCAGCTCCACACTGGAGTGTGGTCTTGCTGCGATCTCCCCTGCTGTCCCCAGCTCCACACTGGAGTGAGGTCTTACTGTGATCTCCCCTGCTGTCCCCAGCTCCACACTGGAGTGAGGTCTCGCTGTGATCTCCCCTGCTGTCCCCTGCTCCACACTGGAGTGAGTCTCGCTGTGATCTCCACTGCTGTCCCCAGCTCCACACTGGAGTGAGGTCTTACTGCGATCTCCACTGCTGTCCCCAGCTCCACACTGGAGTGAGGTCTTACTGCGATCTCTTCTGCTGTCCCCAGCTCCACACTGGAGTGAGGTCTTACTGCGATCTCCCCTGCTGTCCCCAGCTCCACACTGGAGTGAGGTCTTACTGCGATCTCCCCTGCTGTCCCCAGCTCCACACTGGAGTGAGGTCTTACTGCGATCTCCCCTGCTGTCCCCAGCTCCACACTGGAGTGAGGTCTTACTGCGATCTCTTCTGCTGTCCCCAGCTCCACACTGGAGTGAGGTCTTACTGCGATCTCCCCTGCTGTCCCCCAGCTCCACACTGGAGTGAGGTCTTACTGCGATCTCCCCTGCTGTCCTCCAGGTCCACACTGGAGTGAGGTCTTACTGCGATCTCCCCTGCTGTCCCCAGCTCCACACTGGAGTGAGGTCTTACTGCGATCTCCCCTGCTGTCCCCCAGCTCCACACTGGAGTGAGGTCTTACTGCGATCTCCCCTGCTGTCCTCCAGGTCCACACTGGAGTGAGGTCTTACTGCGATCTCCCCTGCTGTCCCCCAGCTCTACGCTGGAGTGAGGTCTTGCTGCGATCTCCCCTGCTGTCCCCAGCTCCACACTGGAGTGAGGTCTTACTGCGATCTCCCCTGCTGTCCCCAGCTCCACACTGGAGTGAGGTCTTACTGTGATCTCTCCTGCTGTCCCCAGCTCCACACTGGAGTGAGGTCTTACTGCGATCTCCCCTGCTGTCCCCAGCTCCACACTGGAGTGAGGTCTTACTGTGATCTCCCCTGCTGTCCCCCAGCTCCACACTCGAGTGAGGTCTTACTGCGATCTCCCCTGCTGTCCCCAGCTCCACACTGGAGTGAGGTCTTGCTGTGATCTCCCCTGCTGTCCCCAGCTCCACACTGGAGTGCGATCTCACTGTGATCTCCCCTGCTGTCCCCCAGCTCCACACTGGAGTTAGGTCTTACTGTGATCTCCCCTGCTGTCCCCCAGCTCCACACTCGAGTGAGGTCTTACTGCGATCTCCCCTGCTGTCCCCCAGCTCCACACTGGAGTGAGGTCTTACTGCGATCTCCCCTGCTGTCCCCCAGCTCTACGCTGGAGTGAGGTCTTACTGCGATCTCACCTGCTGTCCTCCAGGTCCACACTGGAGTGAGGTCTTACTGCGATCTCCCCTGCTGTCCTCCAGGTCCACACTGGAGTGAGGTCTTACTGCGATCTCCCCTGCTGTCCTCCAGGTCCACACTGGAGTGAGGTCTTACTGCGATCTCCCCTGCTGTCCCCAGCTCCACACTGGAGTGAGGTCTTACTGCG
Source organism: Nycticebus coucang (assembly GCF_027406575.1). Lineage (NCBI taxonomy): Eukaryota > Metazoa > Chordata > Mammalia > Primates > Lorisidae > Nycticebus > Nycticebus coucang. The sequence continues at coordinate 54,624,100 of NC_069801.1, forward strand.
ATCTCCCCTGCTGTCCCCAGCTCCACACTGGAGTGAGGTCTTACTGCGATCTCCCCTGCTGTCCCCAGGTCCACACTGGAGTGAGGTCTTACTGTGATCTCCCCTGCTGTCCCCAGCTCCACACTGGAGTGAGGTCTTACTGCGATCTCTTCTGCTGTCCCCAGCTCCACACTGGAGTGAGGTCTTACTGCGATCTCCCCTGCTGTCCCCAGCTCCACACTGGACTGAGGTCTTACTGCGATCTCCCCTGCTGTCCCCAGCTCCACACTGGAGTGAGGTTTTACTGCGATCTCCCCTGCTGTCCCCAGCTCCACACTGGAGTGAGTCTCGCTGTGATCTCCCCTGCTGTCCCCAGCTCCACACTGGAGTGAGGTCTTACTGTGATCTCCCCTGCTGTCCCCCAGCTCCACACTGGAGTGAGGTCTTACTGCGATCTCCCCTGCTGTCCCCCAGCTCCACACTGGAGTGATGTCTTACTGCGATCTCCCCTGCTGTCCCCAGCTCCACACTGGAGTGAGGTCTTACTGCGATCTCCCCTGCTGTCCCTCAGCTCCACACTGGAGTGAGGTCTTACTGTGATCTCCCCTGCTGTCCCCAGCTCCACACTGGAGTGAGGTCTTACTGCGATCTCCCCTGCTGTCCCCCAGCTCCACACTGGAGTGATGTCTTACTGCGATCTCCCCTGCTGTCCCCAGCTCCACACTGGAGTGAGTCTCGCTGTGATCTCCCCTGCTGTCCCCAGCTCCACACTGGAGTGAGGTCTTACTGTGATCTCCCCTGCTGTCCCCAGCTCCACACTGGAGTGAGGTCTTACTGTGATCTCCCCTGCTGTCCCCAGCTCCACACTGGAGTGTTGTCTTGCTGCGATCTCCCCTGCTGTCCCCAGCTCCACACTGGAGTGAGGTCTTACTGTGATCTCCCCTGCTGTCCCCAGCTCCACACTGGAGTGAGGTCTCGCTGTGATCTCCCCTGCTGTCCCCAGCTCCACACTGGAGTGAGTCTCGCTGTGATCTCCCCTGCTGTCCCCAGCTCCACACTGGAGTGAGGTCTTACTGCGATCTCCCCTGCTGTCCCCAGCTCCACACTGGAGTGAGTCTCGCTGTGATCTCCCCTGCTGTCCCCAGCTCCACACTGGAGTGAGGTCTTACTGTGATCTCCCCTGCTGTCCCCAGCTCCACACTGGAGTGAGGTCTTACTGCGATCTCCCCTGCTGTCCCTCAGCTCCACACTGGAGTGAGGTCTTACTGTGATCTCCCCTGCTGTCCCCAGCTCCACACTGGAGTGAGGTCTTACTGCGATCTCCCCTGCTGTCCCCCAGCTCCACACTGGAGTGATGTCTTACTGCGATCTCCCCTGCTGTCCCCAGCTCCACACTGGAGTGAGTCTCGCTGTGATCTCCCCTGCTGTCCCCAGCTCCACACTGGAGTGAGGTCTTACTGTGATCTCCCCTGCTGTCCCCAGCTCCACACTGGAGTGAGGTCTTACTGTGATCTCCCCTGCTGTCCCCAGCTCCACACTGGAGTGTGGTCTTGCTGCGATCTCCCCTGCTGTCCCCAGCTCCACACTGGAGTGAGGTCTTACTGTGATCTCCCCTGCTGTCCCCAGCTCCACACTGGAGTGAGGTCTCGCTGTGATCTCCCCTGCTGTCCCCAGCTCCACACTGGAGTGAGTCTCGCTGTGATCTCCCCTGCTGTCCCCAGCTCCACACTGGAGTGAGGTCTTACTGTGATCTCCCCTGCTGTCCCCAGCTCCACACTGGAGTGAGGTCTTACTGCGATCTCCCCTGCTGTCCCCAGCTCCACACTGGAGTGAGGTCTTACTGCGATCTCCCCTGCTGTCCCCCAGGTCCACACTGGAGTGAGGTCTCGCTGTGATCTCCCCCTGCCGTCCCCAGCTCTACACTGGAGTGAGGTCTTACTGTGATCTCCCCTGCCGTCCCTAGCTCCACACTGGAGTGAGGTCTTACTGCGATCTCCCCTGCTGTCCCCAGCTCCACACTGGAGTGAGGTCTTACTGCGATCTCCCCTGCTGTCCCCCAGGTCCACACTGGAGTGAGGTCTTACTGCGATCTCCCCTGCTGTCCCCCAGGTCCACACTGGAGTGAGGTCTTACTGCGATCTCCCCTGCTGTCCCCAGCTCCACACTGGAGTGAGGTCTTACTGCGATCTCCCCTGCTGTCCCCCAGGTCCACACTGGAGTGAGGTCTTACTGCGATCTCCCCTGCTGTCCCCCAGGTCCACACTGGAGTGAGGTCTTACTGCGATCTCCCCTGCTGTCCCCCAGCTCCACACTGGAGTGAGGTCTTACTGCGATCTCCCCTGCTGTCCCCAGCTCCACACTGGAGTGAGGTCTTACTGCGATCTCCCCTGCTGTCCCCAGCTCCACACTGGAGTGAGGTCTTACTGTGATCTCCCCTGCTGTCCCCAGCTCCACACTGGAGTGAGGTCTTACTGCGATCTCCCCTGCTGTCCCCCAGCTCCACACTGGAGTGAGGTCTCGCTGTGATCTCCCCTGCTGTCCCCCAGCTCCACACTGGAGTGAGGTCTTACTGCGATCTCCCCTGCTGTCCCCAGCTCCACACTGGAGTGAGGTCTTGCTGCGATCTCCCCTGCTGTCCCCCAGCTCCACACTGGAGTGAGGTCTTACTGTGATCTCCCCTGCTGTCCCCCAGCTCCACACTGGAGTGAGGTCTTACTGTGATCTCCCCTGCTGTCCCCCAGCTCCACACTGGAGTGAGGTCTTACTGCGATCTCCCCTGCTGTCCCCAGCTCCACACTGGAGTGCGGTCTTGCTGAGATCTCCCCTGCTGTCCCCAGCTCCACACTGGAGTGAGGTCTTACTGCGATCTCCCCTGCTGTCCCCAGCTCCACACTGGAGTGAGGTCTTACTGCGATCTCTTCTGCTGTCCCCAGCTTCACACTGGAGTGAGGTCTTACTGTGATCTCCCCTGCTGTCCTCCAGGTCCACACTGGAGTGAGGTCTTACTGCGATCTCTTCTGCTGTCCCCAGCTTCACACTGGAGTGAGGTCTTACTGTGATCTCCCCTGCTGTCCCCAGCTCCACACTGGAGTGAGGTCTTACTGCGATCTCCCCTGCTGTCCCCCAGCTCCACACTGGAGTGAGGTCTGACTGCGATCTCTTCTGCTGTCCCCCAGGTCCACACTGGAGTGAGGTCTTACTGCGATCTCCCCTGCTGTCCCCCAGCTCCACACTGGAGTGAGGTCTTACTGCGATCTCTTCTGCTGTCCCCCAGGTCCACACTGGAGTGAGGTCTTACTGCGATCTCCCCTGCTGTCCCCCAGCTCCACACTAGAGTGAGGTCTTACTGCGATCTCCCCTGCTGTCCTCCAGGTCCACACTGGAGTGAGGTCTTACTGTGATCTCCCCTCTGTCCTCCAGTGCTGTAGTTAATGCCCCCCTGTCCCACTGAATCACAAATGCATCACCAAGGCTCTGGATTGAACAGTTTGTCTCTGAACTTGACAGTAAGCCAGGGAAAAATCCCTCTACCAATCTATTACAAACTTTGTCAGTCAGCTAGTGCCAAGAAAGAGGACAGATTTCTGTAAAAGGATTTTAACAGATGGGATCATTCGAATCAGTTTTATTATTGTCTTCAAATGAATCTAACACACCCATAGTGAGGCTTCTAAGGACCCTGACAAAATGGGAAGCTGAAATGAAACTGAAAAAGCATATGCCTAGCAGATTCTCAATGTCAGCAAAGTCTTTCCTAATTATTGCTCGGGTTCCCAACACAAAGAGGCCCACTTCATCAACCTGCCCGAGGCAGTGTCTCAATAAACCAATAAACCAATATCACGTCCTGCAAGGCCCTGCAGCTCTGATATTCAGGGTGGGGTTGGGGGTGAAATGAGTGAATTTGAAGTCCTTCCTACTTACTCTTAGAACCTGGTAGTAGGTCCATAAGATTAGAAAAAAAAAAAAAAATCCAAACAGCCAGCGAGTACAGGAGAAATCCTGGCCACAGCTGAGAAGACCCAAGTTCCTTACCACAGGGTTAAAGCCTTCCCCTTCTGGGGTCAGGCCCTGCCTCCCTCCCCAGGTTCATTTGATACAGTCATTTGCCCTGCAGCAGAAACAGCATCTTCCCAGTGCATCCTGACTCTGCATCCACACCCCCTACTTTCCACGCTAAAGGCTGAACTGATGTGAGCTGTAGAAAGGAAGGAGCCGGAGATGAAGACTCAGAGCTGCCTTTACCCCCAGCCACTTTCTCTACCTTGATCCCAAATCCTGTCACTCAACCCTGAGATCAGACAGCAGCACCGCGTGGCATGGGGCAGTTGTCAGAGGCGTGCTCCAAGCCCGTCGCTGCCCTTGACCGTCCTGGGCGTCTAACCTCCCCTCTCTGGCCCACTGTGCACATCTATGCTATGAGGAGAGCCAACCCACAAACAATCAAAGTTCGTGTGGCACACTATAAATCAACAATACATCTGTAAGAAACGATCAGAGACAGACAAGTAATTCGTAGAAGAATAACAATCAGTAAACTTTTTTTAGTTTTTCATCAAGTAATGAAAGAAGGTAAAATGAAAATCTATCTCTAATCTAGCACATTGGAAAATATTTAAGTTTACGTAACATAATCATAGGAAGGATGTTTACATAGGAGTAGATATAAAAAGACTAGAAAAACATTCACCAAAATCCTAGCGAATTATTTCTGGGTACTAAGATTAGCAGTGATTTTCCTTTTCTTCTGAGTGTTTACAGCTTCTTAACTTCAATAGTGAACATACATTACTTTTGCATTATATGTTGGTGAGAATGAGAAACTCACGAGCTCTCTCATTAAAGTACAAAAAGTAGAACGTGAGATAACATACAAAACAATTTTATATCAGTTAAGTACATTGTGTTACGCTCAGGAGAAGTAACAGAAAGAGACACAGAGGGCAAAGCTTTGAGTAGGTATCTCTTGGTTTTGGAAATTGGGTGATTTTTATTTTCTTCTTTAATTTTCTCTACATTTTCTAAGTTACTTTATAATGCAAATGTATTACTATTACAATAAAAAATAAAATCAAGTTTGTTCCACACTTACGACTATGGGATTCTTTGGGTCTACCCCCAGCCTCCGACCCTGCGATCGCAGACCCAAGGGACCACATGCCACATACAGGCAATGAATCATGTGCTTGGGATACATCAGGGAACGAGGGGCAAATGGCCTTTTGCTAAGAATTTGCTTCCGAATCTCAGCCTTAGCATTTCAGTTGTGAAATTTTCCTTTGAGAACCTCCTAAACCTCCTTCCTCCCATGCTGGTCTTTCAGACCTCAGTTAAGCCATTCTCAAGGGTTCAAAGAACGCACCTCCTTCCGTAGGGGAGCAGTCAGTGGAAAAAGTCAACATCCGCTTAGCCAGTATAGACTGAGAACATCTAATCAATGACCAGAATGCTGACTCTCTTCCAAAAACACTGTCGCGTGAACATTTCACCACCCCATTGTTGTCTTGGATGTTTAGATGAATTGGGAAAACAAACAAACCAATAAAAATTACTGAAAAGCTTTAAAATAACAAAATCTAACACAGGAGGGGAGGGTGCGTTTCTAGATTTGAAGAAGGGGATTCAATTGTAACACTGAAAGAATAAACTAGCTGATTCAAGCACTTATTTTATAAAGACTATTTCCTGCTACCATTCAAAGCTGTGGCAAAAATAATAATATAGGATTTCAAATTATTTTGAGTCACTGCATTCGTAACTGACAGGGAAGGGAAGGAAATGGGTATCTTTTGTTAACCAAGAAATTACCTTTCTTCTATAAATTTTCTGAGAAATCAGAGGACAGATTGCCAAGCTGAGTAATCCTGATTGGAACAGAAATTTCACTTTGTAAAATTACTTCTTTTTTTTTCTGCCAAAGGGAGGACAAATCTTCTGAACGAATGAGTAGGTAATTGAAAATATGATAGGATTACAGAAGACAATAAAAATAAGTGTAATTAAAAAAGGCCAAAGATCATCTCCAACTTGTACATAAATAATGAAGCTACGTGAGGTGAGTAATGAGCAGACAGCCTCTCTTCTTCTTCTGGGCACATTGACGAGGTGGCTTGGAGCTCATGGTGAGGGGGAAGAATACAGTTGACAAAAGTCCAAATAGATGAGGCCCCGACCTAATTAGTTTTCCAGCATGGAGGCTAATTAGTGGGGCTGTACCTTAATAAACAGATGACGTGTTTTAATGGCCGTGCAAAACCAGGAGGCCCAAAGTGTTGACAAGAATAAGTGGAATGTGCCCGTCCTAGAAAGGGATTAACACGTTGGCTGAATACCTACCACGTGCCAAGCTCTGGCCTGGAGACTTCTTTTCTTAAATCGTGGTATTACTTCATCTAATCCTCTGAAGGCAGCTTTAATATTTTATAAACAACGGACGTATGAAAATACGCTCAACATCACTCATGATCAGGGACATGTAAATCAAAACCACAGGGAGGTGTCACCTCCCTGCAGTTAGAAGGACCACTACATGACAAAAAATAACAGATGCTTGTGAGGACGTGGGGCAAAGGGAACTCTTCCACCATGTTGGTGGGAATGTAACTTGGTATAGCCATGATGGAAAACAGTATGGCACTTTCTCAAAAAAACCAAAAACTAGAACTACCACACAATCTGGTGATCCTGGGTATACATACAAAGGAGAGGAGATTTCGCGTATCAAGCACGCATGTTTATTGCAGCACTATTCACCGTGGCAAAAATATGAAATCAGCAAAGTATCTATCAACAGATGAATAGATAAAGGAAATGTGTGTACACGATGGAATGCCCGTTAGTCATAAAAAATGAAATCCTCACATTCTCAGCAACATGATGACACTGGAGGTCATTATCTTACGAGAAACAAGCCAAGCACAGACGACAAACACTATGTTCTCCCTCAAGCGTGGAAGTTAAAAAAGTTGTTCCCATGGAGGCAGAAAGTGGAGCAGTGGTTACCAGAGGCTGGGAAGGTGTGCAGGCAGTGGCCGCAGGGGTAAAGAAAGATGGTTAGTGGCTAAAAACATACAGCTAGATGGAAGAAATAAGTTCTAATGTTCAAATAGCACAGTAAGGTGACTATAGTTAATGGCAAAATATTGTATATTTTAAAATAGCTGGAAGAAAAAACATGAAACATTCCCAACAGAAAAAAATGATAAATGCCCACGGTGATGGGCTCCCTACATCCTCCAGCTCCATCACTGCATAGTCTATGCATGTTTCCAAATATTACATGTGCTCTAGTCTGTACAAATATGATGCATTAATACAAAAGTTTTCTGTAGAGAAACTAAGGCTCAAAGACATGTAAACAAGTCACAAGTCTTTCTTAGTAGTGTCAGCCTAACCAGGGGAGCTTGTGTGAGACCCACATCCAGGTGCGTGGGGCCTGATACACATCCTTTCCCCTCACTAATACCTTTACTTAAGAGATACATGGTTGGATTTTTGAAAATGGGCCCCTTCTTGAGGAAAAGAAGTTGTTATAACATGGCTCTTGGGTAGATGGGATAGGATGATTCTTGGATCTGTGTTTAATTTGGGCCTTAAAGAAGAAAAAAACTGCCAGGAGCGGTGGCTCACGCTTGTAATCCCAGCACTCTGAGAGGCAGAGGCAAGCGGATCACCCAAGCTCATGAGTTCAAGACCAGCCTGAGCTAGAACAAGACCCCATCTCTAAAAATAGCTGGTGCTGTGGCGGGTACCTGTAGTCCCAGCTACTTAGGAGGTTGAGACAAGAAAATCGCTTGAGCCCAAGAGTATGAGGTTGATGTCATAGCACTCTATCGGGGGCAACAAAGTGAGACTGTCTCAAAAAAAAAAAAAAAAAAAAAAGAAGAAAGGGGAATTAATTTTGTTGGTCCCCAAATAGGTGTTGATACTACTGGAGGTACAGCTGACATATGCAATCTTACTATCCTTGCTAGCAGCATCAGTAGACATTGTTAGTTACTGCTATTGTTTGGCTTCAGAGAAATAAAGTAACTTTGCTAAGGTTGCACAACTCCAAAGGGGCAGAAGGGGGTTTGACCCCAGGGCGGTGTGTAAGAGTAAGCAGGTGGCCATGGATCCCAGGACATCCTGGGGTGGGGGGGTAGTATGCAAAGCACAGATGGGAATGAGGCAGTGTCCAGGGCATACTTAGGAAATACTCCTATTTTACTAATGAGTTAACAAAGATCCAAGGAGATACAATCATTTGCCAAATAGAAAAACGTATGAAATTAAAGAAGATGATGTCTGAGAAAGTGCCTGAGGCCGCATTGGTCTCTGGGAGTTTAATAAATGTTAGTGCTTTCCTCCCTCCTGAAGCCCGTCCGTACACAGCAGAGTCAGGGCTTAAATCCAAGTCGAACCAGAAAGAAATCCTCCTTGGACCACATGGTGTGCATGGGAGGGGTTTATTCTGAGACTGCGCAGAGGACCATGCACTGGGCCAGGTCCTGCACTGGGCCATGCCCCCCAAGACACTACCCTGAGATTTCAGGATAGCAGATCTAGTGGGGGGGTGGGTTTACAGGAATAAGCAGGGTTGGAAGCATAAGGTTCTTACCAAGTGGGCCAAGGCTGTGAAGATAGGGCCTTCCCAGTAGAGAGAACATCCTGGACAAGGAGTTCAACAGAACTGGAGCCTGATGTACAAAGCAAAGAGGAGGGGGCGGGGCTGGAAATAGGCAAGAGTCAGGCCCTGGAAAGCTCATCCTGGGTTCCTGGTGGAACCATCAAAATTCCTGAAGTGTAGCAAACTAAAGATGCATGGATGTGCGTGCTAAACTTTGTTTTACTTATTATTTTTTTATTTTTTAAGACAGAGTCTCACTTTGTCGCCCTTGGGAGAGTGCTGCAGTGTTACAGCTCGCAGCAACCTCCAACTCTTGGACTCAAGTGATTTTCTTGCCTCAGCCTCCCTAGTAGCTGGGACTACAGGTGCCCGCCACAACACCTGGCTATTTTTATGAGACCGGGTCTCACTCTTGCTTAGGCTGGTCTTGAACTCCTGAGCTCAAGCAATCGACCTGCCTTGGCCTCCCAGTGTGCTAGGATTACAGGTGTGAGCCACTGTGCCTGGCTGTATTCTAAACTTTAGAATCTAAAGAGTCATGGAGAAAACATCCCTGTTCATCGTAGCCCATTTCCCCCAACAATGCTTACCGCCTAGTATTCACGTTTCCCTATAATCACCTCCCACAATGTATTACCATCTGTCTGTGTGACAACAGAATTGGGCAGAAGAAATGGTATGTCACTTCTAAGATTAAGTTATAACCGCCCCCTCCCCGCCCTGCACCTTCCACCTCTGTCTCCCTTCTTCTAGAATCACTTGCTGCCATGTTCTGAGCAGCCCTAGAAGAGCCCACCCCCTGCAGAGGAACTAAAACCTCCCAGCAACCTCAGGAGTGAGCTTGGAAGCAGCTCCTCCAGCCCGGTCAAGCTTTCGGATGACACAGCCCTGGTTGACATTGAACCTGAGAGCTCTTAAACGGGAAGCACCTGGCTGAGCCACTCCTGGACCCCTGACCCTCAGGAACACTGTGAAATAATAAAGGAGTGCTGTTTCATGTCATTATATTACCTGGTAATTTGCTACACAATAGAAAATGAACACACTGTTGTGTAGGCAAAGAAACAGGTTCAGACGGATAGAATGACTGAGGCAAGACCTCACAGCTCAGTAAATGTCAGACGCTGGTTTTGCTCTTAGGTCTGTTTCATTTCAAATCCTCACTTTCCCCTATGTCCTGTTGCTTCTACAATTTTCCTTTGAAACAGATCAGAGATCATCTGCTAAACACAATCATTAGTGATTTCCTAGGCTCTAGGAGCCAGGCCCTGAGATATAGGCAGTGCGTGGCTACCTTTGTAGTATCCAAGATGAATTAAACATTGCCCCGGCTTCATTTTTTCTTATTAGAAAAATGAACATAGGGAAACTAACTAGAATAAAAGCTGATGACATATAATATACTTAGAACTAAACCCAGTGTTCTAAGAAAATTATGCAAAAGTAGCCATTGACTCTGTGGTAGTAAAAGACCTAGGGAGGTCCCAGCAGGTAGACAGATTTGGATCTGGGCCAAGCAGAAAGGGCTTGGCGTGGAAGGAATGACATTCTAGAGCAGAGGAAACCATAGGAATGACGACATCGTCAGACAGAACGGCTCAGTATATTTGAGAAATCATTAGTGTTTTTTAATTGCAATAAAAAGAACATATGTAGATGTTTAAAAGCTGCAAGAATCCGACCCATGCCTGCGGATACGCAGTCAGTCTGAACAATCACTCAGACGTCTGCATGGCTAGGCCTGGCTTAGACCATCAGATTAGTGATTCAGCGTTTTAATTCCTGTGGCATACTGTTAGTGTCATAATGGAACTGTAGGCACTTTGCTAGTCACTTTTATATGCACTATTTCATTCAATGTTCATAATTTGTTAATCCCTAGTTCACAGATAAGGAGATTCAGGGCTACAGAAGTTAAGTAATTTGCAAGGGGCTTCTCCACTACTGACGGCTGGGCTGGGTTTTCCGAGGCCTCGGCAGGTTTTGTATATACTTTGCCCTCCTAGACCACTGCAGTAGCTTCCTAACTGGCTTCTTCACTTTTACCTTACATTATTTTCCCATATAGAAGCCAGAGTGGTTCTCACAAAACTTATGTCAGATGATGCCACGTTTTTCCTCAAACCTTCCAGCATAGGATCTTGGAATGAAATCCAAATAACCTCCCTTAGCTGACGAGAGCCTGTGTGCTTTGGGTCCCGGCCACTTCTTGGATCTCACTGAGAGGGCTTGAGCTGCCCTGGTCTGGGCTGCTCCCTATCCACTTTGTCTCTCCCTACATCCACACCTCTGCTTAAAAAGCAACGACTGCAAAGTCCTTCCCCGACACCCAATCTGATACACGTCACCTCCCAAGACCCAGCACTCCAGGCCCTCTCTGTCCACTTACTTTACCTTGTTTGCCTCATTGCACTGTCCCCTGACATCATCATATCCTTTTATTCCTTAACTATATTATCATCTGTGAGCTTCACAAGGGCAGAAAGCCTTGCCTGAATTGTTCACTGCTACCCGGTTTCCCCGAAAATAAGACAGTGTCTTATTTTAAGGTGTGCTCCCAAAGATGCGCTAGGTCTTATTTTCAGGGGACGTCTTATCTTTCCTGTAAGTAAGTCTTATTTTCAGAGGATGTCTTATTTTCTGGGAAACAGGGTATTAGGGTGACTGGTTTGTCCCAATTTGCCTGGGGCTTTCCTTGCCTAATCTAGCATCAGAAATCTCGGATCCTGGAGCCCCACCCCTATTCTGAACAAATCAGGATGGTTGGTCAATTTTCCACTGCTCCCCTATCAAATGCTGGGTACAAGGCCTTGACTTCCGTGCGATCCAGCCTGTTACACCACCACAAATGATACCCATTGGAGACAGAACAAAGAAATAATAATGAGTCATCTAGTTACCTACCTTCTGGTAACCTTTAAGCTTTCTAATCAAAGCTATCAATTGATAGCTCTAATCAGAGCTATCAATTCATAGCTCTCTCCCCTTGGTTCGCACCTCATGCTATTACCACTTTCATTTTACTAGTAGTTTACATTCTGGTCAGTTCTACGTATCTCCTGGCCATTTACAAGACTGTACCTTCTGGAAGAAAGGAGCTATGCTTTGGTGCTGCTCAAATACTTTGTGCATATACATGTTTGTTGAAAGAAATATTTGTATAAACCTGGAGGAAGACTCCAGTCTGAAGCTTTCATAATGATGTCATCATTCTCCATTAGAACGGCTAATACGAGTCCAGTAGGCGGAGAGATGTGCTTCTGGTGTGCTGTCCATACTTCGACACAAAGCAGTGGGTGAGGTTGAGATCTGAGCACTTTGTGTGAGCACCTGCACCAGGTGTGCTGCAGTTGGGGGGCAGGTACTGGGAAGAGGGGAGAAGGCAAAAGCCTCAGAAGCAGAAGCACGAAAAGCACAGGTAGGTGACTTAAGGAGTCAGGGAAGTAAAATAAAGATCGGGTAAATCATTCAGGATGGTTAAGGGTGTTTATTGAAGCGTTTTATGTAAGGCCAAAAATATCTAAAAGGAGAATATACGTCTTGACACAGAAATCTGCTCATCACATACTATAAATAGGAAAAAAAGCAGGTGATAAAACATACTGTGCTGTGTGATAGTAACATTGTGGTGATGATCCCAGGTTCTGGAACCTGAGCTGAAATCCCAGCTCTACCACTTGCTAGCTGTATGATCTTCAGGCACGTACTCTCTGAGTGTCAGTTTCTACATCTGTAAAATGAGAGTGATGGTAGTATCCTTTCACAGGACATCTTGAGGATTAACTGACTTGATACAGGTGAAAATTCTATATATCGTGATGTCATTATCACCGGATGGGCCTCCTTAAAGAGAATACAGTCACGGGCCTCATGACAATGGCCCAGTCTGGCTGGGCGCCCATAGCTCAGTGAGTAGGGTGCTGGCCACATACACTGAGGCTGGTGGGTTGGAACCCAGCCCAGGCAAGCTAAACAGCAAGGACAACTGCAACCAAAAAATAGCTGGTTGTTGTGGCGGGCACCTGTAGTCCCAGCTACTTGGGAGGCTGAGGCAGGAGAATCACTTAAGCCCAAGAGTTTGAGGTTGCTGTGAGCTGTGATGCCATAGTACTCTACCCAGAGGGACATAGTGAGACTCTGTCTCAAAAAATTCCCCCAAACCAAAAAAACAATGTTTCATTCAATGAGGGATTTCATCGGAGTGAGAGGCTCCCTATATCACAGGTCCAGGTGCGCAGCAGGCTACACCGTTCAGGCTTGTATGAGCACACTCCATGTTACACAACAATGAATTCACCCAACACTGTGTTTCCCAGGACATGCCCTGTCACTAAGCAACAGGTGACTGTATATGTGTGTACATATTCATGTGTAGAAAACCGAATGTAAAAATATTAATGGTGATGGAATTATAGGTAATTTAAATTTTCTCCTTTTGCTCACCTATAGGTTCTAATTTTCTCTAATAGAAGTGTATTAATAGTATTTATTTTTATAAAAACAAAAATAAATTTGAGAAGCCAAAAGAAAAAGTAACTGAGATGGATATTAGGATTATGGAGCATAAAGCCCTATAAGAAAAGAGCCAGAACTGAGACTGGGGGGAAATTTTTTTTTTTTTTTTGTAGAGACAGACTCTCATCTTATGGCCCTCGATAGAGTGCCGTGGCCTCACACAGCTCACAGCAACCTCCAACTCCTGGGCTTAGGCAATTCTCTTGTCTCAGCCTTCCGAATAGCTGGGACTACAGGTGCCCGCCACAACGCCCGGCTATTTTTTTGTTGCAGTTTGGCCGGGGCTAGGCTTGAACCCGCCACCCTTGGTATATGGGGCCGGCACCCTACCGACTGAGCCACAGGCGCCAAGAGAAGGCGAGAGGGAGAGAAAGTCAACGTCAGGACCCTAATCACCTGTGCCTGGCTTCTCTGTCTTAACATTGGGATGGTTGATCACAGTGAAAAGGCAAATCAATAATAGTTGTCTAACTGGAATACTATCTCAAAACATTAAGACCACGTGCTGGGAACTGGATTAATAATTGTTTTTAAAATTGTAGCTTAAATATTTGTAAAGTTCCTTTCTTTAAAAGAGCACCTAAAATTTGAAACTTCTTTTCATTTGAATCTCTTTAGAAATACAACAAGGTTGAGACATGTAATTCTTCATTTATTTTTGTTTATTATTATTATTTAATTTTAGATTAATGTGAGGGTCCATACAATTAGGCTACACTGTTTGCATTCGTAAGGTCAAGTCCAAGTTATAGTGGTGTCCTTCAACCAGGTTCTGTGTCATGTTACATATGAATTATACACATAGGGCGAGAACTTAGAAAACAAAGATGCAATCAGTGTAACCTGGCTTATTGTACCCTCAATGAGTCCCCAACAATAAAAAAAAAAATAAGAGAAAAAAAGAATGTTAGTATATTAACTACACATTAGAAATAAACACATAGCCATAACTGCTGACTCCATAAAAAAAGAAAAGAAAAAAAAAAGAAAACACTCTCTCCCCACCCACTTCTTGAATTTATTTGCGTTTTCTCTCATATGAGCACATAGTTGCCAATCTACTGGTTTCAACTTAGTGTGGAGCACATGTGATGCTTTTTTTCCCATTCTTGAAATACTTTCCTTAGGAGAGTGCTCTATAAATCCTTCCAGGTTGCTACAAAAGACACAAAAGTCTGAATATTTCTATGACTTACTAGTATTCCATGGTATACATATGCCACAGCTTATTAATCCATTCATGGGTTGAAGGGCACCTGGGTTGTTGCCACATCCTTGCTATTGTAAATTGAGCTGCTATAAACATTTAAGTGTGAATGTCCTTATGGTAAAATTATGTTTGTCCTTTGGGTAGATTTCTAGTAATGGGATTGCAGGATCAAATGGAAGGTTTACTTTTAGCTCTTTGGGGACACTCCATACTTCTTGCCATGAAGACTGTCCTAGTCTGCAGTCCCACCGACACTGCAGGAGTGTTCCCTTCTCTCTGCACCGACGCCAGCATCCGCAGCTTCGGAACCTTGAGATGTGGGCCATTCTCACTGGGATCAGGTGATTTCTCAAAGTGGTCTTCGATAATTAGAGACAATGAGCATTTTTCATGTCTTGGTTGGCCATTCATCTGCCCTCACAGGAAAAGATTCTGTGCATGTGTCTTGCCCAGTTTTTCGTGTGGTTGTTTGGTCTTTTCCTGTTGATTTGCTTGAGTTCTTTGTAGATTCTGGTTCTTAGCCCTTAGTCAGATTTGTAGCATGCAAATATCTTCTCCCATTCTGAAGGTTGTCTCTTTGTTTCTGTTGTACTTTTAAACTTGATCAGGTCCCATTTATTTATTTTTTGTTGTTGCCGTGATTGCTAGCGGGTTCTTCTTCGTATTTCTTTTTCTAAGCCAGTAAGATTCAGAGTTTTTCCCTCACCTTCGTCTAGAGTTTTTATAGTTTCATGTCTTAGATATAAATCTTTCATTCACTGTGAGTTAGTTTTTGTAAGAAGGGAGAGATGCTGGTCCATTTCAGCCTTTTACATGTAGCCATCTAGTTCTCCCAGCACCATTTGTTAAATAGGGGTTCTTTCCCCTGATGTATGCTTTTGTTTGCTTTATCAAAGATCAGATGGCAATATGAGGCTGGTTTCATCTCTAGGTTCTCTGTTCTGTTACATAGATCTATGTCTCTATTTTTATGCCAACACCACGCTGTTTTGATCACTATAGAATTATAGTATAACCTGAAGTCTGGTAATGCGATGCCTCCACATTTGTTCTTATTTTGTAGAATTTCATTTGTGGTTTTTCCTGGTTCCATATGAGCCATAGAACTATTTTTTCAATATCCTCAAAGTATGATGCATCAATGAGCATTGCATTAAATCTGTAAACTGCTTTAGGTCGTACCTAGTATAGACATTTTAACAATGTTGATTCTTCCCAACCATGATCATGGCATGCTCTTCCATTTGTTAACACCCTTTGCTATTTCTTTTCTCAGAGTTTCATAGTTCTCTCTGTAGAGCTATTTCACATCCATTGTTAAGCATATTCCATGGTTCTTTGATGCTACTGTGAAGGGTATTGTGTCTTTGATTTCATTCTCAGCTTGCCTATTGTTGATGTGTATGAAGGCTACTGATTTGTGAATGCTGATTCTATATCCTGAGAGGCCTCTATACTTCTTCATCACTTCCATGAGTCTTCTGGTTGAGTCTCTGGTATTTTCTAATTATAAGCTCATATCCTCAGCAAAGAGTGATAATGTGACCTCCTTGGTCCCCATTTGGATTCCCTTGATATCTTCACTTGCCTGATTGTGATGGCTAGGACTTCCAGCACTAGGTTGAATAATAGTGGCAATCGTGGACATCCTTGTCTGGTTCCAGTTTTAAGCAAAAATGCTTTCCGATTTTTTTTTCCATTCTGTATGATATTGGCTATGGGTTTATCATAGATGGCGTCTATCGGTGTAAGAAATGCTCATCTATGCCTATTGTCTTAAGTGTTCTTATCAAAAACAGGATGTTGAATTTTGTCAAATGCTTTTTCTGCATCTTTTGAGAGGATCATATGGTCTTTGCTTTTACTTTCGTTTATGTGGTGAATTATGTTTATCAATTTGTGTATATTGAATAAGCCTTGCATCCCTGGGATGAAGCCTACCTGGTCGTGATGAATTTTTTTTTTTTTATGTGTAGCTAAATTATATTTGCTAAGATTTTATTGAGTATTTTGAGATCAATATTCATTAATGATATTGCTCTGTAGTTTTCTTTTTCTGTTGTGTCCTTTCTTGGTTTTGGTATCAGGGTGAGGATTTGTTCCTTCTCAGTGTTTTGGAAAAGATTCTGCAACACAGATATTAGCTCCTCTGCAAAGGTTTGGTAGATTTCTGGTGTGAAGACATCTGGTCCAGGACTTATTTTGTTAGAAGGCTTTTTTTTTTTTTAATTGTTGTTATGATTAAATGAAATCTTTTAAAGCTACATCTTTGCTTTACTAATTTCATTTACAGAATATAAGGTCAATTGCAGAGCTGATTTTCTGCCAAGATAGTAGCTACTGAGAACTTGGAGCAAAGTTGACAGCCGATGTTACTGAAACTCAATGATCTCATTTCATTCAGGTCTGATCAGAAGAACTCCAGAAAGAAGGGGTTGGCTTGAACTATTGTGAATGTATTTATTTATTTATTTATTTTATTATTATTATTATTTTTTTTTTTTTTAAAGACAGAGTCTCACTTTACCGCCCTCGGTAGAGTGCCATGATGTCGCAGGACTCACAGCAACCTCCAACTCCTGGGCTTAGGTGATTCTCTTGCCTCAGCCTCCCAAGTAGCTGGGACCTCAGGCGCCCACCACAACGCCCAGCTATTTTTTGGTTGCAGTTCAGCCGGGGCTGGGTTTGAACCCACCACCCTCGGTATATGGGGCCGGCACCTTACCAACTGAGCCACAGGCGCCGCCCGAATGTATTTATTTTTTAACAAACAAATATGCATATAAAAATATAAGGAAGCAAAGTACAACATGGTATCCTGCTTTGGATTCTGAAACAGAAAAAGAATCTGAGTGGAAAACTGGTGAAATTCCATTAAAATCTATAGTTTAGCTTAGACAAACACACCATAGTTATATAAGATGTCAACATTAGGAGAAACCAGGTGAATTATATATGACATTTTCAACATTCCTGTAAATCTAAAACAATCCAAAATTGAAAGTTTATTCTGGGTGGCACCTGTGGCTCAGTGAGTAGGGCGCCAGCCCCATATGCCAAGGGTGGCGGGTTCAAACCCAGCCCCGGCCAAACTGCAACAAAAAAATAGCCGGGCGTTGTGGCGGGCACCTGTAGTCCCAGCTGCTCGGGAGGCTGAGGCAAGAGAATTGCGTAAGCCCAAGAGTTAGAGGTTGCTGTGAGCCGTGTGATGCCACGGCACTCTACCCGAGGGTGGTACAGTGAGACTCTGTCTTTACAAAAAAAAGAAACTTTATTCTGTTTCCTGAACAAGCAGGTCAATCCCTCCCCTTCTTGTAGAGTGGCTGGCACAGAAGAGACACTGGTGAGTAAATGAATAAACAAATGATAGAAAAATCTTTTTGTCTTTCTGTCCAAAACCATATCTTGCAACATTATCTCCTCAAGCCTAATTTCTTTATTTTTTCCTTCTCCCATTATCTACTATCTGTGTCTATCCCTTACACACTATTTGCATACAACATGCTTATACTTATGATCAGTTATTTACAACCATCTGTCTCTATCTCTCTGCACTCATTTCATTTCTCTTTCAGTATGAGTTTATAGGATATTTTATTAATAATTACTCAACATGAACCACAGTACCTATTACATTCTAAATTTTGTGCCAAGTAACTTAGAGAATACCACCTCATTTATTTATCATAACCATACTCTGTTATTATTATCATCATCTCATTTTACAGATGAGGAATTTGAAGCTCAGTTAATTTATTTGTTCAAGGTCACACATCTAGAAAGTGGCAGACCTTGGATTTAAATTTACATCAGAGTTCACATTCTAAACCACCACACTAAGGAACTGTTTTTTACTCAAATTTTCAACTCCTATTGCACAGAGGTTTTTTTAGA
This sequence comes from Nycticebus coucang, assembly GCF_027406575.1. Taxonomy (NCBI): domain Eukaryota; kingdom Metazoa; phylum Chordata; class Mammalia; order Primates; family Lorisidae; genus Nycticebus; species Nycticebus coucang. Next base: position 54,642,306 of record NC_069801.1, read on the forward strand.
CAATATGCACTCAATGAAGTTCTATACTTATAACAATGAAATATAATACCTTCCAAGTAAACAGAAGGTTATAAGCAATCCCATCTCTGCGTTTCCCAGCCCTTCACTAGGGGGGACCATACAATGACTACATTCTATGATGAGGACTCAGCAATGTTTTCTTCTGAAATGAGAAGTACAGAATCCTGCTTCCTATGCCACTTAGCTAGCTGTGGGTGTTTCGACATGTTTCCCGAGCCTGGTATAGGCTTTTGTCCCAGAAAGGATGTAACTGTGCCTACTGGATGGAGGTAAGACTGGGTCAACCTGAGGCTTCATAGATGGAGGCTTTCTGGCAATAGTGATTAACATGAACAGACATATTTATTGTGTGCTGAGCTCTATTTTAAGTACCTCACATGTGTTCATTTATTGGCTCCTCATAATAACATAATGAGTTAGGTACTAGTATCATCCCCATTTCTTAATTGAAGAAACTGAAGCTCAGAGAACTTAGATAACATGTCCACATTGTATGGTTCCAGAGCCTAGGTTCTTAACCAATATTTCACAGTGTCCTTCAAAGAAATGGACCGCTTTGTGTGGTACTGAGGTCTCTGTGATTACATCTATTCTAATACAGGTTAAATGTTTTAGTATTGCAGACCTTGTAGAGACCATTCCTACACTGGCTGGGTTCCCATATCCCTTCCTTCAGATCCAGTGATCACCACCTCTTAGTGACATCTGTTAAAGTATCTATTTCATTACCTGCAACTGTGAGTTCTCCAGTGCAGGGAATGGAATTAGGTTTATGTCTTTAATGCCTTCCCCAATGTCTGATACATAGTAGATTTGCAATAAAAATGTCCTGTCTTTGTTGTTTATCTCACTGGGTTCAACAACAGGCATCCATGAAAAGGCAGTTAAAGAGAATGGGCTTTGTTCTGGAATCCCTCCGAGCCAGAGGCATTTTGCTGTCTGGAACCCGCTTGGCAGACACAATGACATCATCAGCTGCCTTCTGAGTCTTGAAGGTCAGATGCCAGGGCTCCTGGCAAGCTTCCCTTGTCAGCCCCCAGGCGGGCTCCGAGTCTAAGAAGGACAATCTTTAAGAGTCTGATAAATCAAATTACAATGACCCAAGCACGCTCAGTCAGTTGAATCCCTTGAATAGCTAAAGCCACTAATACGTCTTTTGGAGGGGAGACATTGGCTTGTGCAATGGCACAGATAATAGACCTATTTAAAGACAGCATTGAATAAGAGCAAGAACAAGTCTTTAAAATTTCGATTATCTTCAGATAATTCTGCCTAATTTAAAAAGAATTTATGAAACAGAATTTGAACAGAAATGAGATTTATAAGGGATGGTTCAGATAATTAAAAAAAAATCATAAAACCCATTGAGAATTCTACAGGCATCAGGAGATGGACAGAACCATCTTTTTTTGCAAGAAAAACTTCCGAGAGTAGAGTTTGGAAGTCTGGACAAGACTGACATGTAAAAAGTTCCTCAAGGAACAGATGGAGACAGAGCTCAGAAGGCTTCAGAGTCCTACAGACCCAATGCAGATTTCTGGACCCCTTAGTTAGCTGTAAGATTTATGAACCTCAATTTGTTCTGCTATAAAATGAGGATAATAATACTTTTCTCAAGGACACTGGAGAGGATTTCAGATGACGTGTAGAACAAGCATGGTATGGAGTGGACTGGTCGATAACCAGAACTGGTAGTATCATGTGCCGTGCACAGAGAAATTGATGGGAAACTGTAAGCTCTTAATTGCACAGAGCTAGTGCTAGGATGCCGTAAGCAGGATTCCTATGTGGATGGGGAACTGGATTACTTGACCACTCGGGTACCAGATCCTTTGATTCTATACCGTCTCCTGCTAAATCATTGTTTCTTCTCCTTTTTTTTTTTTTTTTTTTTTTGAGACAGGGTCTGAGAATAGTTCCTGGAAGGCAGGATTGCTGAGCAAAGTATTAAAGAAGGAATGGGCGCTTCATAGAGAAGGAAACACGTGCCAGGTCGAGGAGACGGTGAGAAAGGCACGGATCGTGAGCCAGAGCTTGGTGTGCTGGACGCTGCAGGCAGTCATCCCTTGTGTGGAGAGTTCAGTGTGTGACGGGCTGGGGGGCCAAACGGGAGACCAGGCGCTCCTCAGGCCATCTCAACACAGGGAGGTGCAACTTCCTGACCAGTGACCACGTCATTCCGGGCTCCATGTGGGGGCCCCAGGCATCCAGACTCATGTTTCCTTCCTAGAGGCACAACAGAGGGTTGGAGTGATGAGGCAGGAGGTAACATGATGGTTTTGTGATGAAAACTTGGGCAACAGACGATGAAGACATTACATCAGGGCTGGGTGGTAACTGAGACTTCTGGGGTATGAGAGAGACTGATTGTGTGAGGCCAGTGGGAGAGGTGGAAGAAGCGTTCCGGGATGCTTCTGGGGTCCAGGCTGGATATGCAGGTGGCTGTGGGAGCTGCTGTCTACAGGGACAGAGATGACAATGACAGCTGGGGGGCAGCAGGTACAGTGGTGAACTCGGGAGCAGGGAGTCCGGGTTTGCGTTTCTGAATGTGAGGTACTTGTGGGCCATTTACCTGGGTCTGTCCAGCAGATGTTTGCTGTCACTCAGGACGAGGGATCCAGATTCTGGCATTTTTAGTAGAAAAAAAAATAGTTGTTGAAACACTGGTTCTAAATGAAGCTATCGGGAAGGGGGAGGAGGAACCAATTCGGTGAAAACAAAGGAAGAGGCAGCACCGAGAAGCCAGAGTGCTAGGAAGACCAAAGCTATCAATAGAAACAAAGGGCTGGGAAGGGTGGAGAATCAGGGCGGCTCCGGGCTAAACGCAGCCGCGGCAAGGGGAGGGAGGCCCACCAGCGTGGTCATTAGCAACTCAGCCTGAGTTGGCTCAGGTATTCACACAGGGAACCCAACCATAGGGTGCGAGGCGCTCACAGGAGGTTAATAAGAAGAGATGGTGTTAAGAATCTTGGCCAAGGCTGGGCCCCGTGGCTCACACCTGTAATCCTAGCACTCTGGGAGGCCGAGGTGGGTGGAATGCCTGAGTTCAGGGGTTGGAGACCAGCCTGAGCAAGAGTAAGACAGCATCTCTACTAAAAATAGAAAAAAAAAAAAATAGCCAGGTATGGTAACGCCTGTAGTCCCAGCTTCCCATGAGGCCAAGGCAAAAGGATCCCTGAGCCCAAGAGTTGGAGGCTGCTGTGAGCTACGATGACACCATGGCACTCTACCCAGGGCGACAGAGTAAGACTCTATCTGAAAAAAAAAAAAAAAGAAAAAGATCTTGGCCAATAAGGGAATGAGGAAGAGAGAACGCCAGCCAAAGGAGGCGGGTGTGCAAAAGGGAAGTTGCATTTGCTGTGTTTAGGACGAGAGAGACAGACTAAGAAGAAATGGCCAGCAGAGAAGGAAGAAGTTCAAGAGAAATGCGAAGAGGGGAGCTATGTACTGGATAAACTCCTAAGGGGGCACAAAAGAAGGGATGGAAGGAAGCCTCCAACTGGGAGAATGCCTCTTCTTCTGGACTAGAAGAAAGGACGTGAAATCTACAGTATCCGACAATTTCAGAGAAGTGCAATGCGGTGTTTAAAATAGGAGCCAGACAGGTAAGAATCCCAGCACTCACTCTGCCCCTTAGGAGCTTTTCAAGTTGGGAAAGTCACTTGGCCACTTTCCCAGCTTTGCATTTCTTACCTGTGAAGTAGGCTAAGAGAACCTGCCAGTTATCACAAAGATGCTGTGACAGCAGGTACATAAAAAAGTTTGTACAGTCCTGGAACTTGGTAAGTGCTCAATAGTCTGTCTGTATTGTTTTGCTATTGACATTATCATTCTACAGTTTCAACTTTGGATTCAATAAACTTCCTTTATTTTAGACAGAGTCTCCCTCTGTTGCCCAGGCTAGAGTGCTGTGGCATTAGCCTGGCTCACAGAAAGTTCAAACTCTTGGGTTCAAGGGATGCTCCGGCCTCACCCTCTTGAGTAGTTGGGACTACAAGAGCCTGCCACAAGGCCTACCTATTTTTGGAGTCTTCTTCTTGCTCAGCTGGTCTCAAACTCACAAGTTCCTGATCCTCCCTTCTTATCCTCCCAAGAGTGCTAGCATTATAGACGTCAGCCACCGCGCCCGGCCTTCAATAAGCTCTTGCTGTTTTCTAACCAGCAACCCTAATCATGTTGTCTTTGTTAATATGGAAAAATGCATTTTGAATTCCAAATAACTTCTTTATAAACACTTTAGGAAACAAAATTGTTTTCTTAAATAAGGATTGCCTCTTGTAACATACATATCTAGAGGGCTCCAAAAAATGTTTGTATATTTTAAGAAAGGAAAAATCTGTATTAAATTTGTAATCCTCTAGTCACATTTGACTCCTAAAATTACAAGAGGTGCTCAAAGAGGCGCTCGGTGTGACTTGTGTTCATCTTTTGTTATTGTAGATAGTGAATATTGCAATTTTAATACAATTTTTTTCCTCTCTTAAAATGGTATACACGCTTTTGGCACCCTCTGTATATAATGACGCAGAGGTATTTTCTTCCTATTTTTCTCCTGTTGACTTTCTACCTTTTTCGGTCTTATAAATTTGGGTTTTTAATGACACACTACCGTACAACTATTTTCACTGGGTTCCTCTTGAAGTTATTTTAAAACTGGTTTCAAGAAGCTTCTAGAAAGTCTTTTCAAAGTGGAAAACAGATGAGCAGAGCTCTTTGTGGGACTGGCTTCACTCCAGGTGGTGGAGACCCAGGCTGTGGCGGGGACAGGCTAGATCGAGGTGCCATGGACCCCTGTGGGACCTTGGGCAGGTCATCAACCATTGGGCTCTGGTCTCCTCACCCGGGAGACGGGATTAACCACGCTATCCTTACAGAGTTGCGGTGAGGACGCAATAAACTACTGTTTGAGACGTGCCCAGTGTATGAACACACCCAATCAAAGAGTGAGGCTCTGGAGCCAGAAGGCCTGTGGTCAAGGCCTTACTCTGCTACTTTCTGGCCTTACCATATGACACAAGTTACAGATTCCATGTCTGTCTCTCAGTGTCCCAACCTATGGCCAGGAATAAGAGCATTACCCAACTAACAGGGCTGCTATGAGGACCAAATAGATAGATCCCCATCAATGTTTAGCGCCTGGGATATGATAAGCTTAAGCACTCAATAAATGGCAGTTTTTACATGACAGTATTTATTATTATTAACTATTATCAGTGAATGAACTTTGATCCTAGGTCAGAATCCTCAGATATCATCAGACCCACATAAAATATGGGGGGAAGGCGACCAAACACGCTGTACCCACAGGGCAGCTTGCACTTGAGTGCTTATTATTGCTGTTGAACAAACAGAATGTCTCTGAGCCCGGACGTCAATGGACTTGAAACACACATTAGGATAATCTCTCAACCGTGTCCTGTAAATGTTCATTGTGGTTTAAGTCTTTGTTTCAGTGAAGCTGCCTAACCCCAGTTCCTTAGGCTCCTGAGCCTCTGAGTGGTCAGGTCAGGAGGCCGAGAAGGTGCTGGGACTGGCCTGGGGGCCCCTGTCATTCCACCCCAGCTCATAATCATCCCTCTGCTCTCTCAGGGAGTTTAGATGGGTCTTTGTTCTTTTTGCTTCCACAGCACCTAGCATGGGTCCTGGCATGTAGCCTGTGCTCTATGAATAATTGTTGAATTAATGAATGAAGGGTTCATAAAATAATTGAATGAGGAGTAAACCTTTTCCTTTCCTGCTGGGATGGGGAGAAGATCTTCTCAAAGCTTGTGTGCCTTGGGCTGTGGGGTATTCCTGGTGTTCAGTGATGGCCAGGAGGAAAGAGAAGAGTGATTCTGGAATGGTACTGGGTGGGGGTGCCCGAAGCCCATATTGTAATGCCCTGGGGATTTTTCCAAACTTGGGTTCAACTTGGGTGGATTCTGAAGCTCAGGGGGAAAGGGGCATAGAAGCAGGGCTCCCTGGGGAGAAAGCCTTGCTGTTGAATGAAAGTAGTGGGTGCTTTCAGTTCACTGGGGCCTCACCAGGGCTTGTGGGAGGACATAGAAAAAACATGAATGGAGGGTCGGTGGGAGGGATAGAGGGGTCAGCAGCACTGGACACTTGTTAGTCTCCATAGGATGTGAACCAGGACTGGTCTGGTTCACATGGAGAGCGAGCAGCTAAGGAGCAAGCATTCACTGAGTTCCTAATTCTTGCAAGAAAATAAGTGCTATTGATATTTTATCTCAATTAATCCTTATACTCTCAGCCTCCATTTCTTTTAGATCCCACAGCTTCAAACTGACTGACACAGGATGCAAATTCCAATTCATTTGATTTCAGAGCCCTTCAGATTTTTCAGGACCCTTTGCTCCTCTCCAGACAGATGACCCTGTCCTGGGTAATCAGTACAGGCAAGTATTAAGAGTTACGGCTGCAGCTGGGAAGATAGGAGATACCTGGATGCGAGCTCTAGGCCCAAGGTAACAAAACAGATGCTAGATCCTGCCTGTTGGTAGCGTTCTTCCTATTGGGTATGGCCCACTGGGTTGGGTTGACTCAGGGACTGGTCATAGCCGAATCCATGGGTAGCAAGGATCAGGGTCTTCCAGAAGACACCAGGAAACCAAGTCACACAGCCCCAATCTTCAGGACCTAGGCAGGACCTGCCATTCTTGTTTTCTGGCTGCTTGATTCAAACTCTACTTTCTGATCCGTAAAAAAGATACTGAGAAGAGGAGGAGGAGGTAAAATGAACTAATCAGAGGTTGTCGGGAACCTTCTTCTAATATTTACATAAATGGATGAAACTGCTGGCCTCATTACTGGGTCTCTGCAATATGATCACAAGGCTGGCAGAGAAAGGCGTGGGGGTGCAGGAAACAGGAAGAATGGACTGGCTTAGTAAAAAAAATAAAAAAAAGAATGGACTGGCGTGCAGCAGGAGCCTTGCCAAGGGTCCTGTAGTCTTATGCAAATTCCTTCACCTCTCTGGGCTTCAGTCAAACACGCCATAAAAGGGAATCACTAACAAAAATGTAAATGAAGTGCTTTGAACCTGATGAAGCAACATAAATGTTGAATAGTGTTAATAGAACCTTTAAACTGATGATAAGAATCCAATATCTGTTTTGTTTCCACAGTCGGCCCCAGTACCTTGCTGTAGCTCCATGTCCTAAAAACCCTGTTCTGTGGGTTGAGAGGTACTATTCCCAACCCCACTGGACTAACTGGAAAACAAAGTCTCCAAGAGGCTACATTTTCTTTGAGGTCAAAACATTGAACCCAAAGAGGTCAAACCGGATACTAGAGGGTTAGAGTCAATGGGCGCAGAGCAGGCACCAGACAGAGCTCCAGCTTCAGAATGGTCAATTAAAATGATAATGCCATTAAGGATTACACCTGCGGTGCATCTTACAAGGGTATATGTGAATCCTAGTAAATGTGGAATGTAAAGGTCTTAGCAAAATAACTAAGAAAATGCTACAAAAGCTATGTTAACTAATGTGATGAAAATGTGTCAAACGATCTATGAACCAAGTGTATGGTGCCCCACGATCATACTAATGTACACAGCTATGGTTTAATAAAAATAAATAAATAAAGAATATGACAAAGAATCAAGAAAAAAATACAAAAAAAAAATAAAATAAAATGATAATGCCATGAGTGTTGTTATTGTCTCTAGGAGAAAGGACGAAGTGGGGCTGCAGAGAGGTAGAGAAACTAGCGTAGAAACCAGGAACTGCACAGGGCTGAGGAATGAACCCCAGTCTGTCTAACCTCCCCGGGACATAGGTTGGAAGGCATTCCTTAATTTAAGGAATCATTATTTGAATTCTTTTACATGCCAAGCTCTGATCTAGACGCTGGAGAAACAGCAATGAACACAGCCCCTGCTCTCAAGAAGCTTATATTCTGATCATTAACAAGCAAGGAGATAAAGCCATTGTATGTTAGGGGCTGTTGTGACCTGAATTGTGTCCCCACCCCCAAAGATATGTATACTGAGCTCTTAACCCCCAGAACCTCAGGATGCAACCTTCATAAAAGCATTCAGTAGAAACTGTACTTTGAAGGTTGATCTTTTATTTTTATTACTTTTATTTCTTATTATTATAAAGTAGGCTTTGTGATTTGGCCCAACTGCAGGCTCCTGTAGGTGTTTTGAGCACCTCTGCCGTGGGCCGGGCTAAGTTGCGATGCTCAGTGGGTCGGGTATACTGAGTATATTTTTGACTTAATGATATTTTCAATGTACAAGGGGCTTACGAGGACATAGTGTTATGGTAAGTCAAAGAGTGTAAGTTCAGATGAGATGATTCTGGAGTAGTTTGGGCCACTAACCCAAAATGCCTGCTTTCCTTATAAGAAGACGGCAGAGCCACACCGGGGGAAGACAGCACCTAAAGATGGAGGTTCAGCCTGGAGTGACACATTTGCAAGCCAAGAAATGCCAAGGATTGCTGGAAAACCCCAGAAGCTAGGAGGAGGCAAGTGGAGATTCTCCGCTACGGACTTCTGAGGGAGTGCGGCCCTGTCTATGCCTTAATTGTGGCCTCCAGAACTGTGGGACAATCAGTTTGGGGTATTTTAAAAAATAGCAGCCTAGGGAGCTAATGCAAGTGGTGATATATCTTATCTAAAGCAATGAAATAAAACAATGATAAAAAAATTTTTTAAAGTCTGTTTTTCTGAGATGGGGTGAAGACTAAGACATAGAACCTTGGGTGCCGTCCAGCTCCCGGGGAGGTGGAGGGGTGGGGCAGCAGCTGGCATCCTGGGCCAGCCTTCCACAAAGCTGCCTTGCAGACTGTCTTCCATCCTGCAGGCTCACCTAGGTGGCTGCATCCCAGTTCACCTCTACTCGAACTTGACTTGACAGGGTTTACGAAGCAAATTAATAATGTAAACGAGATTGAGGGAGCGCCTTGCGTGCAGGAGCAGTGGGAAAGGCCTGCTGCACAGTAATTGTCTGCATACAAATGGGTGCTGGGGCTGCAAATGAGTGTGCAGTGCTCAGGAAAGCTGGCGTCAGGGCTGCTGATGCCGACACCTCGGTGCCCGTTCAGACTATTTCTGCTATTACGGGAATCACAGCAAATCCTCAAGATGCTTTATAACTTAGAGCCCAGCTTCTCACACTAGGCTTTTCATTTCTTCCCCACAGAAACTTGGGGAGATAAGCATTAAAAAAATTCCCATTGTACAGATGAGGAATTGGAAGCTCTGAGAGGCTGGGAGGGTAGGTGTAGACTCTGTTTGCTGGGGCCTCGGACCCACAGCTTCTGCCTCCAGATGCTGTGCGCGGCTGGAAGCTTCCTAAAAACAGAACCCATCTTTCCAAAATTCAGCTGTTGACAGTCTTTTTCATAATGGCCAGCCTTTACCTGGTCACTGAGCACTAAGTTAACATTTTATCATTTAAGTCTCACTGTAACCTGTGAAGTAAGGACTGTCACTTCCACAAAGGAGCAGATCAGGAAGTCATGGGACTTTCCCAGGATGACAGGAAGGTGGAAGTGGGAAGGGTCTGAAGCCAAAGCCCAGCTAGGGAGTGGGTTGGCTAGCAAAAATCCAGTTTTGGGGCTTCATCGAACCTGCTGAATCAGAATTTCTGAGGGTGGAGTCTGGACTGGCTGCTCAGGATGTTCCCTGGGGATTCTGGTGCTGGCACTTTGAGTGTCTTTAGTCCAACTTAGGGCTGCTTGACTCTCTTCCTTAAACTCCTTCTAGAAACAGGACCCGGGCTGCAAATGCCTTCCCTGCAGCAGAGGAAATTGCATACCAGCTGGTTGTGAAGCCAACACATCTCCATGGGAAGGGTGAAGAATGTCCCAGGCTGGGTTCCACAGAGATGCCACCTCTCACTGGCTCCCCAGGCCACCATGGGCCCAGGTGCCCGTAACTGAGTGGAGAAAGCCCTCGGGACCCCATTCCAGCATTTTCATTTATCATGCAAATGAAAGAAGTTAAATTAGGTCATATCAGGGGCATGCAAATCGAAATTGTGCCAGAGGGTTCTTCCCTGGGCAAGGAGGGGACTCTGCTGAGGGATCTTCAATTGCTTCTATTTTTGAATTTCCTATCAAAGCAAGGAGCTTACGGTACCGGGCTTCTCTGGCATGAAGTATCCCCCCTGCGTGGTCCCAGATCTGCATAGATGATCGATGGCCAGGCCTCCGCTTGGGGCCCTGCTGAATCCAGATGGGGAGAACCATGTGCTCGCCCTAGAAGCTCAGTGACATGGGTTTTGGAGTTAGAGGCTTACCTGGATTAGATCTAACTAATGCCTGCCACACAGGGCACTGTTCCAGGCTGGACACTTAACTTCATAGATCTTATTTTCCAGAGGGCTCAAGCTTGGCCTCTGCCACTTATAAACTAGAGCACACCAGACAAATCCCTGCACCCGAGTCTCGGCTCCTCCATGAGCCTGACACTTTGCAGGTGTTTAGAATACACTCAGATGCTTCAGGAAGTCAGTGCCTCGTGTTTGCCAAGGGGAGGGTGCCTGAGGGACGCACATGAATAGTCAGAGGCCGACTTATCATGCTTAATTTATTAATTTAATTACACATTCATTTGCTTCATATGCATTTGCTTCTTGGAGGAGGGTCTGCGTGGATTTGCATCTGTCCTTTCCCTTGAGCCTGAGACTAAATTTCTGACTCTTTTGCTCATTCTCTGAAGTGAGAGAGCTAAGCCCTCTGCACGCAGTCAGCTGTGCTACCTGGTGCTGAATCCCTGCCTGAATACATGAATAATTTGCCATGGAAGGAGCTGGTCCTCACTCCAAGCTCCAGCTTCTTCAGATGGATCGGATTTGCCAGAATAAAGACAGGCATGGCAATCCCAAGGAGTAGGGGTTTCGATTTGGTCAGCATCGAGTACAAATCCCAGCAGTGTTTTATTAATGGACATGACTTTGAGGTTGGACCCACCTGAATCCCTGAGTCTCTGCAGCTGTTCTCCTTCGTATCACTGAGGAATAATGGGACGCTTAATAAATTCAAACAAGCTGGTGACTAAAAGATACCACTGACCATATTATGTTATTTAGTATTGGTAGGTTTGTTCTCTCTTTTTACTCATCATAATGAGAGTTCCTTAAAAGTTGGTTTCCTTGTTCTGTGGTAGAAAGATACAGGGTTTTGAAGACAAACTCAACAGTTTGAGTCTTACCCTTTCCCTTACGGGCCTTCAGACCCTGGAGGGCAGGGGCCTGCTCAGATCACCCCCCCACCCCCGTCAATATCCATTCCCTGAAACTGCCCTGCAGGTTAACTGAGGGGAAGACTCGGAAAGCCTTCGTAAACCATGGCTCTATGTGGATCAAATTAACATGACTACTTTTACTCCCTTAGTGATCTCTATGTTCTTCTGTTCTTAATAATTACAGAATCTTGGGTGGCGCCTGTGGCTCAGTCGGTAAGGCGCCGGCCCCATATACCCGAGGGTGGCGGGTTCAAACCCGGCCCCAGCCAAACTGCAACCAAAAAATAGCCGGGCGCTGTGGCGGGTACCTGTAGTCCCAGCTACTCGGGAGGCTGAGGCAAGAGAATCGCTTAAGCCCAGGAGTTGGAGGTTGCTGTGAGCTGTGTGAGGCCACGGCACTCTACTGAGGGCCATAAAGTGAGACTCTGTCTCTACAAAAAAAAAAAATAAATAAATAATTACAGAATCTTGGGTCTGAAGGAAGCAGGTTCATGGGTGTGGGGTCAGAATCAGCTGGAGAGCTGGCTTTTTAACCAGATTCCCTAGGGACCACCTCCCCCCTCCCCCCCACAATCAGACCTGGGGGAGTGGAATCTATGGTTTATAATACAGCCAGGTTTGAACCACACCGATCTAGTCACTTAACAGGTGCAACCCCTGTGACCCCGCTCCTCCCCTCCCCGGGTAGTGGTGTTTTAATCATATTACCTTGGTGAGGTATGGTAAGACCAGACGCAGGTCAAGAAGAAAATATTAGGTAAGTTCAAAGGTTTATTATACTTACAGTGCTCGAAGAGAAGACAGCCTGCTGGGCAGGGCCCCTCAGGAGAGCACTAGGGCTCGTCATGAGACCGAGTGAGAGGGTAGCTATGGGCACAAGCCTTTACTGTGAGTTTTAGGGAAGGAAAGGATGAGGCAGAGCCAGCAGGTTTAGCGTTGGCTAGTTTGAACAATTTCAGTGTGCTCTGTGGCATAGGGGCTGTCCCCAGTCGTCTGGGATCTGGCCCAGGAGCAATGAGGGTGAGTGGCTAGTGCTCCAGTGTGTGTGAGAACCCAGCCAGGGGAGCGACTGGAGGTATGGATTTCATCAGCTTCTCCAGAAGAGGAAGTGATGGCTGCGAGCCAGGGTCTCAAAACCATGTCATGAGAGCAAACATACAAAAACAAGGCTATGTCTATATGACAAGGGGGGACCGTCTCTGCTTCAGTAACCCAAGGAGACACAGGGTCTCCCTGCCAGGAAGCCTCGCCTAACTCTGGCCACCTCCGTGCGAATTGCTTCCTGATATTCACCTGAAACTTGTTCCCCTGCAGCTTCCTCTTCTTGGACATAGGAACTGAGCCCCGCCCTTTTTCTCTATCTATACAAGGCAGCCCTTCCAGCCTTTGAAGCCAGGAACTTGTCTATCTTTGGGCTTGCTAACGGGTCTTCATTTGACAGGGTTTCTTGTTCCCTGACCGCCTTTCTCCCCTACCTCATCTCCTTTGTGAGCAGTGAAGATTAGAAACTTGAGAGTTGCTAAAACCCTACGGGGACTTAGCCACGGTCCCTGGACCCACGATAACGACTGCAACTAGTGGTCACTGAGCATCTGTCACACACCAAGCACCATGTCACTGCTTCCCATTCACATTACAATCCTGGGGTTTGGGTATGATTGGGAGTGGATTTCAAATGGGTTATCTGAGAGGTTCAGAAGGCAAAAAGACTCGCCCAAGGTCATTGATTGGTATCCCAGAAGCAGGCACTGGGATGCAGGGCTGTCTGGCTGAGTTCAGACGAAGGCACTTGCCCTTTCCTGAACCTTCCTCCTTGGGCACTAAGATAAAACTGCAAAAATTAGATTTTGAGCTAAAACCAGACATTTGACTACCAAGCTGGGGTGCCTCCTCTGGGCCTCCTCTCCAGAGACGCCTGAGGCTCCAATAGCTGCTGGTTTTATTTGTGGAGGTTGGGAGAACTCCTTGTCAAACATCCGGGCATATTTTTGTCATTTTAAGAAATCAAGACCATTTTTGTACTTGGCAAAGGTAAAATCTTTGAAAGCTTTGGAGGATTGGGAAAGGGAATAAAAAAGACATTAATAGCATGACATATTTTTAGTGTAACACCAGAGAAAACTCTGGGGGAAACAAAAAATAAAATGAATGACCTAAATATGGTTCTTTTTATTTATTTTTTTTTTCATACTATGAGCTTCAAAGGAGTGGGCCATGCTGAATATTTGCATGTCCCAAATCTATAAAGGATTTGAATACAATGATAAGTCCTTTGGAGAGGACTCTGCTTCAGTCTGGTAGACTGTGCCTGCCTGCTGGACTCGCGGCTTCGCAGTTGAGTGACTATGGGCAAAATGGTAAACCTCTCTGGGTCTCAGTTATAATCTGTAAAATAAGGATGTGGCGCCGAGCTTGTTGAATGGTGGTGAGACACCTATGAAATCAATTTATATTAGATATGCACTAATGCCTGTGATATATACCACATAATAGATCCATCTGTGGCTTATAATAATATACAAATAATACATCATTATATATCATGTGTTAGATCATTATACATTACTTTATATATTATTAGATTTGAAAATTGGACAAATGGCTCATTTAGAAGATTATGAAAATATTTTCTGCTATTTTTGCTAAATTTCCAAGAAACAGGCTGTTTTAGTCTATTCTAGCTGCTGTAATAATGTGTCACAGACCGGGTGGCTCAAACAGGTCTGTATCTCTCACAGTTCTGGAGGCTGAGAAGTCCCCAATCCAGGTACCAGCAGATTCAGTGTCTGGTGAGACCTTGTTTCCTGGTTCGTAGATGGCGCCTGCAACTGCTTACCCTATAATTCTAGTTATTGACAAAAATAAACCCCCCCCTTTTTTTTTTTTTTTTGCAATTTTTGGCCAGGGCTGGGTTTGAACCCGCCACCTTTGGCATATGGGGCCGGTGCCCTACTCCTTTGAGCCACAGGCGCTGCCCCAAACCCCATTTTTTTTTTAAACTACCTTTATCTGTGTCATCTGTTATCAGCAGTCAAAAGTATACTAAAGGATCGAAGCACAAACTCACTCTGTGACCTTAGACATTTGTCCTCTCTGGGCCTCAGTTCCCTCTTGTGTTCAAGAGGGTCAGAGTAGAGGTGTGTAGCCATGCATCAGATTAAATTTAGCAGCTGTGTTTGGATTGGCCTGTGTATCAAACCAACCATCCTAGGGAAATGTGACTTTTGTAATTTTTTTTTTTACATTAAAAAAAATTTCAGGCGGCGCCTGTGGATCAGTGAGTAGGGCGCCAGCCCCATATGCCGAGGGTGGCAGGTTCAAACCCAGCCGCGGCCAAACTGCAACAAAAAAATAGCCGGGCGTTGTGGCAGGCGCCTGTAGTCCCAGCTGCTCTGGAGGCTGAGGCAAGAGAATCGCTTAAGCCCAGGAGTTGGAGGTTGCTGTGAGCTGTGTGAGGCCACGGCACACTACCGAGGGCCATAAAGTGAGACTCTGTCTCTACAAAAAAGAAAAAAAAAAAATTTCTGGTTAATATGAGGGCATATACGATTAGGTTACATTATTTTTGTTTATAAGGTAAAGTCCAAAGTCCAAGTTGTAGTTGAGTCCTTCACCCAGGAAGTGTACCATATCCCCAGACATCGTACCCGACGGGTGGAATTCACTGAGCCTCCTCCCCGCCCTTGAATCTCATTGTGTTTTTCTCTGAGTTGTGATCTACTAGTTTTAGATTAGTACTGAGAGCATGGGACACTTGATTTTCCATTCTTGAGATACTTAGGAGAATGTTCTCTAAATAATGTTCTCCAGGTAAATACAAAGGATGCAAAGACTCCATCCTTTTTGCAGCTGAATAGTATCCACGGTAAACAGATATCACGTTCTTGTACTGTTTAACACACTCCTCACTGCCCTCAGGAGCCTTCCGTCAGTCCCACACGATAGTGGTGAAAAATGAATCTTTCCACTTAATTGGATGGCAACCTCTTCTGGTATGAAGAGTCTTGGGGACACTGTGACTCTTTTATGTAAATGCTCATGGCCTTGGAGGGAGGGAGGGAGGCTTTCATGCCCTCCTGTCCTTAGGGCTATTTGGTTTTCTCTACATCTCTTGTAGAATCTCAGGATGAGTTGCGGCTCTCCTCCCTGTAGAATGTCTTCTAAGACCTCTCTGGGTCCTTGCAATAGTGTGCTATTTCCACAGCTGAAATCTTTGGTTCTAAACAGGATCCCTGTACTTTGCAACCACTGACACTGTTGCTTCCAGTTCCCTGTGCTCGGCCCCTCTGCCTCACCTCCCTGATTTGTCCTCAGGCCTCCCTGAACAGGCATTAGGGAGGCAAAACTATGACTCAGACCTATTATCCCCGATTGATGCCTGCCCGTGGTGCTGAGCTAAATGCAGAAGTTTCTCCAGAGCCTCCTAGTCTGGCCCAAGCAATGCCTAGAAAGTGTTCTGGGGTCCCCGCAAACCTGTCTGGATAGCTCCATTCCTGGCTCCTACGCCTCTTGCCAAAAGCTGCCCACGTGCCAGCAGGGAGGTGAGAAATCCGTGAGAATCCTGCCGTCTCCTGTCCTTATCGCTTTCTTACTCTACCTTCCATCATTTGTCCCCAGAACAAAAGGCCCGAGCTTTCGCTTTCCTTCTCCCATATTGAAGGAACTTCTTCTACATCAAACCCTGCTCTATTAGGACGCACGGTTTAACGGTAGACCAGACCTCTCAACCACAGAGCTAGCATAAATGGAGAGATTTTTAAAAAATTGTCTTATTTTAATTAGGATCCTTTTTTGTCCTATGTTTAAAAAAATTTTAATTGGTTGCTAACGTGTTAAAAAAACTCACAAGATTACATTACGTAAATCTAGATTTTTATCTTCTCTTGAAAAGTGGAAGCTCTGTCATCATTGAACTAACATTCCCATTGCAAGGTCAGGTGTGAGCCAAGGAGTGTCTCCTTCCTTTGAAAGGTGCACTCTCCTGGTTCTTCATGATCACCGTCAGTCTTCCTTGTCTTGGGCCCTGAATGCATCCGACTCACACATCTGTATTCTCTTTCTAGCCCCTTAGGCATTTAAGTGTCTAGGCCCCATTCCACTGGCACAATTCTACTCTGGTCAAGGATGTACAAGGTCAGACAGTTAAGTTTGTAAACTCATCCTAGAAAAAGTGCTATATACCTCTTTGCTGAATGCACTATGGTCACCTTCAAAGTACTGCCCTTGGGAAGCTATGCACCAATCCCAGCACCCAGTCCATCCCACAAAGCAATTGTGGGACTCATTTTCTGGAATGTCCATCAGAGCTCTAGTCACGTAAGGTCTGACAATTAAGTTTGTGAACTCGTCCTAGAAAAAAGTGCTTTGAAATGTGGACTAGGTGCTAGAGTTGGTGCATAGCTTCTCAAGGGCAGTACTTGGCAGGTGGGCATGGGGAGATATTCAGCAGTGAGGTGTGTATGTAGCACATTTTCTAGGGTGAGTTTGTGAGCTTAACTGTTGGACCCCAGATATCTAGCACTTAGTTTAAAATGAGAAGAAAGGTTCCTACAACTTTCCAAGAGCTTTTAAAGAGTTTACGTCACTTCTATCCTTGGAGTCTGCTGAGCTGCCATGGGCAAGTTACTCAGGCCAACTGGACTCCTATCTCCTCAACCGCGTAAAGGAGCAGGTAAGACTGATTCCAGGGCTCTGTCCTGTGTGCGTTCAGTCCAACAACTGTATTTTGTATGCCTTGGTGCCAGAAGCACTGATCCAAGGACTGTGAGGCCCGCCCTCCCACGTAGGAAGATAATGATATATTGGAAAAACAAAGCAAAAGCATAGAAAATGGGAAGTTTCACAAAGCAAAGAGGCTCCAGGGCCTCGATGCTCAGAACCATGGGACCTTGCAGTTAGAAGGAGAACTAGAACCTCTTCTCTCCCTCCCCGCTTCTTCCCTTCTAATAAAATTCTTCTTACCCCTCCTTCTACAGAAGCCCCACAGCCAGGTAGCTGATCCCTCCTCCAGCGTCCGGCAGCTCTGCACTCTGTTCATCGGCCTCCCTTCCCATTAAGTTGGGACTCTGAGGACAGAGAATGTGATAAGCATCTGCCTTCTATGTGTGTGTGTGTGTGTGTTCCAGGTTCCCTCATTTTGGCAACAACATGCACTTCTTGGGAGAACCACCAAGGTTCTCAGCCCATGTGGTCTTCATGAAATAACTGATAATGATTTTCCAACCCTCTGACAGGCAAATAAATTAGGTCAGATCAGATTGTTTCTCTAGGAAATTTGTATCTTAAGGGAAGGGAAAGAATAGAATAAGAGTCTGAAACGAACTGTCCTTCCAGCAGCATGCATTTGTTCTTACCTGCAAGATCCATCTGCTTTCCTCATTCCTCCCTCCCCGGTCCCTTGAGGGTTCACTCCTTCCCCCGTGCTGCAAACTCCTTGCTACCTTCCCTTTTTTTGAGTTGGATGGGGCCATTTCTCTCTGTCGCTGTTATAAGGATCCTAACTGATTCTGGATCAAATCTTTGTCAACTTTGAGAAATCAATATATAAAAGCACCTGTGCTTGTATGTTTATTGTAGCACTACTTATAAAAGCAAAGATAAAAGAATCCACCCAAGTGCCCATCAGTAGAAGGCCAGATAAAGACAACATGGTGTATTTATATAATGGAATTTATACAACATGGTGTATTTATACAATCTACTTAGCCATAAAGACAAATGAGACCAGAGCATTTTCAGCATTATGTATGGAACCGGAAGCCATTATCTTAAATGAAACAACTCTGGAACAGAAAGGCAAAGGCCACATCTTGTCCTTTATAGGTGGGATATAAGGAATGTGCACACAGGGAAGCAGAGTGTGGAGTGACGGCAGTGGGGACCCAGAGGGGAGCGGGTGGAAGGAGGGGAGATGGTTAGTGACAGGTGTGCTGACAGCTCTGACTTCATCACAGTGCATTGTAGCAAAGTTGTACTTGTATCCCACGAACATGTGCAAATAAAAAATAAATGTTATAAAAACAACTTAAAAATTTTACTTCAACTTGGATGTCTATCCCTCTCTCCCAGAGTTTGACATGTGATAAGCTCTTAGGACAAAATGTGAAATGTTTGCTCGGTGAATAAATTCCCTACCAGCACCCACATTCACTCTATAGCGTTCCTGAAAAGGAATCGTCTCTCCTTTTTATGCTGTAAGAAGGCGGTCCTGGGGGAGCTAAGTATCTCACTAGGTAGCCCAGGCTATTTGGAAAATTTTCCCACATGAATTCTATCACACACCCCAATTGTTAGAAAGTTCTTCCCAAATGAATTAAAATCTCACTCACATTAACTTCCCTCCTACTATTCCTTGCTCTTTGTTGGGACCGTGAGAATTCTTCCATTAGATAATTTCAGAGTCTGGGGTAGCAACATCTCCAGGGTTACAGAGCTTACTAGGAGGTCTATAAGGGGTAGTAATACCCCACATTTGAAAGGCAAATAATACCTACAGGGTTTTCAAAGATCTTTCCCAACCATTGGGTAATTTATTCTTGCAAAAAATCTAAGACATAGATTGCTGTGGGATTGCAAGTCACTGCTTTATGCATCAGGAGACTCTATCCCAGAAAGATCGTGTAATTTTTTTTCCAGGTCACACAGTCAATAAGGGCAGAGTTGAGACTCAGTGCCTGATCTTTGTGGCTTAATTCTCTCCCCTTTTCTATTCTACCATGAATACCTGACCCTAAGATTATAATAGTCATCTTAATGATGAAGATATGATTTTAAAGCAATTTACTGTCTCAGACATTCCGCTACAGATCAGCTTAAAATATTTGCTCAAATTTTTCTACCATCCCAGAAAAGTATGATTATTACTATTTTACATTTGAAACTGAGTCTCAGAGCAGTGAAGAGACTTTTCCAAGGTCACTAGGGTCACACCTATAAAGGCTAATGTTGAAGCCAGGTAAACAAAATAGACATCAGACATATGGGGAGTTGGATAATCCTTGTGTGAGCAGCCTGTCCTTGTACCAGGCCACCATTTATCTGTCAGATCCCCAGCTAGAGGTTTCTGGCCCCAGAGCCTCAGTGACACAGCAGACATTCCCTTCCTCATTACCCTGTAACTCCTGGGACCACTTTGCTGTTTTCTTCTCCTAAATTCGAAAGCTGGACACTGCCCTCTCTCCCTAAGTAATGAACCATTTCATAACGTTTTTCCAGGATCTTGCTTGGTGAATGAGTTCTAGGGGGAGAGGGAAGACTGGCCACGTGCAGGGGAAGCATTGGGGGAGTTAGTATTTCTCCACCTCCAGGAAGCATCAGCTCAACATGGAAAGTGCATCCCGCAGCTGCATCAAGACCAATTAAGAAACATCTGTATTCTGGGACTCTGCGTCTCCCCCGCACACTCACCACCCAAAGGAATGGTGTTTTCTTAAAGTTCATCTGCAAGGTTCTATTCTCAGCACTGATAACACTATAAAATAATGGTGAAGTTAATTATTGGGAAATTAAAATGGAAGGGCTATCTAACTTCTTAGAGCATACACATTACTATCAAATGAGTTTATTGTGATTAAAACGATTAGTGGCATTCCAGTAAATACCAGAGAATTAAAAACCTGAATACAGAGAAGGTTCAAGTCTTATCATCATTAGAGCGCATCAAGGAGAAAGTGAGGGCTCTCCTTCTGTGCTTACGTTAGGGAAAGAGGCGTAGAGCAAATAGAGAAAATCATTTAAATATGGGCAAACACTAAAATTGGGGTCTATTTTCTCATTTATGTAGCATTTGGAAACAACACATGTTCTCCAGGAGAAAAAAAAATAGCTCACATGTAATTTAAACAAAATAGACAGACTAATGGAACAGAATGGCAAGGCCAAAAAATAGATCTAAGCATCTTATAATGTTTTAGCATATAATAAAGAGAGCATTCTAAAACTAGGGGAAAGGACAAGATTATTAAATAAAGGTATTAGGACAATTGGTTCATCATTGGTAGAGGAAAGATAATAACCATACATCTTACCCCTAAATAGATTACAGAACAAAATAAATTAGATAAAAAATACATGTGTTCATTTCTGTATTTCTATAGTGTTGTAGCCGGTGAGACATTGGAATGCACCATTTTGAAAAGAGAAGAAATTAATAGATTTGTAATGTATAATGTAAACTAAATCAAAAGACAATAACCTGGAGACATTACCAAAGATATTATCTTTTATCTTTCAAATACATCATAGGTATTTTTGGTATATAGAGGCTATCTTTGTTATATCAAGATGCTCCATGAATAACGAAAAAGCCAAGCTCTCCGATAGAACAATGAGCAAATGACTTGAAAAAAGACATACAACTAGCCAATACAACAAGAAAAATACTTCCCCTCCATGAGGAGAAATGACGCAAGTGAAAATAACAAATATACTCTTCATTTTGGCAATGATTTTAAAAGCCTTATAGCAAGTAATGTGGGAGATAGATGGACCCTCTTAGACTCTGCTGGTGAAAGAAAATATTACCATGAGAATGTGACCACTTCTGGCTCCCTACCATAGGAATGTGACCTTTTGTAACTGTTCCAGAAGATAGCCCCAGGAGCTTCAGCAAATGTTTACTATTAAGTAAATATTTGACTATTAGTCTTGTCTTAAGACAGTTGAATAGTGAACTAGAGTTCTCCTTATCTAATTAGAATCCCAGGTGTGTTTATTCTCTCTTACTTTGTTAGAGTCCCTGGCATGTCTGCTATTCCCGCCTACTTTGTAGTTTTTGCCTTTATAAGCTTGTAAAAAACTGCTGTGGGGGACTTGATTTCTCGGCTCCTAAAAGAGTTGTGAATCAAGTCCCCGTATACAGGAATAAAAATCCTCTTGCGTTTTTGCATCAAGAGACGACTCTTGCGGTTGATTGGGGTGGTCAGAGCTCCGGGCTGAGTGGGGGGTTCTGCCGCAAGTCTTTCACTGGAAGTGCACAAATTGGCCCAAAACGTATGAAAGGCAATTTGGAAACATAAATAAATTATATACTATCTCAGTTTTCTAGGACTGTAGTCACAGAATGTCCCAGACTGGGTGGCTTACACAACACAAATTTACTTCCTCTTGGCTTTGGAGGCTGAAAGTCCCAGGGGAAGGTGCCTGCGGGTTTGTTTATCCCGAGGATTCGCTCCTTTGCTTGCAGAAGGCTGCCCTCTTCTTCCCTCCAGAGGTGGGCTTTCCTTCGAGCACACTTATCTCGGGGGTCTCTTGCTTTTCTTATAAGGACACCTGTCATACTCGATGAGGGCCTCACTCTTATGACCTTATTTAACCTTAGTTATCTCTCTCTCTCTCTCTCTCTCTTTTTTTGCAGTTTCTGGCCAGGGCTGGGTTTGAACCCTCCACCTCCAGTATATGGGGCCTGACCCCTACTCCTTTGAGCCACAGGTGCTGCCCATAACCTTAGTTAACTCTTTGAAGGCCCCCTATTTCAAATACAGTTCACATTGGGGATTAGGGCTTTACTGTAGGAATTTGGGAGTAGGAGTCCATGACGCACACACACACCCCTCATAAACGTATGCTTACCCTTTGACCCAACAATTTTACTTCTAGCAGATTATCCTGAAAACCTGGCCTTAAAGTACTGTATACCTCCCATCCTCAATCCTGTTTCCTAACCTCATTTTTCCATTTTTGCAAAAATTGGTAAATTTTCACTTGAATTCATGTAAAAATGGGTAAATTTTTACTGAATCAGATTCTTTGGAGATGGCATCCTAGAATCTATTTTTTGTTTAACTTTTGATATACGGCCAGGTAATGGTGGAATTGCTCAGTAAAAGACTATGGGGAGGTAAGATGCTATTGTCTGAAGCTGCCATGATAGTGCCACTGTCCCTTGCATTCAGGGGACTCTAGGTAAAGGGCAGCACTGCCCAGTGCCAAGCGCCTGGGCTGTGGAATCAGACCTAGCTGGAATTTACTCTGCCCCTTATTGGCTGTGTGGCCAGGGGAAAATCCTTTACCTCCTCTGAGCCTCAGTCTTTATTATCTATTAAGGAAAATAATGCCTAATATCTACAAGAGCTACATTAAGAGAAGCACCTGGTGGCCGGCCCAGCTGAGATGTCCAGGAAATCAATGAATTCTCCTCCTTATTATTGAAGAACCAGGGAGGGGATGGGTCAGCCAACATCGTAAAGGGAATACTGAGGTGGAGTAACGTCCAGAACAACCTTATCTTAGAGCAGGTCAGATTCTGAGTTGGGGCTGGTACGTCACAGAGAAAAGGGTACAAGTTTTTGAAGCTAATAGATCTTGGTTCAAATTCTAAATTCTGCCAACTGACCAGGTGGGTAAATGTAGACAAGGTGCTTGTACTTTCTCAGCCTCAGTTTCTTCATCTGTAAAATAGGAAGGCTAAGATTTATTTCACAGCTTACTCTATGGCATAAATAGGATAACCCAACTGCAAGGCTTTGTACTATATACAGGGGCCACACAGGCTACAGGCTCAGTAAGTGGGATCCATTTTTTGTCTCTGCCACAGAAACAGGTGTGCAAATGTGGACAGTGTCACAGGCTCTGGGGAGCAAAATCTCTGATGATGAGGTGGAGTGGAGCCTTTCACTCTTTGGAGAATCATGGGAAGAAAGAAAACTAGTGAGTTAGTTCATCTGTTACCTTCTTGCTCAAGGATGCCTGGCTACAAATACACCCTGTGATGTTTTTCTCAGATAAGTTACAAATAAGCCCCAACTTGCCTTGAAAGGATTTCTGCAATCTAATAGGCCGGGCTGTTAGTCCTGATAGTGTGAAATCCCTTTAGTGGAAAGCCTGGGGCTTTCCATGGGACTGGGCCCTTCCTGAGTGTTGGCACTTAAAGAGACAGATAAGGGAAGTTTTCCAAATAGGTACATCTGGAAATGGGAAGGGAGGGCTCTGAGGAGAGGCAACATTCATTTCCCAAGTCTGCCTTAGGCTATGTCTTCCTGCGAAGACATTTCTGGGCATAGGAAGCACAGATTTAAGGCCTGATGTCCAGGATTTTAACAAAGGAACCCGCTGGTCTGTTTAAGAAGGAGGCTGGGGTCACGTCTGTCCTGAGCAGTTGAGAGCCAGATTGAGAGCCCAGCCCATCAGGTGGGTATCTGGGGGGCCCCTACCGATAGTAGCAAAACGTCCCTGAAAAAATTTAGAGATTATTCCAATTAACACAGATGCCGCACGGGACTCTTGACATGACTGATGAGATTTAAATTGGTTGCTTGGAATGAGTTTTCAGGTCAGAGATGACAGAGAGAAAACCAAGTCAATCCAGGTTTTTAATGCTGGTAAAATACACAGAACATAAAATTTTCCATCTGTGTTAGTTTGTAAGGGTTGGTAAAACGAAGTACCACAGATCCGGTGGCTCAAACCATACAACCTTATTTTCTTGTGGCCTCAACAGCTGGAAGTCTGACATCAGGGTATGGGGGGCTGGTGTCAGGTGGGGACTTCCCTCTGGGCTCAGGGGTGGACTTTCCTCTCTGTGTAGTGGAGAGAGCCCTGCTGTGGCTGCCGTCTGTGTGTACCGGAGAGAGCCTTGGGGTCTCTTTTTCTTGACGGACATCGAGACATTGGTGCATTCATTTATCCTTATTTAATTCCGTAAAGCTCCTATCTCCAAATATAGTCACATTGGGGGCTTCAACGTGTGAATTTTGGAGGGACACAGGTCAGTCCCTAACGTCCCCTTAACCCCATCTGAGGGCATCAAGTACATCCTCACGGCAGCGCAGTCATCACTACCGTCCTTCCACAGGACGCTTTGGTTCTTGCAAAACTGAAACTTCTGTCTTCACCAGCTGAACTCTAATTCCCCGTTTCTCCCTCCCCCAGCCCCTGGCAACCACCTTTCTGTCTCTATGAAGTTGACCCCTCCAGGTACCTCACTGAAGTGGAATCACACGTATTTGCTCTTTGGGGACTGGCTTATTTCATGTAGCTGAGCGTCTTCAAGGTTTACCTATGTTGTAGGATGTGTCAGAATTTTCTTGCTCTTTAAGGCTGAATAATATTCCATTGTATGGACAGACCACATTTTCCATATCCACTGCTGGACCTTAGCTTACTCCCACCTTCTGGTCATGAATAATGCTGCTGTAGACGTGGGTATACAAATCTGTAGGATAATATTTAGAAATAAACATATCCTATATCAAGCACACAAAGTGAACGCCTGTTCAAACTAGTGTTTAAGAGTCACACATGAATGTTTAACATAGTGATTGTAGGGAGGGCTTCCTGAGTACACCCCAATATTAACATGTATCACGTTGTACACATTATATGTAGATAATGGTATGCAATTGTTCTTCAACACAGCTTAATCAAAGATACAAAAAAAGGACATTTGGGGGGTATCCAACTTGGAAGATCGGTGATCATCGTGAAGGCTTGAATTATTTCAGAGTTTCAGGTAGTAGTGAATGTTCAAATAATGGACATTCTGCTTTGCTTTGCTGCTGTCTCAGGTAGGTCTTTCCTAAGTGTGGCACAGAGGACCGCTGGTAGTTTTTGGCTAACCTTGTCTTTATAGCTATGGATCTTAAAGGGAAAGAGTACCACGTTCCCAAAAGTCCCATTCAAAACTGAACTGATGCTCTATTGGGTCAAACATTGACCCAATTAGGGTTGGGAAGAAGTGGTAGTCTAACTGGCCAGGCCTGGGTTATACACCCATCCTGTGATGGCTAGAAAGGATTTAAAATCTGAACTACTCAGAATAGGTTCTCCTCAAGAAAAAGGGGTTCTATTATCAGAAGATAAAAGGCAGTACAAACTCACAGATAAATATCATTGCCCTATTCCCTTGAAAGAGATTAACTGCCCTTGCATGGAAATAAAAGTAAACAATTTTCTAGTGACCAGCACCTGGCATTTCTGGGACCTGTATATGAAGGTGATCCTTTCGGTTATAAACCTCCCCACCTCCCGCATGGACTCTGAGACCAGCCAGCTAGGAGTCACCTGAAACCACCAGCCAAAAGTCAGCCGACGTTCTGAAATGCTGAAAGGGAATATTCCATAATGTAATACTATTTGCCCAGGAAAAATGATTTAAACTCAGAAAGTCTGAGAGTTCAGAAAATCACAATTCTTATACAATTCTGAGTAAGCCAAATAATTTATTTTGAATATATTTGTCGATTAAAACGAACAAATGGTTTCTTCCCACCTCCATTAAGTAGATGCCGAACCATTATTTTAGAAATGTCACTTTGGAAGGACACCAACTTTCTAGGTCCCCGTTTGTCTGCATCTAACTCTGGTCCAGGGGTTCTCTCTCGGTTCATTCGGAGCAAAGCTGCGCACAGGAAAGTGAGCGCCCACGACGCGGCAGACACGGAGCAAAATCTTTTCCGCGACTGTTCATATGCTCCTTCTCGGGGAGACGTAGAGACACGTAATGGCTTATCCAGGGTTGTAGGAGACGTGAATGAGGGCCACTTCTGAGCTGCAAATGCAGGCTCCTCTGCTCCAAATCCACTTCGTGTAATTCTAAGGGCCGCCACCCCTATACCCTCTGACTTCTCTGACCCCACCCTCCCCTTTAACAGGGCCGCTACCCTGCGTTTTTCTCAGCACCTTGGTGTCTGCCCTGCGCTGCCTTCACCCCCCAGAGTAGCCTTCCCACTCTGCGTCCCTGGCTAATCCACAGCCACACTTCACACTCTAGTGTAGCTGGCTTATTTTGGGACACCTCCAGGGGCATTTTAATTATCGCTTCCTTGGCAAGACTTCACTGGATCCTTGCATGGCGGTTAAGCCACCTGTTTTATTTTCTCTCAGTACCCTGTCCTAGGAGTCTCTTCCTCACTCTTAGGACAATTGCTAATTAATTACCCATGCTGGTGTTTGTTTAATGGCTGTCTCTATTGCTGTGTCCACTTAGGGATAGTTTCTGAAAGCCCACTACATGTATCCTGAACACTGACTGTCCAAGACCTGGGCTAGAACACTGTCAGAGCAGGAGCCCTGGGTGGACCAAGATTTTCTCTGTCCTCCTCCCCACGTTTCCTCCAGCCAGAGAGGGGATCGAAAGAGTGAACACACTCCGTCCCCTTCCTCTGCTGGCTCTTGCCAGGCTGAATCTAGTTGTCTTTATCTCTGAGCCTCCCCAGCCCTGAGCCCAGCATCCGGATAGAAAAAAGCTCAAAAAATACATACAGTATTTAATGAATCCACAAATGATTCAAGCAATCAATTTAATTGGCATATGCCTTCCTCATAGGTGTGCCCATTAATTACCAATTACCGATGTTTACATTCCAGTGCCTAAGCATTTTTTGCTGGTTTCTATGAACTCTCTGGGATGAGAGAATTGGCTTCTCAAACGACTTCCCGCATAAATTAGCCCATCTGAAAGTGAGTGTTTATCCCTGGCTCTTTGAAATTCACATCATTCGCACCAACACCCCCCTGCTCAGCTCAGACAGTTCTTTAATTCCAGTCACCTGGGATTTCCTCCTACCTTTGTTGCCAGCCCCAGCCTAATGCCACTTATCTCATCCACCTGGATTTACATATCAGAACGGCCTATCAAAGCCTGCCTGATTGTCACATCCACCCCAGTTACAAATCTGCCATCTAATCAAGAAGCCACACAGCGAATCAACATGCACTTCTCTCTGAAATCTTTTGCAGAAAAATGGGAGAGCAGGAGTCAGAGCTGTAAGCAGGGACAGCAGGAGGCAACCAGGGAAGAATTCCCTCCAGGGCAGTGTAACACTAGGAAGAAAGGACAAGACAAAACGCTTTGTCTGCAGTTTGCTGTCACAGTGGGTGTGGGAGGGAAAACTAATGAACACAAAGAGACGTATTTCTAACCTGTGGTGCCTAATGGCAACATCCAAAGGGTCTCAGGATCTGCAAGGCTGCCAAGTTAGGATCAAAGATTCTTTAGTCCAACACCTTCATTCTACATTTTATGAGCTAAGCCAGGGTCAGAGAGGGGAACAGTTAACTATAGAAGGTAACTCCTATTTCGCCCTTAGAATGGGCCAGCCCTTTGCAAGCATAATCTCACTTGTTTCTCATGGATATTATTTTGGGAGATTATTTTATTTTTCCCTTAATATAGATAAGAAAAACGAGCCTTAGCAATACCATTTTCTTATAGCCATAACGCAAGTGAGCAGTGAAGCCAGGATGCAAACTTAGATCATTTGTTCATTCAGCAAACCGTATCTTTTTTTAGTCTACCAAATCCGGGTGCCTTAAACTTGAAAATGTGCATACAAATCCTCTGGAGATTTTTGTCTTTTTTAATTTCAGGTTAATGTGAGGGTACAAATAACCAGTCACCTAGGGACTGTTTTTTTTTGCAGTTTTTGGCCGGGGCTGGGTTTGAACCCACCACCTTTGGCATATGGGGCTGGCGCCCTGCTCCTTGAGCCACAGGCACCACCCTCACCTAGAGACTTTTAAGAATGCATTTTCTGATTCAGGGGCCAGGGGTGGAATCGAGACCACAGATAATCCTATACCTAGTCTGTTGCTATGTGTCCCATAGCAAATCACTTAATTTCTCTGAGGTGCCATTTCTTTATAAAATAGGAAGGATACTAGTACCTCTCTTGTGGGCGTGTTTCAAGTATTAGGTGAAGTACTCTGTGTAAAGCTCTTAGCACAGTCCCTGGCCTGTTGGGCAAGGGTGAAAGTGTGCAGCAAGTGCCAGGTTTGATCATGCTCACACTGAAGACCCCATGTCAAGGAGGTGCAGCCTATTGGGGACTGCAGGGGGAGCTCAGAAGACAACTTCCCAGCCTAGCCTGGAAATCAGAAAGACAAGGTCTTTTTTCTGCCACCCAATCCAGATTGGAGGAAAAAATCAAAGTAGAATGGTCAACTGGAGTGTGATCAGCGCAGGGCACTGCAGTGGGGGGGGTTTCTCACCCAGGGCCAAGTAGCCTTTAGGAATTAAAACGACCAGAAGCCTCACCAGCTCCTGCCAAAGCCCTCCAGCTTCCTCCTCCTGAATCCAGCCATCTGGTTCCTGCAAGACTCTGACTCCTTTAGATACTAACATATCTCTAAGCCTTTCTCCTCTGTCCTTCCAGGCAGGTTTTTTCCTTGTCCCTCCAATTTTATCAAGCCTCCAAGACCCTTCCTGTAGTATCCACAATCTGCTTAAAGTGAGTGAGGGTTGCTTGCATTTAAAACCCTTTGTTATGAGAGCTGAAGCCTACGTGAAGATGCTTCCTGGATCATTTGAACTTCTTTCTCTTAGAATGAAGTTTAATAATTTTTTTCTGTAATGGAGAAAACATAAGCTCAAGTGAAATTGTTGTGCCCAGATCTCGAAATCCCCCACAAAGACCACCAGAGAGCCGAGTCCGATGCAAAAGCAAAAGGGCTGTTTATTGCAAGTTCGAACTTGGGCTCCCGGGGACTCTATTGCAACGGATCCGAGCCAGGAGCCCCGAGCTCTGGAGCAGGGGGTTCTTATGGTCCCGCGCAGCAGGTGGGTGTGCACAGCTTGAAACAAAGAGGGTGCTTCTGGATTGGTTAGGTTGGGGGTCCCTGATTTTTGGGCAGTTGTCTCATGATTTCGGGGAACTGCCTGGGCTTGTCTGGAAAGTGGAACTTACTGAGTGAGATGGCAGGGAAAGCGAAACCTAACTCTTAAGATGGTGCTGGTCTGGTTCTTTCAAAATGATTGATATGAGCTAGTGACAGAGCCTGGTCTAGAAACATAGTGCCCCGGGAGTGGGGGGACTCACACCTGTAATCTGAGAGCCATGGGAGGTTGAGGTGGGAGGAGCTCTTGAGCTCAGGAGTTTGAGATCCAGCCTGAACAAAAGTGAGACCTTGTCTCTGCAAAAAATACAAAAAAAAACTTAGCTGGGTGTGGTGGGCACCTGTAGTCTCAGCTACTCGGGAGGCTGAGACAGGAGGATCACTTGAGCTCAGGAGTTTGAGGTTGCTGTGAGCTAGGCTGATACCACAGTACTCTAGCTGGGGTGACAGAGTGAAATTGTCTCCAAAAAAAAAACATATTTCCCAACGTCCAGCAGGGCTCTCTCTTTTACAATCCTTTATTAGAGCAAAAAAGCACAAAGCTGGGAAACATACTCCACCTTCCCTTCCCTACGGAATCTCAGAGAGTTGACGAATGAGTTTGGCATCTTCTTTAGAAGTGCTGGGAAAGCCTGGTATAGTGCAGGGTCTGGAATTCCACAGCTCTCTCCCCCTGGGACCAAATCAACTCTGTCCCTGACAAGCCCAGCGGGAGCTTGAACAAGTTAGGAAATACTGCTGAGCCTCAGTTTTCTAAAACTGCCAAGTCCGGGTGATAACACCTGCTGACAGTTGGGTGTGATGCTAATATATGTAGGACACCTGGCTAGCAGGGGCTCTTCTGGCGGGGGTCATTTCAAGGGTTTTAACAAAGTCACTCCTTCCTCAGTTAAAGCCTTTGGTGGCTGGCTGCTCACAGCCCCGAGGAGGTCCACAGCCTGAGGCCCCTCTGCTGGTGTGTGCAGTCCTTAGGAATCTGCATTTCACGTCCTTCCCCAGCCTTGTTGCCTTCGCAGCTCCTCCTGATTCTGTTTCACTCTCCAGCTCTGCAGAGCAACTTCTGGTTTCCTAAACTTTCCGTCCTGTCCTTGTGTTGCTAGGAGTGTTCACTGATTGTTCCTCCATCCCCTCATCCTCTAAGCTGCTAAGGCCCATCCTTCTGGTACCAGATTGGGTCTCACATGTGGTACCTTCCCCGGGAAGCCCCAGCCACCCCCGTGCCTGGGCCGTCTCTGTGCTCCTGCAGTGATCCTACTATACCAGGGAGCTGCTCACTGTCCTGTGGCTGTCCCTCTTCCCCATGTCTGCGTCCCTTACAAGGACAAGGATGTAAGCTCAGTGCAGGCAGGAGCTGCCTTTGAGAAACCTCGTTTACAGCTATCACTCTCACATATTCCGGGGCCTGGCCCAGAGTGGGAACTCAGTAACAGCCGTGAATGGAACTGATCAGAAACAATGATGGTCTCGAGAAAAATAAAACATGTCACCACTCCAGGGCGAGCAAGACAAATGGGCTTGTCCCATTGTTGAGACGGAAAGCTTTACACAAGTAATTTCATTTCCAGGCTTTCTAGGACAAAATGGGATTTAAAATAAAATGAAATAAACCAGCTACCTGGTGCCTGGGAGCAAGGGCAGCACAGCCAATGTGGAAACTGTAAATGAGTCCAGTCTCCTCAGGGCCACGTGCTTAGAGCCTGGGGTGCAGGGTGGGGAGACAGGGCCTCTGAACCACCCCAGGAAGCCTCTCTCCACTCCCAGGCACTGAGAGCCACCGCTTTCCTAGTCTAGTGCCTATAGAATCCCATTAGCATAAGCATTGTCGTGTAATGAGTTGTCAGGCTGAAGATGTAATTATGGCAAAGCAGGGAAAAATTTCAAAAGTTGAGCTTTAATGGAAAAATGAGATGGGAGCTCTGGCGTTCAAGTATAAAACAAACTTTTTAATATTCATTCCTCCTGCACTCTTTGAAATTCACCTTCAGAGCGCCAAGGTGAACAAGGGGAAAAAAGTTCAATAATTTTCAAATCCTAATTATAATTCATCACAGGTGATTAAACAAGGCTGTGGGTATTTGTTGCTCACCACTTTTTTTTTTTTCTTACAGTGGACATTTCATTTTAATTAAAAAGGACAGCTTTTTTTTTTTTAAATTTAATGATACCTCGTTACCTGTGCTATTTTTCATCTGTTTCTTTTCTTTTTTTTTTTTTAACAAAAGTTTATTCTCAAACGGCTAACACTTCATTTCAGCTATGGGTGGCAAAAATAGTATGGCAGAGAATACGGATGTTTAAATAGGAATCAAGGGTCACCATTGCCTCAGGCGTTGTTCTCTAAGATTTCTTAATTCCACGGGTGGCAGAGGGCCCTTCCCTATGGCCTTTGCTTTTTTTGTTTCCTTGAACGCCTTGTCTTGCCATCTGTCCCCTTGGGCTGCTTCTTGGGCTATTTCAGGGGCTTTTTCTTACCTTCCTGGCTGGACATGGCCCTGCTGTCCCCTCCCCCTTACCACTGGAAACGAAGGCCCTGGCCCACCCCCTACTCCTACACCGTGACGCAAACTAGCAGATTGTTTCTTTT
Organism: Nycticebus coucang; assembly: GCF_027406575.1. Taxonomy (NCBI): domain Eukaryota; kingdom Metazoa; phylum Chordata; class Mammalia; order Primates; family Lorisidae; genus Nycticebus; species Nycticebus coucang. The sequence continues at coordinate 54,673,660 of NC_069801.1, forward strand.
TCCACGCACAGAGACTAAGTTCCTCTATTAGCCAATATTACATGATGGACACTTAGCCTTTTATTTTGATGGGGAGCCTATCAGACCCACCCGGGGTCTCTATGCTTCCTGAGGGAGTCTGTGCCAACTCTACCGCCGCCTTTCCAGATTGCCACAATTCAGCCAATAGTGACATTTCTTAAATTTCTGAGCGTTAGTTTCTTTATTTCAAAAATGGGGATGGTAATAATAAGACGTACTTTGCTAACCAAGGTAAGAATCCTGGAAAAATGAGCTCATTCCTTCTGCATGTGTCAAGGGATTGGCTGCTCACTGTGAGACCAGGAACCGTTAAAATGCTCCCATGCCCATTGTTTTGGTTATTGGTATTTGTTAATTTCATTCACCCAACCAACCTGAATTCCTTTTGTGTAGCAGACACTGTGCTAATTTCTAGGGATTAAAAAGAGAAAGGAAAACGAACCATCTGCCTTCTTTCCCCAAGACTACTGACCCAGTTTAGACAGGGAGATGCCCAGGGGGACAAATAGTTTAGATTCCATTCCATCCCCACAGAAATGCTCTGAGGTGTGTAGGAAAAGGGATTAGAAGTCAATCTTGTATACATTTGTCGCTGTGTGATTTGGGGAAAGTCCTTTGGCAGTTTCTGACTCCAAATTCATTGCTTTAAAATATGAAGCAAATGGTGTTGTTGCTACCAGCCTTTGAAAGCTGTAGAGATATTATTTTCTTTATTTACTATGTTTTCTTCCACGTGTCTCTTCATCTATGCTCAAGCCATAGATTTTATGTTTGTGATTTTTCTTGCCTAGGCACTGTCCTCATTTTTGGGTCTAGCAAACCTATCTTTAAAAGTTAGAATAGGTGCCATGATCCTTATGAAGTTTTCTCACCCCTCAGAAGAGAATTTCAGTCCCCCCATACTTGTCTGTTCTTGTCTTAATTTTAACCCAGGTCTTGTGCTCTACAGTGATCCACCGACTTGTTTTCCCCTCAGATGGTGAGCTCCCTGAGCCCAGAGTCCTAGTCATCTCCTTACCCCATGCGTGGAGCAAGGTTTGTGTTGTGAAGAACAATGGATGAGATGTGCACGGTAGGACTGTTCGGCTGCAAGCAACAGAAATGGATTTCATCTGACATAAGTGGAAATATGAACTTACTGGGAGGGTACTGAAAGGACCAAGCTAACTTCATTTGGTTAAAACTAACTCCATTTTGTCTCACAGCCTTCACTGACCCCACTTGGCCTCACAGCCTTCAATTTACAGCTGCATACCAAAGGTGATAGGCAACCTGCTTCCTCCCCCACCCCGGGCTCCAGTGTGTCTGCCCCGAGCTATGACGGCCCCCACCCTCGGCCCCAGTAGTAGTAAATCTTACCCCGAAGCAATCAGCCCAACTCAAACATTGTTTAGGTCCTTAAGCCCATATCCCCTCCCCCCCTTTTTCTTTTCTGTATCCTTAAAACTGCTCTTCCCTCTGTGGTAGGGGCTTCTCTGCCCTCCTACTGCGCCAGGAACGAGAAGCCCAGACTTGAGTCTGTGGATAAACAGCTCCTTTGCTTTTGCATCGGACTCGGCTCCTTAGTGGTCTTTGTGGGGGATTTCAAGATCTGGGCACATCAATACCAGGGAGTTAAAAATTTGCCAATGAGACTGCAGGACCAGGCTCATGGAAAGATAGAAATCAGGGCAGATTTAGGGACCTAAGAGGGAAGAACCAATGGACCACAGTCATGGGAATCTGCAGCAGGGTCTTTTCATCATTCATGGTGTGAACAAATGAGCAACTCCCCCCCTCCAACAGAAAGCCAGCATCTCCTAACAAGGGCTCCATGGCTTTTTCCTTTCTGTACCCAGTCAGTACCACAGAGCCTGTCAATAAGTGATCTTTTTTACTCATCTTTATTGTGACTTCCGGTAGAGAGTTCTTTGCAGAGTTAGTCTTTATTCTCCTACGCGACTTGGATTCCGTGCCTTCGGTCTACAGCTTTTCTGCCGGGCAGTGTGAGGCCGGATCTAATCACTCTGACCATCTTTCAAGTTTCAGTCTTCTTGTTCGATAAATCAAATCAATCCAGTGTGGACCACATCAGCCATTAAGATGCCCCAGAGTGGTCACCCTGGACGGACAGGCACAGCTCAAGTGCCCGTAGCCTGTAGCTCTTCTCACTCAGGTTATTTTCCAGTTGTGTCTTTTACCACTTCCTATTTTGTACACGAAGCTTCATTCTCCATTAAGATCAAGTTTACACAAGAGGCTCCGAGCAAAGCAAACTCAAGTCAGACGTTTTTGGATGGAGCCCAAAGCCGCCGATAACAGGTGAAGAGGATGAATTTCATTACCGTGCTTCTGACACACCCCTTTCAAAGTGGTTTAACACTCCTGTTTAGGAATTGCAGTTCACTGCCTGCTTTGGGCGCCAGCCACATTTGCATATGCATCAGAAGTGTGTGCACAGTGTTAAACCGGCTGTTACTGCTCTCCTCCTTCCGGAATCTCTTTATGAATGCTGATACCTTTTCCTCCAGCTGAAGCCATACATTTCTCAAGGTCTGCCCATGCCGGCATCTCCCTGAGATCTGGGAGCCTCCACTGTCCTGAACAAGCCACGTACAGCTGTGTTCTGTCCCTTGACTGGGTGTGGCTCTGTGTGAGTTCCATGTATGAAGGGGGGTGGCACACACAGAGTGCGTGCATGCAACTCCAGCAGGCACGGTGTGAGCAGCTCCAAGTGGAGAGGAGAGAGCTGGCTTGATCGAGGCCCCAAAACTTCATGCAAGCTGCTTCCTTCCCTGAGCGTCTACATCTTCCCTTGTGAAACAGAGATAAAGTTCTCTGTGCTGTTGTGTTAAAATCTTTTTATAACAAAACTCTTGATTGATGGCTACGAGTACCACATTCTTATCTAAAGATCTTCAGTTAGTTATACTTCACAATCCACTCCTTTTCATGACATATTGGTGAGTTATTAAATCATTTTGATGAATTATGACCAGAATTTTATGTAATTGAGTAGCAGAAAATATCCTAGTATATCACATTTAAAGGTCTGTTTCTTTGAGTCTTGTGTTTGGTTGTATGTGGGTACACACCAGTTCAGAGTTCTTAAAAATTACTATCGTGGGGCGGCGCCTGTGGCTCAAAGGAGTAGGGTGCCGGCCCCATATGCCGGAGGTGGCGGGTTCAAACCCAGCTCCGGCCAAAAACAACAAAAAATAAACAAACAAACAAAAAAATTACTACTGTGAACTTTTCTTCAATTATAGCCCCTACTAGTAACATATTTTTCTTTCGGGTACCTTCAGTTTCATGTGCAAACATTAGTTTTCTCTAATGCCCAATCTGACTTAACATGGCCAAACTAACTCATTATCTTTTCCTCAAATTTACTCTTCCTTCTGGTTTCTCTATTTTAAAGAGTTATTGTCTACCCAGTCATGTAAACTAGATGTTATAAAATCTTTTTAATTTGACCTTGAAAACACACCTAAAATGCACTCCTCTGCATCCTCCCCAGAGCCTAGGCCCAAGACCATTTCATAACCCTTGCCTTAGGCCTTAGGTCAGCAGTTCTCTTTTCTCTCTCTCTCTTTTTTTTTTTTTTTTTCAGTTTTTGGCTAGGGCTGGGTTTGCACTTGCCACCTCCGGCATATGGGGCTGGCGCCCTACTCCTTTGAGCCACAGGCACTGCCCAGGTCAGTGGTCATGACCCACAGGAACTGTATTAAAGGGCCGCGGCATTAGGAAGGTTGAGAACCACTGCCTTACATCTTTCTGGTTTGAATACAGCTCTGCCCAATTCAAACTCCATTGAATTACTCAAACGAACCTTTATCTATGTAAAGAATTTAGTCATATCACACACAACTATTTCCTCTTTCACCAATGATCTTTTTAAAACTAGAGTAAGGGAGTAACAAAAAGAGGGGATAATAAATGAGACAAAGCCCGTTAGTGCAAATTTAAGAAAGTTGAAGGCAAATGGATGCTAGATCCTGATCAAACAGCCAGGAATGACCAAGGACAGCTGACAAGGACAGTCATCAGCCAGGCAGAACCATGGAGGATTCAAGATTCAGATTAGTCAGGTGGGAAAAGAAGAAATGACAGACATCCCACCCTTTCTGCTTCCCCACTTCCCTACGCAGCACATAATACTTGAATGTTCAGGAATGTACCTACCTGGGAAAAGAAGCCTCCATACCCTGGACCACTCTCTGCCCCCTGGGAGTTATGAATGTGCACATGTGTCCATATACATACACATGCATGCGTTATATATGTAATATAAAGAAAATAAATAAAACTGAATATCCATATATGTATTAAAATTGGAAAAATATATATGTATATATGAAATTTAACCTCACCTTCAGGTGAAGAAGTTAAGTTTCTTCACCTGAAAAGTAAGGTCACCCCCAGCTCTGACAATTTTTATAGATTTTTGTCTCCAATTTGCAAATTTCTACCTGTTCTCTGATCATTCAGCCAACCTGCTGAACAGATTATTTAAAAAATAAAAAGAAGATCACATTGCTCCCTGGGACTTGGGCTTCCTCACTGGTAGGGTCCTGACTACATTTCCAATTCATCTTTTGAATCGTCACGTCTGACGTCTTTGGGTGAGCTTACACTTACAATAGACTTGAGTTATTCTCCTTTTTATTAATAATACCATTGAACAAAGTACTATTTATCAAATGCTTGTGATATGCCAAGCTTGCCTAAATACTTACACATATGATAATATTCGGTATTCTAATAACTTTTGTTTTTTTTTTTTTTTTTTTTTTTTTGTAGAGACAGAGTCTCACTTTATCACCCTCAGTAGAGTGCCATGGCGTCACACAGCTCACAGCAACCTCTAACTCTTGGGCTTACACGATTCTCTTGCCTCAGCCTCCCGAGTAGCTGGGACTACAGGCGCCCGCCACAACGCCCAGCTATTTTTTGGTTGCAGTTCAGCCGGGGCTGGGTTTGAACCCGCCACCCTCGGTATATGGGGCCGGCGCCCTACCGACTGAGCCACAGGCGCCGCCCTATTCTAATAACTTTTGAAAGTGGACATTATCATTCCCATTACACAGACAGGTAAACTAAGGCTTAGTGAGGTTAAATAACTTCTCAACATCATAGAGCTAAACAAGTTTCCCATCAAAAATGCTATACAAAGCCTACCAGACCCCAAAACGTGTACTCTTAAGCCCTACATTCTATTGCCACTGCATGGTGGTTAAGCTCTTTTATTAATGTGAACTCAATTCACATGTGCCTCAGTTTCCTAATTCCCTGATCAAATGAGGGAAATCCCTGACTATTTCCACCTTTATATTGTTGGGAAGATATGAAATATTGAGCATATTTCTTCTTTGATGAAATTATATGTGTCCTAAAAATGCAAGTGGCCCAGTGGGTAGGGCTCTGGCCCCATATACCGAGGGTGGGGTGTTCAAACCCAGCCCCGGCCAAATTGCAACGAAAAAATTGCTGGGCGTTGTGGTGGGCACCTGTAGTCCCAGCTACTCTGGAGGCTGAGGCAAGAGAATCGCCTAAGGCCAGGAGTTGGAGATTGCTGTGAGCCGTGCGAGGCCACGGCACTCTGCCAAGGGCAGCAAAGTGAGACTCTGTCTCTACAAAAAAAAAAAAAAAAAAAAAAAAAAATGCAAGATATAAATGTAAGTTGCAATTTGAATGCCTTTGAATATGCTGTATACGCCCCAGTTTTGTAGGGTCCGACTCACTATGGCCTTCCCACAAACCTATTTATAGCCTCTATTCTGTGCATAGCCCCTGCAGGCATTTGCATTTGTAATCCCTAAACCAGAGGCTGGAGTCATCCCTGAAATAATAAATACAGTCAGCTCTCCATATCTGTGGGTTCTGCAACCAGGAATTCAAACAACCAACCATGGATCAAAAATCTTAAAAAAAAAAAAAAAAAAATGGATGGTTGCATCTGTGTTGAACATGTACAGACTTTTTTCTTGTCATTATTCCCTAGACAATACAGCCTAACAACATTCATAAGGCATTTACATTGCATTAGGTATTGCAAGTAATCTAGAGATGATTTAAACGTATACACGAGAATGTGCGTAGGTTATAAGCAAATACTACACTATTTTATAAAAGGGACTTGGGCATTTGTAGATTTTGGTGTCTTCAGAGGGGGGTCCTGGAACCAATTTCCTACAAATACCAAGGGATGGCTGGCTGTACACTCTAAGAAGGAAAAAAATAACTGTTCATTAGACTGTGGGCCTTCATGATTTCCTTTTTCCTGCCAAAGGCTACAGAAATGCATCTTGGTTCCTCCTCTGGAAATTCAGGATGAATAGTCACTGTGTATTTTGTGAAGATTAAATAAAGCAACATGAAATCAGCTTAAAAATTCCAAGAGGCAGAAGAAATGTAAAGTGCTATTTTAGCAAACAACCTATTTTGCAAAAGTTTAAACATTGTAGCAAAAAATAAACCTACAAACAGGCCCCACCATATTTTTACACTCCAGATGTTAAACATCTTGTTTCGTCACTTCAGCATACATCTCAAATTTATGATCAATGTGTTTGAAATATAGTCCCATTGTATTTTTTAAAAATACTTTGGATAAGTTCTTCTGAACAGGTGCAAAGTTAGCAGCCTCTGCAAATGGCTGCAGGGTGAGTATTTACTGTGCATCCACCAAGCGCTTGGCAATGACCTTAACCTTCTTCCATCATGTCCACCTTGTGTGTGTGGGGGGCTCCCTGTGGTTCCTTAGCCCTGGAATCTTGAAGCACTTATCCACTCACTGAACTCTGTTGCTCCCAGACTGAGGACTCTGTGAACAGAGCAGTGTTTTTCATCCTTTTTATCTCATGCCACACTTGAACTGATAGCAGAAGAGCTTATATCCCTTATTGCAGAGGAAAATCCTCTGTGGTGGTAATGGAGGAAAATGCCTCCCTTCCCGGGATCCCTCAGAGGAGATTAACGCAGGTGTGGGTGTGGTGTTTTACTCCACAGAGAACTAGCAGAGCTTAACACCTCCCTAGAAATCTGTGTGTGTGACCTCAAACAGGAGGCTCTCCCAATGCAAGCTCAGATTTCAGATTTCTGAAGGCCACCTTTAAGGTTAATAATAATAACAATAGGAGCTGATATGATCAATCTCAGAAACTGCTGATGTCTTTGTTCCCTGCCTCATCTTACCCTCTGGGCAAATAGACTTCAATAAAATCAGAGTGGAGCAAACACTCTGGGCCATTGCCGGAATCCAAGGATGGGCAATGGACCCCTGAGCTCCCACTTTTAATTCTACTTTATGTCTCTGGGTTTTTTTTTTTTTTTTTGCTGTTGCTTCTAACTCTCTGTTTCTTTTTTTTTATTGTTATTTTTTTTATTAAATCATAACTGTATACATTGATATGATCATGGGGCATCATACACTCGCTTCATAGACCATTTGACACATTTTTATCACAATGGTTAACATAACCTTTCCGGCGTTATCTCAGTTACTGTGCCAAAACATTTACATTCTACATTTACCAAGTTTCGCAAATACCCCTGTAAGATGCACCACAGGTGTGATCCCACCGATCCCCCTCCCTCTACCCACTCCCCCCTTTCCCACTTCCCCCTATTGTTAGGTTGTAACTGGGTTATAGCTTTCATGTGAGAGCCCAAAATTAGTTTCATAGTAGGGCTGAGTACATTGGGTACTTTTTCTTCCATTCTTGAGCTGGAACATATTCTTCTTAGTAAAGTATCTCTGTTTCTTTAGTCCATTGCCACCTATTTCCACAGGTCTCAGGGGACGCTGCTCTGGAGGTGTGACCCCAACAACTAAGAGGCTTGCCGGTTATTTTTTTACTCTAAATATACAGTAGGCTTTAAAGACACTGCTGTTGAATTGGAGTGAATTTGTCTGTTCCTCAATATAATAGCAAAGGTAGTTCCCAGTTAAGAAGTTTTTTCTTAGAGATGGGTCTGCTTTGGCAGCCAGGCTGCAGTACAGTGCTGCGGTCACAGCTCATTGTACCCTCAAACTCCTGGGCCCAAGAGATCCTCCCTAGTAGCTGGCACTACAGGTGTGCACCACCATGCTCAGCTACATTTAAATTTTTTTTTAAAAAAAGAGACAGGGTATTGCTATGTTTTCTAGCCTGGTCTTAAACTCCTGGTTTGAGCAATTCCCTTGCCTTGGCCTCCCAAAGTGCTGGGATTACAGGCATGAGCCTGGTCCAGTTATCCAGCTCTTTTAGAGATGGCTTTCACCCTGTCACCCAGGTGACAAGTCTCTGATATGCATTAATAGTCATTGATTCTCACTGAGCAAGTCACTGATGAGATCCCCACATGTGATTATTTTAACCCCCAGATAGAGATGCTATTGGCAGCCTCACTATACACATGAGGAAACGGAGGCCCAGAGTGTTTCAGGGGCTTGCGCGATGTCATTCAGGCCTGTCTCACCCCAGGCAGCCTAGCTCAAGAATCGAGGCTTTTAAGCTAAACTACACTGGTCTCACCATGGCCTCATTGATTTCTCATTTAATTTTTACAAGATATCAAGAAGTAGAGACTGTTATCCCCAGAGTATCACCCCCTTTTCAGAAAGGAGGAATCAGAGGCTCAGAGCTGTTACACCACGTGCCAAGGTTACACCATTAGTGAACCCACGGAACCAGGAGGCAAAGGTAGTGCTTAACTCCCCACCGGGGACTCTGGTTACTTGTGGAACATTATCTTCCTTTTGGACTCTGAACTCCTAGAAGGTAGATTCTTATCAAGCTTTGCTCACACTTGCTCTTGTTCTGGAATAAATCAGCACTCCATTCATGATGAGCCTGCCCACTCACTGTCCTGCAGAGCGGCCTCAGCATTTACCTTTTCAAGCGTGTCAGCTTCAGGCCTCCTGGACTCAGGCACCTGGGACGTGCAGGTGTCTGTCGACTCCTAGAGCTCACGGTGAGAGACAGTGTCCTTCTCAGCAGCTAGGTTCAACAGCTGACTGACCCAAAGAAAACTGTTTTGTGAGGCATCCCCAGAATGTTCATTGTTCTGCAGCACAGATTCTATAGTTCAGACATTTCTTTTGAGGGAAATGAATAAGAACACAGGCATGGGTGGACCATTAATTATCGGAGTGAACAGTTCCCTTTGTAATATGAGATTATTGATGAAATTTGCACATGTGGCTTTTTCACCCATCCAGCATTGCAGGATGCCTCTTTCACAGGACTATTCAGATCCCAGATCCAGGGATCACCCCGAACCCATTTTTTCCTCCCAGCCTACACAGCTCCCCATTGGCCAGCTAGGCAGGCCTGTGTCCACGTTGGTTCTCACTCTGGCTGTCTCTCTCCACCTCCACGTCTGTCTCCCACACTCACCTGCATCACCCCGTCCTGGACGCTGCAGCCGCATCCCAGAAGGCCTTGCTATTTCTCCTCTTGCCCCCTTGCAGTTCTTTTTACAGAATAATATTTTTGAAAAATTTAATCAGTTTATGTCATTCCTCTGCTATAAATCCTTGAAGCTCTTCCTATCACATTAAGTGCAGACTCCAAATCCATAGCCGACCCTCCTTGGAATCCCTTGCTCTGATGCTGACCCTTTAGGCCTGCTCGCTTTGTCTTCAACACACCAAACTCACTCATGTCTCAGAATCTGTGCGTTGCTGTTCCCACGGCACACGCAGCTTCCCGTGTGCACCCACCCCCACGCCAGGACATATCCCCTCACTCCATTCAGCTACAAAGGCCACCTCCTTACACCTGTTCCCTGTCTGAAATAGCTACTCCTGTCCTGCTCTCCGCCCTCACTCCTGCTGTTTTCACATGGCTTTGTCCCATGTGATCTCGTCTGTGCGTGTGTGTGTGCGTGTATGTGCGTGTGTGCATGTGTGTGCGTGTATGTGCGTGTGTGCATGTGTGGGGGGGCTGAATAATGGCCCCAAGACGCCCGCATCCTGTCCTAATCCACAGATCCTGTGATTATGTGTCTTCATATGGTAAAAGGCACTTTGCAAATGTGATTCAATTGAGGCTTTTTTTTTTTTTTTTTAGAGACAGAGTCTCACTTTACTGCCCTCGGTAGAGTGCCGTGGCGTCACACGGCTCACAGCAACCTCCAGCTCTTGGGCTTAAGTGATTCTCTTGCCTCAGCCTCCTGAGCAGCTGGGACTACAGGCGCCCGCCACAACGCCCGGCTATTTTTTTGTTGTTGCAGTTTGGCCGGGGCCGGGTTTGAACCCACCACCCTCGGCATATGGGGCTGGCACCCTACTCACTGAGCCACAGGCGCTGCCCCTCAATTGAGGCTTTTGAGATGGGGAAGATATTTCTGAATTATCTAAGTGGGCTTGATGCAATTACAGGATGCCCCTCACAGGGAGACAGCAGGATCAGAGTGGGAGAGACAGAAGAACAAAAGCACCGGTCAGGGAAGCAAGAAGATGCGGGGTTGCTGGCCCTGAAGGAAGTGGAGGGGGCCCTGAGCCAAGCAATGCAGGCTTATGTGTGTTGAGAAGCTGGAAAAGGTAAGGAGGTGGATTTTAGAGCCTCCAGAAGGAATTCAGAAGTGCCAACTTCTTGATTTTAGCCCAGCAAAGCTCATTTCAAATGTCTGACGTCCAGAGCCTTCAGATAATGAATTCATCCTGTTTTGAGCTATTACATTTTTTTTGTGTGTGTGGTTTTTGGCTGGGGCTAGGTTTGAACCCACCAGCTCTGGCATATGGGACCGGCGCCCTACTCCTTGAGCCACAGGCGCCACCCAAGCTACTACATTTTTAGTACTTTGCTAAAGTCATCTTTGGAAACTAATACTGCACTCACCACCCCCATCCCACTATAATGCCAAGTTTATAAAGACAAAGGTTAGCGGTGCAAGAATGTTGCTTAGGTCCTAGGAGGCATTAAGAGTGGCCTGTCGACACCAGTGAATGAATGCAGGAATTATGGGGCTACAGATGTGTCTTGCACACTAGGCTGACAGTGACTGGAGGGCAAGGACATAGCTTCTGCTCTCCGCACACCTATCGCCCTTCATGCCTGACACAGCCGTTAACGCAGCCAAATTGAAGGAAGCAAATAGTTGTTGATGCCACAGGTAAATGCTCCATAGCATATAATCTTTTAAAAAGAAAACTGGGGGATATATAGTGTGGACACAGCACGTACGTAGTAGGATGTCCTCCCACCCCACCCCCAGCCCCGCCTTCTGACTCAAAGCTGTGAGCCTGGAGCTCCAAGTAAAGAAGTCTGGTGGCGCAGGAAACACTCAGAGACACACAGGCACTGTCATGCTCTCATCCCACGTTAGAGCTGCTTCTCTGATGCACAGACCCAGTCCTCAGGCTCCAAGAAGTCCAACCCATGAGGCGCTGAGAGCTGCCGACCTCCGGGGGACAGGAGGGTCTGGAAGGTCTTGAGCCTCACATGGCAGCTGCTCCAAGAACCCTGGGCTGCGTCAGCTGTGCCCGCCCACGTGCAGCTCAGCTTCCACGCTCCACGGATCATCTAGGGCCGATTAAGTAAGCAATTTATGTGCTCAGAACTGTTTAAATTCACACAGTGTCTGCATGATCGATGGCAGTGTCCTCCTCTGAACTGTCATTCCTTCCCTAGGTGTCCCCCCCCTTCAAAAATAAACATCAAAAAAAGTCTAAAATAATGCTACAACAGGAAACAGGAAATTCAGAACTTTTCTTGGCCAATGCTAAGGAACTCACAAAACCCACAAGGCATGAATAATTCCGCCTATGTAAGGGCTAACAGAGATGTGGGTCAGGGGCCTGTGGGAAGGCCAGGTGGCACAGGGGGACACATGTGGGCCTCGGAGCTACAGAGACCTGTGTTCAAATCCCAGACAGCAGCTATTAGCTCTCTGGTGTCAGGCAAGCTATGCTACCTCTTTGTTCTGTGATCTTGTAAAATGGGGAGAATAATGTTTCACTTTCAGGCTGATGTGAAGTTCTAGAAATATGTATATAAACACCTGCATGTTAGCAGCACTAAATTAGGAGTCACAGACTCAGATTTCCACACCGGGACCCGGCAGAGAGCACAAAGGGAGACTGGCCAGGTGGGTCTGTAATGAATTGGCAAGTGTGTGCCCCGACTAAAGGGGCAGCTGCCGCTGGGCGTCATCCAGCTGGGAGTGACCATGTGGAACCCAGAGCCCCGGTGGGCCAGAGCTTTTCACTTTTCAAGGGAAGCAAGGACTGAAATGTTTTAAATGTAAAATCTCTTAAGTTTTAGGTGTTGACAGCAAATTCAAAGCTTAAAAAGAAATGGGGTTGATTAGATCAAACATAACATCTATGACTAGAACCAATGGAACCCAAGACCATCAGTAAATGGTCATTATTACTGCAACTTGGGGGAAGCTTTCAGAAACAGAAAGTGCCATGTTGATTTAAAGAAAAGCTTTCAGTTTGAAACAGCATTTAATAATACCGGTCTATGATCGAAGCTTTGACTGCTTGTGCTAAAATGAAAAAAAAAAAAGTGTTTATTCTCTTCCACCAATAAAAGCTAAATTTACTTCCTTAAAAATTGTGTATCCTGGGTGTTTTCTACTTCTTTTGTGATACTGTCTTTCTTTATGAGATGGTTGTGATGATGAGTGATGAGGATAAATTGTTTGTTTTTCCCTTGCTCAGAAAAATAATGATTTACCAGCCCTGTATTGGGGTTCTTCTCTTTTATTATTTAGAGCCATTGTTTCCTAACACCCCAGGGCTGGCAACTATGGGTTTGGGGATTTTTTACTTATGTGACTTTTGTCCTACGTATGTGCCCATACTGGGTACAGAAAAGGCTACTGACTATGCCTCATTATTGATTTTCCCTTTCCTAGTAAAAGAATATTCCACCAGGCAAGTGTCCACCAAGAATAAACACTGCAATTTATAGCCGCCTTGTCGCTCTGTGGTCACATAACTCAGTTTTGGTCAGTGGCAAGCAGGAATATATTGAGACAGTTTCTTTGAAACTTTCCTCAAAAAATAACTAGCACACATGCTGGCCTTTTCTTGCCTTATTTTTTGACCTCACTAGTTGGAACATGGCTGAAGCAGCTGGAGAGACATCCTGGACAGCAGAGCAGGAAGCTGGAAGGAGCCTGGATTCCAATAGAACTGCCCAACCGGGCTGACTCGCCTAGATTCCAATAGAACTGCCCAACTGCTGACTCGCCTAGGAGAGCAAAACAGACTTCTGTCTCATTTAGACCGTAGCCACCGTGGGTCTCTGGTACTTGTAGTCATCCCTAATCCCAACTATGATAATAACTGGAGGAAGTTTCTAGCTGGGTGGTATAATTTGTGCCAAATATTTTTGGGGGATTAATTTCCCTCGTTAATTAGTACAAGTGAAAACTAAGGCGCAGAAAAGTTGTTCTTTGTGATTCTCCTGGGTTCAAAACCCTCTCCAAGCTCTCTTGGTGATACTACAAGCATAATTAGCAAGCTTTACCAGCTGAGAAGCATCTGGTGGTCTACAGTGGAACCACAGTGATTTCAGGTCACCTCTAACAGCCCAAATGACTTGAGATGACATACCAGGTCCCTACAGGACACGCACACTGTGGTCATAGCTGATCTTTGAGGACATCTGGAAGCACTGAAATAGGACCATACGCAGCCACAGGTGATCTGTAAGGGCCATCATTGCTACCACTGGTGTCCTACGGGGACGGAGATGGGGCGTCTTGAGAGAAGAGTTATCTTTCTTTACTGCTGGTACTTTCTGTGTTAACTTTCTTAACACAGAAAGTCTCTTGTTTGCTTACTTAGAACTTCCCAGACACTCTGACATAGTTTTTTTTTTTGTTACTGAATTACATCCAGCTCATTCCTGCCTCTGGGCTGTTACATGTGCTGTTTCTTCTGCCTGGAAGGCTCCTTCCTCTGAACTTCTCCAAGAGGGCTCTGTCTCTCTCATGGTTCAGATCTCGGCTTAGATCAGCAGTTCTCAACCTGTGGGTCACAACCCCTTTGTGGGTCAAACGACCCTTTCACAGGGGTCACCTAAATACATCCTGCATATCAGATAGTTACATTACGATTCATAACAGCAGCAAAATTACAGTTATGAAGTAGCCACGAAAATAATTTTATGGCTGGGGGTCACCACAACACGAGGAGCTGTATTAAAGGGTTGCGGCACTAGGAAGGTTGAGAACCACTGGCTTAGATGTTACCTCCTCAGAGCAGCCCTTCCTTGGCCTATGAAATCTGTGTCTTTGCCTAATTCCCTCTCTATGGCACTTACCACCATCAAAATTATTATATTCATGTATTAGCTTCCTGTATATTAAAAATTTTTTATGCTTAGAATAAGACCAAGACCATAGAACAAAACCTGCCAGTTTTTTTTACCTGGTTTCTCCACGACACTCAATAGATAGTTGATGGACTACTTAACAGGGCATGGTGACCATAGGCCATTGTGGGATTCTACAAGAAATCCATACTGTTCCATAAGTACTTCTAAGAGAGCTGTAATGGCAGTGCAGGAGTTATAGATAATCTATGGGCTCCTCCAGGTCACCTGCTGTGAGACCACAAATCCTTTCAGATTCTTTTTAAAGGGCTAAGACACCCCGCAGGCAATCGTGATAAACCTACCATTCCAAAGGTTCGAAAATGGGTCTACAGAGATTTCTAATTGCTTGATGGAAAAGTAAGGAAAGAATAAAAAAGAAGAAAAAAAATAAAATCATTAAAATAATAAAAATTTACAAAGAAATAAAATGAAAAGTAAGGAAAGGGCTGTCACACATTGCCAGAGCTGGCGAAGCCTGACCCCAAGGAGGAGGGCAAGAACAGCCCCAGAATCCCCATGGAGTGAGGCCCAGGGATGGCTGGAAGGTCGGCCGTGCTCTGAGCATGGCGTACAATTAGTAACCTCGTGCGGGGTCATAGGTCAGACTGCAGAAGACTGCGAGGGAGTTGGAATTTAGCTCTTCTGTCTGGCTTCAGACCCCTTACCTGCACTAAGAGCTGACTGTTCTAGATTTATGACAGTAACTACCCAGTGAAGCATCCTTCTCCCCTCTGTGTTGGCCGTGGACATGCTTGGTACCCTGCCCAGACTCCCTCTCCTGGGCCACTGCACCCACTTCCCAGCTGCTGCGAGTGTTGGCTGCTAATGACTCACAGCTGCTCCCTCATCCCGAGAATAGCCCTGTGCCGAGAAGAGCCACCAGGCTGGGAGGTTACGTGCAGCACCACCTGCAGCCACCACTGGTGACCGACTGCCCATGTGCAAAAGGTCGCCCCTGCCTGGGTTCAAGCTCCAGGGGCTCGGGCAGTCCTCCGCTGAGACCACGTCCTTGCTCAGCTTTCCTGTCCTCCTTCAGCCCACTTTCCTCCCGCTCCTTGGAACACAGAACTTCCGCAAGAATCTCAGGCTCAACTCATCAGGAACCCAGACTAAGACAGGTGCCCTCACATACCTCACTACGTGATACTGATCGCCACAGTCTTGCTCCATGAGCTCATATGCAGTCTCACAAGGGTCACCGTGGCAGCATAATGTCACTTCCAACCCTTTGCGACTGGCACTGCAGAGAAAACCCATTTGCTAGCCCTGAGGTGGAATATCCTCAAGGTCCCTTTCTCTGCTGACATGTTATGCAATGATACTTTCTCGGTGAGTTTAACTTGTGCAGTGACTCCCCATAGGAAAGCAGAGGGGCACTCTCATTGGAGAAACACTTAAGTCTGCAGGACTCTGCTCACCAATGTTCTCCTGCCAGGAAGGAGACCAGATACTGGAGTTCCGTTTGCTTCACAGAGAACTAGGCGCCTAGGACACACTGCCTAAACATCTGATGATTTCTGCATTTTCAGTTTTACCTGAAAAGAACCTCTTTTTGGTCAAAAACAAGGGGGGTTGAGTGCAATGCTGACAACAGGGATGCCGAGAAGATCAGCTGATGGACGTCTGTCCTGGGACAAAGGACTCCAGGGAAGAGTTCTTCCTCAGGAAAAGGAGGAAAGGGTCCACCCAGCCTGCAAACCCCACTGAGATGCAAAAGAATGTTGCACCCAAGAAGATGCAGGCTGGTTGGGAAGGCTTTTCCCGTGCTTGGCTGGGAAATGTTGCAGTGAAGGTGAGAAGGCCCTGTGGATCCTGCTACTTTGCCCTCTCCTGTGAAGGAAGGTGGCCTGTCCACAGGGGAGCTTGGGTGACCTGCAGTGGTGCTGGGTCTGTGGTGGACCAGGTCAGCAAGTGGTGAGGAATGATTGCAGGAGAGAGTCGCAGGCAACCTTTCTGGAACCTTCCTATATTTTCTGGAACTAATGTTTGGTAGCCTATCAACAGCTGTTACATGAATAATAGCATGACCAGTTATTACTCTGCAGAATCAATGTATACATGTACATACGTGTGTGCATGTGATTTTAAACCGGAGAGACAGCTGAGCAGAATGGTTAAGAGTTTAGATCCTGGAGGCAGATTGCGTTCAAATCCTGGTTCGACAACAGCCGTGTGACCTTGGTCATGTGATCAAACTGCTCTGCCTTGTAGTTCTGTCATCTTTTAAAATGAGGCTGATGATAATATCTCACCTTGTCTAGAGTTGTTAGAGGCCCAAATTGAGTTAACCTTTGTAAGACACAGAGAGTGCTATTTAGGTGTTTGCTAAGTAAACAATGTGCCCATCTCATCAAATGTAATTGAGAAAAAAATGGATTAAACTGATTTATGTTGCAAGACTGCTCAGAAACTATAGTGTTAATATCCCTCTGGCTGAGTCTTATGTGACAGGAAGGAAATGGCTCATGTTTCCTCATCAAGTGAGGAACAGAGTGGAAACTCACCTGTACTGAGCCCCGAGTATGCGTCAAACATTATTTGCCATATTCTCTTTAACCTAATCACAACTTTGTGAGGCTATTAAGTTGCCCATTTTGTAAAGAATTGATGCTTCAGAGAGATGGAGACAAAGAGATTGGACAAAGTGTCCCATGATGGACGTTAGGGCCAGAAGGGATGACCAGCTTTGTGCGACTGCCAAGCCTCCTCCTTGGAAAATGGAGGTGGAGGGGAGCTTCAAGGATGGGAGAGGCCTGCTGCTGCAGAGCAAAGTGAGATTCCGACTGTGGGATGAGCATGAGTGACTCTACCCTGAGACATGGGACAAGAGGGCAAGGCTGCTAGGGATCGCCACAGCACAGGAGCATGGAGTGGGGGCCAGAGCATGGCTGGGAAGTCTGACAGCTCCCAGAGTCCTTGTCTTCACCTCATTTGTTACTGTGCCATGACTGAGCTGCCTCCAGTAGGGATCCCTGGTAATTCCCTTAAAAGCAGGCTCATGGGCTTGTTTTCAGGGGCAGTAAAGAGGGCGAAGCTGGGGGACTGTTACCCCTGAGCTGGCTGAGACTCCAGGTGATGGGAGCTCAATGTGAGGAGGGGCCCAGGATTTCCACATGAGGCCCTTCAATTTCACATAGGGCCCAAGAGACAATAAATTCAGATGCCCAGCCATTCTTTCATGTATATGCATGTGGGTGAGAAAGAGTATTTGCAGGGTTTAATTAGAAGGATGGTTCCCTACATCCAGATTTATTTCCAGAACTCTAGGGACTGTGCTAGTTTTGTATGTGGTTAATAACTGCTGCTTGAGTAACCCGATCTTTCAAATATACACAGAAATAGGGTCTGCCCATAAGGGGGGACCCCTTCCCAACTACATCCAGGAACAGCACCAGGGAGGGGCGTGAGGGCGGAGGGTGGATTAAAGAGGGATTTGCACCAAGAGAGGCAGCACAATCCCAGCAACCCCCTTCCTCCCTCCTCACCCCAGCCTCTCAGCTACCCACATCTAAAATTTGGAATCTCTTCTCTCTTCCTGGAATTTCTCAGGGAAATGTCTGAGATCTGTGAGATCAGGCAGGTGTGAGACGAGAGCCAAGCTGTGCCATTTGTCTTGGTTTCCTCATCTGTAAATGGAGATGACTGGGTAGAAGTCATAGGTCCAGCGTAGGGATGAAAGGCTGAACCCAACGCCCAGTTCATGGCGCGGTGCAAGTCACCCAGACACCCGAAAGCTGTGCCAGCTCATCCTAGGACCTGCCACCCATCCTTCTGACTCCTGTTTCAGGTGAATGGTCGGAGCAGGGGAGGGGAAGGCAGATGCCCAAGGGGGGGAGGCAGATGGGGGAGGAGGAGGCCTCCGCCTTCTGCAGGGGTGGCCCAGCAGACACACTGTCTGCTCCGAGTCATCAGCTGCTGCAGAAGGCTGAGCTCTGCGCACACTACCTTTTGCTCCTGGCTGAGGCTTCCTCAGCGACAGGACAATCTGAAGGCTAGCCTACTTTCTCATGCCCACCTTCTGCCTCGGATTTAGATACCTGGTCATAACAGTGTGTGTGTGTGAGAGAGAGAAAGTGCTTTTTGGAGATAGCGAGATAGTGAGAGAGAGAGAGTGCATTCTGAATTTTAAGCTTGAACATGTGTATATGCGTGTGTCTGAGAGACAGCACTTTGTGAGACAGTGAGAGAGGGCTGGGGGGAGAGAGAGAAAGAGAGAGAGGAGGGCGGCGCCTGTGGCTCAAGGGGTAGGGCGCCGGTCCCATATGCTGGAGGTGCTGGGTTCAAACCCAGCCCCAGCCAAAAAAAACAAAAAAAAAAAAAAAAAAAAAAAAAAAAAAAAGAAAGAGAGAGAGGAGAGAGAAAACTCCTGAACTTGAGCTTGTGTGTTTATGTATATCTGGGACAGAAAAAGTACCTTGTGTGAAAGAGACAAAAGGTACAAGCTTGAATGTGTGTGTGTGTGTGTGTGTGTGTGTGTGTGTGTGTGTAAGAGAGAGAAAGAGAGCAAGGGGCGTGTGTGGGGGAGCCCTGAGAGTGGAGAGATTTGGCCGTAGAAAGATAAAAGGCCTTCCTCCTCCAACCCAGGAATTGTACTGCTCTTACAAGGGAGTAACAACCTGGCAGGGTCTCCTCATCGAAGGGCTCTCCCACCCTCGGCTCTTTTAGAAGAGAGATGGAGAAATTACTTTCTCTATTTCTTAGCAGGAGGGGGATAGTTGGGGGGAAACAGAGGCTGTTCCCAAGCAGGCTTTAGTTGAGGACCGAGGACTCCCAGTTCGGGGCAGGCGAGGTGACCGTAGCCTCTTCTGTGGGCAGGGCATGTGCTTCTGTGTGTGGCCCTGGGGGCAGGGCCAAGTGCACCACAGCCTGCCTTCTGTATGTGGCCTGGGCCCCAGCGGGAGTGGGCACTCGGAGTGGTCTTCTCACTGCAGACAGCGTGGGACTTGCCTCTGAGGGAATTCAAAACCCACTTTCCAAAGTAGCAGCTGCCCTTGTTTGTATCATTTCATTGCCTAACCCTTCGCAGGCCCTCGCGTACATAGCACTTCTTTACGGAGATATTTGTGAACTAACCAGTCGCGTGCTTGAGCCATCGGTACAGAGAGACACAGACGTGGGGCAGGACAGCAGCTGACGTCCCAAAGTCTCAAAGTCAAGTGCTCTGGGCAGCCCAGCAGGCCACCCAAATGTGCGGTGCAACAGGTGGTGAGAGACAGGAAAGGCAGGGGGGCAGGCATCAATTCTGAGCTGTTATAAACACCCACCCACAATAGAAACAAAAACCAGAACAAGTAGGCACCTACCCAGAGGAAAAAACATCATTCTATCCTAAGGACATTTGCAGTAGATGGTTTATCACAGTTCAGTTCACAATCACCAGGATGTGGAAACAACCCAAGTGCCTGTAAACTCATGAATGGATTTGTAGACTGTGGTAAATGTGTACCACGGAATACTATTGAGCCATAAAAAAGATGGAGACTTTACATCTTTTGTATTAACCTGGATGGAGTTGAAACACATTCTTCTTAGTAAAGTATCACAAGAATGGAGAACCAAGTATCCAATGTGCTCTATACTAATATGAGGGCAGTTGATGATCTAATACACGCCCACACAAGAGAAAAACTCAATTCAATTCAAATTGGGGGGAGGGGGAGCCAGGAGGGGAGGGGGATGGGTGTGCTCCCACTTAATGGGCACAATGTAAGGGCATGTGACCCACCTCCTGGGGACAGGACGCAACTACACCCTTACCTAACAAATACAACCATTGTAACCTAATTGTTTGTACCCTCAGATTAATTTGAAAATAAAAAATAAAAAAAAGAATAACTGCATGTTTACAACCTGTTTCAGAGATAAGATTCCCATAGCTTCAATTACATGTTTGGAGGCTGTTAACTTTCTCTGCTGATGAGAAGGCGGCAGTTGGTGTGGGGAAGGAGGAGAGTGCCTCACTTCTGGTTTAGAAATGAGACGAAGGAGACGGAGCCAGCAGATCCCGCCGCTGTAAACTCAACAACACTAACAAACCTGGAAAACCAAAGGGCCCAGGCCAGGGCGGCAGAACTGGAGGAGGACACAGGTTTGAATCCAGGCGGCGCTGACAGCTGTGTGTCTGTAGATGAGATACTAGACTTGGATGACTTTTATCTTGTCATGTGTCAAGTAGAGGAATAATAACTTAATAGTAATGTATAGAATGTTTTCTGTGCTAAATATTCGCCACATACCTAATTTAATCACAGCAGCACCAAAACGGCATGACAGCTACTGTCATCCTCTCTGTTTTATGAACCAGGGATCTGAGACATGGAAAGGCCAGGCAACTTGACCAAGACTCCACAGCTAAGGTCTAGCTCTGTGGAGCCAAAGCCAATGTCAAGCATTTGCTGCTCCATCGCAGCCCTGGTGCAGCCTACTCAGAACTGGTGACATTTTCTCTGTGAAGTGTGTCACCCAATATCTTCCCAGCACAAGACGGGGCTTGCACAGGTGTCTCGTACCCAGCCCGCCCCTTCCTTGTCTTCTCTGAGCTTTCCTCACTGTTTTCAGACCTGGAGGGTCCATCACAGTCTTTCTAAGGCCACGCAGAAGTTGTGCTTCTACGATTTTGAAATTAACCCATGTTGTCTCCATGTCTGAATAAGCGAGGTTTTTCAATAATAAGGCAGGGTGATTTATGTAAAGACCATTTGTCTTCATAATAAATTTATTAAACGATCATTGCTGCTTTTTCCCCCCTTCATATGTGTCGTTGGCAGAGTGGTAATTGGTATTTGAAACAGGTGCTGGCATGTCATCAAATGAGCTTGCTGTTCTGATCAAGTGGCACTGCCTGGCATCAGGGCGTCCAAGGGGCTGACAGGATGCCGGAGAGCACAGGCCACGGGCAGCGAGATCTTCCCACAGACGGAGCAGGCTGGGGCTTCCAGATCTCCAGATTAACTCATGCGCCCCGCTCTCTTTTTCAGCACCGAGGCATGAAGGTCTCTGTGGAATTCGTTGATCTCCTTAGACAAGCACAGGTTAAACACACATGCCAGGATGGTGGGCTTAGCACTTCATTACAAGTGCATTAATTATCATCACCTCCAATGGCAATTAATAACAATTAAGGGTCTTGTAATAACATGAGCACTGTGTGCAGCTACTTCAGAAGCTGCAGGAAAGTGGAATGGATGGTTTTGGAATACCAGAGCTGGAAGGATCAACCATACTGTCTTAAAACAAGAGCCAGGGAGGTGTTTTTAAATAACTCGGAATTTGAATGCTCTTAGGCTGGATCTGCATTTGCCAATTCTGGCTCCTTCCTGAGAATATCCTCCTCTCATACCAGTCCGTGCCCTGAAGTCAAATAGATCTCTGCTCTAGGGTAAAGAAAGAGCTCCAGGATTTCACAATTCCTTCCCACACATGTTTTGAGGAGTAAAGGAGAGAATTCCTGTGAGGCACTAACAAGGCTTTGTCTGCCTGGTAGCAAGCATTCAACAAATTTCAGCTCTTTAAACAAATACAAAGACATAATGCTTCTCTCCGCCAGTGCAGCAGGCTGTGAAGACTTCAGACTTTCAGGCCTTATTACGGCATCTGAATGGTTGGAGGGTCTCTTTGGGGACCCCTAGGAAAATCCTTAACCTCTTAGCGCTCAGCAGCCCAAGGGGAGAAAACCCCCCAAGGCTCAGATTTGTTGTTGGAGTTAAGTGGAAGGATGTACATCAAAGTGCCAGGAGACACAGTAAATTGCAATTACGTGTTTCCTCCTTTTGTCTTGTCAGTGTTTAAGGCTGGAGGTCAGTGGATCAATCAGCTTCTTCTTTGGTTAGCAGTAACACAGATTGGTTAATAGTAACACAGGTTGTAAATCTTTGTCACGTCAGGAAGAACACTTTGAATCACAGGCTTCCGTTGTCCGACAACACCAGGATGAAATTGACCTCTGCCACACTGCCACCGCGTGACCTTTCCCAAGTGGCCTAAACTCTTGAAGTTGAATTTCCATATAGGAGAAATGGGAGTAACAACAGGAACAAAGTGTGGTTGGGACTCAATGAGATGAGGTGTGTGTATAGCTCCTAAGAATAACTCCATACACTGTAGTTGTTAAGATACTTACATCCAACTTGAAATGAGAATGTGCCTTTTCGTTCAAAGGCTTTCTCAACTATATATTTGTCATTATATCCATGTAATGAATTGAATTTGCAATTCATTCACTTTTTTTTTTTTTATCAGGATAAGGTCTCATTTTGTTGCCCTTGGTAGAGTGCCATGGTGTCATAGCTCGCAGCAACCTCAAACTCTTGGGTTCAAGCAATCCTCTTGCCCCAGCCTCCCAAGTAGGTGGAACTACAGGTGCCTGGCACAGTGCCCAGCTGTTAAACCTGAATGCCCACCCAGTTTTTAAACCTGAACCTAGGAAAAAAATGACATTATGCACTTAAAAGCATAAGTTACAATTTTATGAAATTAAGATGCTTTTTAGAAAGCTGCATTCATGAAAGCATATACATCTCTAAGCAAAAAACCTTTTAAATTATAACTCAGCCAGTCAAGATCTCTCATTCAAAAACTTACTTGGGAGTTTCCTTACATATACTGGGCAGACATAGTCCTCTGGAATAAAACAGTTTTTGCTAGAGCAGTAAATGTTTTCTTTCTCTCTAATGAATTGCCAATTTTCTAAGGTTAAATAACATCATCGACAGCACTTTCATTTTTTAGAAGATTTTTCCATTTATCTTGGGAAATTGCAAAGATGATGAAAACCTAAATATAATTTAATGCAAATGTATTCAAATAATTACAGAATGAAAATGGACAAGTCAAAGCCCCCTGCGTGTGTTTAAGACGGAGGATTGGGAGGAAGGTGTTTTCTCCTTGAGAAGGCCGGTTCGAGATGGCCCACCACCACCCTTTCACCTTGTGTCCCTCTCTCCTTCCCTCCTTTGTTCTGTTCTCATCCCTCTCTTTTACAACATTATCTCTTCCTTCCTTCCTTCCTTCCTTCTCTCTCCCTCCTCCTCGTCCTCTTTCCGCCCCTGGCTCTGTCTTTCTCCCTGGGCATCTTCCAGTCTCGAGCCATGCCTCTCTGTATTTCCCTTTCTCTTTGGTTTCCCCAGGCCCTGACTCTGTCCTCTGCCTTGGTCTCCGTGTCTCCAGTGACAGGCTAGCTGTGGGGCTACGCACTGGGAATGGATGAAAAGAAGTCCCTGCCCTCATGCGGCTCAGGGTCTCATGGGGTGGGCAAAAGAGCTAAGTGATGATCCTGCTAGGGAAGCAGAGATGCGACTCTAGAAATCAGCAAGGATTTGGGAAAATGGTATCTCACACTGTCTTAGAAAGGCGAGGAAAGTTAAATAGGAAATGAAGCTTTAACGTCTGGAAGGATGAAAGGAAGTTGTACAGGCAGAGGGTGAGAAGATTAGGCCAGTTCGGTAGATTAGAGGAGGGAGAGGGAGGAAGTGAGGGGCAAGAGGAGAGATCAGAAAGAGAAGAGGGTGGGGAGGCGGGAAGAGGGGCTGAGGACAGGGTGTGTGTGGGGGGCTGGTCAGAGGAGAAGGCCTTGCTCTCAAGGCGTTCACCAGTCATGGCTCGGGACAAAAGTCCTATCTTTTGGATCATATAGTCCTGTTTAAAAAAATGCAAATTAAAATAAAACAAAAAAGCTGGGTCAATCTTTTAATTTTTCTAGATAGGGACATTTACAAAAAGACACTGGCTATTAGCATTATAATCTTATGAACTGAGTGACATTTAACACTCAAAGTAGTAGAATAAATAATCAGAATAAAGGACGTTAATTTAAAATGGATCATTCAGATTTAGGGAAAGCTCACTAATGTATTCCTTTTTTTCCCTCAAGTTTAAAGCAGAGAAGACCTGATTGTCCATCAAGGTCACTACGCTTGTTTCCATGAATCCGTGCTTTGGACACACTTCTGTAGGCAGCGGCAAGGAGGCTGGATTTGTATTTGGGGAGCAGTGAAGAGCTGGTGAAGTTTTCTAAGGAGATGATGGCTAGTGGCCACCTGGCCCACAGGAACAGCAGGGTGGTGAGTCACCAAGTATGGTGGCCTAAATCTATTGTTAGGGGACAGACACACTCACCACACAGGTTGGTTATGGTCATTGAAATATGGTTGGTTATGTTGGTATGAAGGGATTTAAATGTATAGCTGTCTAAGTGCAGGGGTCATTGGTATCAGAGGGGGTTCCAATATTGAACTCTGGTAACCAGTGACACCAGACCAAGCAGAGCCATGGAGATAAGTGGTCAGGGTGAACTTTCCCACATGTCCAGTCTGCTCAGGGTATTCTAATGCCATAAATTGGTGGTTTATAAATAACAGAAATTTATTTCTCAAAGTTCTGGAGCTGGAAAATCTAACATTCAGATTTGGGCTGATTAGACACCTGCTTCTTGTTCAAGAGTGGCCATCTTTTCACTGTCCTCTCATGACAGAAGGGACAAGAGATCTCGTGGGGGTCCCTTTGATGAGGCACTGACCCCTTCATGAGGGCTCTGTCTTCATGACCTAATCACCTCTCAAAGGCCCCCATCTCCTGATTCCATCATCTTGGGGGGTAGGATTTCAACACAGGAATTCTGGGGAAACAGACATATTTAGTCCTTTGCACCATGTGTGATGGTTAATTTTGTGTCCAGTTGACTGGCTGCAGGACGCCCAGGTTCCACATTACTTCTAGATGCATTTGCGGGGATATTTCTGGATGAAATTAGAGTGAGAATCAGTGAACTCAGTAAAGCAGACAGCCCTCCCCAATGTGGTGGTCATCACCTCATCTGTTGAGGGTCTGAACAGAACAGAAGGCAGAGCAAGGAGGGGTTCACCCCTTTCTGCCTGTTGGAGCTCAAACGAGGATCTTCTGCCCTGGGTGACCCTAGTTCTGGGAATCTCCCTCATTGGGCCCCCTGGGTTTCAGGCCTTTAAACTGAAGCTTGATTACACCCACTGGTTTTCCTTTGAGGACAACAAGCTACGGGACTTGGTAGCCTCTAAAACTGTGTGAGCCAATTCCTCTTACTAATTCCTTTCCTGTATGTATCCTATTGGTTCTGTTTCCCTAGATAGCCCTGCCTGATGCACTGTGCCTTTCTTTCTTTTCTTTTTTTTTTTATTGTTGGGGATTCATTGAGGGTACAATAAGCCAGGTTACACTGATTACAATTGTTAGGTAAAGTCCCTCTTGCAATCATGTCTTGCCCCCAGAAGGTGTGGCATGCACCAAGGCCCCACCCCCTCCCTCCTTCCCTCTCTCTGCTTTTCCTTCCCCCCCATGACCTTAATTGTCATTAATTGTCCTCATATCAAAATTGAGTACATAGGATTCATGCTTCTCCATTCTTGTGATGCTTTACTAAGAATAATGTCTTCCACTTCTATCCAGGTTAATACGAAGGATGTAAAGTCTCCATTTTTTTTAATGGCTGAATAGTATTCCATGGTATACATATACCACAGCTTGTTAATCCATTCCTGGGTTGGTGGGCATTTAGGCTGTTTCCACATTTTGGCGATTGTAAATTGAGCTGCAATAAACAGTCTAGTACAAGTGTCCTTATGATAAAAGGATTTCTTTCCTTCTGGGTAGATGCCCAGTAATGGGATTGCAGGATCAAATGGGAGGTCTAGCTTGAGTGCTTTCACAATGCCTTTCTTAAACCTGTACATAGCTACACTGCAAGAGCCATCCCTAGACACCAGGTGTCTATGAAAAGCTTTACTCAGTCTCCATTACAATAACTCTGTGGCCTGGCACGGGAGCTCACACCTATAATCCTAGCACTCTGGGAGGACAAGGCAGGAGAATGGCTTAAGCTCAGGAGTCTGAGACCAGACTGAGCAAGAGCGAGACCCTGTCGCTACTAAAAATAGAAAAACTAGCTGGGTGTCCTGGTGGGCACCTGTACTCCCAGCCACTGGGGAGGCTGAGGCAAGAGACTCACTCGAGCCCAAGAACCTGAGGTTGCTGTGACCTATGACATCACAGCACTCTACAGAGGGTGATAGAGTGAGATTCTGTCTCAAAAAACAAATGACCCACCCCAACTTTAATGTGCTCTTTATATATGAAATTATGTACTGATTTAGTACCAGAAAACTCATGATGCGAGAAACAATTCCTTTTCTTTTTAACCACTCAGGATGTAAGTCATTGAATGAATATTATTAATTGAAAATTGAAAAGAGATCTCTCCCAGGTCTCACAAAAACTAAGGAGTATGACTCAAAGCTGGATTCCACAGCCCACACGCATCATCACTCTGAATACATGTTGCTGAGACCCTCAGTCCCTGAGGGCGGGGTGGGTGGCAGCAGACCCTTCAGTTCCTGCACCTGTCGGGTCCCAGTGCCTTTTTCTTCCTTCTTCCTTTCCAAGGTCATTGCTCCTTGCACGGCCTCCTGGCTGCTCTGACTAGTAGAAGATGCCGAGTACTCAGAGTTCCCAGGCCAGTTCAATCATTATCTCCCTAGGAGGGCTTTTATAACTCCCCGACAGCGGAGATGTTTATGACCTCCTCTGCATGCCACAGCTGAGGTGATATGACAAGAACACCTGCCTTGGATTGAGATAATTTGGAACTGAGTCCAGATTCTGCTAACTGTAAGCTGTGTGACCTTGAGCAAGTCACAGTCTCTCTGAGCTTCAGTTTCCCCCTTTGTACAAGAAGATGAAAGCTCTTGCTTTGCCTCACGCCCCCAGGATGTTTTAAGATCAAATTCTGTGTGTTGTCAAGGAAAGAAGCATGCAGGGGTGTCCAACCTGTGGTTGGAGGGCCACAGGCAGATTATCTGTGGCCTGTTTTGCTTATCTGTGCTGTTAGATGTTGTAAAAAGTATGCACTGACTAATTTTTTTTTTTTCTCATCAGGGTTCGTTAGTGTTTGTGCATTTAATGTGAAGCCCAAGACAACTCTTATTCTTCCAGTGTTCAGAAGAAAAAAGGCTGGACACCATTGGCTTTATAAGGTACAATGTGCTGCACCAGTATTAGCTATGAATTCTAGAGGTTGGGCTGTAGTCTCAGGGAGAGCTGTAAAGGAATGGGTAGTTCCAATATGGACGGAAATGTGGCAGATGCTGTGGCCACTTTCGTGAATTCCCCCCTACCCATTCTTGTCCGCTTTACGAATCTTAAGTCATCCATCCATCCATCCATCCATTTATTGCTTTATTCATCACCCATTCACTAACCAGCTATTCCCAATCAGCTACTAGACCCTGAAAATACTCAAATAAGTAAGATATGATTCTATCTCTTCCACTGGGAAGCTCATTGTCTGTTGGGGAGGAAGACAGGTCAGTTGAAGACATACAAAACATCTGACCCTGTTTGGATCTTTGTACTAGTCACTCAAAAAAAATCTCTTTTACCCATTACCAAGTATCTTTAACTGCAACGCTGACACTTGTAACCCCTATTTCCATGTGTTAGAGTTCATTGATTACTTCATCTTGCACTTTTATCAAATTAGTTTTGCAAAGTTTTACTCTTCTCATTTCCAGTGTTTTCTCTCTCCGATATTTTCCAAGAGTTTTTGTGCTTTGGAGAGTTTCAGTTTTGTCTCAAAGCAGTAATTAAGTCCAATGCTCACATTGTGCTTACTTTGTACCCAGCACTGTTCCAAGCATCGAATGCACATTAACTTAATTAGTGGTCTATTATCTCTCCTTCCTGGTCTCCTTAGCACTTTTCTACTTTCACAGAGTTCTTGTAGTTCCTACCAATTTAAAACGTTTGATTAAAAACATAAATGTGTAAAACTGCATGAAATTATAGAAGTAATTAAATCTTCAGAAACATACACAATTCTCATAAGCAGTTCTCTGCTCTGTGCTGCATTACACGAAAGTGACACCTCGATGGTTGCAGGTTGCAGACATTCTGAGCTTAATTTAGAAAAGATTACAGATGATGTGCCAGGAACACCTACATTTCTTATAAATAGCCAGGAGCTATTTGGGTCTTGACAGTGTCAAGGTTTATAGACTGATGTGGATTTCATCTGCCCTCTGTCGGGAGTGCCCCTATGAAAAACCCACCCGCCTGGTGCCCTCAAGCACTGGGGAGCCGGGAGGTAGGGAAGGGAGAGAAAGAGCTGTGACAGGTGCCAGTGGAGAACTGTCCTGGGGTCAACACAGCCGCAAGGGGCAGGAGGAAGTTTTGTGACTTTCTAGTAGTTTACTGAGGCTATCATAACAAAATGTCACGCAGCAGGTGACTTAAACATAGAAATTCATCTTCTCATAGTTGTAGAGGCTACTGGTCCAAGGTCAAGGAGTTGGTGGGTCTGGTTTCTCCTGGTTCTCTCTGCGTGGCTGACAGATGTCCCCTTCCTGTGACATCCTCACATGTTCTTCCCTCGGGGTGTGCGTGACCTGGTGTCTTTTCGTGTGTCCACATGTCCTTCTCTTATAAAAACACCAGTTGTATCGGAGTAGGGACTACCCATTTAAACTCATGTAACATTAATTTTCTTTTTCAAAATCTTAACTCCAAATAGAGTCACATTCTAAGTCTCTAGGGGTTAGGACAATAAGGTAGGAATTTTAGGAGACACAATTCAGCCCCTCACAAATACTATCAAAACATGATTGCAAGAGGGACTTTACCTAACAATTGCAATCAGGGTAACCTGGCTTATTGTACCCTCAATGAATCCCCAACAATAAAAACAACAACAACAACAACAAAAAAACTTGGCTCTAGGCTTGGCACCCATAGCTCAGCGCTTACGGCACTGGCCACATTCACCAAGGCTGGCAGGTTCGAACCCTGCCAGGGCCTGCTAAACAACAATGACATTACAACAAAAAAATACTCGGGCGTTTTGGTGGGCGCCTGTAGTCCCAGCTACTTGGGAGGCTGAGGCAAGAGAATCGCTTAAACCCATGAGTTTGAAGTTGCTGTGAGCTGTGATGCCACAGCGCTCTACCAAGGGCAACAGAGTGAGACTCTGTCTCAAAAACAAAACAAAAACAAAAACGTAGCTCTAATAGAAGCCCCTCTGGAAACCGTTCCAGGTTTTTCTAGGCAAAGCAAGTACAGGAATTCCCGTGACCTGCTGTTTATTCATCCTTATGCCCTGTGCTCACTGTATCTAATGACCTTTCCCTTAGACTCTACTTATCCCCTCCTCTGACCCTTCGACTGGGATTTTTTTTGTTTTCCCACCAAGAGGCTCCTCTTCTTTAAATCCCCAACACTCAGCAGCGGGTAGGTGGCTTGGGGCCAGGGAGTGGTTATAAAATGACGGACCATGAAGTGGGATGGAATGTATCAAGACTGCTCAAAAGAAACCAAGTGGGGATCTCACATCCAGCTGCAGGTTCACAAGGAAAGGGAAAGATTTGACTGCATGTAAATTGGGATTAAGAACCTGGGCTTGCAGGTAGGAGATGAGCAGCCGTCAGGTGTCCTGGCCAGGCGCAAAAGTGCGGAGAGAATTAGCTGCCGTGGGGAGAGCTGTGTTCAGGGACCAGACAGCTTGGTTCAAAGCCAAGGGGTTTTTTTTGTCACTTATTGGCTAGATGACTATGGGTAAGTCAATAAACTGTTCTAAATCGTAATTGGCTAATTGTTGTAATAACGTGGAATAATATAAACTCATTGGAAGGCGTGTGTCTATAAATAAAAAAACTCATGTGAAGAGCCCCCACCAGGTTGAATCTGGTACACAGCAGGTGATTGACAAGTGGTGTAATTCCTTCCACAGGCAGGCTCAAGTCTCTCATAACCGTGCCTGGGTAGTCAGGGCTTATACCTCAAGGACCTGAAAAAACTCTTGAACTGATTCGGACACACTTGACCTCACAGAGGAGGCCCTTCTAGACCCAGGGCAGCAAAGAGAAATTGTCACATCATTCCATATGTTGGGTTCCCCCGCTCTTTAAAAAATCACATCAGGGCTCTTCCGAGTTCAGAAGAAGTGCGCTCCCCCGATAATACGCAGAGCTTAATGTTCATAACATTTCAGAATAAAAAAGTCAGCTCTCTGTTTACTTTGTGGTTATTAAACAGAAAAAAGCTGAAAGGAGCAAACAGAAGAGAGACCACCAAGATTATTTCCAATTTCTCAGGCTATCCCTTCCACCTGGGTGCTTGGCTAACGGCACAGCAGAGAACAAAATCCGAGGTTACAGGAGGCTCAAAAATAAGAGGGAAAAATGGCTTAGCTCTGTCACTCAGATATTTTGTTTGTAGGGCAACAAACAGCCAAAAGGCCCAATGTCAGAGGAACTGCCTTCAGATTCCAGCTGTCTTAAGTTTTCACAGATCCCCAGGATTGTAGGTGGGAGGAGCTCTTGAGAGGTCAGAGAACCTATGTAAATTTAAAACCCCCTCCTCTCAATTATTTTTAGAATGATGGCAGAGGAAATGTTATCTGAAGAGCCCATTCAGATGTTCGACAGCCCTCCCCTCAGGAAAATTGTCTCTTCAAGCTAAGCCAAATGATTATTGCTGCTGAGAAAAAATTATCAGTTATCTGTTTCACCCTAAGGGTAGATAAGGTGGAGGTCTAGTTATATAAAAAGGACAGAGTTATCTACTGAATAAGAGACAGTAACAGTTACTCTGTCTTGAGAGTCCAAAGACCTGGGTTAAAATCTCAGTGTGGACTCTTGCTAGACATATAACCTCAAGATAATTTCTTTGCTCACCTGAGGACCATTTTCTTCAGTAGTAACACAGAGCCCTGGCCCCAAAGTGTGCTGTGTGGGCCACAAGCGGAGGAAGGGGGAGCCATGGCTCAACTGTGGTTTCAAGGTGTGCGCTGCTATTTTAAAATACGCAAATAGCCAGAGGTTTGTTGATATGCTACTTTAAATTTTTTAAAGTCCAAAATTCTAGTTACTAATATCTGTAGAGCACGATCCATGATTTAATTATTCAAATTATGTGAAAAGAAAAACTGATACAAAGTCTGCAGGTCCAGGTCCAGGCCTTCGTGAATTGCAATAAGCAACTATATTGTGGTCGGGCAAAGCTCCTCTTGAGGGAATAATTATCACTGCAGTTGCAAGAATTTCTGAGAAAGAATATGAATGTGGTGATATGGAAATGAATACAGGGACTCCTGCCTCAGAGTCACCAACGATCCTTGATAAAAATGCAGAAGATGTAGACCGATCAGATATGTTTTCTGTGGTGGGGGCGGGGGGACAGTCCTGCTTCTTGTCTGTACAACAGCTATTAGAGTCTGTGTGGGATGAGTGTGGAAGGAGGGGCCATTCAAACAAGGACTCCAAGTTATTGAATAAGAGATGAAATTATTGGAAGATGAAATTTAGAGGAAAATATTTAGGGTTAGGGGTGAAGTGTCTCTCCACCATTCTTTTTTAAAAAGAAAAAGTATCCAATGTACTCAGGACTTCTGTGAAAACTATTTAGATTTACTCACACTTTCTTATGAAAGACAGAACACAGCCCAGGATGAAGGAGAGAAATGGAGTGGGAGGGGAGGAGAGAGGGAGGTTTGATAGACGGAGGGTAAAAGGCGGGACCACACCGACGGAGCATATGACAAGGGGACAAGTCAAATCTGTCAAGTGTAGAACTTAAATGTCTTAGCACAATAATCAAGTAAATGAGGGGAAAGCTATGTGGATTGGTTTGATCTAACCACGTCAGATTGTATAAAAAAGATCAGCACATTGTACCCCACACATGCATGAATGTATTCATCATCTATGTGTTTTGACTTAATAAAAAAAAAAAGAAAAAAGAAAAGAAATAAAAATGATCTTTTTCAATATAACAAATGTGTCATCCCACTTTTAAGCCAGTGTCCGCTTTTATTCTTTTAATTTCTGCTTACTCTGGGTACACGAGAGCTGTATACATGAACGTTGCGTATCTTTTTAGAGCAGGCGAGACGTTTTGATATAGTTGCAATCCCCAGCGTTCTTCTTGCTGCTCAGAAAACCACCAGAAGGAAGGTTTTCAGTAGCAAGAAATGCTTGGAAAAATAAGTTTTCAAATCAGGGACATCACTGACTTACTTGTTTTTTAATTAGCCCTTTTTTAAAAAAAGAGCAAACAATATATCTTTTTAAATTTTCAACTTACCTTATTAATGACATTTTTCTAATTTGTGTGCTATTCGGTTTATAATTCAAATATTTATCTTAGTGACTTTATCTGCCAATAATGTATGTTATGGTTATGTTTACCTTCTGTAAAAGTTCTCTAATGTTTATAATAGCTTGTAGTTTTTGTTTTTGAAGTACATTAAATAACTTAGTTTCTTTGAGCTTTTTATTTTATAAATTTTGCACGCTTTCAAAATAAAATACCGGAAGTGTATTTTAAGTAAAAAGTAAAAACTGAAATAACAGAATTGCTAGCTTGCTGCTGCGTCACTAAAATGGACTTAGCCAAATGGAGATTAATATGACATATGGCAGGAAAATGTACAAGAACCCAAAAGAGGGGTGAGAAGCCCAAATCAGCAAGGGCACAGGAGCTTGGCATTTTCCTAATTCAAGGCAGGCATGTTCCCTGCTCCATGGAGCAGGACTCGGGCCCTCTGGGAGACAGTGAGCAGGTATTGGCATCAAGGGAGGAGATATCAGAGTTATTGATCAGGGAGCTATTGTACTAAGTGATGTCAGGTACAACAAACATTCCACTGTAGGCTTCTGAGGGAACATTCCACAGGGAATACGAGATGCTGTCCAGTGTGTACGAGACTTAGGAGGCCACTTGAATTTCAGGACTGCTTTAAGAATTAAATATTAGGCCAGGCTCAGTAGCTCACATCTATAATACCAGCCCTCTGGGAGGCTGCAGCAGGTGGATTGCTTGAGCTCAGGAGTTCGAGTCCAGCCTGAGCAAGAGCGAGACCCCCATCTCTAAAAATAGCCAGTTGTTATGGTGGGCACCTGTCTCAGCTACTTGGGAGGCTGAAGCAAGAGGATCACTTGAGCCCAGGAGTTTGAGGTTGCTGTGAGCTGTGAGGTCACGGCCCTCTACTCAGGGTGAAAGTGATACTCTGTCTCAAAAAAAAAAAAAAAAAATTAAATATTAGAGAGTCTCAAAGGGACTCCACATTACACACATGGGGTTATGATAAGAGGTATTACGATGTAGTGCTCCATTATAGCTGTAGAACTTAGAGCAAATTCTTTCTCTTCATTGTGACTCAGGTTCCTCGCCTATAAAACGGTATTTACAAAAATGCACATTTAATGAGTATAGTCATTGGGAGAATAAAGTAGCTAATACATGTACAGGACTTAGGGTAATCCTTAGTACATGGTAAGACTCCAGGATGTTACATGCCTCCAAAGCAAAGTGATTATTATCATATTCTTATTTTGGAGCTAAGTCAGGCCTTCCCAGCACATTCCATAGCAAGAGAGTGTAAAGTGATTATCCTGAAAATGGTAGCATTTAACTTGCATTTCAAATACAAGAATGTATACACACAACACAAAGCGTCCATTGAAGGCGTTAACTTATAAAATATAATACAATGGAATGCTTTTCTTATATTATCAGATAAACTACTAAAATAAAGTATTATTTAAGAGATAGAAAAGTAAATCTTTGCTTTAATGGTGTCTGTGTATGTTTAGCATGAGTGGACTTCCAGTTTGATGTGGAATTGGGATTGGCCATGGCAGATGTAAGGTGTCTGTGTACAGGACTCCATGAGACTGGACGCATTAGGGTGAGTAGAGGTAACTTGGCATGGTGGTGGGACATTAAGTCCCCGGTGTTCAGGATGGCACGAATAGGGGGCTGGGTGCTATCAATAAGCTCAGGAATTCACCCCAGGGAGTCAGCGCTGAGAAGAGACAGGCAGAGACAGGAGGTGGGGAGATTGGGGTGAGAGTTGTGAGGGGAAGGGGAAGCCAGGAGAACAGAATTCTCAACCATAGTAAGAAAGTCAAGAGATAACACCTGAAATGGACAAATTAAGAAACAGCGCTTTAATTTAGAAGTACAAAATGATATAGAAAAAGGAAAGGTTAAGACAAGGAAAGTCTCAGAGTGGTGGATGCATGAGAAGGAGTTGCTATTCTCCAGAGTTGTAGTACCATGTGTTTTAAATGCATTACATGGAAACATTTTTCAAAACAAAAAGTAAAATTCATAGCGCGCATTCAATTATACAGTAGCTCTTTTAGATAAGAGTAAAGATATGATCCAAATGCGTAAGGTTAGTAATGAGATTTTTCTTAAAGTAGAAAACAATTACTGCAGAAACGTGCCTTATCTGTAGGCTTTACAAGTGAAAACATTGTTCCCTAAACCTGGCCCAAAGCTAGGTCCCATGCATGTCAGGATCTGAGCCCCTGAGTCAAGCTGTCTGTCACTATAGTTGTGGTTGTGACCAAAGAGCTTGATCAGGAGCACCTGCAGGGCTGGGACGGGAGCTGGGCAGAGATGACCCTTCTCAGATCTCAGCATGCAGCAGAATCCACAGGGGTGTTGGGTGGAGCCTGAGATCTGCATTTCTAATTAGCTTCCAGGGAATGTTGACATTGCTGGCGCTGGAGGTATGACAGTCCGGGAACCACTGGTGCCATGGAACAAGTGGAGGGTGAGGGCCGGCTGCAGAGGACCTACGAAATGAGGCAGGAAGAGTCCTGATCCTGGAGAGGCATTTGAATCGTGTTTGTGCTGGAGCGGGGTGAGGGGGTGGAGCAGGGAATGTTCCATGCCCTATATATTTTCTAAGGCTGGCCTTGTAATGTCTTTTAATAATCTCCCTGGCTCAGCCCAATAATCTCCTCTCTAAAGAAATGTCTGGCTCTCACAATAATATGTGCCCAGAATAGAGCCGATGGAAGTCTGCAAAAGAGATTCAATTATTTTTCTCCACTATTGAACCTAAGCGACGCCATTAGAGGCTGGGAGAGAGGCAGAGCAAGACACATGTGCGTTCTGCCGGGTGTCTAAGAAGAAAGAGAAAAGGCGCAAGGAAGCTGGCCCAACCAGAGTGACTAACCATCTTTTAAAAAATGACTAGGTAGTACACCATTTGCCAATATTCTTAATGGACATATTAATTTGTTTTATCAGCCAAAACTTTCTGCCTTGCAAGGGTCTATGGAGATCCGAATTTCTAATATAAACTTAAAGGTGTGTCGAGGCTGGGGCATCGCAGACCCGGACCCTGGGATTAATACAGGTAATCAGTGCACAAAGGCAGGGGAATGGAAAGCCGAAAGATGTTCTAAGTTCAAGACCTGGCCTTGAAGGGAGAAGGCTAGGCGCTTGACAAAGAGACTTTGAGGTCGGCTGGGTGCCACCCTGAGCGGTTAACACCTTAGAACCTCAGTGATCTCATCTTTAACATGAAGACAAGAGAGGTGCGTACTTTCTAGTGTTATTGTAAGATTTAGCGTAGACCCTGACACACGGCATTGTGCTGTAAGGATGTGAGCTATGATACCGATAAAAACAAGCTCTTCCAAGTCAGACCCGGGTTCACAGAGAGGCTGTCACTTAGTGGAGGCTCCCTTGGGCAAATTATCGAACCTTTCCAAGGTGTAAGTAATTGTGTTAAAATAGGGATAATGATATATAATCTTTTAGGATTACTCCAAGGATTAAACGAAAGCAAATATGACAGTATGCTTATCTGTTGGCAATAATAAGTACCCAACACAGGAAATGATCACTACACACAGGAAACCTAACCCTGGGAGCATTAGTTTTCCTCATCCGTAAAAATAGAAAAAATATCTGTTGTACCCTCTTCCAGGTTTGATTAGAGGCTGACGTAAGATAACGGATATGAAAGGTATTACCATTCATTTATTCTAAAGCATTTACTGAGCATCTTTTGTGCTTGAGGACTGCTCTCAGGTCAGCAATGTACTGCAAACAAAAAGATCCAAAATCCCTCCTTCAGGAGCCTCGACTTCTCCCCCTGGAGTGGAGGAGGGAGAGCGGAATAAACACAAGATACGGAATATGGGGCTGGGGAGGGAAGAATGTAGCTGTTTTACAGAAGGTGGTCAAGGGAGGAATAGCTAATACATTGCATTTGAGCAGAGATCTGGAGGGTATAGGGTTTGGCTGTGCAGGTGTCTGGGAAAGTCCAGGTGCAGGGACAGTCAGTGTGATATCCCAGATGGGAGCCCACTGGGTGCATTCATGGAGGGGTGAGGATTGGCGGGAGCGTCTGCCATGGAAATATGAACTGTGTCCTCTCAAAGTCATAGGTGGACGCCTCAAAACCCAGGGTGATGGGACTTGGAGAGAGGGCCCCTGGGGAGGTAATTAAGGGTAAATGAGGTCACGGAGGTAGCACTCTCACCCAATAGGGCTGGTGACCTTGTAAGAGAAGGCAGAGGCACCAGCGTGAGCTTTCTGTCTCTCTGTCCTTGAGTGTGCATGGAGGAAACGCCACGCGAGGGCACAGTGAGAAGGTGGCCACTGTCCATCAGGAAGGGGTCACTCAGCAGACCCACTGACCGTCAGGGAGGGGTCGCTCAGCAGACCCATTGACTGTCAGGGAGGGGTCACTCAGCAGACCCACTGACTGTCGGGGAGGGCTCGCTCAGCAGACCCACTGTCCATCAGGAAGGGGTCACTCAGCAGACCCATTGACCATAAGGGAGGGGTCGCTCAGCAGACCAACTGACCGTCGGGGAGGGGTCGCTCAACAGACCCACTGTCCATCAGGAAGGGGTCACTCAGCAGAC
The DNA here is from genome assembly GCF_027406575.1 of Nycticebus coucang. NCBI lineage: Eukaryota > Metazoa > Chordata > Mammalia > Primates > Lorisidae > Nycticebus > Nycticebus coucang. The sequence continues at coordinate 54,710,678 of NC_069801.1, forward strand.
CCACTGTCCATCAGGAAGGGGTCGCTTAGCAGACCCATTGTCCATCAGGAAGGGGTCGCTCAACAGACCCACTGACCATCATGGAGGGGTCATTCAGCAGACCCACTGTCCATCAGGAAGGGGTTGCTCAGCAGACCCACTGACCGTCAGGGAGGGGTCACTCAGCAGACCCACTGACCGTCAGGGAGGGTCACTTAGGGACCCACTGACCATCAGGGAGAGTCACTCAGCAGACCCACTGATCGTCAGGGAGGGGTCACTCAGCAGACCCACTGACTGTCAGGGAGGGTCACTTAGGGACCCACTGACCGTTGGGGAGGGGTCGCTCAGCAGACACAGCATGTGCTGACAGTTTAATTTTGGACTTTCTCCTTTTAGAACTGTGAGAAGATAAATGTTTATGCAGTCCCTGGTATTTTGCTATGGCAGCCGAAACAGACTAGCATGAGTAAGGACTTCGAGATGGCTTGGCCGTCAGAAAACTTTGGGCAGGAACAGAGAGGATATCTGAAAGGACGCTGTGATACTGTGTGTAGAGTATGGGGACAAAGTTGGAAGCTACGAAATTAGTCAGGAACGTGCTGTCATCATCCGGGCAAACAGTGGGTGGCGCAGACCAAGGAGATGAATGTAGAGCGTGTGGTGGGAAGTGGCTGGATTCTGAATGCAGTTTGAAGGTGGAACCAACAGGATGCACCTGTGGGTGGAATATGTGGTGTGGAAAAAAGAAGAGGGGCAGGTCAGAGGTGGCTCCAGAGTTTCTGGCTATGCAGCAGGAGGACTGGGGTTGCCGTTCCCTAAGATAGAAAAGGCGGTGGAAGGAACAGCTGCCGTGGACACCTGGGTCTGAGCTTTTGAAATTGGAAGACGGCTGAGACTATTCATGGAGTCCTGAGTTCAGGAAAGTGGTAGAATTAGAGGCAAATACATGGAAATGATCAGCATATACGTGGTATTTAAGGAGGCAGGCTGATCAAATTTCTAAACAGAAATGTTACATAGTCACAAGGATGCACATAAATCAATCAAGGTCTTTGGTATCCTTCGATATTCTTTATAGCAATGCTTCTTACAGCGTTTTTTCTTTTTATGTGTTGCTAATAATCCATCACGCCCTTTTAAATGGGAGAAGAGGAAATATCTACGATCTATCCATCCTTTGCCCATAGATTATTTTACTCTTCCCATAACATATTACAGGGATATCCCTGTTGCCAAACTACTGCTAAGTTCATTTATCAGCTATTTGGCATTTAACTGTGTTGGGTCCGATGCCAGTCACTGCAGAAATAACAAAAAGGATGTATGCTCAGCTGCAGAGAGTTGCATATTTTCACTGGAGTTTTATAAGGATAATGATAAAAATATCCATAAGGAGTCATGGAATCCTGGGGCAAGGTGCCTGACCTATCCTGTTGGAGACAGGAAAGACTGATCTGACCGTGAGCTGAGTGGTGGGCATATGCTGGGTGTGCATAGGGGTGAGTGATGTCCCCGGCCAGCTTGAGGACCAGCACAGAGCTGAGAGGACAGCTTGGTACACATGTGAGAATCACAGGCAGTTTGTAGGAAGGGCTCGACAAAGATATGATGCTGGGACTTCAAGAAAGCCCAGGTCATACAGATTTCCAAACTTTTTTTTTTGGCCAGGGCTGGGTTTGAACTCACCATCTCCAGCATATGGGACTGGCGCCCTACTCCTTGAGCCATAGGTGCCGCCCCAAACTTTCTTTATTAGGAGCAAAGATTAATTTCTACCTTGCAAAAGAGGTGTAATATAAGGAGGTATTGTCTGTTTTTAATAAGGGGAGTGTTTACAAATTCATAATAGGTGTCAGAGTCATCTTAAGGCAATAACCATAAAGAGCAGAAAATGTTTGTGTTGTGAAGAGGCCCTCATTTATTATAACTGACAAAAGCAACATTTTGCAAGGAAACTGGTCTTCCACAATAGGAAAATGACTAAATTTATGGTGGATATACTCAATAATAGTCCCTTTGCTTGACGGAATATTATTCAGTCATTTAAGATGATTGTTAGAGTATTTGGCACTGTTAAAAATGCTTTTTGGTACAGGTAAAACAAACCAGGCTTTATATTTATATGCATAATCTGATGGTCACATAAAAGGAAACATTATAAAAATGTATCATATAAAGGCTGGAAGAAATATAGACAAATGAGGGATCAGGGTTATTTTTTGTTCTTTTCTATGATTTGTAAATTCTATGTAGTATGTTTAGATTAATTTTAACATTAAAATTAATGTACATATGAATAATCAAAATGGTGCTTGCAAAAGCATGACATTTTGTTACTTTTAATTAATAAAAACAATAAATCATATGTGATAACATTATTAGAGCTAAGTGAGGAGATAAAATCAGTGTTTATTTTATTATTATTATTATTATTATTATTATTATTTTTTACTAAAGTACATGCTTTCAGGGTATAGCTGGGCTGGGAAGTGTCCTCTCTAGACCCCATCACACAAAACACCCTTCTCCAGATGTCCTTGGCTTGGAGCTACTTTCATCATGACAACTCAGGGTTACCCTCATCTCAGCAATCGGCACTGTTGGAGGGATAATCCCATGCTCTGGATTATCTCCTACCTGAGATAATCCTACTTGTCCTACATGACAAGCCATGGTCATGTTTTTGAAGAGTCTGAGCTAGACACCAGAGCAGTTAGGGAAGGAGGGAGTTCTCCAAGCGATAAAGGCAGGGCAGGGCATTGGGGTGGAAGGAACGGTGTAGTGGGAGTCTGCCCCATTCAGGAAACAGCCACAGGTGGTCCAGGGTGGCTAGAGAAGAAATACAAGCTGGTGGGGGGTGTGTGTGAGTCGGGGTTGAAAGGCGGGAATGGGAAAAAATAAGATCCTACAGATAATGCTAGGAAGGTTGCCGCACCCTCGGCACCAAGCCGCAGCGAGGTGGCGCTGTCCGCGTTGTAAAACGACGGAAAGGAGGTCTGTGCTCCCCGGAGCGAAGCCCCCAGCACCCCCAGTGTGCGCAGCGACAGAGATGTTGCCCAGCATGCTGTTTTTTGTCGCATTAACCTAAGGGTATGGCTTTCTGTTACAGTGTACGTGTATGTTAAGCTGAATGTCTGTTTGTCCTGATAAGTAAGCAATACGGTTTTAAAGAATGAACACAATGGTTTACTGATTCAGAAACAGCACAAGAAGTATAACTGTGCCAGACTCAGTGGCTCCAAGTAAGCCTGCACAAAAACAAGTCCCCACCATAAACGCCAGTGGGCTAAGACAATGCAGGCACAACAAACAAGATGTTTAAACAAGATGTTCCAACACGACATGCACCATCACCACCCACAGTAAAACTTTCCTTAAAAAACATCTTACTTCACTACATTTCTAATCAATCAAATCACAATAGAATAAGCACATATGATTAATAATAAGCACATAATAAAAGTATATATAACCAACATTAACTTAAAATTTATATATCTAATAAGAGCCTTAAAACAAATTATGCCTTTACTATTACTTAAACACAAATGTAAAGAATTACACTAAACTAACATTCCACAGATAAGAGAAAGCAAGAGGAAGCAAGTAGTTTTCGCTGATAACCACTAACCTTTGTTCTCCTTAAGGGCAGGATATTGAAAAATAGTAATGGATAACTACCCACGTTTGCAAACTTAAAATATAACTTGTAAAGGTCAGCAAGTTGTAAAAATACTTTGTGTAACCTGTAATGCTTTGTGTAAATTGTATAAAAACCGTACTTAAAACTCAGTAAAGTACAGCTGCATACTTCACCCATAGTGTGCCAGACTGTCATTTTCCTGCGTCGACCTTTCAACCAACCTGACTCCGTTTCCCTGCTTTCCCTCGGACTGAAGCCCACCGACAGGGTGGTCCGCGGCAGAAGGTAGCACAAAGCTGTAAAGTCCATGTCCCAGCAGGCAAAGGGGAGCCATGGACAAGTTTTAAGAGGAAGGTCTTGTCAGATTTGTGATTTAGTTGGATATTCCAAGGGCAGTGTGAGGGGGGTTTGGAGGGACTCAGATGAGAGGAGGAACACTTCAGAGGCTCTGCAGAGAGATAAGGCGACCTTGGACGGAGGCACAGGAGTGGGGTTCACTCTTTCCCTCAGCAGCTGCTCACTGAGCAGGTGCTCAGAGCAGCGCTCAGCTCTGAGGGCACGTGGTGAAGGAGTCACATCAGGGTCTCTGCCCTTGGGGAGCTTACGTCTTAATGCACTGAGTGGGAAGGAAATGCATGAATCTGTTTCAGAGACAGAATCAACAAGTCCTTTAGATGCTGAAAAGAAAATTCTACAAAGTCCCACAGACATCACACCGGCTAGGCCATTGGTCCACAACTTGCAATACTCATTCTGACTTCAGGTCAAAGGTAGGCCCATTGGCGCATTGGAGAGTCTGGGCTTCCTCCCTGGCACATGACATTTCAAGGTCTTGGTTTGAATGGGTCCATCTAGGGCCACAGTAGATGGGAGATGGTCTACAGACACAGCAGGGGACGGAGTCCAGGCTGTGGGGAGCAGGTGAGGACTGGAGGATCAGGTCATATGAGTTTTAGGCTCAGCTCTGTCTGCCATAGTCTATGTCACTACCGGTTCAAGGACTCAAGTTCCTCATGAATCAAAAAGACAGACAAAGCAGATAATCTGAAATTCCTTAGGTTTCTACAATATCCTGATTCTACTATTTTCCCTTAAAATGGCTAATTGGGCTCAGCACCCGTAGCACAGTGGTTATGGTGCCGGCCACATGCACGGAGGCTGGTGGATTCTAACCCAGCCTGGGCCAGCTAAACAATGACAACTGCAGCAAAAAAATAGCCAGGCATTGTGGTGGTCACCTGTCGTCCCAGCTACTTGGGAGGCTGAGGTAAGAGAATCACTTAATCCCAAGAGTTTGAGGTTGTTGTGAGCTGTGACGCCACGACACTCTACCCAGGGCAACATAGAGAGACTCTTGTCTTGGAAAAACAAACAAAAACAAACAAACAAAAAAAATGAAACACCTGGCTGATTGAAGGGTGAGTTGTCAGTGATGTCATTCAATCCCATTAATTTTCGTATCTACATGTATTATCTTAACTCACGTTTCTGTAACAAGTGATACTTTACCAAGTACTATTTTCACATATACGCTACCTCTTAAGTCTACGTGGCTTCTTCAAAGTCCCTCTTGCACAGGTGAGGGGATGGAGGCTAAATGAAGGAGAAGGATGACTCAGAAGCCACACCCACACAGCCAACATGCGGCAAAGGTCAAGATTGCGGCTTCAAAAAGGGCATTCCCCCGAGAGCCTGTCCCTCGCTCTAATCCATCCGTGTTTAGGATGTAACAACTCAAGTAGGGTATTAGATAAGTTAAATGGGTCCAGCGCGGAGGACTCACTAACAGAGAAGAATAACTACATTTTATTGAACCTAATTTGTGAGCTATCAGGGAGCATTACCTTCAAGGGGACACCAGAACTGTGTCCCCAGCTGAGAGACACTGATAAATAAAGACACCGGCATCAGAGCAACGTCAGAGCCGCAGAGAGGCAAGCCATCTGGAGGCATGCAAGCTCTGAAGGCTCCTTTTACTTCCCTGGAAAGTGCTTATGAGGAGAGACAGGCTTGGCTCAAAGGGAGTCTGCCATCACACGAGTTTACAGAGATGTCCTCTTCACCTTGCAGCAAGTTGGACACTCTCAGAACATTTGGTGTCTGGGTAGCTTAGTCTTGGTGACTGTATTCGAACTCACTATTGGCATGAGTGAGTTAATTCAGTGCCTTAATTTCCTCATCCCTGAAACACGATAATACTAATTTCCTCTGAGTTTGCTATAAGGACAAAATGAGCAACTTAGGGCCAGGGGCTGGAGGCAGGATGGGTGGGCTGGGCTGGCTCAATGCAGAGGAGAAAGACAGCTGAGCTTTCTGCTTTGCCCAAGTCCACCTTACTCCCTTCACTGACTCGGATCTGGAATTCTTGTATTAAGTATCTGACTGGGGCTAAGTTTCTGGTTCTCCGTGAACAACTCTCTCCAGATCCCTCTTTTTCTGGTTCAGTCCATGCAGCACAACCTCCGAATTGCACTCCTGTCAGTTTGAGAATCTTTCCCTTTGCCCTCTCATTATCTATTCTTTCTTTTTTCCTTTCTTCCCTCCAAGAAACTCCCAGACAGCATCGACTCAACTGCTGGCTCTTAGGCTTACTGGAGTAGCGGACAGATCACAGATGTCATCCCGGCAGGCCTGGGTTCAAGTCCTCTCCTTGTTCAGCAATTCACCAGCTGTGTGACTTTGAGAAAACTGCTTCACCTCTCTGATCCTCTGCTTCTTTAGTTATAAACGTGGATAATAACAGCTTCTTCACATGTTTGGGGTCCAGTTTAACATCAGTAGCATATGAGGGTGTTCAGGGATTACTTTTTTAATTCTCAGAGATGGGTGCTAGAAATAAAGAAGCCCAAAACAAAAACAATAAAAGCAAACAACCATCCGCCCCCCAACACAAAACCAAAAAACAAACAAATAAAAAACATGGCTGTATCAGCATAGGAGAACATAAAGAATGAGAAAAAAATGCAAACAGATGAATATAACATACCATGTTAAGTAATATAATGAAGAACCTCTCTGTTCTCCAAAAGACCCAGACACTAGTACATAGGAAGGTCCCTGGGATCATCACCTCCTAGAGGCTGATTCCCAAGCCCTTAGGTGCCCACTCTGATGTTGCTAGTCCCAGGCATGGGAAGACTGTGTCGCCCAGATGCCCTAGAGCACCTCATTAGGCTGTCCAGAGCCCTCTGAAATAATAAGGTCCCTTCCACACGTCTCCTAGCTATTCTAGCTTGTTGCTCAGCCTGCTTGTTCTGAGCTTACTACACATGGATGTCCACTCCCTCCCTCCAGCCTGATCTTCTCTTATCAACTCTAGGTGTCTCTTGGATCAAATTCATTTTCTCTCTAACACTAAAAATAAAAATCCTCGTGTAGCAACTCCACCCGTTGCCTGGAGATAACACTTGGCTCTTCACACGCAGGAGACCTCCTCCAGCTGTGCTCATTTAACTCTGCTTTGCGGCTTCCTGCACTGTGAACAGGACACCTTTGGCAGGTGAGGTGTTAGGAATCTTTAGCGGAGACGGATTCTCCTGGGCATTTGTTCCCATTTCATTTTGTTCTAGATGCTGTCATAACGTCCACTGATGTTAATCTCTAGACTTTCCCCTTGGGTTCCTGGGCAATTCTTTAATGCCTGTGCCCCTCCAGCAGATGTTTCCTGAGGTCCCCCTGTGTGCCACACATGGGGCCACAGCACTTGTGTGATACTTGTGAGATAGGTGGGGGGGCTGTGGGGAGTGGGAATAAGATTTTGTCAACTTTGCTATGGTTCAGTGATATATGTGTGTGGGGAAGCAGGAGGAGGCTGGGTCATAAATGTGGGTTTCAGCTGTCACCCTACATCCTCCACATCTTTGTCTAAGAATCATACTCCTACCAATTACAGACATTTTTCTAATCAGGTTTGTGAGCTCACAATTTGTTTCCTATATCACCCTTTAAGAGCTATTTCCAGTGTCACCTCTCTGCTTACCTGAAGACCCTCTGCCTGAGAGGACAGGGGTCCTTGTCTCTGAATGGACATCTATTCTATTCACAACGGCTTCATTTCTATGTCTTTCATTTCATCACGTGGTTATGTGTACAGTTTCTTATTTGTAGTCAGTTTTATAATAGGTTATCATGTTGTGTCCACTTTTTGTTTGTTTTTTTTTTTTTTTTTTTGGTTGCAGTTTTTGGCTGGGGCCAGGTTTGAACCCGTCACCCCTGGTCTATGAGGCTGGCACCCTGCTCCCTGAGCCACAGGCACCGCCCTTGTGTCTACTTTTTGTATTTGCCTTTCTTATTTTAAACTGATTCAAGAAGGCAGTGTCTAGTCAGCATTGTGCTCTGGCATTTCATCTACCAGCATTGTGCTCTTTTTTGTCCAGCTCTGTAATATTTTTGAGTTCTAAGTAATTTGGATGCAGACAGCTATTTTTAAGGGGCCACTATGCAGTCGATGGTTTCAACTTCTTCAAGGAACAATTTAGGTAAAAAGTTTCCATGGTAGACCCTGAATAGTGTAAGAATTTAGATTATTACTATTTCTAAATGTTTCTATTCATTAAAAGGACGAGTGTCCTGATTTGCTGCTCTATTACACATACTAAAGTTCAGCATCTGATTATAACCAGCAGTTCCCGGGCCGAGCACAAGTTCATCTGAGAAGGGCGGGATGCATTTAAGTGCCAAGGGCCTCAAATGTCCAGAGCTGCTTGCTCAGGCCCCAGTGGACAACAGGCCTGTTGGCCCTTAGTGTCCCTCAGGAGCTAAATAGACGGATGATGTAGACAGTGCTCTGAGGCAGCTGGATGGAAACGCAGGTCTTATGGCTCTAAATTTGGTCACTCCTTCCCCTCCCCACTAAGCCACTTATGCCTGGTAAACATTCGGGGTGAAGGTATTATCTGCAAAAGGCCCCAAAAGGAGGAAGAGGCGAAACAGGGTGTCCATAAGGGCCTCCCTCACATACTCAGATTTACCAAGTTACTTTCGTGAAGAGCCTGAGTCTGCAGTTCCAAAAGACGAGAACCTGGAGAGAAGGACCTGGAACGCGTGAGGTCTGTAGCTGTGAGAGGCTGCGAGGGCATTTATGGCAGAGAGAGGCAGAAGTCCTAAGGAGAAAGTGGGAGATACCCTGGGCAGACAAACGCCTTTGGATTACAAGTTCAATTTCTTTTCTGCCGTCTCACAGAATGGGAGCTGGTGGAAGGGGGTGCTAGGAAAGGAACAGGCTGCCTTATGAAGCAGAGAATTCCATTATAAAAAGCTTCTGATCGTCTAAATCAGTCGGGGTGCAAGCCGAGTAGCAGCAGCAAACACCAGTAGATTGTGCGAGTGTGTGTGTGTGTTACACACTTAGCCATGCATCTATCTATATGGACATGCACACACATGATCTTCTGGGCCACTCCCTGGGTGGCTAGTGGTGACAGGCAGGTGTCCTCGTGAACACTTCCAGGAGACAATGACAGCACTGAAGCCTTTTAAGGTCGCTGAGTGCATGCTGGTTGCCAAAGAAATCTAACAGGCCCAGCGTGTGTCTCTGTCATAAATCAATGAATTACATATATGCATATTTAGTAAATATATATGCATTGTTTATTCACTAGAAGGATTTGACCTTCTAAAATTGTGGGAGCTGGTGGATCAGTCTTTTAGTCTGCTGTTTCACACTGGATGCTGGAGCCTGAAGTCCCAGGGGCAGGCCGTCAGGCAGGGAAGCGGATGTGGACGCAGGAGGCCAGAGCAGCCCAGGGCCCGTAAGTGGGCTGAACCCCCTGAGGACTGCCTAGAACCTTGGCCGTCACAGCTTTCCAACTTGCTCGTGTGGGTGACCTGTAGCGGCCAGGGCCTTCTGTCATGGAGATAAACACACAGAGGTGGAGAAGGGGGGGGAGCTGATAGAAGGCCTGGGGAGGGCAGAGCAGCTGGGCCGGCTGCTGCTTCAGAGCCCTGTGAGGATCAGCAGATCGGCCACACCCTGGGGGCTGGCGTGCTTACTCCCTCCCTCCTGTCCTCTAAATCTCCCAGAAATCTCCTGTGGCCCATCTAACTGGAAATACACAAGATACCCAATTGTTGGTAATGCAGTTGCATCGAGCCAAGTCGGCATATTACAAAGCCACCCCATTCTGTGAGAAGGAATACTACAGCTGGGAAAGGACTGACCAGAGGCCCAGCGGAGGCAGAGAGACCCGGCACACGGACTGCCCAGCACTCAGCTCGCTCTCCAGCCAGCGAGGGCTCCCCGTGCACCCACAGAAGCAGCTGCTGGCAACACCTTTCTCCCTAGGGATTTCCACTCTCCAAGACGAGCCATGGAGTCAAAAAGAGCCTCTTCAGCTTCTGCCTTCCTTGTTTCCAAAGACCAGCATTTCTGCCCTTTGCATTTTCAGGATTTATAGTAGTGGGCATGTTTTTCAAGAAACAAAATCATAGCTGACATTATGAATTGAGAGTCTATGATGTGTCAGACCCTTTGACATGCATTATCTTATTTCATTCTTACAAACAATCGCTGTGTGGTAAGTCTCGTTGTTAGCTTAATTTTACTGATGTGAAAATTGAAGCCTAGAGTGATTGATTTGCTCAGTGTCAGGCAGCTGTTGTGTATTGGTGCAGGTATTGAATCCAGGAAAGTAACACCATCACCACCACCGAAGATAATGGTGCAGGGAATTACTACGTGGCTAAGAACCCTGTGGGGCCCCTCAGGTCTAGAATCTCCTACTTCCACTCCAGGGGAGAGAATGTGTGAGTCCATGAGAGCAAAGAGGGAAGACAGAAGGGTGACTGGAGGGAATCTGAGAAAATAAAAATGCACAAGGGGGCATCCTGGAGACTACGGGAGGCACCACAGGGATGCCGTGAGCAGGTGGAGGAAGGGGGGTCAGAACAGCAAGAGGTCACGGCCCGCTCTCATTGCTGTCTCGCTGCTCAGATGGGAAAGTCATGGGGCCTGAGCTATGACGGCTGGAAATGAATAGAAATGAATTCGGAGAGGGACAAACCAAATCAACACCACGCAATCAACAGCCAACAGCTCGGTCATGTCAACTGAAGATGTTCTGGCCATTTAGAAAGGTAAGTGGCAAAAAGCAGAAGAAAACAGAACAGAAAAATCCCCTCAAAAGAATATCCAGGAATGAGGACAGTGGCTTTGGCAACTACTCATAACGTGTTCTGAGCCTTCTCAGCACAGGCTTCTGGGCCACTGCAAGGGTGATGAGCAGGTGTTCCCCAGGGCCACTTCCAGGCGACAATGGCAGCCTGGGAGCATTTGAAGGTCGCTGAGGGCATGCTGGTCAGGCCAAGTGTGTGTCTCTCTGGGCAACTGTGGCTCAGGCAGGTGCTCTGGGGTATGTCTGCCTCGAGCCCCTTCTCAACCAGCACAGCTGCTCCTCATTCGAGGTCCAGCCCAAACAGCACCTGCCCTCAGCCCACTCCCCAGCATCGCGGATGCTGTGTGTGACTCTAATTCTCTACCTTTCTGAGCTCCTCAGGGAGAGGGATGTATTCTCTGCTTTTCCACGTTTACATTTATGACATCACAAGCACCTGGGACACACCCCAAATTGTAGAGTCTCAGTTTCCTGCACGTACACACCCTGCCCACTGACGCTGCGGATCCCTTCCTTCCAAGGCTCCTCAAAGCCCTTTTGCATCTCCACTGACTCTTGTTCTGTTCATCATCATCTCTTTCTAAGAGCAGCTGAGTAACCTTCAAACATCTCTGCTACCTTGGAGGATGCATGGGTTCATCAGTGATCACACACCTTCAACTGCGAGATGTGTCTGCACTTCAGAGGCACAGATGCTTTCCAACCGGAGAAGGGGCAGCTCCTTGGTGCTGCCCCTGGAGGTGAACACCCAGGGCTCCAGCCTCCTCCAAGGCTACGTTTCACATTAAAATTCTTTTAACCATGTGAATAGTCTCTCCATAAAGAAACCCTTAGAGCAGTTTTTTTGCAACCTTTTTTAATCTCACGGCACACTTGAACCTATAGTTAAACTTCCACAGTACACTAAAATTATGTTGATCAAAACAAAAAGAGAGTAAAAGAAAGAATATACTTACTGTGCTTTGAATGGCCTTAAAATAATTTAATTAATGATCTTTTTTATTTATTTATTTATTTTTTTTGTAGAGACAGAGTGTCACTGTACCGCCCTCGGGTAGAGTGCTGTGGCGTCACACGGCTCACAGCAACCTCTAACTCTTGGGCTTACGCGATTCTCTTGCCTCAGCCTCCCGAGCAGCTGGGACTACAGGCGCCCGCCACAACGCTCGGCTATTATTTTTTGGTTGCAGTTTGGCCGGGGCTGGGCTTGAACCCGCCACCCTCGGCATATGGGGCTGGCGCCCTACTCACTGAGCCACAGGCACCACCCCTAATTAATGATCTTTATTTTATTTGTTTTTGAGACAGTCTCGTTATGTTGCCCTCGGTAGAGTACTGTGCTGGCACAGCTCACGGCAACCCCAAACTCTTGGGCTTAAGCGATTCTCTTGCCTCAGCCTCCCATGTAGCTGGGACTACAGGTGCTCACCACAACAATTGGCTATTTTTTGTTGCAGTTGTCATTGTTGTTTTAGCAGGCCCAGGCCAGGCTTGACACCCCACCCCCACTGCCAAGCCTAGGTATATGTGGCTGGTGCCATAACCACTGTGCTATGGACCCCAAGCCAATTATTGATCTTTAAACATTTTTTTTTTAGCACACATAGGGTCCTTTCATAGCATACCAGTGTGCCGTGGCACAACAGTTGAAAATCACTGCCCTAGAGCAACATCTGTTCTATCTACTTTGTCGTGTGGATCAACTGCTCCTGGTTAAATAAGCCAGGTAAACGCTACGGAGCCCTGTGGCCTTGGCTTACGCAGGAAGGTTGACCAGAGTTGCCCAAATGTAATGACAATTAAGGTTATGGGGGGGGAAGCAGAAAGAGGGATGGAGAGAGGGGGGTGGGGCCTTGGTGTGTGTCACACTTTATGGGGGCAAGACATGATTGCAAGAGGGACTTTACCTAACAATTGCAATCAGTGTAACCTGGCTTATTGTACCCTCAATGAATCCCCAACAATAAAAAAAAAAAAAAAAAAAAAAAAAAAAACAAAGACCTTGACAACAGAATAAGCCAGTCAGTGATAAAGACACCATGCACAGAGATGATATTTCCATCCTTCAAAGCTCTTTGGGGCACAATGATCTTCTTAACAATCAGAGACGATAGATACTGTTGTTCCCGCTTTATAAATAATCCAACAGAGGCTGAAATGACTGTGGTGACTTGGGTAGGCCCTCACAGATACTTAGAGGCAGAGTTAGGAATAAAACATTGGCTTCTTAAGTCCAGGTAAGGTGCGTACCCGAGAAAGCCTTTACCCCGTTACTCCGGGTGCGCACTGATTTTAAACTTTTAAGTGATCACATATCTATATATTTCCAACCTCTGTCTATAGGCTGAATGCATTAGAGAGATTTATTAGACAGGCAATCTAGAAAAGATGACTGTGTTCAGAAGCTACTGCTCCCCAGTCTTCCTTAGGCAGAAAATCTTAATTTGTCTTTCCAAATTCACTCCACCTCAGAGAATAGCTTTGTGGATGGAAAAGCCATAATAAAAGATCAAGCTCAGTCCAGCATCAAACGATCTGCCTCTTCTCCCCACCGTGCTAAATCACGAGCTTCCCCTGGTCAGGCAGTTACTTACACGGCCCGGGAGCTCATAAGAATAATGTGGCCAGCCTGTGAGTCGGTGAGGACGCGTGTTCCCTCCCCCCAACCCCCATTTCCCATTTAACTCTGCTCATTAGGGGAGGCTGGAGCGCAAGTCAGCTCAACGTCAATAAGCCACCAAGGAAATGCACAAACGGACAGCTAAAGAACCCCAGTCCCTACCTTCTACAGAATCCCTTAGAAAAAAGGTTTCTCAGCCTCCTCGCTGGGTCACTTAAATGAGTAGTGACATTTGAGTCCTTCGGAGTAATTAATTTCCTCTGTCTCCAATAGCGCCTCATATTTTAATGAATTTTTACAAGTCTCAGATCTTCTAGCCTCCCTGCTCCCTCTCCCATCCCACGGTTCCCCAAGGTCCCATAACAAATAGCTCCCACTTGTATTTTCCTTGCAAACTCACATAAACTGGAAATGATAAATACATGATCTGGGCTTTTTAATGGACCATTGTTTAATTTTCTATGCTTGTCTGGCTGGGCAAGAGATGAATATTACCTTGTGGAGAATAAGATTTCTATTCCATTTGGTGGGTGTAGGGGGGTCAGGAGTAATCTATGGCAGAAAAACTACACTCTGTTCATCCTAATAGGCAAAGCTGCTAATTAAAAGTGTCGGAAGACACATCCATCCACTAGTGTATGATTCATTCAGCAATATCCCCGGTAAACAAGAAACAGCTATTGGAATGAATGCTTATAATTTGTCAAAAGAATATGCTTTCAACTGTGCCTTCCTGGCTCCTGTATGAAGTCCATAATTCAGCAATGACATCATTTAAAAGTTGAGGACCTCAAAATAACAGCACATGCCCTGGAGGCTCGTTAATCTCCAAGCATATTTTCAACGTAGAAAATTTATCTTACCTGTGATTTGACTTTATTTTCAAGAACTGAGAATGATTTCTTCTGTTGGTAAATATGTTTAAAGGGGAGGCATTTGGTAAATAAAGCTAACGAAATTCTATTTATTATTATTATTATTAATTTATTTATTTATGTTTTTGGTTATAGTTTTTGGCCGGGGCCAGCTTGAACTCACCACCTCCAGTATGTGGGGCTGGCTCCCTACTCCTTGAGCCACAGGTGCTCCCCTCCCTTTTTTTTTTTTGAGACATAGTCTCAAGCTGTTGCCCTGGGTTGAGTGCTGTGGTGTCATAGCTCACAGCAACCTCCAACTCAGGCTCAAGCGATCCTCTTGCCTCAGTTTTTCTATTTTTAGTAGAGACAGGGTCTTGCTCTGGCTCACACTAGTCTTGAATGCATGAGCTCAGGCAACCCACTGCCTCGGCCTCCCAGAGTGCTAGGATTACAGGCATGAGCCACCAGGAAGTTCTGTTTAAAGTCAAACCATTCTGAGCTAATCCGCTAGAAGCTAAGGCTAAAATACAGTCTGGAAAACTTAAGGGTCCTGATGACATTTACTAGGTACTTAAAGAGAAGGTGAAGAAGAATCAATATTCTCTTTCTCTAACCACAAACAGACCAGAGACAAGCACCAATCCCAGAGGTCCAGAGGCCCCGTGGACCCTTCCATGGAGAAACACAAAACACAAAAGTCATCACTTCAAGAGAACCCAGAAGACGTCTGTAAGCATTTTCCCCAAAGATAAAGTTTTCCTTGCCACCAGCAAGACCCTGCCAGACTCAAATCTTTACCTTGTGTTGTGCAAAAGAGTTCTTCAGTCATGAAGACGTGGAGCAAGGGCTCCCCACCATGTCTTGCAGAATGCTGAAAGCAAACAAAACATGATATTAAAAAAAGTAAACATTCATTATTTAACGGTCTTGTTTTTTCTTCTCTGCCTCTCTCACTCAGGAAATCTATACTAACTTCCTACCGGATGTTAGACACTGAAACTTCAGATATGGGGAAAAGAAAAATATGACTGGGCGGTGCCTGTGGCTCAAGGAGTAGGGAGCCGGCCCCATATACGGGAGGTGGCGCGTTCAAACTCGGCCCTGGCCAAAAACTGCAAAAAAAAGAAAAGAAAAGAAAAAAATATGACTGACAAAAACAAGCAAACACAGACTGTTGTAAGGAAAGGCAAGCAGCAGAAGGCCTTGTAGGAGGGAGACAGGGCGTGTGTGTGTGTGTGTGTGTGTGTGTACACGCATCTTGTGTGTGTGTGTACACGCATCATATGTGTGTGTACACGCGTCTTGTGTGTGTACACGTGTCTTATGTGTGTGTACACACGTCTTGTGTGTGTGTGTACACGCATCTTGTGTGTGTGTACACACGTCTTATGTGTGTGTGTACACGTGTCTTCCTGAGACACAGCACGGCGGCACATACCTACCCATCTACACAGACACAAATGAGTGTTAAGAATTTTTAAAGAAATTCTTCACATTTGTAATTCATCTGACTCTCTTAACGGCTTGAGCTCCTGCCTTGGAATCGCAAAGAAGCAGGCACTGGAGGAAATGTCAAGAATCTTAAAAATGATCATAGCCTTTAATCTGTAATTCCCCTCCTGAATTCCTTCTTAAGGAAACAATCACCCATGCAGACCTATATTTATGCACAACGATATTTATCGTGGTGTTATTCGTAAGAGGGAAACCGATGGAGGAATGGTAAAGTAAACCTCGGCACGGGTAATAGTACGCTCATAATACAAATAATGTCAAACATTTTCAAGACATAGGAAGTATAGTTTGTATAGTATCTCAAAATTGTTGCTAAAACTTGAGCTTGTCTATGTAAAAGCTAGTCTTAAAAAACAACAGCAGTTATCTTTTTTCTTTCTTTTTTTTTTTGAGACAGAATCTCACTTTGTCACCTTTGTGGTGTCACAGCTCACAGCAAGTTCAAACTCTTGGACTTAAGCGATTCTCTTGCCTCAGCCTCCCAAGTAGCTGGGACTACAGGAGCCCGCCACAGCATCCGGCTATTTTTTGGTTGTAGTTGTCATTGTTGTTTGGCAGGCCTGGGCTGGATTCGAACCGGCCAGCTCGGGGGTATGTGGCTGGCACCCTAGCTGCTGAGCTATAGGCGCCGCCAACAGTGGTTATCTTTGTAGGTTGATTACAAATTATTTTTCTCTTGTTTATACTTTCCAAATTTTCTACCAAGACCATGCATTACTTTTTCTGGGTATAAAAGAAACAAATAGAAGCACCAGCTGTAATATCACAATTTCTGTATCTCTTCCCCCCACTATTATTTAGTTGGGGACTCCCTATTCCCCAGAAATACCCCCATTCTGAGGATAACACTCTGCAAGGGAGTTGTGCATTTAGGTCTCTGCCTCCCATCAGTTGTGAGCTCCTCCGATGAAGTTATTATGACTTTTGTTTAAAATTCAGATTATGATGAGGGTACAAATGATTAGGTCCTGTTGTTTGCGTTTCTAAGGTGAAGTTCAAGTTGTAGTTGAGGCAGTTGGGCCCTTCCTCCTGGAGGGGTGCTGTACACTCTTGCAGTGTGTCCATCCGGTCAGAGCTTCCTGTTCTCCCTCCCTCCTCTCTTTTCCCTTTTCCTTCCTCCTTTTGCTTCCCAAGATTCTGGCCCAGACACTGGCATAGTTTTCAGTCAATGTCTGCTGCTTACAGGAAGAAATGAGCAAGTGAATGAACAAAAGACTTAATCAATGAGCTGACTCGACTAAAATTACATTAGGAAAACTGTTCATTCAGAATAATCAGTGACAATAAAAAGTGACATTCCATTTGGATTCACAGAAGATACAAGAAGACGGAAAGCAGAGAGGTAGCAATTTTTCAGAGAAGACAGTAAAACTGAGAAAGAAAGAGCCTATGGTTAAAGAAACCCCATCATCGTCATAATGGAATATCACAGCCTGGTGAACTTCCAGTGTATTCTAAGACTACGAATCTGTTGAAGGCGGGAACATTTATCTAGTAGCAATATCCCATTACAATAAGTTGGTCACTTTAAACATTTGGAGTTATATATACATAAACTAAGTAGATGCTTGTTATTAGTTTTAATCAGCAATGGCTGGTTGACTCCTTGTTTAAGAAAAAACAAGTTACAGGATAGATATTGTAGTGCTTTATAGAAATTCAATTTAGCCTGCTCATAAAACTAATGAAATATTGCCAGGATACTAATTTATAATTACATTTCTCTGGAGGTAGACCTGGTTTGAGTCCCATCTCTGCCTTTTAAGAGTTAGGGAATCAGCCCACATCACAAAATCCCAAAATCATAGATGTTGGCATGGATGTGGAGAAAAGGGAACACTTCTGCACTGCTGGTGGGAATGCAAACTAGTACGTTCCTTTTGGAAAGATGTTTGGAGAACACTTAGGGATCTAAAAATAGACCTGCCATTTGATCCTACAATTCCTCTACTAGGTATATATTCAGAAGACCAAAAATCACACTATAACAAAGATATTTGTACCAGAATGTTTATTGCAGCCCAATTCATAATTGCTAAGTCATGGAAGAAAACCAAGTGCCCATCAACCCATGAATGGATTAATAAATGGTGGTATATGTACACCATGGAATATTATGCAGCCTTAAAAAATATGGAGACTTCACCTCTTTTCTGTTTACATGGATGGAGCTGGAACATATTCTTTTTAGCAAAGTATCTCAAGAATGAAAGAAAATGACCAATTTATAGCTTTCATATGACTTATAGCCCAAGAAGAAGGGGAAAGGGGAGAGGGAGGGGAGGGGAGGAGGGAAGATGGGTGGAGGGAGGGTCATTGGTGGGACCACACGTATGGTGCATCTTATAAGGGTACATGTGAAATTTACTAAATGTAGAATGTAAATGTCTTAACACAATAACTAAGAAAATGCCGTGAAGGCTATGTTAACCAGTGTGATGAAAATATTTCAAATTGTATATGAAACCAGTGCGTTGTACCCCATGATTGCATTCATGTACACAGCTATGATTTAATAAAAAAAAAAAGAGTTTGGGAATCTTGGACAAATTATTTGACCTCCTTATGGTTTTGGTTTTCTTATATATAAAGTGGAATAATAACAACACCCACCTGATAGGGTTATTGTAAAACAAAACTAAACAAACAAACAAAATGAGAATGCCCAGAATTCAACTGAGGGTTCAAACTCACGTTTTCTTACATAATCACCTGACGCTGTTAAGCACACACCTGCTTTCCTTTGCAGCATATGCCATGAAGTACACTAAGCATTATACTAATCTTACTTCATTTCATCCTCATAATATTTGTCATGAGGAGGTCCTTCCTATTTTTCCACTTTATAATCCTTTTTATTTCTGTAAAATTGGTAGTAATGTCCTGTCTTTCATTTCTGATTTTAGACATTTCATTCTTCTCTTTTTTCTCTCAGTCACTCTAGATACAGGTTTGTGAATTTTGTTCATCTTTTTAAAGAACCAACTCCAATTCTATTTTCTCTGCTGCCTTTCTACTCTCTATTGTGTTTATTTTCCACTTAACAAAAGTGGAAACTGAGGGCAGCGCCTGTGGCTCAAGGAGTAGAGTGCCAGCCCCACATACCGGAGGTGGCAGGTTCAAACACGGCCCCGGCCAAAACTGCAAAAAAAAAAAAAAAAGTGGAAACTGACACCCAATTTTAAACACTTAATAAGTTTCTGAGCCAAGATTCAAACCCAGAGTATCTGGTTCCAAAGTCTAATCTTATTAATTATCATAAAAAGGAGACAATGAATACAGTTTTGTACCCAGGATTTGATTCACAACGAAGTTCAGTTTACAATCTTACTTTGTCACACTATATTATTTGAAATGCTGTCTTGAATTTTATTTCCTTATAGTTAAGCAACCTTCTACTTATTTTCTAATTAAATATTGTAGGCATATAGTTGAATATAGACATAATTATGATAAAAAAATCTATGTACTGATACCCAACCTGGTCAGATATTAGCATTTTGCCTATTTCACTCAAATCTTTTCTTTTTCAAATAAAACACTGTAGGTATAAGCAAAGTGTTCTGTACGCTGCTCCCCAATTCTAGGAAGATAACTACTGTCTTAAATTCTCATGCGTGTTTTCCGCTTCTCCTATATATTTGCATCCATAAACAATATATAGCACTGGTTTTCACATTTTAAAACTTTGTGTAAATGTAGGTAGGCAGCCATCTGAAGTCTGCTTACTTTCCCCAGTGTTATTTGAACACGTTGATACAATTACATGTAATTTTTTAACGTTTGAATAGAATTTTATATATTGGCTTAATTATCCATATTGATTGACATTTGGGAGGCTTCCAAATTGTGCTAATACAAATAATGCGGCAGTGGACATTGTATATTCATTAGGCACAGATGTATGAGATTTCTCTTAGAGGATATGCATCTTTAAAATTATGGGATGTTGCCAATTGCTCTACAAAGTTAACAGTCACATTCGTACTAATCACCATTCGTTCACATCATTACTAGCATATGGTATTGTCAAAGTTTTTTTTTTTTTGTAGAGACAGAGTTTCACTTTACTGCCCTCGGTAGAGTGCCGTGGCGTCACACAGCTCACAGCAACCTCCAACTCCTGGGCTTAAGCAATTCTCTTGCCTCAGCCTCCCGAGTAGCTGGGACTACAGGCGTCCGCCACAACGCCCGGCTATTTTTTGGTTGCAGTTTGGCCGGGGCCGGGTTTGAACCTGCCACCCTTGGTATATGGGGCCGGCGCCCTACCAACTGAGCCACAGGCGTAATTTTTTCCATCACATAGATAGGACATCTCTCACTGTGGTGTAGCATGCATTTCTCTCATTACTAGTGAGACTGCACATTCTTTTGTATTTTAATTGGTCATTTAGTTTCCCCGTCTGTCGTTTGCTTTTTTATGAGCCCATTTTCCAGTTGAGTTGTTACAGGAAGGAAACAACACACACGAAGAAAAAATAAAAGCACAAAACACATCGCATGCCAGATAGTTACATGTGCCACGGAAGAAGGAGAAATAGGGAAAAGAAATGAAGAGTTTCTGGGGTGAAAGTTCAATTTTGAACAGGGCAATTTTAGAAGACATCACCAGAAAGTGACATTTAGCAAAGCTCTGGAATTGGCGTGGGCACAAGTTCTGGAAAGAGCACTCACGCTAAAGAGAAGAAACAGAAAAAATGGGAACATTTGGCTAAGATATGTGGTGGTACATAGAAGCCTGTGATAATTCTGTTCTATCTTGATTTTTAGGTATTAGATACAAATACATTCTAATATTCCAACATTTTGGGGAATTTTATATGTCGCAAATATTTTTCCCAATCTGATGCTTGTTTTTGTGTTTTCCGTTTGTGTATAGTGACAAATACACATTTTTAACTTTTGATGTCATAAAATATATTAGTACTTTCCCTTAAGATACGTTCTTCTTTATTTTATTCAATTCATTCTTTCCTATACCTGGGTCAGGGTATAAAACAGACCTATAGTTTCTTTTAAAGTGGTTTTGTTGTTGTTGTTGTTTGATTTAATGGTTGTTTCTTTGAAGTAAAAGAAAGGAATTCATTTTTATTGTGTTGGAAGACAGTGATCTCTACTTGAGAGTCTGCTGTGCCGGTTCAAAAAGGATGTAAGTAAATCTATGCTTTTCAGATATAGAACAGGGATTATTTAGGGAAACATGTAGAACCATCATGCAGAGCTCTATAATCAGCTATTTTAGCTTGCAGTTTACAACCGTTGACATACTGTAGATAGCAAGCGTACATCTAAAATCAATTGCAAAGTAAAACGGTGTGCAAAATTCACATCGTCAAATGTTCACTGGAGAATTTTTCATAATGAAAGAAAACATATTGTATTTTTCTTTAATATTATAATTATTATAGATAATATATTTAATATCATATTATAATTATTACATATATTTAATATTATATCATACTATTATATTTTCATAATATTATGTCTTCTTATATTATATTTATATTTTATAGGAAACAGAACTATAGTTCCTTTTAAAGTTTTTATGCCTTTCATATTTAATCCACTTGGAATTGATGGCGTTCACGGGACACAAGGATGCAGTACTTTTTGTGTATAAATATGCACAGTCCTGATACCATTTACACTGTAGTTCCTCATTTCTACGTTGATTTCCAATGAAATAGCAATCACGTTCAAAGATGGCACATCCACACTGTCTACTCGGGGGCTCTACAGCTTGGTCCCCTGCTCTAGTTTTCTACCCTTGTGCCCATGCTATCTTAATTATATAATTGTACCCTAAATTTTCATAGCTAATAAGGTATGTTCACCCATCTATCCATTATCCATGCACCCATGCACCTACCCATATTATCCACCCTCCCTCATCCCTCTAACCAGCCATCCATCACCATTGTTCATTCATAAACATTTGAGAGCCTGACTGCCAAACACTGGTTTGACTACTAGGGGATTTAAAAACAAACTAAACTGGGCGGCGCCTGTGGCTTAAGGAGTAGGGTGCTGGACCCATATACCAGAGGTGGCGGGTTCAAACCCGGCCAAAAACAAAAACAAACAAACAAACAAAAATACAAACTAAACTGATATTCCTGTCCCCATGGAGCTTAAATTGCAGAGGGTGGAGACAGACAATAAACAGACACATGTTTAAGTACAGAGGACGTTGGACAGTATTAGATGCCATGAAGAGACAGGACCCAGGGACAGGGGATCCTCAGACGTCAGTGCCTGGTCTAAGGCATACGCTAAAAATCCAACAGGACCAAAGTTAGTTCTTTTAAACACACACTAGAGAGTTAGAGCTATTTGCAATGGTCCATATGTTTGTCACTCTCTCCTCCATTCACGTGTCAAAATCCTAACCCCTACTGCAGCGATTTGCAGCAGGTGTGCCTGTAGGATACTGTGTGCCATGAGAGGATTTTACGTGTGCTGCAAAAAATTTTAAAGATCGTTAATTAAATTATTTTTGAAAGAAGTTCAAAGCATAGTAAATATATTGTTTCTTTTTACACTTTTTTTTTGGATCCACATAATTAAAGTGTGCTGTGGAAGTTTAACTATAGGTTCAAGTGTGCTATGAGATAAAAAAAAGTTTGAAAAACATTGATCTAATGGATGGTACCTGGACGTAGGGCCCTTGGGAGGTAATTGGGTCATGAGAGTGGACGGCCCTCAGGAGTGGAGGTAGAATCCTTATAAAAGGGATCCCAGAGACCCTCTGCATTCTTTCTACTATGTGAGGGTGTAAGGAGAAGTCAGCTGTCTGGGATGCAGAGAGGGCTCTCACTAGAAACGGACGGTGCTGTGGCCCTGGTCTCAGACTACCAGCTTCCAGAAACGGGAGACGTGAATGTTTGCTGTTTAACTCCTCTCGAGTAATCTTTCTGGCTTATCCGTGCACTCGCCACATATGAATGTACCCACCTGGGGTGCAGGTGCAGCGTGGCAGTACCCTGACCCAGATGAGCCCTCTGCTTGCCTAGTGGCTACCTTGCAGCTGCGAATGCTGTCACCATCTTGGCTGCTGCTGAGCTGCCACTGCAGATTAGGTGCAGCATGAGGGCTCTCGTTGCATTCAGCTGCCCGAACTGCTCAAGACACTCTTAGTCCCCTAGAAGGGGGGTCTGAGCACAGGGCCTGTGGCCTGGCCCCTTCTTGTACCTTTCTCACGGTACAGGCCTTCGAACTCAGAACGAGACTTCAGTCTGTTAGCTGAGAGCGTCTGGAAGCCTAGAAAAGTTTCTGCTTCTGGAGATTTGGGAATAAACCCAGAGTTTTCAAGCACAGCTCCCAGAAAACACAGATGTTTTATAAGCTGTAGGTTTTACACAGCTAGAATTTTGTGAGTGCTATCTGTCTTTTCAATTCATTGAGTAAGTCAGTCAGCAGATAGTTGCTCTGGGAAGTCGGTTTGCTTTTACATCTTGGGTGGATGTCACCACTCCTTTACAAGAGAATTCAGTATATTTACTTATTAACACAATGGGCCCTGTGATTCTAGCCAAGTTATTTTCTCTTTCTAAACTTCACTTCCTTCACTTTAAAATGGGAGAATATGCAGTTGCAGATTTGTTGTGACATTAAGTCCTTTACTGAAAGACCTTAGTGTAGTGTGACCTGTGTGTGGCAGGCATGAAATAAACGGCAGGCCTTATAATTAGGCTTGTTAGACAAATAACCCTATGTATTTGCAAAAGATCTTTAAGACAAGCATATGCTGGGGCACCAGAACCCCAGCCTCTCTAGGTTCCTGTCTGAACCATCTAGAGCAGGGGTCCTCAAATTGCGGCCCGCGGGCCACATGAGGCTGCGTGATTATATTTGTTTCCGTTTTGTTTTTTTACTTCAAAATAAAATCTGTGCAGCGAGCATAGGAATTTGTTCATAGGTTTTTTTTTAAACTATAGTCCAGCCCTCCAACGGTCTGAGGGACAGTAAACTGGCCCCCTGTTTAAAAAGTTTGAGGACGCAAGACAAGAGGGTAAGTATGTGAATTAAGCCACAAGTCCCTGTTCTGGGGCTGGGCCTTTATCATCAGCAGGATGAGCTCTGTTGCCTGTGTCCTGGTGAAGCCACAGGACAGAAGCAGCCTCAGCGTATTAGGGTTTCCTCATTTGCATATCCCCAGAACTCTACAGCCCATTGGGCGGGAGTAGCCGAGCTGACTGGAATACTAATTATATCTAGGGTTTGCTCATTTGCATACATCCAACCACAGTAAAGTGTGAGCTGTAAACTAGGAAGGGAACCATCACAGGATGGGGGTTCCCTGTTTCAAAGAGTGAGTATCCTGAGCTTCATGGGCCACCTCCTTCTGAATGTTCTGGCTAGTCCCTAGCCAGAGATTTGGAACTTGATGCAACAAGAGCCCTCATACTGTATCTAATGTGGCAGCTCAGCAGCAGCCAAGACGGTGACAACATTCCCAACTGCAAGGCAGCCACTAAGCAAGCCGAGGGCTATCTGGGTCAGGGTACTGCCACGCTGCACCTGCACCCCAGGTGGGTATGTTCATATGTGGGGAGTGCACGGATATGACAGAAAGATTCATCGAGAGGAGTTAGATACTTTTATACTGGATACTTCTTTGGCCTGTTGAATGATTTTATAATAAAAATAAATGTTTGAAGAGGTTATCTCTGGTTGGGTTGTGTTCGTTACATCAAAGACTCAGATGAATGTCATCCTGTCCTGGGTCTTGGAGTGCAGTCACTGACAGACTCACTTCCCTGTCCACTTGTTTAGCCATCCATGCATTTATTCCCATTTAACAAATGTTTATTGAGCCCTTTTTATATTCCAGACACATTTTTGGACCCTGGTAATAGACCCAACCCAATGAGAACAGCTAGGTAAACAGTGCCAAAGTATTGCCTAGTGTGAGAGAACAGGCCACCTGGGAGGGAAGTCCAGGTACTTTACGTGAAAGCCAATGAAAAACTAAAACAAAACAAAAAAGCACCAAACCAAACTTTGGCACTACTTCCCTATTTGTTGCAATGATTCTGGGTTTTCCTGCATTTCTAGTCCCTCTGCTCTCACACCTTGCAATGCCCCAGGGTCTCTCGTCTGCCTGTTGGTCTCCCAGCTCCGTCCGTGCTTCACTCTTACTCCGGCTGGAATCCGGGCCTGTGGGCTGTGACTTCCAATGCTTCTACAAAGCTTGCCCCAAATCCTGGACATTCTCCTTCTAGGCACTCCAGCCCTGTTCTCCCACGTCCACCCCTTTATGCAACAGCCTTTCTGAGGACAGGATTCCAGGAAGCTCCTGTGTGAAAGCTCCTTTGCCCCACGATGTGACATCCCCAGATGCTCCCTGCAGGCACAAGCCCCCAGCACAGGGCTGCCCACTCTGTGTGTCTGATGGCTGAAATTAAGGGCAACAGAGCAGAAAGCCCATCTGCTGATACCACAGTTAGATAAGCACCCGCAGAGGTTGTAAAACACCCCTGGCAGCGCACACTAGTCAATTGTCCTACTAATTAGTTTATTATTTCATTTGAGAGATCAAATACATAAATAAAATTAATAAACCCTGCAAAATAAGTGCATTGCTGGAAATAAAATTATTTCTCAGGTCATTGCCTTAAACACAGATATTACATGCTAGAATAATGTCAACATAAGAAAAGCAAATCATGTAGCCTTCCAGGCCGGAATGGGCTGGCAGCAGCTGGAGTCAGCCTGCATATCGGGGGAGGGTGATGAACCTCAGGGTAGGTCAGAAAACACAAGATGTTCTCCACTCTGTCATCACTTGTTGTATGACCTTGAACAAGTCAGTTTCCTTCTTTACCCCCACCGATGTGCTCATTCACTCATGAGTAAAACAAGAGGGTTGGACTACCACTGAGGCTTGCTGCAGCTATGAAATTTCATGGTTATGGGGATCAAATGAAAGCTAAAGCTTATTAACTTAGTCAATAAAGAACACATAATAAAAATTAGCCAGGTGCAGCAGCTCACACCTGTAGTCTACTTGGGAGGTTCAGGCTCGCATGAATTCAGGAGTTCAAAGCTGCAGAGAGCTACGACTGGGCCCCTGCACTCCAGCCTGCACAAGAGAGTGAGACTCCATTTCAAAAAACAAATAAATAAAAGTAAAATAAATAAAAAGGATAAAAAATAAAGAAAGATAAATACATAATAAAAATGAAATAAAACCCAAGAACCCATTATAATACCCCAGGATGGGTTCAAGAACCTGATTAGACAATGTCTAACCCAACCCTCACTTTATAAATGAAGGGAGAAGAGGGTGGAGTTTGCATTCATTGAGGGCCTATTACCTACCAAGAACTACGCTGGGGACTTTCACCCATCAGCCCCCAGAAACAAGCTCAGAGAACAAATGAAATGCATGCAGAGAATGGCAACATAAGGTTCCTTTTCTTAGTACAGGCTTTCCCACCGAACTGTGTTTGATTGTCCGGCCTCTTTTTGGCCCCCAGATGCAGGCTGCTTACTGCCTGGTGCTTGCTGGACTCTTGGGAGACACCTTGGGTAGCGGGCCCTGTCGTGACCCTTTCGGTAGACTGTTCCCACAAGCACTGATGGCAAAAGAGAGGTGGAGGGATCAGTGGGTGATTGCCTCAAGGTGTCAAAGCATAGCTGTGTGACAGCGTCTCTGCCACACTGCAGCCCTCCAGGGCAGCTCTGTCGGGAGGCTGAGAGTGCTGCCCACTGACAGCTTGCAGCCGAGGACCTGCTTCCCCGGCTGCCCTGGGCTGAAGGGCACGTCCTCTCTCAGGGCAATAACCCCTTCCCCGGGGCTGCCAACACCCAACAACTAGAGGTCAGGTCACAACCCTACAGGACCCTGTCAGCTTCAGAGCTTCCCCCAGGTTTGGCTGAAGTCAGTGTCTTTGCTGTGACCGTGGTCTCTGCTCCCTCTTCCGACTGAGCCTGAGTCCTTCACTCCCTAGCAAATGTCTTCCATGCAAATGTCTCCCAAAGCTGGCTTCCTGGGAATGCAGAGGGCTCACAGTGGTGTGACGCTTCAGCCATCGAAACACAAAACATTCAGCTCAGGTAAAGAAACAGTAGAATGTGAGAGTGCATTTGCATAGGATAAAAAAAGTGGAAGCAAATCATTCTCCAGGTGAGACTGCTGGCAGGTAGGAGGCACCACAGTGTAGTAGAGAGGATAGGAGCTGTGATCACGTGTTGACCCTGCCTATGCAGCCTTGGCCATGGCACTGAACTGGCCTCAGCGCCCCTAACTATAAAATGGGGATAATTCTTATCTTGCAGGACTGTTGTGACCCTCTCTTGTCCAAGCTGACATCAGGTATAATGAGTCTTTCTCTACCATTGTCTCCAGAGACAAATTGCTGCAACTTGGCTGGATCGTGACTTTACCCAATGGGTATTTGTAAATCTTTCTTATAGAAGGAAGTCTTAATGCTGTAATGGGGTAAATGAGATGAAAGTTATGCTGATTAGTAGGATGTAGGCACTCCAATTTGTACAAATAATCAACACTTCAAATCCCATAATGACATAAATGTATTTATGATCTATGTACAAATAATTTTATATCTATCTATCTATCTATCTATATCCTGTTTAAAAAAAAAAAGAAGACGACAGTATTTAGTTCTCCCTCAGAAGACTGGGTCCACTGATGCCAAATCTGCAAACGCTTAAGGCCCTTATACACAGTGGCCTGGTATTAGTTAACAACCTACTCTCATCCTCATGTATATTTTAAATCATTTCTAGATACTTATAATACCCAATACAATCTCAATGCTGTATAAATAGTGGTTCTACTATATTTTAAGATTTGTATGTCTTCTTATTATTGTATTATCATTTTAATTTTTTCTCCAGATATTTTTGATCTGTGGCTGGGTGAACTTGTGACTGTGGTACATCAGGATGCAGAGAGCAGGCTGCTGTGGGCTTCTGGTAGAGGTTTATTCTGAAAGGACAGGTCCCTATGTGAATTTTGGTCCCAGTAGTAGAAGGAATGTTGGGGTGTGAGAGTAACTGTGGGCATGAAATACTCTATGCTTTGCAGAATATCTAGCTTCTCATCTGAACAACAGCTTAACCCCCAGAGGGAATTCAGAGAGATTCCTGGGTGCTCAGGGTTGGTTTATTAAGTGCTCTGTTTTTTTTTGTTTGTTTGTTTTTGAGTAAAGGGGAACAGATCTTTTAGCTTAAAAAAAAAAAAAAAAACTTGTCTAGAAAGTGTCGTGTTACTTATTCATTTGGTACACAAACATGTCGGGCAATGAGACAACCCTTCTTTAGTGTCAAGTACACAGTATTAGGTAAGCACAGTGGAAGCAACATTTAGCATCTGGTGGCAGACCTGGCAGAGAGACAAGGCTGCTTCTCAAGGAGGTGATGCGTGAGCAGAATCTCATCTGGGCTCCTAGGTGACAAAGAGCCTAGTCCAGTCCAGATGGGCAAGGGAATATTGCAGTCCAGATGGAGAGACCCGCTTAGGTGGTGCCTCCAGGCATCAAAGGACATGCCATGTGTACAAATCATCTATGGGAAATGTAATAGTTGGGGTGGGGGAGGTATTGGAAATTCATTCTTGGCTATTATATTGACATTCTAACTTCTTTCTGTTTTTCCTCTGCCAGTATTTCAATATCACTTTGCAATGTGGACTATCCTACTTGATATGGAACTCAAACTTCCTAAGCATTTGAAAAAACATAATTATATTTTAAAGAAGGGTAAATAGAAGCTCAGAAGGAAGAAGGAACTTTTTCAGATTTATACATCAGTAAGAGGCCCAGGTGAGATTCAAAGGACTTAGGACTTCAGATCTTCCACTATTTTTAAATAAACATCAGTAACTTGACCACTTATGACTTGATTGCTTTTCTGTCTCACTATACTGTATAATATTCTACTTTGTTAATTATACGTTTTAAATTTTCTATGGTGATGCGAGTTGACTATTTTTCTCTCTCAATATTTTCTACCATATGGTTTAAAAAAACACACAACCCATGGCTCAATGTTGGATAATAGACATGTTAAGACACATCTCAGGCTATGTAAACGACCACTACTGGAGTTAATGCATATTATTTTATAGCACACATGTGATTAATCCTTATTAATACTAAAGTCTTTCGTGTTAGGCTTCTCTGTACAATTTTACAATGGCCTAATTAAAATAAACAGGAATGGAGAGACACCAGAGGCTGCAACTAGAACTTGTGCTCAGCTCTCGAAGGTCTCAATAGTTAATATAAATGTAAATACAAGTGAAAGTTGATAGGATGTGGGGTGTACAGGAGCAAATTCCTGTGGAAGTGTGCGAGTTTATAAGGAGGTAATGCTGAGTAGTAACAACCCTGCTTCTCCGGAGTCCAACTGATCTCAGCTCTGCAACTTCACTGCTGTGTGACCTAGAGCAAGCCCCTCAGCAGTCCTAAAGCTTGGTTCCTTCTTTTGCAAAATGAGG
Organism: Nycticebus coucang; assembly: GCF_027406575.1. Lineage (NCBI taxonomy): Eukaryota > Metazoa > Chordata > Mammalia > Primates > Lorisidae > Nycticebus > Nycticebus coucang. The sequence continues at coordinate 54,739,878 of NC_069801.1, forward strand.
CTGTTCTGGGATTAAATGAAAAAAAAAAAAAATAAATAGATGTGGCAATGGTTTGTTGCATGTTAGCATTTATTAGGCATTAGTTCTCCGAGCCATTGTTTCTCCATTTTTAGTTGATCTGAAAAATATTGCTTGTGGGCACAAAGTCAAGTTTAGGTAGACAAAACAAATAATTGATTTTTAAAACTCAATTTGCTATAGTACATGCAGGAAAGAAGCCACATAAATGTACTCAAATAACTCTAGACTTGTAAATTGTGAGCTATCTGCTCTGCAAGTTCGGATTCTTGGCACGCTGTGTATTTATTTATCTTTCTTTTCCAACACATGCATTGCCAGGTAAGTTTCTCCTTCTAAATTATTGTGGGTTCTATGTAAAAATTTTAGGCTGGATACAGGGACTCATACCTGTAATCCTAGCACTCTGGGAGGCCAAGGCAGGAGGATAATTTGAGCTCAGAAATGTGAGACCAACATGTGCAAAAGTGAGACCCCATCACTACTAAAAATGGAAAAACTAGCTGGTCATCATGACGGGTGCCTATAGTCCCAGCTATTCAGGAGGCTGAGGCAGGAGGATCTCTTGAGTTTAGGAGTTTTAGGTTGCAGTGAGCGAGGCTGAGGCCACTGCCTTCTACCCAGGGCAACAGAGTGACTGTATCTCAACAAAATTTTTTTTTTTTTTTTTTTAATTTGGCCGGGGCTGGGTTTGAACCCGCCACCTCCGGCATATGGGACCGGCGCCCTACCCGCTGAGCCACAGGTGCCGCCCTCAACAAAATTTTTTTTGAACTTTAAGTCAGATAAATTCAGTGCCAGAAACTTAAAACACAGGCAATTTAAATTTATATTTTTTAAAGGGCAATTTGGTAATAGCAAAAAATCTTAAAATGTGGTTAAACTTATTATCCACTTTTAGAAAAATGTATGCTAAGTAGATAATTGTGGATATATTTAGCCATAAAGATGTCTACATATCTTTACAACAGCAAATATTAGAAATTATCAGTTTCAAAACAGTGCTCTGGATAAATAATTTTTTATCTATTCATATCGTAGAAGCAATAAAATGATAAGAAGCCATTAAAATATTTTGTAAGCATTTTAAGTGGAAGAAACAGGACAGTAGAATGTATAACAAGAGCCTGCTTTTTAAAAAATACTTGCGTATATAAGGAAAAGGTGAAAAAATATATTAAGTGTTCTAAATGCTTACCATTAAAGAATAAGTAGAAGTATTTTATTTTCTTCTTTTTGCCTATTTGTATTTTCTAAAATTTCTACCCTAAGTATTTATTACCACTTTGAAGGACACTGACTCTCAAATTTATATTAAAACTCATGCCATAAAACAGCATGAAAATATGGAAAACATTCTGCAAAATCCTACTTGCATGAACATATTTGATAAATTTAATAGTTTTAGTCTATAAAAAGTTAAGAAGACATTTGATATCTTCAATAGATAAATGAAGAAAGGGCATGAATAAAATAATACAATGAATCAACAAACGTGGAAATTGTGAAGTTTAGAAGGAAATATGAGAAAATTAATAGAATTGGGTAGCTTTTTTGAACCTATAAAATTTACATGGTTTAAATAAAAAGAGACAACTACTTAATACTCAGGGCTATTAGGGAGAGAAAGATTTCTACAGACATTTATAGGGAAAAGTTCAAAATAGTACAATATTTTTCTAAAATACGTCAGCAGCCTTAAGTACTTGCAACTATTGACTGATTAAATGATTTTACTTTTGGGAATTTTTGACTAAAGAAATCTCTAAATACTGATTCTACATTATACACAAAAATGCTCAGTATAGCAAAATTGGTGACAGGATAATGGGAAACGACTTAAATGCGTATTTGTAAGGGAGTAACTTCTCAAGTCAAAATAGCATGTAGCTATTGAAGCAGTATTTCAGAATGTTACATTGTAAAATAACATCTGTATGATTTTTTAAGTAAAAAAGCATGACTTACAACAAATAAATGTGTATACACTCAAACACACACACACACACACACATAATCAGAAATACATGGCAGGGAAATACATCAACAATTTGTAAAGGAATTTGGATCGCAGCCTTCACTTTTCCTTCTCGTTTTCTTTTTTTTTTTTTAACAGTTTGTGTGCGTGTGTGCACCTGACTACCTCGCATTTCCTTTAATGAGTATGGGTACTTTTTCAATGTGGAAAACCTCCTCTATGAAATAAAAATAGAAACATTTTTGAAATTCTTGTGCCCTTAGGAAAGTCTACAGGAGATAACCTTTAACACAGAGCGAGCTGGAGGATCATTTGCCCATTGACCTGTCTAAAGGTAAGAAGGTTGCTAGAGGAAAAATACAGCGATAGAAGTTAAAGGTAGTTCACCATCAACTTAAAGCCTGGTAGGGACCTTAATTTTATGAGGAGCATATTCAGCTACAGAAAACCATGCAAGGAAATAGGAAGATAAATGATATTTCTTTATCTTTTTAATGTGTGCTCAGGGGAAAGAAAGGAGAAGGGTAACCGTAATGAACAGAAAAGACGCTAGAGGAGAGTACCAAGGCCAGCACGCAGAATATAACTCACCCACGTCCTTCCCCAACCTACTTTAGATTTGTAAAACAAATTAGAGCCACACGTATGGGGCCAACAAAGGTGGAACTGATCACTTAGCTTCCTGAGAAATAATCTTGGCTTGGATGGTTGTTTCCTGGACAAGGGAAGGGGGAAGGCAGAGATGTAGGTGGTTCGGTGCTACCTAGAACGTGTCTGTGCAAAGTGTTTGTGAGGGCAGAAAACGACAGCACCCTTCTATAAGTTGCTCAGGCCAAAGATTCTGGAGTCATTTTGAGTTTCTTTTTATTTCAAACTCCATGTCTAATCTGCCAGCGTTTATCTATCCTATTGGCTGCACCTTCAACATAGATTCAGAGTCCAACCATTGCTCACTATTTCTCGAGCTGCAACTCTGTTCGGAACCACCACCACCCTTCACCTTGCTTTCTGCGGCAGTGCGCTCAGTGGTTTCCTGCAACTTATCATCTCTCTTCAGTATATTCGCAACAAAGCAGCGAGGCTAATTTTTGGAGAAAGACAGAGAAAGATCCTGTCATTGTTTTCCATCATACTCAGTAGAAAAGCCAATTAAAAGCCAATGTATTTATCACGGCCAGGAGGCCTCCACCTGAATCCAGCTTCTGGCTGCCGCTGGGGCTTGATCTCCCTTCCCACCCCCGGCTCGGTACGCTCTTCCCATTACCGCTCCTTTGCTGCCCCTACAACACGCTAGGTGCTCTTCCTGCCCTAGGGCTTCTGAGCTGGCTCGTCCCCTCTCTGACCAAATAGAACCTCTTCCAGACGTTGTTCCCTCACTCCTTGAAATCTTTGCTAACACAATCTTCTATTATCGGACAACCTGCCCTGATTACCCCGTATAAGAAGGCAGTCCACATCCTCAGGACCACCACTCTGCACAGCTCCAAGGCGTGGTATTCACATTACAGTCCATATGAATCGTGCCCCTTGGAGGTGGACAGTGTGCAGCCTGGGTTGCTCTGCACAGGGCCCCGCCCCTTCCCAACTCTCCTGGTGATTTTTTCTTCACAGTGCTTAATAGCACCTGACATAATTGGCAGTTAATTATTTTGTTTATTGCGTCTCTCATCCCTTTCCCATGAAAGCTTCACCACAGCGGAGATTTTTTTCTGTTTTGTATACTCCTGTCTCCAGAGACCAGCCCAGCACCGGCCTTGTCATAGGTACTTAGTGGATATTTACCGAATGAGCGTCTGAATGATCACAGCAGGCTAGTGCTAGACAATATGGAGCTCCTAGCTACAAAAGATTACTGAGCATGCAAAATGTGGCTAGTGTGACGAAGGCACTGATTTCTTTTTTTGATTTTCATTTTAATCAGTTATAATTTAAAAATAGAAGCAATATAAAATATTTTCCCACTAAGGTCAACTTCATTGCTTTAGAGGACCATGCGCCACTTTAACCAGTGCATTGTGTAAGATATTATTTAAATGAAATACTTTTTCCTTTTTTAATGTGGATACTAGAAATTTTGAAATTACCTGTGTGGCCTGCATGGTACTTCTACCAAACAGCACTGTTTGAGTTTCTGCATCTATACAAGGACTATGATAGTACCTATCTCATAGGGGTAAGCGAGGCTTCAATGAGGTAACACAGGTAAAACCCCTGGCACAGGGCTTGGCACGTAATAAATGTTCAGTAAATGTTAGTTATTGTATCACTGTTACTATTAAAATTAAGTTTGTAAACCCATCCTAGGAAAAGTCCCACATATCTCATTGCTGAATATCACTATGGTCACCTGTGAATGCTCCCCTTGGGAAACTGTGCATTGACATCAGCACCTTGTCTGCTCTTCAAAGCAATTCTGGAACTCTTTTTCTGGAATACCTATCAGAGCCGTCATAACATGGGACACAGAAACACAAAACAACAATAACGAATGCCACTCAGCAAGACACCACCACACATTGACACAAACACAGCTGTGAGATGCTGATATACTAAGGTTATGAAACCTTACCAAATTGTTTGTACAGTATTGCCAACGTAAGCACAAGGTGGCAAGTTTGTGAACTTAATTGTCAAACCTTGTCTGACAACAGTTCCGATGGTAATTCCAGAAAAAGGGTTCCAAAATTGCTTTGAAGAATGGACTAGGTACTGGGATTGGTGCATAGCTTCCCAAGGGCAGTACTTTGAAGGTGACCATAGTGACATTCAGCAATGAGGTACACAGCACTCTTTCTAGGACGCGTTTGTGAACTTAATTGTCAGACTGCATACAACAGAGACCCATCTTAATGATGAGTTGAAGAAAAGCATACTTTGAAAAGTGTTTGAGCTAAGTTCTGAGAGAGGACTATGAGTAGATTAAACAAATAGTAAGGGGAGGGAAGTTGGCAGGACAGGTGGGGGCCAAAGTATTCCCAATGCCCAGGACAAAGTCATGACTCAAACTGGGGTCTGAACTCAAAGCCTGTGTTGTGAGACACCATCTGACATTGCCTCAGAACAAACATGTTTCAGCTGAAATAGATATTAAGACAAGAAGACTTTCCAGATGCTAAAAAGGGTCCATCTAACCTTGAGAAAAGCAACTTTGAAATTTAATCTAGTGCTTCTCAAATTCTATGTCTGAAGATCCCTGGAGTGTTCATAGGACTTCTTATCTGGGGCATGAGAACTCTATAATGATCTTAAATTCTTTCATTTATTGTATAATGATCCTAAACATTGAAATATGCTTATTCTAAATCACATGTCAAATTTAAAATGGGTGAAGCTATGAAACGTCTATGCCAGATTTTATGACAGTATTCATGGTTGCACTGGTTCCTTTAATTAAAGTGACTAAAATGTTGGATCATTAATTCAACATTTCTCTAAGGCAGGTCCTGAGCACCACAGGAGGTACATCAAATATCTAGAACGGTAATTTTCAATTGATGTTCCATAGCACACTGGTGTGCCCGAGAGGATCTTGAGTGTGCCGTGAAACATTTTAAAGATCATTTATTAAATTATTTTCAAAAGAAGTTTGAAGCATGGTCAATATATTCTTTTTTTCACTTTTTTTTTGATAAACAAAATTTAAGTGTTCTGCTCAAGTTTAACTATAAGTTCAAGAGGGCCATGAGATAAAAAAGTTGAAAAATACCAGTCCAGGAGATTTTATTTTATGTTTTTACTTTTAAAGTAGTCAATGTACAAGTCTTAGCCAACTCAACCCTTTTTCAGTCAAAAACATCCTAAGAAAGGAAAATGAGGAGACAGGAAAAGAGATATTTTTGATAGAATTCAATACTATTTTTGTCAAATGATTTGAATTGCTCTGAAAAGCACATGTCACATTCTGTAAACCAATATATACGTAAGTATTATTGTGATTTTTCTTCAGCACTATTCTCATATACATGTATATACATATATATTTTTTGAGCTGTCAAAAATGTATTTTACATGATATCTTGCTATTTGGAAAACATTCCTAAAATGACTCTGGGCATCATCAAATTATATGGACACCACCCCTACCCCCACCATGAAAATTGTTCTTAACTTACTCTGCACCTGGAGGGAACATTCTAATTGGCCTCACAGTGTATCCCAGGGTTAAATTAATTTATGTGAACCTCACAGCTGGACAGCTGCCCAGCACTATATACCAGCAACTGTTTGACGCAATAAACCAAGAATCAGATTTTCTTGCAGCAAAAATAAATTTTTAACTATGTTGCCCATTTCCACAGAGACAAACTACAAGATATGATTTCTGTGTAAGGTGATTGTGATAGAAGCCTCCTCCAAGGAAAGGTGTCATTTTCTAAGTCACGGCCCTGTCCTGCCAGATGATTTAAGCACAACATGACATAGAAATATATTTAATAGGATTTGGCTACAGGCAAAAAGTCTGAAAAGCAGTACAGGGATTCGAAGAATCTGCTGTTGAGTTATGCATAGAATTTAGAATTTACTAGAATTGAAATCCTTAAGACAATCTGTGGCTCATAACAAAACAAAACAAAACAAAAAAACCCTCTCCTGTGTAACTGCCCTGGTATACTCATTATGATAACAGCCATCATATTCCTAGGACGGTAGAGAAGATGAAAAATGCATCTGTATATTTATTTCACAATTCAGCTTCATTGAAATTATTTTTATTCACCACACCTTTTGCAATTTCCTCCTTATTAATAATAATTTATGGCTGTAGCACTGCTCATTGGAGAAATAACACACCTATAATTTTGCAACAGTCATGTTACAAGGTAGGTATTATGCTCTCCCCATCTTTAACTTGAAATGCTTTAAACCCAGGGTGGTGAGGAATCATCTTGTACCATTCAGAAAAGGGTTGGAGCAGCAACAGGACCAAAGAAGCCTGGATCCCTGCAAACCCTTATGGAGCAGAGCCACCCTTTCAGCTCCAGTCAATGACCCCAGAACTATTATGGGAGGTAGAGAAATATGCTTCCCCTTGTTTAAGGTATTATTTGATGTCTCTGTTGTATGTGGATTAATCACCTATTGTTTGGCTAATATAAATCCTATACAAACTTGCAATCTTGGTGACTTAGAAAGGAGAGAAATTCTTATTTGCAGGCTGAGAAAAATATGTGTTATTAGTATTGTTGGCTACCTGTAGGGAAAAAATAATGGTAAGACAACATAAAAATCCTAGTGTGTAATTATCGTAAGATCTAAGAGAGACGGTAAAGTATACCCGAGTGACCTAATGACAGAGGGAGGAGTGGTTCTAGCCATTAAATCCCAAACTTGTGGCAAAATGTTAAAAGGTATGTTGGACGTGAAGGGATGTTTTCAGACAGAAGACATCCCCAGACACATGCTAGGTGAGAGAGTTCACCTTGATATCTGTGGGGGACTGGTTCCAGCCCCCTCAGTACATATCAAAATCTGTGATATTCAATTCTCTTACATAAAATGGTGTAGTATTTGCCGATAACCTGTGCACGTCCTTCCATATACTTTAAATTATCTCTAGAGGATTCACGATGCCTGACGCAAGGCCACACACTGTACTCTGTCATATGCAGTCATGCGGAGTCCATGCAGTACGCTGTGTGTGGAAAGTTCAAGTTCTGCTTTCTGGAACTTAGTGGATTTCTTTCTCCCCCAAATTTCCAATCTATAGTTGGCTAAATCCATGGATGTAGAACCTAAAGATATGGGGGATGGCTGTATTTATGCACTCTGATCAACCTTTTGGCCTTTTAATACAAATGTTATGCTTGATATTAGTCATTTAGAACAGTGATCAGAAAAGTTTTTCTTAGTGGGTCAAATAATAAATACATTATGAATGTCAGCAAAGGGGAAATTATCAAGTATGCAGTTACTTCTATAGCCATTTAAAATTCAACCATTAAAAATGTAAAAACCCTTCTCATCTTGAGCCTCAGCCAGATTTGGTCTGTTTATCTACTCCTGATTGAGACCAATGAGGCGACAGAGCTCTCAGGAGTCTGGTTCAGTAAGAGATCTGAAGTGTAAAATTTTATACAGCAAACCAACTTTGATGAGTCCTCATTCAAAGTTGAAAGTCCAAACTTCTTCGTGAGACCTTTCACAAGGGGACCCCAGGCTGCCTTGTTCCTCCTGCCTGTGTACCTATCAGATTGCCCATTATCTTCTAATCACATAGACCATTAGGCACACGCACCTTTGCTCACGTCCCTCTGTTGCCTTCCCCTGCCTTGCTCGAGTGGGCAGCTCCCTGTACATTATGTTCTGTTGACAAATAGCCTTCTCTGTGCAGCCTTCCCTCGGCTGTACCTCTACCTCACAGTCTAAGTCACTGTCACACTCCCCCTGTGCTGTGATATTGCTGTCTTAATGCCTCCGTTATGTCACCTTTCCTGTGTACTAGATACGATTTACATATCTAAGCCAGGAATTCAGCACCTTGGACGCATATATCACACAGAAGCACTCAAAATACTAGACTGTTTATGAAGAGCCTCTTTTGCATCCAGCACTGTGCAAAGCTCTTATATTCATTATGTTGTTTAATTCTCACAACTTCCAATGAGATAAACTTTAGCCTCCTTATTTAATAAATGAAAGACCCAGCAAAGTTGACTAAATTGCTCCTGGCTTCCTAGCCAGAAAAGTGACAAAGCTTCAACTCAAACCTAATTCTGATAGACCCTGGAGTCCATGCTCTTGAATGGACTCATTGATTATGGAATAAACAAATGAAATATGTAATTGAATTGGGCCATTATCATGCCCCGCTGAAGAAATTTTTAGGATCTGTTTTAACAAGAGAAGGTGGGGGGAGAGAGAGAACCGTATGTAGTTAATATCGTTAAGTACTCAGACATGGAGGGAACCTAGGAAATCAAGTAGTCTAGCTCCCTTCCTTTCCAAATAATAAAACAGTTGCTATGAAAGACCACTTATTTTTAACCCAAGATTATACAACTTAAGCCCAGGCCTTCTACTTTCTCGTTGAGGACTTCCTGGGTCATCTCTTGTCATTCCCAGCACTTTCATATAGCTATCAACTACAGTCAACCTCATTCTGTGTCATTGCATTTACAGACTCAGTGTTACTTTTTGGAATAATGTGAAAATGAGGCCTTTACAATAAATTAAAATTGGGTTTTGTTTTTCCAGTCACAGGAACTTAATAAACAAAATAGTCTTTGGTATCATTCTGGAATAATATCTTAGAGTGGGTCTGAGGGCTCCCTCTGGACTGCTTTAACCTCCGGCCAGTAGGCTGACTCTTAACACAGCACCTATCACAGGACGCTGTTGTTGACTGTTTTTCTGCATATCCCACCAGATTTTGAGCTCCCTAGGATGTCTCTGTTGCCTAACATGGTTTTTATCAGAGAGATGGTGAAGATGTGAAGATGTCTTAACTTACTGCATTGAGGCTGGACGTAGGATGTGTGGCCAGGGAAGATCATCAGAGTGACTTATCTTCTGGTGTGTGTGCTTTGGTGCATTTGGGATGCTTTAACAGAATGCCACATGGTGGGTGGCTTAAACACAACAGAAATGTATTTCTCACACTTATGGGGGCTGGGAAGTTCAGCAAATCCAAGATCAAGGCTCTGGCAGATGAGGTGTCTGATGAGGGCCTACTTCCTGGGTCATAGACGGCCATCTTCTCCTTGCTGTGGCCTCAGATGGCAGAAGGGGCGAGAGACCTCTCTGGGGTCTCTTTATTAAGAGCACCAATTTTATTTATAAGAATTCTATCCTATCAAAGGCCTCACTTACAAACACTACCACATCAGGGAACAGGTTTCAAATATGAATTTTTTTTAGGGGGCAAACATTCTATGGCAGTGTTATGGGTGTTTGAAACTTACTCTTGTCACCGCCATTGCACACTTCCCTCCTCCCCAAGCCTTTAGTTGGCCTGTGAGTGAGATGTTGGCACTTTTTCCCCCTAAGCCTGAAAATATTAGGAGAATCCAGGTGGTCAAATTCAGTGTAATCAGCGTTTCTCAGGGAGCACTGTGGATGGATGAATGAAGGCTGATTATATAGTAAATATTTAATTTTAGATTCTGATTATTTCATATTGACATTTCAGAGCAGTAAATATTTTTATGCTGGATTCAGCCTACACCATGAAAATAACTCCTTCAATGGCAGAGTCTACATGTATAATTGCATAATTTAATACTTTCATTTAAAATATTTTTACTTCAAAAATTCTTCTAGAATCGAAAAAAATTCTCATCCCAAAAGGATCAACCACAGGCTCGTTGGACTATATAGTAATTAGTCTTTCACTAGGAAAATGGAAGAATCTCTTTTCTAAAAATCACTACTTTGATGTGCGTATTGCCATTTTCTAAAGCTGGTCCAACCCCACATGGGAAACAGTCATGGAAGGGTTTAAAATAGGGACCTCCATGGAGTGACTTTAAGTGGACAGCTTTTGCTTTTGCTGGAAAATAGTGGTTTCAGACATTTACTATTTGGAACAGGAACCCACCCTAGAGGGTTATTGAGAAAACATTAGTTGAGTAATAGGAGGTGACTTTTTGTAGGAAAGCAGCTCAGAAGATTCTTTAAATTATGTGTGTGTTGTGGGGTGGAGAATATATTTAAAGCCATCTGATCTCTATGAACGAGTAAGTAATTCTATCTCCAGTATTCATGAGAATTTTGTAGAAGGCATTTGAAAAGCTCTTCAAGGACGTGTAAAAGACCCGAGATGAGATATTGTGAGATATTATGATTTCCATTTTATAGACGAGAACATTCAGAGAGGCTGAACATAACTCTCTGTAACTGACGCCCTCGTACAACTAGAAAGAGTTAATGACAGACCTCAATGCCTTGAGCTTCTTTGGGGAGGCTACATCAGTGGTTTTCTCCAATTCTTTTATTTATACTACTCTCAGAGAGGTGAATGACTTATCTAATTATAAATAGGTAAAGAGTAAGCAGGAAGATTCTGTTCCTCTCCACTGTCCATCCTCCTCTCTGGGAGGTCAGTAGTCTTACTGAAGATGCGGGGCATCCTTTGTCTCACCACACCATCAGCCTCACCTGCTCCAGGATTCAGCCTAATTCTGGAATTTCATCAGTGTGTTCATGAGCTACTACAACAAAGCCACACCCTACAACTTGTCCCGATCATTGATATAAATACGATTTTGGTATCCGTCTTTATTCTTTTATTTCTTAATAACCTTGGGACTCATCAAGAAAGTAAGATGCTATTTATTGTGACCTTCCTTTGGAGATCTCAATAAATAACAGAGAGACAGAATTCAAGGTCTTCAAAGTTCACACTGAAAACAGTCACCACCTTAGTGGTGGCAACAACAAGAATCACATTTCCAGGCTTCCTTGTAGTTAGTCTGGGGGCCTGTTACTAGTTCTGATCAATGGCCTGTGAGAAAAAAGAATATATGTCATTTCTGGTTTGCAACAGGTAGGAGCTGGTGTGTCATTGCCTCCCATTGCACCATGTGCTGAGGTAAGGGCATCATCATCTCAGGGAAGGGCATCACCATCTCCTTATATGAAATTAGGAGCCCAGATCTCTGGGGGTCCCAAGTGACCAAAGGCAACGGCCTCTATTTGCCAATCACATTGGACTTCATGTGAGCAGGAAAAACAAAACAAAACTTGGTATGTTAACATCTCCATCTAGAGATCTAGGAGATATTTCAATAGTGGAGTATGATCAAGCCTAATTAATTGACCAGACATATATAACAGGAAGATAGGAACCTAGTAGGTTTTAGATGTGGACAGGGAGGATGCAAGGTTCACATAGAAACAGATGGTAAGTAAGGAAGTTCTGCAGAGTCACGACAAAGTGAACAGTGTCAGTCTGATTGTTCCTTACTAGGGCTTCCCCAACATGTTAGCTGTTAGTATGTATCTGTCATGATCCCTACTCAACTACACGCCGTTTGAGGACAAGGACAATATCACCACCATTCCAATGTCCTCAGTGCCCAGCACAGTTTCTCAGGGATGTCAAATTGTCACCAGATGACTGTTGAGCAGATGCAAAGTGAAGCATTGGCAATGAACACCAGCGCTGCGGCGGGGTTATTATGCCTCTGTATTATTGGTAATTATCATTAGCATAAATTATACATCTATTCAGCATAAATATATCCATATATTTATGTTTAAGTTAACTATTTAGTAAACTGAATCTAGTTCATTATATAATAATCAGCCTTTTATCTTAAACAGGCATTTCCGTTTCAGCGGTCAAGTCCATCAGTGCAGTGAATTCAGATTGCCCAAGTGAGGGGCAGGAATAAAGCTTTGTGCTTCAGAGACTATTAACAAAAATATGCTAAAATTCAAGTGGAAATAGAGAAAAATTTGAGGCTACAAGGGTCTGGCAGCCAAGCCAATAAAGGGACAGCACCAAGAACATGGCTTTGGAAAATAATAATTCTGTGTGTCTATAGGGACTGAGAGTTAAGGGTAGGAGCCAGGGTTACAACTGAGGCTGTCCTGGTTAAATGGAGCATTTAAAGGAAGAAGTGGAGCTTGTTATAACAGGAGATGAGCCAGCAAGACATAGCAGTGTGGGCCAGAGAGGCTTTGCTAGGCATGGAGAGGTGGTGTGGCCGGATGATGAAGGATCAGCTGTCCTGATGCTGGGCGGATGCCCACAGGCAATGAGGAGAATCAGCTGCAGTGAGCAGAACCCAGAGCCCTTCGTATTCAGGAAGGGAAAACCTTATGATTGGAACATTTAAGACCCAGTGATAATCCAGGAGCAGACAGGAGTGATGGAACCTCAAGAGAGTGATGCTGGATTTTACACCATGTGATCAAAGGAGGCTCCACTTGGCTTGAATTCAAATCAAACAAACGGACAAGATAGAATAGCCCCCTTTCACCAAAGAATCTAGCAATGCCTGTAATGTTTTTAAGGCAGTGTCCTAGGCTCAGGTGTGGATTATGAAGGGATGTTATTAAGGCCCTTTCTCTTAAGAACCTGAGAAAAGAAGATGTAGCCAGAAAAAGATAAGTACTATCCCAAAGGAATAATTGGAAGTCCTCACCTGGACACCCTTGACTGTGAACTATACGCACCCAAATTACATTCTTTGCATTTTCTACTATGACCAAGTTCTGGTGAAAAGTATGAAGTTTTTCCCTGATTCAAAATATATTTTGCCTTTTAACAAACTTTAAGTGCTCCCTCTCCTGCTTGGAATTTATTATCTTTATCTAAGAAATGTCTCTTTCAGCAGGAATTCAGAGACAGAAAAAAGGAAAGAGAGAAGAGAGAGACAGACAGAACTGAGGGGGGGATAGAGAGAGAGAGAGAGAAATATCACTATTATCAAACCCCTATCCTGTGCTTGTCACTGCTATGGCCTAAATTGTGTCTCCACTCCCCAAATTCATATACTGAAGCCCAAAGCTCCAGTGTGACTGCAGTTGGCTACAGGGCTGCTGAGGAGATAATTAAGGGTAAAAGAAGTCATAGGGCGGGTGCTGATGTGTCAGCGCCTAACCCCTTCCTGCTCTACCACATGGAATACGGCAGGATAGTGTTCACCTGCCAGCCAGGAAGGGAGGACTCTGCAGAAACCAACCACAATGGCTCCTTGATTTTGGATTTCCAGAACTATGAGAAAGACAAGTATCCGTTGCTGAAGCCACTGGTCTATGGTATTTGGTTATGTCAGCCCAGCCTGACTAGAGTCACTATGTCCGTATTTCCATACTACATCCTTCAGCGAACCCCAGACACCTCAGTCGGAAGCATCACTCCATCTTTCACAGAAAGGAGCTCAGAGCTCAGAGACGGGATCGTGTCCTCTTGGCCCAGAGTAGTTGAGATTTGAACCTGGGTCTGTAACTAGAAGACCTGTGCTCTTTCCACCCTATCTCGCTGCCTGCCAGGCTCCCCTCCACACTGCCACAGCACTGTTTATACCACCCGGCCATCAGCCGTTTTCCCTGCTAAACCATGCAAATACTATAATAAATAATATTATATAATAGAACAGTTTAGCTGAGATACTGCAAGTAATCAACTGATAGGTCATTCAATTAATAAGAGGGATTTACACGGATTATTATAGGGGGCAGGAAAATGAGGAAGTCCTTTGAGCTGGGGAGGGTATACTTTTAGCCAGAAGAAATATGAGTTGAAGGTTTATATTTTGCTAGGTACTGTTATTCTCTGGGAGCAAAGAAGAATAAGAGATGGTAACAGTCCTCAACAATCTCATAGTTGAGCAGACGTAAAATCATATTCATTTGTCTGTTCACAGGAGTCATCTGAGTGGGATCTGGCAGGGTGTGAAGGAATCAGATGAGTACAGTGGTCTCAGCCTTGGCTACACCTTGAAATCATCTGAAAACCTTCAGGAAACATTGATGTCTGGGTCAATGTTTTGATTTAATGGGCCTGGGGCATGATTTGTAGTTTTATTTTTATTTCATTATTTATTTATTCATTTTTTGAGACAGAGTCTCACTCTGTTGCCCACGTAGAGTTGCCCTCAACCTAGCTCACAGCAACCTCAAACTCAGGATCCTCCTGAGAGAATCCAAACCCAGCTCCTGAGGAGTTGAGATTACAAGTGTCACCACGATGCCCAGGGAAATTTTCTCTTTTTAGTAGAGACAGGGTCTCACGCTTGCTTAGGCTGGTCTTGAACTCCTGACCTCAAGTGACCCTGCCACCTGGGCCTTCTAGAACTGCTAGGATTATAGGCGTGAGCCCCTGTGCCCAGCCTGGTCTATAGTTTTCAAAAGCTCCCCGAGTGAGTCTGAGGTGCAGTTAATATTGAAAAATCAGTGGACCTGGAACCTTGAAGGGGTAGGGGACTCCAGCTTGCTAGGAAGGAGCAAGGGAGGGAGGGGAAGAGCAGAGAAGGGACGCAGGTAAGCAACAGTTCCTACCTGCATTTAGTAGCGTTTAACAAGTGCCCGTATTGTGAGAGGTATTGCAGAGGGTCTATTAATACAATTCAGAGAGTGGACATCAAGAACTAAAACCAACAACACTAAAATCAAATACACTGTTTATTTAGTGAATGTCTTTCAAGGGGCTGTAAGTACTAGAAAGACATTATCTTAATAAGCTCCCATCATCTCTGCCAGGTAGGGGGCAGGTTAGGCTGTTATTAAGTGATGCCACATTGAAGTACATTCTTTGCTTTGCTCCGTAACTGGTGTAATATAAACTATGGGACCAGCTGTCCGCTTCACATCATAAAGGTTGTAACTCAGCATAGCAGAGGGATGGTCCCAGAGATGGGACCGCAGGGGACAGGCAGGAAAAAGGTCAGCAGAAGGCTGGAGGGTGTATTTGGAGAGAAAACAGAAACAGTAAAATAGGAACGATGTTATTGTTCTACGTCAGCCTCCCAGTGCCAGGCATTTGGCTCCGTGTATTCTGTGTACCAGGTCAGCATTCACCCTGCGAGGCGTCTAGTATCCCCGTTTTACAGAGGAAGAACATGGCCTCAGAGAAGTTTAACAATTTACTCAAACAGCTCCCAAAGGGCCCAGCTGGGTTTTGTATATAGGTCTGATCTGAATGAGGCTCCATAGCCCATTCTCTTAATTTTAGGTAAGTGTTCTCCTAAAAGAGGAGGAGATAAAGAAACTTAGATTCCTGTCCGTGTAGTGAAATCAGACGCAGTCTGGGAGCCCAAGGAGGGAGGACGGCTTAGAGCCAGGAATTGGATACCAGCTTGAGCAAGAGTGAGACTCCTATTGCTGCAAAACCCAGAAAAATGAGCCAGGTGTGGTGGTGCACTCCTGTAGTCCCAATTACTTGGGAGGCAGAGGCAGGAGATCGCTGGAACCCAGGAGTCTGAGGTTGCAGTCAGCTATGATGACATCACTGCACTTTCGCCAGGATGACACAGTGAGAGGCTATCTCAAATAGAAAAAAGTTTCTACAGGTGGATTGCTTTAAGGACAAGTAGGCAGCTGGTAGCTAAAGCCACTTATTCGTGGTGGAATGACCTGCAGATGACAAAAGAGGGGACTAGAAGAGGCTGCACGTAGAAGCACAATCCTTTCATCTTCTTTAGCCATGAGCACTGTTCACAGTCTTAGGACAGAGCCTGAGGATGGAGGTGGATGAAGGAGAACAGAGCTGACACCAAATGCTAGCCACTTGTTCAACGCTAAAGTTCATGTTTTGATTAGTTGAGCTTCTTCATCTAGGGCTATGCTGATAGTGCTCGCGTTGAGCCATGTGTTGGGTTCAACACACACTCAGGCACACACCCTTGTTCGTGTGTGTGTGTGTGTGTGTGTGTGTTTATTCCAGATATACCGTATATATTCACATATATATAAAACAAATGGGGACAGTCATATAGGTTTCATTCTAAGCCTTTGGGAATAACAACAGGAAACAACATCTGGGACAAACTCAACAACAGCCTCTTTATTCCCTTTTCAGGTTTAAGATGGATCAGGCACTGTTCTGTCTTAAATATTTCATCTCATTTAGATAACATGGTAGCCCCATGAAGTTGGTTCTGTTACTAGTTTTGATTTCTGGATACATTTGAAGCTGAAGAGGTAAAATGACTCATTCAAGGTCACACATCTTTGGAAGTAGTTGAACGGGGATTAGAACCCAGTTATTCCTGACTCCAAGGTCTATGCTAGGCTACCATAGAAAGGGAAATACGGTAAATGGCACCCTTCCACATGAATGCATTCTCTTACGGTTTTTCATTTTCTGCAAATTCAGTGTGAGAAAACAGCATCAGGTGGCAGCGACAAAGGTTTAAATGTTGGCTGTATAATGACAGTAGGATCTAGGATAGAAGAGAGAATTCCAGGATACTCAGCAAAGTCTAGTTCTTCCTGGGGGTTTTATGCTTCAGCTTTGAGTCTGCATTTTCAAAGCAATGGCAATATTAGTATCTTATTGCTGTTATGACAAATTACCACAAGTTTAATGGCTTAAAACAACATCAATTATAATCTTACATTTCTGTAGGTCAGAACTGTGACATAGATCTCTCTGAGCTAAAGTGGAGGTGTCACCCCTTTCTGGGGATCCGGGGGGAGAATCTGTTTCAGAGCCTTTAGAGCATCTACAAGTTCCCCTCATTCCTGGCTTGTGTTTTCCTTCTTCCATAGTCAACGCCAGTGATGGGGAGTTAAGTGCTTACATCACTTCCTTACTCCAGTCGTTTGCTCTCAACATTATCTCTCTGCCCAGTTCCACTTTGAAGGGCTCTGTGATTACATACAGCTGATATTTCTCTCTCTTTCTTAAGGTCAGATGATTAGCATCCATAATTTTATCTTGAACCCACATTCCCCTTTGTCTATTTTGTGTTGCTGCAACAGAATCTGAGATTGGGAAATTGATAAAGAAAAAAGGTTTACAGATGGGAAGTTCAAGGGCAGGGCTTTTGGTGAAGACGTTCATGCATAGCAAAAAGTCAAAGAGGGAAGGGACGTGTTCAAAGAGGGATCGAACAGGAGGAAATTGTTTTGTAATAACCTAGTCTCTCAGGAACCAGTTCATTCTGATGAGATCGAGACTTCACTAACACCCATTAGATGGTGTTAACCTACTCACAAGAGATCTACCCCTAAACTCCCCCAAACCTCCCACTAGACCCTAACTCCTAACACTACTCTACTAGAAAACTTCAGCGTGAGTTTTGCAGGAACAAACCACGTCCATATTATAGTATCCCATAAGGTAACATATGCACAGGTTCTGGGGGGGAGGACATGAACATATTTCAGGGGCACGATTATTTTGCCCACCACAGATGTTGACAAACTGGATCACAAATTAGAACAAGGCTAACGATACAAGAAAATAATGCCACAGGACAGAAGGGCTTATAATGAAGAGCTACAGTCCTCTGCCTTCTTCCTACCTACCCCCAGCCCTTCTTTCCAGAGGTAACTAGTTTTAAACTTTTGTGGCTGTTTCAAAACGGGTATTTCTGCAGGTTTTGCCAATATCTCCAAACTGAATGCTTATTAAGTCTTAATTGTTGTCTCCGTGTATTTGCATTAGTTCTCTAGGGCTGCCGTAGTGAAGTACCACAAACTGCATGCCTTAAAAGAAGGGAAATGTATGGTCTCACAATTCTGGAGGCAAGAAGTCTGAAATCGACATGTCAGTAGGATTATATTCCCTCCGAAACTTGCAGGAGAGAACCCTTCTGTTCTTCCTAGCTTCCTGTGGTTGACAGGCAATGCTTAGCATTCCTTGGCCTGCGGCTATGTGTTCACCATCACACGACAGGCTTCCTTTTGCATCATTTTGTCATCAGATGGCCATCTTCCTACAAGGGTATCAGTTATATTGACTTGGGGGCTGCCTCACGCCAGTATAATTATCTATTAACTAATTCCATCTGCAAAAACCCTACTTCTAATTAAGGCCATGTTCTCAGGTGATGGAGGTGAGGATTCCAATACATTGCTTTTGGGGGTGTGGGAACATGCTTTACCTCATATGTCTGTGTATTTCTGCGGTGGCCAGTGAGCATATCAGAAAAAGTGGGTGGAGTAACCATCACTCTTATGCAAATAAATACATTGTAAATATATAAAGGAGAGTCATCTTCAAGATGGCAGGAAGAAAACATGCCCTGATCTCTTCTCCCATTTGGTACCAAATATCATTTTGGATCTCCCACCCACTTGGGACTAAACGGGTACATCGCCTACTTGGTTCTACATATGGTTATTAAATAAAATAAACCCAAACTATGTCAAACCATATGCTAAAAAGGAGCCATCAGCAGACCGATTTTAAAAGGTCTCTGTTTGAGTGGATGGAGGATGTGATGAATGGAGAAAGTCTACCTGCATAGCTAAATTCCCACCAGTTTCCATACTTGGAAAAGTGAGTGGACTAGAAGATGTAGAGTTGGGAGGATGAAAAAAGGGAGATTAATTAGAAGTTTCTTGGAGGAACAGTCCTACACCTGGTGTAGTAAGAGCCAGCATCTGCCCCAGTCAGGGCCCTGCTTGAAAGTCTCAAAACCACCTGTCACACTATCAGCCCTATCTGCTCCTCAGAGCCTTTAATGGGCTTCTTCCTACCTCCCTACAGGAATAGGCAGGTGAGGTTGACCAGGCATCTGAGGAGCACCAGCAGCAATAAAGCCAAAGTTCATAATACACCACCACAAAGGTATAAACACGGAAGGAACAGAAATATTCAGAAACCAAATGAAAAATTTTCAAAAATCTAATTACTTTCCTTTAAAACAGTCAAGAAGATATTGCAACCATTTAACAAAAGGTGTACTTTTTTTAAAAAAGGGTAAAAATAAGAACACTTGGAAATTAAAAATGTGATTGCCAATAAAACAATAAGAGAAAATCTACAGTAGAGTAAGAAAATGAGGTTAACAAAATAAGATGAAGAATGAAGCCAGACATTCTGAGGGAAAATGACTTCTAACTGAAAATTCCCCCCAGCTTATTAAAAGTGAGGATAGATTTAGAACAAGAAGGGATGCAGAAAGTTCTCCTACCTTTCTTAGGGAGCACTCTTGCAAAATGAGGTAGTAAGTCAAGAAAGAGAGGGACAGAAGACAAAGACAGCAGAAGATCCTCCCCAGGAAATCTGAGAACGTCCACAGCTGGAAGGTTAGCTCAGGAGCCCAGTCCTGAGGATAAAGGTCACCAGGGAAACACAGGTGGGCATGGAGGTAAAGGTGGTCACGGGGTTTGAAAGATTAAATAGTACCATTTAGAACTTGAGAAATGCTGGCGCCACAACAGAGGCAACTATTAGAGTGTGTAAAAGGAGATTCCCTTTAAACTTGACACTGATGTCTTTCTTCCCTAGGTGATACAAAGATTGTGACATGGTACCTGAGGAGACCACGTCTGAATCTGGCACAATGCTTGCTTCTACTGCAAGCACCCCTCTGTCGTAAGAACAATTCAAATGCTATAATTTACTTTTTTAATTTTGCAATAAAACTACCAATAATTTATGGAAGACTTAGTCATGGTTGCAGTACGGAAGACAGATCCTATCCATGTGAAGTATTGGGTAGAAACATGAGTTGAAGGGTGAGCTCGGGAATGCCACTGTAACTCCATACTGGGAGTCAGGAGACTGGCTCTAGGGCTGGGACAGGGCACGGATGTGAAGTGTGCCATCAGAAACAAGGTGACCTGCAGGGGAATCGCGAGTATACAGGGAAAAGTGGGTTTATGTAATGGAAGAAATCCTCCCTGGTCACTGCAGGGATCACCAGGGATTGCAGTTGACAACTTGGTAAGCAATTAATTTAGAGATAGGGAGATAATGTGTGGAAAGACTGCTCACCTTCTTGAAAAAAAAGATTAAAACTGGCTGCCTTTGGAGAGTGGGACTGGGATGCTCTCCATTGTAAGATTTTCTGTACTAAGAATATTTTTCAATAATGCACACGTATCATTTTAATAAGATAAAATACATGAAAGTGTTTTAATTTGGAATATTTCAAGCATTTGCATAAGCATCAGAAAAGTATGACAAATCCCCGTTACCCAGACTCAACAATGAACAACTCATGGCAATCTCCCCCGTCGTCGATATCCCCATCCACTTCCTCTCTCCCCATTATTTGGAAGCCAATCCTGCACATCACAGCATTTCATCCTTACATATTTCAGTATGTATGTCTAAAATATAAAGATTCTTTTTTAAATATAGGCATAAACTATGGCCATACTTAAAGAGATTTTCATAATACCAACAAATATCCAGTTAATGCTCAAATTTCCATTATCTGCTAGATTTTTAAAAAATGATTTTGATGTGTAATTTTATTTTTGTCTTCAAATCAGTAAGAGGCTCTTGCATTAAGACTGGAGCCATTTCATTCCGTATGATTACAAAACTACAGGGAACAATATCGTTTTTTTCCCTATAGTGTACAAAACTATAGGGAAGGCTTTGACATAAGTAAAGTCTTTGCGAGCATGAACCAGTGTGAATGTTTTTCCTGGGGAGGTAGTGGATCCCTGTCCCTCTAAGCAGGGAAATGGAGCCTCGATGAGCAGTTAGCAGAGGAGAATTTTTCTTGTAATCCCTAGTAACTCTGCATTTCCTTAAAAACATTATGAGTTTGTAGAGAGTCCTAGCACCTAAGAACTATTTGTTTGATGAGCATAATTTTAGACTTTGTACTCAAAAGTCTTTTTTTTTTTCTTTTCCTTCTCCTCATCCTCCTATTCATGTATTTATTTCATAGGCTGAGCAATTTCCCAAATCTCTGGATTGCTTTATAGAAGCTCTAACTTCCCACGAAATTGCAAATTTCTTGAAGTCAGAGACTTTATCTATTACATTGTTGAATCTCCAATATCTAGCCCATAACAAATGCCTGTTTTAGGCCCAGTTCTCCCGGAGACAGTTCTGTGGGGGGTGTGGGCAGCAGGACCAGGCAGAGGGCACACTTGGACTGCGATGCCATTGAAAGGGAAGCCTTGGTTGATCCTGTGGGGTTGGGGCCGGTCACTTTGTACAAGCTGCCTCTTTAGACAGAGGTTTAATCCCGGGCAAAATAAGCCTTTAGTGCCAATAGCCACGCCTAGAGAGGGACTCAGCTATAAGCCATCAGCTGGGCAACACTCCAGCTCCTGGGGAATGTGAATACCTCTGCCTTAAAGGGCACTCTGGGCAGAGTACCCAGACAGTGCTCAGTTGGTATTTATTTAATTGAAGTGCATAGCTGTGGTTATTGCCTGCCACTGTCTGGGGGATCTCCACACCTGAGCACGACCGTCTCACCCTTCTTGGTACAAGTGACTGATTCCTTTTAACTCCTGGGAGCACTTTCCTGACATGCCTTTCCTTTTTTTTTTTTTTTGTCAACCTGGACTTTTCAGAACACAATTCTTGGTCTTGATTCCTTAATTCTCTGGTTATTTATCATCATGATACTACATGTGTTCTTTTGAGATACTTTAGAATGGTTGCAAATTCACCAGTTGCGGACGGGTAGCAAGGAAAGCAAAGAAAGAAGTCCCTGCTCACATTTTGAAGCCCCCATCCAAGGTGACTTCCATCCAAGGTGACTTTCTGCATGAAATCTAACTGCACTGTCCTGGGCGGGGCTCAAGTCCACCAACTATAGCCCTTACATGCTATATGCAATTATTTTGTGATGAGGCTTCCTCACTAGACAGCACCTTCTTCACATCATAGACTTGTTCATTTGCTTTCCCTGTGCCTATCACAGTTCCTGACTCATAAAAAATATCCAATAAAGGCCTGTCTGATGAATGAATGAATAAGTCAATTGACATTTGGAATCTTTTTTATGGCCCCAATTCAGTTATTCTTACTGCTTTCCTGATACTTCATAATCGTTTCGAATATAGTTGACAAGCAGAACCGGGGAATAAACATCAGGATAACAAGCCTGCCTTCTTACGTAGCTCACCAGATCAACACACTAAGCTCATGTTTTAAACAAAAAAAGGGGGGGATTAAAATTGCTGCTGAAGCTCTAGCACAATCAGTTTTAATTAGCATTGCTCATTGTAAGAAATGATAAGGTATCAGTCATTGTAATTGCCAGTGTTGACAATTAGTCAAAGTCATTAACATCTCAAGACCTAAGATAATACAGACTTACTGAACATAAAGATTTGGAGGAAAAACTGTGATGAGGAGTCGTCATGAAACGCCTTCAGTTTTTAGTAAAGTATCCCAAGAATGGAAGAAAAGGTATCCAATGTACTCAGCCCTACTATGAAACTAATTTATGGCTTTCATAGGAAAGCTATAACCCAGTTATAACCTAAGAATATGGGGAAGGGGGAGAGGGAGGGGAGGGAGGGGGGAGGTTGGGCAGAGGGAGGGTGATTGGTGGGATTACACCTGTGGTGCATCTTACAAGGGTACATGTGAAACTTAGTGAATGCAGAATATGATTGTCTTAACACAATAACTAAGAAAATGCCAGGAATGCTATGTTAACCGGTGTGATGAAAATGTGTCGAACTGTTTATAAAACCAGTGTATGGTGCCCCATGATCGCATTACTGTACACAGCTATGATCTAATACTAAAAAACAAAAAAAAAAAACCATACCCTGTAAACAACCACTTTCTGGTTTTCTTTGGGAGCTGAAGAGAGTGTCTAGAAGTTGCCACTAGCAGCTTTCTGGACTTGTTATCTGGGAGCTGCCAGGAAGACTTTTCCAAAAATGCACATTTCAATATAGCATTCAAATACCTCCAGGGTTCCCTCAGTGCCTGTAGGAAAGATCCCAATTTCCTTAGCATTGGGGTCAAAACCTATGGATTTCCAGCTCATTGATGTCATTTGACGGCATAGACAAATCTCCTTGTCTTAAATATGTCACCTGTGTGTGTGTGGCTCCATTTTTGAGAGCCATTTCAAATAAATTTCATCCTCAGGAAAAGCAATCTGCTCCTTTCTGCTCTCTATGAATTTTTTGACAGGGTGACAGGGGCCGGAAAGGTGCTGCGTGTGTCACTACACTATATTATAATCATTTATTTATCTATCTGTGTTTCCGGTAAGCCTAGGTCTTCTGGAGGATTTTTAGTGTCCAGTCCAGTGCCTGGCAAATAGTCGACTATAATAATTGTCTGTTCAATGGGCAAATCAATGGATGTGTAAGGATATAAGTGATTGAATAAATGAACACGGTAATCAATGAGTGAATAATCACGTTCACTGGCATGTCCTGAGCATAGTATTTCTGGATAGCCTGACTGCAGGCCTATTCCTTTGGCTCAGAGAGATTCTCTTTGCCCTTCCTGAATTCAGAAAGGAATAAAGAGCACGTGATATATTTAAAATTCTAACTCAGTGTCTACGTTAATTTATAATCTGCATCAGAGTCCTTAAGTGTAACAACGTCAACAACAATTGGCATTCCTTGAGCGCTTTCTATGTTCTTGATAGGAAGTTTTTATGTACAACTCATTAGCATTTCACAACATCTTGAGGAAATAAGGGTTATTATTCTTATCCCTCCTTTACAAGTAATTGAGTAATTGAGACAAAGAGAAGTTTAGAAAGTTGCTGTAAGTCACCTGACTAGACGGAGGCTCTGTCTCCGGACTTACTTTTATAGGGTTGAATGAAAGAAGGTGCATCACACTAGCTAGAGTGAATGAGTAATCATTCATTTTGTAAATTACTTTGATGCCCATATGTCCTCAAAAGTCTCAGGGCAGAGTCTCAAGGAGAGACGTTGTTTAACAGAAGAAGTAATACTAACTTAAAAAAAATTAAAGCTCAGCGCCCGTAGCACAGTGGCTATGTACCAGCCACATACAGCAAGGGTAACGGGTTTGAACCCGGCCCAGGCCAGCTAAACAACAGTGACAACTGTAACAAAAAATAGCCAGGTGTTATGGTGGGTGCCTGTAGTCCCAGCCACTTGGGAGGCTGAGGCAGGAGAATCGCTTGATCCCAAGAGTTTGAGGTTGCTGTGAGTTGTGATGCCATGGCATTATACTGAGGGCAACATAGGGCAACCAAAAAAAAAAAGAGAGAGAGAGAAAAGAAAAGAAAAAAATAAAATAAAATAGAAAGAATCAAGATTATAAATTATAAGGAAACATTCAAGTGTAAAATTTAAAGATGGAATTTTAAGAGTATTATTTTCCCTACTCTCCTCCCTCTTGAATTTTTCCTTTCTTCTTTTCTAACTTGTGGGGAGAATCAATAGCCGTTCACTTTTCAAATTAATTTGACTCTGCTCTCTGCTTGACTCCTCAGAGACAATTGGTCACTTAAATCTGAGTCCTTTGCCCTGTCCCCACAGCCAATGCCTGAGTTCAGGTTTTCCTCATCTCCCAGTTGGTTTCTTAACTTCAGTTTAATCTCTCTGATCTGTGCTCCTAGCTACTATTACCATACTTTATCCAGGAAAGTAATAATTTTACTACAATTTTAATGCAAAAACTAAAAACTTTGGCTACAATCATTGTACGTGTTTCATGCTTCTAGGATAGAGAACAAACCGCTTTCCTTGGAGTAAACATCCATCCATCTCTAACTCGGCTGCAATCTACTTCACCTTCGCCTTATTTTCAGCTGCTATATTCCTCTCTTCTTTTGCTGTATATGCTATGGGTGTTTATCTTGCAGCACGTTGAAAAGGTTGTTCCACTTCCTCTTGGTCCATACGGTTTCCACTGAGAAGTCTGTTGCCAGATGAGTCAGAGCACTTTTATATATTATTTTCTTCTTTTTTTCTTACTGCTTTTAGGTTCCTCTCTTTGTCCTTGACCCTTGAGAGTTTATTGTATGTCTTGGGGAAGTCTTTGGGTTAAAGCTGTTTGGTGATCTCTGACCTTTCTGTACCTGGGTATAAATCTATCTCTAGGTTTAGAAAGTTTTCTCATATTTTTTCTTTGAATAAACTTTCTACCCATTGTTCTTTCTCCAATCCCTCTTGAACATCAATGATTCTTAGATTTGCTCTTGTGGGTTATTTCTGTCTTATAGGTGGTCTTCATTCCTTTTTATTCTTTTTTTCTTTTTACTCTTTGTTCTGTAGTTATTCAAACATCCTGCCCTCTCGTTCATTGATTCTATTCTCTCCTTGATACAGTCTACTGTTAAGAGCCTCTTATACATTTTTCAGTTTAGCAAATGTATTTTTCAGTCTAGGATGTATGTTTGTTATTATTATTATTTCATTGTCTTGGTTAAATTTCTCTGATTAATTTCTGAATTGATTTTCTGTATTAGAATTTGTGGAGTTTCCATAAAACTGCTGTCTTGAATTCTTGGTCTGAGAGATTACACATCATTATCTCATGAGGGCCAATCATTGATTCCTTTGTCTGAAGGAGGTCATGGTTGCCTGTTTGCATTGAATGATTAATAATTTATTCAAATATTTTTGTTCAGGCTTCCCTCCCTTAAATATATTTTCTTAGGGGTTCTTTGTAATTCACCATCAATTTTGAGTTTTTTCACTTCTTTGCGGCCCTGGAGGTTGTCTGAGCCTCAGATTTGGGTTCTGAGATATTGCTGGTGATAATTTTAGTGCTGTATATTTGTTTTTTGATTTTCTGTGTATAGTTCAGAGAAAAGTAAAGGCAGATTGCTTTTACTCTGCTATTTTGGTCGCTATAAATATTTATAACTCCATTTTTTTACTAATACAAAAGTAATTTTTATTTTTATATTTTGAGTTATAATTCTAAGGGTATAGCTCCTTCAGGAAGCCATTTCTACCTTTGAACTAACTTGGAAAATTTATTCCATTTCTCATATTTTCTTCTAATATTTTTCCTCTAATACACTGACTTCTATATTACCACTTATAAAAGGACTTTACTTTTTAAAAAAATGACTTTACTTTCTTCATTATATATTTTATTTTTCAATAGTCTGAGCTTCTTAAGGATAGGGCCCATGTTTTAGATATTTCTGTATCATTAGAATCTACAGCAGTGCTTGGCATGTGGAGGATATTTAATAAAAATTGTGAATTAGTTTTGACAAGCCAGATAAATTTTCATAAAATTCAGATTTCTTGCTTCTCCTAAAACAATCAAAAGGTTTGACAAAGCTGGACCTGGATTCCTATGTTCTAGAAATAAGTAGACACTATTTCCTAAGAGATAAGCTTCAGTTTACTGTCACCCCCTCCTGTATTACTCGCTGCTAGCTTCACTCCTTTAAGGTAACTTTGCCTCTGAGGGCCCTTTCACTTTGTGGTACCAATTATAACATCAATTTGATATGGTAAGTGACCTCAATTTTAGTAATAGTTTGTTTTACTCTAGAGATGTTGGAATTCTGACTACCATTCTCAAACACACAGCAATCCCAACTAGCAAAGGAATCTGTACAACTCCAGTTTTGAGTTCCTTTGTAAACCAGCAGAATTTAAGACATTATTATCTATAAGGTCTTTTGGAAAGGTCAGTTAAACCATAAGTTTATGGGGATTCATTTTAGTAAAAAACAAACTCAAGAAACTAATGCAAGCTCAATTCCTGGGTTGATCAATATGTAATTTTGTATATATCTGACAAAGGAAGCTGAATTTGGAAAGAAAACTCTAATTGTTTGTGATTGCATTATAAAGATGTTTCCAACAGATCTATTAGTCTATCAAACTTACTTTGTTACCAGTTGATGTGACTGTAAAATATTGATTCTTTAGAACATAACATTTTATTTTTTAATTTTTAGTGTAAACATCTGGAGTTTCCTGAGACCAGATTAAAGGTCTGGGAACTAGTCCTGATTTATTCAAAGGCCTGATTTGAAAAGTGAGTGCTGGACTTAGTGATGAGGCAATTTGGCTACGACATTTGCCTTCCCAATGAAGTCTAGCTAGAAAGGGCTGATCTAATTATTGGATTACATTTTTCCTCCTCATCAGTCCATACACCTTTTGAAGAGAAATGTATGCTTAGTACAAGAGGGAAATGTATGCTTTCCCCTCTGTAGCTAAAGATATAGTTGATTTATTTGGGAAAAGAAAATTGGAGGTTTTAGTATGCTATTATGTAAATAGTACTACATGGTAAGAGTAAGGTGGTCATAAACAGCAGCCTATTATTTTAAATCCCCATAGTCCCTTACACAGTGTTTTGCTCCTAAATAGTGGTCAATGAATCTAATGAATAAATGCCTGTTTTAAAAGCCAAACTAGTCTTCTACTCAAAGTAGTCAAATGTCTTGCCTTCTGGTCATGCCTCAGATTCTCACAGGTACAGAAAGTTTGTATTATATAACATTCAGCTGGTATATATTTTTCCAGTTATGTAACTGTTGATCTTCCAGTGTCTTGCAGTTATCTGTCATGGCAAATTTCTTGAAGTAGCACATATTTAGATTTTTTTAATTCAATGGGAATTGTATATTTTAACTGAGTAGAGTTTAGTCTATTTAAATATATAACTACTGACAACTATGGATATCTTTAAACAATTTGTGTTTTCTATTTATCCTGCATTAAAAAGATTTCCCCTTCATTCCTCTTTTTTATTGGATTAAATTATCTGTAGTATCTGTTTTTCTCTCCCCCAGCTTAGAAGATATTTGACTTAAAATATAAAGTAAATTTACAAAGGTCTCTCTACTCTTAAGCAGAACAAAAAAGAACATGGAGTCATTTTAATTCTGATCACCTTCTTTCATGTCTTAATTTTTGTCTACTATTGTAGATATATCTTATTTATAAATCCACAGATTGGTGATTATTTGTTGCATCCCCCTTTACAAGAGTGCTTAACACATAAAACTTAATACATATTTCTGGACTGAATGAATCAATATATATATTTTTAAATTTACAGTTAATGCTTATTGATAATTTAGTAATGTATTTGTCAGTATCTTTTCTTCCCATTTTTTCCTTGAATCTTACTTCCTTCATGGGTTAATTTTTTTTCATAATATACCTTAAATTACATAGATTAAATTTGTTCAAATTTTTTGGTCTACAGATGTCTTCATTTTAGCCATACTTTGAAGGATAGTTCAGCTGGATATCAAATTCTAAATTGATAATGATTTCTTCACAAAACTCTGGAGATATTATTTTACTTCTGATAAGTTTGCTTTTTTTTTTTTTTTTTTTTTTTTTTTTTTGCAGTTTATGGCCAGGGTTTGGTTTGAATCCACTACCTCCGGCATATGGGGCCGACACCCTACTTCTTTGAGCCACAGATGCCACCCGGTTTTTTTGTTTCTTTGTAGGGAATTTGACTTTTCTCTGTTTTTTTTAGCTTTGCTTCTCTGGAGTATTTTACTATAAAGTTTTTATTTTGAAATAATTATAGATTCACCAAAAATTACAAGCATTTCTTATAGAGCAGGTCTAGTAATGAAAAAATCCTTAGTGTTTGCTTGTCTGAAAAAGGTTGTATTTATCCTTTATTTATAAGCCTTAGTTTTGTAGGATATAGAGTTCTTGGTTGGCACTTAGATCGTTTAAGGAGACTAGAGCTAGGACGCTATTCCTTTTTCTCTTGTAAGGTTTCTGTTGTTAGTCTGATGCGTTTTCCTTTGTAAGTTATTTGATGTTTTCACCTCATTGCTCATACGGGCTCCTCCTTCACACTGACTTTGGCCAGTCTGATGACTATATGCCTTGGTGATGCCAATTTTATAATGAATCTCTCAAGTGTTCATTCAGCTTGTTATGTTTGGATTTCTCAATCTCTAGCAAGACATTTTCCTCAATTATTTCCTCAGCTAGGTTTTCAAGACCCTTTGCCTTTTCTTCTTTACCTTTAAGAATACCCATGATTTTTTTATATTGGCGATTTTACATATGCATAATCTTGTACTTCTTATAGACTTTATTCATTCCTCTTGAATCTTTGTTCTTTATATTTAACTGAATGGATTAGTTTCAAAGTGTTGTATTCAGGCTCTGAAATTCTTTCCTTTGCTTGGTCTAGTCAATTCTTAAAATTTTCAACTGTGTATTTCCCTAAATGAATTTTTCATATCCCGAATGTCCATGAGGTCTGACAATTAAGTTTGTGAACTTTCCAACTTGTGCTTA
Organism: Nycticebus coucang; assembly: GCF_027406575.1. Lineage (NCBI taxonomy): Eukaryota > Metazoa > Chordata > Mammalia > Primates > Lorisidae > Nycticebus > Nycticebus coucang. The sequence continues at coordinate 54,769,402 of NC_069801.1, forward strand.
TGTTGGCAACACTATACAAACAACTCGGTAAGGTTTCACAACCTTGGTAAATCAGTATCTCACAGCTGTGTTTGTGTCAATATGTGATGGTGTCTTGCTGAGTGGTGTTCATTATTGTTGTGTGTTTTTGTGTGTTATTGCAAGAATGTTGGAGCTTGAATTAGAGCAACAAACCTTAAATTTCTTGTTAAACTTGGTGAGAGTTAAAATAAAATGAGGGAAATGTTACTCCAAATTTATGGAGATAATGATGAAGAAAAGGGCAGTGTACAAGTATATTAAACGTTTTTCTGAGGGGAGAGAAATAGTCACTAACTTAAGAGTTCAGAGTGGCTAGTAATAAGGAGAACTGATAAGAACATTTCAAAATTTTATCCAATTATGCATCAAAATTATAGGTTGACTGTGAGAAGCATGGCAGACCAAGAAAACATCAACAGAGAAACAGGAAAACCTTAACTGAAAATTTTGGCTTGAGAAAGGTGTGTTACAAAAATGGTCCCCAAATTGCTCACTAATGAACAAAAGCAAAGGAAAATTGAAAATTTCCAGGATCTTTTAGAGAAACAAGGCAATGTTTTGGGTAATTAAACATAGGTATACTAACATGAGCCTGAAACAGCATCAATGGAAGTCAGCCAATTCTCCATGATCAAAAAAGTTCTGTCAGTCCAAATCAAGAGTCAAAACAATGGTGCTAACCTTTTTTTAATATTGGAGAGATCATTCATTATCAATTTGGAAAAACAATTAACCAAGTTTTCCATTTGGAAGTACTAAAAAGGCTGTGTGAAAAAGTTAGGTGAAAATGACCTGAACTTTTCACCAACAACTGGTGATTCTCTTTCTTCACAACAATGTACCAGCTCACAAAGCATTGCCTTTAAGGGTGCTTTTAGCCAACAAACAAATAACTGTATTGAAGCACCCTCACTACTAATCTGGCCTTGCCCCCAGTGACTTTTTTCTTCACCCAAAGATTAAGGAAATATTGAAAGGAAGACATTTTGATGACATTTAGGACATTAAGGGTATTATGATAATAGCTCTAATGGTCATTCCAGAAAAAGGGTTCCAAAATTGCTTGGAAGGGTGGACTAGGCACTGGCATTAGTGCATTCCTTCCCAAGGTGGGTATTTCAATGTTGACCATAGTGAAAAGGTATGGAGCAATTTTTCTAGGATGAATTTACAAACGTAATTGTCAGACCTCATATTTGTTTTGTAATCTATCTATTTAGTAAACATTTCATTTTTTCCTGATTGTTTTTCTAGTTCCTTTATTTTTCATTTTCTCTTGGATTTCATTGAGCTTCCTATAATCCATAGCTGGAATTCCTTATATGTCATTTCAATATTTTCATTTTGGTCGGGATCCATTGCTAGAGAGCTTGTGTGCTCCTTGGTGAGGAAGAATGAAGTCCTTTTACTCTGAATTTTCGTATTTTCTGAATGATTCCTTCTCATATGGAGCAGGTGATGCTTCTTAGTTTTGGATTTTCTTTTGATTGAATAAGATCCCTCTCCCCTTCAAGGTGCACCTATAGCATAAGTTGGGTAAGGACCTTTGGCTTTGTTGATGAGTGCTTTGGTGGATGTCTGGGTTCTGTATGGATACCCTTGGTTATAGATATTCTTAGTGTGTTGGTTTTGTCAATTGGTAGTTATTTGTGGGCTACAATGATAGTGTACTACATGCATCAGCAGATTCCCTGTCTCATGTTGACAGAGGGAGATTGAGGTCGTTGAAATCCTTTCTTTTTCCCAGCCCTGTGGTCTTCTTAACAGTATGAATTGGGTGGCACCTGTGGCTCAGTGAGCAGGGCGCTGGCCCCATATACCAAGGGTGGCGGGTTCAAACCCATCCCCGGCCGAACTGCAACAAAAAAATAGCCGGGCGTTGTGGCGGGCACCTGTAGTCCCAGCTACTCGGGAGGCCAAGGCAGGAGAATCACCTAAGCCCAGGAGTTGGAGGTTGCTGTGAGCTGTGTGACGCCACGGCACTCTACTGAGGGCAATAAAGTGAAACTCTGTCTCTACAAAGAACAAACAAACAAAAAACAGTATGAATTATGTTGGCATGCCCAGTTTAATCTCTAAGTCAGCAGGTGCCACTTGTAGGTAAGAGTTAGTCATGCCCCATATGATTAAAATAGTAAATGCTATATTATTCCTCTGTGCCAGGAAATGGTGCTTGTGGGAAAAAGCCAGTTGCAGTGGTGTTTTGGGGGACTTCTGACTGGCCCTAGTTTGTAAAAGGAAGTGATCAAATAACCCAGACAGTGGGTGGAGGCTGTGGAGCTCTGATAGGACTCTTTCTCATGCCCTACCATAGCTGAGGCAGGTAAAGGAACAAGGTGGGGCTGGGCCAGGTGAGTTTGTGTTCAGGCTCCACAAAAGTAGCCACAATAGCTGTCTTGGCAGGAGCCATGGGTCAGCTCCCAAGCCACTGGGGAAAGCCTCCTGGGGGGTGCTGAAATAGCCCCATCAAGCCAAAACTTCTGCTCATGGGGGAGGGGCCATCTGGGATTCACGGATTGCCAGACAGGAGTGGGTTTCACAGTTCTCCTTCCTCCCAGCCCTTCCCGTCTCCTTCTGGCATCTTTCTGTAAGCAGCAGCCCAGACTAGCCAATCTCAGCACTGAAAGTGAGCTTTCCTATGTAGTGGGAAGGGACGTTCCTCAAGTACACAGCACCTCAAACCCACCCTGAACTCTCCTTTCTGTTCTGCCTGGATCCCTTGCCTCCTAAGATAGTTCATGAATGTCCCCTTGTGTGCTCTGAGTAATATGGTCCAATCCTGGGGGTATGTATGGGACACAGCCTGCAGGCCTGTCCCCTGGCCTGCCAAGTTCAATCCCAGGCCATGCCAGGGAGAAGTGTGAAGTCCTGAGTTACACGTGGAGTACTTGAGCAGGTTTGAGGCCTCTCCACTTAGGCATATGCCCTCTGGGCTGGAGCAGCCAGGTGAGCAGTGCTGGGAAGGCCACAGAGCAAGGGCTCCTTGGTCCACTGCAGGTCTTTAAGAGGAAAACTGTGAGCCCCACTCTCTGTGGACTCCTCGGTGTGGCAAGTGCGCCACCAAGAGGGGAGGCAGCCACTCCTGAAAGACTCAGCCCAGTTGTCTTGTGGGGCACCCGTTCTGGCTCATGTGGGGTCTGCCACAACTGCCACAGCTGAAAGGTGGAAGGGGGGGGAGGGGAAGAGCTTGAGTGAACAGTTGGCACCCTGGTCTCCTTTACCCCAGGGGCTCCACAGGGCTTACTGTACTCTTCTCGCCCCAGAAGCAGCCCACCCTGAATTCCCAAGTTTGGGATGGCACAGTTTTCCTGGGACTCCCAGCCCCCACCATCTGTGGCCACAGCAGTCTGGACAGATGTTGGAAAATATTTGTATGGGGACCAGTGACAAGAAAATGGAAGGGCTGAAGCTCCCCGAGAGAGCCAAGGCAGAGTGGCACCTGACAAGGGCTCAGGTTTGTCAGAGGTGTGAACCCTAGAGGCTGGTGGCCCAGGGCTCTGTTCTCAAGCAGCTCCCAGCTTACTGGTGGCAGCAGCTTTGGGGATCCTGACCTAACAGTTTGGGAGCCTGCCATCTGCCAAGGTGTGAGGGAAGGAAAAACAAACAGCCATCTACCCTTCCATACGGCTCCAAATTCCTCAGGAGTCGCTCCTTAACTTCTTCCCCAGGTGGAATCTCCAGTAGGTTCTGGCACTTTCCCCTCAGAATTATACCTGGGCTACGTTATCTTTCATCTAAAACTTTTCCTTCTTTCTCCCACGATCTGTTGACTGTTGCCTGTAGTCAGCCATCTTTGCCAGACTTCCTAAGTTGGAACTTTTTGTCCTGTTCTCCGAATTTACTTTTTAACTTTAAAAAATTCCTTAGTCCTTTATTTCTCTTTGGGTTCTCTAGATAGATATTTCTGTATTCCAGTTCACTACTTATTTTTAACTACTTCTAGACTACTGTTCAATCCATTTATGCAGTTTGTTTATTTTAATGGCTGTATCTTTCATTTGTAGAATCTCCATCTGGTAATTTCAAAGATTTTTTTCTACATGCTTCCTTATTTGATTTTTAAAAATTTGGAATTCTCTTTTATGATTTTATTAAACATCCTTTCATATGTGTCCTTAGCCAACCTTTATACCACCTGAAGTTCTTGGGTGTTTAATCTTGCTGTTTGGTGCCTCATAACCCTCAGTCATGTTAATTGGTTTCCTTGTATGTTTTTGTGATTCTCGGTTTTGATTTCATCATATTTCTCTATGTGAATCCTGTGAAGCCTAGGTTGAAAGTACAAGCCGTATACCCCTACCTCCAAAGGCTTTCTATTTACTGCTATAAGGTATCTCAGGGTTGATTTTGTTTTGGGTTTAGATCTTCATACAATGGGACAGCATACATTAAAATCTCCAATCCAGTCCAATACTATGATTCTTATTTCTCTCTCTCTCTCAAAGAAAAGAGGTTTACTCTGTTGCCCTGGGTAGAGTGCCTTGGTGTGATAGCTCACAGCAACCTCAAACTCAAAGTGATCCTCTTGCCTCAGCCTCTTAACAAACAAAACTGATGTTTATGCAATAGGTGAATTTTTTTTTTTTTTTTTAGAGACAGACTTTCACTTTGTCACCCTCAGTAGAGTACTGTGGCATCATAGCTCACAGCAACCTCCAACTCCTGGGCTTAGGCGATTCTCCTGCCTCAGCCTTCCGAGTAGCTGGGACTATAGGCACCTGCCACAATGCCTGGCTATTTTTTTGTTGCAGTTTGGCCGGGACATGTTCAAACCCACCACCCTCAGTATATGGGGCCAGCACCCTACCCACTGAGCCATAGGTGCCGTCGAATTTTACTTATTAAAATCTTTTATATAAAGTCAGGGTGTGAAAAGAGGGTGTTCTTGATTTCATCACGAGAGAGCCTAAGGACTCAGTGTTTTAATCTCATGTGGACTTAAGACCTATGTCTGTGAATTATTTGGGTTGGAAATTTTTCTCCCCAAAACATAGCATTATTGTCACTATTCTAATCTAATGGGGCTTGTTTTGGGCTCACTCTTTGTTTTAAGACTCTTGCAGTTTCCCTTTATTTCTTGGGAGCTCAATCTTGCTTTCAAGGTTTATTATCCAAATATTTGATCGCATAATGCTCTTCAGGGAATCTAGGCTAGTGTATTATAAATCACAACATCGTATAGTTCAGTTTTACATTTAAGTTTTATGCTAAATTTCAATAGCCCTTTGGCAGCTTTTATTTTAGTCCCTTTCTTGTACTACTCAGAATTTTCATAGCCACTGTACTGTGAGGTGTCCCAAAAGTTGCCCCTAACATCACCGTACATAAAGCAAATAATGGCTATGGTCTCCCATTTTACCTGTGTATGGCAACTTTAGGACACACTGTAGAAATTCCATTTGTTTTTTTGTGCAAATAAAGTTTCTACAGTGAGACCTTTCCAAACATGATTCATTACTGTTCTTAGTCAAATATTATATACGTTAAATTTTTTTAAATTATTTTGTCTTATTTTCAAGTGACAATGTTGATATTCTTACCTCCTTTTACAAACACAGTTCTGCTTTAGTTTAGCACATCAGCACAAGAATCAGGACATTACAATTGCCACAGCAATTCCAAAAGGGGAAATAGGGATGTCCCCCAGAGTGAGGGCTACCTACAAAAATGGATTCCTGATTATTTTATTCCAAATAAAGACTCAATGCCTTGGATTTTTCTGCTGGCACCTTGATTTACTCACAGAGCTTTGGAGTGATAGCATCACATAAATTAAAATAATTTAACCTAGAGAGGATGGACTTCAGTTTTGTGGTACACCTTTGCAGAACTGTGCAGAAAATCTCCCTTTAAAAATTCATAATGATGTACCCAATACTCCAAATTATTTGCTTTTGTAAATTTTTAAAATAAATGAGAACAGGATTCCAGGTTATCTTAAAATGTTGATCTCACTCACATCCTTTCTGTTATGCTTACTTGGACAGGAGGAAAAGGATGGAGCTATAACCGGTATGCGGGTAATTGTGCACAACCCTGGGGCTGCTCACATGAGTGTGTGATATCATTTCTCGTTTGTATTGTGAAAGGGGAAAAAAAGTACTGAAAACCAGTAGTCTAACCCAGTAGACATTCATTTTACAGAAGCAGAAACTATGTCCTAGGGGATTTCATACCCTATGTTGTTAGTGGCTGACATGGGATTTGAATTCAGGCCCTCTCTGCTGTAGTTCAATATACCTTTGACTACAATGAAAAGCAAGTATTTTAATCACATCTCAATGGAAGACAGAGTGCCACTTGGTTTGTATCAGGCGTTCACATTTTTCTCACTGCATTGAAGCTTGCTCTCTTTCCACCAGATTAAAACTGACAGAGATGAAGCAATTTTGGGCAGATTTCCTTGGGTTGGCTCCAGGGCCTCTAATCTGCATTTCATCATGACACAAGCACATGTTCCCATCATTGGTACACCCGTCTACATCAGCCAGGATGTTAATCGCATGCTAACCCGATTTCCTCTGTGAATTTGTTACTTACTCTTCATTTAAGTTCATGAAACCTAACATGAGGCCTAAATAAGCATTACAACCTTAACAAGAAGATCTTGGCTCCAGAACCGTGCCCACCAGGCAACCTCCCCTAAAGAAGGCTTGGGAACGGCCGAGGGAAATGGCAGTCCTGCAACAGTACCTTGGGGACTCTGAGAAAGATTATAATGAAATAAATTTTGAGAGGTTACATGGTAGAACTTGAAATATACGAGCAAGTCATGATTTGGCAATAAAAGACAGTCCTTGCTTTAACTCTGTGCAGCTCAGTTTTACCAAACTGATCCATGATTTCCAAAATTGGAGGTACGGCCTTTGGAAAAGAGAGGAAGATGGTAGAGAGCATGGAAGGCAAATGGAAGCTATAACGGGAAGGCATTTTGGAAACAGAGTCCTAATGCAAATTGGTTGTTAGAGGAACTATTCAGATCCATCTGGTGGCTGCATGTGATGAATACTAGAAATCTCATCAATGGATATTCATTTTGGCAATGGCAAGGGGAAGTAAAACAGAACAAGTCAGGCCACCAGAGTGTGGATGTTGGACTCAAACCCTCTTGCAAGTGTGCAGCAAATACTCATCCCATGTTTTAGCTAGTAATCAAAAGGGGGGAGATCTTTAGTTTTAAAAAAACAAGGGAAGAAGAAGAAGTGTCAGAGGTACGATAACAACATTACATAACTGAGGGGTGGAGAAGTCTCTTTGTTTCCTGAGCTTCCAGATTGCCTGTCTGCACTGATGTATTCATTCGTTCTACCCACATCTGTTCCTGAACACCTGTTACATGTCAGGCACAGTACAGGGTACTTGGGCATGCAAGATGACAGAACTACATTCCACAAAAACTCTCAGTCTAATGGGGGAAGTATACTCTAAACACATGTAATAAAGTTATATAGGTAAGAACTAAGATATAGCAATCAGTACTTTTGCACTTACTATGTGGCAGCTACTGTTTTAAGTCATTCACATATACACGTATTATCTCATTTAATTCTCATAAACATCCTAGTAAGTATGGTTATTTCTCTCATTTTACAAAAGGAATATAAGGGCACAGGACACAGCCTTAGTAACCAAAGTCATATAGCTAATAAATGGCAGAGCTGGGATGTGTGCCCAGGAAATCTGGCTTTAGAACCCAAGCTCTTCACTATTAAGGTATGCTCTCTCTTGAACTAAAGAATAATGTGAAATGTCAGAGGGAAAGCCACTTAATCTGTGGTATAGGTAGAAGGGTGTCAGGGTGATAATACTGCTAATGATAACACAATGAAGCTTTTGCTGAGGAGACCATCCTGAGCTAGGTCTCGAAGAAAATATTCTGGAAAAGGAAAGCATGGAGGCAACCAGGCAGAGAAGGCAGCATCAGCAGAGTCACTGAAGCTTAAAGTGGAACCACATATTTGTTTCTGGAACCCCAGAATACTCACATGTCTTCACTGTAGATTTGAGGTGGTAACAGGGAACAATATTGAAGAAGGGGCAATGGGACAAGCACGTCTCAAGAATTCCAGATTACTGGGGGCACAAGGAAGAACCACTGCAGGGTGGTAAGCAAGAAAGATTAACGTGGCTTTGCATGGAACTACCGAACCATAGTGCAGAGCTGTGATTCAGAAAAGGAAGAAGTAGTAAAGCCAGAAGAACAGATAATAGTTAGAGGACCTTAGAAATAGTCTAGGATGAGTATCGCCCTGATAGCAAAACTAGACAAGAACACAAACAAAAAAGACAACTACGAGCCAATATCTCTGATGAACACAGATGCAGAAATCCTCAGCAAAATACTAGCAAACCAAATTCAACAACACAGTACAAAGGTCATTCACCACAGTCAAGGGGGGGTCATTCCAGGGATGCGAGAATAGTTCAACCAATGCCAATCAATAAATGCAATACATCCCATTAACAGAATCAAGGACAAAAGCCATATGATAACTTCAGTAGATGCTAAAAAGGCATTCAATAAAAGTCAACATCTCTTCATGATAAAAACTCTCAACAAGTCAGTAATAGAAGGAATATACTACAAAACAATAATGGCCATAGAGGACAAGCCCACATCTAACATCATATCGTATGGGGAAATTTGAAAGCTTTCCCTCTAAGACTTGGAACAACACAAGGATGCCCACGTTTACCACTTTTATTCAATACCCTACTGGAAGTTCTAGCCAGAGCAATTAGGCAAGAGAAATAAATAAAAGCCAATTGAATTGGGGGGAAAAGGAAGCCAGATTGTCCTCATTTGCAGATAACATGTTCAAATGCATAGAAAACGCTAAAGACTCCACTGAAAACACTGTTTAAACCAGTGTTTAACCTTCCTAATGCTGCGACCCTTTAATACAGTTCATGATCCACAGGTTGAGAACTGCTGGATAAATGAATTTAGTAAAGTTGCGTGATAATAAAGAGACATACAAAATTAATAGCATTTCTATATGCCAATAGTGGTCTAGGTGAGAAAGAAATCAATAAAGCAATTTGATTTACAATAGCCACTAAAATATCTAGGAATAAACTTAACCAAGGAGGTGAAATATTTGTACAATTAAAACTATCAAATGATGATAGGAATTGAAGTGGACACAAATAAATGAAAAGATATCCCACATTCATGGATTGGAAGAATAAATATTGCTAAATATTACCCAATGCAATCTACAAGTTAAGTGCAATCCCTATCAAAGTGCCAAGGGTATTCTTCACAGAAATAGAAAATTCATAAGGAAAAGCAATAGACCCTGGATAGTCAAAGCAATCTTGATCAAAGAGAACAAAACCGGCTTTAAAAGATACCACAAAACCACAGTAATCAAAAAAGCATCATACTGGCATAAAAATATACACATAGACCAATGGAACAGAATACATAACCTGGAAATGAATCAATGCACTTCCAGCCAACCAATTTTTGGAAAAGGTACCCAGAACACACACTGGGGAAAGAACAGTCTCTTCAACAAGTAGTACTGGGAAAACAAAATACATACAGAACAATGAAACTAGCTAGATTCCTATCTCTCACCAAGTCAAGTCTAAATGAATTAAAGATCTAAATGTAAGACCTGAAAACTATGAAATAACTAGGAGAGAACATAGGGAAAACGCTTCATGAGTTTGCATGGCACAAACATTTTCTAAATAAGATCTCAAAAGAAAAAATAGATAAGTAGAATTATATCAAACTAAAAAGATTTGCACAGCATGGGAAATCTACAAACTATGCATCTGACAAGGGGTTATATTCAAAATATATGAGGAATTCAAACAACTCATTAGCAAAAAAGTCAAATGATCAGGCAATGCAATGGGAAAAAGACGCAAATAGACATTTTTTAAAAGAAGACATACTGATAGCCAAGAGATATATAAAAAATGTTCAATTATCACTAATCATCAGGGAAATTCAAAATGAAACCACAAGGAGATATCTCCTCACCACAGTTAAAATGGCTATTATCAAAAAGACAAAAAAAAGAATGCTGTTGAGGATGTGGAGAAACAGGAACCCTTATGCACTGTTGTTAGAAATGCAAATTAGTGTAGCCATTATGGAAAAAAGTATGGACTTTCCTCAAAAAATTAAAAATAAGCCAGACATGGTGGTTCATGGCTATAATCTCAGCACTTTGGGAGGCCAGGCAGCAGGATTGTTTGAGCCCAGGAGTTTTAGACCAGCCTGGGCAACACAGCAAGACCCCATCTTTAAAAAAAAATTAAAAATTAGCTAGGCATGATCATGCCCACCTTTAGGTCAAGCTCCTCTGGAGGCTGAGGCAGGAGGATCGCTTGAGCTTAGGAGTTGAAGGCTGCCATGAACTACAATTGTGTTGCTGCACTCCAGCCTGGGTGACAGAGTGAGACGTCATCTCTACAAAATTTAAAAGTAAAGAAATAATAGAACTACCATAATGATAATTCAAAGAGATGTCTGCACTCTGATGCTTATTGCAGTCTTATTCACAATAGGCAATGTTGATGAGACTCGATGTAAAAGAATAATATTTATTGAATCCATTTAGTTTTGAACTGAGAGACCCCAGGAGGCCCAGGCCAGCAAGTCCTCCACAGGGAGGGACAAGGGTGTGGGCCCTCTCAATGATCCTCACAGGCTTTTACTGAAATCTCAGGCATGAGAAAATATGGCACAGTGGCAAGCTCCAAAGAGACAGTCAAGATTAAAAACCAAGGCGTTTTTCTTTAACTGTGTGATTTAACTCAATTAATGAATTAAATTATTGTTTCAAGTTAATTGAAGGTACAAAGAATTAGGTTACAAGGTTTGCATTTGTTAGGTAAAGTCCCTCTTATAATTGTGTCCCGGCACCAAGAGGTGTGCCAGGCACCGGAACATTGTGCCCATGAAGTGGGAGCACACCTATATCGTACTTCTGACTTGATTTAACCGTATCACTGCTAAATATGACTTAGGGTTGGGACAGTGTGCTGTGTCCAGTGAGCAGTGTGGCTTTTCCCCAGATTACTCTGTTCTTGGTGCTTACCACTTTTAACCTTATGTTCTATCCTGTAACACAGTATATGGAATCCACCTAAATGCCCATTGACAGGTAAACTGGGAAAGAAAATGTGGTAGATACACACAGTGGAATATTATTCAGCCATAAAACAGGATGAAATCCTGTCATTCTCTGCAATATGGACCAACCGGGAGCACATTATGTGAAGTTAAATAAGCCACACACATAGCGACAGACACCACAAGATCTCATTCTTACATGAATCTAAAATAGTCAGTTTCATAGAAATAGTGAACAGAACAGTGGTTCCGGGAGGCTCAGCAGGGTAGGGAGAGCTGGTGGACAGAGAGAGGGTGGTCGAGGAGCACAAAGTTATGGTTAGCCTGCAAGAATAAACTCTGCTGCTCTGTTACACAGGAGAGGGACGATAGCAAATAACAGCGTAGTGTGTATTTCAAGATAGCTAGAAGAGAAGATTTGGAATGTCATCACTACAAAGAAAGGATACATGTGGAAAGTCACTGGTATGGTAATTATCCTGAATTGATTACTGAACAATGTACACTTGTACTGAGACATTGCACTGTACCAGGTAAACATGTGTGATTATGACGTGACAGTTACAAACTTAAAAATCAAAAGAAAAGGAAAAAGAAATAGTCTAGGACAGTGGTTCTCAACCTTCCTAATGCCTCCTAATGCCGCGACCCTTTAATACACTTCCTCCTGTTGTGGTGACCCCCAACCATAAAATTATTTTCGTTGCTACTTCATAACTGTAATTTTGCTACTGTTATGAATCGTAACGTAAATATCTGATATGCAGATTGTATTTTCATTGTTACAAAGGGGTCGTGACCCCCAGGCTGAGAACCGCTGGTCTAGGATGATTGGGTGGGGGTGGGGTAAAGATGGATGATGAGATTGTCAATGGGTAGGAATACAGGATCATGAAGAATTAAATTTCTGGATAGCTGTTAAACTTCCATTCCATGTCCCTTTGAATTCTGAAACTCTGTTGGCATCCAGGAGAATGTTTTTTTTCTTTGTAAACTGGGAAAAAAAGCAGTTTTGAAGAAATTGACAGTGTCTCGTGGGGATGATTCTTTCTGCACAAGCTGTTTTTAATAGAATGCAGCAATCGGTTGGATTTGATTAGCCTGTGCCTAAAAGATACACTATAATCAATAATTAAACAGAATCTAGAATTACAATGCAATTGGGTCATTTAAAGTTGTGGATATTTCTTAGCAAAAAACCTTCAAAATGTTCTCAATATCCCCCCTCCCAGTCGTAGTTCTGTGCAGTCTTGGAGAGGAAATGACTCAAATCTCCCAAGTTTTTCATGATTGAAATATTCAATCAGATAACACCAGGGTGAAAATAATGAAGCCTGGAGAGGATGTGTTTCATCAAGTAGAAAATAATTTTAAAGGCGTTCTTAAGGACGCAAAAATGACTGTGAAAAAATACTGACTTCCTGCCAAAAAGGGGATTATTCCAGCTCACCAGAAAAAGAAATAAAAAAGAAAAAAAAGATGAATCAAGACGACACCTGTTGGCAGTTTCAAGCTAATATGAATTCTGTTTTCAGGCTGGAAATTATGCATCAACAAAAATATAAATAATTTTTTCACAGCTGTGTAAGTGAAAAAACATACGTTGAGAAATTAGAGATGACTATTATCCATTATTCAAAATTTCCACGGCCACTGAGTAAATCCAGTGTTGGAATTAGAAATGTATGATGCTTTTTAATTAATTTACATTGTTGGGGGATGAAATGCCCCAAATAACCACAACATTAAAAACTCTTCCCTGTTGTCCTTAAAAAATGCCTGGTGTGTGTCACACTTTATGGGGGCAAGACATGATTGCAAGAGGGACTTTACCTAACAATTGCAATCAGTATAACCTGGCTTATTGTACCCTCAATGAATCCCCAACAATAAAAAAAAAAAAAAAAATGCCCTGCTGTTCACAGGACCAGCCCAGCTGCCAACTTCCCAGCTTTCCCTGGAGAAAACTGAAGCAGATTTGTGCAGTTCAAAGAGGCAGGTGGGGCAAAGCCATCACGAACCCTTCCCACAAGTTCAGATTTAGCTTCCTAACAAGTTTCTCAACCTGTTAATGCGTAAGAAATTCCATATAGGATTTAAAAAAGGAGATTAGGAAAGCAGAATTAGTAAGTATTTACTTTCTTTTATTTTTGAGACAGAGTCTCACTTTGTCATCCTGGGTAGAGTGCTGTGGCATCACAGCTTACAGCAACCTCAAACTCTTGGGCTGAAGTGATTCTCTTGCCTCAGCCTCCCGAGTAGCTATCACTACAGGTGCCTGCCACAACCTGGCTAGTTTCACCATTTTTATAGAGGTGGGGTCTTGATCTTGCTCAGACTGGTCTGGAACTCCTGAGCTCAAGCGATCCTCCCACCTCAGCCTCCCAGACTGCTAGGATTACAGGCGTGAGCCACCGCACCCAGCCAAATAAGTATTTCTTAAAAACTCGCTTCTATCACCTAGAATCACAAGAGGTGTTAAATCAGAGATGTTATTAATCATTGCACGTGACCTTAACCAAATTGCTCCTCTCTTTTGAGTTTAGTTGTTGACATCTGTAAAACAGGACTGAGGGTTGTACAACATTTCTGAGGATTCTTCAGGCTCTAAAACCTTGATTCTCTAAGTTAGGGTCACAACCTTCCAGGAGGTCAAAGTTACACAAAATTGATAAGCTGGCACACATGGGACGCAATTAACTAGTAATAAAAGCAATAAAATAGAAGCAGTAGAAGAATGGCTACTTTCTGAGCCCGGGACGTGCTGCTCCGCACACTCCCTGTACTTTATAAGCAGACACATTCCCATCCACAGTGCCATTCAATCCTGTGGCCTGGGTCCCAGCACACAGTGCTCAAAGAACTGGGTGTAGGTCAAGTTACAGACGTGGGAAACAGAGTGGGAGCTGAACCGATGCCTGGCTGCCCTGGGCACCCAACTCTGAACACTGCCCCATACTGCCATGTTTCTGAGGTTTGCTTCCCACCCAACACGAAGGCAGGGAGATGGAGTCAGATGTCCCTCAAAACTGATCTTAGCAATGCCGGTGTACCTAAGCCATGCTGGGCTCTCCAGGCCTGTTGCCTCATCTGTAAGACCGGGATATCGGTACTCACTCGTAGGGTTGTACCGAGGTGTAAGATAATATCAAGCGTCTGGCACAACACTTCTCACATACGAGGTTGGACAATTAAGCTCGTGAACGCATCTTAGAAGAAATGCTACCTGCCTCCCTGCTGAATATCACCAGGGTCACCTTCGAAGTGCTCCTCTTGGGAAGCTGTGCACCAATCCCAGTGCCTAGTCCACACTTCAAAGCCCTTTTTCTAGGACGGGTTTGTGAACTCATTTATCAGACCTTGTACCATGACAGCTCTGATGGTCAATCCAAGAAAGAGTTTCAAAATTGCTTTGTACAGCCGGTCCTGGTGCCTGACGCCTGTAATCCTAGCATTCTAGGAGGGTGAGGCAGGTGGATTGCCTGAGTTCTCAGGTTCAAGACCAGCCTGAGCAAGAGTGAGACCCCGTCTCTAAAAATAGCCAGGCATTGCGGCGGGCACCTGTTGTCCCAGCTATTAGGGAGGCTGAGGCAAGAGAATCACTTGAGCCCAAGATTTTTGAGGTTGCTGTGAGCTATGATGACACATAACTCTACATAGGGCAACAATGGGGAACTCAGTCTCAAAAAACAAAATAAAATAAAATAGCTCTGTACATAAATACAAGCTATTTTCTCTCCTCGCACACTTCTCCTCTCCAGTATTCTCATTTCTTCCAGGGTCTGACAAGTTTCTTGCAAGTTCTCTGCTTATTCTACTTACGCCTGTGGTTTGTCTGTAGAGATTTTACAGGTTTAAAGGTCGCCTTGTAGTCAAAGTAGGAAAATCACCAGCCCCTCCTTGGAACATGTCCTCATGTAAACACGTGCACTGATCCCGGGCCAGGCTTGGAACCCTGATTAGCATCTGCTGGCTCCCTCGCAGGCAGGCAGCAGAGTTAGAGGCAGACATCTGCAAATCACAGTCCTTCATTAACCTGTCTGAGAATATTGATGTCACACTTTTCTAGTCCACCTTCCCCTACCCAGCTGTTCCTCAGCTCTTCCCTGCTGACCCGTGGCCACCGGCTCTTCCCATTCAGCTTCCTCAAGTCACTCTACCTTGTCAAATGTGGCCCGTTATGTCTAGTGATGCCATAAGCAGAAAATATGTTCAAGGAAGACAAGAAAATTGAGCGGCTGACCTGAGTCCTGCCATTGGAGACTATACCCTGCCATCAGTGCAGTTGCCTGGAATTGAAAAGTGCAATATCTTTGGATAAATACAGAGAAGTGAACTGTAATAGAAACAGCACTGAACTTGGGTTCTGAAGAAAAGGTAGATCTAATAGCTAAGAATCTACTGTGTAGCAGACTTAATTTTCACCAAAAGTCTTAATAGTTTACACTGAATAGTGCATGAAGTATTATGCTAGCACTTTAAAAATAGGAACTCATTGAATCCTCACGGCAACTTTGTGAGATAGATAGGATGGAGTTCCTCATCTTACAAACAAGACCACTGAAATAGGGGAGTAAGTCATCTGGTCACCTGGCAGAAGAAGGTGGGGGGGATATTAGAGCACAGCTCCTCGCCGTGAGCACTCGGCACGCTGTGGTCTTCCGTCACTGTGATGTGTAGAAGGAAAAGAGAGTGATGGTTAATCTGGCCAATCGGTTGAAGGAGACTGTTGGGTCCAGTCTCCTGTGTTGTTATTATTATTATTCCCGTTAAAAAGATAAAAGTATCAAACACAGAGAAGGTACATAACTTGTCTAAGGCAGGATTTTAATCCAGAGCTCGAAAATCCCTCAGTCCACTCCCCTCAGAAGTTTCCCAAAGGCATGAAGTCTCCCCAAACTAGATCAATGCTTACATGCAGAATTTTGGGAACCAACCTTGCCTTCCCAAGATGGGCATTGTCATCATTTCACATCAGTGCTGTCTCAAAGGGACATCCAGCATGACGTCCAGAAAGCAGGGAGTGATTTACAGTTTATATAGAGCCCAGAGCCATCAGGATGCTAGACACAGAACAGGTGCTCACAGCAGACGTGCTGAGTTCTGGTGCACTGAGTCATCTACACTCTCTAGCTCCACAGCAGGACCTGGGAAGTTGACGGCTTAGGAATGAAAAATCACTCCAAGGTGGCAGAGGGCACGCCGCGCTTGTAACAGTAGCGCAAGAGTGGCTAATACTCACCATATACACTGGCACTTGCCTCTCTGTGCCCTTACAAGGCCTAAATAGCAAAGTGCCATCAGTGTGACTTGAGCTTAGCACTCTCTCAAGCTTCTCTGCAAGGTATTCCCAGCAGCAACCGCCCACTGGTTAGATGAGGAAGGGCGGAGTGAAACCCACTTTCATCGTGAAGAGCCTGAGAAATGGTCTCGGTCCGTGTGTATGTGTAATACACGTGGATATGATACAATGGGTAGGATCTGGGCATCATTTTGCAGTGTCATCTCACATCTGCCAATTGAGGAAGCTTGAGAGGTCATGTGTGGCCGATAGGTAAGAAAGAGTCTTCTGGAAGGGGAAAGGTCAGACAATAGGAATGCCAGCTGGCCTGACATTGCAGTAGGAAGCACATTGATGAGGTTTGAGGCTACTTTGAGTAGGAGCAGCCTTAAACCTGTGGAGCTCAGTCCACCTGCACTGTCCTTCTCAACCCCTGCATCTCCCACCGCTAAGGTGCCCCAGATAGCCTGGGCAGGGGCTCATTTCAGCGCCCGCCGTGACTATGTTGCTCCTAACTCCACAGCCTTCTGCGGTTCTCCAGGGCCTGCTGGAGAAAAACCACATTCCTTAACCTACCCCAGATACCACAGGCCGCGTCCGCCTATTCTCAACTCTAAGACTCTCCAAACGGAACTCAACTGTGTAAACTCCATAGCTGAAGTGGGCTTCCCGCAGCTCCCGGGATGAGCTCCGGGCCCAGCGCCTGCAATTCTTTGCTCACTCTGCTGAGAACATGGCCTGGCTCTGAGTCTGCACTCAGTAAACATCGGCTGGCGTGTGTGCTCGTGGGTGTGTGTCTGTCCCGATGGGTCTGTTGTATGTTTGTGAATGTGTGTCTGCCCCCAGCCACGTGCCCTTGGTCTCTGCCTCTCTGCTACTATTTCCCTGTCTTCCTCTCTTAAGCTCTCAAACCCTACACCAAAATCCAGAATAAATATTTTCTTTCTCCCGATGAAGGCCCTGGGCAGAGCCCTCTCCCAGGCTGTCCTGGTGAGTACAAAGCTCTCATCACACAAGGAATTCTCTGCACCCACGGCAGAATGACGGAGCTGGAGAAGCTGTGCTTGGAAAAGCTGAGTTTGTCCCCCAAGTCCTCGGCCTGGTTCTGTTCTCAGCCTTCGCTCCTGCATGCAGATGTGGTGCTCCCAACTAGCTGATAGTGGGTGCAGTTCTCAGGGGGGTCGGACCCACTCGGCCTTTCTGTTTCCGTGCCTCTCGGGCTCCTGTTAGGATGGTATGGGTTGGCTCTCTCTGATATCCAGCTTGCGAGAGTTTGTTAAAATGGTGATGAGTCAAGTAAAAAATGATTGTGGGTTTCATTCTGTTTCAGCCAGTAGCATTTCATATTCGAGGGAAAGAAAAAAAACTGGAAATAGTTTTAATTCCAATTTTGGTTTAGTCTCCGTCTCTGCCTGTGTTCCTGCTCCAAGCTGCAGATCAGCCAGGACAGAAAACCCGGGGGAACATTTCTGGCGAAGTCGCAGAGACAAAGGGGAGTGTGCTGCCTGCTGAGGGACGGACCAGCCAGGGCCGGGCCGGCCGTGGTGGTTTATTCCCGGTTTAAAATGAAGGCTCATTATGATCAGCATTCTGTTTTCACGTCCATCCCCATGTGCTCTAAGAGCTACTGCAGGTCAAGATGGTGCAGAAAGAAGTGAGGGAGGGAGGGAGGAGTGGCCAAGAAGAGGGAGAGGAGGAGAGAGGGACGGAGAGACAGAGAAAGTCCCCACAGGGGAGTCCCAGCTCTCAGGCCCTGGGCAGCCTGCTGCGCACGGCAAGATACTTGGTCTTACTGACTCTCTTGCTTTGCTCCTCCCTGGAGAACACCTGTTAGCTTTTGCATGCCCCCTGCATAACAGTAGGAACGAAACTTTGAAATTAGCAAATTGGGTAATTTTATTAAAAATCAGAAGCTACATGGGAAACAGTCATGTTACAGATTGCACCGCCTTTGGTCAACTTGCTGGCTGCCTTCGGCCCCAAGGGTCATATTCTCTTCCTGCCCCGTGCGGCCTCCTGCAGAGTGTGGTCCAGCCTCCCCTTGCCAGGCTGGTCTGCTCTCCCCAATTCTCCTACTTGCCCCCCTGGAATTCGGGGTGAGGGGTGAACATTCCCCACTCCCTGTGCCTGCTGCAGCATCTACCGCATAGCTGGTGATCATTAAATCAAGGAAGAATCAACACACAGGTGGATGGATGCAAGCAGACTGTCACTAGTACAAGATTACCAAGTACAAGTCACTCAAGTAATGGATACAAAGTAGAAAATGCTGTTTGCTGTCAGAGACATAAACTCAGCTCCAGGAGAGACAGCAAGCACCATGCAGCGGCCAAGTGCAATGGCTATGGCCTGACATACACCTGAGTGCAGTTCCTGACCCGTTATTTACCACCCATGTGCTAGTTTCCCTCATCCTGGGAAAGGGACAATGATAAGAATACTTATGGAAAAGCATCACCTGCCAATTTTCTCGTCACTATGTCCCTCAATACCAAGAACAAGCGGAAGCAATTACTTGCTCCAAGAATATTTGCTCTTAGAAGTTAAGAATAAGAACAAACTAAAACAGCTCATCAAGACTCACGTTAGGGGCTTGGCACTCATAGCTCAGTGGTTAGGGCACCGGCCACATACCCCTGGGGCTGGCAGGTTCAAAACTGGCCCAGGCCTGCTAAACAACAATGACAACGACAACAACAACAAAAAATAGCTGGGCATTGGGGCGGGTGCCTGTAGTCCCAGCTACTTGGGAGGTTGAGGCAAGAGAATCACTTAAGCCCAGGAGTTTGAGGTTGCTGTGAGCTGTGACACCACAGTACTGTACCCAGGGTGACATAGTGACATTTTTTTTTTTTTTCAAAAAAAAAAGACTCACATTAGGATCCCCACTTCACGGAGCCCTCCACTCCGAAGCAATTATGTTGTAAACTTCGCTCATTCCCCACCTGCTCCCCAGGCCCCCGGACTCTGCACACACCCGGCTCTGGCTGTCCCCCTTGGGCTGCATCTCATCCTCTGCTGAGCGGGGGCTCTCTGGCTGCAGGAGCTTTACGAACCCACCGTTCCTTAATCAGCAGGTACCTTTGATGGTCTTTGGTGGGGATCGGACAGTCGATGCTACTTCACAGACTCTTTGGAAGGACTGTACTAGATAAGAGAAGAAGAGAATTTAGCTCTGTGCCCAGTGCTTGGTAAATACACTCTAAATAGTGTTCATCATTATTTTCACTATGATTAGGGAACAGACATGACTGCTAGCTGAAAAAGCTCATTTATCCCTTCTTTTAGCAATCTCCCACTGAACTAGCACGCCAGAGAGGGACAGAGATGAGTCATACTCACTGAAGAGCTTGTGACTTACAGGAGAAAAGAGATGGGGACAGTCAAAGTCATAGGGGAGTGTGATTAGCCGAGGTTGAAGGGATGCAGGAAGCAAAATGGTCATGGGAGAAAGGGAGTCGGCACTTGTCTTGGAGGCGGTGACGCGGCGCTCTAGGAGTGGAGGAGGGAACGCTTCTGGCCTGAATTCTGGAGGTTGGATGGGAGTGTGCCAGACAGACAGGAAGATGGGGGTAGGGAGAGCTGTTCGTTGAGTAAGAACAGGCTGGGCAGCCACCGACGGGCCTGGGACACGCTGGGCTGCACAGAGGCTCTCAGCTTAGTTCTGCATCATAGACCTGAGAGAGGCCGGAGAGATAGGCAAGTGTGTATCATGGTATCACAGAGGGCTTTTATCCAAGTGGTGGATTCGGGCCAGATGTTGAGGAAAGAGAAACATTATTATCACAGCAGCTCAAGAATAGTGGGTGTTTACTATAAGCCAGGTGCTGGTCTAAACCCTTTATATGAAAACTTACCACTTCATATGTATGCAAACCTCATTTAATCCCAGCAACCATCTTCATGTCTATTTTTACTGTAAGTTTTGTTTTCCTGATGAGGAAAATTAAGCCACAAAGAAGTTAAGTAAAATTACTCAAGATGACTCCAAAGTGAGAGTCAGGATTTGAACACAAACCATCTGATGCCAAGTCTGTGCTGTTAGACACAATCCTAAACTACCTCTGATGGGATCAGATCGACCCCTCTGCCAGCAATGGGCTTAGAAATACCAGGAGCTGAAGCTGGATGCATAAGGAAAAAATGGACAGCGTGTCTTATCCAAATTAGCGCTCCACAGGTTTTAAAGAATGATGTGACCAGCTGAGTGTGAATTTATGATAAGTTCACTAAGGCAGCCACAGGTGTGAATGATGGAGCCACCAGGGAGACCAGCAAGTTAGAGACCACTGGTCTATTGGTTAGACACCAATAGCCCTGGCCAGATATCTGCAATTCCACTTCAGGACCCAGCAGAGGAATTGTCTGGACTCTCATTACTCCCGAACATTTACTCACATCTCCAAATTAAGCCAGGGGACAAGAAGTTTAAGCCAGTATACGTGGGCATCACTATTTTTAAGAAATGTCAGGCCAGCCTGAGTGTTCCACGAGAAGTTTCCTAACCATAATTGATGTGTTAAAGCTCAGCAGCTGTTTACAGAACTTCGCAGGTACTCACAGGAATAGCAGCCGGTGGTGAGTGCTGCTAAGTGACGGTGTGCATTAGACTAAGGCAGCCTGTCCCTCACCTGTTCCTTCACATCTTATTACCTGGCGATTAGATGGCACATCTGTAATCCGCTGCGGTCACAGGTAGGCCAGGCAGGGACGGCACTGTGATAGTGATGGATGGGGTTCTGTCTGCATCGCTGGGAACGTTCCCTAAACGGCTGCTGGATCCTGGGGCCACTTTCATAATTTACAGAGAGATGAATCTTACTGTGCCTTCCCAGAGACAGTCTCTCTCTCCGCCCGCCCCTCCCTCTCTCCCTCTCTCTCCCTGCCCCCCCCGTCTCTCTTCTTAGTCTCTTTATATCGCCTCTAAAGGAGGATGGTTGGAAAAATTTCTGCTTCATTCCTACAATTAACTTTTATACGCTACCTTTTCAAAACATCTACGTTCAGCAAAGCTCAGAGATGCAGGCAAATAAAGATCAGTGGAGTTTCATTGTCAAGGCTGGGGGTGGGAGTGGGGGTGGGGCAGGAGCCCGTGAGGGAGAGGAGTGGGCTGCAGACGCGCGGTTCCTGGAGTCCAGAAGCCTGCAGGAGCATTTCTCAAAGCTCTTCGACTGGGGGCTCCCTTTCTTGTAGAGCAGCTGATAATACTGATGGTCTGAGACACTTTGGGAAAAAACCCTGACCTACAGGATGTGGTCTGGGCTCAAGGCCAACCTCTGCGCACTGTAAGGAGATTCTATTAGAATAGGTCTGAGTGTACCCATTTTCTTCTCCCTTAAAGCCAAAGCTTGTTCTGATGAACTTGGTTAGCCCTCCAACTTAGCTTAGCAAATACATATTGGACATGAAATATCGACAGAGGGACACGTTCTAAGGTGGCTGGGATGTGAGGAACCTAACGGGCCACACTACACCATGCACCAAATCAGGGTTTCCTCCCAGTGGGGGAAGTTTGTTTTCAAGACAAACCAAAACCAAGTAGCTGTACTTCCTGCCCGAAGGAGAAAATCAGAACCCCCTCCAATGTTCATGCCTCAGCTTCCACTTCTGCAAAATGGGTCCAAGCGCACTCCTCTTCCTATGGCGTAAGAGGTAGGTAGTAGGACACATTTAAAACACCACACCAGATGCGGTGTTCTCATTAGCCTGTCTTATGTCATAATGATGTTTGCTGACATCAACTTTTCCATTGAACCCTACAGCTCTCTCACTGCAGAGCATTGTTTTAGTTGTCTTCAAGAATTACTGAGGTCCCCAATTGCAACTTCACATTTTGTTAGACATTGAGGTCTGGGGTCAGGGAACTAAGTTTCAGTACTTCCAATGGGCCAGACCAGGTACGCAGGTCTGCAAGGAAAACGGGGTTTTAAGGAACTTGGGCTCTGCCGTGGCAAACGGCCCCTGTCTTTCTTGCTATTTGAATGTGAAGAGGGCACAGTGTCACAGGTGACGGCTATGTGGGTTCCTCTGCTGCTTGGAGGCAGCCACCCCTCCATCTCTGAGCTCGCAGGGTGTCACACGCAGGCTCTGCTGCAGGTGGCCTGCCTAAAGCATCCTTCCCGGCTGTCCACCCAGGCTCTCCGCACGGAGATGTGGCTGCCGCTGTCCAACCAGAGGTGGGAAGTTGGGGATGTGGGTCAGTGACTCCTGGAGGGAGAGAATCAAGAAGCCTTATGGGTGACAGAGCAGGTAAAAGCCTTGTACACTCTCCTTCCTCACACAAGCTCCTGGTCTCCAGGAATCCAGGTCTCAATGGCTTCCAGGAGGACAGAGAGCCACACGCTGGCAGGCGGGGGACAGGGTGCTCATTCACTCACTGCCTGTGCTGTTTCTGCTTTCTGAAACAAGACACTGAAGGCCATGTAAGTGAGGGCAATGACATCTGTTATTTTCTAAGCTTTTTACACAAGCACCTTATGAAAAAGTCACCACTATTATCCCCGCTTTCTGAAACAGAGGGACAGCAAGGTTCAGCTAGGCCAGCTAACAGCAAGGGAGCTGGGATGTGAGCTGGTGTGCGGATGACACTACCTGTGTCTATCCACAATGCTGTGTTATTGGGGTTTCAGGCACCAGCCACCAAATTCTGATTTCCTCTTACACTGAGCAACAACTGGCTGTGAGTCACTGTTCCCGGTTCAGCGAGCACTTGCTGCTGCGCCCAAGTGGGCAGGGCAGATGTCATGGAGAGGGTGGCCCATAGTAACTCACGAGAGACTTGTAGAGCGGTTGAGGTAACTTGCCGTGTTGAGGTAACTTGCCGTGTTAGGTTACTGTCCCATCTGTGAAAAAGCAGAGCAGACACCTGGAACCAGGGTGGCTGCTCTCCACTCCCGAGCAGCTGCCCTCAAATCTCCCATCACGGGCCTCAGGTTAGAAGGAGAAATCAGGAGATGTATTCAAAGATGTGTGAAGACCGACCAGTCGGGGACAAGAGGGTGGTAGGACACTGCCCTTCTCTAATTCAAACCAAGTGAATAGCGTAGGTGTCACCAAACGGAAGAGGGCGAGGTGAACTTGCAGGAAGCGATGAGAAGTCGTTATAAACCACGGTCAGTGGAGAGGCCTGCAGGTTTGGGGCAGGGTGGAGCATGGTTGGAAACTTTGAACAGCCTTATCGTTGCTTCTCACATGAAGCAGTGAACTTTGTGAGGACAAGAGCTGGGCTTTCTTCCTCTCTGGTCTGCAGGATCAAAGTAAGTTCCCAAAGTGGTTTAGCAGATGGAGGGATGAATGAAAAGGTCAATGAAGGTCCTGTCCATGCCCATTCATGTGGCTATTATTGATAAGAGCAATAGAAAACAATTAAGTGTTGGTGAGGACATGGAGAAACTGGAATCCTTAGGCTTTGCTGATGAAGCTGGACCAGCGTGTGGAGGAGGAGAAAAGCAGAGAGAGGGATGGAGGAAGAGGAGTGGAGGGGGGTAAGGAGAGGGCAGAGGGAGGCTGAGCAGGAGCGGCACACACCCTGATGGGAGGGCTGGCTTGGGGCATCCCCTTGAACCAGAAAAGGGAGCAGGGAAAAGGGAGGGGCTGGAGGGAATGGCTGCCCACTCACGCACACAAGCCTTGCACCCTGTCCTCTGGTGACCCAGGACTTACAGTGGCTTGGTTTGTCTAAGCAGGGCAGGGGTGCTTGAGTGAAAAGAGTCCCAAACTTGGAGTCAGGAGACCTGAGTCCTTCCTGTGGACTCCTGGTTTGTCCCTGAACACACCACGTATCCTCGCTGCTCTGAGCTCAGCCCTTCAAAGGGCGGCAGGATTTTACAACAAGTATCACACTGTGGCTCTGAGTGTTGGACACTGGGCACCAGAGAGCAGCCCCTGGAGTGGTAGACAAAGCTTCTTACTCCCAGTCAAAAGTCCTGCCCTCCCTGACTCCAATCCACCATGAGCTGGGTGGCCAGAGGCAAACCTCTTAGCATTTCTGAGCCTGTTTCTTTCCCAATAAAGCACACAGAGTTGGGCAAAGATAAAATACATCATTGAGAGGAAAATGGCTTGCAATCAGATTTATAACCTCAACCCATTTAGCATAAGGTTTTGGCCAACTCTGAAAACTTCACTCAAACCAGCCTGGACCTACAGAGGGTCCAATCTCATAAACAAAACACCTATTCCAGTCTTCCCTTCCTGATGAAACCTTGTGCCTGGTGTTAAGTGCCAACTCTGCTTAGCCCTTGCTGATCTTTTTGCCCTGGGAATATTACCAGATCACGGAGGTAGGGGAGAACGTGAGGCGTCCTCAGGGGACCTGGTATACTTTCCCTATTCAATTCCTCTGTCTATGAAAAGTAGTCAAATTATTGCAAAAGTCTAGTCAATTCCAAATGTCACCAGCTACCAGTAAACAACAAAAAGCCAGCTATAGTCAGGACTGGATCATTTAAAATATAATTATAATAAATGATTTAAAGGAGCTCTTTTAATTACCGCTACATATCAAAGCTTCTGGAAGGCATTCCAGAAGAATTGTTTTCCATCGTAACTGCATAAATTTAAATGCCATTAATTTCATATCTGTCATTCACTTTTCTTCTACTGCATTGATCTCTATAGCCTTCAATGCCTCCATTTCATTTGGGGATTTCATGGTTTGACGCAAGGAGAGCTTTGTTTTTAGTCCTTTGCCTCCCAAATGCCATTTCCACTCAAAGCGTAATTTAGGAGACCAAGGAAAGGCTGAAATGAGGGAACAGAAGTGAGACTAGATGAAGAAACTGGAAAAACCACTGGCCTTATGCTTAAAGGATCGATTTTTTTTACTATAGCGCCATCGCTAATTTGCTATGTGACCTTGTGCAAGATTTGTCACCTATCCAGGCCTCAGTTTCCACATCAATAGAATGGGAATAAGAATAATTCCAGTCTCTGCTTATCTCATGGGAATGTTGAAGTTGAATGAAAAATAAGAAACGTTTGTTTAAACTATCTATTCTTTAGGCATTGGGTCATCCACTCAATAGCAATTTAATGAGCACTGCCCATGTGCTACGTAGCAGGCTAGCGGCTAAGACAGAAAGCCAAGTAAGAGAAAAATGAAAAGTGGGAAGCTTACTGTTAAGTAGAGAGGGCAGAAGAGTGAATATGCACACTCCTTTGGGCTTGGTGTGCCCTCTTTCTCGTTCTAGTTAGTTGTCTTCTTTTTAATTAGAAAATTCTCTGTAGAGAATGAAACAATTGCTTGGTTTAGTTTAGTCTAAAAATTAAAGTCCATTCAGCCTTACATCTTGAAATTTTATTCACACAAACCACCACTTCTAGGGTTCACTTTTTGGCCCATTGTTTTAGAATGTTAAATATTCACAGACGGAATCATAATTTCTCCTGTTGTCAGAAGAAAATGTGGCTTCTTAACCAGCATTTCCAGGCTACTGTAAAGGCACTGTCGGGTGGCAGGATTCATGCACTTGGAGGAGAAAGAAATCAACAGGCTGTGGAGAAGTGACGGCCTTTTTGATTCTTAAATAAACATTTCTCAGAGGAACTGTCCACGTCCTCAAGGGATTTCACGGCGATATATTTAAATGCTGCCTGCCCATCTGTACAAATACCAATATCTAACTTCTTACAAAAGCCCTACATTTTTCAAAGTGGGCTATCAGGAAAGCACGTTAGGGCCTCCCCACATGGATTGCTGTATGCCTTATAAAAATGGATCTTCAGCTCTCTATGAAGACCGAGATGATGGGGACCACATGGCACGGTGCCTTTTTCAGCACTGGGGGTGTTTTTCTTCTCTCCTCCAAACATGAAGTTAAGGTTGGTGTTTGGGTAAGCTGGAGACCAAGGGGGTAACACAAGGGCGGGACCCAGTGATGAGGCGAAGATCCTGCATCAAACGCCCCTCATGCCTGGAGCCTTTGCCAGGGGACAGACCACGGTCCCTTTGACATCCTGAAAAGAGGAGCAGGTATCCAATGTTCAGAAACTGCAGTATGCGGGAGGGAAATGGGCTGGATTTGGAACCTGGGCTCAGGTGCTTCCTCAGACTTCCTGTGGACTTGGACAAATTATTTCATCTCCTTGCGGATCAGTTTTGTGACCTCTAAAGTGGGGGTGATTATCTGTTAAAATGAAAGAACATGTGATCGAATTTCATGACTCACCTTATTAGTAAATAATGATATTAATAAGGAAAAAAGTGACGAAAGCAGGTGCAGCGAGGGGGACTGGCATTCTCAGAGTATTTGATAGAAGCCTTTAATTCTTCCCTCCCACTCTTAATCCCTATATCTCTCTTCTTTCCTTCCCTCCTTCCTTCCTTTCCCTCTCTACCACACGTATTAAGTATTTACCTTAGGCAAACAACACTACCAGATGTGAATCCCAGTCAGCCTAAAACAGGTGGTTGACTCAAATTGAGGGGCATTTAATGAGGAGACAATTTGCACAGGTGACGATGGGGTTAAGGGAACAGTAAAAGGATGGTGAGGCCTCCAGGGCCAACAACAGAAGGGGGCAGAGGGGAGGGAGCGTTTGCAGAGCCAGGAGGGAGCTGGAGCTGGAGCTGAAGCTGTGGCAAGAGGAGCCGCTTCTCAACAGGAGCCCTGGCCAAAGCAGAGGAGCTGTGGCCTCAGTGGGGAGGGAGCCGGGAGACCAACTGCCTGTCCCCTCTTCTTCCATCTTATTTCCTGCTGGTGTCTCCACTGATCAAAAACAACTGGAAGCCAGAAGGCAGACACAGTCCCCTGAGCCACAGAACCATGTGGACACGGAGGGCGCGGGTCTGAGCAGGCCAGCAGCCTACTCGGCCCTGGAGCAGGGCGCGGGGACGGAACACACAGGCTCCAGAGCCCAGACTTTCAGCTGGTGCGCTGTGAGAAGGTCTTACCTGTGCTGTGAACATTTTTAACGATCGTTAATTAAATTATTTCCAAAAGAAGTTCAAAGCACAATAAGGATACTCTTGGTTTTACTCTCTCTCTCTCTTTTTGATCAACATAATTTAAGTGTGAAGTTTAACTACAGGTTCAAATGTGAGATTAAAAAAAAAAAGTTGGAAAACACTGCTTAGAGCCACCGGGCTCACTTGGATCCCTGTTCTGCCACTGTGGTACACGGGCTGAGGCACTTCCCCCGTGTGAGTCTCACTTTCCTCATCTGTTAAATGGACAGAGTAAAAATATCTGTGCATAGGTTGTGAGGATTAAATTAGTTAATACCCATAAACCATAGGTGCATACTCTGCGCCTTAGCAAGCATTGCTCTGTGCTACTGTACACGGACTACAATGGGGCACCAAAGGAGACTGGGCGAAAGGCTCTCTGGAGTGTCTTTAACCGAAATCACAGGGGCCACACTCTTGGAGCTCTTGTTGCTGCTCTTGGCATGACCCTGCGACATGACCATTTTGAGAAGGCGGCCGAGGGGAGCAGAATGACAGGGAAGAGGAGTGCGGTCATCACCGTTTATTCTCTCCTTACACAGTCTTGCTGAAATTCTAGGCTTCACAGCATTAGGACGTAACACCCAGGTATCTGTCAGTTGCAAACTTCTGCCCCTTTCTGCCTCAGTCCCTGAGGACTGGAGCCAGGACACAGGTGCAGGTCATTCTGCAGAACTGGCTGAAAGCCCCCCGCAGTCCCAGGTCCCTAGTCCTGCTTTTTTGTGTCACAGGCTCAGGCTGGGGGCTGGTTTCCCTGGCTGCCTCCCCTCCTTGCCTTGGGAAGAGACACCTGAATAACAGGCGTGTAGAAGGGAGCCTTGGACCAGCAGTCAGAAGGGTGTTCATGTCCCAGCTCTGTCTGTGTGAGCCCTCTGGCTCTGACCCAGTGATAGTTCCTGTCTGACCTGGAGGTTTCTCTGATAACAGAGACTTGAGTACTATGGATTGTTTTAAACCAGGCATCCTCAAACTTTTTAAACAGAGGGCTAATTCACTGTCCCTCAGACCATTAGAAGGCCGGACTATAGTTAAAAAATACAAAACAAAACAAAAACTATGAACAAATTCCTATGCACACTGCACATATCTTATTTTGAAGTAAAAAAACAAAACGAGAACAAATACAATCATACCTCCTCATGTGGCCCACGGACCGCAGTTTGAGGACCCCTGTTTTAAATGCAGGAGGAACTAAAAAATATCCAAACTACTGGAGGTGGGCGGCGCCTGTGGCTCAGTGAGTAGGACGCCGGTCCCATATGCCGAGGGTGGTGGGTTCAGACCCAGCCCCGGCCAAACTGCAACAAAAAAAAATAGCCGGGTGTTGTGGCGGGCGCCTGTAGTCCCAGCTGCTGCGGAGGCTGAGGCAAGAGAATCATGTAAGCCCAAAGAGTAGAGGTTTCTGTTAGCCGTGTGACGCCACGGCACTCTACCCGAGGGCAGTACAGTGAGACTCTGTCTCTACAAAAAAAAATACTGGAGGCACCTGTAGCTCTGTGGGTAGGGCACCGGTCACATATACCAAGGCTGGCAGGTTCGAACCCAGCCTGGACCAGCTAACATCAAAACAATGACAACTGCAACCAAAAAATAGCCAGGCCTTGTAGCTTGTAGTCCCAGCTACTTGGGAGGCCGAGGCAAGAGAATCGCTTAAGCCCAAGAGTTTGAGGTTCCTGTGAGCTGTGATGCCACAGCACTCTACCAAGGGTAACATAGTGAGACTTGGTCTTAAAAAAAAAAAGAAAATCAAAACTACTGGTAAACTGAGATAACCTGTGTTATAGTGCCAGTTCTTATATTTAGCAGCAATGTGACTGGGGATAAGTCAGTTTATGTTGCTGGTTATCGGTTTCCTCATTGGCAAAATATCAGCTGGTTGATAGCTAGGTTCGGCTGGAGGTGAAAGTGCAGCGTTAAGTTCCTGGGTACATTTAAGCAACGTATTATTAATATGCTCTGATCTGAAATGCCAGTCTCACTATTGGGTTCCTCTGTTCTCACACATTCTCTCTCTCTCTCCACACACACAAAACAACCTGCTTACTGACCACCCTTTTGCACGTAGTTCCATCCGTCAGCAGTGAGGGAAGCTGTAAGAACCGGCATCTTCCCTGCCTGTAGCTTTAGTTCAAACCCTGGAAGCACTGAGTGCATTTCTTTCATTATTTATACGTGAAACTCTACAGAATCGTTCACGTTCAAAATTTGAATATTGCCGGACAGCTTGTTGAATTATTTACTTTAACTGCCTTGTTTCTATATTGGGTAATTTCTTCCATGGGCTTCCACTGTATCAAGAATGGGAGGCAATTACTGATTTTTCTAAAGCCATTAGGTTCAATGAATTGTTCAGTTAGTTTGATGATTTCAAACAGAGGAAGATGCACGATGGCTACTCTTAGGAGTTAGAAACAACTTTCTAAAAGGAGGATCGTGCTCTATTTGTAAAATGCATGGGCAAATCATAGCACATGCCAGCACACGTCATCCCCGTCAGGATTTGGAGCACTGCCTCCCACACAGTGCTCAAGGAGCTGTCACTAATACAGATTTATGATATTGTTTACCCATCGATATTGTCAAGCTATTGTAAAGCCGGGTGGATAATAGGCACGCAATGATGTTAAAAGATAAATATTAATAGAGACTGTCACGTCCACTTCTGGCCCTAAATCTCCCAGGGCTCTCCATTTTCTAGAGAATAAAGTTCAAAGTGCCAGGCAGCGAAGCCCAGGACACTACCCAGTGTGAACTTGACTTTATATTTTTGCTTGTGCTATACTCCCAGCCTGGAAAACTCTCATATCTCTTTCTGTTACTGTCCTTTCAACATGTTGGGGACCCAGGGGTAACACACAGCTTTGCAAACTTCTGTCCTCCACCAAAGCACCAACATCTCATAGTCATAACCCCACGGTGCTATCATTCATGGAACAGTTTTTCATATAACGCACACTAACACTCAAATTTAGCCTCTTTCTAAGCATTTATATCAGAAAAGCTATGGGTTTAAGAATCTAGTCATGCGTTTGTAGTACACATTAAAATAGATGCACAACTATTAAAAATAGTTCACCCATGAGGCACTAAGATTTAAAATAATCTTATAAAATCTTATAAATCTTAAGATTTAAAATAAGATTATAAAAATAATCTTAAACACTACTGGATATGCTGATATCACATTTCTGGGACTGCCAGGAGAACAGATAACATTTCAAACTCTGGTGGGGACAGGGTTGGATTTAAGCGCCAGCTGCCTACAAACCATGTGCTCTTAGGCGAGGTACCCAAAGGTACTCTAATAGACTTCCTTTATGTATGAGGATTAGAACAGAAGCCACCTTGGGGTTCTGCTGTGCAAAGTAAGGTAGTACATGTAAAGTGCCCGGCACTTGGTAAATATTACCGTGTCCAGTTCTCCCAACGTTATGGAGAGGTGTTACATCATGGTTAGGCGTGAGGGTTCCCTAGTGGGTTGGGTTCAAATCCTGGCTACTGAGTGGCAAACCCTGCTCCCTGTCCCAGCACCCTAACAGAGCTGCTGGGAGGTTCAGTAGGCGGCTGTAAGTACAGACCTAAGCCCAGCGCCTGCACACAATCTGCGCATCATCCAAGTCCGGGACTCTCACGACAATCATTGCTGTGTTCCACACACGGAGCTTCATGCTAGTGGGGTAGAAAACTGGCAGAGAAGTTAAAACTCTCCTCCTTCATGTGCATTGTATGTGCAAACTTGTCAGTGTAGACAAAGTACAGAAAATGGTTAACTGTGTTTTGGGAAGAAAGGAGGAAGTGAAGGAGGGCTTCCTGGAGGAGGCTGCACTTAGATTTGAGGCGGGTTACTGAGGGATGAAACTGATTCCAAGACCAATTTAGTTTACGCCTCCGGGAAGCCTATGGATCCCACAGGCACAGTTAATGACTGTATTTTACTGGTTGAACTGTAGAGATGGTACCGGATCAAAGTGATTCATAAGCGCCGAGGGGCCAGGTCCCGGGTTGTACTTGGCGAATGTGTATGGAAAACGCCTACTTCATTTCCTTACTCACGAAATGAACTTTCTTCCTCTTGTCTCTCTACTATTCCATCATTCCATAGGCAGATACTAAGTACTAATATAGCAATGATAATAAAAACTAAAATGTATTGAATGCTTTCTATAGGTTACATACTTTATACACAGGGGCTATCTGGAAAGTATCAAGCCATGGCCAGGTCTATCTTCCAAAGTGCATGGCTGGATACTTTCTGAACAGCCCTTCTGTTTCATTTTATCTTCACAGTGATCTTGAGGTGGGCACTGTTGTGATTTACATTTGATAAATGTATACATCGAGGTGTAGAACGCTTAGGAAAGTCTCCAAAATCAACCGTTAGCTTAAAGGATAGTCTACCTGTCCCAAGAATGTGTACATAGCCCCTATGCCTCTCAAAACTGTCTCAATTGAAATTCTGTGATGTGCGGAAGTGACGTCGGTCTCCTGGGTAGAGCCAATTTACTCAATAACCGTGCAACCTTTTCTCAAGAGAAGTAAGAGGAGGTGGTGGAAAGAGGCTGCTTCCGGCACTTGGCACAGGTTAGGTCTGTGCAAATGCACACGGTATGCAAATAGGTTACAGTAGAGGAAACAGCACTCCCAGAATGAATAGTGCTTCTGCCAAGGGAGGGACGCTGTGGTGACAGAGCAGTCAGCGCGAGCTCAGCTGGATGCGGCTAATTAGGACTGAAGAGACCCAAGACCTCAGTTGAACTCCTTGGTAATCAGAGAATTATGATGAAGTTAATATACAAGTCTAACCTGTAATAAGATGAGGTGCAGGGAAAGAG
This sequence comes from Nycticebus coucang, assembly GCF_027406575.1. NCBI lineage: Eukaryota > Metazoa > Chordata > Mammalia > Primates > Lorisidae > Nycticebus > Nycticebus coucang. Next base: position 54,801,582 of record NC_069801.1, read on the forward strand.
AATCTAATCACTGTCAACTTTCCCTTGTTACCGTTCTCATCAAGTAGCACACGCTGGGTCTGCACAGGAGCACTCCTCCCGTAAGAGGCCCACGGGGTGGAGGGTCGACCTCCTGGAGCAGGTGGAATGAAAGAAGGGCAATGTGATATTTCAGAACTCAGTACATCATGTTTATTTAAGTTGCCTTATCTGACCCTTACATGATAGCCACTTAAAATAGGTGTGTGTTTCTTAGGACTTTTCAACTCAGTAAAGCATTTTGCAGACTCAGAGGTGTGCCTGGGAAAGGTCTTGGAGATTTGTCTTCTCTAGCTTTCTTATTTTACAGACAGGGAAATGAAGGCCCAGGGAGAAACAGGTGATGGGCTGTCAGATAAAGATTTAAAAATAGAATGCATGGCATTTTAGGAACAATATTAATAATGAAATCACTTTCTGTCAAAACATGGAATCCAAAGAATAGAAGAGAGAGAAAAACCAGACAGGTCACCCTATCCCTGGCGGGAGTTCTTTTAAGAGACAGAATCTTGCTATGTGGCCCCATGCTGGAATGTAGCAGCCCAATTATAGGTCACTGCAGCCTCAAACTTCTGGGTTAAAGTGATCTTCCTGCCTCAGCCTCCTGGGTAGTGGGGACTACGGGTATGTTCTACCATGTTTGGATAATTTTCATTTTTATTTATTATTTTAGAGATGGGGTCTCACTATGTTGTCCAGGCTGGTATTGAACTCCTGATCTCAAGAGATGCTCCTAGTAGGGCTGAGTACATTGGGTACTTTTTCTTCCATTCTTGAGATACTTTACTAAGAAGAATATGTTCCAGCTCCATCCATGTAAACATGAAAGAGGTAAAGTCTCCATCTTTCTTTAAGGCTGCATAATATTTCATGGTGTACATATACCACAATTTATTAATCCATTCGTGGATCGATGGGCACTTGGGCTTCTTCCATGACTTAGCAATTATGAATTGGGCTGCAATAAACATTCTGGTATAAATACCTTTGTTATGATGTGATCTTTGGTCTTCTGGGTATATGCCTAGTAGAGGAATTACAGGATTGAATGGCAGATCTATTTTTAGATCTCTAAGTGTTCTCCAAACATCTTTCCAAAAGGAATGTATTAATGTGCATTCCCACCAGCAGTGTAGAAGTGTTCCCTTTTCTCCACATCCATGCCAACGTCTCTGGTCTTGGCATTTTGTGATATGGGCTATTCTTACTGGAGTTAGAAAGCTATAACCCAGTTATAACCTAAGAATGGGGGGAGGGGGAAAGGGAGGGGAGGGAGGGGAGGAAGGGTGATTGGTGGGATTACACCTGCGGTGCATCTTATAAGGGTATATGTGAAACTTAGTAAATGTAAAATGTAAATGTCTTGACACAATAACTAATAAAATTCCAAGAAGGCTATGTGTCAAACGGTCTATAAAATTAGTGTATGGTGCCCCATGATCGCATTGATGTACACAGCTATGATTTAATAAAAATAAATAAATAAATAAATAAGAAGAGATGCTCCTGCCTGGGATCCTAGACTACGGGGATTACAGGTGTGAGCCACTGCACCTGGCCACCAGTCCATTCCTGCTTCCCTCTCAGTGGCCTCTACTTTCATGAATTAAGTGTATACCTTTAACATTATATATGTACAACATATGGTAATTAAAAAAAGACTTTCATGAATGGAATTATACTCTACAGTACAAATGACTGTGCACTTTTTAAGTTAAATTATGCTGCAGATCTTACCATCAGTTTACTCTTTTTTATTTTTATTTTTTTGCAGTTTTTGGCCAGGGCTGGGTTTGAACCCACCACCTCCAGCATATGGGGCCAGCGCCCTACTCCTTTGAGCCACAGGTGCTGCCCCATTAGTTTATTCTTTAAAACTGTCTCATTATGTACATACTTTAGTCATCTTTTTCTCATTGATGGGCTGCCGGTGGTTAATATATATATTTTGTAAATAAATAGGATTGCAATCAATTTTCGGGTTCATATCTTTTAGTGTACATGTCCGTAATATTCTCCAGAATGTGCATGTCTGTGTATGTGTGTATATATATCAGAACTGCCTGGTCGTATGGCCAAATTGTTCCCTGCAGGTATATTATCCAAGTGTATTTCTTCACATATTTCTCTGTGTATGATTATTCACCAACACCTGATCTTGTCTGAACTTTAAATGTGTGCTAGTCTGATGGATAAGACATTATAGTTCTCATTATTATTTCATTTTAAATCTCCCAGATTAGTAAGGGTGAGTGCATGTTTATTAGGCCTTTATGGTTTCCCTTATGTGAATTACCTGTAAGTTTTCTTCACTCATTTTTCTCTATAGTCATGCCTCGGTATCTACAGGAGTCTGATTATAGGACTCTGAGAATACCAAAATCCACAGATGTTCAAGTCACTTCCATAAAATGGCATACTCTTAGAATATAATCTACATATTTATGTCCACCTGTATACTTTAACTCATATCTAGATTACTTATAATACCTAATGCAATGTAAATGCTATAAAAATAGTTACACTGGCTCAGCACCCATAGCATAGTGGTTATGGCACCAGCCACATACACCAAGGCTGGTGGGTTCCAACCGGGCCTGGGAGAGCTAAACAACAATGACAACTGCAATAAAAAAATAGCTGGGTGTTGTCAGGCGCCTATAGTCCCAGCTACTTGGGGAGACTGAGATAAGAAAATTGCTTAAGTCCAAGAATTGGAGATTGCTGTGAGCTGTGACACCACAGCACTTTACCCAGGGTGACATAGTGAGACTCTGTCTCAAAAAAAAAAAAAAAAAGGAAATCGTTACACTGAACTGGAACTCTGTGCCGCAAGTTCTCTCATTCTTAAAATGAGAGCACTGTCATTACCTGCCTTATAGGGTCTCTGTGTATGTTAAATAAGTATATGTGTATCAAAAAACCTAGAACATTCTTGACACATGTGCCTCGTATGATTGTTTAATGGGATATGTGGTATTGTCACTAAATTCATTCTCAGTCTTTCTGGAAAGTCGATGTGAACCCAATGGGCAGAAGCTCCTAACATTCAGATTTAAATTTGGCACAAGAACACATATCAAAGAACCAGAGTGGTCAGGGCAGTGTCTCAGAACAGTGAGCCTCCACCACCTTAGGGGGAGGCTTTTGAGTTGCATTTAAAGGACCATTGCGTAGACCGTTAGACTAGGGACCTCTGCTGAGAATCCTTAGAATGTTAGGATCCTCTGGGTCTAGGGCAATAGCCACCCATGTTCCAGCCCAGTGACATCATTTGGTATGCTAATGAATGGAAATATTTTCGCGCAGGCTGGCCGATTCAAGCCATGCGTTGGATGAAAAGGGCAAATCTTTTCACGTGAAATTGCACATGAATAGAAACTCACTGGCCACATAAAATGCATTTGGGGGAAATGGCTTTCAACAGAGCAGGGTGAGAACACACTGTGAGCTCTGTGATTCAATCATTTGCAGGAAGAACTCAAGCTAATGCAGAAGTCATTGGTCTTGTTATAGACTGAAGATTCTTCTCGGGAATCAGATGTATACATGACTAAAACACCCCAGTCGCCCTATGGGACAGAGTGGAAGTGAGAGGGGGGAATTATTATCGACAGCAGATCTACTCTGGGAAAGACAGTGAGCTTGGCACTGACATGCCATCTTGTATGCTAGTTGATAGTCAATGAAACGAAGGCTCAAATCGGTGAAGAGACAAGCTCAGTGTCACATAGCTAGAAGCGGTGAACCCAGGATTTCAACTATGTTTCTTTCTGAAGACTAGTGGTCAGAAGCTGGTGGCCTATGAGTCATTATTAGCCTGCAAGATTTTGAAAAAGAATTGAAGTCACTGATAATATTTAAGAATCGTAGTATGACATAAAAGACAAGTCTAGATTTTCAGGATCTTTTGAAAAGTTAAAGGCCTTGGGAACACTGGGTCCACATCAGATATGACAATGTCAGATGGACCCGAGCAGCCACCACCCCGGAGAGCTCAGGCATGTGCTCGCCAATTGTGTGCAGCCCTCACTACTCCTTTTAGTGTTACATCCTCATTTTAGTATCCCCTTAACCCATGACTCATGAGTCACGACCCCCACGTTATATGCTACGCTATCAAAATACAGAGCAAGAAAGAGATGAGGATGGCAGGAAGTAGAACAGGGAAAGGGGGGTTGGGAGAAGGAGATGGGACAAGGATGGGGAAGGGAGAAAAGGCCAAGAAGGGGACTTGAAGTACCCCAACCAAAGACTTATTATCCAGCCTCCAGGTTCTGCTCCGTTGATCAGGAGAGCTTCCTATTTTGAAGATGCTACTAGCTCAGTACCCATTTTAGTCTAGATGCTTTTATAATATTTCAGAAAACATTGTAAATCTAAGCTGGGGAGGGGGGGCATCAATCTGCATGGTATTTCAAATAGCTCTTTAGTCGAGCAGGGGGTTTTCAGGGTAAGGAAAGGAAGGACAGAGGGTCTCACTGGTGCACCAAGCAGGCCTTGCCAACCCTTCAGCCAAGGCCCCACCTGATTCTTTCTCTCGTTTGTTGGTAAATTATCCTACTCCCTGTAAAGTAGATATCTTTCCCCAGGATATTCAGATGCCCTAAACGAACACATCTTCAGGACTGACCACCTTGAAGAGGCCATCTCCAACTTCCTTTCTGTGTTTCAATCACATTCTTTTTATATTCAGCCTCTTAAAAATGTCATCTCTCTTGCCTCGTGTCTAAGCACTTGAGGTCTGTTCTTCTGATGAAAAGGAAAGTGTCTCATTGTGAGCTTTGGATGCTCTTCTTGCAAGTTCTTTGACAGTGTCCTCACGCTTTCTAACACTGCCTTTATTTGCAACACTGGATCACAGACCTTTCACTTTTCTCCTCCCTACCTATGTGGTTTTGGGCGAGTTAATGAACCTTTCTGAAATTCAGGGCTCTCCTCTGGATAAAGCCTACCTCACACCATTGTAAAAGGGATCCGTGAAATAATAAATGTGAAAACATCTAGCCCAATCCCCAGCACACAGCATATATTTAATAATTAGTAGTTGAAATGAAATCTTTACCTGTAAACTACTGATGGGACCCCTGGCAAGTCTGTTTACCTGGAGAAAGAGAAAGGGTTGGACTAGATCTCTAAGATGCCTTTGAGGGGAATGTTCTGTGTTTACTGAGCTGCAGAGATTCTCAGCCGGCCTCTCCTGCCCCGTGAGTGCCCCCTCCTGCCCCTTGGAGGCAGATATATCCCTTTATCTTTGTATCCACAGCCTCCTCGGCGGACTCTGCAGCATGGTGGTATCTGATTTCATCACTGGTGCAGCTCTAGCCACACAAACTTCTCTCATGACCAGAAGTCTCTGGGGACTCTAGCGCTTCTCACAACATTTTGATTACTCTGCCTTTTCCACCCAAGGCTCCTCCTGGGGGACACCAGTTCCTGCAAGCTGCCCTGTAAGGCACAGCTATCACGGCCGATGGAGGCTGACGGCTCAGCACCAGCTGATCAGACAGTGGTGAGCACCTAATTCTGCAATGCCCAAGCCAAGGGGCAGTCAGACCAGCTGCCCAGGGAGTGGCCTGGGGGAGGGAAGAGGGAGAAAGCACCTTTGTGGGGTCATGGCCACCAGCTTCCCTGTTGGGGATCTGAACTGGGAACTAGGAGGTCACGATAGAGTCCGGAGCAGGAGCTGAAGGGGCCGGGTGCAGGGAGAGAGAGAGAAGCGGAAGGTCAGGGAAGCAGGTGCTCTGAGACCTCGCTGTGTCTGGAAGGCAAGGTGCAGCGGCTGGAGGGGCTGCTCCTTCCCAGCCAGCCACTCTGAGCTCTGCTGGTCCCGGGTGCCAGGCCTCACACTACAATCAGCTTTCATTCGCGTCACCCTGAGTGAGTGCTGGTCACTTTAAACTAGAAGACACTGACAAAGTCAAAGGCCTAAAATCTATGGCAGAAAGTTAGCGTGAGCAAGGAAGAGACGGAGTAAAGGAGAAGGAAAGAGGGAAGAGGCCGAGAGAAGTTGGGACGCAGAGGAAGAGGAGGCACCTGGCAGGCAGGTGGCGGCCGCCATCGGCGCAGGGCCAGGCCAGGCCAGGCGGGGCCGAGGGCTGGGCACGCTCGGGCTTCCGAGCCTTTCTCAGCTACCGCCATAAAGATAATGGGACCTTCCTTTCCATTTCTGTTCTTGACTTAATAAATAAATAAAGAAGACAAACCTGCTTATTTCCTCCCTGGAGAATTGAATGCGATCAGTTCTGGCCGCAAAGCTTCCTGGAGCAATTCACGGTGTTCAGGAAACATTAAGAGACTGAAAACGAGATGGTTTCTAAATCTCAGAGGAAGAAGCTCTGCCACGCAGCCTTGGACCTAATCATTTTATCCCTTGCCTCGGCCTGGCCACACTGCCAATCCCCCCAGCAGTAGCAATCGCCCACAAAGGAAGAATCTCGGAGTCCAGGTGCAGCTTCAACCCACAATCAAATGGAAGCCCGACTCCTCCGTTGGCGTAGTTTCTGGTAAACACTGTCCATTTCAGACATCCAAATGGGAAGTCTATTTTTATTCATTTTACGTTATCCTCACTTTCATTGTCTTGGCGAACGGGACAACTGGGCAACCCAAGGGGATTGAGTCTCTGTACTTATTTCTATTTTTCAACACATGTATATACCTTTGAAGATAGAAGGCAGGTTTTGATGTTGAGACAAAGGAAACATCATTCCTGCAGGTCCCTGACAGGACATTTGAAGACGTGGAGTGCAGGGACAGCCCTGCTTTCATGTTCTATACCAGATTAAAGCCAGACCTGGCACAGGTATTAGCTGGGATGAAGCATCAGCAAACCAATGAATTATTCTCTGTTTACAAAACAAATAAGCTTCCTATTGGCTGGGCTGGAAATCTTCTTCCATTATAGATCATTAATAAATGAAAGCCCATTTTGATTTTATAGGCCTATTTGTCATCTGTGTCACACTGATGAGCAGACTGGTGCTGTGGAAAAAAAGATTTTGGAGTTGGAGAATTAGGTATTCCAATTCAAGGCTCTAGCACTTTCTAAACTGTGGCTTCTGTATGTTTATTCATCCGGCTTGAGCTTCTCTTTTTAATATCTGATAAAAAAAGTAAAAGAATCTAACATCTACAGTGGCCATAAGGGTTAAATAGAGTCATCAGTGCGAAGTGAATGGCCTCATGCTTGACACTTGGTGGGCATTCAATAAATCTTCCTTCCTTCCAAACAAGAACCTTGGTAATTTAAACAACTATGTGCCAGGAATAGTCCTGCCCTAGGCAACATAATATTTCACCACTGCAACTGGATTACAAGCAAAAGGGTAATTCATGGAGTTGCTGACCTGTGTTGCCTTGGGCTGGAACAGCATGTTGGTTTCATAAAGAGAATGAGAGGTGATCCCTTTCAGCAGCTATTGCTCTGCTTGAGTCAGGAATGAGCTCACCTGGGGTCTCTGTCCTTCTCCCATCTATATCCAGGACCTGTAGGTCTTGGGATGCTCACCCTCAACCTGACTGTAGAGTGGCAGGTGCCGAGAAAGCTCGCAATCTCTCTTTGCACAAACACTGTCTGTACTGTCTCATCTATAGGAATCTAAGCCTTGCCTCATGGGTGGGTGAGAATGTGCCTGGTGCCCTTGACCACAGTGAATCTCTCTGGACAAGACCCTGGACTTGGTAAGAAGTGCAGGCTCTTAGCAATGAACTTGGCTGGCCCAGCTGAGGAAGCAACACACAGGGAGACAAGTGTTGGGGCCTTCACACTGGGAGGAAAAGATTCCAGTGCCTGGATCCACTAATTAGCCTGACCTCTTAGGGAAGCTATTCAACATTTTGAAATATGTTTTCTCGTCTGTAAAATGAGAATAGCAGGGATTATAACCCCCCAAAAATGATTTTTGAAATAACATAGGAATTAGGTGTTTGTGACATAGTAGATTGTTTATCCCCCTTTCTATTTTGTTCATCTGTATCCGTTCCCATTGTTCAGTTATTTACAAAACACTTTATAGCTAATTATCACCTATTACCCGAACTCTGTGAAGAAGATATAATTACTCCTCCTTCATATTTTAGTGGAGTGCAGGGACGTTCTGGGACATTCTGACGTGGCATGTTAGTAAATGACAGAGTCTTATCATCCTAAAAACAAACTGCCAAGGCCTCCACAAATTAGAATTACAAAATGGTATTTTACCAGAATGTTTATCACAGCCCAATTCATAATTGCTAAGTCATGGAAGAAGCCCAAGTGCCCATTGACCCATGAATGGATTAATAAATTGTGGTATATGTACACCATGGAATATTATGCAGCCTTAAAGAAAGATGGAGACTTTACCTCTTTTATATTTACATGGATGGAGCTGGAACATATTCTTAGCAAAGTATCTCAAGAATGGAAGAAAAAGTATCCCATGTACTGAGCCCTACTATGAAACCAATTTATAGCTTTCATATGAAAACTATAACCCAATTATAGCCTAAGAATATGGAGAAAAGGGAAAGGGAGGGGAGGGGAGGGGCGTGGGGGAGGATGGGTGGAGGGAGAGTAATTGGTGGGACCACACCTACGGTGCATCTTACAAGGGTACATGTGAAACTTACTAAATGTAGAATATAAATGTCTTAACACAATAACTAAGAAAAAGCCAGGAAGGCTATGTTAACCAGTGTGTGAAAATATTTCCAATTGTATATAAAACCAGTGCATGGTACCCCATGATTGCATTAATGTACACAGCTGTGATTTAATAAAAAAAAGGTACTTGAGAATCATAGGGCTATGATTTAATTTAAAAAAAAAAAAAAAGTACTTTAGAATCATAGAGCTACAGCCACCCTTAGAGAATCTGATCTTCCCTTTACAAAAGTTGAAAAACAAAGACCGGAGAGTGAAATAACCTGCCCCAGGGCATGATTAAGGTGCCTCTGCAGGTGTAAGGCAGAGGTAGAATGTGGCCCGGGTTCTGCCACGGTGTACGGCAGAGGTAGAATGGGGCTCCTCTCTGACCTTCTGTTGATTTCCATACAGGTTCTTTGCTCCTGAACTGACATTGCCAACCGAGGATGGGGCGCTGATTTGGCCACAGCCCTGTTTCATGCTCCCTCAGTTTGCCGTCACCCACCTTCCTGCCAACCTCTGTGCTGCCACCATACACACGGGCATCACCTGCCTGGCCCCTGTAGGCATTTGAGTCTGCAACTCTTACTTTACAGGACTCCATTTCCACTTTGAAAAAATAGATTTTAAAAGCAGCCAAATACAACTCAACGATGGATTTTTCCATTCATGTTTTATTTAATTGAATTTTACAGATTAAAACATTGAAACTCAGAGAAGTTCGGCCGCCACCCCGAGGGGCTCACAGCGCATGAAGACAGAGCTGGGGCTCAGCCCTGGTGCGCTGGGTTCTGGGGCCCAAGTTAGCAGGTGAAAGCTGAGCTCCAGGATGGCAAATCCACACTGCATGTCCTCACTGTTCATCAGAATCAGTCCCTCGGCAGTCAATGACTCTAGGCCAGTTTGCCAAAACTCAGTTTCCTGAACAACCAGTTTGCAAAAGAAGTAAACAAGCAAACTAACGAAATAAAAATGATTTCCCCCCAATTACCTGCAATTTCAGAACAAATTTCGGCACCTAGTAGCATAAATCAGCTTGCTTCCTTTCTCATCTACTCCTCTTTTATAAGTCTTTGGCTATTCTTGGAACTTTATTCTTCCACATGAATTTTAGGCTCAGCTCTTTCTTTGAAAAGCCTCATTGGTATTTTGATTGGAATAGCTTTGAATCTTAGATGAACTTGGAGGAAAGTGGCATCTTTATGACAGAGTATTCTTAACCATGCACTAGGTATGATAGTCGCCTTTGATTCAGGTTCTCTTTTATGCTTTTCTATAAAGATTTATGTGTGTACCACAATAATAATTGGAAAAAAAAAAAAACCTGAGAGGAGGGTTTGGGTTTGATTTCCATTGGATAATGGTGGCTACCCAAACTAGAATTTCTAAAACAAGCATACAAGATGAATGGGGAGGACAAATTAAGTCACCCTTGGCACATGCCTACAACATAACTAGGAGAAAATTCTATAAATTTCAATTTAAATGTGACTGGAAAAATAAATACCTGAGAGCAGCAGATTCTGTTCTAGCTTCCACAGAATACACCAGGGTAGGTGGAGAATTCACAGAAGGGGGTGCAATGAAGGTTTGATGGTAACAGGAGAGTTATAGGGCCCATTCCCAGAAAGAGGGGAGCCCTCCCTAAGTGAGGAAGTATTGACACCCTCTCTGAAACCGGGGAGTCAGAAGGAAATGGCTGTCTTGGGAAGACACTATTTCTAAGAGAAAGAAGCATCTTGGAAGGACATAGTTAATGGGAAGGGATAAAAAAAAAAAAGATTTATGTGTACGTATATATACACACACAGGTGCGCACACACAAACACATACGCACTGGTTGGTCATAAAGTGTGTGTACAATTTAAATAGACAGCTATTTTAAATTGCACACAAACTTTGTGGCCACCCTTTATATTAAGGTGTACGTAGATAGACAGATAGATGGTAGGTAGAACACACACACACACACACACACGTATGCTTTTTTTTCCTGTAAATGTCTAACAGGGGAAATTCATTTAACAAGAATTTATTGAACACATAGAATAGTCAAGGCCAAAATTACTCCATCCCAAATGAATAAACTTCTCTGTTTTTCCAAACTTCAACCACTTTTGTTACTTTTTTGCCCTTTTGCCAAATGACTCATGAGCTTCATTTTGGATTTCTAAATGTCAAACTTTAAATGTTCAGCGTATTTTGCTATTGACAACATACAGTGCGGCCAGGTTCCCAGGGATCTGTGGATCACCTGCCTGCTCATCTGTTCCCGGGCAGAAAGCCCCCTTCTTGTTAGGGTTGGATTTAGGGTTTATGCATCTTTGGGAATCTTAAAGCCAGTTCAATTCCAAAGATCCTTAATATCGGAGGTGCTGGACTTCATTAATTAGCCACTTTTTCTTTCTTCACTGCAAGCATCTTATTAGTGATTAGATCGCACAGGCCTTACTTGAAGCAATGAAGAGGAGACACTTCAGATTTGCTCAGCCAGGTAGGGTCTAAGAGGCTGTGTCATGTGGAAAAGAACATGGCAGCTTCAGAAAGAACACACTGGTCTTCGCTGTCCTCACTTTGCAACTGGTCTCTAACCTGTAAAACGGCAGTGGGGTTTCAGAAATGAATGTTTCTTAAGGAGAACGCACAATGCTTGCCTGGAAACTGGGTCATCTCCCGCTTTCTTTTATCTATTCAGCAAACGTGTTGAGGATTGAGGGCGGGCTGTACCCCAGCCCTGGCCAGATGCTGGGATGTGCTCCTAGCTATAGTCCATTCTCTCCCTCCTTCTCCTGGGCTAGAGTGGGGCACAGAGACAGCTCAACGTTTGATTAACAGCATGATAAAGAAAAGCACCACGGTCACACTGAAGATGGAAGGGTGTGGGGAAGAAAGGCACATAGTCCAGGGAAGGATCCCGACTGGGGTGCTTGCTAACTTGAGAGAGAAAGTAAGGGCACATATGTGCCTAGTAAGAAAGTTGGGGTGTGGAGTGCAAGAGTCGAGAGACGGGAAAAATAGGCAGCCCATAGTGCTGGGGATGGTGCTCCAGCTTCAGAGATTCAGGCTTTATCCTCAGGGCAGGGCAGTCACTGGGAAGTTTTCATCAGGGAAATGACACGATCAGATTTGCTTTTACAATTAAGGAGATTTGCTCTTCCAATGCAGAGAATAAATTGAGACCTGTGTGGGGAGGCAGGATGTCCACTAGTGAGGTCACTTGAGTAGTCCAGGCAAATGATGATAAACAGTGGCATCTACTAGGGGAATAGTAACACATAAAAACGTGAAAGTTCAAAAAAGACAAGTGTGCCTGTAATCCTAGCACTCTGGGAGGCTGAGGCGGCTGTGTTGCCTGAGCTCATGAGTTCAAGACCAGCCTGAGCAAGAGCAGGACCCCTGTCTCTAAAAATAGCCCGGTGTTGTGGCGGGTGCCTATAGACCCAGCTACTTGGGAGGCTGAGGCAAGAGAATCACTTGAGCCCAAGAGTCGGAGGTTGCTGTGAGCTATGACTCCATGGCACTCTATGGAGGGTGACAAAGTGAGACTGTCTCAAAAAGAAAGACAAGTGACTTGCCCTCTCTTATACTTAGTGAGTGGTGAAGCAAGATTTTAAAACAAGTTCAATGGGGATTAAAGCCTACCATCTTTTTTTCTATACCTCAGTTTCTCTACCATGTATAAGGGATAAAATAAGCCTTGGGGCATTAAGGAAGGACGCTGAACAGAAAGGAAAACAGATCAGAAGGAACAGAAAGACCCACTAGATGTCTGTTGCAATAGTACAAGAAAGGGAATCTGAAGATCAGGGTGTTAATATTTGCAGATCAGCCCTGGAAGGCAGTGTAGAGCGTTGCTTCTCACACTCTAAAGGGCATGAGAATTCCCTGGGGATCTTGGTAACAAAGCAGATTCTGACGCTCTAGACTTGGAGTGGGGCCTGGGTTTCTGCCTTTCTAACAAGCTTCCAACTGAGGCCAATGTTTCTGGTCCGGGGGTGATACTTGGAGCGGCAATGGTGGAGGTTAGCCCTAGTCAGAAGGACCAGGCACTAAGTCCTGGTGTCACTTCCCACTGACAGTGTGACTTTAGGCAGTGTGTGAGTTTTCTAGGGCTGCTACAACTAAGTTCCCAAACTTGGGTGGCTGAAGTCTGTCAGGAGGGCCATCTTCTCTCTGAAGGCTCTCCGGGAAAATACTCCCCTGCTGTTTCCAGCTTCTGGTGTCGGCCAGCAATCCTCCATGTTCCTTGGTTTGTTCAATAGATGTGTCACTCCAGTCACTTCTGGCTGTCTTTTCCCAGGGTGGCTTCACACACTCTTCCTGTTATCCATGACTGTCTCGTGTCTCAATTTTCCCTTTTGAACAGACCACGGGTCACACTGGGGTGGGGCCCACCTCAGAGACCTCATTTCAACTTCAAGGCTAGGCTTCGAAGATTAGGACTTTTGAGGAAGTGCGGAATTCAGCCCATAATAGATGAGTTATTTTACCCCTCTGAGCCTCTGTTTCTTTACCTGCAAAATGGAGATAATGATTCCTACTTTACAGGGTTAAATTCAATGGGGTACAAAGGTGGGAAGCGGAGTTGCCTGACTCGCGATACGGGACTGCACTGTGGTAGTTACGAATTACTGGGCACGCCATACGCCTATCACACCGCACTCAGCGATCACAACTCCCGGGGGATGCAGGAATCATTCCCACTAGATTCCAGAAGAGACTGAGACTCAATGAAGATAATAAAGTTGAACAAAATCACACTATTGTTAAGATTCAAACCTCAGTTTTCTCCAAACCTCATGATGTTTATTGCCACCCAAAACAGCCTGACTGAGGTGGGAGAGAAAGTTAGGGTGGAGTTAAGAAAATCACTCCTGTAGGCATGACGGCCGACAAAGATTATTTTTCTTTTTATATAACCATGTAGGGAGTTATGCTGAATCCTGATTCTGGATTCAAAGTGTCCAGAATCACAGGTAAGATGTTCAGAAAGAGGAAGAAGGGAGCAAAGGATGGATTGGGTATCCAGTCCAGGGGATTCGTCATATTCACCAAACTTTGTCATCCTTTGTCATATTTCAAAGCCGCATTGGTATTTTTTAATGGAAAATTCACAATCAAAATTTCACATTGAACAGTTTAATGAGAATATTTCAGATTATATATGAAACCCGCACATGGTACCCCTTGATTGCACTAATGTACACAGCTATGATTTAACAATAAAAATAAATAAATTAAAAAAAAATTTCAAAGCTTAAAATACTTCTGTGCCATCTTGGGAAATATTTTTTTTTTCATTTTGAAAAACAAAACACCTGACTATTTTCCACCCAACAAAGAAAGAAATGTGTAGGCTGTGATGAGTAATTCAACCTACTTTTGTCTGTTTGCAATAAACATTTGCAAAACACATTATCCTTTTGACATTTCTGTGAGGACTGCTCATATTCCATTTTCTGTGAAATGCCTCCCATCCTCCCTGAGTTCCTGTAATTACCTCTTTGGAAGAAGATGATCTAAGTCCTTCAGAGACATTCTCAATTGTAAATGGTTGATTCCTAATTGTTGTTGTTGCTATTATGTTCCTCTGTCTCTTTGGAGGAAGAAGTGATGCTATCTTAGACAATTAGCCTGACACCTTGCCAGGAAAATGCTGGTTATGGAGAAGCAGGTGGCAGTTTGATCATCTGTCTCCTTTCCTCTCCTCTCCTCTCCTCTCCTCTCCTCTCCTCTCCTCTCCTCTCCTCTCCTCGTGTCCTTATGTGACCTAATAGTGGTAAAGGGGGCCATGCTGCCTGGATTCTGAACTGTGTAGCCTTGGGGAAATGTGCCTCAGTTTCCCCATTTGCAAAACTGGGATTATAATGGCACCTAGCTCATATATGTGTTGAGAAGATTAAAATATGGATAAATATGGGTGAAGAGTTTAATTATGTGAATATTAGAGTATACACTGAAGAAAGGGTAATTATGATGGTGATTATGATTATTTTGGCAGGGAGAATGATAGCCAGGAAGTTGCTCCCACTTAGTTACCACGGAATCTCCTCAGTTTCATCTGCAAAGTAGACCTACATAGCAATGCTCACATCCTGCAGAGGATTACGCATGAGCTACAGTAACACTTTTCTTCTGTTTTCTCCAATTGTGATGGACACCACTGAGGTAGTTTTCAGCAGAGGAGTTAAATGATTAGATTAGCGTTTTACAAGCTTATTCTAACTACTCTTTGGGAAATAGACTGGGCAAAGGGTATGCCAAGAAAGCAGTTAGGAGTTAGGATAGGTGAGACACAACGGGGACATCGACCCTGGTGGTGGTGGAAGAGACAGAACAAAGTGGACTCCGCTTGTAAAACACAGACAAGATTCCACAGGACGCAACCACAGAGGGAGGGACGTGAAGGAGGGTTTCTGGGTTTCTGAACAACTGGGGGGAAGATGACTCATTGAAACAGATGCACACAGGTGCCTCTGCAGACTCAAGAACGACAGAGGAAAGGGCAGGAATAGAAACATCTGTAGGCAAAAGAAGAAGATAGAAAGGAAGAAAAGAAGCTCATATTTGTGGAGAACTTAAACTCTCCCTGGGGTGCTAAAGGATTGCAGCCTGGGCTGAGGGAGCAACGCCGTAGCGCTTTGGGAGAAGGAATTCTGTCAGATTTTAGGAACACTGTGCTTGTGACTTATACACAGGGACAATACAGGCTTCTGTTTCATATTTTTAATTATTATCGGTACATAATAATCGGTACATGTGATATTTTGATACGGGCATACAATTTGAATTAGTCAAATCAGGGTATACATCACCTAAGGCATTTTTCATTTGTGTGTGTGTGTGTGTGTGTTAGGAACATTCCAGTTCCATTCTTTCATTTTAAAGTATGCCTAACTTGTTCATTACAGTCACTTTGTTTTGTTATCAAATATTTTTTATTCTATCTGACTAAATTTCCCACCCAGTAACCATCCCCACTTTATCCTTCCTTCCCAGCCTCTGGTCACCATCATTCTACTCCCCATCTCCATGAGATCTATTGTTCTTAATATTTAGCTCCCACATATGAGTGAGAATGTGAGAGATTTGTCTTTCTATGCTTGGCTAATTTCACTTAACACAATGTTCTCCAGTTCCATCTGTGTTGTTGCAAATGGCAGGATGTCATTCTTTTGAGTGGTTATATAATATTCCATTGTGTATGTGTATTATGATTTCCTTATCCATTCACCCACTGAAGGGCACTTAGATTAATTCCAAGTCTTGGCTATTGTGAACAGTGCTCCAATTAACATGGGAGTGCAGATATATTTTAAATATACTGATTTTCTCTCCTTTGGGTACATGCCCAGCAGTGGAATTGCTGGGTCGTATGGTAGTTATATTTTTAGTCTTTTGAACCTCCATATGTACTCCATAGTGGTTGCACTAATTTACTTTCCCCTCAATAGTATATGAAGGTTCCTATTTTTCCTAATCCTTGCCGGTGTTCATTATTGTCTGTCTTTTTGATAAACATCATTTTAACTGGAGTGAGATGACATCTCATTGTAGTTTTGATTTCCATTTCTCTAATGACAAATGATGTTGAACATTTTTACATATGCTTTTGGCCATCTGTATCCCTTCTTTCAAGAAATGACTGTTCAGATACTTTGTCCATTTTTTTCATTGGATTATTTGATTTTTTTCCCTATTGAGTTGTTGGAGCTCTTTATATATTCTTGTTATTAATCCCTTGTCAGATGGATAGTTTGCAAATATGTTCTCCCATTCTGTGGGTTGTCTCTTGACTTTATTATTATTTTTTTTTTTTTGTAGAGACAGAGTCTCACTTGGCCCTCGGTAGAGTGCTGTGGCCTCACACAGCTCACAGCAACCTCCAACTCCTGGGCTTAAGCGATTCTCTTGCCTCAGCCTCCCGAGCAGCTGGGACTACAGGTGCCCGCCACAACGCCTGGCTATTTTTTGGTTGCAGTTTGGCCGGGGCCGGGTTTGAACCCGCCACCCTCGGCATATGGGGCCGGTGCCTTACCAACTGAGCCACAGGCGCCGCCATCTCTTAACTTTATTATTTCGTTGGTGTAGAAGACTTTTAGCCTGATGTGATCCCATTTGTCCAATTTTGCATTGGTTGCCTGTGCTTTGGGGATAGTACTCAAGAGGTCCTTGCCCAAACTGATGTCCCAATGTATTCCCCAATGCTCTCTTTTAGTAGTATCATAATACCAGGTATTAGTTTTAAGTCTTTAATCCATTTTAATTTGATTTTGTATATGGCAAGAAATAAGATCCAGTTTCAATCTTCTGCATATAGATATACAGTATTCCCGGAAACATTTGTTGAAGGGATTATCCTTTCTCCCACTGTATGTTCTTGTTTCTTTGTCAAAGATAAATTCACTACAGATGTGTGGATTTATTTGTGGGTTATCTTTTCTGTTCCATTGGTCTATATGTCTTTTTGTATTCCAGTACCATGTTGTTTTGGTTACTACAACTCTGTAACATAATTGAAGTCAGGTAATGTAATTCTTCAAGTTTTCTTTTTTACTTAGGGTGGCTTTGGCTATTTTAGGTCTTTGGTGGCTCCATATAAATTTAAGAATTATTTTTTTCTCTTTCTGTGAAGAATATTGCTGTTATTTTGATGGAGAATGAATTGAATTTGAAGATTGATTTGGCTAGTATAGATATTTTAAGAATACCAATTCTTTTAATCCATGCGCATGGAAGATCTTTCCCATTTTTTGGTGTCTTCTTCGATTTATTTCATCACTATTTTTTTTTTCTTTCTTTCTTTTTTTTTTTTTTTTTTGGTTTTTGGCCAGGGCTAGGTTTGAACCCGCCACTTCTGGCATATGGGATCAGCGCCCTACTCCTTGAGCCACAGGCGCCGCCCTATTTCATCACTATTTTATAGTTTTCATTATAGATGTCTTTTACTTCTTCAGTTAGGTTTACTCCTAGGTGTTTTATTTTATTTGTAGCCATTATAAGTTGGATTACTTCCTTAGTTTCTTGTTCAGATTGTTTACCACTGGCATGATTTTTGTATGTTGATTTTATATCTTGCAATTTTCCTGAATTTGTTTGTCAGGTCTAACAGCTTTTTACTGAGTCTCAAAGAACAAACCAATTCCAAAATTAGTAGCAGCAAAGGAATAATAAAGATCAGAGCAGAAATAAACTAACTTGAAACAAAAAATGGAAACAAAATTAAAAGTTTTTTTTTAAAAAGATAAATAAAATTGACACACCTGTAGCCATATCAATAAAAACAGAGAGAAGACATAAATAAATAAAATAAGAGATGAAAGCAGATATATTACAACTAACTGCAGAAATCCAAACGCTCACTAGAAACTACCATGAGCAACTACATGCCAGTAAGTTAGAAAACCTAGAAGAAATGGATAATGGAAAATTCCTAGACATATAAGTATGTAACCTACTAAGATTGAGTCAGGAGGAGATCCAAAATGTGAATAAACCAATAACAAGTAAAGACAGAGCAGTAATAAAAAGTTTCCAATTAAAGAAAAGCCGAGGCCCTAATGACTTCACTGCTAAATTCTACCAAGCATTCAAAGAAAAACTAATACCAATCCTTCTTAAACTATTTCAAAAAACAAACAAACAAAAAAAAAAAAAAAACAAGGAGAAAGAGATCATCCCAAACTCATTCTATGAGGCCTGTATCACTTTGATATCAAAACCAAAGTCACAAGAAAAGAAAAACTATAGGCCAACATCTCTGGCGAACATAGATTAAAAAATACTCAACAAAATACTAGGAAATTGAATTTAACACATTGGAAAGATTATTTATCATGATTAAATGGGATTCATCCCAGGGATGCAAGGATAGTTTAACATACACAAATCAATCAATGTAATACATTATATCAACAGATGAAAGGACTAATAAAAATGATCACATCAATTGATGCTGAAAAAGCATTCAATACATTTCAAAAGCATTCAATACATTCATACATATCCTTTCATGATAAAAACTCTCCAAAAAACTGGTTATAGGAAGAGCTTTTTAATGTGTTAAAAGCCATAAATGATAGACCCACAGCTAGTATCATACTAAATGGGAAAACCTGAAAGCTTTTCCTCTAAGATCTGGAACAAGACAAGGATGCCCACTTTTACTGCAGTTATTCAAGATAGAATTGGAATTTCCAACTAGAGCATCAGACAAGAGACAGAAATAAAGGGCATCTAAATTGGAAAAAAAGAAGTACAATTATCCTTGTTTGTAGATAATATGATCTTACGTCTATGGACAATACAGCTTTCAATCGTCACTTAGCCACATTACACTGCTGTGGCCTTGTCATCCAAATGTATGGTAATGTCCTACAGCCCTGAAATGACTTATTTTGTATTCTTAATTATATTTAACACAGTACCATGTGTATAACAGAGTTCTTGGTAAATACTTCTTGAATTTAGAAAGCTGTCGAGCATGAGGTAAAACATTTACTCACCATCGGTGTTTATAAGAACCTATGCTACCCTTTGGGAATGAGATATGGCCCATTCCCTTAAGGACAGGGATTTTCTCTTTCCCTTTCCCTTTCTTCCTCTCCTCCCCAAACCCTCTCCTCCCTTCTTTATTTTTCTACTCACATCTCTTTCTCTTTTCAACTTCTGTGTCTGTCTCTCTCTCACACACACACACACGTGTGCTCCCCATACCATACTACAAAGGGGAGTTAGAAGCTGGGGTACAATGATGCATCTTTTTGCAGCCTGGATCCAGGTCTGTTCAACATGTCTCTCGTTCTCCATAGACCAATAGGCTGGCCATGGTACGTCCTTCTGATGGTGATGGTAAAGTGCAAGAAAGCAAACAAATCTGAAGACTCTGCCTGTACATGTCTGCTAGCATCTCATTGGCCAAAGCAGATGGCAAAGTCAATGTGCAGGCACCTGTGACCTGTCTCCAGTAGGAGAAACCACAACATTACTTGGCAAAAGTCCTACGTGTTAGATGGGATACAGCATCACAGTTACTTTGAACAAATGTTTCCCATTCTCTAGGCTTCCTCACTTCTCAAATAAGGAGCTTTGATCAGATTCAAGTGTTTCACAGTGGGGGATAACATCCCTTCCCTCCTGTAGTAAACGAAGTAATTTTGGACGACACTCACTAAATTGGTGGATGTGGTATTGACTAATATCAAGCACACAAAGTGATAACTCACTTTTGAATTTGCCATCGGTATTTCCAGCACATCCAGCAGGAAGCTTGACTTAACACCTTGAACAAGGCCCTAGCCCTATCTGATTCTGCATTTTGGCAAAAAAAACTAGCGTTCTCCAGGGTCAGAGCCTTCTGAGGGCCAGGATGCCTAACTGGAATTTCAAAAGATTCCTTAGTTTTCAGTAATTGAACCAAATTGTATTTACAGCAAGTACATTAAAAAATATATATAAGGTAAATTATCAGTAAATTTGCTATCAGCATGCAGATAGCAAAAAATCATGACTATGGGGCTTGAATAACCAAAGTTTGAGAATTTCTGGATTTGATGATCTTTATAGTTCAGAGATCTTATAATTGCTGCCAATTGAGTTGCTCCAGCTGCGGGGTCCACTTCTACCCCAAGGCTTTCCCAGAGGAAGATGAGCAGTGAGGGGCATTGTCCTCTTCTGAAGGTCTCTAAGACCTTTCATAGCCCCCCCTCCCCTGTAAATGTGAGCTGCCCAGCTGCCAGTATGACTGCCCAGCCAGATGTGTTTGATTGACACGTTCATCCCTACACAACGGACCACACTCAGTCAGCCCAGGGCTGTCCCTGCCCTTGGCGTTGTGACACGTGGGCCCTGATTCCAAATGTCATGTCACATCTCCTCACAGCATCAAAGCACCCTTGAGAACAGGAAACACTAACAGATGGCTGAGATGCCTTCAAAATGCATTCCCCAGACAGCTGGGGCGACGCAGAGCCCTGTCGGGGATGATGGGTCACAGCATATGCTCAGCAAAACACGCCGAAGGGAAGAGTGGTTCCTGCACCCCCGTGTCCGCCGAGCCTGCTACAAATGCTGGGCATGGCAGCCTCACACAGAGTGCCATTTGTATTTGAAAAATCTCTATTCAAATGTCTAGCTTAGGTTCCTTGAGCTTTTATAGGTCCTAAAAGGTACTAATGGAAAACTTTTTTTATATTCAATATGTCATTAATAAGCAAATAAATGAAAAATGTGTTTTCTTGCAATAAGGCTACTAATTCCTCTGATGCAGGAATTCCTAACCTGGGTTTCTGGACCTTAAAGGGGCCTGGGAACCTTACCAAATTACCTGTAAAAATTTATATGTATGTATATGTAGTATACAGGTTTCTCTGGAAAAAGGGTCTAAAACTTTAGAACAGATTCTTAGAATTGTCCATGTCTCATTAAATCACTGTTATAACAATGCTCCTCAGAAAGATTACACGGGACAGAAAAAATGTCAACATGAAACTAACCTAGGAGGCAATGTAAAGTGACATGTAAAGTGACAATATTTTCCCCTAATAGGAGCATTAAAAAGAAATCTGCCATTTATCTTCAACATAATTTCCAAAAGAAGGTTATTTCTGTCAGTTAGATATGAAAGAAGTTCAGGAAAGCCATAAAGTCAGATTAAAAACATAAATTTAGCGGGCGGTGCCTGTGGCTCAGTGAGTAGGACGCCAGCCCCATATGCCGAGGGTGGCGGGTTCAAACCCAGCCCCGGCCAAACTGCAACCAAAAAATAGCCGGGCGTTGAGGCGGGCGCCTGTAGTCCCAGCTGCTCGGGAGGCTGAGGCAAGAGAATTGCGTAAGCCCAAGAGTTAGAGGTTGCTGTGAGCCGTGTGACGCCACAGCACTCTACCGAGGGCGGTACAGTGAGACTCTGTCTCTACGAAAAAAAAAAAAAATAAATAAATTTAGCTTTATTAAAAAAAAAAATCACTACATCGTCCATTATTGTTTTATGTCAGTGACCAGTGCTGATCTGTGGACCAGGATTGGGAAGCACTGGTCTCAGAGTGGAAATTCCAATTTAGTCTGAAAAGAAACTTTGGGAAACAATGGCTTTCTCTGGAATGTTCCAGAGCCTGGCCTGCCCTAAGAGTGAAACCCTGTCCTATGCTCCACCGTGAGGATGGTGGATTCAAAGCAACTGTTCACCGTAACAGCGAATGTCCATGCCCCTCTCGTGGACCAGGCCCTGATCTGGCCATCACACCTGCAGAGGTGAAGGGCACGATCCCTCCCCAAGGGGCTCACGCTGCAGTGGAAGAGATAACAGGAAGGCAGTCGGGAGGCTCTGTCCAGCAAGCAAAGGATGAGGAACGATGATGTCACATAGGATGCCCCACAGACCATTCTTTCTACTCATTGTGGTAGCCCCGACATGGGGGCGAGTGAGCAAATCTCAGCCCAGAAGAAATTTAAAATGCTTCTTTGAGAAACAACAGAGAACATGGAATGCAGGGTGTCGGCAGGGTTTCAACCTTTTTTATGCCATGGCATGCTGAACCTCCAGCTAAACTCCCATGACACACTTAAATTATGTTGATTAAAAAAAAAAAAAAAGAATATATGGGCAGGGCCTGTAGCTGAGCGGGTAGGGCGCCGGTTCGAACCTGGCGCAGGCCTGCTAAACAACAACAATAACTGCAACAAAAAAATAGCCAGGCATTGTGGCGGGTGCCTGTATTCCCAGCTACTTGGGAGGCTGAAGCAAGAGAATTACTTAAGCCCAAGAGTTGGAGGTTGCTGTGAGCTGTGACGGCACGGCACTCTACCTACGGCGACAGCTTGAGACTCTGTCTCAACAACAACAACAACAAGAAAGGAATATACTTACTGTGCTTTGAACTTCTTTTGAAAATAATTTAATTAATGATCTTTAAAAAATTGTGTGGCATACTTAAGATCCTCTCTCGGTACACCAGAGAAAGGGCATGAAGAAAGAGAGCTGGCGATTGCCAGGAAGTCTGCAGACATCAGTGAAGGAGTGGAGCCTGTGTAACAGAACGATGGTGAGACCTCATGCCTTGTAAATATCTGCCTGAGCAAAGGCTGGGACTTTACAGCCTCCAGCACTAAGAGGAAGTAGTCGCTACCAGGGGACACGACCAGCCCCAGAGCACACACTGCTGGGGGCAGGAGTGTCTTGGGGCGAGACTCGGACCACCCAACACCAAAAAGACCCTCCCAATCACCAGGTCTCAGGGAGGGGAAATCAGGAGTTGATTTCCCAATCCATTGAATATATACAGAGTTGGAGACAATTTTAGTAGGACTTTCATTCTTGACAGCACCTGTGGTTTACATGTAACTTCTTTGTTGTTTCTATAAAGTCTGGAGTGAAGAGACCCTCTCTGGCTAGTTTTGCTTATCAAAATCAGCATTGAGTGGATATTACTAGATAACTGCAAATAGTTTACCAGGTAAGTGAATAGGAAGTAACAGTCACCACAATTGGGTAAGTTCCACAACACAATCTCCTTTCAGTTGAGAAGCCAAAACTCAAAGAGGCAAATTACCTTGACACGGGCGCAAAGCCAGCCAGACACCTGGGACTTCAGTGACAACCCAAAGGGAGCAGCCAGTCCCAGAGCACCCGACAGTCACAGTTCAGGTTCCTAAAGGGCCAGGAATGCAGGTCTCTGTCAGTCATGAGAGTGCTTTTTTTTTTTTGTCTTCAATTTTATTTTTAAATGGACACATAATAATTTTACATATTTATGGGGTACATCTCTCATAATTTTACATATTTATGAGGGATGTTTCGATATATGTAATGTATAGAGATCAGATCAGGGTAATTAACATGTGCATTATCTCAACCATCTATCATTTCTCTGCATTGTGAACATTCAAATACCTTCCTTCCAGCTATTGAAACTATACAATAGTATTACTATAGCCATCCCACAGGGCTATTGCACACTAGAACTTACCCCTCCTGTCTAGCTGGAAATTCTGTATCCTTTAACAGACATCTCCTTTTTCCTTCCCTTTCCCTTAACCATTCCAAGCCTGTAATATTCTCTATTCTACTTCTAGGAGATCAGCTTTTTTTAGCTTCCAAATGAGTGAGAAAATGCAGTATTTAATTTCACAGTCCTGAGTTTTTGAGATCTCAAGATTGAGTTCTATTATTCACAATTTAGAGGCACTCAAACTAACAGAAGATGGTTGCAAAATATTCTTTCTTCTTCTTGCAAGGAGAGATCTGTGACCATAAAGAAGGAAGGCTGAGATAAATTGCAAACTTGGGAAAGTTGATGTTTTAGAAAGGATAGGAGAATGTGAGGCTTAGAATGGAATCTGGAAGTTACTTAGTCAAATTAGATGTAACTCCTGAGGTGCACAGGGGTGTAATGATAAGACTAATTTTGCACAGCACATAGTGACAAAGCAGGTCTCCAGCCTCTGTGCCCAGTGCCAAAGCACCACACTGGATGTTCAGAGAATGTTACACAACAAGTGAAGGGACCTATGAACCATGAAGAAGAAATTTTGATCAGAAAGCAACAGATTTTTTTTTTTCGAAGAGTAGAAACTTTTAAGCACACCATGATTTGTTGGAAAGGGAGACTGTGGGGATATATTCCTTGAGTAAATGGATGAAAGAGATTCTTTAGCCATAGTCTTAGGCAGAGGACCAGAATAAACCCAGCAACTGGTCCATTTTATTTCCTGGAGCAAGATCTGGGACTCTACCATTTCAAGGCCTAGATGATAATTTTAATACTATTCCCAAGTTCAAAGGTTTTACATTCTTATCTGCTGTTCTGAAGCAGTGAGCCTTTGAGGTCTGGTTTTTAATGACAAGACTCAGGCCTCTGAGGAGTGTGAAAGCAGATTCCATTTCCATGCTGGTGATGGCCTTGTGAAAGCACACCCAGGGGTAACTCAGTGTTCTCTTAACCCACTCCAGCCAGGCTTCCATCCTTTCCACCATACAAAGTAGCACCTGTCAAGGTCACCAGTGACCTCCGTGTTGCTTAATCCAATGGTCAGTTCTGAGTCCTTACTTGACCGTCAGAACCACACAGGGGCTAGTCCTTCCTCCATAAAACACTTTCCCTTGGCTGCCACGACACCCGTCTCTTCGTTTCCATCTCATCCCTGCCTACTTCTTATTTCAGCATTGGTTCCTTCCATCTTCCCCAACCTCTAACCATTAGAATTTCTCAGGTCTCTAGATGAGAACATTTCTTATTCTCTACCAAGACTCAATGCTTGAGTGATCCTGGTCAGTTTTACAGCTTAAATATCATCTATAATGTGACAACTCTCAAATTGTGTCACTTTTACCTTCAAAAGACAGTCTAACTACTTTTCACCACTTTACCAGCATCCAATCTTGCCTGGACTATTGTAATACATGGTAGTTACTGTATTTCCTTCCCTGTGTCCACTCTTGTCTCTCTATAGTTGGTTTTTCATCCAGCATCCAGAGTAATTTTGTTTCACTATAAGGCAGAAAAAATTATTCCATAATTCTTCTGCCCAGTACTTTCCCATCGCTTCTTTGTCTCATAGTAAATACCAAAGTGTCTGCTATTTATCTCATCTCTTATTTCACCACTGTGTTTCTCATTCAACTTGCTCCTCCAGGCACACTGGGCCCCCTCTCCTCCTCAAACTTGCCCAGCATAATTGCACTCCAAGGTCTTCCCAGTCACTGTCCCTCTGCTTGAAAAGTTCTTCTCCCACATGCCTGCCTCCTTGTGCCTTCACTTTGTCCAGTTCTCTGCTTGGGCTGCTTTTACTTCCATCCCTTCTGGCAGCAATGGTGTGGTGCTTTCCTCACACAGACCAATTTTCTAGGTCTCTCTGGACACCAAGTGGGTGTCCTACAATTTAATTCAATTCTGACACTAACTGGAGTTAGCACAGACTCTTAGATGAGAGCTCGGTCTCAGGAACCCATCCCACACTTCAGCTGTCAGTCACACATTTCAACTTGGATACAAGTCAATAGTTTCTATGACTCTCTTCTCAAATTCAATGATTTGCTATAAGGACTCACAGAATGCAGGAAGGCACTTTCTGTACTGTTACCAGGTTGTTATAAAGGATGCAACCTAAAAACAGCCAAATGGAAGAGATACGTGGGGATGGCACAGGAGTAGGGGTGTGAGGCTCCCATGACCCTTCTGGGCACACTAGCCTTTCAGCACTTAGGTGTGTTCACCAACCTGGAAGCTCCCAAACTCCATCATTTGGGGGCTTTAGGAAGGATTCATTAGGTAGGCGTGATTGATTACATCATTGGCCATTGGTGACTGACTTGATCTCAATCCCCTCTGCACTCCCCAGAGAAGGGAGGGTGTGCTGAAAATTCCAAACCTCTAGTTACACCTTGGTTCCTGTGACAATGAGACCCCATCCTGAAGCTATCTAAGGACCCAGGAAGAGTCACCTTATTAGCCAAAACTCATGTGTGGTTGAAAGGGGCATGTTATAAATAATAAAAAATACTTTGACCACCCCTATAATTCAGGAAATTTTAGGGTTTTTGGAGTTCTGTGTCAGCAATAAGAACAAGGACAAAATACATATTTCTTATTGTCACACTGCTCAAATATCACCCTTTCAGTAAGGGTTCCCTTGGCCCCTCAGTATGACATAGCAGCTCCCTTTGTCCTCTGTATGCTCACTGCTATGTCTCTTACCCCTACAACAGTTTTCATGATTGTCCAAACCATCAATTCACTCTTCTATGGTCCTTCCTGTTAGAATGTCAGCTCCATGATAGCTGGGGTTTTGCCTCCTTGGTTCACTATTCCTTCTCCAACACCTCAAATGGCATCTGGCGCATAGTGTCAACTCAATAAATAGTTTTTGAGTGAAAGAAAATAAAATGAGCAAATCTTGTCTAATATCTACAACCAAATTCAGGAAGCAGTGCAATTAAAGCCACCTGGGGGAAGAGGAAATCATGGTTCCTCACATTTGACTGCTCTGAAATCAATGCCCCATGCTCCCAGAAAGATCAAATTCCCTACAAAAATATTAAAAATTAAAGGTCTGATAACCAGAATGCACTGAGAATTCGAACTTCTTAATAAGAAAAGAATAAGTGATCCCATTTCACTATGGGCAAGAGACCTAAACAGAAGCTTCTCTGAAGAAGACAGGTACATGGTCTACTGGCACATGAAAAAATGCTCATGATCTTTAATCATCAGAGAAATGCAAATCAAAACCACTTTGATCAAAACCACCATCTAACTCCAGGAAGAGTAGCCCATATAACAAAATCCCAAAACTACAGATGTTGGCATGGATGTGGAGAAAAGGGAACACTCCTCCACTGCTGGTGGGAATGCAAAAATAACATTCCTTTTGTTTTATTATTTTTTAAAATTAAATCATAGCTGTGTACATTGATATAATCATGGGGCATTATTCACTAGCTTCACAGACTGCTTACCAAGTTTCACATATACCCTTATAAGATGCACCGCTGGTGTAATCCCACCAATCCCCTTCCCTCTATCCACCTTTCCCCTTCCTCCCCTCCCTTTCCCCCTTCCCCCTATTCTTAGGTTGTAACTGGGTTATAGCTTTCATGTGAAAACCCTAAATTAGTTTCATAGTAGGGCTGAGTACATTGGGTACTTTTTCTTCCATTCTTGAGATACTTTACTAAGAAGAATATGTTCCAGCTCCATCCATGTAAACATGAAAGAGGTAAAGTCTCCATCTTTCTTTAAGGCTGCATAATATTCCATGGTGTACATATACCACAATTTGTTAATCCATTCGTGGATCGATGGGCACTTGGGCTTCTTCCATGACTTAGCAATTATGAATTGGGCTGCAATAAACATTCTGGTACAAATATCTTTGTTATGATGTGATTTTTGGTCTTCTGGGTATATGCCCAGTAGCGGGATTACAGGATTGAATGGCAGATCTATTTTTAGATCTCTGAGTGTTCTCCATATCTCTTTCCAAAAGGAATGTATTAATTTGCATTCCCACCAGCAGTGCAAAAGTGTTCCCTTTTCTCCACATCCGCGCCAACATCTCTGGTCTTGGGATTTTGTGATAAAGGCTAGTCTCACTGGAGTTAGATGGTATCTCAAAGTAGTTTTTATTTGCATTTCTCTGATGATTAAAGATGATGAGCATTTTTTCATACGTCTGAAGGCCATGCGCCTGTCTTCTTCAAAGAAGTTTCTCTTCAAATCCCTTGCCCAGCCTGCGATGGGATCCCTTGTTCTATTCTTGCTAATGCGTTTGAGTTCTCTGTGGATTCTGGTTATTAAACCTTTGTCGGAGACATAACCTGCAAATGTCTTCTCCCATTCTGAGGGCTGTTTGCTTGCTTTATTTACTGTGTTCTTGGCTGTGCAGAAGCTTTTTAGTTTGATCAAGTCCCAGTAGTGTATTTTTGAAGCTGCTTCAATTGCCCGGGGGGTCCTCCTCATAAAATACTCACTTGAAAAATACTGATTTCTTCAAGGGTTTTCCCTGCACTCTCCTCTAGTATTTTTATAGTTTCATGTCTTAAGTTTAAATCTTTGATCCAGTGAGAATCTATCTTAGTTAATGGTGAAAGGTGTGGGTCCAGTTTCAGTCTTCTATAGGTTGCCAGCCAGTTCACCCAGCACCATTTGTTAAATAGGGAATTTTTTCCCCACTGAAAGTTTTTAATTGGCTTGTCAAAGATTAAATAACGGTAAGTAGCTGGGTTCATCTCTTGGTTCTCTATTCTGTTCCAGACATCTACTTCTCTGTTTTTGTGCCAATACCATGCTGTTTTGATCACTATCAATTTGTTGTATAGTCTGAGGTCTGGTAGTGTAATTCCTAACCAAAGCAATATATAATTTCAATGCAATCCCTATTAAAGCTCCACAGTCATACTTTAAAGATCTTGAAAAACAATTCTTCGTTTTATGTGGAATCAGAAAAAAACCTCGAATAGCCAAGACATTACTCAGAAATAAAAACAAAGCAGGAGGAATTACGCTAACATTCCTTTTGGAAAGAAGTTTGGAGAACACTCAGGGATCTAAAAATTGACCTGCCATTGGATCCTGCAATTCCTCTAATAGGAGTATATCCAAAAGACCAAAAATTATTTTACAAAATAGATATTTGTACCAGATTATTCATTGCAGCTCAATTCATAATAGCCAAGTAATGGAAGAAGCCCAAGTGCCCATCGACCCATGAATGGTTAATACTTTGTGGTATATGTACACCATGGAATACTACGCAGCCTTAAAAAAGATGGAGCCTTTACCTCTTTTTTGCTTACCTGGAGGGACCTGGAACATATTATCCTGACTAAAGTATCTTAAGAATGGAGGAAAAAGTATCCAATGTACACGATACTTCTAAGAAACCAACTTATATTTACTCACACTTTCTTATAAAAGATAGAACACAACTATAGCCCAGGATGAAGGAGAGAAATCGAGTGGGAAGGGAGG
Source organism: Nycticebus coucang (assembly GCF_027406575.1). NCBI lineage: Eukaryota > Metazoa > Chordata > Mammalia > Primates > Lorisidae > Nycticebus > Nycticebus coucang. Next base: position 54,830,694 of record NC_069801.1, read on the forward strand.
GGAGAAGGTAGGTTTGATAGAGGGAGGGTTAAAGGTGGGACCACACCTATGGAGCACATTGCAAGAGTACAAGTCAAATTGGTCAAGTGTAGAACATAAATTTCTTAGCACAATAATCAAGTAAATGAAGTGAAAGCTATGTTGATTAGTTTGATGCAACCATGTCAGATCGTATATTAAAAAGAATCAACACATTGTACCCCACATATACATAAATGTATTCATGATCTATGTGTATATGACTTAAATCATATCACATCTTACATAATAGAGTAGGGTGGACAAGAGTTGAAGTGCTACATCTAAGTTTCTGGGTTCAAATCCCAGGTCTGCTTGTTACTTGCTTTGTGTCCTTGAACAAGTAACTTGACTTCTCTGAGTCTCAGATTCCTCCTTTATAAAACGGTGATAATATTAATACCTATCTCATGACATCAATGTAAAGATTAAAGAAGACATATTATTATATATTTAAGAATTCTAGCAAATACCAAGTATACAGTAAGTATGTGTTAGCTCATGTTGTTATATTAAGATATATGGTCTAATTAATCCTCTCTTTTTGGTCTTCAAAAAGCTTTTTATAGAGTTATCCATATGCTTATGTGTGTATACATTTGTACATATAGTGATATGTATATAATAAACTCACACACAGTGAGTTAGTTACATGTACAGGTATGTGTGTGTTATGAACAGATGCCTTTTTAAACTTCCATATTTCTTCTTTTTTTCCTGAGTCTAGCCTTTTTAGCCCCACACAAACACCTTGCTTCAGGGCTCAGCACTTCTTCTCTTTATTCCCATAGAGAATCCACTCCACCAAACATTAATGAGCAATATAGATTCTACTTAATGTTTTATAGATGTCCTGGAAGACAGAGAGCTTTTCTATCACACCAGCATAACTTAAGAGGTCTTCATTAGATATTTCTCTTCTTCCCCAGAATTTCTGCTTGGCCATACCATCAACCCTTTCCCGCTTCTCCAAGTGATCCCCTGTGGCTTCCTCCAGGATGACTTGGCCCCGTGATCTGGCTCACATGCCCTTCACCCACCTGGAGCCCCCTGTTTGCCTGGTCCCTTGTCAGCAGGAGCTCTCCCACAGGAAGCCATATCTTCCTTACATCTTACTCATTCTTGTGTCCTTACAACCTTGGCGCCTGGCAGAGGGCCTGCTACATGGGACATGCTCTGTGGCTTTCAAGAAAATGAGTGATCGAATGAACCTTATCTAAGGATACTGTATCTTCTTTCATGGAGAAAGAAACTGAGATGAAAGAATGTCAAAGGGCTGTGGGACAGCCGAAAAGAGACCTCGGATTCTCCTGTCCTCCTCTGCCCTCATCTACTACAAAGACCAACCCTGGGCAGCTTTTCCTTTAAACACCTGGAATAATTCTCTCACTTCCTGTATCTTGGGAAGATCAACATTATATCATGAGCCAGTCTTGGACCATGTAGACAGCAAGTTCTCTCTCTCTCTCTCTCCAGCTGCTTCTTTTATCTTATTCTATACTGGGAAAAACTAATCAAACATGTGAGAAGCTTAAGAATATTCCAAGGAGATTTTTTTTTTTTTTTTTTTTTATTGCTGGGGATTCATTGAGGGTACAACAAGCCAGTTACATTGATTGCAATTGCTAGGTAAAGTCCCTCCTGCAATCATGTCTTGCCCCCATATTTTGTTCCTCACTGGTGGCCAGTTTCAAGAAGCACATGCTAATGGACACCAATGCTGCCCCCCACTCCATCCCTCTACCTGCTTCTCCAGCCTGGGGTCCAGGAAATGGCCATGGGAAACATGCACTCTCAGTGGGGGATGGGGGAGGGACTTTATTCTCTGTGATTTCTTTTTATTTTTGGCAAAGTGATGCATAACCCAGGGTTGATATGAAAATAAATGAAATGAAAACTCCAAAGGGTTCGTGTGTGGGGTGTTTCCACAAAGCTGTTTCCTTCCTCATTCATATGGAAAACCACAACTAACGTCAGCACTCTGCTCCATGGCACATGGTGGTCCCCTTTCTCCTGTGTCCCACGGCTGATCCTTTGCTCCTCTGTGACAGCTCTCCCCCATGCGCTTGTGTGTTCTCTGTCACTGTATCTTCATCACGTATTGTAGTCACAGCTTTAGAGACAGGTCCGACCCCCACCTCAGAGACAGTGAGCTTCCCATGGGTGTTGTTGCATTAAGTATTCTGAGTATGAAATCACCCTCAGTAAATTCAGTTAAATATGTAAACAAGGGAAAAGTACACGGTAACGAGACCAGGAAAAGCAGCATCAAATTCTAGCTGTGATTTAAATATATATATATATTTTTAACCTAGAAAAGCTTCAGTATACCAACCTGTGCGGTAGATATGACAACCCTCTCCATTGCCCTCACAGGATTGTTGACACCATTAAATTAGATAATGGATTTTAAAAAGCCTTTTTGTAGAGGTAAAATGCTGTTCAAATATCAAGAGTTACTGTTAAGGAACATCACGTTTCATTTAATTAAGGATAACTCAAAACTCAGTCCAGGATCTGTTTTTATAAATGTCATCCAACATAAGCTTAATAATAAAATCATTTCAGGGGGAAAAATGGAATGAATTCATTTGGAAATGCAAATAACACTTTAAGCGAAGAAAATAAACAATTTTTGGAATTTCTAGTACCTCACTATAGTATGGATGGAGACTGAAATAAAATGCATGGCCACAGAAGACTAGGATAGGATGGGATAGGGGAGAGCAGTAGGGAGGTGGAGGCCAACAGGTGCACCAAGGGCACACCCCTATTTTGTTGTCTAAGAGACACCGACAAGATAGTTTCATCATCTTTTTTAATCCTCACAACCTATGATGATATTACAACTTCATTTTGTGATATCAAGACCCAGAACCTTGGATAGAGGAAAGTAACTTGAAGCCTGGGACAGTAAGCTCCCCAAGGTCAGGGACTTTAACACACATCCCCTATGCCTGGGGAAATACCTAACATGTCATGAGTGCTTCAAAAATATTTTTAATGAAAGAATTAATGTCACACAGCTGGTAAGGAGCAGAGTCAGAGTTTAAACCACAGGCTTAGTAGCACTGAAGCCTGCTGGCTCCTTTCAGGGCACTATGGTTAAGTTTCTATTAAGAGTTTGTAATTCATGGCAGTCTTCTTCATGAAGTCTTTCCCCAGGCCAATATCTTCCAGTGTTTTTCCTATGCTTTCTTGGAGGATTTTTATTGTTTCATGCCTTAAATTTAAGTCCTTTATCCATCTTGAATCAATTTTTGTGAGTGGGGAAAGGTGTGGGTCCAGTTTCAGTCTTTTACATGTAGACATCCAGTTCTCCCAACACCATTTATTGAATAGGGAGTCTTTCCCCCAAGGTAAGTTCTTGTTTGGTCTATCGAAGATTAGGTGGTTGTAAGATGTTAGTTTCATTTCTTGGTGTTCGATTCGATTCCAAGTGTCTATGTCTCTGTTTTTGTGCCAGTACCATGCTGTCTTGACCACTATGGCTTTGTAGTACAGACTAAAATCTGGTATGCTGATGCCCCCAGCTTTATCTTTGTTACAGAGAACTGCCTTAGCTATACGGGGTTTTTTCCGGTTCCATACAAAACGCAGAATCATTTTTTCCAAATCTTGAAAGTACGATGCAGGTACTTTGATAGGAATGGCATTGAATAGGTAGATTGCTTTGGGAAGTATAGACATTTTAACAATGTTGATTCTTCCCATCCATGAGCATGGTATGTTCTTCCATTTGTTAATATCCTCTGCTATTTCCTTTCTGAGGATTTCATAGTTTTCTTTATAGAGGTCCTTCACCTCCTTTGTTAGGTATATTCCTAGGTATTTCATTTTCTTTGAAACTATGGTGAAGGGAGTTGTGTCCTTAATTAGCTTCTCATCTTGACTGTTATTGGTGTATACAAAGGCTACTGACTTGTGGACATTGATTTTATATCCTGAAACATTACTGTATTTTTTGATGACTTCTAGGAGTCTTGTGGTTGAGTCTTTACTTTTACACTGCTGGTGGGACTGCAAACTAGTACAACCTTTCTGGAGGGAAGTATGGAGAAACCTCAAAGCACTCAACCTAGACCTCCCATTCGATCCTGCAATCCCATTACTGGGCATCTACCCAGAAGGAAAAAAATCCTTTTATCATAAGGACACTTGTACTAGACTGTTTATTGCAGCTCAATTTACAATCGCCAAAATGTGGAAACAGCCTAAATGCCCACCAACCCAGGAATGGATTAACAAGCTGTGGTATATGTATACCATGGAATACTATTCAGCCATTAAAAAAAATGGAGACTTTACATCCTTCGTATTAACCTGGATGGACGTGGAAGACATTATTCTTAGTAAAGCATCACAAGAATGGAGAAGCATGAATCCTATGTACTCAATCTTGATATGAGGACAATTAATGACAATTAAGGTTATGGGGGGGGAGCAGAAACAGGGATGGAGGGAGGGGGCTGGGGCCTTAGTGTGTGTCACACTTTTTGGGGGCAAGACATGATTGCAAGAGGGACTTTACCTAACAATTGCAATCGGTATAACTGGCTTATTGTACCCTCAATGAATCCAGAACAATAAAAAAAAAAAAAAAAGAGTTTGTAATTCAGGCTCAGTGCCCATGGCTCAGTGAGTAGGGTGCCAGCCACATACAACAAAGCTGGAGGGTTTGAGCCCAGACCGGGCCTGCTAAACAACAATGAAAACAACAACAACAACAAAAATATCTGGGCATTGTGGTGAGCGCATGTAGTTCTGGCTACCCAGGAGGCTCAGGGAGTCTCTTAAGAGAATCACTTAAGTCCAAGAGTGTGAGGTTGCTGTGAGCTGTGACACCATGGCACTCTACTGAGGGTGACACAGTGAGACTCTGTCTCAAAGAAAGAGTTTGTAATTCATAAAAGCTACAAGACCAGCAAAGTTTGGCAAATGGTGTAAGTGGTCTACATCTGTAAAATAGAATAATTAACAATTGCTAAAGAAATACAAGCTTTAGCAGAGATCTACAGAACATTTCATCACAACAAAACTGAATACACATACTTCTTATCAGCCCACAGAACATACTCCAAAATCGATCACATCTTAGGTCACAAGTCTAACCTCAGTAAATTTAAAGGAATAGAAATTATTCCTTGCATCCTCTTGGACCACAATGGAATAAAAGTTGAACTCAGTAACAATAGGAATCTGCATAATCATACAAAAACATGGAAGTTAAATAACCTTATGCTGAATGATAGCTGGGTCAGAGATGAGATCAAGAAGGAAATTGCCAAATTTTTGGAACAAAACAACAATGAAGACATGAATTATCAGAACTTCTGGGATACTGCAAAGGCAGTCCTCAGAGGGAAATTTATATCACTGCAAGCCTTCCTCAAGAGAACGGAAAGATAGAAAGGTAACAACTTAATGGGACATCTCAAGCAACTGGAAAAGGAAGAACATTCCAACCCCAAACCCAGTAGAAGGAAAGAAATAACCAAAATTAGAGCAGAATTAAATGAAATTGAAAACAAAAGAATTATACAACATATCAACAAATCAAAAAGTTGGTTTTTTGAAAAGGTCAATAAAATAGATGAACCTTTGGCTAACCTAATCAGGAAAAAAAGGAGTAAAATCTCTAATCTCATCAATCAGAAACGACAAAGACAAAATAACAACACACTCCTCAGAAATTTAAAAAAATCCTTAATGAATATTACAAGAAACTTTATTCTCAGAGATACGAAAATCTGAAGGAAATTGACCAATACTTGGAAGCACGTCACCTTCCAAGACTTAGCCAGAATCAAGTGGAATTGTTGAACAGGCCAATATCAAGTTCTGAAACAGCATCAACCATACGAAATCTCCCTAAAAATAAAAGCCTGGGACCAGATGGCTACCAAACCTTTAAAGAGGAATTAGTACCTATATTACTCAACCTGTTCCAAAATGTAGAAAAAGAAGGAAGACTACCCAACACGTTCTATGAAGCAAACATCACCCTGATCCCCAAACCAGGAAAAGATCCAACAAGAAAAGAAAATTATAGACCAATATCACTAATGAATATAGATGCAAAAGTATTCAACAAGATCCAAACAAACAGAATCCAGCAACACATCAAACAAATTATACAACATGACCAAGTCTGTTTTATTCCAGGGTCTCAAGGCTGGTTCAATATCCGTAAATCTATCAGTATAATTCAGCACGTAAACAAATTAAAAAGCAAAGACCATATTATTCTCTCAATTGATGCAGAAAAAACTTTTGATAATATACAACATCCCTTCATGATGAGAACACTTAAGAAAATTGGTATAGTAGGGACATTTCTTAAACTGATAGAGGCCATCTACTGCAAACCCACAGCCAATATCGTATTGAATGAAGTTAAATTGAAATAATTTCCACTCAGATCAGGAACCAGACAAGGCTGCCCATTGTCTCTACTGCTCTTTAACATTGTAATGGAAGTTTTAGCCATCCCAATTAGGGAAGAAAAGGTGATCAAGGGTATCTATATAGGGTCAGAAGAGATCAAACTTTCACTCTTCACAGATGATATGATGATATGTCTGGAAAACACCAGGGATTCTACTACAAAACTCTTAGAAGTGATCAAGGAATACAGCAGTGTTTCAGTTACAAAATCAACATTCATAAATTGGTAGCCTTTATATATACCAACAACAGTCAAGCTGAAAAAACAGTTAAGGACTCTATTCCATTCACAGTAGTACCAAAGAAGATGAAATATTTGGGAGTTTATCTAACAAAGGACGTGAAAGATCTCTATAAAGAGAACTATGAAACTCTAAGAAAAGAAATAGCTGAAAATGTTAACAAATGGAAAAATATACCATGCTCATGGCTGTGAAGAATCAACATTGTTAAAATGTCCATACTACCCAAAGCAATATACAATTTTAATGCAATCCCTATTAAAGCTCCACTGTCATACTTCAAAGATCTTGAAAAAAATAATACTTCATTTTATATGGAATCAGAAAAAACCTCGAATAGCCAAGACATTACTCAGAAATAAAAACAAAGCAGGAGGAATCACGCTACTAGACCTCAGACTATACTATAAATCGATAGTGATCAAAACAGTGTGGTACTGGCACAAAAACAGAGAAGTAGATGTCTGGAACAGAATAGAGAACCAAGAGATGAATCCAGCTACTCACCGTTATCTGATCTTTGACAAACCAATTAAAAACGTTCAGTGGGGAAAAGATTCCCTACTTAAGAAACGGTGCTGGGTGAACTGGCTGGCAACCTGCAGAAGACTGAAACTGGACCCACACCTTTCACCATTAACTAAGATAGACTCTCACTGGATTAAAGATTTAAACTTAAGACATGAAACTATAAAAATACTAGAAGAGAGTGCAGGGAAAACCCTTGAAGAAATCGGTCTGGGCGAGTATTTTATGAGGAGGACCCCCCCAGGCAATTGAAGGAACTTCAAAAATACACTAATGGGACCTGATCAAACTAAAAAGCTTCTGCACAGCCAAGAACACAGTAAGTAAAGCAAGCAGACAGCCCTCAGAATGGGAGAAAGATGGAGACTTTACCTCTTTTATGTTTACATGGATGGAGCTGGAACATATTCTTCTTAGTAAAGTATCTCAAGAACGGAAGAAAAAGTATCCAATGTAGTCAGCCCTACTATGAAACTAATTTATGGCTTTCATATGAAAGCTATAACCCAGTTATAACCTAAGAATATGGGGAAGGATGGGCAGAGGGAGGATGATTGTTGGGATTACACCTGCGGTGCATCTTACAAGGGTACATGTGAAACTTAGTAAATGTAGAATATAAACGTCTTAACACAATAACTAAGAAAATGCCAGGAAGGCTATGTTAACCAGTGTGATGAAAATGTGTCAAACTGTTTATAAAACCAGTGTATGGTGGCCCATGATCGCATCGATGTACACAGCTATGATTTAATATTAATAAAAAAAAGAAATACAAGCATAAATATTAACACTTTATCATTATTCCCAAAACCTCCTAACAGGGAATTGCTCTGATTAACTATTTGTGACAGCGTGGGGCGCAGGCTGTTAAGAGGGTGTTGCTTTATTTAGGTCATGTAATTGCCTGCCTAAGTGTGAGTTAAGGAAGAATAGTTATCCCCAAGGAGTTTCACTGTGATAACGGATGGTTGTATTTTAAAAATCAGCTTTATTGATGCATAATTTATATGCTATAAAATGAATCTATCTTAAGTAGATTCATGGTTATGTTTTGGCAAATGCATTCACCTATGTACCTACCACCAGGATCAATATATAGAACATTTCAATCCCTGACAAAAGTTCCTGTATGGCATTTTCCAGTGAATCCCCCCTGCACCTTCCAGCCATCTATAATGCTCTGGTTCCTGTTGTAACAGATTTGTTTTCTCTATTCTAGAAATTCACATAAATGTCGTGTATGTGCATACTACAGACAATGGTTAGCTTCTGACTTCTTGCATTCACCATACGAATTTTCAGATTCATACCAGGTATTGCTCATGCTAATAGTTTCTTTGCATTCCTGCTAGTCCCCTGTATAGATTGACAACATTTTTTTTTTTTTTTTTATCTATTCCTTTGTTGCTAAGCTTTGAACGTGTCCCTCCAAAAGCATGTGCTGGGAACGTCATCCCTCATGCAAGAATATAAGAAATGGGACCTTTAAGGAGTGATTAGGTCCTCAGGGCTCTGTCCTCATGAGTGGATTAATTCCATTAGTCCCATGAATCCTCAGGAAGGAGTTCAGCCCCCTCTTCCAGGCTTGCTCTCCCCACCTCTCTCTCCCTCTCAGGCCCCTCTACCTTCCACCCCAGTATGACACAACAGTCAGGCTCTTGTCAGACATGGACACCAAGATCTGAATCTTCCTAGCTGCCGGAACTATGGGAAGTCAGTGTCTATTAATTATAAATTTAGTTTCAAACATTCTGTTACAGCAGCACAAAATGGGCTAAGCTGCTAAAATATTTGCTAAGAGACATTTGGTTTCCAGATTTGGGTTATTGTGAATCTAGCCGCCATGAACATTTCATGTGCTTCTCTACGTATGGATATATGTTTTCAATTCTTTCAGGTAAATATGAAGGAGCAGAATTTCGGGTCACGGGGTGATGTTGTATTTAACTTTATAAGAAACTGGCTGCTTTTCAAAGTGGTTGCACCATTTTATGCACCCACCAACAATGTGTGAGAGTTCTGTTTCTCCACATTGTCACCCACACTTTTTATTGTCCTATTTTAATTTTTTTGTTTGTTTACTTGTTTTATGTTTAGCCATTCTAGTAGGCATTCTCGCGGTGGCTTTCATTTGAAATTTCCTGGTGATGTGGGGACTCTGTCGTGGGTTGAATTGTGTTTCTCCCACAGACATGTTGACCTCCTAACCCCCAGCACCTGTGAATGAACCTTATTAGAAACCGAATCTTTGAAGATGGGATCAAGGTAAGGTGAGATCAAACGAGAACATGGCGGGCCCTAAACCCAGGGACTGGCGTTCTTAGAAGCTCATGGAGAAATTTACAGTCACACACGCAGAGGAGAATGTCATATGCAGATGAAGGCAGACATTGAAGTAATGGATGGACACCAAGGATGCCCACAACTACAGGCAGCTGGGAGAGAGTCGTGGACCAGATCCTCCCCCAGGGCCTTCAAAAGGACCAGGGCCCAACTGACTGCTATTTCAAACTACTAGCCTACAGACCCGCGTGAGAATAAATTTTGGTTGTTTTAAACCACTAAGTTTGCAGTATTTATAGGAGATGTGGGAAATTAATACAACATCTTTTCATGGCCTGATTGGCTGCCAATTGCATATTGTCTTTTGGGAAGTAAATGTACAAATAGGTACCCATTGAAAAATCGAAATATCTTGGTATTGGGTTGTGTGCGCTCACACACACAGAGTTTAGATACCAGTCACCTGTTGGATATATACTTTGACAATACTCATTCCCAGGGTTTGGCTGGCCAGGTCTGACTTTTTACTTTTTAATTCTGGAGAAGTAAAATTTATCGATTTTTTTCATTGTATGCTTTACGGTCTGTGTGTCCTAAGAAATATTTATCTACCCAAAGCTTATGAATATTTGCTTATGTGTTTTCTTCTAGGAGTTTCATGGTTTCAGCCTTTGCGTCTGAGTCTATTGTTCATTCCACGTGATTTTAATGTGCTGTGTGAGACAAGGGACTGGCATTTTTCTGCCAATACAAATATCCCGTTATTCTATCGCCATTCGGTAAAAAGACAGTCCCCTATGAACACGGAATTTATGCCTTTCTTCCCTTTGTCTTGATTACTTTAATTAGATGCTTATTAATGTTTTATCAACCTTTTCCAAGGACCAGGTTTTGGTTTAATTGATTTTCTTTATTGTTTCTCTGGCTTCTACCTCATTGATTTCTTCTCTTAACTTTCTTGACTTCATTACTTTTTCTTTCATGTTGAATTTAATTGGCTCTTTTTAAAATAACTTCTTAAGTTGGAAAGTTAATAATAAATTTAAATGACTTCAGACACTTCTTTTCTTTTTCTTTTTTTTTTTTGAGACAGAGTATTACTATGAGCCCATCACAGCTCATAGCAACCTCAAACTCTGAGGCTTTAGAGATTCTCTTGCCTCAGCCTCCCAAGTAGCTGGGACTACAGGTGCCTGCCACAACACCTGGATATTTTCTTGTTGCAGTTGTCATTGTTGCTTAGCTGGCTCCGGCCGGCTCAAACCTGCCATCCTTGGTGCATGTGGTTGGCACTGTAACCACTGTGCTATGGGCGCCAAGCCTAGACACTTTTTTCTAAAATAAGCATTTATAGGTATGAATTTCCCTGTAAGTGTTGCTTTAGCTGCATCTGACCAAGTTATTCTATGTGTTCTTTATGGTTCACTTTAAGTTATTTTCTAGGGTCGCTTGTTATTTCTTCTTCAGCACATGTGCTATTTGGGAATTTCTAGATATTTTGAAAATTGATTTCTAATCTATTTATGTTGTGATTAGAGAATATACAGACTTATCTCATGGCTCAGCATATGTTCTGTCTTGGTGAGTGTTCAGAGAGCATTGAAATGAGATTGTATTCCGTTGTTGTTGGGTATAGAGTTTTACAAAATACCAATTACAGTAGAATCTCTGTAAGTTGACCACTCAAGGGACAGTAACGAACTGGTCAACAGACAAAGGTGGTCACCACAAGGCACGAGGCCTATAATTATCCAATTTAACTGTGGTCTTGATATTTTTCCTTTCGTATTTTACCCAAATTCTGCTTTATGTGTTTTGAAGCTCTGATACTACCCATTGCTACACATTAAAATTGTTACATCTGGGGGCAGAGCAAGATGGAAGACCAGAGGATCATTTGGGTGAGTTCTTCTCATACAACTGGGGAAAGAAAGAGAACCAAGCCATGCCTGGCATAGGGAACTTTCCTCTTGGGGGTGGGACACAATTATAAGAGAGAATTTACAAATGCAATCAGTATAAACTAAGTCTTTGTACCCTCAATAAATCCCAAACAATAAAAAAAAGATCAAAAAATATTGTTAAGTCTTCTTGATCCTTTCATAATTATGAAATATTTTTCTTTATCCCTGTTAAAATATCTTGTCCTGAAGTGTACATTGTCTGATATTAACATAGCTTCTCTATTTTTGTTGATTTGTGTATTCTAACCATTTCCTTTTAACTTACCTGGGTCTTTATGTTGAAAGTGGACTGATTTTTTTTCAGATGGTGCATATAGGTTGGGTATCTATAATCCCCCAAATCATAACTTAAAAATGCTCCATGACCTGAAACTTTTTGAACACTGACACAGTGATGAAATACTCTCTGGGGCATTTTGGACTGCAAATTTTCAGATTAAGCATGCTGAACCTACAAGTGTAAAGCAAATATTACAAAATCTGAAAAAAATGAAATCCAAAACACTATTGCCCCAAGTATTCCTAATAAGGGAAACTCAACCTGCTGTTAGGCCTTGTTTTTAATCCAGTATGATAGCCTCTGTCATTTCATTGGTATGTTTATACTATTTACATTTAATGTAGTTATGGATATATTTGAATTTAAGCACACTGTCATGATATTTGTTTTTATCTGTTCTTTGTTCTATTTTGTATCATTTTCACTTTCTTTTGGATTAAGTATGTTTCTGTGTTCTATTAATCTCTGTTATTGCCTTATTAGCTATACTTTTCAGTTTTTATTACTTACATATTTGGTAATTTATTAACTTATCTTTATGCTCTAGCGTTTACAAGATACGCCTTTAACTTATTGGAGTATAAGATAATATTATACCATTTCACATGTCATGTACAAATATTAAAGTGATACACTTTTATTTCCCTCTTCTATTCTTGTTATATTGTCATGTTTTACTTATACATATGGTGCGAACTTCATAATACATTACTATTTTAAATAGTCTATTTTTTACTGAAAAAGTTTGAAATGTAAAAAGTGACTTTACTTTCCCACATATTTGCTCTTTACAACTTTGTATAGATCCATGTCCTCATCAGATAAAATTTTCCTTCTGTCTGAAAAATTGTACTTAATACTATTTATGTTCATTTCTGTGGGCAAATTCTCTCAGCCTCTGAGAAATTTCTGAAAATTTCTCCATATTCTTTCAACGTCTTACAGGGTATTTTCATTGGATAATGGATTTCTAGGTCAACGGTCTTTTATTTTGTTTTGTTTTGTTTTCTTTTTAAGACTGGTAAAGACATTTCATCATGCTCTGGATTTCAGTCTTTCACTGATTAAAAAAAAATCAGTGAAACTTCTTATTTGTATTTAATGCATACTTTTCTTGAGCTTCTTATAGATGCTAATTTTATTATTTGTTTTCAAAACTTTGATTACGATATATGCTGGCATAGTTTTAGGTTTGTTTATTCTTCTTAATTTTTTTTTTTTTTTTTGAGACAGGGTCTCACTATGTCACCCTTGGTAGAGTGCCATGGCATCACAGCTCACAACCTCAAATTCTTGGGCTTGCATGATTCTCTTGCCTCAGCCTCCCAAGTAGCTGGGACTACAGGCACCCGCCACAATGCCTGGCTATTTTTTGTTATTTTTGACTTTTTGTTGTAGTTGTCATTGTTGTTTAGCAGGCCTGGGCTGGGTTCAAACCTGCCATCCCTGGTGTATATGGCTGGCGCCATAACCACTGTGCTACGGGTGCTGAGCCTGATTCTTTTATTCTTAATAGTTCCTTTTTTTCATCTTAATATTTAAGTGTTTCTTTAAATCCACGAACATATAGTACTTTTATAATAGATATTTAAACTCCTTGCTTACTAATTCCATCATCTCTACCATTCATGGGTCTTTAACTATTTACTGACTTTATTTTTTCTAATTAGAGGTCACACTCTCTTGCTTCTTCCTATGTCTTATAAATTTTCTTCCTTTGGATCCTGGACACTGTAAATGTTCAGTTATTGACTTCCTACATTTTATTGTCTTCATTTAAACCATGTTGAAGTTCACTGTGGCTGTTATTCATGGGTCAGCTTGAGCACTTCAAGGCATGTTTTAACGTTGGTTGTGACTTGTCTAGAATAGCCTTTTTACTCTGGGTTTCGTTTAACTTCATCACTAAGGCATGACTCTTCTCGGGCATCTAACACATTTCTGGGTGTTCACTGAAATCTTAATCTTGCTGTTCAGAATTCAAACTGCTTTTGAACTCTGGAATTGTTCTGCATAGAGCTCCCTCATCCTTCTTGCTCAGCAAAGTGGGCTTTGCCTCGTGCATCCATGGATTATTATTCAGCAACAATCTTAAGGGTACCCAAACGAACATTTCCGGAGCTTGTCCTGCATATGCCAACCTCTCTTCTGGAATTATGCCCTGCTATGCCCTTCCAGATGAATCGGTTTCACTGAACTTCGATCATCACCTCCTTACTCTTGAGTTTACCAAGCTCTTGATCTTCCTTCCTTCTGCTTTAGTCCAGAAAGTGTCTCTAGGCAGAAAGCAAGAGCAAGCACAGTTTTCACCTCATTTGTTTCATTTTATTCAGGAAGCACATTCCTGAGCTATTTTTCAACATCTAAAATCAGCTATTTCACATATTCTCCCCACTTCTGTAGTTGTTTACAGTGCAAGGGTAAGTCATTAACCGCTACTCTACCACATATGGAGTAGACATTTCAACATGTCTTTTAAGATAAAGGAAAAAGAAATTCTTAAATTCAAGGAGATTCTCTTTATAACCCTCATTCTTCCATTCAGTAGCTGTGATCACTCCATAGATAGATGACTAATCCTTACCTCAGTTTACCCATCTGTAAAATAAGGTTTATGGATCTTATGACACAGGATCATTTTATAAGGGCTGTCGGATCGAAATTCCTTCCTTTCTACTTTATGCCTATCTTTCCCGCCCATCCTTCCTTCCTTCCCCGCCAATATTCTATAGATAATGAAACATCAGTGGTAAAAAACTAAGAAAGCCCCTACCTGCCTTGAATTTACCTTCCAGTAAATGGAAAAAAATAAGTAAAACAATAAAATAAAATACTATTTTATTTTATATTTCAGAAAATAAAATACTATTTTATTTTATATTTCAGAAAATAAAATATTCTATAAAGGAAATAAGACAGTAAAATGATTGGAGAGTACTGATACCAAATTTATATAGGTCATCAAGAAAGTTCTCTCTGAGGAGGTAACAACTGATTAAGATCTGAATAAGAAAGAGCCAGGATTACAATAAGAGAGCAAAAAAGCTTTCCATGCACAGGGATCACTAGATGCAAAAGCTCTGAGGCGAGAATGACCACATTTATTACAGAAGCTGAAAGGCCACGTGAGTGGAAAAAGGAAGAAAGACAGTATCAGAAGTACAAGATAAACGTAGCCAGGCTGTCGGGGACCAATTCTTACAAGCTCTGAGGCCAAAGTCACAGGTTAAGTGTGATAGAAAAAGCCATTATGTAATTTTTTTTTCTTTTTGGTTTATTTTGTTTTGTCAGCAGAAGAGTGACGATAAAATCTGATTTCCGGTTTGTCAAAATCATTCCATCTCTTCTGTGAGAATTCCTGACAGTGCTGTGATTTCAAAGGCTTGTTGGTAAAATGTAAATTGAATTTCACCAATATTTATTGAGTAGATACGAAATCCCATATGTTGTAGGGAGCAGAAATAGATAAGATATTCTCTGACTGTCTGCCTCTCACAATCTTCTTGGGAAGTCAGGCATATGCCAAGTAACTGAGGGAGCTTCTTTACCATTACTGAGCAAGAAAAAGAAAACGGGTGCTAAATTTGAAAATTTTCTATCCATCAGAGTTTCCCTATGGTGTCTTCCCTCTGGAGCGTAGCTATGGAAACCAGACTGGGCACAGTTCCCCACCAAGAAGAAAGGCCTGAGACCACCAAAGCCATTTTCTAGTTTTCTTACCCAACAATCTCATTTCCCCACCTTGCTTATGTACAACTGGTTCTGAGATAGGAGAATGGTGGTTTAAGTAAAATAAGAAAATGTCATACTTAAATAAGTGGATGTGGGGCGTGAGGGGTGCAGACAGCTAGATTCTTCTCGGGAGGACATGGCGCGATCCTGTGGCTCCCAACTGAGCATCCAATTATAAGAATAAAAACCATAGACGTTAGGACTCTGAACATTTGGAGTTTCCATCTCTCAAATTTGAAAAGTAAATGCACACTGTGTCAATCATGGGTCGGTTATAGTCCTCATACATTTTTAATGCGTTGATCTGGTATGCTGTTCTTGACTGTACATAGCATAGGCATTTAAATTAAATATAAAGTTATGCCAAGGAGAAGGCAAAAGTGAAAAAATAAGAGATTGAAATAGATGATGAGGGGATTTGATAAATATTTGTCAAATTAAAACTTATTACTAAGGAGCGTGACCCTGTCAAACAGGGGTCTTGTCTCAGGAATTCTAGGAAACTTCTTCAAAAATTGATAAATATTTTTTACTACATGTTCAAATAAATACGTTCTTCTATTCTGTGATATATTTAATATATGTTCATTGTAGTAAGTCTTTACTACATGTTCAAATAAATACACTCTTCTATTTTGTAATATATGTAATATATTTCATTGTGCTAAAAAACAGATAAATTTGAAAAGTGGAAATAGAACAAAGAAAAAAATTGTATATATTTTCAGAGAGATAAAAATTGCTACATATTTTGAAAAATAGGAAAAGGGAAAAAAAAATACTGTATTTCCACTACTACCCACTTTAAACCTTTTACATCATTTTTTCCAATCTTTTGCTCTATGGATGTGTTATATGTTTGGGATCATACTGTATATACATTTTTGCTGCCTAATTATTCTTCCGATTTGCTTTGTAATGTGAATCCACAGTACTGGATTATTATGATAGCTGACTAGTTTCCTATAGTATGGATATAAATAACATTCCCTTATTGTTGGAATTAATATAAGGTTCTTTGTTTTGGCTGCTTCTATTTAAGTTACTTGAAGAATCCAGTGTTACAGCCTGTGAAACAACAAATGAAAAGAAAACAAGTCTCCAAAACCCCATCTCTACTTCACAGGAGTGGGGAGCAGACCTAATAATAGCTGTTATTTGGAGAAAACTATTTTATTCCTGCATTTTGCTAAAGGATTTACCGATGTTCTCCCTTACTTCTCACAAAAAAACCTATAAAATGCAGTCATTTCCATTTTACAGATGGAGAAATTGAGGCTGAAGGAAAAATAAGACATTTATCTAAATTACACAGTTGTGTAAATAGCAGAGGTAAGATTTAAATGCAGGTCAACATGATTCCAAAGCTTTATAACAGATGCCAGAAGAGTATCAGATATGGGAAAGCTATCAAGGTGGGTCTTTGCATCTGGTTAAAACAATTGAGAAAGAAAAAGCAAATTAAGAAAGAAAAACCACTGTGTGGTTTGCTGCTGATTAAATTGGGCAAATTGTTTACATTAAAAATAATAGATAATTTGGTCCCTTGAAGACAATAAACTTACTGAGATCTTTAACCTCCTGGGGCAGATTTATAATCCAAATATCTTTAAGGCACAGTTTTCCTTATTATGTTGAAATACAAAAATCTTGGAAGGTTTAAGGAGACGGTAAAAGTCCAGAGCGTGAGCAACTAGCATTCAAGATATTTTCAATATTCTAGAAGTTTGAAAAACATTAACTCGCTAATTTTGCATACTGCAAAGCAATTATAATTAACATGTTTTACAGATGAGAAAACAGTCTGCAATGTTAATTTAATTTATATCTCCTAGACTGTAGAATTTACTACCATGAGGTTATTAATCCAGCTCTTAGTCATACAGCACTTAGGATAATTAAATACCTTTTCCCAGGTAAGCTCTTTTTCTTCCAACAAGGTTGAAGGCAGAAAATGGATCTTAAAATCAAAGGATAAAATCTGGATAGTTTCCATTCCACCTCCTTACACTGGTGCCATATTGCACAGATGAGGGCAGGTGACTCAGCCAAAGCCACCCAATTTTATCAGTCTTACAACGTAGCTTTCAGCACTCAGACATGTGACTTAAATCTTGACATCCCATCTCCTGTTAGACATCACCCAGTGGCAATCTCCCATACTATGTCTAGTGGCTAGATCAGTGCGAACACACTTCATAAATGCTTGTGGGGTTAAATTGGATAATTTCCTAAGAGATCATGTTGTTATCTATGCCAATATTATGCCATAACCCCAAATGCTCAAGTCATACTTACACCTTCCAGAACCTCCTGTCTTTCTCTTGCCCAACATTTGTAAGTTGACAAAGCTTTCTGTTTTGTTTTGTGGAAAGTAGAAAAGTTAAAAACAAAAGGTGCTATCTTGGGTCCTTCTAAATTTTTCCTGGGTCATGCTTTGAAGGAGCCCATTGAGTTTCTGCTATCATGCTGCTACTCAGTACAGGCAGCTCCTGCTTTCTTAATGACAGTGGTAATTGGCTGTATGTAACTGGAAGTCATTACAGTAAATGGATTGATTTTCCTTTGAAGCCTGAACATCAACATTGCAATGGGGTTTAGAAACAACATGGGGGGGGGGTCAGTGAGTATCCTGGAAAACTAGAGAAAACCATTTAGCATGAATGGTTGAAAATAGCCAGTTGTTAGTGAGTTTGTGTGTCATCTAAATAATGTACCAGCCACTTTCATGATTTTTGAAGTTTTCCTTCAAGCTTATCTGAAGCTAGCATTCATTTTTCAGTGGATATTTAATTTTTTTAACATTCATTTGCTTTATGTCAATACAACAACACAGGCATGATTCATTTTATTTTGTTTTGCTTTATTGCATCTTTCACTTTTCTTTCTTTTTTTTTTTTTTTAATTTTTTACAAATTGAAGGTTGGTTGCAACCCTGTGTCAAGCAAGTATATTGGTGCCATTTTTACTGATAGCACATGCCCACTTCATATCTCTGTGTCATCAATGGTAATTCTCACAATATTTTAAACTTTCTAATTATTATTATATCTGCTATAGTGACCTATGATCAGTGATCTTTGATGTTACTATTATAATTATTTTGAGGTGCTATGAACCAACACCCACAGAAGGCAGCAAACTTAATTATAATGTGTGTGTTCTGACAGCTCCCCCAACTGGCCATTTCCTTATCTTTCTTCTTCTCCTTGGGCTATTTCCTGAGACACAAGATTGAAATTAGGCTAATTAATAACCCTGCAATGGCTTCTAAGTGTTCAAGTGAAATGAAGATTCACTTGAAAGCTGAGATAGGCTGAAAACTAGGGCTAATGTGCCAAATGGCTACTCAAGTTGTGAATATAAAAGAAAAGTTCCTAAAGGAAATTTAAAGAGCTACTCTAGGAAACACATGAATGGCAACAAAGAGGAATAGTTTTATTGCTGATACAGAGAAAATTTCTGTGGTCTGGATAGAAGATCAAACCAACTACAACATTCCTTTAAGCCAAAGCCTAATCCAGAGGAAGGACCCAATTCATTAATTCTATGAAAACTGAGAGAGGTAAGGATAGCTGCAGAAGAAAAGTTAGAAGCCAGTCGGTTATGTTTAGGGGCAAAAAAATCTCCATAACATAAAAGTACAAAGTGAAGCAGTAAGTGCTGAAATAGAAGCTACAGAAAGTTATCCAGAAGATTTATTTTAGATGAAGGTGGCTGCAGTAAACAACATGATTCCAATGTAGACAAAACAGCCTTATATCAAAAGAGGATGTCATTTAGGACTCATAGCTAGAGAGAAGTGATGCCAGATTTCAAAGCTTCCAAGGACTCTCTCGTTAGAGGATAATGCAGCTGGTGACTTCAAGTTGAAGACATTGCTAATTTACCATTCTAAAAATCCTAGGGCCCTTAAGAATGACACTAAATCTATTCTATTTGTACTTTAGAAATAGAATAACAAAGCCTCGATGCCAGCACATCTGTTGACAGCATGGTTTACTGAATATTTTAAGCCTAGTGTTAAGACCTACTGCTCAGAAAAAATGTTTTATTTCAAAGTATCACTGTTGACTGACAATGGATCTAGTCACTCCAGAGCTCTGAAGGAGATGTGCAAGATTATTGTTATTTTCATGTTTGTTAACACCACAATCAGTTCTGCAGTCCATGGGTCAAGGAATCATTTCAACTATCAAGTATTAAGAAATACATCTCATATACATGTAGGGCTCTAGCTACCATAGACAATAATTCCCAGGATGGATCCGGGCAAAGTAAACTGAAAATCTTCTGGAAAGGATTTGCTATTCTAGTTGCCATGAAGAATATTCATGACTCGTGGGAGGAGGTCAAAACATCAACATTAACCATAGTTTGGATGAAATTGATCCCAAACCCCCTGGATGACTTTGAGGGGTTCAAGACTTCAGTGGAGGAAGTAACTGCAGATGAGGTGGAAACAGCAAGAGAATGAGATTGAAAGGTGGAGCTTGACGATGGGACTGAATTGCTGCAATTTCATGATAAAACTTGAACAGATGAAGAGTTGTTTCTTAGGGATGAACAAAGAAAGTGGTTTCTTGAGATAGAATCTCTTGGTCAAGATGCTGTGAACATTTAAAAAATGCAAACAAAGGATTTAAAATCTTACATAAAGTAGTTGTAGTTGATAAAGCAGTGGCAGAATTTGAGAGAACCAACTTCAGGTTTGAAATTGGTTCTATTGTAGGTAAAATGCTATCAAACAGCACCACGTGCTATGGAGAAATCTTTTGTGAAAGGAAAAGTCAAATCCATGCAGCAAACCTCATTGCTGCCTTATTTTAAGAAATTCCCACAGCTATCCCAGACTTCAAGAACCACCACCCTGATGGGTCAGTGGTCATCAATGTGGGGGAAAAACACTCCACACACACAAAAAAATTACAACTTACTGTCTCACTGAAGGTTCACATGATCATCAGCATTTTTTAGCAATGACACATTTTTAATTAAAGTATATATTTGCAGACGCAACACTATTGTGCACTTACTAGACTATAATATGGTGTAAACATTTATATATACTGAGAAGCAAAAAAAAAATTCGTGTGACTTGCTTTATTGTGATATTCATTTTACTGTGGTGGTCTTGGACTAAACCCACAATCTCTCTGGGGTATGCTTGTGTATGTAAATCAATGTACCAACATAGATACTATTAACAGCTAACATGAGTCAGGGCTTACTGTACTACACAGGAAAGGCATCGTGCACTAGGATTTAAAGGCTTCACTTTAATTTAATCATCAACATAATCCTATTAATTATTCCTGATTTATGAATGCTGATGTGGGGGCTTATCAAAATTGTCCTCCCTAAGGTCACACAACTAGGAAGAAATCATAAAATCTAACAAGTTTGAGTTATTTCTATGTGGTCGGTACACAGTGAACAGCTTGACACTGTTCATTGGTCCTTTTAACAGATGAGATGAAATAGGTAGTATTGAGTAGGCATTATTATTATTATGCCCATTTAACAGATGAAGAAACAGAATCCCAGAGAACCTAGGGTTATAGAGCTAGTAAGTGGTTGAGCAAGGCTTCAAATGCTGGCAGCATGGCTCTAGAATCTGGGCTCTGAAAAACTGGGCTGTGCTGCTCCTCACTCTGGTGGTGCTGGAGTGTTAAGTCAGCTCTGAATGAGAGCCAACCCCTCATCATAACAACTGTGGGGCATGGCTGTATTCTGAGGAAAATCCTGTGAATAAAATATCATTGCTGTTTTCTTTGATAATCTAATCCTCCATAATAGGCTTAAAAAATGTGAAATACTAGCCAGGCATTGTGGCAGGCACCTATAGTCCCAGCTACCTGGAAGGCTAAGGCAAGAGAATCGCTTAAGCCCAGGAGTTGGATGTTGCTGTGAGTTGTGACACCACAGCACTCTACCGAGGGTGACATAGTGACACTCTGTCTCAAAACAAACAAAATATGTGAAATCCTTAAGGACAAATCTAATGAAAATAATGCAACTTTGTATGTGGCTACCATAAAAATAAAAATCAATGAGAGAATTTAAAGAAGAGCTAAATAAATGAAAAGATAAACTATATTAATGGATTGGAATACTCAGTACATTAACATATCAATTATCTCCCAAATGGGTCTATAGTTTCAATACAATCCCAGTGAAATTCTTAGTAGGCATTTTTTAAAAGAATTTGATAGGCTAATTTATGTAAAAATTTAAAAACTTAATATGGGCAAAACAATTTTTAAAAAGAGCAAACTTGAATTTATGGTATTTGATTTCAAGACTTACTATAACACTACGATTATCAAGACACTGAAGACAGTATGGGATTGCCAATAGATAGACAAATATATCAGTGGAACAGAACAGTGTTCAAGATAGACCTGCACATGTACAGTCAATTGATTTTTTTTTTTATGAAGTACCGTGGCAATTTAGTGGAGAAAGAATGACCTTTTTATATGGTACTGAGACAATTAGATGCCCATATACCCCCCAACAACCTCACATCATATACAAAAGTCAATTCAAAATGGATCACAGACCTAAACTAAACATCTAAGATTATAAAACAGCTAGAAAAAAATAGCAAAAAAGTTTTATGATCTTGGATTAGGCAAAAATTAATGCTTATTTTGGGCACAAAAAAGCATAAACTATAAAAGAAAAAATTGATACACTGAACTTCACTAAAATTAACAGGTTTAATTCTTCATCAATATCAAAAGACAAACCATAGACTGATAGAAAGTATTTATTTACTCAAGACGTATCTGTTCAAGGATCTGTACACTTCTACACTGCTGGTGGGAATGCACACTAATACGTTCCTTTTGGAAGGATGTTTGGAGAATACTTAGAGATCTAAAAATAGACCTGCCATTCAATCCTATAATTCCTTTACTGGGTTTATACCCAGAAGACCAAAAATCACCATATAACAAAGACATCTGTATCAGAATGTTTATTGCAGCCCAATTCATAATCGCTAAGTCATGGAAGAAGTCCAAGTGCCCATCGACCCACGAATGGACTAGCAAATTGTGGTACATGTATAACCTGGAATATCATGCAGTTTTAAAGAAAGATGGAGACTTTACCTCTTTCATGTTTACATGGTTGGAGCTGGAACATATTCTTCTTAGCAAAGTATCTCAGGAATGGAAGAAAAAGTATCCAATGTACTCAGCCCTACTATGAAGCTAAATTATAGCTTTCACATGAAGACTATAATCCAAGTATAGCACAAGACTATGAGGAAAGGGCCAAGAAAGGGGAAGGAAGTGGGGAGGTTAGGGTGGAGGGAGGGTAATGGGTAGGGCCACACCTACAGTGCATCTTAGAATGGGTACAGGCGAAACTTACTAAAGGCAGAATACAAATGTCTACATACAGTAACTAAGAAAATGCCATGAAGGCTACGTTGAACAGTTTGATGAGAATATTTCAGAATATTCTCTGTATATGAAACCAGCACATTGTACCCCTTGATTGCACTAATGTACACAGTTATGATTTAACAATAAAAAAAACTGATTAATTTTAGTTAAAAAATACATAAAAACATCTTAAAACTCAGTAAGTCAGCACAATTTTTTTAACTGGAGAAAAGATTTAAATAGATACTACATCAAAGAAGAGATGTGAATAGCAAAGAAGCATCATGAAAAAATGATCAGAATCATTTATTGTTGCAGCAATAAAAATGAAACTGTAGCTAGATACCACCAGATACCTGCCAGAATGACTAAATTTAGCAAAACAGGAGCTGGTATTACCAAGTGAGGGGCCAAGGAGAACTCTCATACTGTATGGGGGAGAGGACCATTACAGTTGCTTTGGAAAGGAGTCAACGGTTTCTTATAGAGCCAAATGAGCTAGCAATTCCACTCCTAGATATTTACCCACAGAAAATGAAAACCTATGTCCCCACAAAGACTTGTACATGAATAACATGAATATTTATAGTAGTTTTATTCTTGATTGTCCTACACTGGAAACACAAGTGTCTATCACCTGGTGGATGGATAAAAAAGTTGGGTACATTCACACAATGGGATCCACTCAACCATCAAAAAGATAGAACTACAAATACCAGCAGCAACAACATGGGCACTCTCAAAGTCACCATGCAAAGCTAAAGAAGCCAGGCGCAAAGGCTATGGACTGCACTGCTCCATTTACATGACACTCTACAAAGGGCAAACACTAATGACAGAAGTCAAACCAGTGGCTGCCAGACCCTGGAGGAGAGACAGAGCCCTGACCACAAAGGAGCCGAAGGGAATAACTCTGGGGTTATAAAAATATTCTGTGATTTCGGTGCTAGTTATATAATGATGCTGAAATCGTGACTCACCAAACTACCTAACAAGGGGGCATTGCCTTCTGCATATAAATAATACTCAAGTAAACCTCACTTAACTGACAAAGAAAGACCGGCCTGGAGAGCTTTTTAAGACAGATTCTGAGCTTCACTCCAGAGTTTCTGATTCTACTTGAGGTGTGGAAAGTAGGGAGAGGCCTGACTTTCTATTTCTAACAAGTCCCCAGCTGATGGGGAGGCTGCTGGCTGGGGCTGTCCTGATAGATGTGGTGGGATGGGGCTCTGTGCTCAGTACCTAGAATTGGAATGGGCCCCTCTGCTGTGGGCTGTTGTTCCTTGGTAAACACATCATTCCCCAGTGCTGGTCACTTGGGTCTCCTCCACCCAGCCAAGCTGCCATCAGAATGCAGTGACTCACAGGTTCCCTTGGGTCCCTGAGGCTCTAGGTCCATTAGTCTCAGAGGGTGACATGGGATCCACATTAAAGGTATCCCCCTAATGACTGTGTTCCACAACAGTGCCATTGACCCGCTGCTGTCTGTGCCAGACCTCATGCCCAATGGGAGCAGCCAAATGGGGAGTGGCTCTTAATCTCTTCACCAATTATGCTGGCCAGGGTCTCTCTGTCCCCCCACCACACCATGTCTCCTGCCTGCCACCCTGCTTAAGAGAGCGCCCCTTAGCTAGGGGTGGATGATGGACTCAGGCAGACCGAGTTTGAATGTCAGCTCTGCCTCTTACCATGGGACATTTAGGACGACTTGCTTTACCTTCTCTGAGCCTGACTTTCCCAATTGTGAAGAAAGGATGATAAATTTTACCTCCTAGGGGACATGCGTATGTGGTAAGCACACGTGACCCATGCGTGGTGTGAGCAAGCGTCAGCAGGTGTTGACAGCATGCCTCACAGTTGGCAGCTGGGACTCAGCGCTGACATAAAGGCTTCTCTGTCAAAGAGTGCCAGGGACAGTGGGGGTCAGGCCTCCCCGCAGGGCGTACTAACACGCAGCACAGCTGACTTGGTTATTACCCCTTCCCTCAACTCCCCAACCATTACCACCTTCTCCCTCCCTTCCCTTAGAACAAGGAGGACAAAATGAGAATCTCAAAGGAGAGGAAGAGGAAGAGGATACCGGAGGCCTTAGCAAATAGGAGGCTTCTCTTATATCTCCATGAACTGCCACCTGTGCCTGAGGCAACAAAGAAGTGGCCATGTTATTCCTCAGAAAGACTGTGGAGCTCACAAGAGACAAGGCCAGACCTTCCCTCCGCAGATAGCTGTGTATACAGCAGACTGTTGGAGCTGCTTCTGGGGGCCCCGTGAGGGGAGGAGGTAGAGAACTAGGAGAGATGGTGGGAAGGGAGAGGGCGTGGCCCTGATCAGCCTGTCTTGTCAGCTCAGGCTACTGCAGCAGAGTATCATAGACTGGTGGCTTTAACCACAGGGATTTATATCTCATGGTTTTGGAGGCCAGAAGTCCCAAATCAGGGTGCCAGTATGGTTGGGTTACAGTGAGGACCCTGTTCCTGGCCTGTCTTTCCACATGGCAGGGAGCAGAGGAAGGGGACACTGGCTCCCTGGTGTCCCTCCCTAGGAAAGCACTAAGCTATCATGGCACCTCCACCATCATGACCAATTACCTCCCAAGGCCCCCTCTCCCAACATTGTCACACTGGGAAGCAGGGATGCCACAGTGCCTTTTAGGTTGGACACAAACACTCAGGCCATGGTCCAGCTCTTACTTACTCCTATAGGTTGATGTAGCAGAGACAAGTGATTTCTGGTGGGGCCAAAGTCACAGAAAGTCAGGGAGGTCAGAGCTGTCTTGATTGCTGACCCAGAAGGTTTCTTGGCAGGCAAAGTTTCTCAACAAGGAGAATCTTTGAGGTGGCCTGCTAGAGTGTGGGGTATAGAGCCCAAGCAGTGCTGAGTCTACCACATTGGTCCCTCTGAGGAACTGCACACATTTGCCCCACCAGAGGTCTGCATTTGGGTACAGGAATAACAGGGGTACCTGCAGACAGTGAGAGAGTCAGCCAGCAAGGCAGCAAGCAACCAGCCCAGAGGTACAGTCTCATGGGCTGGTATGAAGGTGATATTTGACCTTCTGCCCAATTGGCCCTCCAGCCCCCAATACCAGGGGAGGTGAGCACTGAAAGGCAGGTGGAAGCGCCCAGAACCAGCCCCAAGCAACGTTCTCCTTCCATTCCTGAGTCATAATTCTGACCAGGTGTGAAATCCAGTATGAGACTAGAGTTGTATCAATATATTGGATGAATATTTAATACCAGAAAATAATTGAAAGGTTGTGGATTCTGCTCAAGTTCTCATTAAGGAATGAGAAGAGGAGATTTGACAATCATCTCGCAAGCATCTCGCATAGACAGGTTTATGCACCACTGAGTTTGAATCCCTCAATAAATGCTGGGTGCGGGGCTCATGCCTGTAATCCCAGCACTCTGGGAGACCAAGGCAGGTGGATTGCTTGAGCTCAGGAGTTCAAGAGTGAGACCCTGTCTATATTAAAAATAGAAAAACTAGTGGGGCTGTGGCAGGGGCCACATCAGCTACTCAGGAGGCTGATGCGGGAGGATCGTTTGAGCCCAGGAGACTGAGGCTGCTGTGAACTATGATGCCATGACTCAGGGCGATAGAGCCAGACTCATTCTCAAAAGAAAAAAAAAAGATGAATTCCTCAGTAAACTGGTTATATATGACTATAAAGCACTTAGCACAGTAATACACAGTACACACACAGGTGCGTTCACAGGTATATTTGTATTTAAAGCCTGGTAGAGGTGCTATTAGCAGTGATGGGAATGATGTCATTGACAGTAGCTATGGCAAGGGGACATTTTTATACTATATAGCCCTGATTTGCGTTCATTTGCATGTGCCTAGGTTCAATAAATTCACACTGGGATCCTTCATATGTAAAATGCTATGAGAAAATGGAGACTAATTAGGCAGATTTCTACCCGCAGGTAGCTAGCAACCTCTTAGAGAAGTTCAAACACAGAAAACCCATAGAGAAATACCATCTGGTGTCTGCTACTAAGGAAGGGTTTGGGATCCCCACACTGCCCCAGGCCCTGCGGGAGAAGCTGATGCCTATTACATTTCTCTGAAATAGGCATCATGATTATTTACACATAGATCCTCCTCCTCCTATTCTTACTAGTTTTACTAGCTACCATTATTTGAGCTCCTACCAGTGACTAGGCTTGATATATCCATTACGAAAATGTAAAAGGATATGACTGTGTCACTGGAATGTAATCAGACAGTCTGGAGTTCAAATCCTGGGTCTGCTACGTACCATGTGAACTTGGACGGGTTGTTCACCCCCTCTAGCTCCCATTCTCTGATAATACTCACCTTGCAGAGTCGCATGACAAACCAGAGACAAGCTATATAAAGCACCAGCCACAGGACCCGGCAGGTAATTTCTTTTCTTTTTTTTTTTTGCAGTTTTTGGCCAGGGCTGGGCTTGAACCCGCCACCTCCAGCATATGGGGCCGGCTCCCTACTCCTTTGAGCCACAGGCACCACCCCCAGCAGGTCATTTCTTCGTAACAAATACCAGTTTCTCGTCCCCTGCGTATCCAGAAACAGGACAGTATGTTGTGTGCGTGAGACCTGGGATCCCAGCCCTCACCTTTTCCTCCCCACTGCCAGTGCAGAGATGCTCAGACATCATCTAACTTGGAACGTGCCCTCGGAGGTGTGGAGACGTGCTAATCAATCTCTGCTCAATCTCCAGCACGCCTGCTCCTTAATCAACTCTGCCTGGTCGGGATTCACCTTTATTTCTTCCAAGCGCTGCTCTCTCCTCCAGAAGGGAATTGACACTCACTTCCAGCATTCATTTCCCAATTCTTCTGTTAACAGTCACTGAGCCACAGACTTCATTTTTTAAAGGTATGTCTACTTTTCCCTGGCCATACATCACTGGGCAGGCCTCGGAGGCCCTCCCATCCCTACTGCTGAGGACTTCCTGAGCGCAGACTCGGAAACAGGTCACTTATCTCTGTTCTTACTGTCCTCTTCCTCCCTGTTCTCATCTTGACATTTCCTTATCAATTTGGGTTTGTCTCCTAAAATCACTCTAATCTTACCAGGCTTTTTGGACAGTCTGGACAATGTGCAGGGCCCTGCTCCTTTCAGGGCCGTTCCCTGTTATTTCCTCCTTGTTCTTGTCAGACACATTATTTTTCTGCTGGCCATGTTCACCACTAGATGCAGGCAGGCAGCTCACGTCTGTGTCCTGGAACCTTCGAGGACCTCCTCCTTCTCTTTATCCTTCTACATGATCTCTTCACAGCTCTTTTTTCTATTTGGGGAAGATGCTAGGATTCCATTTGCTAAAGTTTTCTTTTCTTTCTTTTTTTAAGATTCCAAAAGCAGTTAAAGTAAATTCAGGCTGTCCTTTTCTGTAATCTCCTAAAGAGCAACTGGTTCTGGTTAGTGGTCCATTTCAACAATTCGCCCATCAATTGTTCCTCCCCAGCTGAGCTGTCTCCTTTGGTTGAAGCTTTCTTAGACATCCTGGGCTCAGAGAGAGACTCTTCTCTTTAGTCTTGTGAAACGTCGCTCATGCTTTCACTAAGGCTCCTCTCATTCCACGTTGGAATTTTATTTTGTACTGTCTTCTCCTCCCCTCTATTCAACAAGGACACTGTCTTTTTACCTATGTACCCCAGTGCCCAGCAGAGGGCCTTGCACATTGAGGTGCCATATATATATATATATATATATAAATTTTTTTTGAGACAGAGTCTCACTATGTTGCCCTGGGTAGAGTGTTGTGGCTTCACAGCTCACATCAACCTCAAACTCTTGGGCTTAAGTGATTCTCTTGCCTCAGCCTCCCAAGTAGCTGAGACTATAGGCGCCCGCCACAACACCTAGCTATTTTTTTGTTGCAGTTGTCATTGTTGTTTAGCAGGCCCAGGTCCGGCTCGAACCCGCCAGCCTCAGTGTTTGTGGCCAGCACCCTATGCACTGAGCTATGGGCGCCAAGCCCCCAATAAATATATATATATATTTTTTGTTGTTGTTGTTGAGACAGAGTCCCACCCTGTGCCCCTGAGCAGAGTGTAGTGGCATCGTAGCTCACTGCAACCTCAGACTCAGGCTGTGGACATCCCACTGCCTCAGCATCTGGAAGCTGCTGGGATTACAGGTGCTCTCTGCAGTGCCCAGTTTTTCCATTTTTTTCATGAGTTGGGGTCTCACTCTAGCTCAGGCAAGTTGAAAACTCCTGAGCTCAAGCAATTCTCCCTCCTCAGCCTCCCATAATGCTGGGATTACAGGCATGAGTCACCCCACCCTACCCAATAAATATTTTGAAATAATTGATTTCTTTGAGAATAATACCTTGCCAACTGGCTAGAATTATAGTTCTGAAATTTACTAGCTGAATGATTAGCCTTATGACTTTCAATTTCTGCATCTGCAAAATGGATATGAATCACACTGTGATTTTACAGGATTTTAAAATAACAGGCTAATAATAGGATTTTAAAATAACAAAACCAGCCTCTCACTTGGTAGATGATGAATCAAGGCTCCAGATGGAGAAGAGAAGTGTCTTAGGTAAAGTTGGCTTTTGGGCCCACCATCTGAACTGAGTAGTATTTGGTCATAATTAGCAGATGGATTCATTAAGCCATTTTAGTATTTTAAACATAATTAGAGCTAGAGGCCCAAAGCACAGAGCGGAGTGCGGTGCACAACTTCAAGCAGGCAGGGAAGATAAACGAACAGGATTTTCTTCCTAGCTGGAGGTCTTGGAGTCCCCATATTGATCAAGAATTTTCTCTATGACCTTGTAAATCAGTCCCATTCCCTTGGGTATCTGGAAATGAGGGATGAGAAATGACTATTGCCTGGGATGAATGGCTGGAGATTAATGAGGTGATCTTGTCATGAGGTGTTGAGCTCCTCAGATGAAGATGTCATTGGAATCTTGATCCTGATGACATTTCACATGGAAATGAAGAGAAGGTCATGAAAAAAGACGAGTGGCTCTTGAGTGACAAAGTCAGTAGATACAGTGGGCCCTGATTGGCTCCAGTCCTGCCGGGTTGCTGGCACTGGGAAACTTCCAGCTCGTCCTTCAGCTGACACTGACCAAGGAGAGGGTCAGTGGAGAGGAAGGGAGTTAGAATGGGAAGCCAGTGTGGTGCTTGAGCTGTATCAGACTTCAAAGTAAGACAGACCAGGGTTTACCTTCTTGGCTTGACTACTAACTCCCAGTGTATATTTGGGCAAGTTTCACTATACCTCAAAGGCTCACCTCCTTTCTCTGCAAGCAAGATAATAATACCACCTTCTTGAGTTGCCATGAGGACTAAATGAGATAATGTGTATAAACCAAGAGGCTTTTAGTAGAAGGACCGAAGCCCACAGGGAGGGGCTTTGGAATAAGTTTTCCAGGGCTAACGATATCCCATGATCAGCAGCCTAGGTCTGAATTCAGGGCTTGCCCAGCAGACGGGGTGCAGCACCTCTCTTGGTGCCCTGAATAGTTTTCGATGCCTTGACAATGAGACATGACCCAACTTTTGGTTGCTATGCTGGGATCCCAGGGCCCCTCACTGATACTGTCATAGGGTGATGGATCCTCCTTGAACCACAAATCTTACCTCTGGCCCAGAAGAATCCTGTTACTGTGTTCCAAATGCAAGATGGGTTCCTTTGGACTGGCTGAATCCAGTTTCTCCTACATCCAGGAAGCTGGGACTTGGGTTGCCAGGTGTTCCTATCACAGCCTGCCTTTTTTTCCACGTCAGTGGGGAAGAAGGAGAGTCAGAACTGCTCAGGAAAGTAGCAGACAGCTCCACATTGCTGACACGGTGAAGTCCAGACTCCTCGGCAAGGGCCCAGACTCATCATAGTGTGGCTTCTGTCTCCTGCATGAGGCGCTCCAGGACGCCCTCCAGTGTCGGAGCTCACCCATGCTGTGTGACCGTTCTCTGGCAGTGCCATGCTCTTTCAGAGGGCTCTACTTTAGTGCGTGCTTTCCTCTCTTCTTGGGATGCTCTATATTTTCACCAAGTAGAAACATTACTCATTCTGTAAGACCCAGCTTTGGTTCTACTTCCCCTCCAAAGCCTTCCCTGACCCATCTGGACAAACAAAGCATTCTTGGCTCTATACCTCCCTTGTACCTAAGCGTGAGCTTCTTGTAAGTTCCCTCCCAGCATGACACATGGCTATAGATATCTGAATTATGGCAAGGAGTGCTCGTGTAGGAATCAGGATCTCAGGGGGCAACTATAGTCACTTTACCTAACAGAGGTCCTCCGGGAAGATGGCACTGTTTGTTGGAGCATGTAGCATGTAGCACCAGGGTCCATCCATCCATTCAGCTAAATCAAGCTTAATGGTCAATGGAATGATCCATGTCATAGCCTGAACTGTCTCCCACCCATCAGTTATTGATTAAAGGGGCAGTGTTAAGATGTGCTTTAGAGAACACTAATAATACAAGATACTACTAAGAGAAAGTTCCAGTTAAAATGACATGGGAAATGTAATGAATTTTATCTCCCCCTAGGAATCATAAACCTAACTTATCACAGCACAGCATCTGAAACATTTGTTGGTATAGACATCTATTCAATGGGTTTAAATCTGTTTTCCAAACAGACTTGACCATTACTATTCTTTTTTTTTTGTGTGTGTGCACCTATTTATATCCCGGGGAACAAGCGTATTGCAAAGCATGATTTGGGAAAACCCCAGATTAAAGAAAAGATTTAGGGTATCGCAGAGTCCTAGGAAGAAAAACATTTTTGAATGACTTTTCCTTTTACATATATAGTCTGAGTGATTTTTTCTTTTACATATATTCTATACAAAATATAACTGTCCATGAAACGTAAGGCTTGGATATATCTAACATGCACATGTATTTCAACAATACCATATAGTGGGGGAAATACTAGTTTCAGATTTAGAAGATACGTTTACATCCAATCCTTTCAATCACTTAAAACTCTCATCCTGGAGGAAATAATTTCTCCTCAGTTTCCTAGTGAGTATAATGAGAAAAAATAACTCTCACCCTGCCAACGTCATAATAATATTGTAAGAATCATATCCCATTAATACATCAAGTGCTTTTAGAACTATAAAGAGCCACATAAAATGAGCTATCGTGTCTCTATGTATATCTACATAGGTCTATATATGCACACTTGTGGTAAATTTAACTCACTTTAGAATTCATGTGTGTAGATGAAATGTTATGTATTTATTTTTTTCTAAGTCTAATCTGGGCTCCCTCTCAAACTCTCCTATCATAGTTGGCAGGGAAAATAAAATCTAAGCGAAAGTAAACGTTCAATTCATTTTATGTTCATTCCAGTTCTAGCCTTTAATCCCTTTTTGGTGGTGCTCAGTGTCTCTGATTTAAATAATCATAATGTTCCATTTCAGGGATGGACTCTGTCTTACCCTGCTCCTGCCTTAATATAGTGCCCAGATGCAGGGGGCAGGCCGCGGCTGAGAAGTTCCAGAGAGCAATGGGGAGCTGGGTCTCTACAGTAGCAGCCTCTACCCTCTTGGTCTCCAGGCCCACGAGCCTTGACTGCTTGGTTCTGCCGCCCTCCTCTCCCCGGGTCTGGCGTGAGGCGCAGCCTAGTCTCTCTCTCATCTTGGTCTGCTCACGGCCCCTGTCAAGTCCTGCGTCCAGCCTCCCGGTCAGTCATCCCTCCTCTAGCCTGCGATGTAGTTCTCTGCCTGGAGGCTCAGTTGTCTGGATGTTGGCTTCTGGAACCTTCTGCATCTCTCTGCCTGAGGATATGGGGATATTATGCCCCACTGGAGGCTCAGGTGCGATAGCCCAAAAGGTTTTCTCTTTCTAAAGGGCTAAGGAATAAATGGGACAAGGAACGTTGTGCCGTCAGTATTACCTGCATTATTCCTCCCTCACAGCTTCTGGCTTTGGCTTGGAGAGGGGATTATCTGAACACATCGGCCTTCCTTGTTTTTTTTTTTTTTTTTTGCGGTTTTTGGCCGGGGCTGGGTTTGAACCTGCCACCTCTGGCATATGGGGCCGGTGCCCTACCCCTTTGAGCCATAGGTGCCGCCCTACCTTCCGTGTTTCTTTCCCTCTTCTTTCCGAACAACCCTCAGGGTGTTAGAAAAGAGTTTTTTTTTTTCTTTATTTCTCCTGAATTAGATTTCCTGTTACATGCTAATAAGGGGTCCCAGGCTTAGACCCAGAGAGGTTAAAGGGAGGACTTGGAATTTCTCTCTGAAGACATGATGTTTTCTACACACTTAGAGTCTTATGTAACCCTGCCTTGCAAGTCAGGAGATTAATAATTCTTCCCCTACTTCTCTTCACAATTATCTTTAACACATTTAATTTAATTTAGTTAAAACAGATGTATATCTTGGCTACTTAGAACACTATCCTTGCCTTCAGTGAAAATCTCAAAGTATTTTCGATTTAATTAAAATGAAAGCAAATATGAGAAAATCTACAGACACCAAAACACGTGGTAAGTCAGAGACTGCTGATCCCCCAGAGAAAGGAATCATTCTTTACGTTGACAGAATATGGAAAAA
This sequence comes from Nycticebus coucang, assembly GCF_027406575.1. Classification (NCBI taxonomy): domain Eukaryota; kingdom Metazoa; phylum Chordata; class Mammalia; order Primates; family Lorisidae; genus Nycticebus; species Nycticebus coucang. Next base: position 54,864,124 of record NC_069801.1, read on the forward strand.
CCATGGGAGAGAGGGCCTTGTTCAGTCCATAACTTACAATAACAGTGTGTGTACCCTTGGATCGGTTACTTAACCCAACTAGTTCTTAAATTTCTTACCTGAATCAGGTATAAACATACCTATGATATTTCTGGGGGTTTTTTGAAGATTAAATGTGATAGATTTATACAGAAAATTATTATGATGGCTCGGTGCCAGCCACACACACCAAGACTGGTGGGTTCAAACCCGGCCCGGGTGTGCTAAACAACAATGACATCTGCAACAAAAATAATAGCAGGACGTTGTGGCGGGTGCCATAGTCCCAGCTACTTGGGAGGCTGAGGCAAGAGAATCACTTAAACCCTAGAGTTTGAGGTTGCTGTGAGCTATGACGCCACAGCACTCTACCCAGAGCAAAAGCTTGAGACTCTGTCTCAAAAACTAAAAAAAAAAAAATTATAATGAATCATAGACAGTTATTACTAATTAGAGCCTCATAGAAGACTATGACAATTACAATCATCATTTTGTTTTGTTTTATTTTTTACAATCATCTACACTTAGCATGTACTTAAGCATGGTAAAAGCTTTATGGAGATTAGGCAGCCAAATGTGCAACCCCAAGTGAGCGAGGCACTGTTATTATCATTCCCATTTTGCAGATGAGAAAACCGAGGTACAAGGAGGCTAAATAGCTGGCCCTAGGTCGCTCAGCAACAAGTGACAGATACAATATCCAGCCCGATGGCTTGCCTTTCATGTTCCAAGCTCTGAACTGCTGTACTTCAGCGCTTATCACTCTGCAAAGAAGTGGAAAGCTGAGGGAGAAGGTGTGTTATGCCCTAGACACAAAGCAGAGAGTTAAAGTGATTTGCTGAAAATCACAGAGCAAGTCAAGGGCAAACCTGAGTGGGAAAAGAAGGTGTATGACTTCCTGTCCGTGGACAACTCGCCTCTGCATTCGGCTGCCTGCTTTGACAGGGGTCAGGCAGCCAAAGACAGCCAGCCTCGGGCATTCGTCTGCCTTGCGCGCTCCGCCAGGCAGAGCTTCTCAGAGTCTCAAGGTCCAGAGGAGAGAGGTGCGAGGGCTGCACACCGCCCCCACCACCGTGCCGACTCAGCCTGAATTAGACTCGTTAAAGGAAGTTGGCCACTTCACGTCAAGGAACATTACATTTATGTGGTCTCACCTCTCTCTGCTGGAAAACGAGGCAACTAATTCATTTTAGCAGCTTCTCCCTTTCTGCCTAAAACGTGTCCTCTGGTGATGATAATGCAGAGAGATGGGAAATGTTTGAATATGATAAGTCCTTCACTGTGGATTAGTACACTTTCAAAGCAGTATTTCTTCCAGGTCTGGGCTCACTTTCAAGACTGTCTGTGTAGATCAGGGAACAGTATGGCTTTGCAATTGTAAATAAGGTATCTTGTGTTCCGTCTGTTATCATTGGGTTTGACAGAAAGGGGAAATTTAACTTTGGGGGAAGGTATTACATATGCCTATCCACATTCTCGCACATAATGGAACGTTTATTTTTGTCGGTTGAAGAAGCTCCTCTCAGAAGGTTACCAGCTGTCACGCAAGAAAGCAATCAAGAAGATAGCACAATGCAAGGGTTAGGATGAGATCCTGATTCTCAGTGCCTAGATTCAAGTCCTGGTTCTGCTACGTACTGGGTGTGTGACCTGACCTGGGGGCAGTTACACAGCCTCTTGTGAATGAGTTTCCTTGGCTGCAAAATGGGGTTATGTTTTCAACATAAAGGCTTTGTGAGGATGAAATGAGATTTAATGAATGGACAATGTTTGACCCACTGGAGCAAGTTAGCGACATCAGTTAGTAGAGTAATTCAAGAGGGATTTCCTCAGCATCCTCACACCCCACAGGTGTGAATGGACTTCTTTGTCCTAGAGAGCAGGGGTGCTGTAACAGCCCCTTCCTAAACCCTTTGGTGACTCCCTACTTTTTCCTATCCTGGACAAATGGATTAAGTTCATACACTTTTGAAAAGAGTATAATGCTTTGGGAATATGACATAAAAATCTGGAAAGACCCTGCTTGGGAAAGGACAATTGAGAGGCTTGAGCTGTGATATAGACGTTGCCAGGGCCATGACGTCAAAGTACTTTCTAAGCTGAACTGATTAGCTTTGACTTTAGGCAATCTGGAGTCATTAAAGATTTTAAGAAGAGAGGAAAAAAAAAAAAAAAAACCTCACAACATCTGAGGGATCTTTCAGGAATATTAAACTGGCTGTAGAGGTGATGTTAGATCAGAACCAGGACCAGCAAACTCTGGCCCACAGAGCAAATGTGGCTTGCCATCTGTTTTTTTACAAGATGCAAGTTATGGGTAGTTTTTACATTTCTGGAGTCGTTAAAAAAAAAAATCAAAAGAATAATTCTTCATGACACATGAAAATTCTATGAAATGCAAATTTCAGAGTTCCTAAGTCAAACTTTCTTGGAACACAGCCACATTTGTCTGTGTATTTACTGTCTATAGCTGCTTTTGCCACAATGGCAGAATTGAGTAGTTGCAACAGAAGGCGTGGGGCCCACAAAACCTACGTATTCACTATCTGGCCCTTTACTGGAAACGTTCGCAGGTCCCTGGATTGGAGAGTCTTTGAGTAGTGGCCAGGAGCCAGACTAGGGCACCAATGGTAATATAAAAACTATAATCAATTGTTCATTTACTATGCCATGACTATTTGTATAAGCATGTTAACTCTCAGGACAAACTTATAGCAGCATCTGAGCAACTTGGGCAGGGTACATGGAAAGAGCAAGACAGAGGGATGATTTGAACTCTTATCAACAACATTCTAAAGGACTTGTGCCCTTAATCTCCCTGCACACTGCTCTTGACAGTCAACATGACGGATGGTGAGGAATGGGGAAAGGCAAGGAATTCAAGAGCTATTTTGGAGATATAGTTAGCAGGACTCAGAGGCCTTTTGCATGCGAGGGATCGACATGAGGCTAGAGAAGGAAAAACTCCAAGGTCTAGGTGCCTGGGCCAAGTGGGATGTCCACATCACTGGGAAGAATACGAGTTTGAGAATCCTTTGTTAAAACTCAGCTTCACGTGAACTCATGCTAATATTCTGCCATCACTCTTGATGTGGTAATTGTGCCACTTGGGCTCCCAAGCACTAAAATGAAATCTGGAAATTTGTCATAAACCTTCCCCATGTGATGGTAACACAGAAGGTGGGAGCTCCAACAGTCAAAATGAATTACTCGGGGAGTTCATTTGTCACTGGAAGGTAATTGGGATTTAAGCTACAGTCTCAGGAAGAAATACATCACGTCGCATGATTACTTGCATTAATGGCAACCTATGTCTAATTTTCACCCCCACTCAGCCCCCTCCCATCAGATCCAGTGACCTGTCAGCAGCGTAATTTGGATCTTTCCCTGCTGCCCACCTAAAACATCAAGCATCTGTGGAGACAAAAAGCTGCCCTTAACACAGGACAATGAACGGGACTACCCCCGCGGTGGTGTTAGGGATTTTTAAAAATTCATTTATTCATCCACAGACAAGCATTTACTAAGAACTTATTTGACACCAAGCTTGAAATTGGTGCCAAAAGTCCAAAGGAAAACAAATCCTATTCCTACTCATACAGTAGTGATTCTAGCATTTGATTTTTACATAGGATCGGGAAATCCTTGTAATCAAAACACAACCTCCAGCCCCTCTATCAGCAAGACGTGGCAGTGTTCATCTCCACCTCCTATTCCTTTGTGTGTGAATATGCTGCCCTTTTCTGATGGTAAAAGCTCTAAGGAAAAATCACCCGGGGCCATAAGGCAAGGGGAGAATGGGAAGACCTGCATCTATCCCGGGCCCTGGCATGGATTTGTTTGGAGAGAGGCTTGTCTTCTCTGGAGCTTTCGTTCCCCACCTGTGAGGTGATGAAGCAGGTGACCACAGCCACGTAACGAAAATGAAAGTGGAGATGCCGGTTGAAATGGGGAGAGGTTGGGAAAAGGGAGAGCCACAGTCGCCCCTTTTCCTCGGCCTTTTCCCTCCTTCACAAACGATTCTTGTTTAGCCATTTAGTGTCATGAAAAAACAAATAGAAAAGACACATCTTTGAAATATACTTTTAGAGAAAAAAAAGGAATAAAATCATCACGATTTACTTCCTCCCTTTACCTACACTGAACCTCTGAGCTCAGCAAGACAGAACAACTGCGCGGCCCAGGGTGGAAAGGTCCTCTTGCTCCTCAGAAAAGGCTGGAAGCGACCATTCCTCAGAACGGGCCGGGGGGTATTTCAAGAGCATTTCGTACCAGTCACAGGTAGAAACTCATGTGGTCAACTCTCTTCTGGCTCAGATCATGATTTGAGTAAGCTCTTGAACTTGCTGGGGAGTCTGGTTCCAGCAGAGAGCAAGCCCTGGTACAAAAGAGTCAAAAAGCCAGTTTTTGAGCATTTGCTGGGCCACATCCATCGCTAAGGAGAAGTCTCCAGTCTGAGAATGACTTTCTCCACCTTGAGGCTAACAATAGGAGATTAGACAGGAGAGGGGAGTGAGGCTGTCACTTATTTTTGTGGTCATCCTTTTGGCAGGAGGGGAAACAGAAAGATGGACGTCTATACTGCTAAAACAGGTCTCTCTGTGAGCCCACTGTACTCTCGGTCTCTTTACTGTCACAGATGGGGTTCCCTGGCGGAAGAAGCAGAGACACAGCCAGGCTACCATATTTTCAAGAGACCACACTTAAAATGAAGGCGAAAGAGCAAGATTGGACAGAGAGAAAAGCTGGGCTATGGGGCAGACCCAACAAAGCCTGTCTGCCCTGGTGGGGAGCTCTGGAATGAAGATTGTCCATTAAGGCTGCCCTATATCTGGCCTAGATAGTCACTGGAAGAGGGCTCCCAGGAAAAGCACAACCAGGGCCGGGTGGGTCTGTGCAGCTAAGGTAGGCTCTGGGGCCACCTGCCTGCTGGCCTTACCCCGCGCAGCCGGGGAGCTTGTCATCCTTTGAAAGAACATCTACGCAGCCTACTATACGACCCAGCATGAAACAGCACAAATAGGTGACTGAGGAGGGTTTATAGAACATACAATTTACAAAAAGGCCTATTTTGTGAATGGTAGTCAACTGTGCCTATAAACCTCAAGGGGAAAGGAAGATGGCAGTTGCTGTAACCCAGAGAGGCCTGCAGCAGTGGCTGTGTCTGCAGGAGGGAGCTACCCTGTGGAGGCCATGGCCACTGTCAACCCACAGCCCAGTAGAGAGGGAGATAAGGACATAAAAGCATAAAGGTTCTTACCCTTTTCTCCCTTCCTGTCTCCTACTGGCACCTACCCCTGGGGAGCCCAAACAGAAGCCAGAGGGGAAGCAGTGCTACTTAATTCCGTGCCCCTGCTGCAGAGCAGGAGGGAGGGTGGACTGAAGATGTGGAGGGGCAGACAATTATCCAGGAACCTCGCACCAGATCTAAGATTCAAACTGTTGGTAGATGACTTGGGAATACAGTCTGAACAAAATTAAGAGCCTGCAGTGGAATCCTATGATCTTTTCAACGTTAGTTTTGGTGCATTAGACTTGGTCCCTGGATCTATGGCCAGATCTGAGAAAAGACTCACAAAGAGACTATGAATCTCTGTATTCTCTTGAGACTATTCATGTTTTCATTGATCCTTGAGATCCACAAGCCTGAGACCTCCCTGTTTCTTTCTTTAGCTCAGTGTTTTTCAAAGTATGCATTATAAATCACCAAATTGTCGTGCCAAACTCTTTTTTTTTTTTAAAGTGGTACAGAGTAGAGTAGATTACAACGCACATGTATAAAAAAAGACTGTTATTGTTCTGTGAAACTTTTGTTTGGGCTATATGTAAATGTACAGAATCATAATATAAAATATATTTCTCATGTGGGTTTTGATAGGATGTTTGAAGTCACTGCCCTAGTCAGCTTGAGTCGCGTGTGACAGGAAATCTGGATGACAGACTTTTCCCGTTCCATTTCTACAATGGGTAACAGGAGAGCAGGATAAAAATCAAGGATGCTGTAAATTCAAGGTGGGTGGGTGGTAAAGTCAGTACAGAAATTAATTCTTTTCTTAAGATCATACATAACGTATTAAAATTGTTCAGATGATGATCTCAAACTTCCTTCTTTTCTTCTTTAGGTCTTCCTACTATAGGTCATTTCTGGAAACCATCGTACCTACCCCAAGGATAATCTGAAGGCCTCCTCCAAAGCTCAGAAAATGACCCAGTGATTCAGATGGCCCCCTGCAGAGGAAGAAATTAGGTCCAGAGAGAAACACCCTGGGATGTGTCTGGGGTTCCGTGTCTCCAAAACCTTTGCCCATCACCATTTGCAGATGTAAGATTTTCCTCTGCAAAACAACTATGGAAGAGTTCACATAACTGGCTGCTAGTGTCTTCCTCCTAAATAGCACCCTATGTCTGGCTCCACCATTATAACTCTATCAACAATTCAGCAGCCTTTGGTGCGTAGGTTCGAACTACATGCATTTAATTGCATTGGATGATTAAGAGTTAACACTGCTGACCTACCCAGAGGGAAACTGCAGGGCATACCCAATTAGAGTATTTTCAACCAGCCTCTTTGAAAATACCCAGTGTCCTGGTAGTGCTTTATAATAATCATGATAATCATAACAATTCCAAATATATATGTTTTAAAGCTGTGAGCCATCTCTCACCCGTGGAAACTTGATTTGCTAGAAAGCAGATCCTTGCAATTATTCAAATTGGAGATATGTCTTTTTTGTGGCTGTTGTTCCCTACAGCCTCTCGGGGTGGAGGAAGGACAGGGAACGCCATCCCAGAGGGGACAGAATCAATCCAAGCTGCTCATTAAAAGGTAAACCGTCAATAATCTTTGTCAGGCCTTTTTATCTTGGGCTTTAATACATGATGATCCCCGAGGCAGCATGTGGTATTGAGATTTAGAACTGGCTCCTGGTTCGCATGTCCCCACGGGTGCAGGATTAACCCTCTGCATGCTGCTTAACCCTCTGCATGCTGCTTTGGACTTCCTCTGAACTATCCTGAACCCCACTCCAAAGCCCTTTCTATTAATCGCTCGTATTTGGATCCTACAAGGCAGCTTTCTATGCTCTGTCCCAGGTTATTTTTAGTTGATTCTCCCGGTGATGCTGTGAGGAAGGAGTTATGATCCTTATTTTGCATCAAAAACTCAGGGAAAGTAACTTACCCCTGAAGACACCTCTGTGTTGTGTGTCTTTACATACCATATCACTCACGGACTCCATAGCTCCTGTTTGGACTGTTTTTTTGGAAATGCAGATCTGTGTATCTAACTGTGCACCTGACATCTCCACGTGGCTATCCAGTGGGCACGTCCAACTTAACATGTCCACAACCGAGCTCCTGGGGCAGTCCCTTCAGCAGGAGCTGATGACAATGCCACCTCGCCATTGCTCAGGCCCTGAGCCTCAACACCATCCTTGATGGCCTTATCTCTTCCATCAGCTCATCCGTATACCCAGAATCTGACTTTCTCAACAGAAAACCAGAGAATCAGAGAATCTGCTGTTGTTACTCTGGTCCCACCATCACCTCCCATTTCCCATTTCACAAAGAGAAGGCTGCCCCTCTTCCTGTGACCTCAAGGCCCTGTGTGTTCCAGGCCCCACTGACTCTCTGCACTGGCCTCCCAGGATTCTTTCGTTTGCTCGGTTTCCTGCAGTCCCTTGGCCTCTATTCAGCTCCTCTGCCTCACCTCCTGTGTTTCGGGGCCTGCTGTGTGTTATGTCCCTCCCAAAAAAATACACTGGTGTCCTAACCCCAGTACCTCAAAATGTGGCTGTATTTGGAGAGGGCATCAAGTTAAAATGAGGTCATTAAAGTGTGGCCTGATCCAATAATACTGGTGTCCTTATAAAAATGGGACATCTGGACACAAGTGACATGCAAACAATGGGGTGCACCATGTGCAGTTGAAGGCAGAGACTGTGGTGATCTTGGTGTTTAGAGGCATCACTGGACACACAGCACTCGGAGCAGGGGACAGCCCTGGCACAGATTCTTTCCCCACCTCTGTGGAAGAACTCCTCTTCCCCCTCTGACACCTTGATCCTGAACTTCTGGCCTCCAGAACTGTGAGACAATACATTGTTGTGGCTTAAGCTGCCCAGCTTCTGTGGTCTTTTGTTACAACCATGCTAGGAAACTAACAGAAAGCCTTTGTGCTTGTCCTTCCAAATACCTGGAATCTTCTTTCCCCGGTAGCCGCGTGGCTTAGGTCCCCATCTCCTTCAGCTCTTTATTCAATAAACCATTCTTTAGGCCCTTTACCAAAAATGAATGCACATTCCCCAATGTGGCCCCCCTCCTCTCCCTGCATTATTTTTAGTCCTTAACCCCTGCTACAATGTAAGCTCCAGGACAATAACGATTTTATTAGTCTATTGCTAAATTCTTAGCACCCCTGCAGGTAGCGGTCACTCAGTAAATGTTTGCTGCATCAGCAAATGAATGAGTGACTCTCTGCTTTCTCTTTTCCACTTGACTGCCATTGTCTGAGCTCTCCTTGCCCCTTGGAGCCCTCACCGGCCACCGACCCCGGCCACTCAGCTGCTGGCCCACCTTCACCCGCACACCCTCTGAGTTGTTTCCAGGAGTCAGTTTCTAAAAATATATATAACTCTTTTTTCTCCCCTAGTAAAAACATCCTTTAATGGTGGCACCACATACCGAGCTCTCCTATGATATGTCACATTCACACTTGGAGTTTGCGGCACCTAACAGTGTTTCCACCCCTGGGTAAGTATTCTGCTTCTGGTAGAACTTATTTCTCCTTACTTAAATCTGGGAGGTCCCTATAACTTTGTTGGATCAAAAGAATATGTCAGAAGCGAAGCTATGTGACCCAGGAGCCTGCCAATCCCACCTGGAGCCCTGACCAAACTGAAGAGCTGGGCGCAACCACGTATCTTTTTGCTGTTGCATGTTGGCAAGGTTTGTGGCGGCTCGTCACGCAGCAATAGATAATTGAGTCTTCAGCTTCGTCCCAAACTCTGATTCCACACAGCCTGTCTGCTGTCTTGAATTATTGTGGCCCCACGAATGTACAGTAGACCCTTGAATGACACCAATTCAGATAGTGCGGATCCGTGTACGTGTGGATTCTTTTTTTCAATTAAAAGTTATAGCAAGTGTGCCTTCCTCTCCTGTCTCACCTGTCACCTCCTCTGCCTCTGCGAGAAGCAGAACCAGCCCCTCCTCTGCCTCCTCATCCTCCCCAGTGTGAAGATGATGACTGTGGACACCATTATGATGCCCACTTCTACTTAATGAATATGCAATGTATTTTCTCTCCTTAAGATATTCTTACTAACGTTTTCTTTTCTCCAACTTACTTTATTGTTAGAATTCAGTAGGTAATACATATGAGGAAAGACAATAAAGTTCACGAACTCATCATAGATAAAGCGCTATACACATCATCACTGAGTACCAGTCACCTGCAAGGTACTCCCCTGGGGAAGCTTTGTGGCGATGCCAGTGCCTAGCCCACCCTTCACTAGTTTTGGAAATCTTTTTATGGAATGACCCTCTGAGCTGTGGTCATGTCAGAGAACTCCCCTTGACCATCTGGTGACCATCATGATTCTCAGCAATGAGGTATGTAGCACTTTTTTCTAGGATGAGTTCATGAACTTAAGTGTCAGACCTCATATAACACATGGAGTAGGAGTTAATTGACTTTGTGATTGGTAGGACTTCCAGTCAGCAGAGCCATATTAGTTGTTTAGCTTGGGGGCAGTCAAAAGTTATAGGTGGATTTTCAACTGTGCAGTTGAAACGAATGTTGCAAATGAGCGTGTCAGCACCCCCAACGCCCACGTGATTTGAGGGTCTGTTGCATTACATTCTCTATCTCTCACACACACACACTCCTCTGAGCATTTTCCCATGCTGTTTTCTGTCCTTAGAGGGAACTCCTGTCATTTTTCCACTGGTTAACTATTAGTTCATACTCTGAGCTCTAGCTCCTGTCCACCCCCAGAGCCCCTGAGCTTGTCGGAGCACCCAGAGTCCTGTGTTCCAGTCATCATTCTACTGATAATTTCCTGCACCAGACGGAAAGCTTATGGAGGGCAGGAAAGCTTCTTACGCATTAGTACATTACTTAGCTTTGTGTCTAGCACACGGGAGGTGTTCAGGAAATAATTTTGAAATACAATTTTCTTAGAGCACAGGGGTAAGATGAATGTAGGCAACAACAAGAGAACAAAGCAAAAAAGTATGTTCACCACTTCAGTAATACTCTTATTTTGATAATTGCTCCGTGCTATATTAGGCTCTTCATATTAGTAGTAATTAGAATAATGATGATCCATTATAATGAAAACTTTTGTTTGCAAAATGCTTTTGCATGCATTATCTCATTTGACTCCACTCCAATTATTTAGGGACAAGGAAGTCATAGAATCACTTAGGCCACATCATGTAACACAAGCAGTTTTTCATGTTGTTTATTCTTTGCTGAGCTGAGCTGCGTGTGAACCAGATTGCCTCTCTGTTCATGTGAGCTGTGGAAGGTGTTCCTTCTCTGTTTTCCAATGAATGTAATGGAACACAGTGTTCTCAAGGGTAGAAGATATTTGACAGAGTTTTTTGGCTAATAGGCTCATAGAAACTCCTTTGAAAATATGAACCTATGAACAGAGGAACACTTGATACATTCAGTATGTGCAATTTGATGCCCTCAAATTTAATAATTATGATGAATACTTTCTGCATACAGATACCTGTCCATTTGTAGATTGGAGATTGTCATTGCAAATACCCTAGAGATTCCCTATCCAAGAGCGGAAAGGCTTCAATCAAAATCAGCAGGATGGGGTGGTGCCTACGGCTCAAAGGAGTAGGCCGCCGGCCCCAAATGCTGGAGGTGGTGGGTTCAAACCCAGCCTAGGCCAAAAACTGCAAAAAAAAAAAAAAAAAATCAGCAGGATGGCTAACTGTGATTTAGGTTAAACTAATCAGAACAACACCTTCCCATTATAATTTTGTTATCACTGGTAAGTAATAGTTCTTGAACAGCTATGATGAGCCAGGTGTGGTACCAAGCTCTACGTTAAGTGCCTTATTGTCACTATCTGTAACTCGTAGGCATCCCCTAAAGGTAGATATCATTATCTCCATTTTATAGATGAGAAAACTGAGGCTTTAAAAGTTAACATTACATTACAACATAGCTTTTGAGCGGCTAGGATTTGAACTGAGGTGCTCCTAAATTCAAAGTTAGTGCTCCTATTACCTTAAAACTGTTTGCTAACCAAAGAATAAATTAATATTTTAGGGTTTCCAGGGATCTCAGGAAGCTGTCATTTCAACTGTTTCTCATTATTGCTCCTAATGAAAACATGAATAATTAATTGGGGACTGGTCCTCGCCTTCTGACACAGAACATTGAGAGTTGCTTGGGTCCTCCCCTACATGACACTGTAGCAAATGGCTGAAAAATGAAAAAAACATCGTGATCATACAGTTGTTACCATTCATTCTAGGTAGAAAAGAGAAAAGCAAGAGAGATAATGAACTCGACTTCTTCATTACAGATGTCAAATACAACCGCAACATCTGCATTTCTCCCTGTGTCTCTCCTCCTTGAAGGATCTCAAAGCATTCTGTCAGGAACCAAGACAAAAAGTCCACCTGAGCTAGAAGCACCAGCGAATCAAAAAGGGTTTGTTAGGATCGGCACCTGTAGCTCAGTGTTTAGGGCGTCGGCCACATGCACTGGGGCTGGTGGGTTCAAACCCAGCCAGGGCCTGCTAAACAACAAAGACAACAATAACAAAAAATATATATAGATGGGCAATGTGGAGGGTGCCTGTAGTCCCAGCTACCGGGAGGCTGGGGCAAGAGAATCACTCAAGCCCAACAGTTTGAAGTTGTTGTGAACTGTGATGCCACAGCACTCTACTATGTCTCAAAAAAAAAAGGAGGGGGGGTTTGTTAGAGTTTTCCAAATTGCCTGTTGGATATCTGTACCAAGGATCCCCACTCACCAGCCTGAATGGATTTTCTGGGAACCATACATGTTTCTGGATGAGTATCTGATCCAATTGCTACTGGCAGTAGATTCTCTCTGCTAAAGCCTTGCCTCCTAGATACCGGCCTTTTAGATTTCCAGGGGTGGGTGGGGGGATGGAGAAAAAGCCAGCCATTGAGGCTGGCACTCAAGTCTGCTCAGGTATGTTCCCAACACATCACTTCAATGGTTTAGAGTTTATATCCACAAGAATGGAGCCCCGTCAAAGGAAAAGTCCCACAGCTGTTGATAAACTCTGCCTGAGAGGCCAAGGAGCATGGCGTGGAGGTGGCAGGGGGAGGACAAGAAGGACTTTCTTATAGAGGGGGCATTGGTGTGATTTTGGATAATGAATAGAAATTTGCCAAGAGGGCGAATTAGGAAGTGTGCATATGTGAAATAATTGTGTGTGTATGTGAGGAAGCAGGAAGGTGGGGGAAGAAAAGGCAAGAGGAACTAGCAGGTGAGAGGCACAAAGGTGGTAAGTGACAAAAAATACACTTTGCACACGCAGTCTGCTCCATCTGCAACCACTGACCTGGCCCTAGCTCCCTCACCTGATTAACAACTCATGCTCATCTGTCACGTGGCCCTCAAGATGTCGCTCCCTCCAAAAAGTCTTCCCTGATACTCCAATTCAAGCACAAGAGCTTCGTGTCTCCCCCACATCCTATACTTCCCTAAAAGTAGCCCTTAAGCATCGCGATTGGCCACTTACCTCTGGAATTTAAGATTTCTATGAGTTTCCTGTTGCTGCTCTAATAAATGAACACAATTTAGTGGCTTAAAGAAAAAGAAATTTATTTTCTTACAATCTTACTTGCCAGTGGCCTGAAATGAGTCTTACAGAGCTGACAGCAAGGTGTCAGTGGAACTGTCTCCTTCTAGAAGCTCCAGAGAGAGTCCTTTCCTCACCTCTTCAGCGTCTGTTGGCTGCCAGCATTCTGGGGCTCTGGGCACGTCCCATCAGCCTCTGCTTCCATGGTCACATCGCTTGCTCCTCTTCTATAGTCAACTCTCCTGTCTCCCATGTCTAAGGTCATGTGTGATTACAGTTAGGGCAGCAGTTCTCAACCTGTGGGTCAAGACCCACAGGAACTATAGAAAGGTCAGCGGCATTAGGAAGGTTGAGAACCACTGCTCTAGGAGGTAGCCCTTGCCATTGGGTAGGACTGGTGGCAAGGCTGGACACAGAGCAGGGACAGACGGCGCAGGTCTGTGCAGGCTCAGTAAGGAGCTCAGCCTTGCTGTGAAGCCCAGCAGGGAGCCACAGAGAAGCTCCAGGCACAAAAACACATCAAAGAGTCTTGTGCTACCATAAAAATAATAATGTTGGTCCTGACCTTTGTCTACATCTTTCCTAGTTAAACTGAGGAAATGAGATTCCTTTTTGTGAATGGCAAAGGTATTTTATTCAGCTTTTTATATTCTGATGAAATGGGACACATGTCCCAGCCGTCTGGTGAAGGTACCAGTTCAAAAAGACAAAGTCCCTACGTAAAAATCTTCATGTGCTCCAAACGGAAGCGTCCACTGTCTATTTCTCCAGGGAAAACCTTGCAGGAGTCTCCGCCTCAGCTGGTTAGTGGGTGAAAATCCACACATCCTGAGATTCCTTTCAAAAAGGAGGGGGATTCAGAGACTGACCACTGCCCCACTCAGCATCTACAGACTGCTAGAAATGACCACGGAGAGCAGATGTGTATGCTTCCCCCAGAGTGAAGACCTGTGTGCGCATGCCCACGGTGGGGGAGGGAGAGTGAAGACCTGTGTGCGCATGCCCACGGTGGGGGAGGGAGAGGTGAAGACCTGTATGCGCATGCCCACGGTGGGGGAGGGAGAGGATGAAGACCTGTGTGCGCATGCCCACGGTGGGGGAGGGAGAGTGAAGACCTGTGTGCGCATGCCCACGGTGGGGGGGGGAGAGGTGAAGACCTGTATGCGCATGCCCACGGTGGGGGAGGGAGCGTGAAGACCTGTGTGCGCATGCCCACGGTGGGGGAGGGAGAGGTGAAGACCTGTATGCGCATGCCCACGGTGGGGGAGGGAGCGTGAAGACCTGTGTGCGCATGCCCACGGTGGGGGAGGGAGAGGTGAAGACCTGTATGCGCATGCCCACGGTGGGGGAGGGAGAGTGAAGACCTGTGTGCGCATGCCCACGGTGGGGGAGGGAGCGTGAAGACCTGTGTGCGCATGCCCACGGTGGGGGAGGGAGAGGATGAAGACTGTGTGCGCATGCCCACGGTGGGGGAGGGACAGGGTAAAGACCTGTGTGCGCATGCCCACGGTGGGGGAGGGAGAGGTGAAGACCTGTGTGCGCATGCCCACGTGGGGGAGGGAGCAGGTGAAGACCTGTGTGTGCATGCCCATGGTGGGGGAGGGAGCGTGAAGACCTGTGTGCGCATGCCCACGGTGGGGTAGGAAGAGGAATGAAGACCTGTGTGTGCATGCCCACGGTGGGGGAGGGAGAAAAGAGGGCCCAGGAGGAGGGCATGGCAAGAAAAGGACCAGACACCAAGGAATTTGACAAGTGGATTTTGCAGCTGCCAAGGAGGTGGGAACGCATTCAACACTCTAAGGAAAAAGCAACCACAGTGCCAGCTCTGCGCTCAGAACTACAGCCTGGTGCCAGGAGCAAGGATGTTCTTTCTAATTCACGTTCCCAAACAGTACATGGCATAGTTGGTTTAACCCAGTCTTGTCATAAACATGACCCTTTTGATATTCTCAAATCCTTTACATTGAGTCAATCAGCAAAGAGGGTGCCCACTCCCTAGTTCACCTGAGACTCATACTGACTCCTTAGATGGGGCAGCGTGCCCCATCCCAGTTTACAGATGATGAAACTGAGGCTCAGAAAGGATGTGGGCCTCACCCTAATCACACACTCAGTGAGCTCAGGTGGACTGTTTTAAACTCCCGCTCGCGGGCTGTCTCTGCCATCACCCATCACGCAGAACTCCCTCTTCCAGCCAGTCTTTTAAAGGATCGTATCACATACGCTGTAGATGTTTGTTGTGTGTGTACTGCGACATACCCTACGTGCTTACTGGACATGGAACGCAGAAGTCTAATAGGGAAAGAGGCACTTGAGATGGTAATAAGAGAGTCTGAAGAGAAAGCACTGTATTCAAATGAAGTATGATAGACCAAGAAGCCCCTTCTTCACTGTTCATCACTAAAGGAATGACAAAAACATGAGAAATTCATAAGGACCAACGTAGAGTACTTGGACATTCTTTGGATTGGATTAGGGTATGTATCCCACCCTTCCTAAACAAAAACTCATTCATCAGCACATTCTCAAATATCTCAAACATGGAGAGCCTTCCAGGTAGTAAGCTCTATGAATTGTGTTAGGATTCAAAGGCAAATCAAGACTTCACAGGTGATGTTGTACTGCGTGGAGCGTGCTTTGTAGGAGCTGCCTGACAGAAGGCGCCCAGTAAATATTTATCAAATGTAATAATGGAAAAATAACCAGATGAAGAGCTTCTTCCCATGGGCCTGATCTATGGCAGCCCTCCACCCTCTTATGGGAATTTATTGTGTCTAAGCCTCAACAATTCGTAGATAATTCATAGACTTAGGTAGTAGATGTCACGCTCAATAAACAATGAAGCCCACAGCTTAGAAAAATGAAAGCCTCAGCATCCTCTTCCCATTGTCTAATGAAAGAAAATAAGCATTTTGGTCTCTTTTCACTCTGTGCTGACCCATCCTCTCACTTTCTTTGCGAACTTTTTGGAGGTCCAATCATCACGCGGCCTAGAAACAAGTTTCTCTTCTTAAGCTAAACAGCCCATGACGGAAGCACAATTTATATCTATTATTTTTTCATCAGGCTCCCGTCCTAGGCTGAGCAAGTCTAACTAAGAAGAACTGTTAGAGAAATTGGAGGCGAGGACACGAATGAATGTTTTACCTTTGGCATTTAGAGGCAGATCTGATCCTGAACCCCGCATGTCTTCCTGTGTGACATTTCCAGCACTGAACTGGAAAATATGAATCTAAGCACAGATATAGTCTCTAATGAATCCCTCTAGCCACACATCAAGTTTTTAAATATTTACAGTTATGGCCTTGGCCTTATTAAACTTGCAGGAAAGCAGCCACAGCAGGGTTTACATATGGGCTCTAGAAGCCTGCCTCAGCCAGTGCCGTGACAGCAACTACCTGAAGGTTCTAGAAAAAAATAATATATATATATTTCTCAAACTGGACACAGTGACACAGCAAAGACCATGCATGAGCTGTCAAGTTCATATTTAAATCTATTTCCACCACCACCCCCTTTTTTTTTGAGACAAAGTTTCCCTCTCCCAGGCTAGAGTGCAGTGGCAGGGGGTATCATCATATCTCAGTGCAACTTCAAATTCCTGGGATGGAGTGAACCTCCTGCCTCAGCCTCTTGAGCAACTGTGACTACAGGCATGCATCACCATGCCCAGCTATTTTTTTTTTCTTTGCAGTTTTTGGCCAGGGCTGGTCTTGAACCCACCACCTCCAGCATATGGGGCCAGCACCCCACTCCTTTGAGCAATAGGCGCCACCCCCAAGCTAATTTTAAAAAAAGGGTTTGGAAAGACGAGGTCTCACCATGACCAGGCTAATTTCAAACTCCTGTGCTTAAGTGATCCTCGGCCTCAGCCTCCCAAGTGCTAGGATTACAAGTGTGAGCCACCACGCCAGGCCTGTTGCTGGCTTGAAAAGCCGTTCCATGACACATAACCAAGAGGAAGAGATTCCAGCAGACAGGTTGGGGACAAGGAATAAACTCGGAGAAATAAAGAACGTCCTGTTATTGAGGGCAATGCAAAATCAAGATTTGATTCTGACTTAGAGCCCCATCTTATTAGTGCCCTTTTGACTGAGAAGGAAATGAGGTTTCTGGAAAGTACCGCATGGCCCGAGCACCATGAGATTACAGCTCTGTGGGGGTGCCACTTACTTGTTGCATGAGGGTGGGCAAGTCACTCAGCTCCCAGAGACATCATTTTCTCAGGCAAAAATAGGAAGACCAAGAACTATCATAGGGTCATTTGAGGCTCTGATGCTGTTGTGATGGCTTTCAAACTATGGTTTAGAAAACAATTGGTAGGTCTCGAAATTACTTTAGTGAATTAAAAGTACTATTTTCCCTTCCCTCCCCACTTCTCCCCTCTGTTTTTGGCAGAGTATTGCTCTGTTGCGTAGGCTACTAGGGTGCCTTGGCTTCAGCCTAGCTCACAGAAACCTCAAACTCCTGGGTTCAAGTGATCCTCCTCCACAGCCTCCCAGTAACTGGGACTACAGACACCTGCCATGAAGCCCCAGATGGTTTTTCTATTTTTAGTAGAGACAAGGTCTTGCTCTTGCTCAAGCTGGTCTTAAACTCCTGAGCTCAAGGGATCCTCCTGCCTCGGCCTCCCAGAGTGCTAGGATTATAGACCGGAGCCACCATGCTTGGCCAAAGCACTACTTAAAAAAAAAAAAAAAGGAAAAAAAACAGGATAAATTAGAATGGAATGGAGTGGAACGAAATGGAGAGTAGCTCACACGGAACATCGTTTAAATGTTTTGTTTCACTTACATGTATGTATGCACTGGATTGCAACGCTAAATGCATTTGTTTCTGTTGATTAAAGTTTTGGCATGTAAAAGAGTTTTACAAAACGCAAAGAGAAGTATCCAGGGAAGCAGACTAGATGGTCAGAGGTCATAAATTTGTTTTGTTTGCACTGTGTTTTCAATTACCAAAAAAAAAAAGCTGAATGCATTCAGAAGATACGCACATCCTGGTCCCTGCACTGGCCTCTGTGGCTTTTTCTCAGCATGTTTCACTCATGTTAACTGCTTGGTATCTAACGCCTCTGAATTTGTGATATGTTGACAAACTCTAATATGTACGTACCTCTAATTTTGCACTTTTCACATAGAATTAAAATTGTCCCCAGACATCTTCAGGACAGCATCTTGTTTCAGTGTTTCTCCGCATCAGCAGTGTCCTTTACATGGTGGCTGCTCAATGTAGAGCAGAGCCTCTGTGAGCTGACCACCCCAGGGACGGTAACAAACAACTGGTCGACACACGGAGGTGGCAACACAAGGAACGGGGCCTGCTGTGCACGTCTGGTCTGTGAAAATTAGGTCAACTATAGGAGGTGGTCAGTGCAAAGAGTTAGTCAGCAGCAATAGGGGTTCCACTGTGCATTCCTTGAACAAAAGAACATTACAAGTAGATGAACAATAGAGTCAGGACGAGGGTCATTTCTAGACCCTTGTCTGGCCTCCCACCTGCCATTGGCCACCTGGATGCTGAGGAACCTGTTGCCCTACTGTGTGCTCCTTTCCCACCTTGGTAAAACGAGGGTATTGGATTCAACCCAATGCTTTCCCTCTAGGTGTGAGCTGTGGGAGATCCACAGACAACAAGATGTCCTCATCTGCCGAATGATGGAGTCTAGAGCCAGCAGTGGATTCCATTTGTTGCTTTTGCCCGTTTTATTTATTTATTTGGTTCTGCCTTAAGGTTCGCTAGACCAGCTATGCCCTTGAGACACCAGGGATCCCAGGGAGGTGTTCTCTCAGGAGCACCCACCACCTTCATCAAGTGGTTATGCTCTTTGTTCAAAGCTGGCTAAGTTATCAGGGACGGACGCTGTGACTGCTATGGACAGAGCGTGTGATGACACACAGCGGGCATCCTCCTTTTTTGTCCGGCTGTAGAACAGAGTCTAGGACAATAGTGCTGTCTTCCTTTAGACTTCCGCGATTTCCGATGACTCACCGCATTCATCTTCTCCGAGATGCTGCTACTCTCCTAGGTCTTGCCGGAACTTTCCATTTCAGGGGTTCATCCATCAGCCAGTGTGGATTGGGAGGACATTTAACGGAGAATTCATTATTCTGAGAAATCTGGGAGTTGCACTTATAAAATTTGCTCTCACTTCTCTAGAAAGCTTCATCCCTCACACACTTGTTCTGAAAACAACAGATACCAGGTTATCCCTCCTGCCTCTGGCCTCTTGTTTCTTTTGTGCGAGATTTGCGGTATCCACACAATTGTTTTATTTGGTTCATTTCAACTGAGTGCCAGTTACGTACCAAGCACTGTGCTAACCACGGGTGGTAAACCAGAGTCTCTTCAGTGTGTCTGCTTCTCATTCCCTTCCTTATCCCTCAACACGAAATTCTGTCATAAATTCGATTGCACCTCTTCTGACTCAACCGTCCTAGGCTAACTCATTATTTGTTACACTCTGTGCTTACAAACCTTAATTTCTCCCCAGTGAGCACATATTTCACTTTGTGTCTCAGTTTCCTTACCTCGTGCAGAATATTAAATTAATAAAGATAATCAAGGCACTTAGATGGTGCTGGGCACATGATGGGCATTAAATAAACATGTAGTTATTGTGATCATTATGCTTATCAGAGTTGGCAGAAAGCGAGGATTGGAAGGGCTTAGCATTGCAGTGAGTCACTGGAAGGGAAGGGGCTTGAGAAAGTGGAGATTCCTGGGCCAGGTGTGTAAAGGGAATGAAGTGGTTTGGGAAAGAAAATAGATCATGCTGGAAATGCTCTTCTGATTGCTTTAGCCGTCTGGTCCACTTGGAATAGGCGCTGGCCAGCTGCCTGTAAAGGTCAGACATCCGAGCACCCTCATCTCTCCAGCCCCATCCTGCTGCAGCTCTGGAAGAGATTTGCTGCTCTGGAGTGGTAGGAGAAGCTGCCTCCGGCTCTCAGCTCAGGCTGCCAAAGTTGAGGAAGCAGGTCACAGTTCTTGGCAGCCAAGGGTGGAGGGCTCCTCAGGCCACACTTGACGTGCTGGCTCGTCTTCCGCCAGCCTCACTTCCAGTTATTGATTGGAGTGTACGGATTGGCACTGAGGACTAGAGCTGCAAGGGGCCTGTTTCTCTCCCTGACACAAGTGGTATAATTTGAGACATCTTCCATTCCTACCCTCGCAGAGCATCTAAGTCTGTGCTTTCCCCCAACCCAGGAAAACATCACTGTTTACTTAAGGACAGAGGCACAGTCTAAAGGTTGTCTGCCCGGCTACAAGCTGGCTGGTGGAAAACACAGAGGCGGCAACAGTTACTCATTGTCCCCTGGGATGTCAAGGCACCAGTGCTTCCTTAGAATTTTTTTAAATATGGAATTTTATTCATTTGGTTTTTTTTTTTTTTCCATTACTCTGTCCTTTATCCCTCGAACAAATAACACTTCCTAACCTCTCTGGAATAGCACTTGATATTTAGATGAATAAGTCAAAAAATAACCACCAATCTCTGCTTCATATAGACCCGCAGGCTAAGGGTCAGAGGAGAGCTAAACGATCCCACAGAGGGTCGGGAGGGCCTTGTGGTGGTCAGCACAGGCTGAGATGTGGGCCAGGCATGTGGGAGCAGAAGTATCCCAAGGACGAAGATGGAAAAATGCCATGTTAAAGCACACGTGACCACAGGGAACAGGCGTGCGTGATGCCAGCTTCCCTGCTGAGCCCCATGGCACCCTGAGTCTCACCACACTGATGATACTTTACATCCCTGAACATTCCTCCACCTCTCAGGCCTCCCTAGGATAAGATCCGCAGTAGGATGTGAAGGTATTTATTGTACCTGTCACTTGGTTGTAAAAGATGTTCCTTTGTTTTATAAACTGAATAAAATGGCTATGTCAAAATTCTATATAACAGCTGTCCCCAACCTTTTTTCCATGGACTGGGGATGGGGGTGGCAGATCTGATAAAAGGCAGAGCTCCCCTGGTGATGCTGGGTGGCCTGGTTCCTAACAGGCTATGGACTGGTACTGGTCCATAGCCTGGGCGTATAGTATTGATAATAAGTGTAATTGCCAATATTTACTGGATTCTTAGTATGAGTTACCCATTTGGCTAAGCACCTTACATACATTTTTCTTATTTGTTAGGATTTGCTGCTCTTTATTTTATAGCAGTTAAAATAGAAGCTCACGCAAGTTGCCCAGTCACCCAGCTAGTTTGTGATAGAGCTTGAACTTGAACCTGTGTCCAACTAAGCTATCCCTCTTCATCACTACATTTCATATACATGCATATAGGTGCATATATACAGCATTTTTCTTTCTTTCTTTCTTTTTTTTTTTTTTGCAGTTTTGGCCAGGGCTGGGCTTGAGCCGGCCACCTCCAGCATATGGGGCCGGTGCCCTACTCCTTTGAGCCACAGGCACCGCCCAGCATTTTTCTTTTTAACAAAGGGGGCTTTGGGAGGTTAGCATAGAGATTAGAAAACCTTCCCAAAAGAGCTGAGTGCTAAAAGACAGAAATTTTGAAATCTATTAATCCAAATTAATCATCTGGCCTCTTTGATTCTACAAGTTTATGAAGCTCATTTTATTTTCATTAATGAACTAATAGAAACATTATCAACTCAAAGCCTGAATTTTGCTAAATATTTCTTTTTTTTAAATTCTCATGATGACAGTCTCCTTCCCCTCCCTCTTTTGTCCCCCCCCGAACCTGGCATAGCACTACATACATATTTGACTATTTGGCTGATGGATACAGACAAAGGCTGAGATTTGGGGAACCTCCCAGACCATCAGTCATGAAGAAGGGCTTGAAGGTGACAGCTACATATCCCTAGCTGCAGTTTGTGCAGAAACAACATTTTATTTCAAGGCATAGTTGAAAGCATCTCCTTTGCTTTGAGAGTGTTAATTATTTCTGAAATGTAAGAAAGTGCATCCAGAAAATGGGGTAGAAATATCCAGACCTTTTACTGCTCATTTCTAAAAACAGGTTCTATTTCTTTACAGAAGATATTCTGCTTAATCAAACAATAGGTGCTCTTGTAATTTTTCTTGCTGGTTTTTCTGTCTCCATTTTCTTCCGCTGTTCCACAGTCATTTTAAGAGATTTGAGGAGTGGGTGGGAAAATAGAAACAGGTTTACTATCAATAAACCAGGATAGTAACCAGAGCTATTATTATAATTTTTAATGCTTTTGGAAACAGAGAGAACCAAGAACAAGTTCACAGATATCTTTCTTTGCTGACAAATTCATTTTCCGTAACGAGAGGCGGTCATCTTTCCTAAGGAGTCTGAAATTCTAAGATAAAGATGAAAAGATGGTGTTTCATCATAATGACACGGGGCTGTATCCCTGTTCATTTTGAGCTCCCACAGCAAAATATACTGGGGACTGTCATGCTGCTTTGAAAAGTGGGAAAATATTTATCCATTTAAATAATCTGAATGTAAAAAGAGACGCCAAAGGGGAATAGGGCAGAATAATAGCTTTATAGTCTCCTAAGGAGAAAGAAAACTCAAACCACTGACCCAGATTTCAGAATGTATAACCCCCCTCCTGAACTCTGTCCACAACTGGTGCTCCTTAGGAAAGAGTATTTCCTTGGCAGT
This sequence comes from Nycticebus coucang, assembly GCF_027406575.1. NCBI lineage: Eukaryota > Metazoa > Chordata > Mammalia > Primates > Lorisidae > Nycticebus > Nycticebus coucang. The sequence goes on from NC_069801.1 coordinate 54,886,557, forward strand.
TCCTTAAACATAATAATTTTTATATCCCTAGAGCACTTTAGGGTTCTTTGGAAGGATTTCCACAGCCATTATCTCATCTGGTCCTCAGAGCAGCTGTGCAAAGTACACAGGGGTAAGACAGTTACCACCATTAACAGAAATAAACGAGTGAACTGTTCCCGGGTTTCACCCTGGCTGTGGCTATAGCAGAAACCACAGCCACGTACTGGGGTCCAAAGACCAGGCTTCTGCTCCCCCAGACCTCAGTGTTTCCTTATTGGGAGGCTGCACATACATCAGTAGCTGCACAAAGTCACACATTTCACACATCTTCAAAACAATTAAAATATCCAGTGTTTCCTCTGAGCCAGCATCATTGAAAAGATGGCCCCGCTCTGACTAATAGAAGCTAACTGAAACTTACCCTTCCCTTCCCTTTTTTTTTTTGTAGTTTTTTGGCTGGGGCTGGGTTTGAACCTGCCACCTCCGGCATATGGAGCCGGAGCCTACTCTGTTGAGCCACAGGCACCACCCCCCCTTCTCTTCCTTTTTATACTTGGGTTCAGAATATTTGAAATAACTTTTGGTGAAAAGCTTAATCGCTTTAAAAAAAAAATAAATAAATCCATGGGCGGTGCCTGTGGCTCAAAGGAGTAGGGTGCCGGCCCCATATACCAGAGGTGGCGGGTTCAAACCCGGCCCTGGCCAAAAAAAAAAAACTGCAAAAAAAAAATAATAAATAATAAATAAATAAAATCCAGGGGTTGCACTGGAGAATTCTTCACGTTCTGTTACATCATATCTGTTTCAAAGTCCATCACGTGGGTGCCTGACGCTACCACTACTTAAAATCTACAGCAGGGTTATATTTTCACCTTCTGGTTTAAATACATTTCGAATGTGTCAGTATCATTGCTTTTACTCCAGATTAATAGGATCAGCCAAAAGGATGGCTGACATTTTTGTTGCTATAGAAACTGGTCCTGATGTTACACAGCTCACCTCTCCGCTATTTGCCATACATCTCTCCGGCTACCCAACACAGACATCTTTTTGTTTCACAAGGAATTACATTAAAAAAAAATTAAACCATAATTGCATCATGGTGTAGTTCCTTTTCTGTCAAAAAGGATGTTAAATAATATTAAGAGGTATCCAAAAGAAAAGTGGAAATGGGTGATATCGTGTGATAGCTCATGAGCCTCCCTGATACAGAGAGAAGTTCAGCGAATTCTCTGTCCTCCTAAATCCTTGTTCTTTCCTGCTGGGGTTAAGGACTTTAGTTTACGCCTCCTCCTTAGCAAAGTGCTAAGCCAAGCTAAGACATTTCACGTCAGTCTCTGGATAAGCAAATCAAGTCTGTTCTTTCTCTTCTCCCACCCACCAAAATGAGAAGAAGTTTCTGGACAGCTGTTTCCTTAACTATGCCATTGACATGCTCTAACGTATCACCTTCATCGTACACTCGAGCTCTTTTTCCGCCGATGCACCATTGCCTCCAGAGAAAACCTTTCACACAGAATTAAGATGTAAAGTTTCAGCACCTAATGAGACAGCCGGCACGTATGGCTGATGCCAGAAGGTACACTCAAGAAGGAAGGGAGAGGGGAAATAAAAAAAACAAAACACCCGTCCCAATGACTGGAAACCTAGCTTCTCCAACCCCTTTAAGGACTGATGTTTATCAAAAGCAGAGGTGATGAGCAGCTCTGTAATTGGCAGAAACGAAACTGTCAGCTGTCTGTCTGTCACAGCTATGAGGGCAGCAGCAGCTTGTGCCTTAGCGTGGAATTTCTCCGTTTCCCATTACAGGTTTCAATAAAACTTTCACAACCATTTGAAAGGCATCGATGACCAAAGGGAAAGATTCCTTAGGCAGCTCTCCTGGATCATCAAGCTTTCCTGTCATAGAACTTTTCGGAAAGCAGGTGGCCCTGATGAATAGTTTATTGACTAAGAATATTTAAGCATGACGGTCTTCATTTGATGGAATATAGAATGTACCGCCCAGGTGAGACAGAGAGGACTCTAATGAAGTCAAGGCTACTTTGCACCAAGAGCCAAGAAAAAGGGCGGCAGCCTTTCCATAACAATTTCAAAAATAAAAATCGGAGGTCACTCACTTCCTCTGTTTTAGAGGTGAATTTGCATTGAGGAAAGGGTGAAAGAATCAGCTGAGACTCTGCAAGACGCGTGTGTCTGCATAGGGACTTAACTAAGAACTATGATCATAATAAATTTTTGCAAATTCTGTGAAGTATAGGTTATCCTCAGGTCCACTTGAGTGATTAGGAAGCTGAGGTTCAGCAAGGACAGTATCGTGTCTCCAACACCAGCCCCCTGGACCCCAGCCTGAAAAGTGGAATTATTAGCAGTGGATGGAGTGTGTGTCTGACCATTTTTGTAGTTTGCATATCCAGTCTACCCAAAATTGAACATAAGCTAGTCTAGGTTGTGAATTCAACCTAGATTGTTTATTTATTTATTTTTGCTAGAGAAATATTTCATAGTTTTGGAAAGGAAGAGTCATGTTGTCCATGGTAATCAGTAACAGAAGACTATGTTTAGTTAGATCCCAAGTAGGAAGTCTTTCTTCCCATCAAGGAGCATGTTGATGGGCAGGGAGGACCACAGAGATGGGGGTCTGCCTGGATAGGACGAAGAAGCCCCCCGTCATGGAGAGTCACTGGTTCTTCTGAGAGAAGAATCTCCAGAGTAAGCTTTAATAAGTAGGGTGACAATATAATTCATTATTTGAACCAGGACTCTTGCTAGTAAAAGGTGTCACTACTAATAATTTACACCTAGATAATAGGCATAAACTGGGACTGACGTGAGCCAAGTGAGATATATGATCTCCCTATTCAGGAGGTAGCTACATGGAAGTAGAGATAAAAAACCTAACATTGTCCTTGGAGCAGCTCAAACTTCAATCACTCTCAAAAGATGATTGAGCCATTCAAGTAAAGTGCTGATTGAAGAAGGCTGCTCATACTACCCTAGATCAGCACCATCCAGTACAAATACAATGTGAGCCACACACATTAAGTCTACATTTTCTACTAGCTACATTAAAAAAGTAAAACTAGGACAGCACCTGTAGCTCAGGGGGTAGGGTGCCGGCCATGTACACTGAGGCTGGCGGGTTGGAACCCTGCCCAGGTCAGCTAAACAACCATGACAACTGCAACAACAACAACAAAAAAATAGCTGGGCATTGTGGCAGGTGCCCCTAGTCCAGCTACCAGGGAGGCTGAGGCAAGAGAATTACTTAAGAGTTTGAGGTTGCTGTAAGCTGTGATGCCACAGCACTCTACTGAGGGCCACATCGTGAGACTCTGTCAAAAAAAAAAAAAAAAAAAGGAAAAATCAAAAAGGAAATTAACTCTAATATATTTTATTTAGCACAGTATATCTCAATCTTTATTATTTCAACATGTAATCAATACAAGAACTATTAATGGAATCCTTTACATTATTTTTCTCAAAGCCTATCTTGAAGAATAGGTAGGCTTTGGATGTGTTGAGTTAGAGGACTTCCCCAAAAAAGGAGAGAGAACTCTTAGACTTCCCAGCTTCCTTAACAGAATAAAGAAAATAATGTTGGAAAAATTTTTACAAGGATAAAAGAAAAAGATTAAGAACCACAGTGTTTTAATCAAGTGGAGGAGATTCCAAACCAGAGTGGGAAGAAAAGGCAGGTTATGGAAAAGTGGGATCAGAGGAAGGAGGGGAGAGGATGGCATGGGGACCCCAGGAAGCAAATGGGGGATCCTTCATGCAGAAGGTTGGTAGGGACCTTCTGGAGAGGAAGGAGAAGGTTATACATCCGTGGAAGACAGAACACATTTTATACTTTTAGAAAAGAAATGAAGAATTAAACAGGATCTGGAGGATACCAGGAGGCCGAGGTCTGAGTACGTAATTTTTTTGCATTTCCATCACCATGGCACATAGCAGAAACTTTGTCATAATTGTTGGGCAGACTCACCAGGGATTGACGTGCAGAAGAAAACTGGTCTAGGCATTGCATGAGGCTTATGTAATCTACTACAGTGACACCGAGCCACTTTACCGATGAGGAAGCAAGGCTCAAAGAGGTCAAATGACCTTCCTGAGGTCTTACCAGCCAGCAACCAGCAAAGCTGGGATTTGAACTTGGGCCCACTGATTACAAACACCAGGTCCTTTCTACCACACCAGGCTGTCTAGCCAAATTGGTGACTACCTTTTGAGAAGGACAATGACAATAATAATAATGGTGACGCTGAGGAGAGCAGATACACATATACCACTTGCTAAGTTGCCAGCACAGTCTTAAGCATTTACGCTATATCAGTTCAGCTAACCCATACAACCAGGTGGGTATTATCAAGATCGTCATGGTCTAGACCAGTGGTTCTCAACCTGGGTCTCAAACTACAACCCATAGGAACTGTATTAAAGGGCTGCGGCATTAGGAAGGTTGAGAACCACTGTTCTAGACAGAGCTGAAGGCGGAGAATTTAAGCCACTTGTCAAAGATCACACAGTCAGTAGTGGCCAAGCTGGGCTTGGAAGCCTGGTGGTCTGGCTCCCCAGTCTGCAGCCTCAGCCCACCGTCAAGCGCTTACCAGGAGAGGTATTGCATTTCACGCTTGGAGATGTAAAACCTCGTGGTCAAACTCTAGGACAAGGGACAGGAATTGCCTAGAACACTGAAGAACTGCTCAGTTCCTGGGACAGGTCACTCCTACAACGGATTGCTTTTTAAATTTGACTAATTGTTCTTCCAGGGTGTGGTTCAGAGAGACAGAGCATCCAAGACATGTCAGCTCAGAATGGGTTTAGAGGACAGTCTCAGAGCTCCAGTACTGCCTGTCACACCACACAGGTGTTGTCAGCACGAGATTTATATTTGCCCTCACCAATAACATGTCCAGAGACTGAGCTATGTCAGATACTCAGCAGCAATTTTGCCTAAAGCCAACAGTGGGATATGCCTCTTTACCAACACCACATTGTCACCTGTGTCACACACTGTGTCACCACATTTATTCCACATGTCAGTCCTTCACAGCCTGCAGCTAACATGGACGGCGTTCATCCTCGGCGCTTCACAGTAGACAGCCTGCTTAGTTGAGCTGCAGAGATTCCCGCAGCATCTGGGCAGAGGAGCACTCAAGTTTCTAGGAAAGATTCAGGACCTCACAGCCGGGAGAAGGGGCTAACAGGTGACCCACCTGGAGAACACAAATGATCCCAAACTGCGCTCAGAAGCGGCCTTGCGGGGGGGCACTTCCATGAAGGAGCAGGATACCAACCAGAGGAGCTGGGAACAGGCCTATGCTGGGTGTTAGAGCTCAGGCCATCACTGCACGCTGTGGCCCCAGGCAGGTCACTTCATGTTCTGGGTCTCAGCTTTCTCCAAAGGAACATGAAGTTTGGCTCCGTTTCATACCAGATCCTTCCAGTTCTATGCTTAGATAGCCAAGCTCATTTTCACTTCCAGACCTCCGGCTCCCGGGAACCCAAGGCTGAGTCAGAGTTTGGGGTTCCCTGCTTGGTTGGGAGGGAAGCTCCGACATCTTCACCATCTTTAACGGTGGTCTCTGGCCTGAGACAGCAGATTGGGGATGTTCAACAGGAACTTAGTTTTTCACATAATAATAAATTCTTGCCTGGCCCCGTGGCCCATGCCTATAATCCTAGGACTCTGGGAGGCTGAGGCCAGTGGATTGCCTGAGCTCACATGTTTGAGACCAGCCTGAGCAAAAATGAGACCCCCATCTCTAAAAATGGCCGGGCGTTGTGGCAGGTGCCTGTAGTCTCAGCTACTCCAGAGACTGAGGCAAGAGAATCGCTTAAGCCCAAGAGTTTGAGGTTGCTGTGAGCTATGATGCTATGGCACTCTACAGCGGGTGACAAAGTGAGACTGTATGTCAATAATAATAACAAATTCTCAAATTTAAGAATATGACCCTTTAGGAGATTGACTACTAACCCCATAGAAAATGATACATGAGGTCATCAGAGGACTCTGGAAGGAAGGGGGGTAGAGCAATAACAGAAACTAAAGGCAGACTGCTGGGGCATCTGGAAGCCTCAGCGAGTGCACATGTCTTGACCCTATTCTGTAAAAATGAAATGTCATCACAGGTAGTTAAGCCTGTGATGATGTAAGGGGCTTTGAGAATAACAGATCTGGCTAGTAGCAGGTGGAAAGGTCCTCTGCTCTTTACTCATTCACTCATTTATTCCACAAACAATCGCTGAGGTTCTCAATGAGTGTTTGTTGACTGAAGAAGGGACTGTATGGTCTCAAACAAGACACATTTTTCTTGTTAGGCATTGTGATCCTACAACCTGATGTCTAGTAAAAACATCATTGTCCTTCATTGAGTTAAAGTGTCACTACTATTCCAGTCAGATCCTGCATGTAGATGAGGTCATGGGGAAAAGGTGGGGAAACACCACCTTGGGAAACTAGGTGCCAATTCTGATTTCCTGGGTCTGATTCCCTCCAGGAATAATTTTGCATGCCCAGCTGCACCAGCATGTTGAGTTACACAAGGTAGCAAGCTGTTGCACTGTAACAGGCCTGGCGTATCATTTCATCAGTGCATGAAATTAAAAAGAAGTGGTTTGCTAGAGACACAGCAGATAATCCAAACTTGCTTCTCAGCCCATCTACTTTTATTGACGTGTAAAAACCTCAGAAGAAGAAAACGAAGAACCAAGTCAGTCGGATTAACCGTCCGAAGGTGGGTGTCAATGAACAGTTTCTTACGATGCACTGTTAGGAAGTGGGGTGTTTGATATTTATTGAGTTCCTACTGTGTGTTTGGCATGCTGGGAGGTGTGATGTTTACATTGACAATTCTCTCCAGTAGTTCACACTTGCTGGTGGGTGGAATACAAGTATATCCTGGCCACACAGTAGGGACAATTCCATGGAAGAAGAATACACGGGAACTGTTGAATATCAGAGGAGGGAGAGGCAGCTTGTCCAGGCTGAGAACGTCAGGGCAAGTTTCCTAGTGGAGGCAACATCTAACGTAATCTTCCAGGAAAACTAGGAGTTAGCCAAGAAAGGCGAAGGGACAAAACAACAGCAGGGGCTCAGAGATGGTGGGGAGGGATGGCAGGTGGCCCCAATCTGCACACCGAGGATGGAGCACCTGCTGCATACACTGCTGCCCAGGGCTACAACACGGATGGCAAATTCCTGCCCGAAGGTGAAGAGGTACAGCAAGCGGGCGTCAGAGCAGAAGTGGCAAGAGCACAGTGTTAATCCAGCAGTCCACAGCCAGCAAGAGAAATCAACGCCCCCGGAGCCGTGCTGGCAGCGGCTGGCTGGAGGTGGCACAGAATCAAGCTTTGTCCTCCGGGGGTAGGAGGTGAGCTGCCTCTCTGAGGACAGGAAAGCCTTGCTGAGGGCTTCCCTCGTGTCCCTCCTCACTCGGGAGAGGGTGAGACATATGGGAAAGGGGAAAAACATTAGTAATAGTGTCGCTGACCTACAATAAAGAAAGTAATCAATAATCATTCTACAAAGGAAAAAGAGACGGAGAAGATGGTTATTTGGTAATTTGATGGTTTCTATTTGCTTCTCTGGCTTTGATTTTTACGGCTGGGAAGGATGTGAGCGTTATTACACGGCAATGATGTTGCCATGGTAACTTCTTATTGTTTAATATAAGACGAGCTAAATCTTAGATAAGTTACTGGGAGAAAAATTAATGCTGCCAAAGGCCAGATCCAGTTTTGATTCTTATTTATTTATTTTTTTTTGACATTTATGCCTGTTTTCTCTTTATAACCTGCTGTCCTCCTAGAGGGCATCAAACACGTCCTGGAATGAAGGCTGATTCTAGCCATTGTTGAAGGGATCTGTTACGATAGAAAATCAACTCCAGCCCATTGGTCATGAAGAAGTCAACAGAACAGGTGTGCGTCTGCATCTAGGAGGACTCATACAGTGGCTCAGCGCTCACTTTGGAGTCAACACACCTGCAACTCTAATGCCACTTTTGCCCCTTAGCCTTTCTGTGACAAGAGCACTTACACTTCCTGGGCCCGTTTCTTAAGGATGGGGATAATACTGACAGCCGTCTCATCACATTTCGTTATATCCCCATCAAGTTTCTCTCCTGATACTTTTCCATCCCACCTCGCACTGTGCTTCCTGCTGCAATGATTTTAGGGACTGCGGGAGGACTTTCACTCTGTCTTCTGTTCTGCCCCCTTCCTATCCCAGTGATAGCACATACTATATGCTCAACAAAAGCCTTTTCGTTGAAGAATGGCAATCAAATCAAAGGGAAAAAAGAGAGACAGGAACAGCGGGCGCAGCAGGGTGTGTGTGCAGAGACTGACTTGGCTAATGAATCGAGTCTGAGATCTCAACTGACAGCCGGGAGAGACTAAGAGGAAAACGCATCGTGCTTTTGACATAAGTGACAATCAGGGGGGAAAGCGGAGGGCTGCGAAAATAGTAGTTAAAATCTGAGCAGGTGAAATCTGAAGAAAACTAATTAACTTTCCAATTGTGTCAGAAGTTGTAAATTATGGTTTTACACTGTTAGAAAAAAGGCTGGGAGGAAAAGATGACAAACGGGTGGTTTCGATATCGCCCAAGAACGTATAACTTTCATTTAATAGGCAGTGCTGGTGGTAATATTATGAAAGGCATTTGAGTTTCCTAAAATTTCCTTTTAATAAATGGCTTCTCAATTCAAAATTTTATTTCAGTTCATGTATCACCTTGAAAGCACATAATAAGGGAGCCTCGTGGAGCATTTTAAAATTAAAAAAATTTTTTTTGACTCCCCTCCCCTCCTCTCCCCTGAAGTGCTAACCTTATTTGGCTTATAGTTTTATTTATTTATTTATTTATTTATTTATTTTATTTTTTTGGCCGGGGCTGGGTTTGAACCCGCCACCTCCGGCATATGGGACCTCCTACTCCTTGAGCCACAGGCGCCGCCCTGGCTTATAGTTTTAAATGACAGACACGAGGGTCACCTGTGACATCTGTGTGGAGGCTTGCTCTTCTCTGGCTGAGGGACATTATGAAAACCTTACAAGTGAATTATGAGATAGTGTTAGACTACTGACCAGCAATTACAAACTGTGGTATGTGTATTCAGCCGTAAGAAAAGGTGCAGACTTTACATCTTTTGTGTTTACGTGAGTGGAGTTGAAACACATTCTTCTTAGTTAAGTATCCCAAGAAGGGAAAAACAAGTATCCAATGTGCTCAATACTGATATTAAACCAATATATAAACAACTATATGCCCACACAATAGAAAAACACAAGTATATTCTAGTGGGGGGAGGGAGGAGGGAAAAGGGAAGCAAGTTCTCACCTCATGGGCATGATGTAAGTGTTCAGCATGCTCCATGGGCTGAACAGCTCAACTACAACTTGAACTTCAGCTTAGAAGCAAAAACAAAACGATGCAACCTAAACATTTGTACCCTCATATGAATCTGAAATTTAAAAAATTAAGAAGGTCACCTAAGAAAAATGAAGTATAAAAGTGACACAGGAATTATAGTGATCGGTGGTCAACAGAATCTTGCGGCTTTGTAGCCTCACAGAACTGAGCTTTGGTTCTGTTTCTGTGCCTTATTTACTCTCTGACTTTCAGCTCACAGAGCCTCAGTTTTCCCATCTGCATCAGATGAAAAAAATAATGCCTACCTCACAAGGCTGCTATGATGCCATGGAGAAGTGATGTGCAGAATGCTTGGTAGACAGTCAGTATTCAATAAATGATTTTCCTATGAATAATAATACTTCCAGTTGATGAGATTCATTTCTTCATCTAATATTTACTGAGAGCTTCTTTCCAGATGACAGGCATGGTCTAGATGCCAGGGACACGATATGAAAGAGACTCTAGTGGGGGCCTAACTTCCTTATCCTATCATCTCTTTGCTTAGCCTGCCTCCATCCACCCAGATGAAGATTTCTAAGTTCTCAGCAAGATTTCTTTAAAATATTTAATAGAACAACTGGCCAGACATGGAGGGTCACACCTATACTTCTAGCACTTTGGGAGGCTAAGGCAAGAGGATTGCTTGAGGCCAGGAGTTTGAGACCAGCCTGGGTAACAGTGTGAGACCTCCTCTGTACAAAAAATGGAAAACTTAGCTGGGTGTGGTGGTACACACTTGTAGTTCCAGATGCTCAGGAGGCTGAGATAGGAGGATCACTTGAACCCAGGAGTTTGAGGTTGCTGTGAGCTATGGTGACATCACTGCCCTCTAGCCTGAGCAAAAGAGTGAGATCTTATCTCAAAAATAAATATATAAATAAATGAAGTACGACGACATCCCCAAATCACTTTGTCTGATAATAACATAATCCCCGATTTGGGTAGATACAGAACATTGTTACATGTATCATTTCATGTGAGCGTAACTGTAGTGCTGGTAATAACAAAATTCAGTGCTTAAGAAGGAAGAGCACACATCAACATTCTCACTGTATGGGTGGGAGGCTGAGACGCAGAGAGAGGAGGCTTGCTCAGCTGTATCGACCAAAGCCAAGTGCTTCCTCATGACACTCTGTACTCTCTCCCGCTCTGCTGTGAGACTGGGCCAGAAAGGGACTGCTTTCTTAATTGTGAAGATGAGGCAACTGAGACCAGGGAGAGGAACTCGCTTGTCCAAGATTATTCTGTGAGGGGCAGAGACAGCATCAGAACCCAGGGGCCTTGTCACGTATAGATCGATTCACTTAGTTTATAGGCTGTGAACAAAGAAAGACCATTAAACATCCGGAGTCCAGGTAAATAATAATAAAGACAGCAATGCCCACCGTGCATCAGTTAACATTACCTACCCTCTGTCAAGCACTGCCGAATGCTTGGCATAAGTGAGAATCAGGGAGAAAAGCGGAGGGCTGCGAAAATAGTAGTTAAAATCGGAGTGCTTGATCTCTTTCAGTCTTTGCAACAATACCATGAGGTAGGTCCTGTACTTTCTCCATCTTTACATATGAGCAAACAGCACGGAAAGGTTATGAAACTTGTCCAAGGCAACGTAGCAAGTGGCAGATCTAGGATTTAGGCCCAGGCAGGTTGATCTCTTATCTACTTCCTGAACAGCATCTTTCTTTCATCTAGTGGGTGGTATGTTTACATATACATGATCAGGTATGTCTCCTTATACACCTGAACAATTAATATCTAGTCCATGGGGCAAGAAAGAATTAACGTACAGGTGTGGGGCTGCTACCTCTTGAAGGGCCAGCTTATAAGATGGTTGTTGGTTGATGTCTGGGAACTTGGCACTTTAAATGGTCCCTAACTGCTAAGAAGGATTCACTATACCTAGACTGCTTATGCAAACCTTCCAGTTTAGGCTGAATACCTCCTTTCTTTCTGGGAGTCTTGAATATTAGTAGCTGCTAGGCAGAGAATTTTTATGTGACCAGGCCCTAGTGAAAACCCTGGACATGAACTCCCAAATGGGACCAGACACATCACGCCAATGTGGCTGTGTTTTTACTACTCCAGGGAGTGTGAACTCTGTGTTATCCCTCCTGGGGAGAGAGAGGGAGATTGAGCAGCCTGAACATGGATCCTACCACATGCATGTTTTTCCCTTATTGATCCAGCTGTGTGTCTCTGCTATACCTCTATAATAAATCCTAGCCGTGAATGTGACTGTAGGTTGAAACTTTGGTTCCTGTAAGTCCTTCCATGGGAACGTATGGGTCTTGGGTACCCCTAAACATTGTTTCATTCACAAGCCATGAAAGAAATCCTAAATATTAAATAGTACATCATATTTCTTTTACTTTTCCAACCATTCTACTCATCAAAAACTTAAAGCATTACAAGAATGGAGAAGCATGAATCCTATGTATTCAATTTTTGATATGAGGACAATTCATGACCTAGTGGGGGGTGGGGGAAGGGGAGAGCAGAAAGACGGAGGAGGGAAGGGGTGAGAGAAGGAAGAGCAGAGAGAGGGAAGGAGGGAGGGGGGTGGGGTCTCCGCGCGTGACACCGCTCTTGGGGGCAAGACACAATTGTAAGAGGGACCACACCTAACAAATGCAATCAGTGTAACCTGCTTTCTTGTACCTTCAACGAATCCCCAGCAATTAAAAAAAAAACAACAAAAAAACTTACTACATGTTTTGCACTGGGGAAACAGAGGTGAACACACAGATGTGACTCCTCCTCATAAAACTTATACTCCACACTTAGAGATTGTGAAATGAGCTGCAATAAGCATTCTACTGCAAATGCCCTTTTGGTAAAATGATTTATTTTTCTTCTGGGTAGATACCTAGTAAGTGCCCATCAACTCGTGGGTGGATAAATAAACTACGGTATATGTATACCATGGAATACTATTCAGCCATAAAGAAAGATGGAGACTTCACGCCGTTTATATTTACCTGGACAGATTTGGATAACATCCTCCTGAGCCAAGTATCACAAGAATGGAAAAACAAGTATCCAATGTACTCAATAGTAATACAAAACTAGTAAATGAACAAGTACACGCTCCCACAAGAAGAAAATGCAATTCAATTCATGTGGGAGGAGGTGGGAGGAGGGGTAGTTGAAAGGAAGGAGGGGGTCTGGCAATTCTCATCTAATGTGTACACAGTAGAGAGATAGGGCACGCCTCCTGGGTGAAGGGCTCAACTAGAACTTGGACTTTACCCAACAAATGCAAATAATGTACCCTGATCATTTGTACCCATATATTAATATGAAAAAAAAAAAACCAACTTCTACTCCATTGGAGAAGATACATGTTTATCAAAAAGTAGGACAAACATGTAATAATGAAATCACATATAGATGCATCTGTATGTATAAAATCCACCGTGCTCTAAGGCCCAAAGGAATGTCCAGAGAACCAAGCCAGGCCACGGCGGCTCGTCTAACTCACAGAGGTAGCGCAGAGTCTTCTCTGCGGAAATTCCATTTGAGCTGATACCTGAAGGATGAGTCAAGTTACCCAGAAAAAGGAAGGGTGGGAAACGGCAGGGCAGGACTTTTGGAAGGGAGACTCCTTATGTCTCTTCCAAGCTTTAAAACCTGGGCAAATCAGTGAAAAAAATGAAAGGGAAAAAAGTGACACCGTCGGGTGGTCATTCCCATCACGAGGACGGTTTGGGAGAGGCTTAAACGGCTAGCGGCTCCTTGCGAGTGTCTGGAGACCCCTCTGTGGGGTAGATTTTGCTACTATATTTCGAACAACCTGTGAGGATGGTCAACAACTGTGCTTTATGTTGCTGTGTGATTTTAAGTCAGATGCTTCTTTCTTGTTTTGCTGACAGAGGATGGTCACACCTGGGTCATCGCAGCCAGCCCTGATCTTCCGTGGTGGAAATTGGGGCATGCTGTTGTTGAATTCTTTACCTATTACCTGTCATAGCCTTTGTGTCAAAGGCTATGACACATATCTCTTTGTGTCAACAGCACAAAGAGATTCAGCAGCTATGTACCTGCTGAGAGGCAGAAGTGCAGTCAATGGAGGGGATTCAATTTCTGGGGGGCAGAGAGGGAGAAGATGGAGCCAGGGTGGCTGCAGTATTTGCTGTCTCCTGTACCTTTGGGTACTTGCAGGCTGGAGCAGATTTGTCTGCATTTCCAAAGGAACGGTGCTGGTGGGCCAGGGCATTTTTGTAGGGGAGGAAGTGTGCATGGGTGGGAGCAAAACACATTCAGAAGTGGTCTTAGGGAATCATGGTCGGCTTGGGAGAGCAGCAACGAAGTGCTGTGAAGACTCTTCTCTTGTTCCTTCCCCATCATCACAAATCCTAACGTCCATGAACCTAGAAGTGATGCCAACTCAGGCTGCAGAGAGGGAAGCTCTGTCGTGTAAGGCAAAAGGGAAACAGGACGGCCTGGGAAGGACTGAGAACATTCCTACGCTCATAGTCCATCTCCGGGACCTTCATAAATAGGGAATTTACAAATCTGCCCCTCGTGACTTTGCTTGCTTGTTGCCATTATGTATGTGGGCTGGGTATCCTATTATCTTTCTTTAGAAAAGAGAACAGATGAAATACTTATTATATGCCAGGCACTCTTCCAAGCACTATTGGCATAGTATTTACTTCTGAGAACAACCCTGTGGAATGGGGGGTTAGTTCTTATTTTATAGATTTGGAAATAGATTCACTCTGCATGTTTTTTCTGTGAACATTGAGTGTTGCTTGTCTTCAGCTGTATCAAGCACTTTACAGATGTTACTTCATCTACTTCATATAATAAAGGAATCTTCATTATACAAAAGGGAAAACTCACAATTATTCTTCCTGCTCTTATACATTCAGCTCCTTGTAAGAGGCAAGCTCTGTCCCCAGCTCCAGTTAAGCCTGTCGCCCAGGACCACACAGCCTCAGGGAAGTGTGGGGAAACGGAAAGATTGATGCCAGGAGCATAGAGCAAGACGTAGAATTGAATAAATAAATGGATGAGTGAGTGAATTTGGTGAATTAATAAATAAATAAAACAGCTGGTGAATCGAGGAGCCGGCTAAACATGGAAACAGCAATATATTCTCAAGAGGATAGCAGAATATTTTCAAACTCATTTTTTTTTCTTTTTTTTTTTTTTCAAACTCATTTCTAGCTTTGCCTAACCACATGAAACCCAAAACATCATTTGGCATGAATGACAAAAAGCCATCAAACTAGCAGAGGCCAGTAAAATGAGGAAAGAAACTCGTTTTGTTCAGACTTGTTTTAGCTATGGTTTAACACAGTTTAGGACCACGGCCATAAAACCCTCAGGAACAATCTCATGTGCTTGAAAGTATCATATTAAATTACATTTCATTACATTTTGCCCAAACAGCACAGCAATATCTGTGTCTAATATTTGTAGCAGAATGCAAAAACGTGGGCTCATATTTGCATCCTATTAACCTATTTAAAATCCCAAACAGAAGAAGATGAATTGAAATCTTTTGCTGTCTAATGCATTAGAATACAAAATGTAGAAATATAAAGGAGCATTAAACAACTGCAAATATAATAAGAAGCAGCGTAATAGGAATGCAGTGATTTTAGATTGCAGCAAATTCACATAGTTTTGTCCACAATATCACAGCGAGGTAAGGAATGCCAGTTTGACACCCAATATGAAGCTTTATGGAAATATGAACTAAGCAGCCCACATTCCAACCATTTCATTACAAGGAATCAATTAACTTCAGTTTGAAAGCAAAATATACATAGGCTAAATAATATAAGGAAAAAGCTCATGCTGACTGCTTCCTTGAACACAGTAGATACTCGGTGAGGAATTTTTGTGGAATTAGGGACATATTTCATTTATTCCCCGAGCATTCCTCAGTCCCTAGTGGGTGTCAGACAGTGGGTAATTTATGCAAAGGCACAAAGAGATTCAGCAGCCCTGATCGCCTCCTCACATGTTCCAGTCCACAGAGGGAATATATATATATACAGGCAATCCCCAAGTTACAAACATGCAACTTGCATACACCTTGCACTTACGAAGGGAGGCTATCACAGGCAGTCCCCGAGTTACAGACACTGAACTGACATATAACTCACACTGATGAATGGAGGCTATGACAGGTAATAGGTAAATGTACCTGTTCCAACTTAGGTACAAATTCAACTTAACAAGAAACCTACAGAACCTATCTCAGTTTTAACCCAGGACCTGCCTGTGTAAAAGTGTGTGTATGAATGGAGATAGATACAAGTACAGACACACACACACACACACACACCCAATTAGGTATGTATAACTATAAATGACGATAGTTTTAAAAATACATACATAAAATAAGATTCAAGCTATGATTCGGAGTTGATAGATATAGCGAGCTGAGGAAGGAGAGAGGCCGTGTCTGCCGGGTCTGCGGCCAGCCCCAGCCTCCCACGTGGCCAACAGGGGGATATGTCAGGAATAGAATAACCCAGGCCTTCCTTCCTCAGTCCACAGTCGCCATCCTTTGTGAAAATGGAGATACCTGGGTTCAGTTTCGCTGAGTGAGTGATCAGTTCTGTTTACAGAGGGTTGAATGCTTCCTGGAGGAGGACATGTGAGCTCAACCTTGCGTCATGATGAGGAGGGATGTTCCTTCGCTGACGCAGGGGCACGTGCAGAAAGGCACCCGTGAGAAACTAATGTGCTGAGGGTGTAGGGTGGGAGCAATGGACATAGCGTGCTTGATGGTAACAACTGTCAACACGGTTTTGGGTTCTGTGTCCAGACTAAATAGCAGCGGCCCTAAGAGTCAGCACTGACATCAGGCAACGTTATGATCGAGGGGTATGAAGTCATGTGGCGTTTGCTGAGTGCTTGTTATAAGCCAGGAACCATGTCTAGGACTTTACAATCATCATCACAGCCTGTCTTCATAACCACCTTTTCTTTTGAGACAGAGTCTCACTCTGTGCCCTGGGTAGAGTGCGTGGTGTCATCGTAACTCACAGCAACCTCAGACCCTTGGGCTTGAGCAATCCTCTTGCCTCAGTCCCCTGAATAACTGAGACTACAGGCACCCAGCAGAATGCCTGGCTAGATTTTCTATTTTTAGTAGAGATGAGGTCTCACTCTTGCTCAGGCTGGTCAACTCTTGAGCTCAAGCAGTCCACCCACCTCGGCCTCCCAGAGTGCTAAGATTACATGCATGAGCCACTGATCCCAGCCTCATCACCACCCTTTAAGGTAGCTATCACCATCCCAGCTTTCAGATGAGGAAACTAAGACATGGAGAAATTGAACAGCTTTTCTAAGGTTATCTAACAGAGAGAAGCCTTCTATCATGAATGCTACCTATTTGCAAGCATAAGTTGTCATTATAAACCACAGAATGCCTCTGGAAACTTTCAGATCAGGAAAGAGAGGCCCAGGGAGTCCAAGCGACTTGCCCAAGGTCACCCAGCAAATTGTTGGCAAAGATTGGACATCAAGCCAAGTCTCTGGATTCCCCTTTGAGTCCTCCACCAAAACATCAGGCTGTCTCTTCAGACACTCCCTTCTCCAGTTACAGCCTGTGCAAACGAGGGAGACGGTGTGGTGATAGATCACGCCTAAGAGCTATTTTAATAGCCCTGCTGTTTGCTGAAGAAACGCAGATGGTGTAATTTGCTCCCCCTGACGCCTGCAGCCCGGCTACTGCTCAGGCAGCCACCAGATGCTGCTGTTTCCAAAAGACACCTGAACATGACCAGCATCCTGAGAACACAGGGCGAGGATGGCCCAGGCCATCACAGCCCATACGCTGACAGCTCGTCACCCTGACCTGGGCTAACACGGGCACTCTACCCGTGCAGGTCAAGCCCTCGAGGTCAGTGAAGGATTTGTCATTCCTGACGGGAGGACTCCTTACAGTCATGAGGCTCGCTTAAAACACAACTCAAGGAAAAGATCGGGGAGCAAAAGAATGGATTAACATTTTTTAAACAAGCATCACTGCGCTTGGTGTCTCATGATTCTCACTGTTGTACTTGCTGTGAGCGGAATTATAGAGAAACACCAGCACATTGAGTCCAAATGAAACAAGGGTCCTTTATTGGGCTGGCTGGTCAAGAGCAGAATCATGCCATAAAGTCTCTTGACCCCTTTGAAGTGCGGGTGCAAAGTTTTTAGACGGCAAGCGGGGGATGGGAAGCCCTCGTGTAAGCAGCCTTTTACCGAAGCTGATATCTGCAAGGTTAGAGCTACGGGGAGGGCTCTTCCAGGAGTCTAAAAACTGCTCACAGACAGACCAGACAGACTTGTAACAGGATTGTGGTTTCCACAAGATTTTTTTCAGTTGTCACAGGATTCTGCAGCTCTCAGCTAAATTTCCTTCCTGTTTTTTGCAGGGTCGCCGCTTGCTCAAGGGGCTATTTTGGTTACAAAAGGTGGGAGTTGGCAAGCTCTTAACAACATGGAGTAAGTCTGGTTCACTTGCTCACAAAGGATGGAGTCAGGGCATCACATCACTTAATCATTACAAGTCTGTGAAGAATTTATTATGATACCTGTTTTATGGATGAGCAAACTGAGGCTAGAAAGCTGATAAAATTCATCAAAATGTAATACAGTGAATCTGGGCAAAGAAGGGAATTGACGTTTGTTCTGAGAACCCTTCTGCCTGTACATGCTCCAGAACAATGGCAGCAAACATGATTTTCAATATCCAGTCTGTTATTCCCTTTTAGGTAAAATACTTCTAGAATCTCTTGGGGAAATTATCCCTTTGCCTCTCCCTTTCTCTCCTATGCTCCCCCTTTTTTCCAGAAAGGCTCTGTGCCTCCAAACACTCTGGCTCAAAAGCTTTTGTGCTCACTCTTTTGGGGATGAGGGCAGGAGAGATAGAGGAAGGCAGGGGCTGAGACTCGTTCAGAATCCATTTTCATAAATGTGAACCTTTTTGCAGTGAAATAAATTTCCCACCTATGGTAATCTCCGCCTCTCATCCGGCACCCCCCATCTCTCGATTATCACCGTGGGTTGTAATGTACACTCTATTAAATGGGCAATAAACACAGCAAGGGTTGTTGCCACACATAATAGCTCACAGAGATCTTGTCTCTTTTCCTATTTCAGAGCCTTCCACACCTTCCTCCTTAGACTCTTCCCATCTCCCCACTAAAAATGAAAAACCAGAAATAGGCCCTGATCTGTGGGATAAAGTCTCATCATTCATTCAACAAGCTGAATGCTTCGCACAGCCTCCAAAACACACTGTCCCCTCAGAGTCCCCATCTCAGAAAATGCAACTTCATCCATCTGGCTGCTCAAGCCGGAAACATAGGAGTGATCCCTGGCTACTCCCTTTCCTCCCCTGCTGCCTTATAATCCATCACAAACCCAGCCCTACCTAATGCCTGTTTTTCCATCTGTGTCCACCGCCAACGTGCTAGCTCTAACTAGCAATCTTTCTCTCTTGGGCTAAAGCAGGAGTCCCCCACCAGATGTGTCCCTTCTCTTTTACATTTGCTAGCCCTCTCCCCAAGGTCCATTCTCCAAGTGGTAACTAGAAGGATCTTTTAGAAAAAAAATCTCATTGGGTGGTGCCTATGGCTCAAAGAAGTAGGGCGCTGGCCCCATATATAGGACTTGGCAGGTTCAAACCTGGCCCCAGCCAAAAACTACAAAAAAAAAAAAAGGAAAGAAAGAAAGAAAACAAATCTCATTTTGCCACTTTCCTAGCCTTAAAACTGTTCAGTGATTGCTACTATGGACACCATTCTAAGTGATTGTCATTGATTACTTATTAAAATATCCCTAGGTCTCTTTTTTGTAAGTGAAACCTCTCCAGTAGACCCATCTTTCCACCCTATACCATGCTCCCCCATCTTCTCGCCATTCTGCTTGAACTGTCCAGGTAACTTGCAGGTATGTTCCTTAGGCCTAACACATGGTTTCCCTTTGCTGAAAATCAGATCTGACGTCACATAAAGTGGATGGATGCCCATCTGGTGCGATGGGAGGATTCCTGTCCTAAAATGTCTCTCCTATTACAAATGAGATCACATCACTTCCTTGCCCTTCCCTGCCACTGCCTCCAGTAAAATGGCTGCACTTATTAAAATGGCATGCCAAATCTCCATTGACTTGGTATCTACCCGTTATTCTGCCCTTTATTAGAAGGTTTGTTCTATAAAATTTGGATACTGTCAAAAGGCCACACTCACTCAAGGATCCCGAAGGTGACATGTGGCCCAAACGCCATAGGTTCAGCAGCGTTAGTTGGCTTGATCTCTGGCCATGGTGACCCTCACATGCACAGGCATTTAACAGCTGAGCAGTCTATTAACTACCAAGCCCTCCAGCACCACTGTTACCTCTGCCATCACCTCAATCACCACCAATGACACCGTTACCCCTGACATCACCTCTATGACCACCACACCACCATTACCTCTGGCATCACCTCCATGAATGTTATATTACAACCGCCACAATAACCCCCGCCATCACCTCCATCCCAACCAGTGCCACTAATATTCCCACCAGCACCACCAGCACCACTATTACCTCCACCTTTACCTACATGACCAGCAGTGCCACTATTACTCCAGCCAGTGCCTCCAACACCATCAGCACCACTATTACCCTCATCACCACCTCCATCACACCAGCGTCATTATCACCCCTGCCACCACCTCCATGACCATCAGTGCCACTAGTATACCCCCCATCACCAGCAGCGCCACTATTACCATGGCATCACCTCCATCACCACCAGCACCACTATTACCTGTGCAATCACCTCCATGACCACCAGCACCACTATTACCTCTGCCATCTTGTCCATGACCAATAGAACCACTATTACCTCAGCCATCACGTCCATCACCTCCAGTGCCACTATTTCCTCCACCATCACCTCTGTCACAACCAGTGCCACTATTACCTCCACCTTCTCCTCCATGACCACCAGTGCCACTATTACCCCTGCGATCATGTCCATGACCAATAGAACCACTATTACCTCAGCCATCACCTCCATCACCTCCAGTGCCACTATTTCCTCCACCATCACCTCCGTCACAACCAGTGCCACTATTACCTCCACCTTCTCCTCCATGACCACCAGAGCCACTATTATCTCTGCCATCTTGTCCATGACCAATAGAACCACTATTACCTCAGCCATCACCTCCATCACCTTCAGTGCCACTATTTCCTCCACCATCACCTCCGTCACAACCAGTGCCACTATTACCTCCACCTTCTCCTCCATGACCACCAGTGCCACTATTACCCCTGCGATCATGTCCATGACTAATAGAACCACTATTACCTCAGCCATCACCTCCATCACCTCCAGTGCCACTATTTCCTCCACCATCACCTCCGTCACAACCAGTGCCACTATTACCTCCACCTTCTCCTCCATGACCACCAGAGCCACTGTTATCTCTGCCATCTTGTCCATGACCAATAGAACCACTATAACCTCAGCCATCACCTCCATCACCTCCATCACCTCCAGTGCCACTATTTCCTCCACCATCACCTCCGTCACAACCAGTGCCACTATTACCTCCACCTTCTCCTCCATGACCACCAATGCCACTATTACCTCTGCCATCTTGTCCATGACTAATAGAACCACTATTACCTCAGCCATCACCTCCATCACCTTCAGTGCCACTATTTCCTCCACCATCACCTCCGTCACAACCAGTGCCACTATTACCTCCACCTTCTCCTCCATGACCACCAGTGCCACTATTATTATCCCCGTTACTCTTCATTTAACCCTTCAAATGGACTACTCTTTGTCCTTGTGATTTGTTCATAATCTTCTTTCTCAAAACACACAACACTATGTCATAATTAATCCTTTATCTGATTGCTTGATTTATATCTGTGCCTACCACACATGACCTAGAGAGGGGGCCCCATCATCAGATGACTGCCTGACCCTGGGCCACTTAGTGAACATCATGGAGTTTCAGTGTCTGCTTCGTGGCATTAATGAGAGATTAAAAATATGTATATGTAAAGTGCTTGGAATAGTACACAGCCTGTAGTAAATTCTCAATAAATGTTAAGTGTATTACCATAACATTTTCACTGAACAGTGAATTTCTTAGGAATGCATTTTGGTAACTGTATCTACCACAGTTAAGTATTAGTAACCAAGTTAACCTTTATAAAATAATAAAAAAGTACAGGTTCCATAATTTATGAATGCCTATCATATGCTAAAAATTATTATTGTTCTTTTTCAATGCATTTGGGAATACATACGAAGGGTCTGACAACAATTAGGTAACTTCTTTATTTTTGGAAATTTGTTCAAAAGAAATGATCAAGGCAGAAACTGATTTGCTCATTCATCAATACGTAGAATGCCTATTAGATGTTACACACTGTGTTAGAGTCAATATTTATTGAATTTTTATTATAAGAAAACAATTTGGAAAAGCCTAAATGTTCATTAACAAGGGCTATGCACCATGGAATCTTATGCAATTAATTATAAAATAGCACTTTTCACACATTTAATGACATTAAATAATGCTGTTTTTTAAAAATTGGGATATTGAAAAGCCATAAAATGTAACCCCAACATTTTGTTACATTTAGCAGAAGAAAATTCTTGAAGGAAATCCAGCAGCAAGTTGAGAGTGATTCATTAGGATGGTAGAATTCTGGGTAGTTTTCATTTTCATGTTGAGTTGTTAAAAATGCAGTCTAAAATGCAGATAGTGAGTGTGTATTACCCATGAGAAAACATAAGTGCTGAGATTGAAACTTACAGAACGTCAAGAAATACATTCTTCCAAAGCGTTGGAAGGAAAGATTCCCTCTACTGTGTCTTACAAAGTGTTCATAATAGAGATACGTAAGATCTGGTGGAACGAGCATGGCCTTGGGTTGCACAATCGGCTCTGCCGCTCTGCCATTTACCCGTGATGCCTCCTCCGACAACATACTGCAATTCTCTGTCTCGAGTTTTTCAGCTGAGTAAAAAAAGGCTCATTGCAGACTTAGGGAAGTTTCAAGATCCCCTAGGGGATTCCTCCCACAATTCTCCTAGATGCAAACCAAGCATTTAAAACCCAAGGTCTAGAAAATAAATAGGTAAAAAACCCACTCATCTGAGTGGATGGCGTAGGCCTCAGACTCCTGCTCCATCCCTACAAGAAGGAAATGAAACCCAGTATTTCACTAATGGCTTTGACAGTTTGCAGCCCAAGCTGGGAAGAGTTCATTGTCCATGCCATCACCCTCAAGGACCTGAAGCGCCCCAGACCTTCTACCCTTCTCTGAGTTTCCGTCCCCATTGAAAGATACATAAAACAATCGTATTTGTAATTAATACTTTTTTGTCATTTAAAGTTCACCAGATTCGCAGTCAATTATTGGCTAAAAAAACATTTATTATTTCCAATCTATTATTAGTTTATTATGGCTCATTGCTCTAAAATACTTCGTTTAATCCTTTGCAGGTCCTTAAACACAAATATGGCAGCTATTAGCAACCTCTTCAGTCAGGCATAAAATTGTACCCAAAGGCCTCATAAACAATAGAGTGCTTTGCAAAGATTAAATCAGTGTACACAGCTGTGAAGGAGGCCATTAGGAGACGCATTATCATTCTGTTTTACTGTTACTCTGTGCTCCCTGCTCTTGTCAATCCATCAGCTAGCCCTGCCTCTGCCCTGTGAGCAGAAGGTAAGATGCAGCCGAGCGGAGGGGTAGGGCCCCAGCCTCTCTGGGGGGGATTAAGGGGACCCGGACGCTGGTGGGCAGGGTCAACCCGGAGAAAGCACAGTGTCAGAATGCTCACCTCTCTCAACAGGCGACAGGCACGGAGGCAGCCTTCCAGGTAACAAGACTTCCCGGAAGGTGCCAATTTCGACTAAAATGATTGTTTTCTTCTTTGTCTTGGAGTCTTCATTCACAATGTCTGCTGCTTTCACAAAGAGAGGTAAGAAAGCAGAAACTATCACTGATGGAGCAGCTGTTAGGCTGTGGGCTTTGTGTGGCGTTGAAGCCACAGAGAGTGGGGAGGGAGCTCGGCCTCTGGGGAGAGAGAGGAATGATGAAGGTGCACCTGACATTATGTAACGGGTGCAAGGCTTCCCAGCAGAAGGAATATCTGAGCTAAATCCTGAAAGGTAGGGGAGCAGCATAAGCAACATGAGGTGGAGCTGTGGTGAGAGAGCATTCTGGACTGTGAGCCAACATACGCAAAGGCGTAGAAATGCACAAGAGGGCACAGGTGCTCCTGGACTTACGGCGGGGGGGGGGGGGGGAGGGGCTACGTCCCGATAAACCCATCGTGAGTTGAAAATAGCCTGACAATACATTTGATATGTGTAACCTGCGACACATCCTGGCTTAGCCTAGCCCATTTTAAATGTGCTCAGAACACCTACGTTAGCCTACAATCGGGCAAAAGCGTCTAACACAATGTCAGTTTTATAATAAATCATTGAAATCTCATGGAACCGTTTGAATACGGTACACTATAGAACGTAATACCCGTGGTTCACCCTTATAATTGTGTGGCTGACTGGGAGCTACGGTTCACTGCTGCCAACCAGCAGCTCAAGATTGTGTCACATTGTGTATGGCTAACTTAGGAAAAGATTAACATTCAAAATGCAAAGTAGAGTTTCCATTGATGGTGTATTGCTTTTGCACCATCATAAAGGCAAAAAAATCAGAATTTGAGCCATTATCAGTCAGGGAGCATTTGTATCTTGTTTCTTTAAGTCCCATCTGCAATCTTGCTGTGTCAGAGCACCCATTTTCAGGGGTGGGGGGGGGGGAACAACTCACTTTCTGCCTGATCCTTCTACCCCAACTGTGTGCCTTTTTCATGGTCCTCTGGGAGTAAGCACAGCAGAATGCCTAGAATGTAGGTTTTGGTTTTATGTCCAGCTGAGTTTGAATTCTGCTTTGATTCATATCTAGTTGGGTGATCTTAGACAAGTCACTTTCCTGAGCTTCAGTTTCCTCTTTGCAAAATGGGGTTACTTATACCCACCTCATAAGATTCCTATGAGATTTACATGAAATAATATATAAAAAGCACCTACTGTCTTAACTGTAACATAGTAGAGGCTCAAAAATTGCTGGTTTTCTTCCCTCCATCCTTAGGCATTAGCTCAAAAGGTCTCTCTTCCAAGAAGCTTTCCCAGATTAACTAATTTAAAAATACCTAAGGGCAGGAATATAACCTATGTTGGAAATTTCCAGGACAAATTCCTACACAGAATTTCATCCCCTTCTGGTTTCTCTTAGAGCAGTGGTTCTCAACCTTCCTTATGACACGATGGATTTTCATTATTACAAAGGGGTCGCGACCCACAGGTTGAGAATTGCTGTCTTAGAAGGATGTGGGAACAAATAGTTAGGAAAGGCGATGCTTAGCTTTTGGGGAAGCATTTCCTCATGACTTGCTAAATAGGAAGATGCAAGACTTTGGGTTTTGACTTGCTAAGGAAGCTCTATAGCGCCACACTCCACTGCATAACCTCTGACCCATGTCCCAGCCACAGCTGCTTTCTAGCTGTTCCCTGAACACATCATCTCTCTTCAACCATATGGAACTTGGCATTTGCCATGCCATCTTCCCGGAAGGGTCCTGCCCTCTTCTGTTACCATGAAATGCCTCCTCCTTTAAGACCAAATGTTTCTCTCCTCATTCTCTCAGGGAGGGTTATTCACTTTACCTGAGATCCCGTAGACCAGCATCCATACTTTTATTTTATACCTAACACATTGAACTAACTGATTCTCATCAACTATTTCCTTTAGTATAGAAAAGGACAGGGGTCTTGCATTTCTCCTCTCTGTATTACCAGGATTTAGAATAAAGGATGGAGTGTCTGGTAGGCCTATATTCATGTGTGAGTATGAAACTTAATGTTCAGGAGACTTCCTTCCAGAGACTCACGCATATTGAAACCAGCATGGCATGTGGGAGGGACTGGGTGTGAATGGGCAGCTGCCTCAAGAAGAAATCATTACAGAATTTTCTACCCCTTCCTGTCAGGCCCAGAGAAACTGGGAGAAGCTCTGCCAAGGTGATGCAACATTGGGTTTCCCTCTCTACTCTGCCCCGCACATCACTTGTTCCGTCTCCCCGTATGAACTCGCCGTTTTCTGGTCTGCTCCTTCTCTACCTTGCCCTACGGCCCTGCAGACTGACCTCTGTGGACAGCTTCATGGGGGTTTCTTTGCTTTCTGGTTCCTGGCTGGGTTCTGCTGAGGGGAAGCTCTGGTGGAGGTGAAGGGGTAGGAAGAGAGAGCAGCTGGGTGTCTTGTCCCTCTCCCGCTCTGCCCCAGCTGCCTGGAAAGTAGCTAAGCCACCCAGAGCGGTAGGTCCTCAGCTGCCCTTCCCCCCCAGCTCAGCCTCTCACCCGCTCTGCCAGGCCTCATTCATGATGGTCACGAGGGACAAAACCTCCCAGTGAAGGCCAAGTGCTGTGTGAGGGAGGACGTGTCCCTGTGATGAGCAGCGATTTGGAGAAGGGGTCTGACAACACTCACAGTCTGATGTTTCATTTTGTGCTACAGCTTGGGACTGTTTGGGGGGTTGGTGGGGATGGATAGATAGACAGGAAGAAGGTAAAAGATAAAGAGTAATGAACCAGAAGGTGGGCTGATGGATTTTTCAGTGGGGCATTCAGTTTCTGGTGGTTTTACAGATGTGATCCTCTCTTCCTTCTGGAAGATAGCACAGTCAAGTGGAAATGGAATTAATTCTTCAGGAAATGGTTTTGCCTTTTAAGCCAGACTGAATCTTGTGCTATTGTTCATATTGGGCAAGTGACAATCTCTTTGAGCCTCAGTTTTTGATATCTGTATAATGGGATAATATGACTCTTTACATAGTAAAAAAGAAATATATGATATTCAAATGTGGGAGAGTCCAATTACTGGACTCCAGACAGAGTGAGAACTGTACAAAGGGCAGTTTTCTTTTCTTTGATCCAAATTGATGAATACATGTCAAATGAATAAATGAACGACTCCTCTTTCAACAAACCTTTTGATATATTTTAGGCTGAGCTAAAAGTCTGTCTTCCTAGAACTTTTACTTACTGGATTTGGCCCTGCTATGTAAAGCCAAACAGA